>NC_136071.1:249806407-251255157 GCF_964261635.1 Lissotriton helveticus
GGTGTCCCCAATCATCAAAAAGCCCTCACTGGACCCGTCTAAGCCTGAAAGCTACCGTCCCATCTCGTTGCTACCCTGGCCGGCAAAGATCACAGAGGCCCATATTAACTTGGCCCTGTCTGAACATCTTGTCCAGACCAATGCCCTCGACCCCACACAAAACGGCTTCCGTGCTGGTCACAGCACGGAGACCATGTTACTTGTGATGGTGGAACATCTCCGTACAAGGTTGGATGCTGGTCAAACGGCGGCGCTTATCTTGTTAGACCTTAGCGCCGCCTTTGACACGGTATCTCACAGCATCCTCCTGCATCGGCTTGAGGAGTATGGCATTGGCGGCCTGGCGTTGCAATGGTTCCGCTCCTTTCTTGATGACCGCTCCTTTTGTGTTGCCATTCCTCCCTTCAAGTCCAAAATCCAACCGCTGGCCATGGGGGTTCCGCAGGGGTCCTCGCTGAGTCCCACATTGTTCAATCTTTACGTGAGACCGCTGGCTGATGTCGCTAGGCAGTGGGGCCTAACTTTGGTCTCATATGCCGACGACACACAGCTGGCGGTTACTCTCAGCGGGGACGCGGCGACCGAGGCCCCTAGGTTTCAGTCTGGACTGAAGGCGGTGGCTGGCTGGTTGACAGGTAACTGTCTCCAGCTAAACGCCACTAAAACAGAGGTGATGGTTGTCGGTAAGGGAGTGGAGCTGTGGGGCGACCAATGGTGGCCTTCAGAGCTGGGACCCACTCCGACCCCGGTGTCGGAGGTGATGAATCTGGGGGTCTGGCTGGATGCGGGCCTCACCTTTGTAGGGCACACCAAAAGAACTGCTGCCTGCTGCTTTGGTCTGTTAAGAGGCTTGAGACCTGTTCTCAAGTTCTTCGACGCCCCGACCAGGCAGCTGATGATCCAGGCAACTATCATCTCTCGCCTGGATTATGCTAGCTCTCTTCTGGCCAGGGCTAACCAGGCCGAGTTAACTCGCCTGCAGCGGGTTCAGAATGCTGCGGCTAGGGCGATTGTCGGCCTGCCCAGATTCTGTTCGGTGACAAATGTTCTGCGCTCCCTACATTGGCTTCCTGTAAGGAAGCGTATCCTCTTTAAGGTTTTGTGTCTTGCTTTCAAGATCTTGAGAGGTATTGGCCCGGAAATGTTATCCAGTTGTCTTTCCTTTTATGTTCCCACCCGCACCCTCCGTTCCCAGGGTTTGGCCCTTGCTGTGGTCCCCAGATTCAGACTTAGCCGTATGGGTGGCCGCTCTTTTAGTGTAAAAGCTGCAGTAGCTTGGAATTCCCTCCCTGTGGAAATTCGCCTGTTGGAGGACCTTTTGACCTTCCGGAGGGCTATAAAAACATTCTTGTTTTAAGGTGTTTTTTCTGTATCATCATTTTCTTGTTGTGTTATGTACTACCTTGTCTCTGCGCCGGGACGCTCCTTGGCTGGAGTATCTGCGCGCATAATAAATTAATATAACATAACATAACATAACATTCAGTGAGCTTGGCTACTTTCATTTTCTTTAGCCTGGAAAACTGTCTTTATCTCTGGCCCTTGCCTTGTTTCTCTGTGATGTCTGGGAAGGGAACTCAGCTCCATAGATTTCAATGCCCAGAATCATTCGTTTTTGATCAGAAAAATGTCTTTCGATCTCTTCGACCTTTTCAAGGAGGGTAAACTGATCATAGCAATTGGATTGGGCGTAGGATGAGCTCTCTGGATCTAGCTCTGAGCTTCTTACCCAAGGGCAGGGACGCTGGAACTATGTGGCTAAGGAGGACAAAACTATGTGGCTGTATTGACTAAATAATGTGACAAGAGAAGGTAAATTACGTGGCATTATGAAGCACTTTGGTGGTAATATTACTTCAATGTTTTGTGATTTTTACACAAGTTAACAATAAGTAACTGGAAGGTAACTGGTCTACCTTTGCGATGGGCCTTTCCCTATGTGGCAGCACGTGTTTGCTGTGTCTTTAGTAACTTTTGAACAGTTTGAGCTAGAAACATGTTTTTTTCGTAAATGTGAGAAAACAAGCCATTAGTTGTGTGGTCTGCACAAGTAACAGGTCCACATTCAACCTCCAGTGGGAACCAAGCTCCCCATTGTAGCACTTGACTTTCTCAGGATAGCGAAGTGGAGCTGTCTAATGTCTACTCAAGAGAGGTGGTGTGGACTACTAATCACCAACTGCTGGCACGCAATAATTGCATTCAATAAATAATTGTTGAGTCTGTGCTTTGTCTTTAAAAATGTAATATTAAATTTATTACAACATACTACTCAAGACTACACAATTATTCACAACTACACATAATGCTGGTGAAAACACCTTTTAGCAACATTATATTTGACCCCTAGAGGATCATGACACCGGAATCCACAGCACCCCACTCCCCCATGTCCAATGTAGCACAAAATCATATATGGGGGCTTCATCTTACATCAGGTCAATGTTACTATAGTTCAGTTCTAGAATCAGATCATGATAATACTACATTCCATCATTGAATTCAGTAACCATAATCCCTCTGCACTTACTTAGAATAATCAAAGCATTGCAATCATGTGCGCACATTATCAGTAATCCTGCATTATCAGTAATAAGCATGACATCCTCTTCTGCACTTATTATAAGTAATCAGGCATTGCAGTAAGGTGCTCACATCATCATTAATAAAATCTTGCAGCCTCTCAGGAATATGAATTACTGTCAGCATTAACAACCCTGTAAATAAAGCATTGTCAATACAATTTATCAAGTAAAGCATTTCTTATGACTATGATGAATAACACTTTTTATTAAAGCATTTCCCAACATCTACTACATATCTAGGCCTTTTAAACAACTTTTAGGCCATAGAAATGTTTCCCATAAACTTAGCCACTAGAAGCCTTTGCACCAACTCCACCATAGGGAGTGCTTAACAAATACAGACAAAATTCAGTTTGGTTAGGTTCTCTTTGATCCTCTTTGAGTCGTTCTTGGAATGTTCCTTGAGTCTCCTTGGGGGGAGATGGTGTGCTTCTGTAGTGCCCCCACCCTCTATTTCCCTTGTTGGTGATGGTCTGCCATCATGGTGCCACTACAGATGGTAATAACTATTTGCCAACATCAAGCCCCACAAGGCAATTTGAGGTGCTACCTCTGGAGCGTGAATAATTTATTAGCAGTTCCAGTCTCTTTCTTTTGATGCACTTGCCTTTGTCCTCATTTATTTTAAATCCTGGGGTGCCCAGTCCTTCCTGAGCGCCCCTGGGTGCCTCCCACATTGGGAGCGCCTCAAGGATTCAACCCTGGTTGCATCACCGGCTCCTGCGTGGTATCCTCTTTCCCACTGCCTAAGGGGCCAGCTGCTTTGTTCTTCCCTGCACATTCCTGCAGCCAATGCGCTTGTGATGAGAGTGGCCGCCCTCTCCCTCCAGACACAGGCATGGGATGTGGGGCAGGCCCATCGTCACTGCAGAGCCTGGTCAAGACTGATTTGCATATGGCTGGGTCTAAACTGGAATGGCGTGGCATGCAAATAAATTATGGATTTAACCAAGATCTGTGACTGGGAGTGAATGTTTGATTGTGTCAACATTCTAGCCATCATCTGTTCTTTTTCCACCCTAAGTGGGAAGGGTATGCCCAGACGTGGGTCCCGTGCTCGCTACACCACCAGAATCAAGCTAGCCTAGCTGAAGAGAGGTGAAACCCTGAAACCGGTCCTAGGATGCCTGCTTCTGGTCCAGGGAGAGCCTGGCCTGGCAGTTTGGTTGGACTGTTCCCATGGGGAGCACGATCAAGATTGGTTTGCATATGGCTGGGTCTAAACTGGAATGGCATGGCGTGCAAAAAAATGATGGATTTCACCCAGATCTGTGACTGGGGGTGAATGTTTGATTGGGTCAGCATTCTGTCCTTTTTTAATTTGGGGAGGGTGTGGCTTCACTCTCCCATTCTTCATGCGGCTGTTGGGGGCCTGGAGTTGGCATGCCTCACTTGACAAGGGCAAAACAACATTTTTATTGACTGACAACTGTCTAAACTACATTTTGCACGGGCCAGATATATCCACAGGTGCATGTATGACTATAAGATACTTATTCAAGGAATGTTTTTTCGAACTTCATGAGCCTATATTATACACAGTCCCCCAGGGGCACAGTGAGCATTTGCACACGGTTTTTGCTCCTCGGTGCACTATGAAGAAGCATAGTTTTGTCCAGACACAAGGGGGCACCCAAAATTGGCGATTAACCTAAAGAGAAACAATGACATTATTCACATTTTGGTTGGAACAGGTATACCAGTTTAAGCACACATGTTGTGTCTTAAGTTATTTTCCTTCTTGGAAGGTTGTAATAAAACACTGTTGAAAATGCTCACCTTTTGTACAATTGGTATTTGAGAGTTCTTATTTTATTCCAAGGCTGAACAGTGCGTTCGTTTTCGTGCATGTGTGTGAACAGATATCTCCAGATTTTCCAGCTGTCACACAGCAAAGTAATGACGTACCACTGCATGTGCATGCAGGCACCAGTCGGTGAATCATCTGCTTGTTCAGCTTTGGAAACTGTGGGCAGATGTATTAACATTTTGTTCTGGGTTTGTGCCAAAAAGTGACACAAACCAGCACTAAATGTTGATTTGCAATTTACTTTCCAGAGCAAAACTTGTTTTGCGCTGGAAAGCCTCCTAAAAATATCAGGAAGCAGCGCTTTGACCTGCTTTACATTACTTTGGTTACAGGGGGTGTTCTATGGATGGTACATGAGCATTCCTATACAACCAACAAGGGTTTTGGCGTAAAGGTCTATCGATTCACAATAGTAGACAGGGTTTTGCAACAAAATAATGCCTCCTTGAGCCAGGCTTTAAAAGGAGAAACGTTTTTATTGTTCCACATCTTTTCAACTTTGCATGTGTGCTGCACCATACATTGTTTGGGGGGGTGAGCTCCGGCACAAGGGATCGTTGTTAGTTTAATTTTTTTACAAGTTTCAAGCGACGATTTGTATTTTTTTTTATGGGTTTATAATGAACATGCATAATGTACTTGACATTAAGAATGATTAGTGAATGTTAATCTCATGGGACTGATATATATATTTTAATCATCGTAGATACCCCCTGAAGAAGGTCATTTAGAGACCGAAACGCATTGGGTGAATTTATTGTGGTGGAGCAATGGAGTTTGTTTACGGGCCAGTGAATAAGCCCGGATGGGCAATTCTTGTGCAATTGAAGATGCGAGAAAAGATGTAACTCTATTTCTTTGGCGTGACTTTTCAAGATGAAGTAAAGTGTTGAATAAACTGGTTAAATCGTGACAAACAGTATTGAGTTCGTGGATATTTCATCACAAACGTGAATCAGGCTGTGCTACACTTATGTGACACGAGAAGTTTGTGTCACCACCTTGTGACTGCACTATACAGCACACATCCGAAGTGGGGAAAATGTTAAAGTTTGCTAGAAATGGCATTTTGCACTGGAATAGTACCATCCCATTACCAAACCTATACTAGGCATTATGCAGATATTTTTGCAGTATTGTTCAAAGCTGTGTGCATGCACTAATCAGCCTGAAGTGTTGTAGTGCTAGGGTGAGAGCATGGCAGTGCCATACCATAGTAATGTGATGCCGTCCTGCTCTCTCTGTCTCAGGCAACATATCCCAGTGACTTTGGTTGCTGAGTTGAGCTGGGTGACTTTAAAGTAAATATACTCCAACGTTCCTTAGAGGATTACAACATTCTACCATTTCTTTAATTACTCATGAGATGCAGAGTTCTTCTCTAACCATCAGCAGTTAATTTGTAAAAAAAAAATTAAATAAGTGTTGATGCTCTCGTCAAGAGTCGGCTTGCAGCGGCCCATCTATCCTGTCAACACTACCTAAAACATAATCAGCTACTAACCATGAAAGCGGGGAGAGGATGTGGTGTAATGGCCAGGGCTGCCGACTTCGAAGCAGGGGAACCAGGTTTGAGTCTCGGCGTTGGCTCAACATCCTGTGATTCTGGGCAAATCACTTAATCTCCCTGTGCCTACCAAAAATGAATGTGTCCTTAACTGGTGTTATTTGAAAAGCACCAGTGTTGATGATTAAGTGCTGATGCTGAGCACCGGAAACCATCTGCTCAAATTAAGCACAGATACCCACTCACTCAGGCTTCATGAAAGTCCACCAGTACTTTAAGCTGCCTTGCTCGTGCAGTAAAGGATTAGGAAATTTTTCATGTAACTCTAAACAGACAAAAATAATGTGTTACATTTGCTTCTTTCGGTTATTGTGATATATATCACATTCAGTCTGAGTGGTTGTCCTCTGTGGGAAGAGTCATCCTTTTGTCTGTGAACTCCAAATACAAAAGGCATGACCTCAATTCGTTTTTGAGTTACTTTTAATTATTCATCATTACAAAAAGGAAAGACAAAATCAATCAGTAAAAGCATTGTCAGAATAAAAAAGCTGTAATTAAAAATTTCAATATGTACTTAGAAGCGCATAGGTCTTAAAAATCTGAGTAGGTCTAGAAGTACTCCTCACGGTGATAGCTAATGGAGCCTCACATGGTTGAATACATTCAGGGGTTTATTCATGTATTTACTTCAGTGGGATCTCTCATTTCTTGTCGGAGTACTTTAACAAGGGAGTGAGGATATATTCAGTCAGTTTCATTTGCCTGTTTATCTAACTTGGGTGGCCATAATTCCGAGACTTCTGACCTGCACAATCTCAGCAGGGATTTGGGTTTGATCAATCACATCTGCCCTACCGTGTGGATTTGAGTAAGGATTTTGATCTGAGTATTTCGTACTTAGAACTATAAAAATGATGTTGGTTCATGATCTGAATGCCTCCGTTACCTCTCCTTTTCTATGAATTAATGAAAATGTTGGGAAATCTGTTGCCCTACCCCTGGATTAGAGGATGACTAGTCTCCATGCTGCTGTTTATTTAATTCTCTGTAAATTTCGACTGCCCATTACTTTTGTTCCTAGAATGGGCAGAGAAGTTTTTTGAAGTGCTGAAATATGAGTGATTTTTTGTCTCTGTTCTAATTTTTTTTTTTTTTAGACCCAACAAGAAATATTGGAGTTAAATTGTCCTTCTGCATTTAGCTATTCATATGCATATGGTTCAAGAAGATGTGAGACATTGGGTTATTGTTTGAGGGGGGTGCAGCCCTACACAAGCAATAGACCAATTCTTTTCAGGGTGAAACACAAAGTCACTAAATTAACCTTTGCTTAACCCTCTGGTAGCTTGGCACAAAAGCAGTCAAGCTTAACTTAGTGGCAATATGTAAAGTATTTAAACAGTACGCAAACAGTAATAACATGAAAACACACAAGACAAAAAAAATCCCACACTAATTTAGAAAAATAGAATAAAATCTAATAAATTATTTGACATCAAAACAACAAAAATCCAATCAGTGGAACTGGAGTTATGAATTCTTAAAGGTTTTGGAATAATCTAACTCCTCAAAGATCAAACAGCCAACTGCGGAGATCTAGTCGCATGAGACCAGGGAAGTCAAAAGATATGGCTGCCCACAAGGGAGAGCGGTTCGAATACACAAAGTTGATTGAGCCAAGTCTCCTCTTGCATTCGGACTAAGAATACATTTTGGGAAAGAATGTCTTGGGCAGGTAAAGTTCAGCTAGGCAAGGCAGCTGACAGTGACCGAGGAGGAGGCATTGTAGGGGAGCCGCTGGACGAAGTCCCGGTGAAGATTTCTACATTTGGTCTTAGTCTCTTTTATGGAAATCGAAACTCTCTGGTGCTACAAAGCTACAGGCTGTATCCGACGAGGGCTCTGCAAGGCCAGATAACCTTACAAAAATAGATGGTGATATAGCAGGCAGATTCGAGTCCATTTACACGGATCTATATATGGCTGACGATTTGGACTCGGAAGCTGTCAAGGACTATGTATGGGAGGTCCCTGTGATGCTCCTCCCCCCTGGAGGCGACAAACTTAGACGCTTGGAGTAGGTCCTTGGGGCCATTCATGGACTCACGTCCGGCAAGGCACCTAGAGAGAACGGATTTTCAACCGATTTTTATGGCGTTTGCCCATGACGTGGCCCGAGCATTGGTTTGTTGATTTAATTCTTTTAGCGATACCGGTAGCTTGACCCCGACCATGACCATGGCTGAGGTAGTGGTGATCCCCAAGCCGGGCAAGGACACTCTAGACTGTGCATCGTACCGCCCTATCTCTTTGTTGAATGTCGACCTTCAGACTTTTACGACCATCCTGGCCGCCAGGCTGGCCCCGTACCTGCAAGGGCTGATTGACCCTGACCAGTCAGGGTTTATTCCAGAATGGAATTGTGGGGATGGGATGAAACGGATGTGCCATTTGTTGGACAAAACTCAACGTACACAGCGACCCGCGGTGCTTCTCTCGATCAAAGCCAAGAAGGCGTTTGACCAGGTGCACTGGCCATATCTGGAACGGGTTTCACGCAGATTCGGAGCTGGGGGCTGATTTTTAAAATGGGTGGACTGCATATATAGAGACCCACAGTCGTGGATTAGGGTTAACAGGGTGACCTTCGACTGTTTTGTTCCGTATTAGAAGAGGTACTTGGCAAGGCTGCCCTTTATTGCCTTTGCTCTTTGCCTTATATATGGAGCCTTTTGTGGAAAAGGTACGCCTAAATCCGGCTGAAACTGGGATCAAAATGGGAGATAGGGAGCACAAGATTTCGCTCTACGCGGATGGCGTGGTATTGTTTTTAACTCAGACAGAACCTTCACCACCACCCGTAATGGAGGAACTCTGGTCACTCCCCACGCTGCAGGGCTCCCCCTGGTTGCCCGTGACTGCCCGTGTCTGCCCCCGCTGCTGCTGCCAAGGGCTCGCCGCTGGTGTGCCCTGGTACCTGTCTCTGCTGTCTGTTTAATTTTTCTTGCTGATTGTTGCCCTGTACCTGTCTCTGCTTCTTGTTATTTTGTCCTGCTGATTGTTGCCCTGTTCTATTGTTTGGTTGCCCCTCTGTTTGCCGCCTGTTCCTCGCCCACTGTGCCCCCCCCTCACCACTTCCCGCCGCTGCTCCCTTGTGGCCCGCCCCATTTTGCATTCTGTGCCCCGTGCCAATCACCCATTGGCCACCCCGCTCCCGCCTCCCAGCTGCTCCTCCCTCCCACTTCGCCTCTTATGGAGGGCGCCGCGCGGAAGCGCAGCGGACGCGCGCAGCAGGCGCCGCTCAAGCCCGTCTGCGCCCGTCCGTGCCTGGACCGCGCCCAGCGCCAGAACTCCAGGCCCCAGCCGATGCCGGGCTGAAGACTGCTGTAATGCCAGAAACCGGTCCTCGGAAGCTTGTTTCCGGTCCAGGGAAGGCATGGCTTGGCAGTTCGGGCTGGACTGTTCCCATGAGGCACAGGGTTAGACTGATTTGCATATAGCCATGTCTGAACTGGGGTGGCAGAGTGGGCTAAAGAACGGTGATGGATTAAACCCAGATCTTTTGACTGGGTGTGAGTGTTTGATTGGTTCAGATGCTCCGTCCATCACCACCCCCTTTTGTACTGCTTTTGGCCGCCATAAGTGTGGCAGGGTATGCTCAGACATGAGTCCCTTGCTCACTTTGCCACTGGATTCAAGCAAGCCGGGCTGAAGACGGCTGTAATGCCAGAAACCGGTCCTCGGAAGCTTGTTTCCGGTCCAGGGAAGGCATGGCTTGGCAGTTCGGGCTGGACTGTTCCCATGAGGCACAGGGTCAGACTGATTTGCATATAGCCATGTCTGAACTGGGGTGGCAGAGTGGGCTAAAGAACGGTGATGGATTAAACCCAGATCTTTTGACTGGGTGTGAGTGTTTGATTGGTTCAGATGCTCCGTCCATCACCACCCCCTTTTGTACTGCCAGCCGATGCCAGGGCACCCGATTGAGATACGACACGGCCACCCTCATCGCACTCAACACCGGACGACCTGTCGCCTGCCACCGAGCCACCCCGAAGCGCACCCACAGACCCTTTACCTGCCAAGCCTACAAATTCACCTGCCTCCGAACCTGCACCCCACCCACCAAACACAGGAACGACAACAAGAACCACCTCAAGTGCATCCTCCTCAACTCCCGCTCCTTCCACAAACACGCCGTAGAACTCTGGGAACTCCTTGATACTACAGCACCAGACGTCGCCTTCCTCACGGACACCTAGATGAACTCCTCCTCGGCCCCCGACATCGCCATAGCCATCCCGGACGGCTACAAAATCACCCGGAAGGACCGCGTCAACAAAACTGGGGGAGGAATCGCCATCATCTACAGGAACACCATCAGCGTCACGACCAACGCCGAAGACACACTCACCGCCGCCGAACACCTACACTTCCAGATCCACACCGACCCCCGGACCACCCTTGGAGGAACCCTCATCTACAGACCCCCGGGCCCACAAACACAATTCAGCGAAACCATCGCGGACTTCATCAGCCCGCACGCCCTAGCCTCACCAGAGTTCATCCTCCTAGGGGACCTGAACTTCCACCTGGAGAAAAACAACGACAACAACACCACCACCCTGCTCGACAACCTCGACAACCTCCGACTCAAGCAACTGGTGGACACGCCCACCCACCTCGCCAGCCACACGCTCGACTACATCTTCTCCGCCAGCAACCACGTCTCCTTCAGCCACTCCACCAGACCACACGATGCTGGAGCAAAGTCACCACAGACCAGCTGACCACATCGCTGAGCCAGAACCCACCTGTCAACACCCCCGACACCAATGACGCAGCACACAACCTCGCACAGTTGATCACCAACTGCGCCGACGACCTTGCTCCTCTGAAGAAACCCTCAGGCAAGACAAGCAACAGAAAAACCTCTTGGTTCACAGACGCCCTCAAAACCGCAAAGAAATCATGCCGAACCATCAAAAAAGCTTGGCGCCACAAACGGACATCAGAAAACATGACAGCCCTCAAGAACGCCACCCGCGAATACCACCAAATGATCCGCACCACCAAAAGGACATTGTTCAAAGAGCGGCTGGACAACAAGGCCCACAACAGCAAGGAACTCTTCAGCATCGTCAAAGAGCTCTCCAACCCCAGCGCCAGCAACAACAACATCACACCATCGCAAGACCTCTGCAACTCCCTCGCCACATTCTTCCACCGCAAGATCGCAGATATACACGACAGCTTCGGGCCCCAAACTCCACCTCCAACCACCAAACCAACGACCCCCACCACCAGCCTCAGCGCATGGACCCCCATCAGCACTGAAGACACCACCCGCGTCATGAACACCATCCACTCCGGCTCCCCCTCCGACCCATGCCCTCATCATATCTTCAACAAAGCCGACACCATCATCGCACCCAACCTCCGGAACGCCATTAACAGCTCCTTCACGTCAGCCACCTTCCCAGGAAGCTGGAAACACGCAGAAATCAACGCCCTTCTGAAGAACCCAACAGCGGACCACAGCTGCATCCACTCCACCTTCAAACACAGCATCAACATCATCTCCTACGCCGACGACACCCAACTGATACTCTCCCTCACCAAAGACCCTCTCACCGCCAAAGCCAACTTCCAGGACGGAATGAAAGATATCGCAGAATGGATGAAGCACAGCCGTCTGAAGCTCAACTCGGACAAGACGGAGGTCCTCATCCTCGGACAATACCCATCCGCCTGGGACGACTCCTGGTGGCCCACGACGCTGGGCACTGCACCGACACCCACGGACCACACACGCAACCTGGGATTCATCCTGGACTCCTCCCTCACGATGACTAAGCAAGTCAACGCAGTCTCGTCCTCATGTTTCAACACCCTCCGCATGCTCCTAAAGATCTTCCGGTGGATCCCCACCGAAACCAGAAAGACGGTCACCCAGGCCCTCGTCACCAGCCGACTGGACTACGGGAACGCCCTGTACGCAGGAACCACAGCCAAACTTCAGAAACGCCTTCAACGCATACAGAACGCCTCCGCACGACTCATCCTCGACATCCCTCGCCACAGCCACATATCCACCCACCTGAGAAACCTGCACTGGCTCCCCGTCAGCAAGAGGATCGCGTTCAGGCTGCTCACCCACGCACACAAAGCGCTCCACAACATGGGCCCCGAATACCTCAACAACCGCCACTCGTTCTACACCCCCACCCACCAGCTCCGCTCCACCAACCTCGCCCTTGCCACCGTCCCACGGATTCGCAGAACCACCAACGGAGGAAGATCGTTCTCCTACCTGGCAGCCAAGACATGGAACTCCCTCCCCGCACACCTACGACTGACCCAGGACCATCTCACCTTCAGGAAACACCTCAAGACCTGGTTATTCGAGCAGTAGCGGCACCCCCCCCTCCCTTCAGCGCCTTGAGACCTCACAGGTGAGTAGCGCGCTCTACAAATGTACTGATTGATTGATTGATTGAATGCTTTGGTAGAGCTTCAGGATTCAAAGTGAATATCCACAAAACACAGGCTCTCAGCCTGACACTCCCTAAGGCCAAGTAACAGACTTTGGCAGCACAGTTCCCATTTGCATGGGCAACCAATGGCGTCCAGTTCCAAGGCTTGCAGGTGTACCCTACCCTAGATAAGATACCCCAAGTGAACGATTCTAATCTCATGGCGGAAATCAGGGGGAACTCTCGAACTGGAAGAGACATACGATGTCCTGGCTGGGAAGACTGGCAGCCATCAAAATGACCTCCCTCCCGCGTATCCTATTTGTAATGCAAACACTGCCGCTACGACCACCGCTGGCAATGCTGGCACAATTACAACGCCTCATAGGTTACTTTATCTGGGGAGTGAAGAAGGCGAGAATGGCCCGTCACTTGACATATTTGAAGCAGGGGGACGGAGGGTTGCGTGTTTCACATTTGGAGCTTTACTTCCAGGTGGCACAACTTAGATGTATGCTCGAGTGGTACAAGTTGGAATCAGAGACGCATTGGTACTTCATCGTCCGCTCGATAGCGGACATGAATATTTGGAAGGTCCCATGCTCCCTCAGAAGCACCGACCTAGAGGGGTGTATGTTTCGCCAGTCCTGAGAATTACCCTGGGAGTGTGGGACAGGGTACAGAAATCCTGCGGCCTCCCAACCCCTATTTCTCCCCTGACCCCATTTATCGGAATCCTGGATTGCCCCCGGCAGGCGTGGGTAATGGCTATCTCCATTGGCAAGAGGCCAATTGAAAGCACAAAGGGGACCTCTTTGATGAGAAGGGAGTGATGGAATTCACGTACCTCACCACAGGCTACGGGATCCAGCAGAAAGCATATTGGCAATATCTTGCCCTCCGCCAGTGGGTGACCCAGCCACAGGTGCGCCCCCACGTGGGCCGCCCCCTGGGCCGCCCCCTGACCAAGTTTGAGAGATGGTACATCATTAGGACATCCGACAAGCACTTACTCTCAGACATTTATTCTTTTTTAAATGCCCCTAAGCAGTATAGTAAGTTCCCTGCGCAGCGTAGGTGGGAATCGGAGTTGGAGTATGAGTTTTCCCCTAAGGAATGACAGGACATTATACATAGAGCCAGAGCCTCCTCCTGCTTTACCGCTGGTAAATAAATGTTTTTTAAAATTGCACATTATTGGCACTATACGCCGGCGAAGCTAGCTAGATGGAAACCGGGAGGGAATGGGCAATGCTGGCGTCAATGTGGGCAAGTGGGTACCCTCACACATATTCTCTTATCATGTCCGAAGATACAGGGCTATTGGGCAGCAATCTTCCAAGAGATAGACAGCATATACCACACCGACTTACCTAAACTCCCATTTTTCATATTGTTAGGGCTCCCCAATGCCTTGATGTGCCCTCTTATATCTTGCTGGGGCAGGGCAATCACCCTAGCACTGGGAGCCGCCAAACAGGCATTGTTATGTAGGTGGGGAACGGAGGAGATACCCTCTAGATTGAATTGGTTTTATAAACTATGGGAGACACTGGGAATGGAGAAAATTACAGCCGGACTTACACGTTCTCTCCCTAAGTTTGACAAAACATGGGGTACTAGCATAGAATTTGTATCTACTGAATTTACAGAACTTACATGCTCAAGATATCTCTGGGTACTCCAACTTACCAAGGCTCCTCCCTCCTAGGACCAATGAAGGCGTCGCTTCCTGTTTGCAAACTATGCTTTAAAGCAATTTTCTAAATGTATGTCTGCTAAATGATGTAGCACAAATGCAAAGAGGAAAGAATTAGGAGAAATAAAAGGAGGAAGGCGCAGGTGTTTGGGGCATATCCATGTCCACAATTCTTTGCAATTATGTTTTTGCATCAAAATCCATAGGTGGATCCACAGGCATGCTCCCTAATTGCAAAAGTCACTCAAGGCATTGTTCTGGAATGTTAACGTTATCTTTGATTACAAATGAACAAAAATTACCATTTGCATTGGTTTGTATAAATGAACCTGGTGTTTTACATTAAAAAATGCAACACAAGCTTGATGCAAAATGTTTGTAAATCCGGACCCATCTCTGCTCAGCAAATCTGAAGAGATGAGCTGAAAGCCCCAGCGGCTCCCTACACACCAGAGAGATACCCACCAGACAAGTTGAGATCTCAGATGGTGGAAGTGAGCTAAACCATTGTCCTATGCTTTACACTTGGTGGGCCAAAGTAAAATAAGAATGAAACTTGAACAGACCAATTGATGAAGAGGGCTCACCAAAGTCCCCAGCATGTATGTATATATAGCATTTTCATTTATGATCTATTTTCTGTTGCTTGAAGTTTGAGAGACAGCTAAAGCTATCCCTATCCCTAGGCAAGACCTAAAAAAAGGAATGGAATATGTCTTCTTTACTTTTTCAACAGATCTATCATGTGGCAAAACGAATGTTGAGCCCCCCCTGTAAAGTACATGGAGGCCACCACCCCTCCCCCCCCCTTCCCCTCCCCCAAACCCAGGCAAGAGCTCGCAGGCCATAAGCCCGCCACCCGTGCACAATGCCGGAGGGGGCATCCTGGAACTCGGGCCCCCCTCAACTGCGGGGGCTGCAGGGGTGTTAGAATTGGGGGTCTCTGGTTGGCGCAGGTAGGTACTTGTGCCAAGCAGGGACCCTCTCCTCTAGTCAGGGCAAGGGAATTACCCTCTTAAAATAACCCCAGCTCACCCTCTAGGCGGCGTGGCGCGAGCAGTCAAGGCTAGTTCAGAGGCGATGTAAGTTAAGCATTTGTGACTACATACAGAAACCCAGTGACAACACTACAAATGGACACCACACAAGGTTTCGTATCAAAAATAAGTTATACTTTATATAGAGTTACAACAAGACCAATAAACGACAAAAAGAGTCGGTGAGCGCAGAGCTTGCGTTGTTCGAGGCGGACGTTGCTCAGTGCGGTGCCAACAGGACACTGGGCCGGTCATGAGAGTCGGTCACAGCTCCCTTCCTCTGTAGCCTCTAAAATAGTAGCAATTCACAAAGGCTGGTGAAGTCCACTGGTCCTGGGACTTCGGTCAGGGGGCAAGTTCTCTTCCAAGCCCTTGGAGATCTTTTTAGCACAAGTTGAAAAGCAAAGGTAAAATCCACAAAGTCCTTTCTCCTCTCTAGGCAGCCAGGCAACCACTTCAGGCCAAACCCCCAAGCAGCATTTCAGCTTGGGAATAGTCTCTCCTCAGTTTCTTCAGGTTCCTTCTCCTCAGCAGAGGTTTCTTCTTGTCAGTTCCAGGAGTGATCTAATTTAATGGGATCCGGGTCCCAATACTTATACCCCAAAATCCTTTCTTCTCTGAGGGGAGAGGGGCCTGTGCCCAGTTCAAGCCAGTTCTGAAGCATTCTGTTTACCAGACTTCTCCTTCCCTTTCACAGCACAGGGCAGGCGCATCAGACCCCCCACAGGAGGTGGAGCCAGCATTGTGGAAGGCAAGTACAGTCCAGGAGCACTTTGTTGACAGTCTTCCTTCTCTTCTTTCAGTGTGCAGGGCAGAGACATCAGATGCACCACAGGGGTTGGAGCCAGCATTGTGGGGGGTGGGCACAGTCCTATTCAGGTTCCAGGTGCAACTCCTCCCTCCCAATTGGTTGCAGATCTCCCTATTCACCACCGGGCTACCCCAGCCTGTCTCCTGGAATTCCCCAGTCCTGTCACACACAAACCCAGACAAGGAATACACAACCTAGCAGAGGTGGGCTCAAATGGTTAGGCAAGCAAATACCTACTTTCTTAAAGTGGTATTTGCAAACACGGAATATTAAAATAAACTTTACTAAAAGATGTATTTTTTTATTCTGAGTCCAGGCATACTAAACTCGAATTTCTACCATGTTCTCTGAGTCTGCTAGGATTATAAACATGTAACAATCCAGCAGCCCATTCTAGCCTATGTAGATTAGGTAGGCTTGCTATAGTGAACAACGAAAATGGCTGTAATTCACTATTAGGACATGCCACACACATCAGGGCTTGTCCTACCTTAAACTTACAATACACCCTGCCCTTGGGCCTACCATAGGGGTGACTAATATGAAGAAAAGGGAAGGTTTAGGGACTGGCAAGTGGGTGCACTTGCCCAGTCAGCATGACAGTACCAGACTGCACGCAGGCTCTGCAATGGCAGACCTTAGACACGTTTTACAAGGCCGGTTCTGTGGGTGGCACAACCAGTGCTGCAAGCCCACTAGCAGCATTTGGATTTACACACCCTGGGCACACTAAGGGGTATATTATCAAGGGGTTTATCTCCGCTTTTTTGGCTTTAAAAGCCAAGAAAGCGGAGATAAAATTATCTCCCTATTACCAAGCTGTCGCTAACACCAGTTAGTGACAGCTAATAGGAGATAGCGACCATCTTGGGCCCCGCTTTGCATGTCAGTGATATTTATCACTAATGACATGCAAAGTGGGCGTGCCAAGATGTTAGCGACTGGAAACAGTCGCTAACATCGCTATCTCCTATTACCAACTTTTGGAGATATTCGCGCTAAGCGCGAATATCTCCAAAAGCTAACACCTGCCCTGAGCAGTTCTTCACCATGTTATCCAATGGGAGGTGGATAACATGGCTAAGAGCATTTGCTCGATAATGCATGAATATCGCTGACTTTTCAGCGATATTCATGCATTGCGGCCGTTTTTTATCGCATTTGCGATAAACCTTGCTAATAGCAAGGTTTATCTGCGATAAAAATCGCCGATGTGCGGCGATAATTTTTGTCTCTAAACAAGTTAGAGACAAAAATTATCGCTAGTTGTTGGTAATATACCCCTCAGTGTAATGTACTAGGGTCTGACAAGCAAACCAAATATCCAATCATGGAACCACTAATCAATACATCAATTTATAGTAGGGAGCACTCTCACTGTGGTACTGGACAGCAGTGGCACAGTGCCCAAAGCATCTAATACCAGAAAAACACATGAGGCAACAGCAAAAATGGACTGGAGACCCACGCCAATGGTGCCAGGTCTAACACGTGTCCCCTCCAGCTGAAATGTGGGGAGAACTACCCTACCTCCTGGGAGTTCTCATCACTAAGGCGGAAAAATCTGAACAGACCATCAGCGGTGGCGTGTTCTGTACCAGGGCGGTGTTCCACCGTAAAGTCCATACACTAAGGGGAAATGGACCACCTCAACAGCTTTGGATTCTCACCCCTCTCAACCATCTGAGGGGCCTGTGATTTGTCTGAACCCGGAAGTGAGTCCCAAACAGTTATGGTCTCAGCTTCTTCAATGCCCACACCTCAGCAAATGCCTCACGCTCAATAGCACTCCACCTCTGGTCCCGTGGAAGTAACCTCCTACTGATGAAGGCTAAAGGTTGATCTAGGCCCTACTCATTCATCTGTGACAAAACAGCCCCCACACCATGCTCTTAAGCGTCTGTTTGAACGATGAACTCTTTGGAGAAGTTGGGTGCTAGGAGCACGGGCGCCGTGCACATGGCAGCTTTCAGGGCCTCAAAAGCTTTCTGACAGGTGTCATTCCAAATCACTTTCTTGGGCTGCTTCTTGGAAGTCAGCTCTGTCAAGGGCGCAACCATGTTGCCATACCCCTTTACAAACCTCCTGTAGTACCCGGTGAGTCCTAAGAAGGCCCTCACCTCTGTCTGGGTTTTGGGGGGTTCCCAAGCCAGGATGGTTTCAATCTTGGTTTGTAGGGGCGCCACCTGGCCGCTCCCAACTTTGTGTCCCAAGTACACCACAGAACCCTGCCCGATCTGGCACTTACTCGCCTTGATCGTGAGGCCTGCCTTCCGCAGTGCCAACAACACTTCCCAGTGGTGGCGCAGATGTTCTTCCCAAGTGACACTGAACACTGCAATGGCATCCAGGTAGGCAGCACTGAACTCATCCAGTCCAACCAAAACCTGGTTGACCAACCTCTGAAAGGTGGCAGGGGCATTCTTCATCCCAAAGGGCATAACACAGAACTGGAAATGCCCATCTGGTGTGGAGAATGCTGATCTCTCCTTTGCCCCATCAGTCAAGGCGATCTGCCAATACCCAGACGTCAAGTCAAACGTGCTGAGGTACCGCGCAGCCCCTAACCGATCAATTAGCTCATCAGCTCTGGGGATGGGGTGGGCGTCGGTCTTTGTGACTGAATTGAGCCCTCGGTAGTCCACACAGAACCAGAGTTCGGGTGTGGCACCCGGCGCTGCAGCCTTCGGGACCAAGACCACTGGGCTGGCCCAAGGACTGCTGGAGGACTTAATCATCCCAAGTGCAAGCATCTTTGAGACCTCCTCTTTGATGCAAGCCCTACCCTGTCAGTTGCCCTGTAAGACTTGTGCTTCACAGGTAAGCTGTCTCCTGTATTCACATCATGGACGCACCAGTCTGTGATACTAGGCACTACGGAGAACAGATCCGAAAACTGTCCCAACAACTGGCGGCAGTCATTCTGTTGCTCAGGGGTCAGGGTGGAAGAGAGGTTAACACCATCCACTGACCCATCTTGCTCTGAGGCTGACAGGAGGTCAGGAAGAGGCTCAGTCTCCTCTTCCATTCTAGCATCTATCACCAAGAGCATTCCCACTTCAGACCTCTCTAAGTGGGGCTTAAGGCGGTTGACATGCAGGACCCTCAAGGGGTTCCTGGGAGACCGCAAGTCCACCAAGTAGGTAACTGGACTCTTGTGCTTCACAACCTCAAATGGTCCGGTCCACTTATCTTGGAGCACGCAGGGCTCCACTGGGGCCATGACCCACACTTTCTGGCCAGGTTGAAGCTCCACCACAGTGGCATTCTAGTTGTACCACCGCTTCATCTCCTCCTGGCTGGCTTCCAGATTCACCTCAGCGAGTTGCCTGAAACGCCTAGTCTGGTTCCTGAAGGCCAGCATGTAGCTATATACATCCTGGGGAGGTTTCCTGGGAGATTGATCCCAGCCTTCCATGACCAGACTCGGAGGTCCTCTGACCGGGTGTCCATAGAGAAGCTCAAAGGGACTGAACCCTAGAGATTTCTGTGGCACCTCCCGGTATGCAAACAACAGGCATGGTAAGAGGACGTCCCACTTACGCCTCATGGGTTCCTCAAGACCCATAATCATGCCCTTCAGGGTTCGGTTGAACCTTTCAACCAAACCATTTCCTTGGGGGTGGTAAGGAGTGGTGAACTTGTAGGTTACCCCACACTCCTGCCACAGGGACTTCATATAATTGAAGTTGGTGCCCCGGTCAGACACAACCTCTCGAGAGAATCCTACTTGTGAGAAAATTCCCATCAGTGCTCGTCCCACTACGGGGGACGTCACTGTCCTCAGAGGTTTGGCTTCCGGGTACCGGGTGGCATGGTCCACCAAGACCAGGATGTACCTGTTGCCCATGGCTGTCTTGGGGTCCAGTGGCCCCACAATGTAAATCCCCACCCGCTCAAAGGGGGTACTGACCACAGGGAATGGCTGGAGAGGAGCCTTCTGCTTCTTCCCACTCTTTCCACTTGCCTGGCAAGTCTGACAGGTCCTGCAATGAGTGTCTGAACTCTTGCGCATTTGGGGCCAATGAAAGTGTGTGACAAGCCTCTCAAAGGTATTGTCCTGCCCCAAATGTCCTGCCAATGGCACATCATGAGCCAGCCCCAGTAGGAAGGCTCTGAAGCTCTGGGGTACCACCAGCACATGGGCTGACCCAGGCTCATCAACCTTAGGCTCACTATACAGGAGGCCATTCTCCCAATAGATCCAATGTGACCCAGACTGATCACCTGCTGCCTGGCTTGCAGCCTGCTGCCGCAAGCTCTCAAGAGAAGGGCATTCTCTCTGCTCCCTGCATAATTCTTCCCTGGAGGGGCCTCCTTCTTGCTGCCAATGGGTCAGCTCAGGCAGGTCCCCCAGTTCAGCTACTTGTTCCCCGGTAGGCTCCAGGGCATCCCCCTCAGGGTCTACCTCCTCCTGGGCCGTGGGAACTTCAGGGGCCGGTTTCCCATGCCCCATGCCACTTCTCTCTAAGGCAGGTTCCTGGGCCTCCCTATCAGGCTCCAGGTCCTCTTGAGCACCCCTACTGGCTGCCATTGACCGGGTGGTCACGCACGCCCAGTCAGGTAGACCCACCATCCTCAGGTGAGTCCTCTTCTTCACCTTTTCCCAAGGTGATCTCTCCAAATCATTCCCCAAAAAAAGTCAACAGGCATGGCGGGCCTCACAGCTATCTGAAGAGTACCAGAGACCCCCCCCCCCTCAAAGGGAACCTGAGCCATTGGACAATGACTCTCTGTGTTGTCAGCGTTAACAACTCGGTAGAATGCATGTGGGACAACCTGCTCTTGAGACACCAGGTGACACCTGACAGCTGTCACACTGGCTCCTGTGTCTCTGAGAGCCTCCACCTTTTGGCCTTTGATGGTCACCCACTTCCCATATTTCTTAGCGTTGTTGGGCAGTTGGTTTTCTGGGACCACCTCACAGTCTCCTAAAGAGACAAGGGACATCTCTGCGGGCCCCCACCCACCTTGGACTTCTACCTCCTCCCCAAAGGCTACACTAGCCATCTGCCAGGGCGGAGCACCAGTGGGTGCTGGTTTACCAAACAGGCGGCACCTGGGATCAGTCGCCTTATGACCCAGGTCCCCACATTGGTAACATTTCAGGGGTCCCAGGGGAACAGGGTTACCTGTCGGGACCACTGGCTTTCTCTCAGGGGGAGGCTGGGAACCCTTCCCTTGGTTCCCTTGGAAATTACTTTGGGGCCCTCTGCTGAACTCCCTCTGTTTACCCTTGTCCCCCCACTCTTCTTCTGGGGACCCTGCCCACCTTTGGCTGAGTCTCCCATGTGACCCTTGTGGACCCTGGTACTGACCCAGCGGTCCGCCTCCTCAGCAAGCTTCCTAGGGTTAGTCAGCTTGCTATCAATCAGGTACTGGCGCAGCTCTGGAAAACAATTATCAGACAAGTGCTCCCATGCAATCAAATCCAAGAGACCTTGAAAATCATTAACTTTATTGCCCTTTACCCAACCATCCAATGCTCTGCAAAAGAAAGTGACATACTCTACCCAGGTACTACTCTCTATCTTCATGCACTTCCTGAACCTCTGCCTATAGAGTTCAGGGGTCAAACCATACCTAGTCATGAGTGCCTCTTTCATGTGGCTATAGGAGTTATGGACTTGAGAAGGCAAGTCCAACAGTGTGTCCCGCCCCTCACTAAGGAACCTTCCCCACAACCCCACTCCCCAATCTCTCTCAGGGACCCGGTGGGAAGACATGGCTACCTCATAGGCTCTGAACCACTGCCCAATATCATCATTCCTAAAAAACTCCTTTACCACATCTTTGGGGATGTACACTCTACCTTCCCCATGTGCAGGCAGTGTGCTGCTTCCATAGGGAGTGCTCTCTAGGCTCCTGGCTTTCATATCAAACTCCCTCAAAACTTGGTCATGCTCCAATTGCAATCTCTTTTCTTCCAGAGCCAATTTCTTGCTCTCTAGCTCCACTTCTAGAGCCATTTTCTTGCTTTCTAGCTCCAGTTGCCCATTTAATTTGAGCTTGGCTATCTCCATTTCGTGCATCCTGTTTTCTTTTCTGTCTGCCAACTCTTCATGGGACAGACCTCGGGCAGACACACTGCTACCTACTGGGGACGGCGCACCCCTCGTCTCAAGACCCAGTGGCTCACCAAGCTGCTGCTCTGCATCCTCATAATCTCCCAAATCACCAGAGGCATTCCTTGCTTCCACCCAGGCCCTCAGCGCCTTGTGGTATTGCTCCTTTTTGGTGATTCCAGATACTGAAATTTTAAACTTTTTGCAGAAGCTCTTGAGATGGTTGTTGGTGTAGCTTTCTAGTTTCTCTTCCTCCCAATCACAGTCAGCAGATGCAATGGACGCTGCCTTTTCTATTCTGACTGAACCAGGCCTGATTTTTTTTTAAAATGGAGATTTCGGCACAAACAAGTATCAGAAGTATGTGGCTGCGTTATGGTCTGCACTCACTAAGTAGTGATCACCAATCACTGTACATGAGTTACAAATGCAAATTAGGAATCCTTTCCGCTTGACTTCCAATGTTAGAATTGGGGGTCTCTGGTTGGCGCAGGTAGGTACTTGTGCCAAGCAGGGACCCTCTCCTCTAGTCAGGGCAAGGGAATTACCCTCTTAAAATAACCCCTGCTCACCCTCTAGGCGGCGTGGCGCGAGCAGTCAAGGCTAGTTCAGAGGCGATGTAAGTTAAGCATTTGTGACTACATGCAGTAACCCAGTGACAACACTACAAATGGACACCACACAAGGTTTTATATCACAAATAAGTTATACTTTATATAGAGTTACCACAAGACTAATAAACGACAAAAAGAATCCACAGTACTATCAAATTTCAAGAGTTCTGGTTAAAACGGTGTAAATCAAAGTTCTGTGCGAGACGGTAACCTTGTCCGGCTACAGCATGCTGAAAGAACACAGAGTTTAACAAATCCAGTGGACCGCGGTGGTCCGGGCCCACTCAAATGTCGACGGACTCGAACACAATACCTTTTCCTTGGGGCGGCCGGCACGGATGTGCAAGCCGGTTCCGGTGATCGTCGCGGTGCAGGAAAAGAAATCGTTGCAGGTCACGGTGTCCCTTCCGTCGCGGAGCAGGCTACAGCTTGTTGATGGCGTCGGTGAGCTCAGAGCTTGCGTTGTTCGGGGCGGACATTGCTCGTTGCGATGCTTCCAGCTTTACAGTGCAGCGTTCGAGCCGGAGTTCGGGAGCTGGCGTCGGTCAGTCCGGACAGCGGTGCGAATCAGGCGGTGCTTCAGGAAGTGTGCGAGGCGGTGCCCAACTCTGGTGCGATCACAGGACTCGAAGTCAGCAGCAGTGACCGCGTCGTTCAGACCAGTTCGATTCGGTCTAGAGAGGCGTTGCACGTTGCAGTGTCCTTCCAGTCGCAGTGCAGGCTACGGATCGTTGACGGCGTCGAGACGGAGTCGGTGAGTGCAGAGCTTGCGTTGTTCGAGGCGGACGTTGCTCAGTGCGGTGCCAACAGCACACCGGGCCAGTCGTGAGAGTCGATCACAGCTCCCTGCCTCTGTAGCCACTAAAATAGTAGCAATTCACAAAGGCTGGTGAAGTCCACTAGTCCTGGGACTTCGGTCAGGGGGCAAGCTCTCTTCCAAGCCCTTGGAGATCTTTTTAGCACAAGTTGAAAAGCAAAGGTAAAATCCACAAAGTTCTTTCTCCTCTCTAGGCAGCCAGGCAACCACTGCAGGCCAATACCCCAAGCAGCCCTTCAGCTTGGGAATAGTCTGTCCTCAGTTTCTTCAGGTTCCTTTTCCTCAGCAGAGGTTTCTTCTTGTCAGTTCCAGGAGTGATCTAATTTCATGGGATCAGGGTCCCAATACTTATACCCCCAAATCCTTTGTTCTCTGAGGGGAGAGGGCCTGTGCCCAGTTCAAGCCAGTTCTGAAGCACTCTGTTTACCAGACTTCTCCTTCCCTTTCACAGCACAGGGCAGGCACATCAGACGCCCCACAGGAGGTGGAGCCAGCATTGTGAAAGGCAAGTACAGTCCAGGAGCACTTTGTTGACAGTCTTCCTTCTCTTCTTTCAGTGTGCAGGGCAGAGACATCAGACGCACCACAGGGGGTGGAGCCAGCACTATGGGGGGCGGGCACAGTCCTAATCAGGTCCCAGGTGCAACTCCTCCCTCCCATCTGGTTGCAGATCTCCCTATTCACCACCGGCTGCCCCAGCCTGTCTCCTGGAATTTCCCAGTCCTGTCACACACAAACCCAGACAAGGAATACACAACCTAGCAGAGGCGGGCTCAAATGGTTAGGCAAGCAAATACCTACTTTCTAAAAGTGGTATTTGCAAACACAGAATATTAAAATAAACTTTACTAAAAGATGTATTTTATTATTCTGAGTCCAGGCATACTAAACTAGAATTTCTACCATGTTCTCTGAGTCTGCCAGGATTATAAACATGTAACAATCCAGCAGCCTATTCTAGCCTATGGAGAACAGGTAGCCTTGCAATAGTGAACAACGAAAATGGCTGTAATATGAAGAAAAGGGAAGGTTTAGGGACTGGCAATTGGTACACTTGCCCAGTCAGCATGACAGTACCAGACTGCACGCACGCTCTGCAATGGCAGACATTAAACGCGATTTTACAAGGCCGCTTCTGTGGGTGGCACAACCAGTGCTGCAAGCCTACTAGCAGCATTTGGATTTACTCGCCCTGGGCACACTCAGTGCACTGTACTAGGGTCTGACAAGTAAACCAAATATCCAATCATGGAACCACTAATCAATACATCAATTTACAGTAGGGAGCACTCGCACTGTGGCACTAGACAGCAGTGGCACAGTGCCCAAAGTATCTAATACGAGAAAAACACATGAGGCAGCAGCAAAAATGGAAGGGAGACCCACGCCAATGGTGCCAGGTCTAACAGGGGGTTAATGTTATGTCACTAGATCTATATTTTTACTGCAATGGTATACCTAATATTGAGGTTTAACACCAATTACTGCTCTTGACATCCATTAGAGACCTCAGCTGGCTTTAGTTGTAGAAATTATTTCATAATGCTTCTTCTACTTCAGGTAATAGCACGTCAAAACTGACCTTTTAGAAAAGAACACTTGTAATCAAAGTCATGTAGACGTCCATTGGCTGGATGCAAATTAGAGAAGGCTACTATGACGTTAAATAAATACTGAGTTCTTGGAAACGGAATCCACAGCAACAGAAACTGCCTAGCAAATGAAGCAATTCCATTATGTTCTATTATTGGTATTGATTTGCCACTCAAGAAAGAAATAATGAAAAAATAGAAAAGCAAAACAAACTTGTAATTAAAAACAACAAATACCAAAATAAATTAAAACTTGTACAATGGGGTAAATTTATATACATTTACAGACCGTGGGGTCATAGTGATATAAAGAGGATGTGTAGCTGGGTCATTATGATTGGGGTGGGGGTGGGGGGTATGAGCTTCAGATTTCCCAACAATCAAGCTGGCACATAATGTTAAAATACATTATACGACATGCAGGACACATGAGAGGGGCTTGAGAGGCATCAGAAAGGCAGAGGAATGCGGATTTGTGAGGGTACTAAGTGAGAGAAAGCACACTATTTTGTGAAATAACCAACATTTTTTAAGGCTTTCAAAACAGGGAGAGGGACAGAGCCTGTGTGCGTTTTTGGCTGCACGTGTGAGTCCTGGTGAGATCTGACAGACACCTCACCAAACCCGACTGAAAGCACCTGCACCCGACTAGTTATCATAAAATAATGCTCTTAAGCGTCTGTTTGAACGATGAACTCTTTGGAGAAGTTGGGTGCTAGGAGCACGGGCGCCGTGCACATGGCAGCTTTCAGGGCCTCAAAAGCTTTCTGACAGGTGTCATTCCAAATCACTCTCTTGGGCTGCTTCTTGGAAGTCAGCTCTGTCAAGGGCTCAACCATGTTGCCATACCCCTTTACAAACCTCCTGTAGTACCCGGTGAGTCCTAAGAAGGCCCTCACCTCTGTCTGGGTTTTGGGGGGTTCCCAAGCCAGGATGGTTTCAATCTTGGTTTGTAGGGGCGCCACCTGGCCGCTCCCAACTTTGTGTCCCAAGTACACCACAGAACCCTGCCCGATCTGGCACTTACTCGCCTTGATCGTGAGGCCTGCCTTCCGCAGTGCCAACAACACTTCCCAGTGGTGGCGCAGATGTTCTTCCCAAGTGACACTGAACACTGCAATGGCATCCAGGTAGGCAGCACTGAACTCATCCAGTCCAACCAAAACCTGGTTGACCAACCTCTGAAAGGTGGCAGGGGCATTCTTCATCCCAAAGGGCATAACACAGAACTGGAAATGCCCATCTGGTGTGGAGAATGCTGATCTCTCCTTTGCCCCATCAGTCAAGGCGATCTGCCAATACCCAGACGTCAAGTCAAACGTGCTGAGGTACCGCGCAGCCCCTAACCGATCAATTAGCTCATCAGCTCTGGGGATGGGGTGGGCGTCGGTCTTCGTGACTGAATTGAGCCCTCGGTAGTCCACACAGAACCGGAGTTCGGGTGTGGCACCCGGCGCTGCAGCCTTCGGGACCAAGACCACTGGGCTGGCCCAAGGACTGCTGGAGGACTTAATCATCCCAAGTGCAAGCATCTTTGAGACCTCCTCTTTGATGCAAGCCCTACCCTGTCAGTTGCCCTGTAAGACTTGTGCTTCACAGGTAAGCTGTCTCCTGTATTCACATCATGGACGCACCAGTCTGTGATACTAGGCACTACGGAGAACAGATCCGAAAACTGTCCCAACAACTGGCGGCAGTCATTCTGTTGCTCAGGGGTCAGGGTGGAAGAGAGGTTAACACCATCCACTGACCCATCTTGCTCTGAGGCTGACAGGAGGTCAGGAAGAGGCTCAGTCTCCTCTTCCATTCTAGCATCTGTCACCAAGAGCATTCCCACTTCAGACCTCTCTAAGTGGGGCTTAAGGCGGTTGACATGCAGGACCCTCAAGGGGTTCCTGGGAGACCGCAAGTCCACCAAGTAGGTAACTGGACTCTTGCGCTTCACAACCTCAAATGGTCCGGTCCACTTATCTTGGAGCACGCAGGGCTCCACTGGGGCCATGACCCACACTTTCTGGCCAGGTTGAAGCTCCACCACAGTGGCATTCTAGTTGTACCACCGCTTCATCTCCTCCTGGCTGGCTTCCAGATTCACCTCAGCGAGTTGCCTGAAACGCCTAGTCTGGTTCCTGAAGGCCAGCATGTAGCTATATACATCCTGGGGAGGTTTCCTGGGAGATTGATCCCAGCCTTCCATGACCAGACTCGGAGGTCCTCTGACCGGGTGTCCATAGAGAAGCTCAAAGGGACTGAACCCTAGAGATTTCTGTGGCACCTCCCGGTATGCAAACAACAGGCATGGTAAGAGGACGTCCCACTTACGCCTCATGGGTTCCTCAAGACCCATAATCATGCCCTTCAGGGTTCGGTTGAACCTTTCAACCAAACCATTTCCTTGGGGGTGGTAAGGAGTGGTGAACTTGTAGGTTACCCCACACTCCTGCCACAGGGACTTCATATACTTGAAGTTGGTGCCCCGGTCAGACACAACCTCTCGAGAGAATCCTACTTGTGAGAAAATTCCCATCAGTGCTCGTCCCACTACGGGGGACGTCACTGTCCTCAGAGGTTTGGCTTCCGGGTACCGGGTGGCATGGTCCACCAAGACCAGGATGTACCTGTTGCCCATGGCTGTCTTGGGGTCCAGTGGCCCCACAATGTAAATCCCCACCCGCTCAAAGGGGGTACTGACCACAGGGAATGGCTGGAGAGGAGCCTTCTGCTTCTTCCCACTCTTTCCACTTGCCTGGCAAGTCTGACAGGTCCTGCAATGAGTGTCTGAACTCTTGCGCATTTGGGGCCAATGAAAGTGTGTGACAAGCCTCTCAAAGGTATTGTCCTGCCCCAAATGTCCTGCCAATGGCACATCATGAGCCAGCCCCAGTAGGAAGGCTCTGAAGCTCTGGGGTACCACCAGCACATGGGCTGACCCAGGCTCATCAACCTTAGGCTCACTATACAGGAGGCCATTCTCCCAATAGATCCAATGTGACCCAGACTGATCACCTGCTGCCTGGCTTGCAGCCTGCTGCCGCAAGCTCTCAAGAGAAGGGCGTTCTCTCTGCTCCCTGCATAATTCTTCCCTGGAGGGGCCTCCTTCTTGCTGCCAATGGGTCAGCTCAGGCAGGTCCCCCAGTTCAGCTACTTGTTCCCCGGTAGGCTCCAGGCCATCCCCCTCAGGGTCTACCTCCTCCTGGGCCGTGGGAACTTCAGGGGCCGGTTTCCCATGCCCCCTGCCACTTCTCTCTAAGGCAGGTTCCTGGGCCTCCCTATCAGGCTCCAGGTCCTCTTGAGCACCCCTACTGGCTGCCATTGACCGGGTGGTCACGCACGCCCAGTCAGGTAGACCCACCATCCTCAGGTGAGTCCTCTTCTTCACCTTTTCCCAAGGTGATCTCTCCAAATCGTTCCCCAAAAAAAGTCAACAGGCATGGCGGGCCTCACAGCTATCTGAAGAGTACCAGAGACCCCCCCCCCCTCAAAGGGAACCTGAGCCATTGGACAATGACTCTCTGTGTTGTCGGCGTTAACAACTCGGTAGAATGCATGTGGGACAACCTGCTCTTGAGACACCAGGTGACACCTGACAGCTGTCACACTGGCTCCTGTGTCTCTGAGAGCCTCCACCTTTTGGCCTTTGATGGTCACCCACTTCCCATATTTCTTAGCGTTGTTGGGCAGTTGGTTTTCTGGGACCACCTCACAGTCTCCTAAAGAGACAAGGGACATCTCTGCGGGCCCCCACCCACCTTGGACTTCTACCTCCTCCCCAAAGGCTACACTAGCCATCTGCCAGGGCGGAGCACCAGTGGGTGCTGGTTTACCAAACAGGCGGCACCTGGGATCAGTCGCCTTATGACCCAGGTCCCCACATTGGTAACATTTCAGGGGTCCCAGGGGAACAGGGTTACCTGTCGGGACCACTGGCTTTCTCTCAGGGGGAGGCTGGGAACCCTTCCCTTGGTTCCCTTGGAAATTACTTTGGGGCCCTCTGCTGAACTCCCTCTGTTTACCCTTGTCCCCCTACTCTTCTTCTGGGGACCCTGCCCACCTTTGGCTGAGTCTCCCATGTGACCCTTGTGGACCCTGGTACTGACCCAGCGGTCCGCCTCCTCAGCAAGCTTCCTAGGGTTAGTCAGCTTGCTATCAATCAGGTACTGGCGCAGCTCTGGAAAACAATTATCAGACAAGTGCTCCCATGCAATCAAATCCAAGAGACCTTGAAAATCATTAACTTTATTGCCCTTTACCCAACCATCCAATGCTCTGCAAAAGAAAGTGACATACTCTACCCAGGTACTACTCTCTATCTTCATGCACTTCCTGAACCTCTGCCTATAGAGTTCAGGGGTCAAACCATACCTAGTCATGAGTGCCTCTTTCATGTGGCTATAGGAGTTATGGACTTGAGAAGGCAAGTCCAACAGTGTGTCCCGCCCCTCACTAAGGAACCTTCCCCACAACCCCACTCCCCAATCTCTCTCAGGGACCCGGTGGGAAGACATGGCTACCTCATAGGCTCTGAACCACTGCCCAATATCATCATTCCTAAAAAACTCCTTTACCACATCTTTGGGGATGTACACTCTACCTTCCCCATGTGCAGGCAGTGTGCTGCTTCCATAGGGAGTGCTCTCTAGCCTCCTGGCTTTCATATCAAACTCCCTCAAAACTTGGTCATGCTCCAATTGCAATCTCTTTTCTTCCAGAGCCAATTTCTTGCTCTCTAGCTCCACTTCTAGAGCCATTTTCTTGCTTTCTAGCTCCAGTTGCCCATTTAATTTGAGCTTGGCTATCTCCATTTCGTGCATCCTGTTTTCTTTTCTGTCTGCCAACTCTTCATGGGACAGACCTCGGGCAGACACACTGCTACCTACTGGGGACGGCGCACCCCTCGTCTCAAGACCCAGTGGCTCACCAAGCTGCTGCTCTGCCTCCTCATAATCTCCCAAATCACCAGAGGCATTCCTTGCTTCCACCCAGGCCCTCAGCGCCTTGTGGTATTGCTCCTTTTTGGTGATTCCAGATACTGAAATTTTAAACTTTTTGCAGAAGCTCTTGAGATGGTTGTTGGTGTAGCTTTCTAGTTTCTCTTCCTCCCAATCACAGTCAGCAGATGCAATGGACGCTGCCTTTTCTATTCTGACTGAACCAGGCCTGATTTTTTTTTTAAATGGAGATTTCGGCACAAACAAGTATCAGAAGTATGTGGCTGCGTTATGGTCTGCACTCACTAAGTAGTGATCACCAATCACTGTACATTAGTTACAAATGCAAATTAGGAATCCTTTCCGCTTGACTTCCAATGTTAGAATTGGGGGTCTCTGGTTGGCGCAGGTAGGTACTTGTGCCAAGCAGGGACCCTCTCCTCTAGTCAGGGCAAGGGAATTACCATCTTAAAATAACCCCTGCTCACCCTCTAGGCGGCGTGGCGCGAGCAGTCAAGGCTAGTTCAGAGGCGATGTAAGTTAAGCATTTGTGACTACATGCAGTAACCCAGTGACAACACTACAAATGGACACCACACAAGGTTTTATATCACAAATAAGTTATACTTTATATAGAGTTACCACAAGACTAATAAACGACAAAAAGAATCCACAGTACTATCAAATTTCAAGAGTTCTGGTTAAAACGGTGTAAATCAAAGTTCTGTGCGAGACGGTAACCTTGTCCGGCTACAGCGTGCTGAAAGAACACAGAGTCTAACAAATCCAGTGGACCGCGGTGGTCCGGGCCCACTCAAATGTCGACGGACTCGAACACAATACCTTTTCCTTGGGGCGGCCGGCACGGATGTGCAAGCCGGTTCCGGTGATCGTCGCGGTGCAGGAAAAGAAAGCGTTGCAGGTCACGGTGTCCCTTCCGTCGCGGAGCAGGCTACAGCTTGTTGATGGCGTCGGTGAGCTCAGAGCTTGCGTTGTTCGGGGCGGACATTGCTCGTTGCGATGCTTCCAGCTTTACAGTGCAGCGTTCGAGCCGGAGTTCGGGAGCTGGCGTCGGTCAGTCCGGACAGCGGTGCGAATCAGGCGGTGCTTCAGGAAGTGTGCGAGGCGGTGCCCAACTCTGGTGCGATCACAGGACTCGAAGTCAGCAGCACTGACCGCGTCGTTCAGACCAGTTCGATTCGGTGTAGAGAGGCGTTGCACGTTGCAGTGTCCTTCCAGTCGCAGTGCAGGCTACGGATCGTTGACGGCGTCGAGACGGAGTCGGTGAGTGCAGAGCTTGCGTTGTTTGAGGCGGACGTTGCTCAGTGCGGTGCCAACAGCACACCGGGCCAGTCGTAAGAGTCGATCACAGCTCCCTGCCTCTGTAGCCACTAAAATAGTAGCAATTCACAAAGGCTGGTGAAGTCCACTAGTCCTGGGACTTCGGTCAGGGGGCAAGCTCTCTTCCAAGCCCTTGGAGATCTTTTTAGCACAAGTTGAAAAGCAAAGGTAAAATCCACAAAGTTCTTTCTCCTCTCTAGGCAGCCAGGCAACCACTGCAGGCCAATCCCCCAAGCAGCCCTTCAGCTTGGGAATAGTCTGTCCTCAGTTTCTTCAGGTTCCTTTTCCTCAGCAGAGGTTTCTTCTTGTCAGTTCCAGGAGTGATCTAATTTCATGGGATCAGGGTCCCAATACTTATACCCCCAAATCCTTTGTTCTCTGAGGGGAGAGGGCCTGTGCCCAGTTCAAGCCAGTTCTGAAGCACTCTGTTTACCAGACTTCTCCTTCCCTTTCACAGCACAGGGCAGGCACATCAGACGCCCCACAGGAGGTGGAGCCAGCATTGTGAAAGGCAAGTACAGTCCAGGAGCACTTTGTTGACAGTCTTCCTTCTCTTCTTTCAGTGTGCAGGGCAGAGACATCAGACGCACCACAGGGGGTGGAGCCAGCACTATGGGGGGCGGGCACAGTCCTAATCAGGTCCCAGGTGCAACTCCTCCCTCCCATCTGGTTGCAGATCTCCCTATTCACCACCGGCTGCCCCAGCCTGTCTCCTGGAATTTCCCAGTCCTGTCACACACAAACCCAGACAAGGAATACACAACCTAGCAGAGGCGGGCTCAAATGGTTAGGCAAGCAAATACCTACTTTCTAAAAGTGGTATTTGCAAACACAGAATATTAAAATAAACTTTACTAAAAGATGTATTTTATTATTCTGAGTCCAGGCATACTAAACTCGAATTTCTACCATGTTCTCTGAGTCTGCCAGGATTATAAACATGTAACAATCCAGCAGCCTATTCTAGCCTATGGAGAACAGGTAGCCTTGCAATAGTGAACAACGAAAATGGCTGTAATATGAAGAAAAGGGAAGGTTTAGGGACTGGCAATTGGTACACTTGCCCAGTCAGCATGACAGTACCAGACTGCACGCACGCTCTGCAATGGCAGACATTAAACGCGATTTTACAAGGCCGCTTCTGTGGGTGGCACAACCAGTGCTGCAAGCCTACTAGCAGCATTTGGATTTACTCGCCCTGGGCACACTCAGTGCACTGTACTAGGGTCTGACAAGTAAACCAAATATCCAATCATGGAACCACTAATCAATACATCAATTTACAGTAGGGAGCACTCGCACTGTGGCACTAGACAGCAGTGGCACAGTGCCCAAAGTATCTAATACGAGAAAAACACATGAGGCAGCAGCAAAAATGGAAGGTAGACCCACGCCAATGGTGCCAGGTCTAACAGGGGGTTAATGTTATGTCACTAGATCTATATTTTTACTGCAATGGTATACCTAATATTGAGGTTTGTCACCAATTACTGCTCTTGACATCCATTAGAGACCTCAGCTGGCTTTAGTTGTAGAAATTATTTCATAATGCTTCTTCTACTTCAGGTAATAGTACGTCAAAACTGACCTTTTAGAAAAGATCACTTGTAATCAAAGTCATGTAGACGTCCATTGGCTGGATGCAAATTAGAGAAGGCTACTATGACGTTAAATAAATACTGAGTTCTTGGAAACGGAATCCACAGCAACAGAAACTGCCTAGCAAATGAAGCAATTCCATTATGTTCTATTATTGGTATTGATTTGCCACTCAAGAAAGAAATAATGAAAAAATAGAAAAGCAAAACAAACTTGTAATTAAAAACAACAAATACCAAAATAAATTAAAACTTGTACAATGGGGTAAATTTATATACATTTACAGACCGTGGGGTCATAGTGATATAAAGAGGATGTGTAGCTGGGTCATTATGATTGGGGTGGGGGCGGGGGGTATGAGCTTCAGATTTCCCAACAATCAAGCTGGCACATAATGTTAAAATACATTATACGACATGCAGGACACATGAGAGGGGCTTGAGAGGCATCAGAAAGGCAGAGGAATGCGGATTTGTGAGGGTACTAAGTGAGAGAAAGCACACTATTTTGTGAAATAACCAACATTTTTTAAGGCTTTCAAAACAGGGAGAGGGACAGAGCCTGTGTGCGTTTTTGGCTGCACGTGTGAGTCCTGGTGAGATCTGACAGACACCTCACCAAACCCGACTGAAAGCACCTGCACCCGACTATTTATCATAAAATAATAAAACACCTATCCCCACAAAGCTGCGCCCATGGATATAATGTCATTTATATTTTAGCTAGCTCCAAAATACAAATGAACTAAGCGGTAAATTGCTGGGCTTATTGAACATCTATCGATTTGGGAAAGCAGTGGTGTAGCTAGGCCTTAGGCCGCCCGTGACGGCCCCAGCGTTTGCGGCCCGTGGCCTCATAGTTAGAAGAGCGGGGGGAGGTGCTGGGAATTCATGCAGCCATGACAGACGTTGGTAAGAGCGGGGCGGCCGCCGCCCCAAAACTCAGGCCGCCTGGGGCTGTCCGCCCCCATCGCCCCCTCCCCTAGCTACGCCACTGTAGGAAGAAGCTGTAGGTAGTTTTGAGAACATTTTATTTTTGATTAGATGAGGAAAGCAATCTGAGCGCTCTCTGTTTTAGTACTCATAGTGCACTGCTTATGATGGTTAGTGGGTGGGTGCAGTGCTTTAATTTGTAAAAAAAATAAAATAGGTGCAGGGCCCAAGCGATTTTATCAGAACCTCACACCAAGACTGCTCATTGCAGGGGTTGCTGAATACCTAAGTGCCTTGTCTTGATTCAACCTCTTGCTACTTTCTCCCCCAACCATACACTTCCTGTATCTTTATCTCACTCTTTCAGGTTCTCATGCCTGATTTCTCGCTTTGTAACTGTTATGCTGTCTTTCTTTCTCCATCTGTCTCACTTTCCTGATTTTTTTCTCTCTTGCTCTAGGTCAAAGTCTGATGATGAAAAATAAACTCCTGGTGCCCAACCATAAGTGAGGATGCCCAATATCTGTAATCACATGCACACATTAAGCAATTGGTGGGTGTACTTTATGCAAAGTGACACTACTTTTGCATATTTTATTTTGCTATCAATGTTCAGCATTGAGAAAGATGTTTGAGGTGTCTTGGAGTATTCTCACAAATATCTTTTGGAAAGTGTAAAACTCTCTATATTCCTTGTAAAACTTGTCTGTACTATCCCCTCATAAAAAATACTTTTTTCGTGACTGAACAAATCTTAATCCCTCTACACTCATCCTATCTAGCTCTATGACCTCAACAATATGAATACTTCTTGAAAAAGCAAATAATTCACAGACTCACTACGGTCACTCTATCTCAACAGCCTTACAAATCCATGTAAGGCAAACATTTGTTCCTTACACTCACAACTAGATCAACTTTACACAGCCTGTGTAGGATATTTCCTACAGCCCTGTAAACCACACAAGATTGACATCAACCATACTCTCTTGGAAACTAAGGGTTTCATTTAGACCTTCACATGCTGATTGCCAGAACAGTGGGGCAGTGGAGGAAGTGCTTTCAACAACTTTGTCATGGCCAGCCTACTGCATTTAAAGATCTAAGCCATACCTTCTGCGAACTGGAACATAAGTGATCAAAGACTGGTTTCGGCCAATTTGGCCTCTTCAGTTAGGTACAGCTTGCTTTCAGTTACCCAGTGGGCACTGGACCATTTATATGCTTACCCGTCACACTTAGGGCATCATACTGAAGTAAACAAGCAAGCATTGGAAATGCCAATAGGTCTAGTTTATAAATGAAAGCACTTTTTGGGTCATTGGTGGGTTTAGACACTCAATAACTCATGATGCGTGAACTCTGTTGCTCATCTTTGCACTCATGCATTCATTCATTTATCCACTGACTCAATGTTGCATTCATCCTCTGATACAAGCACAATAAGGCACTCATACTCAGCAAAATATGTCCTAGGTACCAGGGGTGCCATTTACTAGGGACGTATAGGGGTGCTAAAGGTTTCGCCAATTGTGGAACAATTGCACCATTATCTTGTTTTTGGTCACGAACAGTAGCACAGCAGATCTGGTCAGCAGGAACCCTGTGCACTTCAGTCGAAGTTGCATCAAATACCAGGCAAAAAATGGGATGACCATGTCAACAAGCATTGGTAAATGTGTTAGGTTTCGCCTACGTGATTAATATTAAGCTGTTGTCCGTTGTAAGTTGTAGCTTGCTGAGTAGGTGTACAATACACGTTACAGAAAGTCTGTTAAAGTGTTATGACTTGTTTATGTACAAAAGGCAATTTAGTGTGCTGTTACTAGTGGTATAGTGCAGGTAAGTAATAGCAGAATTTTGAAAAATGAAATAAGAGAGGGAAATAATAGAATTAATTGATGTAATAGCCATATAATGTGCTTAGAGGAGTTCTGACAACTTTTCGGCTCCTGTGCCACTGCACGTGCTGCACCATTCAAAACATGCCCCTAGTACCTGCAAGATAACTGTACTTGTGACTGCCTGTTTAGTAGTAAAATATAGCAACATTTGCTGTTTAGAGGAGTTATGACAACCTTTGACCCCTGTGCCATTGCAGCTGCTGCACCATTGAAATCATGGCCCCTGTGCCTGCAAGATAACTGCATTTGTGACTGCTTATTTAGTTGTTAAATATAGCAATATTTTGTGTTAGGAGGTGTTCTGACAACTATTGGCCCTGGTGCCACTGAACCTGCAACACCATTGAAATCATGGCTCTTGGGCCTGCTAGCTAGCTTCACTTGTGACTGCCTGTTTAGTAGTAAAAGTTAGTAATATTCAATGTTTAGGGGGGTCCCTAGAACTTCTGACCCCGGAGCCACTGCACCCGCTGCACCATTCCAATCAAGCCCCTTTTAACTGCAAGATAACTGCAATTGTGTCTGCCTGTATAGTAGTAAAATATAGCAATATTAGGTGTTTAGAGGGATTATGACAACTTTTGGGTTCTGCTGTACCAGTCAAATCATGACCTTGTTGTCTGCAAGTTAACTGCACTTGTGACTGCCTGTTTAGTAGTAAAATATAGTAATATTAGGTGTTTAGTGGAGTGCCAAGAGCTTTTGGTCCTGGGGCTACGGCGCCTGCTGCACCATTTAAATCATGATCCTATTGGCTGCTAGATAAATGCTAGATAAATGCACTTGTGACTGGCTTGTTTAGTAGTAACATTTAGCAATAATTTGGGTTTAGTGGGATCCCTAGAGCTTTTGGTCCTAGAGCCACTGCACCTGCTGCATTATTCAAATCAAGTCCCTTTAAACTGAAAGGTAATTGCAATGGTGACTGCCTGTTTAGTAGTCAAATATAGCAATATTATGTGCTTAGAGGAGTTCTGACAACTTTTGGGCAGGTGCTACTGCACCTGCTGCACCATTCAAATCATGAACTGTTGTCTGCAAGGAAACTGGACTTGTGGACGTCAAAACCATTTGCTCACCTGCCGTGAGGGGAACGGCTGCTGCTTCAAGCCCCACCAGCGCCAGGGGGACGCCGTGAGGGAAACGGCTGTCGCTCCCACATCGTAACTTCGCCAGCAGCCACCGGGGGGGCAAAGACTACACCTCCCAGGTGCCCCGGCGGCTGAGTCGCGTCCCTGACGCCACCTCTGCGCCCGGAGGCGCCAGAAAAGAGAGGAGCGCCGAGCGCTCTGTGGGACGCCAAAACCATTTGCTCACCTGCCGTGAGGGGAACGGCTGCTGCTTCAAGCCCCACCAGCGCCAGGGGGACGCCGTGAGGGAAACGGCTGTCGCTCCCACATCGTAACTTCGCCAGCAGCCACCGGGGGGGCAAAGACTACACCTCCCAGGTGCCCCGGCGGCTGAGTCGCGTCCCTGACGCCACCTCTGCGCCCGGAGGCACCAGAAAAGAGAGGAGCGCCGAGCGCTCTGTGGGACGCCAAAACCATTTGCTCACCTGCCGTGAGGGGAACGGCTGCTGCTTCAAGCCCCACCAGCGCCAGAGGGACGCCGTGAGGGAAACGGCTGTCGCTCCCACATCGTAACTTCGCCAGCAGCCACCGGGGGGCAAAGACTACACCTCCCAGGTGCCCCGGCGGCTGAGTCGCGTCCCTGGCGCCACCTCTGCGCCCGGAGGCGCCAGAAAAGAGAGGAACGCCTCTCGCCCCGCGAGTCGCGCGCGGGAGCACCCGGGGCTAAGCCCGGGCAAAGGGCGGGCCCTCTGTGGCCCTCAGAGGCCCGAGAAGGACGGGACGGGCCACCCCCCTTGGCTCCTACTGAACAAGGTACAGGGAGACTTTGACCTACATCTCTGCATACACTGCAGAGACATCAGCTCTTCTATTGACTTATTGCGGGACTCTGTTTGCTGCACCGTCGCCATGTCTCTTAAGGGGGCTTCCAAACCCAGCACTCTCCCAAGTGATTCTAGTAGGGGGAGGTTAGACTGCTATGTAGACAGGGTCGACAGGGCATTATTACCCGTTATTCATGACCTGGAAGATTTAGAAACTCTTTTGCCCTCACATAGCGTAGCCTGCAAACATCCTGGGGTGCTGCTAGTTGACTCAGCATCAAGTTTGTCCTGGTTGGAGGATTTGAACGCCCTATGTCACATTCGATATGCACCAGTTGAATCCAGAGCAGACCCACCCCAAGTCCTATCCAGTCCAACACTCCCCGCTCATTTGCTGCCCAACTCTATATTGGACGCAAATGATAACACTCTGGCTGCCCCACTCTTGTCCCCGCTAGTAATAGTAAACACTAAACAACTAGGGATCCCTAAAACTCCTATGGTCACAAGAAAGCGCCCCGGGGATAACAGCATGGGTAGGGAAGTTAAACTGCTTAAACCTTGCACAAGTTCCTTACCGTCCGTCAGCACCTCTCCTACAGCTTCCCAGGTCCACGATAATATTGAATCCTTTGCACCTCCCTACCAGGCAGCTCTCCTGGACCTCGTCGAACGCCTGGTCACATCTCTAATATCCCCTTTGACTGCAAGAATCAACTCCCTAGGGATAGGTTAAGAGATATAGAGACCTCCTTTAGGGCACCGACTCGACCTAACAAGAACCTGGCAGGATCGAGCCAACCACAGCCCTTACCCGCTACTGTGGTTTCTAAGCTAGCTCCTCAAAGAAATAGCATCCCTCTTAACAGACCCACGGCCCCACAGAATCGCCCATGTATCTCCTCGTCATCCGACAACGTGCCCATTACCACCAAGAGTATCTTCGCTGATGTAGGGGTGTCAAACGTTCCCCCACCCTATGAGGAGAAAAATACTAATCTAGACTATACCAAACATATACATCTGCCCCCAATGGCCGCCCCCTTTGTCTGTGTTCTCACTGGTGTCTTACCAATTACAAAGGGAAAAACCGAGAGATGAGAGGATCTAAAACACAAGGTCATCTATTGGCTGTCCAAGAATCAACCCTTACCAGCGAACATTGATGGTGCCATTCGAAGTGTTAGAAGGGTGGGTTGGCTCGGCCCCCTTCCAAAAGATCTCCCAGGCGACCCGGTGTTAGTTAGATTCTGGAGCGATCAGGTGGTGCCTTATTTGCAAACTTGGTACTCACAATTAGGGGATGGCCCGATCTCTGTCTGGGGACTCCATGATTTCTACCCCAGGACCCGCTACCCTCGGCCCTTAAAGACAAGACTAGAGAGAAAACACCATTTTCCAGAAAGAACAAACTTAGAGATTAATTATTGGCCGGATCTGAGTGTGTATGTACAGAATGGCTTCAACAACCCCATCCCAAACTATTTTTCATGAAGTGTTTTTTAGTAGTGGTATCCAGTGATTAGCAATTCGTTTGAATTGATTTAATAATGTCTTAACCTATCATCAATTATTGTAATGAAATGGTACTTAATGATGTGTATATAATGAATGTTGCTTTTATGTATTATGTTGGTTTTAATGTTATTTTGTGTTTTATTCTGTGTGGTCTTTTATGGTATATTTTACCGAAATAAAGACTTATGAAACTGGGTTGCCTGTTTAGGAATAAAATATAGCAATATTAGGTGTTTAGTTGGGTGCCTGAAGCTTTTGTTCCTGGAGCACTATTGAAATCATGACCCTAGTGCTTGCTAGATAACTGCACTTGTGATTGCCTTTTTAGTAGTAAAATATAGCAATATTTGGTGTTCAATGGAGTTATGACAACTTTTGGGCTCAGTGCTACTGCACCCGCTGCACCGCTCAGTCAATCAATCAATCAATTTCAGCTTTATTCGGTGTAAATAATATCGCCATAAAAGCATTCTATACAGAAAAAACAATTACAATAAAAATGTGTTTAAAAAGAGCCTAAACCTGTAAAATATTCGTTGTATCAGACTACAGTACAATATCGTGTGCAAAAATGCAGTCAAACAGATAGCAAGTAAATATGCGAACAAAGGGTACATTCAGCAATTCATAAACAAAAGGATACATAAAATACAGAATATTCAGATATAAAAAGTAATTCTATCTTCCTGTCTACTTCACAATGTAGAGAAAAAACTTTAACCTAACAAATTTTTTAAAGTGCATAGTGCCATTATGTATAACTTAGCTATGTTCGAGCACATTAAGCTTCAAGCAAGATGGCCTTTATCTCGTATATGTATATATATATATATATATATATATATATATATATATATATATATATATATATATATATATATATATATATATATATATATATATATATATATGTATATATATATATATATATATATATAATGCATAGTGTCAATGTATATACCACAACTACATGCAATCATCTGGTTTTTCATACAACAATGCGTCCAGATCTGCATAACTCCTCCTTCTCCTTATTGCCAGTTGTATATACAGAATAGCAGCATTAGTGATTTTCTGGTTTTCCAAACTGCATATAAAGTTAAAAGCATGTTTATCAGATAAGAACATAGGTTTTAAAATGGATTTCCTGCTATCCTTATAAAAACTACAAAAAAGTAAAAAGTGCATCGTAGATTGGGAGGACTTTCTGTCACACGGACAATTTGGTAGTTTGTGCCACCACTTATCTTGTTTGGGGAATGCTACTAAATATTGGAAGATGCCAAACCTAAGCCGTGTCAGATAAAATCTATGCTGTATATTTCGCACATGGATTAAATAGGTTTGAGCGCCCCTTACAGAAGGAATTTCACAGTAAGAATGAACACTATATTTTTAGCTAGCTTCAGCCTCTCTAACACCTTCCATGGCATTCATATAAATCGTCTTCAAATCTCTTTTACTATAATCTACAATTGCTGCTGGGTTCTTTCTATCAATATACACCCTACAGCGTGCCAGAAGGGTTTTTATATGCTCAAGCCAGGGAATTTTATTACTTTATTATTTTATTACTAAACCATCTATAAATAGGTTCTTTGTAAAATTAGTCTCGTCCTTAGCCCATATTCCGTACCAAAGAGAGAGACCAGCCAAGTTTATCAAATCTATTAAAAAAAGTAAAAATAACTCTTTCTGTATAATATACTTTGCAGTGGAACTAAGAACTGCCAGCAATCTTTTTAAAAATTTGTTTTCATGAATTTATAAAGGGGCAATATTGGCTCTCTCCCATAGTGCGGCCATGTAGCAGACTGCTGTAACGCACTTACTACGGTACAGAGTGAGAATTTCCCGTATAGGATTATCTCCTATTTTGGCAGAGAACGTTAACATGCCCTCTGTCGTTCTTAAAAACTTCAGTTTGCAGAGTTCAATGTGTGTGTTCCATATACCATTTCTGTTAAAAGTCAGACACCAAATATGAAAAGGTTGAAACTTTATTTATTGTTGCCCCTCCCAAATGGTGATGTCTGTTCCTTGTTTTAGAACCCCCGCATGTCATGACAAATGTTTTTTTCAAGTTTATCTGAAGATCTTTCCCAGACATGAACAGGGCAGAATTGTCAATTATACGCTGCAGACCATTTGCTGTCCTGGGTAACAGGACAGCATTGTCTGCATAGAGAAGAACTGGGGTTGGATGCGCACCTACTTTTGGTGCATCTACAACTAGGTTTTGCAAAAAAGAATCAACAATATTTATGTATAAAGAAAATAAAAGGGGTGCTAAAACATATCCTTGCTGGATTCCACGCGTTACTCTGAAATCCGGAGTGCATTCCCCCAGTGTGCCAAACCGGACTCTAGATGTTAGATGGGTATAAATCTGGGCTAAATATGTAATTATATTGATAGGTGCACCTAGTGCCTTCAATGTTTCCCATAATTTGACGTGATTGACAAGATCAAAGGCGCTGGTTAAATCAACAAAACAAAGGTGCAAAATCCCCTCTTTAGCTAAAGTGTACTTCCCTATCAATAGTTCCAGGTTAACGCATTGTTCCATTGTCCCAATGCCCTTCCTGAAACCATATTGGGCCACGCTCAAGATGTTATTGTCGTTGGCCCAGTTTTCTAATCTTTCCAACATTATTCTCCCCATCAATTTGGAGGTGCAGTCAAAAAGGGATATGGGACGGTAGCAATTGGCCTTCCCTCAGTCCCTTTTTTAAATATTGGTACGATTACACTTTCCACCCAGGATGCAGGTAGCACTCCCCATAGAGAGGCATTAAAAACATTTGATAAAATTGGAATCCAGAAGTCCATATCATGTTTAAAAATATCAATAGGAACCCCATCTGGTCCTGCGGCTTTGCCATTTGTACTTTTTTGTGAGGCATTTTTTATTTCACCTGGCATTATAGGGGAGGATGTTACTGTTTCTACTAGAATATAGTTTGCATTATTACTCCTAATTGTTTTGGCAGCATCAGGATTATAAATGCTCTCAAAGTACAATATCCAATCTCCTGGGGGAACAACGGAATCAATTTTTACAGCAATATTTTCCTGGGACAAGGTATTATCAATTTTTTTCCGAAACAGAGCTGCATCATGTGTCTCAGCAGCCTGTATTAATTTATTCCAAGCCTCTTCACGGATTTCTTGTTTCCATTCTTTCATTTTTATAGCTTTTTCTTAACTATATAATCTGAGCACTGTCTCTTGGCCTTAACTTCAGGGCCTTTTTGAAATGCCCATTTAGCTTTGAGCATGCCTGATTGAACCATCTGGGGTTAAGATCAGAACCCTTCTTTCACCTCTTAGAGGTCAAGTTACTTAGTATTTCAGTGGTTATACTGCAAAAAGCATTTATGACAACCCAATTAGTTGAAGTATTATTAGAACATATAGCTATATCTCGCTGTTTTCAGCCTATGAGGGTTTCCATAAAGGAAGTAGGATCGACACCAGTCCACCCTATGGTAGTACCATTTATACCCTGGGTCCTAATATTCTGATCCATAGCCCTGCCCCTTTCTAGTCGTGTTAGGCTAATCCTCAGGGTCAAGATAAGCGGGCGATGATCGCTTAAGAGGCTCTCACGGATCAAAAGTTTTTCCACCAATTCCCCGCATTTAGCTGAGAAGATAAAATGATCAATGTTAGACAATGACCTTGCCCCCATAAATGTCTGTACGTTTGTTACCTCAACTGGAATAGTAGGATCCATGGCAACTAAATTATATTTATAAACAGCATTATTGATTGCCTCCCCATAGGGCTCATGTGGAAAATGGGTGATTTGGACACCAAAGCGGTATCTATATCCACAAGGAGCTCCTGCTTCAATATCACATTTGTCACAATTAATATCGCCTGCTCAAATGAATATATATTCCCATCTCACTTCCTCCAAAAAAGGTCCAATTCTTTTTCCATTAGCTTAATAACCCTTTTTCTTGTGTTATCAAAAATGTTATTGTAAAAGTTAATAACAATAATGGGCTGTTTTCCCTCTGGAGAAAAAAGAAAGAATTGATAACACTCTGATGTAGTGTTGGCTTTCACTAAATTTAAAGGTGATGTTATATCAATTAGTGCCACTAGGCCACCTTTGGCTCTCCCCATTCTTGTTGGGGTGGCACTGGTGCAAACAATTTGAAAGCCATCACTAAAAACGGCTCAATATGCCAAGTTTCCTGAATTAAAATTAATGAGCATCCCTCCAACGTTTTTAACCATGTCTCATCATTAATTTTATTTTTAATCCCTGCAATATACCAAGTCATAATGCATAGGGACTCATCAAGATTTTCTGTAGAGGGACCAATATCTGGTTTAATACAATGACAAGCTGATCACAGATAAAAGACGGATCTTTATCATTTATCTGTGTCTCACCTGTGGCCCCCTTCAATGGATGTTCCCTTATTACTGCCGGTGACTGATTGTACATTGAAGGATGAACCTGGCTCTGAGACAGTGTCTTACGTACCTTATTATTTGGAAACTATAGTTAGCATTTAACTCTATACAGGTTGCCATTGGTCTAGATTTCTCAACTGGCAAGGCAGCTAGCCCCCCTAACTGTCAATCAATTTAGCTGCCTCTACGCAGTGATGCATACCTATTAAACAGTAGGTCCATCGTGTTTGGATTATACATGGGTATTGGATTTGCTGTGCTCTGTCTGGGTCTATAGACGAAACCTAGTGGAGTAGCTATTATATGCTCCTTATAGTTGGGGCCAGACTTAGTTACGTTGTTAAGAAGAACTTCCAACACATTCTCCACAATTTCTCTACTTTGGAAATTCAGCACAACACAGTCACCTTTATATAGTTTTCTAGAACTGCCCACCCATTGTACCCACCTCAGCATTATAATATTCTGATGTAGCACATTTGTACCAAGGTTAGATCTTCCCGATATCCAGTGTACCACCTGGTTTTTCAATGTCTCATTAGATTCATTATGATCCGCCAGTAGTGACCTTCCCGATATCCAGTGTACCACCTGTTGTATGGCGTTTTAGGATCCGAGTGAATTTTCCTGTTTCATGCCCTTATATAGGTACAATTCACATTGCCCTAATCAAGGCATAGAAATCATTCCCTTATTTAGACATAGCCCTTGCAGTCCAAATACAGGCATGGCTACTTCCACCCGTACCAAAACGTCACAACGATTTCTTGGAAATACGGCTTAAGCAGTCAGGGACCGCCCCTTTCTTGAATATTGATTTGTCCAAGAACTCAGTACTTTAAAAAGAACTTATATTCCCTTGGGGTTCTTTACTGACATTATTATGCCCGACTTTATGTCAAACTAGGCACCTTCAAGGTATAAATATGCCTTCACTTGCTCTACCAAGACACAGTGGTTCGGAGCAATTTGACTATCTACTTGCCTGACGCAGCTCGCTATAGCAAGTGCCGAAGGAAGCCGACCCTACAGCTGACGCACTGATCAAAAGGCTGCATTTCTCTCGGCGAGAATACAGCTCCAGTATTTCCAAGCTCCCCTTGCGGGGCGTTGGGAAATCGAGTCCCGAGACAAGAGATACCAGACCTCCTTCATTCTAAACTAAAGGTATGGAGCTGATTAGAACCTAGGAGATATCTTGGATAGATTCTTGGCAAAGAAAACTAAACCTATGCTACACCACACTTACTTCCTCCCTCGTACTAGACTTAGGTTAGGTACATTGGGGTAGGCTTATTTTAGAAGCACCAGTTGAATACTTTTAGTTATTATTATTTATGTATGTATTTATATATGGTTTAGAAACCATACAATGCTCTTACAGTATTACTTTATAATATTGTTCTTGCTGTACACATTATATTTTGCAGTCTGCATTACGATTGTAGCAGTTCACTTTACTTGCATGAGAAAGAAGGCTGCTCAATAAATCCTTTTATTGAAAACGCCCGTCTCTCTATTTCTCTGCACCTCTGTTGAAACGAAGCATGCACTATTGACTGAGTGAAATATTTATCTATTGTTTCCGTGACTCTAGAGATACAATTATTTTTCTTGTGAAACAAAGATGTCATGTTTATGCGGTTGTCAGAAGCGAATCCCTTTTTGTGAATTCGAGAAAGTTTCTAGTGACCTCTGAGTTTGCTGGCACTCACTATTAAGTTTAATATACTCGATAGAGACCTAGTCGACCTCAGTCCTACGTCTAATCTATAGGATATATTATTCCAATGCGCAGAGCCTATTGGGAATATAGGAACTAAACTACATGGCGCCCAACGTTTGGTAAGGCACTAATTTAACGCTAGATACTAAAGTATCTCGTGCTTTTCTCAGAGACCCCTTTTACCCATAAAATACTCACATAGACATCTGGAGTGGGTAAAAGGATAAAATATCAGCCATAACTGAGTAGGACGAAAATCCTATGTATTAGTTTTTGGTTTTGTTCAACGTTAAAGGATACAGTGTTCCAAAATATTGTGCACCTTATCTTTGTCTCCTTGAAGCTTGCTCTGCAACCTTCATTAAACAATGTCGCTTAACGGCGACAACAACGCGACCGCTGGATTTGCAGCAACTGCAGCCCTACCAGGCTTTGATGAAGATGACCTGGATGCTATAATCATCCCGGAAAACTTAAGGAAAACCATCACTATAAAACTTACAACAAATGGCCTATCATCAAGAGGTGGTAGGGTAATTTTTGTGATTGAGGCACATGAATATCGGCAGACAGAGGTATTCTATTCATGGATTATCTTCCCTGAAGCAAATCCAGTATCACATGTGTTTCACTTCTACAAAGAAGAGAAACATCCAACGGAATACACTCCTTTTGAGGATGTTGAAATTTCACTAACATACCTAGAGCATGCGCTCTGGTTTAAATGGGCCCTACAACATCAAAATTACATTACCAGGCTCGGTCCACTAGGTAGACCAGGAGCAACATGGCCGGTATTAGCCAGCTATACACCACATCGTGCCATTGAAGACATGACAGGTGCGGAACTATTAGTTTAACTGAAACAACTAATCAAAATACATAGACAATTGGTTCAATATGTCATGCGGACTCTAACAGTCCAACCTCCTATAAGGATTCCACAACACACCCCATACCAGGGGAACACAAATAAAATCACACCACAGACTATATAATCAGTCATTGGTAAATTGCCCGCAAAACGGGAACAAATTCCATTCTGGATAGCTCAAAAAAATACTCAAATCGAGGCAGTATTTCCCGATACTACCCCTCATGAAAAACACAGAATTCTAACAATCTATTTACCAATGGGGATCGCACCACACCTGGAGGACTGTGACACTTGGGGTACAGTCTTTGCTGCAATCTATACAAATAATGAAATGGGGTAACCCAAACGATCTAGGACCTGGGTGAGTAACGATATTATAAGACAATGGTCCTAAGACTATTATTTAACAATGTCACAATTTAGTCAACAATTTCAAACTTCATTGGTATAGTATAATAATCTACTCTTAGTCAATAGATTAGACAATCTCAAAACGCAACAGCAAAGCAAATATTCAGTGGTGATTTATTCATTTTTCTACCACTATCAGATAATGTAATTGAATATTACAGTACATCTGGGTCATATAGGTTGCCCCAAGGGGAGCGTGCAAAAATAGAAAGATGTGATAAAGTTAAGTGATGAGAAAAGAAAAGAATTGGCAACGAATTGCAAGATTAAGTGACATAAAAACACAGTTATTTTATTGTACACAAGGATCCATAATCATCCCTATACCGAGACCTAGCCTTTTATCAATCCGACCTTAATTCTAAATTCATTCGGAAACCTATTTAATGGTTTTGGTGCACAAGACAGTAACAATATTTAGGTCCAGGTCAAAATTAAAAGAGCGTCGACGTTTCGACTCGACTTAGGGCCTCACGGTGAGTTAAGCCTGGGCCTTGTGAGTCTTCATCAGGACTGAAACGGGCAACCATAAACCGTTGGATGACCCCTAACGGTGAAGGAGATTCCGATATGTTTTTCTTTTTTTCTTTTCTCAATCAATAAATGAAAGGTCCTCCTTGTTATTCATGTGTCAACTGGAGGAACTGCTGTGAAGTTAATCAATCAGAAGTTTTCATAGCGAGTCCCTGTGTTTGTGTCGAGTATTCAAAAATCCTAGTTATCCCTCCGGCAGAATGCAAGGAGAGAGGAGCAATTAATTCAAAACGTCCCTTCCAGCTAATGCCGATCGTGTCTTTTTGGCTAATCTGTATCAAAAATCCAAATCATGGGGGGATTGATTCAGTGTCTCCCTTCCAGGCTGAGAACGATCATGTCTTTTTTGTAGATCGCGAATAGTTATTATATTTCGAGCATGACCAGCGTCTCGCGTGCTCAGTACTGGGCAGAATCGCCGAATTACTGTCTTGTGCACCAAAACCATTAAATAGGTTTCCGAATGAATTTAGAATTAAGGTCGGATTGATAAAAGGCTAGGTCTCGGTATAGGGATGATTATGAATCCTTGTGTACAATAAAATAACTGTGTTTTTATGTCACTTAATCTTGCAATTCTTTGCCAATTCTTTTCTTTTCTCATCACTTAACTTCATCACATCTTTCTATTTTTGCACGCTCCCCTTGGGGCAACCTATATGACCCGGATGTACTGTAATAATCAATTACATTATCTGATAGTGGTAGAAAAATGAATAAATCACCACTGAATATTTGCTTTGCTGTTGCGTTTTGAGATTGTCTAATCTATTGACTAAGAGTAGATTGTTATACTCTACCAATGAAGTTTGAAATTGTTGACTAAATTGTGACATTGTGAAATAATAGTCTTAGGACCATTGTCTTATAATATCGCAATCTATACAAAAACACATGGGGCCTCATTTATGAAAAGTGACGCATCGCTGCGTGAAAACAGCGATGCGTCACTTTTCACTGCGCCCTCCTTGAGATACCAATGATGCGTCATATTTACAATATGACGCATCATGTCGCAAGGAGTTACAGATACGTCAGTATTTCTGACGTATCTGTAAGCGCAAAAGTCACGCATTGCTGGAATGTGTTACAAAAGTGACGCAACTCCAGCAATGCGTCCTTTCACATGGGGAAAGCCCCATGTGAAAGGGCTTGCGTCAGTCTTACGCCTGCTGTGAGGCAGGCGCAAGATTTTGACGCAACATCGTCCTAAAAGTGACGCAGTGGAATCTCATAGATTTCACTGCATCACTATTACGAGGCTTTTTGCGGGGGAACGCCCCCTCTGCATACATTGTACCTGACGCAGGTATAATGTAGCGCAGGGGTTTACAAAGTGACGCATCTGCTTAGATGCGTCACTTTGTAAATAGTGCGCAACATGAGGCATGTTTTACGCCACCGATGCGTCACAAAAAGTGACGCATCGGAAGCGCAAAACTGACGCAAGGCCTCATAAATGAGGCCCATGGTCTTCCGTCTATGGCAGTAATACCAGATGTCCTAAAACAGATTTAAAATGAATACGGGGCAGAGCCTGCTTTAAATCTAGGTATGAAATTACTGAAAGATTTCAAACAGGTCTCAACAATAATATTAGCTAATATTAAAGGTGAAGCAGCATCCGTGGCGATCCGCCAAAAGTTAAGAAAATTTGATTTTACTGAGCAACCATATGAACTGGCCAGAAAAAATGAAAAATCCTATGAAGAACTAGGTAGAGACAGTTGGGAGGTAAACCAGTAAAACCCCAGCTGACAGAAAGTCCTGAAAAGGTCTCGATTAAAAACACTCTGACTGTTCCTAAAAAGAAGTGGGAGAACACTAAACAAACTTCTAAAGAGAAGCGTTCTCAATCCCGAGGTAGGTCTCCCCAAAAGGAGCCCTCTTAAAAGAGGTATAACCTCAGGAACAGGGATAATTTGAGAAAACCTGAAAGATATCAAGATACTGATACACGTTCCTCTTGTATCTTTCAGACTTCCTCACGGAAATCGGAAAGAAGAGGCCGCCAGAACAAAAAGAAGAACGTGTGAAGACCAAAGACGATCAACATGTTCCAAAAAATAAGAAAACCCAATTCACCAAAAAGAAGGTAGCAGGTCTAAAAATCAGACATGCCGAGGATCGAGTGGGCTCAAACAATGTAGGACAGCGCAGCAGAAGTAACCATAGCTCGCAAGATATTGAAGGATCATCTGGAGACAGTGGACTTGAATGAATACATCCAGGTTGAAACTGCTGATACCAGGGTTAGTGTCCCACACAAGTTATATGAAGTAACACTCCGGATGGAGGGGGACATTACTAGAAAAATAAGAGCACTCTTTTGGGAGAAGCTCTCTAAGGGTTATGACTTTCTTCGAGCTGAAAAAGACTGGCCATCTGAATTTGTCAGGGAGTGCGCACATGGCAAAGAGATCATTATGCGAGCCTTCTCCAATCATATTCCAATTCATTTAAAATATACTTATGCCAGAAAATGGGCTGTAGCCCAGGCTCCTGCATTATACAAAATTCATGTAGGATGGGATGAGTATTCCCCTCACCATAAAATACAATTAAAAACTCAACCAACTGCACAGAGGCAGTACCCAGTTAAGCAAGAAGCTAAAAAAACAGGTCAGGGAGATCTTAGCTCAACTTGAATACCAAGGGGTGATTGAAATATGCACCTCGTCCATGAACAATGCTTTGTTTCCTGTCTTCAAACCAGACAATACATATCGTCTAGTTTTGGATTACAGACATTTAAACTCCTGTTGCAAAACTTTTGCAGTACAGAATGCACACAGTGCAGCACTAATGAATAACATTGTGCATAAAAAATATAAAACGACATTAGATATTTCTAACGGTTTCTTCTGTCAAAACATTGCACCAGAAAGTAGGTATTTGACCGCTTTCTCAATCATGGGGACACATCGTCAATTCTGTCGTCTGCCTCAGGGATTCAAGAATAGTCCAGGGTTATTTTACAGTCAGAGTAACAGAGTTACTACAAACCTATGATGATGAGGCATTATCATATGTTGATGACATCTATCTAACGGAGGATGATTTGGATAGGCACTTGAACAGGGTGAACACCATAATGCTTGGCTTCGCATCTGAAGGGTACAAATTCAATTTTAGGAAATCACGAATTGCCCACTTAAACGTCCTTTTTCTGGGATACAAATCATCAAGTGAAGGCAAAAGCCTGGCAGCAAACTTTCTAGAGAAATGTGCACTGCTCCAACCTCCAAAAACGCTGGAAAACTTGCAGTTGATTCTAGGTTTCCTGAATTGCGGAAGAACTTACATTCTAAACTACGCAGAAAGGGTTACACCTCTCTATGAATTAATAAAACATGATTTCAAAATTTCAAAACAACTAATTGGACTCAACAACACACAGAAATGTTGCGTTCAGTGCAAATAGACATGTTAGCAACAACACATTTACAGACTTGCGTAAATGTACGCAACCTTGTAATCCGAATCATTTCAGGAAGATGCAGATTCACGTACTTAACCTTTAATGAAGGGGAGAAAGTACCAATAGCTTCTAAATCACACTTGTACATACAAGCTGAAATGAAATTCACTTCTACCGAAAAAAATTCTGACAGCGGTTCAAACTGCTATAGCAAAAGAAAGAGCCCTCGCACAAGGGAAATGCATTATGGTCTTACTCCTGTTCCTGCTTTAGAAGCAGTGACAAAAGCAAGCATTCCAAATGCAAAAGCTTTACATCCGAGATGGATACAATGGGTTAATTCTCTTGCTGCAACAGACGTTGAATACATTTTTGACCCCTATTTGAAAACACAAGAATTTCTACAATACGAACAAGAATGTTCTCTGCCCACTGAGATTCTGTCTCTAGAACAGTACGAATGTATAAATTATACAGATGGATCAGCACAACCCGCAATTGGGGGTAAACAAGCTTATAGTGCTCCGTGCGCGATCGTTGCAGGGAATTCATTGGCTGATGAAACAGCGAAGGCAACTGTGCAAACGGCTTTCGTAGCTGCAATCACTTGTTTAAAAATGAAAATAGACGGCGAAATAATGCTAGCTGTCAATGCCACAAGCAAAGGCAGCGGTGCAGCGTTACCACAAAATTTTCCACTCGAATATTCATACATAATTAGTGCCAAATCCGATCCTTTTGCTCGAATTTCTGGAGTGGGGGATAGAGTAATTCCAAACAGGAGGTTAGTTCAAAACAACAGAAGAGTATCTATGATATATACAAAGCTCTAAAAGGGAAAAACGGTGAGACAGCCCGTCCACCACCACCTTTAAGTGCCTTACATCAGAAAGTGAACTGTGTCAAAGGAGTAGTGACATCCCAGTATGGAAAAAGGGGACCCTCAGGCACCCACATGTAGTAGGTTAGCCCTGTTTCTTCATCGGGTTCCTGTGATTAGTAGTGTAAAGATATAATGAACCAAACCGGTGCAGGTTAAAATGGGTATAGACCACTGTCACGACCAACACTTTTAATAGAGGGGTGATTCGAACCCAATTAAAAACAGTGTGAACATAAGGACAACCTGGGGTTAAGTAAATTTGAACCCCCTGTCCTAAGAATAGGTCGACATGTTTCAGCTTTAGGGTCCTGTTCGACCCAGCATTCCTCAGGACCAATAGTAAATTATCTCCCAAATGGGCACGGCCAACCCTAAGTAGCCTACTCACATTGGAAGGTGGATATTCAGCTTTACATATATATTTTTACCAACTTGTAATCGCTGTTTTGATAAAAGCTCAGGTGCTCAACCTCCATTTTACGAGGGATAAGGAATCTGTAATGAGACCAAGAAACAAAACATCCAGATACAAAATAAATCAATATTATTTCAAAAATTGTGTCTTCAATTACAAGTATGAACTACCCATCACACACCCAGTGCCACAGAAAAAAATTTGCATTTCCTTATTTATATTCAAAACAATACCCTGTCCGTTTATGATCTGGGCAAACTAAAAATTATGCTGATAACTACCATTCATATAGTAGCAATCTCATTATTGCGTCACATGTAGTCTCACGCAAAAACCGAGGGACTTCTATATGCCCCGTATATAAAGATTAAGGCTTTATTTCTTTATCCAAAATCTGCTTAAAAACAACAGTTTTCCTTCGAAAAAATGACTAGGGACCAAATGTATGAAATATCCTATCACGCTTGTCAATTCAGGAAGGCTCTGGTACATGCATTCAATGATATAGATGGACTCACTCAGTATATGTTCCGAATGTTTCCCAAATATAAGTAAAGGCAAAACTTTTGCCCCAGGATCTAATTGGAAAAAAGACCTGAAATCAAGATTTTATAGGTATTTTCACATTGTAAATAATGTTATTTCAGCCTAAACTTTACGACTACAGTGTATTATGAGTAATGTCTACCTCATCAGAACGGTATCGCCATAGTTGACTTACTCAGTTGATCCTAAATACAAGGCTTCATGAGTCCGTGGTGGGGGAATTCTTCACGTCAGCATCTAACAGAATTGATGCGAAAATAAAGTTTTATTCCCATTGACCCGATATATCTGATTCTCCTTATTAATCTCATTCTTAGTAAAATTGAGTTATTCTTTTACTTGTCAAAATGAAAAAACGCTCATCCATGTTAAAATTTATCTCATTGCGTATTCCGACACAAAGCTGTCTTTTTCACAACACGGAACAGAGCTGGCACTTTAACCCCTTTGGTGCTAAGGCAATTCCAGCAATTTACTCTAATTTCCATTGAAATGAATGGGCACTGCATGACGAGCTGACCTTGTCATTAGCATGGAAGTGGTTAAGTTTGCACATTGATGTCGTCGCGTTTAGAGAAAACTAACTGGCGACTTGGTGCTATCTTAATGAATGACCTCGCTTAGCAGAAAGCCAAACCGGCAAAACAGGTCTATGCAGAAAACAATTCACGCACATTTACATTCTTGCCGATTAATGACTAGTGTTGCACAATGAACCCTCCGTGTGACATCGCTTCGCAGAAAGCAAAAACGGCAAAACAGGTCTATGCAGAAATCAATTCGCGCACATTTACAATCGTGCCGATTAGTGACTAGTGTTGCACAATGAACCCTCCGTGTGTGTCGAAGGTCTGAAAAACATATATAGAGGAGCCTCTCCCACTTAATCACTAGCTGGCAGTTCCCCATACCGATTAGTGACTGGTATTGCATAATAAACCCTCCATATATATTGAAGGTCTGAATAAACATATATGGAGAAGTTTCTCCCACTTACTCGCTAGCTGACGGCTCCCCGCATAGTACCTATTCCGGTCTCTTCCACGGCTCGTAAACAACTCGAGTCGCGGAAGTGACATATCTTTAACTTCCCACCGACCTACGAGATACCCACGTGATCGGATAGGTCGCGTTGTTTTCAAAGATATCTAAAAGTCACAGTACCTTTATTTTGCAGGGGATAGGCAATAGCGGTCTCGTTTGCCAGTTAATCCGGAGCATAACAAACTAGTGTAATCACAAGGATCTTACAGCAACTAGCGCTATGATATTTAATTGCTCCCTGGTCTAAAAAAAGGTTGGAATTCTATATGTAAAAGAAACAGACTTCATTAGTAATTTTAGAAAAAGCTAGATGTTACTTGATGCAGGTGTTTATTCAGATGGCGCTCCAAAACCGAACAAAACCTCTGTACGTCTGCCTGTTATATTATGAATGCCAACAATATTGCAAAATGTAAAACTTTGACCCTAGTAAAATTATTCTTAATATTACCGGTTACAGGTAGTAACCAATTCTTAGAATCTCGTGTTAGGAGCAGCCAACATGTTTTGCTGAGAAATCCCCTGCAGTTTTTTATCACTGAATATGAACACATCATTAGGCAACTCTGATCTGACATGTCAGCATTTGCCTGCCACTAGATATGTAATATATCAACGCCTCATTACCACTTCAGAAGGCTCCGAAACTATTGGTATACAGACACTTCCTTCCCCGAATGTTGGGCGGTCATATATTAACGTCTCATCACTGAACCCCAGGGAATATCGTCATTGAGGCCATCACAATGAGTTGCCAAGCGATGTATCCATCTTTGTTCCTTTTCAAATAGGGAACTCTCATTGCTATGTTCAAGATGTTCTATTATGGTCCATTTCAAATCATTCGGGCCATGTCCGCATTCTAGGAAGTGTGCCGTCAGTATTGTGGTATTTCTCTGGCACCTTATATTGCTCCGGTGTTCTCCTATCCGTAGTTTAATTTTCCGTGTAGTCATGCCCACGTACTTCAAGAGACATGGACAGACTATCAAGTAAACCACGTTGCTTGTATTGCAGTTGGTATGGCTTCTCAGGTGCCAGATTTTGCCCTCCTCAAGGTTCAGTGTTTTGGTTGCTGTGGTCAAATGACACACACTGCATCCCCCGCATGGGTAATGACCCATCACTGGTGGTAAACCCCAGGTGGTAAGTACATTCGGGTTCTGTGATGTATTCCTATTGCTGGGGCGGGTGTGTACTAAAGCATCTTTCAGGCTTCTCTCGCGTCTGTAAGAAAATAGTGGTTTTTGCCATTCTAGGCCATTACTGGTCAGAATCCTCCATTGTTTGTTTATCGTCCGGGTAACTGCATTTGATATACTACTGTAAGTTGTTACACACGTCAGTGGTGGTTCTGATTCCCCTTCTCCTGTGTTATCTTCTAATAGGGCTTCCCTGTTTTGATTTCTTGCCCTTTTGCAGCTTTTCTTTACGATTTTGTTTGGGTACCCTCTGTGTGATAATTTCGCAGTCAAGTCATTGGCTTGCTTCTTGTAGTCAATGACACTGCTACAATTTCTACGAATACGTAGATCCTGGCCAAAGGGTACATTTTCCCGCAGTGGGCGAGGGTGAAAACTCGTAAAGTGGAGCAGGTTATTCTTGCTGGTGGGTTTATAGTATGTCTTCGTTGTTAAATGGTCACCAGTCCTGGTGATCGTGACATCCAGAAACTCTATGGTATCGCGACTATACTGATGAGTGAACCTCAAATGTGGGTCGCAGGTGTTAACCCAATCAAAAAAGGCCAAAAGGCTCTCCTCAGTGCCCTTCCATATTAACAGCACATCATCAATGTACCTCTGCCACAGGATAACATTGAGAGTGTATGGGTTGGTGTTAGACAAAATATGGGTTTTCTCAAAATTATGGACATATAGTCCAGCAATACTGGGGGCAAAAGTTCTGCCCATGGAAGTCCCTGTCTCTTGCAAGAAGATCTGATCTTGGTACTGAAAATAATTCCGCTTCAGAGCCAAAGTAGCACATTCAATGATAAACGTTCTTGAAGTGTTATATTCCCACCTGGTCTGTTCCAAAGCATCCGCCAAAACTTTTAGTGTGGCATCCTGGGGAATACAGGTGTATAAGCTTTCAATGTCTAATGAGACGAGAAAGCATGATTCCTCAGGTAGTTTTATTGTTAGAAGCATTACCAATAAACTCTTGGTGTCCTTATTATAAGTACTTGTTGACTGTATCAGAGGTTTAAAGAAAAAGTCGCAATATTTAGAAAGGGGTTCTAAAAGGGAACCGATACCCGAAACAATGGGTCTGCCTGGTGGTGGTAGGCGGTTCTTATGAGTTTTTGGTAGGCAATAGAAATAAGGCACTTTGGGCCAGATGTAGGAGCCATTTACCGACCGGTAAATGGGTTTTTGGGATGTAGGGGCACATTTTTACAGAATCGGTAAATTTACCGATTCGGTAAATTTACCGATTCTGTAAAATACCGAATCGGTATTTTTACCGATTCGGTAAATCTCAGATGTAGGTGGGACTCTTCTGAGTCCCAAAGGCCCTACAAATTCGGTATTTTACCACCCAATCCAATTGGGTGTTAAAATACCGAAATCAGGCGTGCATGCACATGTGTGCATGCACACCTATATCATGTGACAGACAGACATGCCCTTAGGGCATGTCTGTGTGCCACATGGCGCACATGTCAATTTTTGGGGTGCCAGAGGGTGTCAAAGTAACACCCCCTGCACCCTTGCAGAATTCGGTATTTACCGAATCAAATACCGAATATTACCGATTCGGTAATTCCACATCTGGAATTACCTACATCTCCCCCCCTCTATTTGACCACTTCTTAAATACCGAATCGGTAAAATTCGGTATTTAAGAAGTGGTAAAATAGATTTACCTACATCTAGCCCTTTGCCTTCAGAACTCGTAAGGAAATCAGCTTCATGTTTGCTGATGTAGTCGTCTCGTTCTGCTGTCATAACTAGTTCAAGTATCTCATCCCTCAGTGAAGATGTTGGGTCCACTTCCAGGATGGAATAGCTGTTCGTGTCACTCAGGAGGCGTCTACATTCAGCATCATATGCAGCGGTGTCCTGTATGACGATACCCCCGCCTTTGTCTGCACTTTTGATCACGATGTTGGGATCACTTTTCAAAGATTCTATTGCTTTAAATTGGGCACCGGATACATTTTTGAATAGTGTCGGTTCCACAATGTGTTCAACTTCTTGGAATACTGCTTTTTCAAAAGCAAATATTTCTGCCCGAACCAGGTGTACCGCAGGGGTAAAGGTTGATCTGTTTCTGAAATTAGTGTCACTGCTAGAGTCTTGGCTTTCTGTATGATCTTGATTCTCAAAAAAAGCCCTTAGCCGTAATTTTCTAAAAAACTCATTGAGTTCACAAAACAGTTTGAAACGATCAAGTCATGGTGTTGGTATGAACCCTAACCCCTTCTTCAAAACCGATTGTTCATCTGAATTCAGGATTCTGCTAGATAGATTAGCAACTAGACTTGCACATTGCTGGGACCCGCTCTCTGTTCCTGCGTTTTGCTGCGTGTATTGTCTCCCACTGTCTCTGGTGTCTGCCAGCGGACTTGATTCCCTCCCCGTCTCTTGCCCCAGCCCCTCTGGCCAAACCCTAAAAAACGTGGGGGGTACATGTTTGCTTGAAACTGGGGTGGTGGAGCAAAATGTGGATTCCAGCCCATCTGAGGTGGAAACGGTGGGTGTCTATAAGGATTTGGATGGAAACCTACATTCACTGGTTGCTGATATGGGTACCAATTGGAGTTTTTTTGTGGTCTTCTGCCTCGACCTCTCCCTCGTTGTTTGTTACCAGAACTACCTACACTAGACCCACTAGAGTTGGAATCATCTGAAACATCAGAATTATAGTTGGTACGGTCAGGTGGTGTATAGTCAGCACTGGCATAGGGATATACTTTAGCATGAGACCATTTTTTTAAATCCTTTTGGAACTGTTGTATTTTAGACTGGGCCAGATTTTCTTTATATTCGTTCATTTCTTTATTGAACTCATCTAGTTTTTTCTTAAAACCCGTTACTGTGGTCTTAATATGGTTTTCTGTTGCCTGGATCTCTATGAGAAGGGCCTCTGAAAGCCGAAGTGCAGTTTTTATAATCAAGAGAGCCCAATCATGAGTACAATGCCAGGGTATCTGGGTCCACTCTTTTCTAAAAACACTATCTTCTAAGAAGATGCGGGGTGCATTGTTCACTAGCAAGCCTTTCGGAGCTATCTTATTCGTCAGATACTCCTTCATCATGGTACCATGTAAAATGGCTCTTTTCCGATTCTTTTTTTGTTCGCCCAATTTCTCCCAATCGGAGGTCTGAGAAATTGTATGTGCCACTAAAGGATCTGCAAACAAGGTGGGATCATTGAGAATGGCATCTGCTTCTTCTCTCGAAAAAGAAAGACAAGAGTCCTCCATCATGTCAGCGTGATATGTCTAATTTATCGAAGGAAATCTGTAAATTTTGAAAGAACTAGGTTTATCTTTGAGATACTAATAATTCTCTCGCAGCTGCACGCTGCCAAATCTGTGTAAACAACAAGAGAGAAAGGGCAAAATAAAATACTCTCACACCCCTATGGATAATTAGTTCAAAACAACAGAAGAGTATCTAAAACTATGATATATACAAAGCCCTAAAAGGGAAAAACGGTGAGACAGCCCGTCCACCACCACCATTAAGTGCCTTACATCAGAAAGTGAACTGTGTCAAAGGAGTAGTGACATCCCAGTATGGAAAAAAGGGGACCCTCAGGCACCCACATGTAGTAGGTTAGCCCTGTTTCTTCATCGGGTTCCTGTGATTAGTAGTGTAAAGATATAATGAACCAAACAGGTGCAGGTTAAAATGGGTATAGACCACTCTCTCGACCAACACTTTTAATAGAGGGGTGATTCAAACCCAATTAAAAACAGTGTGAACATAAGGACAACCTGGGGTTAAGTAAATTTGAACCCCCTGTCCTAAGAATAGGTCGACATGTTTCAGCTTTAGGGTCCTGTTCGACCCAGCATTCCTCAGGACCAATAGTAAATTCTCTCCCAAATGGGCACGGCCAACCCTAAGTAGCCTACTCACATTGGAAGGTGGATATTCAGCTTTACATATATATTTTTACCAACTTGTAATCGCTGTTTTGATAAAAGCTCAGGTGCTCAACCTCCATTTTACGAGGGATAAGGAAACCAAGAAACAAAACACCCAGATACAAAATAAATCAATATTATTTCAAAAATTGTGTCTTCAATTACATTTATGAACTACCCATCACACACCCAGTGACACAGGAAAAAATGTGCATTTCCTTATTTATATTCAAAACAATACCCTGTCCGTTTATGATCTGGGCAAACTAAAAATTATGCTGATAACTACCATTCATATAGTAGCAATCTCATTATTGCGTCACATGTAGTCTCACGCAAAAACCGAGGGACTTCTATATGCCCCGTATATAAAGATTAAGGCTTTATTTCTTTATCCAAAATCTGTTTAAAAACAACAGTTTTCCTTCGAAAAAATGACTAGGGACCAAATGTATGAAATATCCTATCACGCTTGTCAATTCAGCAAGGCTCTGGTACATGCATTCAATGATATAGATGGACTCACTCAGTATATGTTCCGAATGTTTCCCAAATATAAGTAAAGGCAAAACTTTTGCCCCAGGATCTAATTGGAAAAAAGACCTGAAATCAAGATTTTATAGGTATTTTCACATTGTAAATAATGTTATTTCAGCCTAAACTTTACGACTATAGTGTATTATGAGTAATGTCTAACTCATCAGAATGGTATTGCCATAGTTTACTTACTCAGTTGATCCTAAATACAAGGCTTCATGAGTCCGTGGGGGGGGGGAATTCTTCACGTCAGCATCTAACAGAATTGATGCGAAAATAAAGTTTTATTCCCATTGACCCGATATATCTGATTCTCCTTATTAATCTCATTCTTTGTAAGATTGAGTTATTCTTTTAATTGTCAAAATGAAAAAACGCTCGTCCATGTTAAAATTTATCTCATTGCTTATTCCGACACAAAGCTGTCTTTTTCACAACACGGAACAGAGCTGGCACTTTAAGTTTGCACATTGATGTCGTCGCGTTTAGAGAAAACTAACTGGCGACTTGGTGCTATCTTAATGAATGACCTCGCTTAGTAGAAAGCCAAACCGGCAAAACAGGTCTATGCAGAAAACAATTCGCGCACATTTACCTTCTTGCCGATTATTGGTCTCATTACAGATTCCTTATCCCTCGTAAAATGGAGGTTGAGCACCTGAGCTTTTATCAAAACAGCGATTACAAGTTGGTAAAAATATATATGTAAAGCTGAATATTCACCTTCCAATGTGAGTAGGCTACTTAGGGTTGGCCATGCCCATTTGGGAGAGAATTTACTATTGGTCCTGAGGAATGCTGGGTCGAACAGGACCCTAAAGCTGAAATATGTCGACCTATTCTTAGGACAGGGGGTTCAAATTTACCTAACCCCAGGTTGTCCTTATGTTCACACTGTTTTTAATTGGGTTCGAATCACCCCTCTATTAAAAGTGTTGGTCGAGAGAGTGGTCTATACCCATTTTAACCTGCACCTGTTTGGTTCATTATATCTTTACACTACTAATCACAGGAACCCAATATAGAAACAGGGCTAACCTACTACATGTTGGTGCCTGAGGGTCCTCTTTTTTCCATACTGGGATGTCACTACTCCTTTGACACAGTTCACTTTCTGATGTAAGGCACTTAAAGGTGGTGGTGGACGGGCTGTCTCACCGTTTTTCCCTTTTAGAGCTTTGTATATATCATAGTTTTACATACTCTTCTGTTGTTTTGAACTAATTATCCGTAGGGGTGTGAGAGTATTTTATTTTGCCCTTTCTCTCTTGTTGTTTACACTAATTACAAACAGGAGATGTAGAGTAGCTTTGATACACGAAGCACATTTGGGAGAGGGTCTGATACATCAAGGGATCTCTAAATATATACTAGAATTAAAGGAGACATACTGGTGGCCAGGGATGAATGCCTAAAATAACGCATTTGCAATCAATTGCCATGACTGCAACAGAGATCGCAGCAGAGAACGCCGCCAGATACCTGACTACAGTGTAACCAGCCCAGTACAGACACCATTGTTAGACAGCATTAAACTATCTACACGCAGACGTCCCTAAGGATAAATGAGGTCCCACAAATATTAAGACACAATTTATTTGGATGTGGCCTCAGCGCTCGGCTGACGCTCAAACTGTTATAAAAGATTTGCGAGTCTTTATCGGCACATACGCAGTCGGCACGCTACATTCTGACCAGGGTCCTGCGTTTAGCTTAAAAGCTTACAAGGAAGCCATGGCCAATCTGGGCGTTGCATTGCGGTATTCTAGTCCATTTCATCCTGAGGGAAATTCGGTAGTGGAGAGAAAAAACCGGGACATAAAGCAATCTATAACAGCTAGGGTATTAGGTTCGGGTGACAGGTGGGTCAAACATCTAATAAGTGTCCAACGTAGTCTTAATAATCTGCCAAGAAGTTCTCTAGGGGAATCACTCCATATGAAATCCTTTTTGGAACTAGAATGATTTTCCAGGACCTTGATCGTCACACTTCAGTGGTAGAACAAAAACCTTTTTATATATCAAAGACCGTTTGGCTGTTTTGCAGGTCTTAAATGAAACAAGGAAAAGTCAAAGCAACACATTGCAGAAGCCAATGACCACTGAAGGGGAACCACCCGTCCCAGCAAGGCCTGCCTGGATTCCAAAGATTGGGGATCTAGTCAGAGAAAAGATCGCAGACAGGAAGGAATTTGGTCCTTTTTACAGACAACCAGTACCTGTATTAGCAATCCACAGATCAAGAACAGTGTTACTACCGCCCCTTGCTGGAAGAAAGGAGAACAGGTCGTATCTATCAACCTGGTCAAACCACATCATGTGGCCAATCATAAGTCAAGTGGTCTCCAAAGATGTAGCAGACGACCAGATCGGGCTACTATCGAAGAGGTTCAAACTGAGAGACTGGTAACATTTGAAGACTCTACAGCTCAGAACAAAGGAATATGTAACAAAGGCATGGAACTTGTGCCTCTTGAAACCCAAATAACAGTTTGTCAAGAAACACCTGTCTACAATGATATAGCATCCGAGTATACTAATATGACAAGTGATCAAGTAGCTCCAGAAATTTCAAATAATCCTGATGCAATACATACAATTGACGGAACTGCCTCTGGCTATTTCATTAACTTTGACACGTTTTCAGAGGATCCAAGTGAACCTGAAACACAGCCAGCTAAAAAAGCTTTCAAAGAACAATTAACAGACCTTTTTCATCAACTAGAAAAGACTTATCTGGTTTGACCATGGGTTGAAGTATGGATTGTCTTAGGTGTACTTTTTCTTCTACTTTGGTTGCCTATGGTATTTACCTTGAGAATGGTGATCAGTGGGAAATATGGTACAAAGGACACAGTGAGAAAGAACATCAACTTACACCTCAAGCCACATAAATCATCCCTTCGTGAACAAAGAGACTTGTCAGCAGTGAACATCACAGCCATTCCTATACCAGGGGGTATAGCTTGGGACAGAACTGAATATGACATTCATGGTCCGGCGGAGCTGTTGAAGATTGTACACCAATTCAAGGTTTCCTTGAGTGACTTTGTTTCACCCAGCACATTTTCTGATGAATGGGACTTTGACACTGTTAATAATATGATGTCAGACTTAGAAATGACTGCGAAATTAGAAATCATGAATACTTAGAAGGTTCATCAGATTATGAACAAATGTACTGTTATAATCACTATGGTCATAATTTGTTGCACAAATCCTAGAAATGTTTATACTTATAATCAATGGGAACATTGTCCAACATCACCAAAGGGTAGCTCAAAAACATTTTATGAAAAATGTTCATACTTTTCAGGTTTTAATGTCTCAAATGCAGAAGCATTTTACTTTAAAAATGTTAATAAGACAGGAATGAAAAGTATGTTGACTAATACTAAGCAAATTTATTCTTCAGCCTTCTATGCTCAGCTGTCTACATTAGGTTTTGACTTTTGGAAACACAACATTGAGACAAAAACTGTCTGGGGCACAAAAGACTGGCAGGTGCAGGGATTAGAAGCTTTATGTAGACCCTGCCTCATCCCTGAACAAATAATGTTTTTAAATGAGACTGTTCAACAGACATCTTGTCTTGGCTTAGCTAAGGTAAAAGATTTAAACAAACCGTCCATACTTACACCTACACCAGATAGTAAGAACACTAGAGAGGGGGTGGTCGACGTAAAAACTATTTTACTTAAAAACAGAACAGATCCTGATTGGAAAAAATGGTTAATCTCACAGACACAAACGACTGTCAAGATAGATTTCTGAATAAAACACAAGGGTTCACATTCACTAGGCCAGATCCAAGATATGTCCAGAGACAACATCCAGGGATAGTAACATCATACAGTGTAGGAAAACTGTGCCTTGAATGGCTACAAAAATCTACACCAGAAGAGGTAAAACAACACTTATCTTTACTTAAAGATGGCGTTGATTTAAGGGACTTCTTGCAAGGACCTGCAAAACCGCGTCATAAACGTTTTATATATGCTGGTATCTATGCCATTTATAATGAAGCTTGGAAAACGACTCAAGCAGAGACTGCAGAACGAATACGAGAAATTCACTGTATTAATTCAGAGAAATCTCTCTCTGTAGTTGACAATGGGTTAACGACTCTGTCATCCAGAATGTATTCTTTGAACACCATAGTATCCTCTGCCATTGACATAATGGAACAGGACTTGGTCATGTTACAGCATGGTCAGTCACAATTGTGTTCTATAATGCTGTTGGGCTGGACGTTGCTTAATCTTTGTTCTGGCTATGTGCCATGGCATCTAATCAACACCACGTCATTGTTTTCTGAATTTAACCTTACAGATAAACAAATCACTTTGGCACAGAGGGGAGCAGACTATACGGTGCTGAGCATTGAAAAACTGGAAAGATTACCATTAACTGTTTCTGAAAAACAAGCGACAGAATGGATAATACATGGGACAATTACTCTGCCTGTGACGGTTTTCCATTTTCAGTATTGCTTGAAACATATACCAGCGGGCGTATATGAAGGGTTGGGTGAAGAATACATCAAGACATCCTGGGATTTACCATATGCATACAGATGTTGGAGTGGGGGAAAAGAAGTGTTTCTTAGTGGTACAAACTGCAAAAACGCACTAAGCGGTACACTTTTATGTCAGGGTATTACCTTACACGGGGCCTGCGATGGTTCTTCGACCAACTTATCCTGCCACCTGCAAGGTTCTCCAGCTGCAGTGATAGATCCAATTTTTAGGCAGCTTTCTAATGGAAATTATATCATGTTGAATGATCACAGCTGCTGTGGCATGCTGCCAGGAATAGCCTATCTCGTAACTGTGTCAGACAGGGTCACTTGTTGTATGCAAGTATTGTTTCCTAAAACCAAGACAGGCAGGGAGTCTCGGTTATGGCCTTCACTGAACATCTCTTCTATACAAATTGATACTTTAAGCAGAATGAAAGCCATTCTTTTACAAAAAACTGTGCCACTGACCTCGTCCAAAGAGAAGTATGATCTGCAAGCTGCAAGGACTTCTGCAGAGATACACGCCCTTTTATCAACAAACTGCCCTATACATTTCTCCGAAATGTTAGGTCGTATCTAAAACATGTCTGATACCAGTGGTATTGTACATGTATTTAAGAAGATTTTTTCGGGACTGTTAGCACCCTTTGAAGCAGTCGTAGGCATATTTCCAAACTGCATGCACTCATTGTTTGGCGGCCTGCCTCTCGTTTTGGGTCTCGTAGCAGGAATACTATTTTTGTTCTTTCTGCTCCGATATGGCAAGTCAAATCACCAGTGACACCCAGATTACCTTAGAGAACACTCCTGGCAATGAAGTGTCGTGAGCGCATGATACAGATTCTGGGCTTGGCTCGTTTAAGAGATCTAAATACCATGTGTTTTCTATCATTCCGACGAATATGGCAAGATTGCATCTTACCTGTTCTACGATGCCTGCTATGTGGAGAAGAATGTGTGCTAGACATCTGTCTGACACTCCCATCAGTCTTGCCAACGGATGTTGATACTTTGCTCGGCTCATGCACTGTGTTGTCCCCAGCGGCTTCCAATCCTGATGGCGGCATTCATTGAGATCTCACAGACGCAAACTGCAGACGGTGAGATACGTGGAGCGACAGGCCCACAGGTACCACCTACTTCGAACATTGCTAATGCGGCTGGCGCTGATGGCGAGGCTTCTCATCTATGTGCGGTTGATCTGCTTAACGAGGTAGTCCAACTTTCACCTAAAGTAGTAGACAAATTCTTTACCAGCTTAGAAGATTTGATGTTTTCTCCAAACAATGACACTAACTTTTGAAGTTAACACACTGTGTTCTGTGGGACTCTGTATTCGTCCTTCACTTTCCAAAACAAACTTCTAACTTTGGAACTCTATTTTTCAATTATTTGACTTTTTCCAAAATTTCTTTTTTTTTTTTGGGCACAAAGTAATCTGCTTAAAGTAGAACTATTCCTAGAGAACAAGAATTCTTTGAATACTTCCAAAATACAATATTTGACCTTGTCCACAACAAAACGAATTATAAATTAATGCATGGAATGGTCTCAACCTTTTTTTCTCTGTATTTCAGAGCCATTTCATAAATGTATTTTTCATGGTTCATTCGGATAGCATTTTTTAAATGTCATCTATATGCTTTAAATGAATCATTGCTTTTTAAATGCGTACAGCACAAATGCTCTTTTTGTGTACAGCCATTTCAAATGCATTTTTATGCATTTAGGATGGGGTTTTAACACATCATGTTTTAAATATGTTTTATGTACTTAAAACTTAGTTAATATTTAGTAAATGTCGTACATAATAAAGTGGAGTGGGTGTTGTATGGCGATTTAGGATCCGAGTGAATTTTCCCGGTTCATGCCCTTATATAGGTACAATTCACATTGCCCTAATATAGGCATCAAAATCATTCCCTTATTTAGACATAGCCCATGCAGTCCAAATACAGGCATGGCTACTTCCACCCGTACCAAAACGTCACAACGATTTCTTGGAAAATCGTCTTAAGCAGTCAGGGACCTCCCCTTGCTTGAATATTGATTTGTCCAAGAACTCATGTACTTTACAAAGAACTAATATTCCCTTGGGGTTCTTTACTGACGTTATTATGCCCAACTTTACGTAAAACTAGGCACCTTCAAGGTATAAATATGCCTTCACTAGCTCTAGCAAGACATGGTGGTTCGGAGCAATTCGACTATCTACTTGCCCGACGCAGCTCGCTACAACAAGTGCCAAAGGAAGCCGACCCTCCAGCTGATGCACTGATCGAGAGGCTACATTTTTCTCGGCGAGAATCCAGCTCCAGTGTTTCCAAGCTCCCCTTGCGGGGTATTGGGAAATCGAGTCCAGAGACAAGAGATACCAGACCTCCTTCATTCTAAACTAAAGGTATGGAGCTGATTAGAACCTAGGAGAAATCTTGGATAGATTCTTGGCAAAGAAAACTAAACCTATGCTACACCACACTTACTTCCTCCCTCGTACTAGACTTAGGTTAGGTACATTGGGGTAGGCGTATTTTAGAAGCACCAGTTGAGTACTTTTTGTCTGTATTATTTATGTATGTATTTATATATGGTTTAGAAACCATACAATGCTCTTACAGTATTATTTCATAATATTGTTCTCGCTGTACGCATTATATTTTGCAGTCTGCATTACGATTGTAGCAGTTCACTTTACTTGCATGAGAAAGAAGACTGTTCAATAAATTCTTTTATTGAAAACGCCCGTCTCTCTATTTCTCTGTACCTCTGTTGAAATGAATCATGCACAATTGTAAAATGTAAATCCAGTATTTGTAAAGCGCACAGATACCCATGGGTGTCCCGGTGCTGGGGGCCATTGGGAAGATTAAGCGAGCTATTGCCCAGAGTCACATGGTGCTGGGCAGACTCCTGCCGCCGGCGCCGGGGATCGAACCGTGATCCCCAGTGTCCGGCGTCAGTCGCCCTGGCCGTTGCGCCACACCTCTTCCCTAATGACTGAGTGAAATATTTATCTATTGTTTCCGTGACTCTAGAGATACAATTCTTATTCTTGGGAAACAAAGTTGTCATGTTTATACGGTTGTCAGAAACTAATCCCTTCTTGTGAATTTGAGAACGTTTCTAGTTACCTCTGAGTTAGCTGGCACTCACTATTAAGTTTAATATACTCGATAGAGACCTAGTCGACCTCAGTCCTACGTCTAATCTATAGGATATATTATTCCAATGCGCAGAACCTATCGGGAATAGAGGAACTACACTACACACCTGGTTTTTCAATGTCTCATAAAATTCACTATGATCTGCCGGTAGTGTTGGTACATTATTCAGGACAATAACATACGGAGTGGCTTGTGGTGGAAGATGTAGCGATTCCTCAGCATTTCCTTGTTGATGCCTACTCTAATTGTTTTTTCCTCCAGATCAGATTTTACAAAACCCAGATGGGGAGCTGTAGTATCTTTATTTGTCCTCAGGTCACAATTAAATTGTTCAATCTGAAGGCCCCTAGTTACTGGAGCTGTAGAGGTATTGCTTAAGTTGTTTTCATTGGCACATATACTAGTGGGCGTGCCTACTTCTTTTGATCCGTCCGTAGGTTTAGGCATTTTAATGTTCTTATTCGAAGTATGAATGGGCAATAGTTCACTAATCAAATCTGTTAATAAGGTCACATCCCTTTGGACCAACTTGATTTCAGCCATTATACGTCATTCAATACTATCTTCTTTACAATTTAATTTTTTGAATAATATATCAAGTTCTTGTGATCTCTGTGTATTGTTCGGTGCATTTATGGCCTCAATTGTAACCACCGCATTTTTCCCTCCCTTTTGTGGCTTCAATTTGGCTCTACCTTTAATTGATGATTTCTCCACAGCAATATTATCCTTTAATTAATATTGTTTCGCTTTTTTTGCTGGTGGTGATGGCAGGACAGAGCTGTTTGATAAAACTGTAATTTCCAAGGGGGTTGTAAGTATGCAGGGGTTTGCTGAATTACATATTTGGTCCTTACTAGTAAGTGCAGTGGGTTGTAGTAATTCTAACTCAGCAACCTCTATGGCCTTATCGCTCTCTTTGTTCATAAGAACTAGAGATTTAGGCCTATCAGATGTAGAGACCTTCAGGGCAGCATCTAGCGCAGATCTAGTGGCTGCCATCTGTTGCTCCACGTGCACTATCTCGCTATTAATCAACCCCACAGCGTTTTTCAAATACCTAGTTATTGGTGCACTCATGGTTGGCCCTTTCTTTTCACAAGACAGTAATTTCCTTTTCCCCATGCTTTAACATGGTGATATTCAGTAGGAGGGAAAATATAAAATAAATTGGCTCACCAGAGTTTAGTTATGTCGTGCAGCTCCCACGTTGACAAGCCAAGGGATGTGGCCAAGCCTCTGCCAGGCACTGACGGGCGCAGACGGGCCCACCTGCGGGAGGCCTGTGATCTTTTTAAGCGCCTCCTGGTGCTTTCTCATTGCCGTTTGCGATGTGCACGCCGCTCAGGCTGCTGGTGGGTGTGGTCAACTGCTAGCCCCCACACGGAACCTGGAATGCCCAGAAACTGACTCCAATGGCGATTGTTGCAACACAAGTTCAAAACAGGTAGAAAAAGTGTCCCGCGCTACAGAAGCCCTTTTTTCTCCTGGCGCTTTCTCGTTGTCGTTTGCGGCGTGCACGCCGCTTGGGCTGCTGGGGGTTGTGGTCCGCTGCTAGCCCCCACACGGGACCTGGAATGCCCAGAAGCTGACTCCAATGGCGGTGGCGGCAACACAAGTTCAGAACAGGTAGAAAAAGCATCTTCTCATATTATGACCCTGTTGTCTGCAAGGTAACTGCACTTTTGGCAGCCTGTTTAGTAGCAAAAAATAAGAAAACCCTTGTATAATAACTTTATTTGTAAAACACAAAGTTTATTACAACATTTCGAATTTTATCATAATGACCTAATAGGTTAAGTTAATGCCTTCAAAGTGCAAAGAACGGTACTGAGGCATGAATAGAAAATGTCACAAACGTTCTAAGGCTAAAGCATCTGTGTTACACAATTAAGTAATAAAAACAAAGCATACTGTTAGAAGCTGTCTGCCTTTTCCATGGGAAGAGATCTTATCTTGACAGTGAATGGGGCTTAAACAGTGTGAACAGCTTTAGTAGAAGTATCGTAAATGCATGATAAATGTGTGCAGCCAGGGGAATTTAACAAAAATAAAATGTTCCACACAAAAGGGAATGAACGCAGTAATTCTGCCATGGCAAATGATAAGAGCCCCCTTTTTTTTTTTTTTCACAACAAATTTTTATTGAGTATGTAAGCAAAATGAAAGACGTGGCTCCCCACAGTCAGGAGAACACCACCAAGCATCATGACACATTTTTATCTGTATTGCAAAGTCAATTCAATAAAAGATGAATAACAGGACCTCCCCCCTTCTCCACCCACCAACCCCAACCACCCAACTACCCTTCTACCCACCCCTTATCCCTCCCTAACCCCTTGCACGTGAGTATATAAAACAATCAGTACTTGGTCGTATCGTGCTAGGTATGACACACTGCCTAGGCCTGTATCGCATCTTCTACCTGTATTTCTTCCTCTAGTTCCATTGGGGGGTCCAGTATCAATCCCCTATACTCCGCCCATCGCTTCCAGATTTTAAAGTGCTTCCGGGGGCATCCTCTCACTTCAAACACCGGGCGTTCCAGTCCCATTAAATAGTCCAGTCCAGCCTTCCACTCACACAGGAGGGGGCTCGCTCTCCCTTCCATGCTCGTGCTAGGTCTCTTTTGGCAACCACAAGCCCCAACATCAGTAGGTGACGTTTATATACATTTCCACCTACTCCCTCCAATACATGGAGCAGCCCTAATCGAGGAGTGCGGGGAAGGTCCCATCCCAATACCTCTGACAAGCGACTCCAAACACCCCTCCAGAATCTGACCAGTCCAGCACACGACCACACAGTATGCAGCAGCGTACCCGTCGCAGCTCCACAGCGCAGACATTCCGGAGACCCAATCAGTCCCGCCTTCCACAGTCGCTCTCGGGTATAGTATGCCCTGTGTAAGTACTTGAATTGAATGAGCATAAGCCGTATGGCGATGGCGGCCCCTCGCGGGGACTCCAGGGCCTCCCTCCAATCATCCTCATCCAGGGGACCAACATCTTCCTCCCAGGCCTCCTTAAGTGAAAGTAGGGTGGTTGAGCAGTGAGTAACCAGTGTTTGATAGATTCGGGACACCTTCTTGTCTCCAAGGTCTCCCATGAATACCTTCGCCTCAACTGGGCTAAATTCCGGGAGTGACTCCAGGTTAGTGAGGCTAGGTGCTAAGGCATGGCGAAACTGAAGGTATCGAAAGAATTGGGTCTTGGGCATGTGGAACTCCGTGCTGAGCTCCTGGAACGATTTGAGGGTGACCCCGGTCATTACATGGCCCAACGACGAGATCCCAATTGCGTCCCAGCCATCAAATCCCGTCAACGTGGCCAGCGCGGGTAGTCGCCCGTTTCTCCACAACGGAGTCTCCGCCGTTAATCTACCCCACCAGCCCATGCGACGCAGTGCCTGTCTCCACACCTCAAAGACAACCCGCGTGGCACATGGCAGTGCCCGCCTCAGCCTAGCCGAGTATAGAATCGTATGGAGGGTGTTATTTCCCATCAGCAAGCGCTCCAGGGCATACGCCGGGTCTCCTCTGTCTCCATACCACCATTCATTGAGTACCAGTAACTGGGAGGCCTGATAATAGGATAAGAGGTCCGACGTGGCCAAACCACCACAGTACGTAGACAGGAAGCATGTCCGCAGCGCCACCCTGGCAGTACCTCCAACCCACAGGAAGCGGCCCAGAACGGAGTTGACCTGCCGAAACCACTGGGGATTAATTGGATGTGGGTAGCTTTGCAGCTGGTATAGGAGGCGCGGGAGCACAACCATCTTGAAGATCGCAGACCTACCGAAAATAGTTAGGGGCATCCGGGACCACGTTTTCACATCCGTCTGGACCCTCTCCCATACTGGCACTATGTTACGTTCCCAAGCAATATCTACAGATTCTGAGAGGAACACCCCCAGGTACTTCAATTCCCCCCGCCGCCACCTGCAAAGCTGACGCCCAGGGACCCGCTGCAGCCCCGCCACCCAACACCCACAGAGTGGACTTGCGTGGGCTTAAACAAAGACCCGATACCTCCCCAAAAACACGCATAATGTCCAAGACTCGGGGCCCCGATCTGTGTAAATCGGTAAGAAAGAAGAGGACGTCGTCTGCGTATAACGCAATTCTATCAGTGAGGTTCCCACCCCACTCAAAGCCCCGCATCTGTGCGTCAATGCGCACCCAAGAGGCCAGAGGCTCCATAGCTAGTGCAAATAAGTATGGGGAGAGTGGACACCCCTGTCGGGTCCCCGGGCCAATCGGAAACTCTTTCGAGACCGCCCCGGAGACACGCACCGAAGCAGTGATATCTGTATATAGTAATTTGATGTAGGAAATAAACACCGGGCCCAGAATAGGTACGTCCAGCTAACTGAGTCAAACGCTCTATCAATGTCCGCTAGCAGCAAAGCCGCCCGTTCCCCCGTGGCACCCATGGCGTCAACCGCCGCCTGTGCCCGTCGGATGTTATGCCGCGTCGCCCTATGTGGCATGAAGCCGGCCTGGTCGGGGTGGACCAGGTCCGTCACATATGGGAGCAGCCGGTTCGCCAATGCCTTGGCCAGTATTTTAGCCTCTATGTTGAGCAAAGATATCGGACGATAGGAGTCGTGCCTGTCCGGAGGTCTGCCCGGCTTCTGAAAAACTACAACTTCGGCATGGCGCCAGTCAGGTGGCAGCCTACCCCGTGTTTGCGCCGCTTCTAATGCATTCCGGTAATGGGACCCCAATTGAAGCTGGAATTTCCTATAAAATTCGCTCGGGAAGACACTTGGCCCAGGTGCCTTCCCGGTGTTGAGCTGTCCCAGTGCGTCACCCAGCTCCTCCACTGTAAGGGGAAGGTCTAGTGCTATCTTGGTCTCATCCGAGACCGCCCTCAGTGGCAAGTCGTCGATGAATTTAGCGACGTCATCCGCCGATAGACTATCCTGTGGAGCATATTGCGCCGTGAAGTAGTGGGCAAAGCTCGCCGCCAGCTCATCCGGGTCAGTAATCGCTACTCCGTCCTCAGTAGTGAGGCCCGGTAGCGTAAGCGGCAGGAAGTTACGCTGACACAGCCTATGGAGCATCGTACAGGACTTATCCCCCCATTGATATACTCTACTCCGCGTGGCCAGCCACGCCTGTCGAGCCTCATCTAGAAACACAGATGCATAGGTCTGTTGCGCCTGCAGGAGCAATCGCACCGCCATCTCGTCCCCCCCTCTCCGGCACCGCAGTTCCAAGGACTCCACCTGCGTGGCCGCCTCAGCGATGGCTTCCCCGCATCGTCTGCGGGCCGCCGCACACCACGCGATGTCAATACCCCGTATGGTGGGCTTCTTTGCCTCCCAAACCACCACTGCGTACATATCGGTCACTAGGTTTTCCTGCCAGTAATGGGCAATCGCACCATGTAGATGCTGGACGTAGTCAGGCCGCTGAAGGTGCCACGAGGACATTCTCCACCGGAACGGCTGTCTTTTCTTAAGTAGGTCGACCCTGACTACCACTGGAGAGTGATCAGACAACCCTCTCGGCAAAATCTCGGCCTCCCGCACTCTGTTCAGGTAAACACTGGGCATAAACACATAGTCCAATCTCAAGAAGGAGCCATGCACCGCGGAAACATACGTGCACTCTCGTACCTTAGGATGCATATGTCGCCACACATCCACCCAGCCCATCCCCTCTACCATCGCAGTCAGCCGGGAAGGGGGGGCAGCCGCTAGCGTCCCCCGCAGTCGCTGGCGGTCCATGCATACATCCATTACCTCGTTCCAATCACCCCCCAACACTGCCATGGACTCTGGGATATCCTCCCACACTGCAAACAGCCATTCAGACAATGACCACTGCAGGGGGGGGGGCGTAGACACTACCAAAGACCACTGGTTCGGTGCCCACCATACCTTTGATAAAAATGTACCGACCCTGCGGATCTGCCCATTGCCTCTCGTGGACGTAGGCCAACCTGCGGTGCACCAAGACAGCAACCCCCCTGGACCCCCTAGCAAATCCGGCATGAAAGACTTGTTGGTAGCCAAACCTCTGTAAGCTGAGCACTTTTGTTCCCATCATGTGCGTTTCTTGCAATAATAACACATCCGCAGCTTCCCTCTTCCCCCATCGCAAGATCGCCCCTCGTTTGATCTTGTCGAGCATCCCCCTGACATTCCAGGTTACTACACTCATGGACTCACTGGGGAGCCCCGAAGACACTTCAGCCATAATCAAGTGGGACCAACCAAATAGGCCCCCTGCGCCACACCCACGCACTTAGCACCGACATCAATACATCAGAAAAACTCACGTGCTGTCCCCCCCACCAACCCCAAGTCCCCCCTCAACAACAGACCCCCCCACCTTGACCCTACCCAACCCCAACTCTTCCCCCCCACCCCCCTGTCACCCCGCGCCCCCCACCCCTATACCTCACAGAACTCTGAAGTACCTGTCGCGGCATGGGCAGCCTCGGGCCCAAAACAGAGGACCCAGGACCAACCATGCCAATGGATCCCAACCCCCTGAAAAACAGTGGAAACATCCCCCCCCCGTCAACTCCCACTCTAGTAGGAGGTTGGTAGCCCCTAAGAAGCAGCCACCCGAACCCCACCCCACAATCCCACACATGTCCAAGACATCATTCACAACCAGCAACAGAGGCAGTGGTTATGCATCCAAACGATAGAACCCGGCCATGCGACTCCCTTTAGCAGGAGCCCGTATCAGCAACTGAGAAGCAAAGTTCTCCCGAGGCCCTCAATGGTCCTTTCCAGAGTGATCAGAGTCCACTGTCCCACTATCTTGTGTCCCACTGACTTAAGCGGATCTCTTCCGTGATCTGGACCTCCGGTTCCTCCTGCTCCGGACCGGCTGGTCTCCACGTTCCTGCGACGATTCTCTCGAAGGGCCTGGGTTCAATCCCGACTGGGCATGCGGCCTGATCCTCACCGTTTCATCCGTCCACTTAAACACGTCTTCCGGGGTGTCGAAGAAGAGTGTTCGCGACTGGAAGACCACCCTCAGGCGGGCCGGATACAGCAGGGAATATTGGATTTTCAGACCTCGCAGTTTCGCCTTGGCGGCTTTGAAGGAGTGGCGCTGTTGCTGCACGAGCCTGGTTTAATCAGGAAAGATCATGATCTTCTGATTCTCAAACGAAATGGAATCTCTGGTCCTTGCTTCCCGCAAGATGGCATCCCTATCATGGGAATTCAAAAGTCTAGCTATCACTGGTCGGGGCCGCTCACCCTCTGGTGGCCTCTGTGTCAGGGCTCGATGGGCACGCTCAATGACGAAACAATTGGAGAGGACCCCCGGGGGTAGCCAGCTCTCCAGCCACTGGGAGAGAAACTGTTCCATGTTCCCTTTCTCACATCTCTCCGGAAAGCCAATAAAGCGGAGGTTATTTCTGCGCGCGCGCCCTTCGGCGTCTTCCACGCGGAGTGCTAGGCCCCTTTGAATGTTTTCCATCGCCGCCATTTTCTTCTTCAGGGACCCGACGTCGTCCTCCACCACCGAAATTCTAGATTCCGCCTCCGTAATTCGTGCCACTGCGTTCTGTAGATCCTGACTCAGTAGGGTTACATCTGCACCCACCGCACCTATCTTGGCATCCAGCATGTCCCTGGACTGGGTGATCGCTGCCATAAGCGCCGCATTATCCGGTCCCGCTCCATGCCCTCCTCCAGAGGGCCTGGGCCCCCCACTGGGCCCTGTAAATTTATCAATGGTCCCCTGTTTGGAGGGACCACCTCCTCCTCCGGTCATGACAGCAGTCTACGTTTGGGCCGCTTATGATATGGGTGGCTGTATCAACGCAGACTCTTTACACCTTCAGTAGTGTCCAGTATAGGCCAACCCAGCGTTTCTTCCACCTCGGGGTGCAGGCGCCCCCTCCGTCGCTCCCACCGGTACTGGCGCGGCTCCCTGATCAGATTGAGAGTTTGTGGCGTCCCCTAGTCTGAATTAGGCCCCGGATCAGCACCCACTCCGTCGGCGGCCTTGTGGTCCCGCAGCCTCGAGGCCAACTCGCTTCTGACCGGTCTGCACCACTGCGCCGGGTGCTGCGGGCCCCACTCGCCCCAGCGGCCTGCCTCCCAGGACCAGCCACCGATAACACCAGTATTAGGGCCCCAGGGGAGTCACTCACGGTTTGTCGTCCGCCTCAGGGCAGCGCCAGGCACAGGCCCGATCCCCGCAGGTCCGTCCAGCCACACTCCGGTCCGCCGCCAGAGAAAGTCCAGGAGCGGAAGCCCAGTCGTCAGGGCAAGGCCACACACCAAGGGTCTCAGCTCCCCAGGCCCCGCCGCATGCCAGCTGCGGCCGAAATCTGATGTCGGTCCCAAGGGGCGAGAACCACGAAACTCGAGGCCCCGGCTGCAGCGGATCAAGTAGGCCGCTGTTCCTTTCGGGCGACTTCCCTGCTCCAATCAACACGGCCACCACCAGCGAGGCAATCGGGGGGACGCCTGCCGCCCCTCCGTCTCCAGGATGTTCCAGGCCCAGGGAAATTGGCAGTTCGGCCGGCCCTCTTCGAAGCCCTCCGGCCAGGAGGCACCAAAATCGAGGCCCCGGCTTCGCCGCCCCGCACTAGGCCTCACGTCCTTTCCGGTGACCCAGCCTCACCGAACAGTCCAGGAGCGCCGCTGTTCGCACCGGAGGACTCCCGACACCTTCGGCCACACTTGCCCCACAAGTGGTTTGTGGTTCGGGTTCGGGGGCCAGGATAATCGGTCGAATTTATATCGGGCCGGTGGGAGCTCTAGAAAGCTGCAACCGCCATCGTCGCCCGCTAAGCCACGCCCTAAGAGCCCCCTTTTAAGACATATTAAATACAAGCTCTCGCTGTGCAGGCAAAACCTAAAAAGAGGCACTTTTCTACAACACCCACACCCTACCAAAATGAAAGAGGATGAGACTAAAGTTTCCCAACAGGGTCTTCATTGTCTAAGGAAAAACCTGGAAAGGTCATCTTCATTAAAATGTGAGCCCCAGGTCTGGGATCTACTGTAAATTCCATTCCCTGTAGGGAGATGGACCACCTCAAAAGTTTGGGGTTTTCACCTTCCATTTGCATCAACCATCTGAGAGGCCTGTTGTCAGTTTGCGCAACGAAGTGAGTCCAAACAGAAATGGTCTCAGCTTCTTCAGGGACCAAACCACAGTAAGGGATTCCCCTCAATAGCACTCCAACGCTGTTACCTGTAACCTCCTGCTAATAAAAGCAACAGGCTGGTCATGGCCATCATGCTTGGTGTGGGATAGGACCGCTCCTATCCTATGTTCAGAGGCATCAGTCTGAACTATGAACTGCTTGGAGTAATCAGGAACTTTAATAATAGGTGCCGAGCACATTGCATCTTTCAGGGGGTCAACACACTTTTGACAGCTCACGGTCCAGTTTACCTTCTTTGGTTGCTTCTTCGAGGTAAGTTCTGTAAGGCGTGTCACAATGGTACCATACCCCTTCACAAACCTCCAAGGAATGCCCTGACTTGAGTCTGGGTTGTTGGATCTTCCCAGTCCAGAATGGACAGGATCTTGGGCTATAAAGGTTGAACATGGCCTCCACCTACAAGGTGGCTTAAGTATACAACTGTGCTTTGCCCTACCTGGCACTTGCTTGCCTTGATAGATGAGGCCTGCAACTTGCAGGGCCTAAAGGATCTTTCCAAGGTGGATCAGGTCATCCTGCCAAGTGAGCTATAGACAGCAATATTGTCCAGATATGCTGCAGTGACCTACCCAGCAGGGACTTCATCCACTAAACTTTGGAAGATGACAGGGGCATTCTTTAACCCAAATGGCATAACAGTGAACTGGAAATGTCGATAATGCTGTCTTTTCTTTTGCTCCTGGGTTCAGGCCAATCTGCCATTACCCTGATCTCAAATCAAAGGTGCTGAGAAATGTGGCTGCCCCCAATTCGTCAAGCAATTCATCAGCTCTTGGTATGGGGTGTGCATCTGTCTTGGCGACAGCAGAGAGATCTCTATAGTCCACACAAAACAAAATCTCAGCTCTGGTTTCCCACCCTTGCAATGAGGTTTGGGGAGTAAGACCACTGGACTAGCCCAGGGACTGTCAGAGGGCTCAATCACCCCTCACTCCAACATCTTGCTGACTTCAGCCCTGATGCTTTCCTTAACTTCATGAGACTGTCTGTAGATTTGGTTTTGACAGCAGTGCTGTCTTCAGTGTCCACATGCCTGCAGTCAGCTTGCTGTCGGGTAGAGAGGGTATCTGAGAAGACAACTCCTACTAAGCCTTCTTTTGGACATAAGGAGAGGCAGTCAGCGAGAGGCTCACTCTCTGGTTTGTGAGCCTTTTCAGTGACCATCAGCATGACCACATCAGCCCTGTCATAGTAAAGTTTCAAGCGGTTTACATGGATGACTCTGTCAGGGCTCCTGCAAGTGCCTAGGGGAACCAGGTAGGTCACCTCACCTTTTCGCTCAAGGATAGGGTAGGGACCACTCCATTTATCCTGAAGGGTCCTAGGTGCTACACACTCCAACACCCATGCCTTCTTCCCTGGTTAGAACTCCGCCAGCGCAGTCTTTGGGTCATACCAGAGCTTCTGGAGCTCTTGGCTTGCCTCAAGGTTTTCGGTTGTTTTACCCATGTATTCAGCCATCCTTGAACGTAGGCCAAGCACATAGTCCACAATGTATTGTTTAGGATCCTTGAGAGGGCTTTCACAGCCTTCTTTCACTAGACATAGTGGTCCAGTAACAGGATGACCAAACAGACCTTCAAAGGAACTAAAGCACTCTCCCTTCTGTGGCACTTCTCTGTAGGCAAAAAGCAGGCGTGGCAGAGGGAACATCCCATCGCCTGAGTTTTTCAAGATCTCTCATGATCATACCGTTAATGGTCTTGTTGAATCTATCTCGTAACTAGACCTTTGGTTTTGTGGATGATATGGGGTGGTAAACTTGTATGTCACCCCACAGTCAGCCCACATGGCTATTAGGTATCCAGACATGAAATTTGTATCTCTGTCTGACACTACCCCTTATTAAAGCCCACTCTAGTAAAGATACCGATGAGGGCCCTGGCAGCTGCTGGAGCAGTGACAGTCCTTTAGGGAATTGCTTCAGGATATCTGAGTAGGGTCCAGACTGATTTGCATATGGCTGGGTTTAAACTGGAATGGCATGGTGGGCAAAAAACGATGCATTAAGGCCCAGATCTCTGTACTTGGGATAAATGTTGGACATTGTTCAGCATTCCGTCCATCAATTGCCTGATGATAGGTGATACCCTGAAACTGGTCCCAGGATGGCGGTTTCAGGTCCAGGGAGGACCTGGCCTAGCAGTTCGGGCTGGAATGTTCCCATGGGGAGCAGGGTAAAGACTGATTTGCATATGGCTGGGTTTAAACGGGAATGGCATGGGGAGCAAAAAAAAAGATGGATTTTGGCCCAGATCTCTGTACTAGGGGTGAATGTTTGAAATTGTTCAATGTTTGGTTCATCAATTGTTTTTATTACATTTATCACACCGAGTGGGATGGGTATACCCAGATTTGGGTCCCGTGCTCACCATGTGACTGGTTTCAAGCTAGCCTGACTGATGAGGGATGATACACCGATACTGGTCCCAGGATGCTTGTTTCAGATACAGGGAGGATCTGGCCTGGCAGTCCGGGCTCTAATGTTCCCATGGGGACCAGGGTTAAGGCTGATTTGCATATGGCTGAGTTTAAACTGGAATGGCATGGTGGGAAAAAACAATGGATTTAGACCCAGATTTCCGTAGTCGGGGTGAATGTTTGACATTGTTCAGCATTAGGTCCATCAATTGTTCTTTTTGTATTAATCACTTTGATTAGGACAGGTATGCCCAAGCGTAGGTACCGTACTCACCATGCTACTGGTTTAAAGCTAGCCTGGTTGATGAGGGGTGATACCCCAAAACTGGTTCCAGGATGCTTATTTCGTGTCAAGGGAGGACCTGACCTGGCAGTTCGGGCTGGACTGTTCCCATGGGGAGTAGGGTCAAGGCTGATTTGCATATGGTTGGGTTTAAACTGGAATGCCTTGGTGGTTAAATAAACTATGGATTTAAGCCCAGATCTCTGTGCTGGGGGTGAATGTATGACATTGTTCAGCATTCTGTCCATCAATTGTTCTTTTAATATTTATCACTGTAAGTAGGACAGGTATGCCGTAACGTGGGTCCCGTGCTCACCATGCCACTAGTTTCAAGCTAGCCTGGCTGATGAGGGATGATACCCTGAAACTGGTCCAGGGAGGACCCGGCCTGGCAGTTCGGCCTGGACTGTTCCTATGGGGTGCAGGCTCAAGACTGATTTACATATGGCTGGGTTTAAATTGGAATGGCATGGTGTGCGAAAAAAGATGGATTTAGGCCCTGATCTCTGGCCTGGCAGTTCGGGCTCAAATGTTCCCATGGGGAGCAGGGTTAAGGCTGATTTGCATCTGACTGGGTTTAAACTGGAGTGGCATGGTGGGAAAAAAACCAATAGATTTAGATCCAGATCTCTGTACTGGGGGTGAATGTTTGACATTGTTCAGCATTATGTCCATCAATTGTTCTTTTTGCATTTATCACCCATTTTGGGAAGGGTATGCCCAGATGCAGGTCCCATGCTCACCATGCCACTAGTTTCAAGCTAGCCTGACTGATGAGGGGTCACATATCAAAGGAGGCAGAGACCCTTTAAGCCTTTTACTTGCTTCGAGGTAGTGACAATGCCTCCGACCAGAGTAGTCATTGTTTCTAACCTCAGAGAGTGCAGGCCCTCACATCCAGGGGGTCAGGAACATGTCTGTGGTGGTGTACTGATCAACACCAGGCAGCCAGACTCTAGATGTTGGTAGGTTTTCGGGAAATAACATAGGCACTGGGAACCTGGTTAGCAGGTACTCCGTGGACTTCACTCAAAAGTGCATCAAATACCAGGCAGAAATAGGGATGACCATGTCAAAAAAGGGTCACTTTCCTACAATTTGGCACAAAAAAAGTTCTTCTATCTTTTTTGCAGACTATGAATTATCGCCTGCATGAGATATTAGATATTACTGGTGTCATGTGCTACTACGGGCCGATTATGTGAGATTTTAAGAGTATTGGTTGGCATTAGAGTTTTTTAGTCAGTGAATTTTAAAGTGGGGCTTATTTTAAATGATTTGTAGAATGTTTTTGGATTCAATTAACTGAAATAAATATTTACTTACTTACTTCTGCAAGATTATTCTGTGTCCACAAAATTATTCTCCATACCATGGGGCTAATTCGTATCATGTGGAATTCCATGAGAAGATACTGGCTGGTAACAGTAATTCGACATAAATGCAATTAATAAACTTCATATGCATGCTCTCTCAAACAATACAAAAGCTTTCGATAAAAAATGTTTATGGATGATACCAGAAGAACAAGTGGAGACTAGTGGTACCTATGCTTAAGGAGAGAGGGGCCCGCCCTTCCCACGATTTTTTTTCCATTTGAAGACTGTCTGTCAAGCTGCCCAAAATTCAGCCTGACGAATGCTGTTCTTGTTCAGGTCAGGCAGCCAGGCACGGTACTTGCACTTCTTTTTTTCCATTTCAAGCACTAACTAAATTTTCAGGTGCCCGGCTGCTTTAGCTGAACTTTGACGGGCTGAAGATGTCAGAACCCTACGTGTGTGACCTCCTCAGACTGACGGATCTCTAGGTGTTCCTCCACCTTATGACAAGGGGGAGCGTCAATGTTAGCGTCAGACCTGGGTGCTTCCGTTTTAAGGTCCTAAATGCCCAGGGCAGAGTGTCTATCAGTAACACTCACCACATAGTGTGGTGGGGTGGGGTCAACAGTCTCACTGACTCCATCCCACTCTGTGACGAGTAAGAGACTGCCACCTCCTCTTACTGGCTGACCCAGCGTCAGCCAATGAGAGGAGGTGGCAGTCCCAATCCTTAGGAACCACCCAGGCTTCCCTCACCCACCCAAGATCATCTCTGCGACACAGTAAATGTTATTTTCTTTTTATATTTGGTGTGTTCGTGCATGTATGTGTGTATGTATGAATGTATGTGTATTTTTAGTGTGTGCAGTGAATGGGTGTGTGTGTGTGCTTGTGAATGGTGAGTGAATGTGTGCACATGTGTGAATGCATGAGTGTGAGTGAGTGTGCATGTGTGGCCCACCCATGTGCGCGTGTGTAGGAAGTTATGCTACATATTGTCTTCATAAGAAAAAATAACATGCATATTCAACACGCATTCAAATTAAAGTAGTGTGGCATGATGGAAGTTGAATAGTCAGTAATCTGCAGGTTACGATTTTAACTAATGGGAAGGCTTTCAGCATTCGAAATTGGTTAATTAGGACCAGTAAAGTGGTTAACAGTAACACCAGTTCTTTTCTGCACTTAAAAATGGCATGGGTGCATTGGTAGTTCCTACCCTACTCAACAGTACTCCTTTCATCACCCTCTAATAAGGGGCTTATTTACAAGCCCCTTGCGCCGTAGTTGAAACCGACGGCGCTATATTTTTAGGATTGAAACGTAATCTACAGGTTATTCAAATACATGCCTTGCTGGTTAGAAGCAAATACTTGCAGCATTCACACTCCTCGGTGGATTGCTAACCAGGATAAGCATATATGACTTGCAGGTTGAAATAGGATCTCTTTAAAAATAGGATCTCTTTAAAAACACTGAAAACCACTGTGCTATATTACTAGGATTTGAATTTGGGATTTACTAGTTACCTGCAGTACTTTTCACGAGGCGCATCAACCTTGAGATTAATTTTATGTATATTCAAATTATTAGCCAACAGATTACACACAGATCTCTGGAGTGGGTGCACTTAACCACATAAATCTGAGTTCACAAGTGTGAATTTTGCTTGGCCTAACTCAGCCTTTCATTCTTCAAGGGCGAACATCATTGAACTGGGTAATGATAATATCTGTTAACATTTCAGCTAAACTGTTAGACTGTGATAACAAGAACGGCTACTTGGGGTGACAGACGATTCTTGGTAACAGTTCCCGTGCTCTGGAACTCTCTTCCTTTGCACATTAAAACTGCTCCCACCCTTATTAACTTCCGCAAATCATTGAAGACTTGGCTTTTCAATCAATGAGAACGTGCTTTGACTGGTGTTGTAATCTTGAGTATTTGCTGCGCCTAGACACCTTAGGGTATTAGTTGCGCACTAAAAATCCCATAAATAAATAAATAAATAAATAAATAAATAAAAAAAAGTGGTTTGTAAAACAAAAAAGAAGTTTAAGTATACTATGCATATGCACCTCCTTGTGTAACAAGCATTTGCAATGTAATCAGTCTCGCCTTTGGGACCTTGTATGTATTTAGCTATGCAGCACATTAGCCTGGGTGCTGAAACATCTACTGTTCTTTAACATGCAGGGAAAGTAAGCACCAAACTGCATGACACGCCAGGTATGGGAAAACATGGAGAGAAGTATTGCCTTTTAGCAGGAAATGGTATAGTCCAAAGCTCTGTTTTTAATATAAATGCAGGGCCTTCGGTGGCCATATCACTGAAAATACAAGATTTGAAAAAAATATTATTGTCTACAGGTGCTTGTGGAAGACAATTTCTATGGACTGGAATCTAGAGAATGCTAAAGTGATTCTGGGATTTTTACTGACCTCTGCTGGTCGTTTTCTATCAAGAAAGTTAAATAGAGGCAGTTGCCAGAAAAATAAAAAAGAAAGTCCTGCAGCAGAAACAATTCTGGTATTTTACTGAACTCTGCTGGTTGTTTTCTATCAAGACAGTTAAATAGAGCCAGTTGAACAGAAAAAAGTACCTAAGCGGAAGCAGACTAGTCCTAGGGCTGATCTCCAGAGCCCCCAAAGTACATGCAAATATAAGTATATACTAAAGTATATAGTAAAGTATATATACTAAAGTATATACAAGAGGTCTTGAATGCTCGACCTAAAAAGTGCTGCAAAAGGTCATGTCACTTACGTTGGTGTTGCTTGAACTCCGGTTTTTCTTGTAGCAAAGGTGGCAACCTGAGTTTCCAAGAGAATCGAGCATTAAAAACCAGACACAGAAACTAAACCTCCGCTCTGACTTTCCTTGAATTGCCCTCCATGATTGAGAGTAATATTTACTCTTTTTTCAGATCTGTGTCCTTGACTCCAACAACACACAATGGGGCACTGCGAACATTGTATGCAAATATAGCTTTCACACATTGCCTCTGGGTACTTATAGCAGTAAGAGGAATTCTTTTCCTCTAGCATGTCAGTATACATTATGGTCTTGTAGTGGCTGTTGCCTGGAGACAATTTTGCATGTATTGTTGTTTTTTCAGGTGTACAAAGGATTGTGCTACACATGGATAATCCTCCAAGGAAAGAATACACAATTACAATTTATAATGTTAGCTATAACATCAGTCCATCATAAACCGGTTTAACAATTAAGCATAACTGGGCGACCAGCTGCCCTCCTGTACTGGTGGTCGATCCGGCCAGTCAGTTCCTCTGACAGGCTTGGGGCCGGACTGGGAACGAAAACCGGCCCTGGGGGGAGGGGGGGGGGCGAGGGGCTCATTGGGGGTGCGGCCGAGCTCTTTGCCGGGGCTGGTTTTCGGCCGATTTTGTTACAGGGCCTGTGACAAAAACGGCCCCCACCCTTGCGGCGCACCGGGGGATTGCCCGGTGCCCGCAACGGCCAGTCCGGGCCTGGTAGCCGATGACTCTTCAAGAGGAGCGGTGCGGCTCAGAGGCTCAGCCTCCAACCTCTGGTAGTGCTGCGTGAGGCGTTGTGCGGTGCTTTGCTGCTGACGTAACTGCCTTCTCCCCAGGCTCCGCCCTGGCCCAATCCCTGACTTTCACCCGTGGCCCCTGTGGGCCAGTCTGATCCTTTGCATGGCCCACGAGGGGACACACTCTGTTCCTCTTAACATTAGCGATGCCAGCGCTCTCGACCGTGCACGGCCACTTCCGCTGGCACAGCGGGAGAGACCGCATGGGTGTGGCCTACAGGCGGGATGCGCAGAAGCCTCCTGCAGAGGCCCCACCTGCACTGATTGCTCTCCCACAGTGAACACCGGCCTAAACTCTGCCAGGGATACTCTGACAGTACACGTTATTGGAGCCACAGTTTGTGTTTTGCTGTCTCCAGAAGCAGGAGGAGCTTGAGCACGGCCTACTCTACCATTTCAGTCTCCCAGTGACCTATTGCACAGCAGCGGTGAGGCCTGCAGGATCCGGCGCTTGAAAGCGGGTTCACATACCAGAATGATATAGGGGGCCCACGAGAAGAACTCCTCTGGAGTTCTGGAGGTGTTGGGTTCTGGGGCAGCACCAATATCCAGGACTGGATTATACTCATGTGTTGCACCCTGGGGAAGCACTGGGGTCTACCTTGTAGTTATAGAAAGGATTCCTGGCTCCTCTTGGTCTTTCTGGCTCTGCCAGTAGTGGCCCTGCCATTCTTCACAGAACTTTCCTCGCTTGCCAACTGCTGCCCTGATGGCGCTGTGACCTTGGTGGCCTGTGAGAGACACGTTGACGAACGGTGTTTTAGTCTTCAATGGTGTTATGCAGTTCACTCCTGTATGAATAGTCCCCCCCCCCCTTTGGACCGCCGCTGATTATATCCTGAGACAAGGGGGCGACTTCAGCTGGAAAAAACTGAGAGTTGTGCTCCTGAGGCGGAAGCCGGGAGCGAGGCACTACCTTTTTAAAATTGTTGTCACAGATTACTTGTGTTTTTAGAACTTGACTGTCACAGATTACTTGTGTTTTTAAATTCACTTACTTGGAGAACCAGTCGTCAGACGCAGCGGAGCCAGCGCTGACGCAGCACGCTGGTCGCAAACTCCCCTTCGTGCCCTCTCGCCACGAGCAGAGGCCACGCCCCTTTTTAGGCCACGCCCCCCAGCCACTCCTACTTATAGTCGCCGATTCAGGGTGCCGAGCAAAAACTGAGAGTTGTGCTCCTGAGGCGGAAGCCGGGAGCGAGGCACTACCTTTTTAAAATTGTTGTCACAGATTACTTGTGTTTTTAGAATTTGACTGTCACAGATTACTTGTGTTTTTAAATTCACTTACTTGGAGAACCAGTCGTCAGACGCAGCGGAGCCAGCGCTGACGCAGCACGCTGGTTGCAAACTCCCCTTCGCGCCCTCTCGCCATGAGCAGAGGCCACGCCCCTTTTTAGGCCACGCCCCCCAGCCAATCCTACTTATAGTCGCCGATTCAGGGCGCCGAGCAAAAACTGAGAGTTGTGCTCCTGAGGCGGATGCCGGGAGCGAGGCACTACCTTTTTAAAATTGTTGTCACAGATTACTTGTGTTTTTAGAATTTGACTGTCACAGATTACTTGTGTTTTTAAATTCACTTATTTGGAGAACCAGTCATCAGACGCAGCGGAGCCAGCGCTGACGCAGCACGCTGGTCGCAAACTCCCCTTCGCGCCCGCTCACCACGAGCAGAGGCCACGCCCCTTTTTAGGCCACGCCCCCCAGCCACTCCTACTTATAGTCGCCGATTCAGGGCGCCGAGCAAAAACTGAGAGTTGTGCTCCTGAGGCGGAAGCCGGGAGCGAGGCACTACCTTTTTAAAATTGTTGTCACAGATTACTTGTGTTTTTAGAATTTGACTGTCACAGATTACTTGTGTTTTTAAATTCACTTACTTGGAGAACCAGTCGTCAGACGCAGCGGAGCCAGCGCTGACGCAGCACGCTGGTCGCAAACTCCCCTTCGCGCCCTCTCGCCACGAGCAGAGACCACGCCCCTTTTTAGGCCACGCCCCCCAGCCACTCCTACTTATAGTCGCCGATTCAGGGCGCCGAGCAAAAACTGAGAGTTGTGCTCCTGAGGCGGAAGCCGGGAGCGAGGCACTACCTTTTTAAAATTGTTGTCACAGATTACTTGTGTTTTTAGAATTTGACTGTCACAGATTACTTGTGTTTTTAAATTCACTTACTTGGAGAACCAGTCGTCAGACGCAGCGGAGCCAGCGCTGACGCAGCACGCTGGTCGCAAACTCCCCTTCGCGCCCTCTCGCCACGAGCAGAGGCCATGCCCCTTTTTAGGCCACGCCCCCTCGACCCACAACCCCGGAGCAGTATAAATCATGTGCATTTTTCGGTCGCGCAGCGGGCGAGCGCAGCGGGCGTGACGTTTGCGCGCCAAAGGCGCGCCTAAGGCAAGCCCGTCTGCGCCCGTCCGCGACCGACTGGGGCCAGGGGCCACCCCCCCTGCTCATCCAATATGCCAGCCCATCACCTACCAGTACCACCCACAGTTCCTACACCAATTGAACCTGACAGTCAGTTCACCCTGTCTACACACGTGGGACCCGTCTAACGAGCACCCTGCTTGTAATCAGTGTGGATTTCATTTTACCCATAGCACAAAGAAACGCACATCAATCTTGATGTTACTGCTCAACTGCCGCTCACTCCCCAAACACTCCACGGAAATCGCCTTATTGTTGGAGGAAAAGAGCCCGGATGTTCTTTTCGCCACAGAAACATGGCTTCCGGAACACTCTGAACCCGATCTGGTTCAAGCGCTCCCACCCGGTTATCAACTACTTCGCCTAGACCGCAAAAAGGGTATTGGCGGTGGCCTGGCAGTAATTCACAAATCAGACTACGTTGTTACTAGCACCCCTATAAACTTTCCGGACTGTGAATGCCTTCCGTTTTTTATAAAATTCAACGCCACACATACCTTTTCGGGTATACTTATATATCATCCGCCAGGAGCACAAGGACAGTTTCTTTCAGATCTCGCCTCAATAGCGGCAAACCTAGCAGTCAGCTCTGCCAACTTTACTATTTTAGGCGATCTCAACATCCATCTAGACGACCCAAATGACTCCATAGCCAGAGAACTTTCCTCTAGCCTAACCGCCCTCGAATTACAGCAACACGTTACTGGGCCCACCCACCAAAAAGGACACCTCTTAGACCCGGTCTTTAGCAACTGCAAAAATCTCCATGTTGGAACTCCCTCCCCCCTCCCTTGGTCTGACCATTTCCTCATCCCACTCACCTGGACCCTGCCCCTTCACCTCCCCCCCCAAACCTCTGACAACTCAACGCTCCCGCAATTGGTCCCAACACCCTCTAACTGAGTGGCAGGATCTCCTTCAAGGCACTAAACCCATTAACACCTCCGTTCCCACTTTAGACAATGGGAACTATAACAACTGGATCAGCAGTGCCCTAGACACAGTACTACCACTTAAAAACGTCCATCCTAAAAGAGGCAATCCTACAGCCCCGTGGTATACGAGCCATTTACGCGAGGACAAACCTGTCTGTAAACGACTCGAGAGGAAATGGCGCATCAGTTACCTTCCAGCAGACAAGGCAAGCTATCGAACGGCGATCAAAAACTACAAAGCAAACATCCATCTAGCTCAGGCTAAATACTTTGAACTCAAGATTGAGAAGGCAGCCTCCAAACCTAGGGAGATTTATCAGATAGCAAAATCTCTTTTGCATCTTCCTGAGGCCCCAAAGCAACACTATAATACTCAGACCCATTGCGAGGAAATAGCTGAGTTTTTCCACCAAAAGATAGAAACCATTAACTCTTCTTTTCCCCCCACCGTCACCCTGATCGCAGACCCCGTCAACATAGACCACATGGTGGCTCCCTCCTGCGCTCTCAATAGCTTTCCCCCACTAGAACTCACCAAACTGGAACTACTCATGAGCCAGGTTAAATCCGGATCGCCCACTGACCCAGCTCCTCCTAGTGCTCTCACTCAGATAACCCATCTGATTTCGCCCACCATACAAGACCTGCTCAACTCCTCCATCCAGTCTGGCATCGTTCCGCCTCCATGGAAAAGGGCAATGGTCAGAGCTCTACTAAAAAAGCCCAATCTGGACCAATCCGACCCTGCTAACTATAGACCAATATCACTTCTGGCGTGGCTTAGCAAACTTCTTGAGAAGCATGTAAACATCATTCTTACTGACTTCCTGGAGGCCAACAACATACTGGACCTCTCTCAGACTGGCTTCAGGCCCCGTCACGGTACGGAGACTGCACTGATTGCAGTGACGGAGGAGGCACGGAGGATCTTGGACGATGGCGGGTCCACAGCCATCGTCCTACTCGACCTGAGTGCCGCCTTCGACACTGTCAATCATAACATCCTACTCCACCAGCTCAACAAAATAGGAGTGTCAGGCACAGCACTCAACTGGATGAGGTCCTTCCTTACGGATAGATCCTTCCAGGTCTTTGAAGGGGACTCTACCTCAGCCAGTAAACCCCTCACTTGTGGAGTGCCTCAGGGCTCCTCCCTGAGCCCTACCCTTTTTAATGTCTACCATCGCCCCTAGCTGATGTCGTCCGCCCATATGGGGTGAAGATTGTCACCTACGCGGACGACACGCAGCTCGTGGTAGCACTGGACCCCCCCATGAACTCTCATCACAGATTACATATCTGCCTTGAAGCCGTCGCTGCCTGGATGTCTAGCTCTTGCCTCAAACTTAACGGGGACAAAACAGAGATAATGCTCCTTGGAAATAACATCTCGAAATCCATCGATCCCATCTGGCCTCTTTGCCTAGGAATCCCCCCGCAAACCAAGGAGCAAATCAAGAGCTTAGGCATCTGGCTCGACCACAATCTGACCTTCAACTATCAAGCCACCAAGCTTGCTGCCACCTGCTTCGGCCTGATGAGACTTCTCCGCAAAATACTCCCCCTCCTTCCGTTCCACTCGAAACGGATTATGGTCCAAGGCCTGATCCTCTCCCGTCTCGATTGTGGAAATGCCCTACATCTGGGGGCCCGCGATCTACCCTCAATAGACTCCAGGTCATCCAAAATTGTGCGGCAAGAATCCTCCTGGATATCCCCCGCCGAACCTCAGTCAGAGCTAGGCTGAGGGATCTTCACTGGCTCCCAGTGAGATCTAGAATTGAGTTTAAGAGCATGTGCATCGCACACCGATCCTACTGGGATACAGGCCCCCCCATTAATTCCCCCTTGGTGAAAGCCTACCTACCTTCCCGTGCACTCAGATCGGCGACCTCCCACCTGGCCTCAGTACCACGCATTAGGAAAACCAGGTGTGGAGGCCGCTCGCTTTCCTACAACCTGGCCAGGATCTGGAACTCCCTTCCCCTCCCTATCAGATCAGAACCTAACCTTCTCACCTTCCGCAAATTATTAAAAACTTGGCTCTTCAGTAAAAGTCCAATCTAACTCCTCACTCAGCTTCTCACTCCAGCCTCTTCAGCTCAACTCACTCTTTCTCTTAGCGCTGGGACGCCCCTGGGTAGCCAACGCGCTCTACAAATGACCAATACAATACAATACAATACAATACAATCCATGGTGACCAGAACGGGGCATGATGGAGCTGCACTGAGGGCTGTGCCATCTCCCCCTGACTAGTGGAACCCTCCAGACATCCTTGGTGTCCAAATCGGGGACCTGACGATTCTCACTCCATCGCAAAGAGCGCTGCTTGCACCTCCCCAGTCAGCATCATCTTATTTAGAGTGCTTCCTTGCTGCTCTCTACTCGCTGGAAAGACCTCTCTGACATATCCCTACTGGTCTGGGATACTCTTCCCAGAGCCCCTGAATCCATTCAGCCGCTCTTGATCTGCACCACTGCCTGATCTTAACTGGACTAGGGTATTAGCAACCTCCTGCAATATTACGCCATGGGGCATCCGAAAACTACTGCGTCAGCCACGAAAACCCTGCAACCAGGCCCTCCCCCCAAAATTCCTGATACGCTTAAATGGGATCCACCGGATACAGCCTCGCAGTCCCCACAAGACAGACTGTATCAAATTCTAGCAGATGTTGAAAGCTCTTGCAAATCCATACAAAGAGTCCTGGGATCTTGAAGTCCCGAAGCTGGCCTTCCTCAGAGATGACCATCAAAAACTTGAGGATCAGGTGGCTGAGGGGGAGAAAACTCTGGCGGTACTTCAACCTCAAATCTCTGACAATACACAGGCCATTTATCAGTTGCCGTAACCAGAATCGCACACTGGAAGAATGTGCTGGTGATGCAGAGGGCCGCTCCCAATGGGGAAACGTCTGAATACTTGGCTTGTCGGGGGTGGAGGGGAAGGACCCTGTGCAATTCCTGGACACTTTTGAGCAGATTTACAGGCCCCTTGCATCACTTTTGCGTTGCCATTGTGTCACTTTTGTGACGCAGCGGCGGCTTAAAAGTTGCGGCCCATTTACAACGTGACACATCTAGAGAGATGCCTTACGTTGTAAAGCCCTGCGTCACATTATACCTGCACCAGGTATAATGGGGCAGATTTACTAGCTTTCAGGGGGGTGGGAGCGCACCAGACACGCCCCAACGAAGTTACCTCTTCCATGATGGTTCATGTAGTTCATTATTTCTCGCTCAATTCAATTCAAAGTGTTCATAGCCAGTGCTGTATTATTAGTTTCAATTCGTATCCCTAGACACGTGTTTCATGATTCCTCAATCGTCAGTAGGGAAAAAAAGCAAAGTTCATAGGTTGCAGGGCATGCTGCCTTATCTCTCAGGACCAGTTCCACTCACAGCATGAAGGTGCAGGCTCCCGAGCTCGTCAGCTCACAGGAATTTGATACTTTCAGGGGGGTGGGAGCGCACCAGACACGCCCCAACGAAATTACCTCTTGCATGATGGTTCATGTAGATCATTATTTCTCGCTCAATCCAATTCAAAGTGTTCATAGCCAGTGCTGTATTATTAGTTTCAATTCGTATCCCTAGACACGTGTTTCATGATTCCTCAATCGTCAGTAGGGAAAAAAAGCAAAGTTCATAGGTTGCAGGGCATGCAGCCTTATCTCTCAGGACCAGTTCCACTCACAGCATGAAGGTGCAGGCTCTCGAGCTCGTCAGCTCACAGGAATCTGATACTTTCAGGGGGGTGGGAGCGCACCAGACACGCCCCAACTAAATTACCTCTTGCATGATGGTTCATGTAGTTCATTATTTCTCGCTCAATTCAATTCAAAGTGTTCATAGCCAGTGCTGTATTATTAGTTTCAATTCGTATCCCTAGACACGTGTTTCATGATTCCTCAATTGTCAGTAGGGAAAAAAAGCAAAGTTCATAGGTTGCAGGGCATGCTGCCTTATCTCTCAGGACCAGTTCCACTCACAGCATGAAGGTGCAGGCTCCCGAGCTCGTCAGCTCACAGGAATTTGATATTTTCAGGGGGGTGGGAGCGCACCAGACACGCCCCAACGAAATTACCTCTTGCATGATGGTTCATGTAGTTCATTATTTCTCGCTCAATTCAATTCAAAGTGTTCATAGCCAGTGCTGTATTATTAGTTTCAATTCGTATCCCTAGACACGTGTTTCATGATTCCTCAATCGTCAATAGGGAAAAAAGCAAAGTTCATAGGTTGCAGGGCATGCTGCCTTATCTCTCAGGACCAGTTCCACTCACAGCATGAAGGTGCAGGCTCCCGAGCTCGTCAGCTCACAGGAATTTGATACTTTCAGGGGGGTGGGAGCGCATCAGACACGCCCCAACGAAATTACCTCTTGCATGATGGTTCATGTAGTTCATTATTTCTCGCTCAATTCAATTCAAAGTGTTCATAGCCAGTGCTGTATTATTAGTTTCAATTCGTATCCCTAGACACGTGTTTCATGATTCCTCAATCGTCAGTAGGGAAAAAAAGCAAAGTTCATAGGTTGCAGGGCATGCTGCCTTATCTCTCAGGACCAGTTTCACTCACAGCATGAAGGTGCAGGCTCCCGAGCTCGTCAGCTCACAGGAATTTGATACTTTCAGGGGGTTGGGAGCGCACAAGACACGCCCCAACGAAATTACCTCTTGCATGATGGTTCATGTAGTTCATTATTTCTCGCTCAATTCAATTCAAAGTGTACATAGCCAGTGCTGTATTATTAGTTTCAATTCGTATCCCTAGACACGTGTTTCATGATTCCTCAATCGTCAGTAGGGAAAAAAAGCAAAGTTCATAGGTTGCAGGGCATGCTGCCTTATCTCTCAGGACCAGTTCCACTCACAGCATGAAGGTGCAGGCTCCCGAGCTCGTCAGCTCACAGGAATTTGATACTTTCAGGGGGGTGGGAGCGCACCAGCCACGCCCCAACGAAATTACCTCTTGCATGATGGTTCATGTAGTTCATTATTTCTCGCTCAATTCAATTCAAAGTGTTCATAGCCAGTGCTGTATTATTAGTTTCAATTCGTATCCCTAGACACGTGTTTCATGATTCCTCAATCGTCAGTAGGGAAAAAAGCAAAGTTCATAGGTTGCAGGGCATGCTGCCTTATCTCTCAGGACCAGTTCCACTCACAGCATGAAGGTGCAGGCTCCCGAGCTCGTCAGCTCACAGGAATTTGATACTTTCAGGGGGGTGGGAGCGCATCAGACACGCCCCAACGAAATTACCTCTTGCATGATGGTTCATGTAGTTCATTATTTCTCGCTCAATTCAATTCAAAGTGTTCATAGCCAGTGCTGTATTATTAGTTTCAATTCGTATCCCTAGACACGTGTTTCATGACTCCTCAATCGTCAGTAGGGAAAAAAAGCAAAGTTCATAGGTTGCAGGGCATGCTGCCTTATCTCTCAGGACCAGTTTCACTCACAGCATGAAGGTGCAGGCTCCCGAGCTCGTCAGCTCACAGGAATTTGGCTATGAACACTTTGAATTGAACATCGAGTGAGAAACATGAACTACGTGAACCATCATGCAAGAGGTAATTACGTTGGGGCGTGTCTGGCGCGCTCCCACTCCCTGAATAGTCTAAAAATGGCTCCCACGAGCCGCCGAGCTGACGAGCTCAGGGGGCTTGCGCCTTCATGCTGTGAGTGGAACTGGTCCTGAGAGATGAGGCAGCACGCCCTGCAACCTATGAACTTTGCTTTTTGTTTTTTCCCTACTGACGATTGAGGAATCATGAAACACGTGTCTAGGGATACGAATTGGAGATAAATAATACAGCACTGGCTATGAACACTTTGAATTGAACATCGAGTGAGAAACATGAACTACGTGAACCATCATGCAAGAGGTAACTACGTTGGGGCGTGTCTGGTGCGCTCCCACTCCCTGAATAGTCTAGAAATGGCTCCCACGAGCCGCCGAGCTGACGAGCTCAGGGGGCTTGCGCCTTCATGCTGTGAGTGGAACTGGTCCTGAGAGATGAGGCAGCACGCCCTGCAACCTATGAACTTTGCTTTTTGTTTTTTCCCTACTGATGATTGAGGAATCATGAAACACGTGTCTAGGGATACGAATTGGAGATAAATAATACAGCAATGGCTATGAACACTTTGAATTGAACATCGAGTGAGAAACATGAACTACGTGAACCATCATGCAAGAGGTAATTACGTTGGGGCGTGTCTGGCGCGCTCCCACTCCCTGAATGGCAGATTTACTAGCCCCTGGTGACACTTTTACGCTGCTCTTGCGTCACTTTTGTGACGCAGAGGCAGCGTAAATCATGAGCTACGTTGCGACTTATTTACAACGTGATGCATCTAGGCAGATGCGTCACATTGTAAAGCCCTGCGCGACATGAAATCTGCGTCAGGTTTCATGTGTCTGTTCTGTCGCAGGGTAGGTGTTCCCTCGCAGGAAGGCCCCCTAAAGCTGACACAGTGAAATCTACAAGATTTCACTGAGTCAGTTTTACGCCGATGCTGCATCAAATCCTTACGCCTGCTTGAAGCAGTCGTAAGGAGTGACACACCATTTTAAGTATGGGTGGCCCCTGTGCATTGCAGGAGTTGCGTCGCGCTTGCGATGCAACTCCAGCAATGCGCCGCCCATACGCAACAAGATGCGTTACGCATCTGCCCCTCCTTGCACCATGGTGCGCCGCATTGTAAATGCGACGTATCTGTGGTGGCGCAAGCGGGGATTATGTGACACATCTATTCTGGCGCATCCCTGCTGATTTGCAGAGATGCACCAGACATTGCAAATCTGCCCCTACGTATGCAGGGTAGGCGTTGTCATGCAAAAAGCCACGTAGAATTGGCGCAGTGAAATTTACAAGATTTCACTGCGTCACGCTACGCCTTCACTGAGTCAAAATCACTACGCCTGCTCAGACCAGGCGTAAGGATTGACGCTGGGCATTTTACATGGGACCTACCTATGTTTTCTGGCGCATTGCTGGAATTGCGTCACTTTTGTGACAAACACCAACAATGCGTCACTTTTCCTCCAACAGATGCGTCAGAATTTCTGACGCATCTGTACTTCCTTGCGCCATGGTGCACTATATTGTAAATACAGCTCATCCATGGTGGCGCAAGGACATTTGAAGGTGACGGAAGGAAGTGACGCTTCTTTGCAGATGCGTCAGTTCCTTGTAAATCTGTCCCTTTGATCCTTCCGCTCCTTTGAGCTTGGCTCAGACCTCACTACCTTCTCATTGGAGCGGGCACATCGCGTCCCATACGAGCCATGCCTCCCCTAGGAACATCACCTCAGTTTATGCTGGCAAAGCTCCTGCATTACCGCAATAGGGATGCTGTCCTACATGCTGCTCACTGGAAGGGTCCTCAACTGCTGGAAGACAAACATGCCATTATATTCCCGGGTTATACAATTGCTGTGCAATGTCAGCGCACCACGTTTCTTGAGGCCAAGAAACATCTTCGACAATTGGGGTTTCAGTATTTCCTGCTATATTCCACAATACTCAAAATCATGCACTGAAGCGAGACTCACTTTCTACTGATCCCAAAGGCGCGTAGAAATGGTTGGACAAACCATTTGACACTTCTTTACCACGCTCGGGCGTCAGAATCTCTGGGCCGCCCAGACTGCAATGGAAATGAAGAAACCACAAACGGAGGGACCCCCTACCCCGAAGTCACCCACATTGACAGCCCCAGGCCTGGAGCAAATAATTGAAAATCAATGACAGGTTCTGGCAGTGGCTGCACACCCTGGTGCAGAAACTACTCATGCAGACATAGACAGTGGTCCTCATATCTTCTCTGCAGATGGAGACTCAGACTCCTACCAGGTCTCCCTGTTATCCCTTTGGTGACATCTCAGACTTCAGAGACAATAACTTGATGCTTGTTATCTTGTTTTTTATTATTGAATGTTATTATTGAATGTTATTTTACATGTGGCAATGTTGTGCCTTTACTCCCACTCGGTGCTGCCCACAGACAAGGCTGCACCTCCCTCAAATTGGTGCGTCTGCATTGCTGGGCCCCAGTATCCTATCATAACGCTTATATGGTAGCTTGCTAAGCCACCACTCATCTTACATCATGATCGCCCCCACTCAACACAATCTATTCTTACTAATACCTGGTTTGGGCGTTCCGCTTGTTGGTGGAGGCTTTTAATGCTTCTGGTTACATGTTCTCCCCTTATCCTTGACTGCTTCCACTTGTGCACCTCAGAGGCGCACAACACTAATGAGACTTCACATCCTCAAGAGCAGGTTCCGAGGAAATGCAACAGGGTGCTCATGGACTGTTTTTCAACTTATCTTAATGCTCTTACAATGGCACCTATAAGATCTACCTGATTCCTCACCCTTAGGGGCACATTAGGATGGCGGGCGGGCTTTGCCCGCCCGCCACCCTATCGGAAAACGGGACCGCCCGCCTTAAGGGCGGGGGTCCCGGGAGTGCCATTAGGATGTGCCCGCCACAGTGGCGGGCACATCCTGTATTTTCAGCATTGTGGCGGGCGGTGCTCTCTGCACCGCCCGCCACAATGCTGAAAATGCATTGCAGCATTTGCATGATGAAAGCGGCAGGCACCGCGCAGTGCCTGCTGCTTTCATTATGCAAATACAGGGGGGTACCATAGGTACCCCCCCTGTGCACGCCCCTGCTGTGCTTCACTCTGGGGGCCCGCAGGGGGCCCCCAGAGTGAAGTCGCCCGCCTTTCCGTGGCGGCATTGCCGCCACGGAAAGGCATTGAAAAATGCCCATTATAATATGGCTGGCGGTGTCTGATAGACATCGCCACCATGTTATCCCTTTTCCGCCCCGGCCGAAAACAGGCGGGCGGTGTTTCCCACTGCTGCGGTCCCCTCGCCATCGTAATATGGCGGGGGGAATGCAGGGAAGGATGTCGGGCGGATTGCCTCCGCCAGGGTGGCGGTGGCCACCGCTACCCTGGCGGAGGCAATCCGCCCGACATCCTAATGGACCCCTTAATGTCGGGGTATGCACACCATGCGTATACGCTATTCCATATACTCTTATCTCAAGAGGCGCCATCCTCACATAGACTTCCTCCAAGAGACACACACTACCCTAATAAAAATACCCAGGCTCGAGAAGAAAGGGTGAGGTTCTATTTATGCCACCACATATTCGGCATAAGACAGGGGTACATTAATATGGATTTGCCCGGGAACTCCCTTCCAGGCGATATGTTGTTTTTGAGAGCCGCCTCAACAGTCTCCCTGTTTTACTCAGGAGCATAAACGCTCCCAATACTCACCAAGACATTTTCTGTGCAACCCTTTCCCATATCTTATCCCAGAAGACTCACCTTCCCCTGGATCCTGGGAGGAAACTACAATTGCATCCTCAATATACGATTGGACTGCTCCCACCTGCCCCTTCCACGCTCCCCCTTATGCTCAGGCAGGCCAGTACACGGATTGGGTGGGGCACTGGGAGTTAATAGATGTTTGGAGAGCCCTCAACCCTACGACTTGCATGTATTCTTTCTACTCCTTACCCCACGATCTGTTCGTCCGACTGGATCATATACTGTGCTCCCACACATACCTCCTCCTTGCAGACCACAGACTACCTAGGTCGAGTGGTATCTGACCATGATTCGCACACCGTAGACATACATTGGGGTACTCCTCATCACCCCACTCCCACCTGGAACATTTTCTAGAGTCCCAGAGCAGACAGGAGATAAAAGGCTCCCATTGTAAAAATGATAGCCGTCTACCACTGTTGTCCTGAGGTTTTGAATTATTGTTGCACCCACAACTGAACATCAAATACACCCCTTTTACAAGCCAACCAGCGCAAGGATTACTCATGGAGGTGGAGTAGGGCAGAACTCAGTGGGACGTAATAGTGATAAAATAAAACATGTCCTCCGTGCCTTTACCTGAGAGGAAAAGTACTTTCCTTCAACAAACGCAATAGTGTACATGAAAGTTTGAAAGGTCAGAGGGCAAAAATAAGTTACAGAGGTACCAGCCACTGTGTATGGGAACTAGATGGTGTTAGTGGACGCAGTCCCCATGCTAAAGTGGTGGACGATATAATCAATGCAAAGTAGGGCTAACAGCCTTCCCGGGTTCTGTGCTCGGTACATGTCTTTCAGCCCCCCTTCAGTGGTTCACTGGAGTATCCTTCCACCAGGAAATATGGCTAAATTTGTGAAATAACCCCCCAAAGCATAGTGTCCCTCAATGACTCTTGTTTGCAGTACACTATTGTTTTTTACTCCATGATGGAGAACCCAGTATCTGCTCGCTGATGGAAGGGGCTGCATAGCTCCTGGTGGTGTGCAGTCCTGCACTGCCCACTAGGCACTTTGCGCTAACTCGGCCTTGGCTCACCTGAAGCAGGATCTCAAGACTGATTCCTGGAAAGCCACAATGATAGGTGGCACACACACTCCATACGCAATCTACTACACATGCATTATCAACACACACAAGAATCATCCATGTTCCACCAAGATGCAGCAAAGATTCCTGTTTCAAGGCACTGGAAAACCAATTAAAAAAGGAGGAGTGGCAGTAAGATACTCTTCCTGGAATGCGACAGGTTAAAAAGTCCGGTCCTCCCACTCTAATCAATTGCTGCCACCATTGTCAGTCTTCAACAGCAGAGTAAGCTGGCAGTAGTCATATTTAGGGGAGAGGATGTGACCTAAGGGCTTGGGCGGTCGACCTCGGAGTTGGGGAACTGGATTCCAGTCTCGGCAGGGACGCACAACATTCTGTGATTCTGGGCAAATCACTTAGGGGCATATTATCAAGACAGGCGATAAAATGATCACGCTTTAGCGGCAGAAAACTGCAGCTAAAATGGCGATAATGGGCTTGATAATATGCTCCATGATATTCCAATTAAAGCCCATGTTAGACGTGAAGGACATCTAACCTGAGCTTCAATTGGAATACCATAGAGCATATTATCAAGCCCATTATCGCCGTTTTAGCAGCAGTTTTCTGCCGCTAAAGCGGAGATAATGTTATCGCCTGTCTTGATAATATGCCCCTTAATCTCGCCGTGCCTAACAAAACTGACTGTGTCTGTCTGTAACGTAACTGGTGCTCAGGTAAAGCGCTCTGATACCTTCGGGTCTAGTTCGCGCTATATAAAACTCCACAATTTTTTTTTTAAAACGAGGGTGGATATGTTTTCCCCTTCCAGACTACAGAGCCCAACTTTTGGTTGAAGTTCATGTCACCGGGAGCCCTCAGCACACATGTGAGTGTTGAATGTGCTAAGGCATAAAATAAACATCAGGAATGGCTGCATCCTTCATAGAGCTAGGCATAGCCCCACTTCTCTTACAGCACTATCTAATCAATGGTACACAATCATTTAATCGTGGGTTGCAAAAAGTAAAAAATCTGGTCCCACACGTGATATCTATAGTGCTCCAAGTCAACATTTTCTATAGTTGGCAAATATTTACCCTTTGTAAAATATTATGGGGTTCATTGAGTTGAAGGAATTGAGAATGCCAAATGGTCAGAAAGGATCTCATAATAGGGCATTATTTAATTTCAAGATATGTCGTCTAGGCTGGAGAGAAAAGGATAAAACTGGTTTGTGTAGGTAAAAAAGGAGTCTCTGGAATTAGGAGATAGAGGTGTGAAGGGAACTAGTGGTATAAGAGGAGCCAAGATTTGCCTAGCTCTCCGGTGACATCCTAATAGATGAATCTGTTGAAAGAGATATACTGAATCTTCAGTGAGACTCGACCACTAAGACCAGAGATGGTATGTTTGCAAGGGGGTCAGTGAACAATTGTGAATGTACTTTCTGACCAACTACTATTGTCAGAACAGCCTTTCCATGTCTTACCATCCTTTCCCACCTCCTCAATGGGATGAGTTGCAGCTCATTGTAGCAAACAACCTAAAGGGCATATTTACAAGCCCCTACCACCACCAGAACATCACTTTTTTTGATATGGTAGCAATACGGGCTTCGCCTTATTTACAAGGCAGCGTTAAGCCACTAAACATGGCTTAACACCGCCTTGTAAATAAAGCCCCCTTTCACACTATACTTAGCGTGAAAGGAGTGGGCAATGGGTGTTGTGGTGGGCACTCCGCCACAACACCCATTGATTTTGACGCAGCCCCATATTTACAAGAGTGGCGTAAATATGGGGCAGAGCCAAAATTAAGACCAGGTAAAACCTGGTCTTCACTCGGCGCAGCGAGGAGAAATGCTTTATTTCTCCTAGTTTTTGCTTTTTTTATTTGTGCTGCATTGTAAAAACAGCAAAGCGCATGCATGATTGTTTATGTACAGGAAGGAGTGCCTTCTTGCACTCAAACACTCATTTTAAAAATGACGAGTGGCTACGTATATGTGTGCTGCACAAAGCAACGCACATAGAAGTTACAAATTCGCCATTTAAGATTGATTATCTACAGGAAGGGACACCTTCACGCACATAAACAATCATTCCCCACAATGTCATTCCCCACAATGCAGGCACCCATGCACTAACGTGCTAGAGTGCCTGTATTGGCGCTAGGCAGCTGAAATTAGCACCAGCGTAGCGGAAACGCAGGGCTGCTCCATATTGTTGTAAATATGGTGTGCCCTGCATTTCAGAAGTGGCGGAGTCAAGAAGGCTCCATTACTTCTTTATAAATATGCCCCTAAATGTTTCCCTGTTTGTGAATGAGGGTGTAATAGGAAATAGTGGCTGGAGAAATTAAATTGAATAAGACCCCATCTAAAGGGACTGTCGCCAAGTTATGTATCACCAGTACGGTAAGAGCAGGTGCAGACATATAACAAATTGGAGTAAGTGCACTAATTGTGATGGTAATCAATACACGTCCAGCAGAAGGCAGCTGTGATATTGAGCAATTGAATAACCTTACTGTTAGACCTGTCAGCCCTAGGGTGGTCTTTCCCTATTTTTTTCGCCCTTCCCTCATTTTTTCCCACCTTCTTTTTGTTGGCCCTAGGTCCCCGGGCACCTTCCTATTGCTAAACAATGCTAAGGTGCAGGTGCTCTCCCCTACCAATATGGCTGCCACAGGCCCCTGCTACTGCGGAGTGGACTTGATAGTAGCACCCTAGTTGCCAGGAGCTGGCTGGAACCCTTAACCCCTTCGACGCTCATGACGAGCTCAGCTCGTCATGGAGTTTCCATTGATTTCAATGGAAATTCAATGGTCCTTCTAGCACACCCCTTAGCATCCAAGTGGTTAAACATTGTTGCCAAACCAGCCTGCCTTCCCTGCCCATAGCTAGAGTGAGGAAGCTCCTGGAACCTTCCGGAATAGGGGAGTGGTCACCAACTGCCATTTCAGAGAGTGGTCACCTGACCTGGGACTATAAAAGAAAAAGGAGGGAAACTTTCCAGTCAATTGGGGCATTACTGACCTGGGGGACCCTACGCAGGAGACTTAGGCGGTAGGGCCTAGTCAGAAACCTATACCACTGGGGGTGACAGGGTTTAGGCGCTGCCCACCAAGCTGCGTGAGGTACACTGAACTAGCCTACTGATCTGTCCCGGCGGGAGGGGAACCCAGGGACCACCTACAGTGACCTGCTGAGGAAACCTGTCAGCAGCCTTCAACTCAAACCCCCCCCCTCTTCAAGCAACCAAGAATCTGCTTCCACAAAAAGGGGGGCCAAAACCACCAAGCGCCAAGAAGAAACCTAACTGACCAGGACTACTGGGGATCAACCAGGTACTGGGCTGTGCCATCTGTGCCCCCTCTGTTTGCACCTGTGGCCCCTGCGCTGTCCTGCCTTTACTGCCTACCCAGCGCTCCCCTACTGTGACCCCATGAGAAGCGCTGAGGTCCTGGAAGCTATTGTGCCTTGAAGCGCTGTACCTGAGAAGCGCTATTACTCAGACTGCCTGTCCTGCGAGAACTGCTGTGACTGCCCCCATAGCGCGTCACCCAAGCGCTGGGCCCCCAGGAGAAGCGATGCGAAGCCTTGCTAGCTCTGTGCTGTGAAGTGCTGGTGACCCCACTCACCGCCCCGGCCCATGCTGCCCCGCCAGAGCCTCAGGCGCCGTTCGCGCCCTCTGCCAGCCCAGAAGCGCCGACCTCATCACCCCCACGGTGGACCCAGGGGGCCAGGAAAGGGCTGCCAAAAATCTTAGTCAGGCTGCGATCTGAGGAGAGGGCCGCGCTATGCCCTGAAGCCTGCCTCCACCATCACGTGACGGGGGCGTCGTCCTGGATCCCACCCCCCATCAAACACCGCACAGCCATTGGTCCTGGCTTGCGCACCCCCATTATCTGTGCCCCTATTGGCCGTGAGAGCCAGGTCCTTCCTTGTTAGCCTTCCCATTGGTCCCCTACACCGCTGACATCGCGACAGGCCTGGGAACCAGAAGCTTCACCATCGGAGGGCTCCTGAAGAGCCTGAGAGCCCCTCCGAGCTGTGATGCCCTCGGGGCCGGCCCTACCATCAACGCGGTGCCCGTGCCGCCCTGCTGTGCCTGCAGCCGGCCCCTCTCACCCCGAGGCCTGCTGTCATGGCCGCAAGGGGCAGAGGAGGCCAGAAGAGACCAGGTAACCCCCGGGGAGGAGGGCGGAAGGTTACAGGAGGCCCGAGTTCGCCCCTCCCCTGGGGAGTACTGTTGTTGGGCCCCGTTGGCCCTGTGAAATCCTTCCAAAGTACTGGAACTGGGCCGGAGCCCCAAGAGACACCTTTGGGGCCTAAGTTGGTCCGAGTTAACCCCCGGTTGGGGAAAGTAGTTGGTTACAGGCGACTGTTAGACCCTACTACCAGGAGTGTGGTGATTGCCTACACAATGTTACTCCTGAGTAAGGAAATGTTTATACCTGCCGTAAGAGGAGGTTCACGCTGATTTAAGGACATTGCCTAGTTTTTATTGGAAATGTCTATTCTGGCCTGATGTAATGTGCATACTGCTTATTTACTGAGAAGCTGATTGCAACCTCATGCACCAGATCTGCCCCCCTGCTAAATGCAATATTGATGGAGGTTTCCACTAGTGAATTCCTTGCAGAGGGTGATATGATATAATTTTGACAAAGAGGTTATTACCGTGTATTTTCTTACAGGTGCTGACTAGGAACGGGGCTGATGCCAGGCCTACAGTTATTTACTATTTACTATTTATTATTTATTTATTTATCTATTTATGGCTGAAAAATGAAAAGTATACTCTTTCAAGGAAATGTGAATTGAGTTAATGCTATCTTGATTACCTGATCGCCCCGAATGGTCTATCGGCAGTGACCTTAATCCAGATAAAAGTACATTGTTTTAATCAATCTCACTGGTGTGGTCTCAGTCATTGTGTGTGTTACCTGTCTCAGTGGATGTGTGTGCTGTGTGGTCACTTTACACCTAAGCTTCGGGTGCCTTCCTGCTCAAGCCAAGCTACCCCCCAGGGAACTGGTGACCCCAGTTCCTACATTTTGGTGCCGAGCTGTGGGATCAGGACCTGTGACTATACAACACCCTCCAGTGGGACAGAGTGCGCCGCAATTAGACTAGACACCTATCGTGCATGCAAGCCTACTCAATTAACCCCCCACTGTCTAACCTGAGTGTGTAGAGTCCTGTTTTGACCCAATCCTGTTACCTACGTCCTAGTATCTTTCCCTTGATTTATCTGGGTCCCCACCTGTCAAAATGGAGTTCCAGCTAGCCGACCTGGAAGAGTACACAGTGGTGCAGCTAATGGAATTTTGTCAGGGGATGGGGGTGCCGGTTGGGCGGAGAGCCGCAAAGGAGGAGCTCCGTACCGCTTTGAGGGCATGGGTAAGGGCCCACCCAGAGAAGAGAGGGGATGGGGAACAGGAGGGGCAAGTCACACAAGAGGAGGAAGGTGCTTCAGGAGAACTAGACCTACTAAACATTGATGTGTCTGAAAATGTGTTGCCAGGAAGATGTTCCAGGGCAAGTAGTAGTGGGTCTAGAAGGAGTACGTCGTCACAGGAATATGAGGACAGGAGGGAGGAGAGACAATTGAAATGGGAGCTTGCTAAGCTAGAGCACGAGAGGGAGAGAGAAAGGGAAGATACAAAGTTTGCATTGGAAGAGAAGAAGCTGGCGCTCGAGCGTCAGCTTAAGGAGTTGGAGCTGAGAGCCTTGCAATTGAGTGCGCCAGGAAGTCCCAATGGTGGCAGCGTACCAGGGGCTCAACACGAGCCTTGGTTTTGGTTACCCAAAGAGGTGATAGCGAGTTACACTCAGGGGGATGACATCGCCAAGTGGTTGGAGGCATATGAGGTGGCCTTGACAGCCCATGGGGTGCCTGAGAGCCACTGGGGAGGTGGCTTGTATCAATACATACCCCCAAATGTCAGGGACACCCTCCTGTACCTTGATAAGGCGGACCAGTTCAGTTATCCCCCCATGAAGGAGGTGCTACTTAAAAAGTTTGGCCTCAACCCCGTAAGGTATCGCCAGAAGTTCCGTGGCAGCCATAAGCTGTCCACGCAGAATTGGGTGGACTTTTTCGATTATGCCCGTAAGGCTCTGGATAGTTGGGTGCGTGGCAGCGAGGTGTATGATTATGAGGGCCTGTACAATCTTTTTTTGAGAGAGCACCTCTTGGATAAGTGTTTTCCGGAGCCCCGCCAACATCTGGTGGACCGCAAGCTGACTGATCCCCGTGAGCTTGCGGAGGAGGCGGATACTTGGGTTAGCACCCGGGTGTCTCACAAGGGCTCCGGAGGAGATGGCCCAAAAGGCGGACAGGGTTTCCCCCAGAAGAAAGAGGGGGGAGATAAAAAGAAGGAATTCTCACGAGGCCCACAAAACAGACAGTTTGGGAAAGGAGTAGGTACCCCACCTCAGTCCAGTTCCCCAAAGCCCACTTACCCTGACAAGAGTCAGCAGCCAAGAATTGTCCGGTGCTACGAATGCGCGGAGGTTGGACACTACAAGGGAGATGCCCAGTGTCGCAAACGACCCCCAGCCCCCACAGGTGGCAAGAGTCCCGGGGTGGCTAGTGTAGCGCTTGGGATGGAGCTGCCCCTAGATAGGGAAGGGGAGTGGACAGGCCTGCCCCTGGTTTCACTCGGGGACAGAGAGATGGTCCCAGTGATGTCCTTACCATCGAACACTGCTAAGTACCAGCAGAGGGTGAAGGTTAACGGGGAGGAGGTGGAGGCTCTGAGGGACACAGGTGCCAGCATGACCACCGTAGTGAGGCGGTTGGTGTCCCCTGAGCAAGTAGTACCTGATGTGTTCCATCCGGACGTGTTGGCTGACGGCAGTCTGAGCTACTATCCCGTGGCTCAGGTTCCCTTTGAGTGGGGAGGAGTTAAAGGCCCGTTGAGAGTTGCGATAAGCCCTGCCTTGCCTGTGGACTGTCTGCTAGCAAACGACCTGGAACATACCGCCTGGAAGGAAGTGGAGTTTAAGGCCCATACTGAGATGCTGGGGTTACCAGGATGGAACTTGCGTGGTCACGAGGTCCATGGCTGCCCAGCAAAGAACTCAACCTGGGTTGGAGCCTGAAACTGCGGCCCAACCCAATGCCGGTCCAGAGGAGAATGGAGTGGAGGACACACCCCGTGTGATGGATGGGGAGCCTGTGGAGGTACCCCCGGAGTCCGTGGAGGTTGTTCCCGTGGGGGACTTGCTGACCCTTGCCGAGTGGCATGTGGAAGGAGGGCCTACCCGGGAGGAATTCTGTCGGGCGCAGGAGTGCCCTACGCTTGATGGTGTGCGGCGGCAGGCCAAAGCCCAAGCGACCGATCAGGAGACTGGCAGTTTTCACGTGTACTGGGAGGATGGCCTCCTTTACAGTGAGCCTAAGGTTCCGGTGCATGGATCCTCGAGGGCCTTAGTGGTCCCCCAATGCTACCGGGCCTTCCTATTGGAATTGGCGCATGAAATACCTTTGGCTGGACACCTGTGTCAGGACAAAACCTTTGCGCGGCTAGTCCCGCATTTTTATTGGCCCAGGATTGACACCTACTGCAAGACCTGCAAGACTTGCCAGGCAAGTGGCAAGACTGGGACTAAAGTGAAGGTCCCTTTGGAACCACTCCCGGTGGTCGGGACCCCTTTTGAGCGGGTCGGAATTGACATTGTTGGGCCGTTGGACCCTCCGACCTCTGCGGGACACCGGTTCATCTTGGTGTTAGTGGACCACGCCACTCGGTACCCGGAGGCTATTCCTCTGAGGACCGTCACTGCACCTGTGGTGGCGCGGGCCCTGATGGGGATATTTATCAGAGTGGGATTCCCCAAGGTCGTGGTGTCAGATAGGGGCACGAAATTCATGTCGGCCTACATGCAGGCCATGTGGAAGGAGTGCGGAGTGACCTACCGGTTCTTCACTCCTTAGCACCCCCAGACTAACGGGCTCGTAGAGCGCTTTAATAAGACTCTGAAGGGAATGATCCGGAGCCTGCCAGAGGACTTGAGGCGGAAGTGGGATGTCCTCCTCCCTTGCCTGCTGTTTTCATACCGCGAGGTACCACAAAAGGGAGTCGGGTTCAGCCCTTTCGAGCTGCTCTATGGCCATCCTGTTAGGGGGCCCCTCAGTCTTGTCAAGGAGGGATGGGAGAAGACTTCGAAGAAGCTTCCCCGTGATGTCATCAGCTATATGCTGGCATTCCACAGCCAGATGGCCAAGCTGTGGAAGGAAGCCTCAGACAACTTGGAGGCTAGCCAAGCCGCGATGAAGGAGTGGTATGACCGCAACGCTCGGACGGTGAAGTTGGACGCTGGACAGAAGGTGTGGGTCGTGGAGCCTGGGGAGCTTAGTGCCCTCCAGGACCGGTGGACTGGTCCGTACGAAATTGTGGAGCGTCGAGGCCAGACCACCTATGTCGTTGACTAGAAGACCCCCCATCAGCCCCATCGGGTGCTCCACGTCAACCGCCTGAAGCCTCACCATGAGCGATCTGAGCTTGGTCTCCTCATGGTGATGGATGGGAGCGAGGAGGAAGAGAGTGAGCCTCTTCCTGACCTTCTGGCGGCCCAGGAGAAGGATGGATCGGTGGAGGGAGTGGTCCTCTCCCCATCCTTGACCCCAGAGCAACAGAGGTACTGCCGCCAGGTGTTGGAGCAGTACGCCTCATTGTTCTCCCTCACGCCTGGAATTACACATCTGTGTACCCATGATGTGGACACAGGGGACAGTCCGCCTGTAAAAACCAAGTCTTACCGGCTGTCCGATAAAGTTAAGAACAGCATCCAGGGTGAGGTGGCCAAAATGCTGGAGCTGGGGGTGATCAAACCTTCCAGCAGCCCTTGGGCTAGTCCGGTTGTGTTGGTGCCAAAAGCGGCCCCACCGGGCACCACACCAGAACTTCGGTTCTGTGTGGACTATCGGGATTGAACTCTGTCACCAAGACAGATGCTCACCCGATCCCATGGGCAGATGAGCTGATTGACCGGCTGGGAGCAGCCCGGTACCTCAGCACCATCGACTCACCATCAGGGTACTGGCAAATTGCCATGGCCTATGGAGCAAAGGAGAAAACAGCGTTCTCCACCCCCGAGGGTCACTTTCAATTTAGAGTGCTGCTCTTCGGGCTCAAGAATGCTCCGGCCACTTTCCAGCGGTTGGTGAACCAGGTGCTGTCTGGCCTGGAGTTCTTCTCAGCGGCGTACCTGGATGACATAGCTGTCTTCAGTAGCACCTGGGAGGTACATCTGCAGCATCTCCAGGAGGTGCTGCAGGCTTTGCAACGTGTTGGCCTGACCATTAAGGCTAGCAAGTGCCAGATTGGACAGGGATCTGTCTTCTACCTGGGACATCTGGTGGGCGGGGGTAAGGTGCAACCCCTCCAGGCCAAAATTGAGACCATCCTGGCCTGGGAGCCCCCCAATACCCAGACTGAGGTCCGAGCTTTCCTCGGCCTCACTGGCTATTACCGCCGGTTCGTCAAGGGATATGGTATCATCGGAGCCCCCTTGACTGAGTTGACGTCCAAGAAGCAGCCACGAAAAGTGATCTGGACGGCTGCTTGCCAAGAGTCATTCGAGACACTGAAGCACGCGATGTGCACCGCTCCGGGGCTTGCAACACCTGACTTCTCGAAAGAGTTCATCGTGCAGACGGACGCCTCTGAGCATGGCATAGGCGCTGTGCTTTCGCAACTCAACAACGATGGCCAAGACCAACCTGTGGCCTTTATCTCCAGAAGACTCCTCCCTCGGGAACGACGATGGGGTACCATCGAGCGAGAAGCCTTCGCTGTGGTCTGGGCCTTGAAGAAGTTGAGGCCATACCTGTTTGGCTCTCACTTCCTGATTCAAATCGACCACCGACCCCTTGACACGCTCATGCAGATGAGCTGCGAAAATCCCAAGTTGCTAAGGTGGTCCATTTCCCTACAGGGGATGGACTTTCGGGTGGAACATCGACCCAGAGTTGACCACGCCAATGCTGACGGTCTCTCCCTGTTTTTCCGCCTTAGTGACGAGAACACCCTAGAGGTTGGGTAGCTCTCCCCACTTTCAGCTGAGGGGGACGCATGTTAGACCTGTCAGCCCTAGGGTGGTCTTTCCCTATTTTTTTTCACCCTTGCCTCATTTTTTCCCACCTTCTTTTTGTTGGCCTTAGGTCTCCAGGCACCTTCCCATTGCTAAACAATGCTAAGGTGCAGGTGCTCTCTCCTACCAATATGGCTGCCACAGGCCCCTGCTACTGCGGAGTGGACTTGATAGTAGCACCCTAGTTGCCAGGAGCTGGCTGGAACCCTTAAACATTGTTGCTATACCAGCCTGCCTTCCCTGCCCATAGCTAGAGTGAGGAAGCTCCTGGAACCTTCCGGAATAGGGGAGTGGTCACCAACTGCCATCTCAGAGAGTGGTCACCTGACCTGGGACTATAAAAGAAAAAGGAGGGAAACTTTCCAGTCAGTTGGGGCATTACTGACCTGGGGAACCCTACGCAGGAGACTTAGGTGGTAGGGCCTAGTCAGAAACCTATACCACTGGAGGTGACAGGGTTTAGGCGCTGCCCACCAAGCTGTGTGAGGAACACTGAACTAGCCCACTGATCTGGCCCGGCGGGAGGGGACCCCAGGGACCACCTACAGTGACCGGCTGAGGAAACCTGTCAGCAGCCTTCAATTCAACCCCCCCCTTCAAGCAACCAAGAATCTGCTTCCACAAAAAGGACGCCAGAACCACCAAGCGCCAAGAAGAAACCAAACTGACCAGGACTACTGGGGATCAACCAGGTACTGGGCTGTGCCATCTGTGCCCCCTCTGTTTGCACCTGTGGCCCCTGCGCTGTCCTGCCTTTACTGCCTACCCAGCGCTCCCCTACTGTGACCCCCTGAGAAGCACTGAGGTCCTGGAAGCTATAGTGCCTTGAAGCGCTGTACCTGAGAAGCGCTATTACTCAGACTGCCTGTCCTGGAAGAACTGCTGTGACTGCCCCATAGCGCATCACCCAGGTGCTGGACCACCAGGAGAAGCGCTGCAAAGCCTTGCTAGCTCTGTGCTGTGAAGCGCTGGTGACCCCACTCACCGCCGCGGCCCTTCCCGCCACGCCAGAGCCTCAGGCGCTGTTTGCGGCCTCTGCCGGCCCAGAAGCGCCGACCTCATCACCCCTAAGGTGGCCCCCGGGGGCCAGGAGAGGGCTGCCGAAAATCTTAGTCTGGCCGCGATCTGAGGAGAGGGCCGCGCTAGGCCCTGAAGCCTGCCTCCACCATCACGTGACAGGGGCGTTGTCCTGGATCCCGCCCCCCGTCAAACACCGCACAGCAATTGGTCCTGGCTGACGCACCCCCATTATCTGCGCCCCTATTGGCCGTGAGAGCCAGGTCCTTCCTTGTCAGCCTTCCCATTTGTCCCCTACACTGCTGACATCGCGACAGGCCCGGAACCAGCAGCGTCACCATCGGAGGGCTCCGGAAGAGCCTGAGATCTCCTCCGAGCTGTGACGCCCTCAGGGCCGGCCCTACCATCACCGCGGGGCCCGTGCCGCCCTATTTGCCTGCTGCCGGCCCCTCTCACCCCGAGGCCTGCTGACATCGCCGCAAGGGGCCGAGGAGGCCTGAAGAGACCAGGTAACCCCCGGGGAGGAGGGCGCAAGGCTACAGGAGGCCCGAGTTTGCCCCTCCCCTGGGGAGTACTGGTGTTGGGCCCCGTTGGCCCTGTGAAATCCTTTCACAGTACCGGAACTGGGCCGGAGCCCCAAGAGACACCTTTGGGGCCTAAGTTGGTCCGAGTTAACCCCCGGTTGGGGAAAGTAGTTGGTTACAGGCGACTGTTAGACCCTACTACCAGGAGTGTGGTGATTGCCTACATAATGTTACTCCTGAGTAAGGAAATGTTTATACCTGCCGTAAGAGGAGGTTCACGCTGATTTAAGGACGTTGCCTAGTTTTTAATGGAAATGTCTATTCTGGCCTGATGTAATGTGCATACTGCTTATTTATTGAGAAGCTGATTGCAACCTCATGCACCAGATCTGCCCCTGCTAAATGCAATATTGATGGAGGTTTCCACTAGTGAATTCCTTGCAGGGGGTGATACGATATAATTTTGACAAAGAGGTTATTACCGTGTATTTTCTTACAGGTGCTGACTAGGAGCAGGGCTGATGCCAGGCCTACAGTTATTTACTATTTATTATTTATTTATTTATCTATTTATGGCTGAGAAATTAAAAGTATACTCTTTCAAGGAAATGTGAATTGAGTTAATGCTATCTTGATTACCTGATCACCCCGAATGTTCTGTCAGCCGTGACCTTAATCCAGATAAAAGTACATTGTTTTAATCTATCTCACTGGTGTGATCTCAGTCATTGTAGTGGATGTGTGTGCTGTGTGGTCACTTTACACCTAAGCTTTGGGTGCCTTCCTGCTCGAGCCAAGCTACCCCCCAGGGAACTGGTGACCCCAGTTCCTACACTTACGAAAACATTAAAAGAGCCTAAAAATAAACCTAGTTCAGAAAACACCCCGTGAGAAACTGAGATATACATTTTGATGTTTGAGAGAAAATTTAGAACCCACATCCCTACTGACCATCTTCTCCATATTTGTTCACCCAAATAACTAATGGTACTTCTGAAACAACAGGATAGGAGAACATATTAGATTAGATAGCTTGCCTGTTCCGCAGGTAATGTTGGGGTGCACAACTGATCACATCTATGAATGATGCATCGCCATCTGTAGGGTGTGTGATTTAGGGCACAGGCAGGGTGAATTGAAAGCATCATGATGAGTGTGGCAAGCAGCACATGACTGAAATTGTGACAATCACTATAGTTGAAAGGAGGCTGACACACCCACACCACATTTACGACCGCTGGTATGACCTTGTTCACTACATCTCCAATTCGAGAAATAAGTTCAGAGTGCTCAGATATGCTTGCTGGCTATTACCAAACAAGAGGCCTGATTTAGAGTTTTGTAGATGGTCACTCCATCACAATGTCATGGATGTCCCAGCCAGCTTTATTGCAAATGCCATAGCATATAACACACTTGTAATAAGGTGGACAGGATATCCGTCACATTTGATTGAATAAACCATCTGCCAAACTCTACATCTGTCAATAAGGCCCTCAGTCTAAAACTGACTGTGGCACAAGAACCTAGAGGCCTTATTTGAGAAAATACCTCTTATTGGAAGGCTGGCCCTTCACTACATGATGAGGACAATGGCAACTCCAATGATTTTTTGCACATTGAACCTGAAGTTCTTTTACCCTTGCAAGAGGATAATGGTCCTGGACAAGGGAATAGGGAAACTAGTCAAGTTTCTTGATCCCAATCTGACCCTCCAAATATTATTAGGCAGTTCTCCAAAATAATGGACAGCCCAAAGAAATGTAGGAAAGAATTGCAAACTGATTTTGAATGTAATAATCCTAATTGAACTGATGTTAATTAATTGCTAGGTAAGATTATGTCGGGAGAGATAACAGACTGGCTAATAGTGACGGCTGATACTGAGAGTACTAACAACAAGCAAAACAGCTGATTTCACAATAGCTTAAGAGATGTTTTTGATCACTATTCTGGCATTGTGAATACTGCTGAGATGGCTCAAGAAGCTGTAGAAGCTTTATTCGATGGTTGCTGCCTAAAGTACAGTAGAAATTGAGAACACCATGTATTGACTGGCAAAACAAAATATCTCAGAATTTATTTATTTAGCCTATCACTGTGTGGCAGTTCGAGAGCACAAGAAATAATCCACTGAATCTAAACAGATGCCTTTAGAAATGAGAAGGATCAGCTGGGAGGGATGGAGATAAAGGATGAGCACAAAAGACAGAGCAGACAGGGAAGTGGGACAATGGGAAGGAGCCAAGGCCAGGGAAGAGTTTACTGCACCCTGAAACTACTCATGTTTCAACTGTGGTCCATAGAGACACTAAATGCAAGATTGTCCGAGCCTACCCCAAAACTCACATGATTAATCAGAGCATTCTGATTCTTTCCTCCCCGCCACATCAATTTACAAACTTTCAGCCGAAGGGAAGCTGAAAGCTCTATGCACACTTTAATTACTGTGGACCACAAAGGTCCGTATATGCAATGTGTTATTAACAGAACGCCCATATCATGTCTTGTTGGTTGAATGGGTGCTAGTCAATCAGCTATAAAACCTCTGAATTTCCTAATTTTCCTCTCTCAAGGCAAAACAGTTGATGCCCCACGGTCCATGCTGGATAAATAAGTTGATGTATTGGCTGTTTCTGACTCTGGCGACCAATGCAAGAGTGAATCCCTGTACCTCCTCGCTAACTTACCTAATCAATGGCATAAAGATTCGAAGGAAAAGTTGCAATCCTGTTTACCCCGTGGTTGATATCTCACTAATAACTTCATGGCCGGAGAACACCATCAGTCCACTGACCTTATCTGGTTATTCATAAGCTATCCCAACCTGTTAGTGTCTCCCAGGTGTGGCCTCATTTCGGAATAGTAGGCTATTGTAGACAGTGTATTTTGGGATACTTTTGGGGGACTCTAGCACTTCAAACCTTTGCAAGACTTCATTAAAAGAGACACCACCCAATCCTGGTTTCAGGAAGAGGAAAAGCCTTTGTGTTGTTCAAACATTCCATTTCTTCTTCAACTGCTTTGGGTCTACTCAACTAAGCCAAACCTTCAACACTGTCCTGCTATGAAAGTGAGGGTTTTACTCTATGGTTGGTGGTGCAAGTCTGTGGTGGTTGAAGGAAACAAATTACATAATATTCCTCCATCTTCGATGCTGTGGCGATGGTCTTCCACTGTGTTTGGGTGTATGACAGAATATCGAGATCAACATGAATATCATCTCAAAAATATTGTTTACAAAATATTGTTAATATTATTTAAAAATGTGTTTTAATAAGTTACATAAAAAATGTATATATATATTACCTACTGGCGGTCGCCAGTAGGTATATATAGTTAGGATTTTTTCTCTATGGGTTTTTTGAAAATTCTATGTCTAATAACTTTGGCGTTTGTGGACGGAATCGGCTGAAATTTTCAGGAAAATGGCACATTTTGTTTCTGAGCAGCCCTTGAAAATTTGGGGGGGGTTCGTCCAGTGGGGGCCGAGAAAAAAGGGGGGTCCCAAAACGTGTTTTTAACATTGAGTTTTCCATAGGGCGGTTGGCCTCACTTTTAGCCCGAACGGCTGAATGGATTTGCACGAAACTTGGCAAAATTGTAGGGACTGGTAGCCCGATGTGCCTTTTGTAGGTCTCAATATATGTGCTCCAGTGGATTTTGAGAAATTAACGTTTAAAAAAAGATATATATCTGTAACAGCGGACCGGTTAGCGCTCTGGTTCGCGGACTTTTCGCGCAACGGAGCTTTGTGAAGCGAAGCTGATTGGTTCTCCGGCGTCTGTCAACATTCCAAACAGTCCGTAGCGGCCGCCATCTTGTCTCTCGGTAGGATCGAGAGACAAGAGGAGGTCAAAACAAAGGGGGAAATAACTATAAGGGGGCATAGTAGATCCTCGCTGACCCCCTAGGTTTGATGTGGAGGTTTTAAAAGGGCCTCGCGGGGCAAAAAAAAAACAAAATAATAATAATCGAACGGCTGAATGGATTTGCACGAAACTTGGCAAAATATTAGGGACTGGTAGCCCGATGTGCCTTTGCTAGGTCTCAATATATGTGCTCCAGTGGATTTTGAGAAATTAACGTTGAAAAAAAGATATATATCTGTAACAGCGCTCCGCTTCGCGTACTTTTCGCGTTACGGAGCTTTGCGAAGCTGATTGGTTCTCCGGCGTCTGTCAACATTCCAAACAGTCCGTAGCGGCCGCCATCTTGTCCCTCGGTAGGATTGAGAGACAAGAGGAGGCCAAAGCGAAGGGGGAAATGACCATAAGGAGGCATAGTAGATCCTTCCTGACCTCTTAGGTTTGATGTACCATTTTGCCAAGTTTGGTGTAATTCCGTTCAGCCATTCAGGCTGTAGACGTATGTAAATGTCCTATGGAAAATTGCATGGGGAAAACACATTTGAAAGTGTTGAAATTTAGAACCAATTAAAATGTTACTTTGGTTTTGTATTTGTGTGTGATGAAAGTTAATTGGTTATGTATATATGTCAAATGAGAGGAAACCACAGCCATTTTGTGATACTACTGTCTGAGGTACATTTGTGAGGAATTTTTGGTGGTGAATTTCTGGTGTTTGATTTACACAGTACTAACACTTCTGCTACTTTTAAAAAGGTGAGTTGTTAATTTGTAAGGGGAACTATGTTGTACACTTGAAGATAATTTGAAAAATGTTTTCTGTTATTTATTTGCAGTCCTTCTGTTATACTAAATACTTGATGAAGTTAGTTTTATATTATGTATTACTAAAAACGATAAATGAAAGTGATTATTTTTTTCTGCAATTTACAGCAAGCAATTTCAAAATAAAATGGCTCACAATGAAGAGACCGTGGCAATTTCTTTTGAATTGTCCACTACATTGATTGAAATTGAGAGCACCAATAATGAAATATTGTCACAAGGAGGACATGACTTGTATGATTCCATTAGATTGATTGAAATGGACAGCACCAAGAATGAAATATTGTCACAAGGAGATGACTTGAATGATTCCACTACATTGATTGAAATTGAGAGCACCAATAATGAAATATTGTCACAAGGAGGAGATGGCTTGTATGATTCCATTAGATTGATTGAAATGGACAGCACCAATAATGAAATATTGTCACAAGGAGGAGATGACTTGAATGATTCCACTACATTGATTGAAATTGAGAGCACCAATAATGAAATATTGTCACGAGGAGATGACTTGAATGATTCCACTACATTGATTGAAATGGACAGCACCAATAATGAAATATTGTCAGAAGGAGGAGATGACTTGAATGATTTTTTTGATCAATCTCTTGATGGCGAATTTATCGAGTGTTTGGAGACCATAGAGTTACAAGAATCATCATTGCAGACTTTTAATGAGGAGATTCCAGATGAGATGATTGAAGAGGAAATTACTGATGAGGACATGTTACTAGTTGTTTCAAATTTAGAAAATTCTGAAGAATAAATTTATATTTAGAAATCAAAAATTGTTTGAGACATTATTTATTTTTATTTTTAATTTATGAGGTTGTAGCGAAGTGATTGTAGTATAAAATGAGACTTATAGTATAGAGTGCAACATTTTTATGTTACATGGTAAGTTTACTCATATTTACTTCCCTTCTGCCACTATATTATCTCCAATGTGTATTTGACATGTCTTCTTCATCTCCGGCCTCCTTTCTCTCACTGTGTGTCTCCGATGCATCTTATCGCTGGTATTTTGTGTAATTACAGAAGAGAGTAAAATAAAATAGTTCGGAACGTGAAAAGGGGGCAAAGTAGAGTACTCCTCACCCCCTAGGCCTTTTTAGGCGGTCCCAAAAGGATCAGTTTCTGCTTTCCTGAGAGATTATGGTATGAGTTCCATATACCACAATAACTTGCATTACAACATGCAAGATATCTATCTCCTATTACCAACTTTTGGAGATATTCGCGCTAAGCGCGAATATCTCCAAAAAGTAACACCTGCCCTGAGCAGTTCTTAGCCATGTTATCCAATGGGAGGTGGATAACATGGCTAAGAGTATTAGCTCGGTAATGCATGAATATCGCTGAGTTTTTAGCGATATTCATGCATTGCGGCCGTTTATTATCGCATTTGCGATAAACCTTGATAATAGTAAGGTTTATCTTCGATAATTTCTGACGATGCTTAGTGGTAAAAAATTGGTTGGTAAGCATCGTTAGCGATAAATATCGCTTAACTTTGGTAATATGCCCCAACGTCTGTTAACGTTCGATTCGAAGGAAATGAGGAAGTGTTGAAAAACATTGTCTGCGCCATCTTGCCTTTTTTGAAATGCCACACTTTTGTCGTGCACGGCAGCCATTTTAGATGTCTTGACCAGACCCACTCTCTGCACGCTGTCGATTCGCAGCATGGCTCCTCACCCTCGCAAGCATCTTCCCCAGGCACTGGTCACCCCCGCTCTCTGTCTTATGCATGGGCAATAAACCTCCCCCCATCTGCGCTGCTCTTCCCTGAGAATCACACTGTGCCCGCCCGACACCTCCCTTTCGCCCTATTCACTACCGCACCCTGTGACACTCCTCTTCCTCTGTGTCCGATTGTCCAGGCTATCAGCTAGCCCTGCAGATGTAGTTTATGGCCCCAGCTGTAAAGAATCACCCCTCTTCAAAGGAGTTATAGTAGATCAAGGCCCACACCCGATGAGATCCGTCACACCACACGTGTTCCTACTATCTGAAAACTATCCTGTATTGTGATTGGGGAGGGGACCGAGCCTGAAGCGGAAGATTCCAGGAATGACTCTTTGTACATCAAAGTTTTTACAATTATGTGTCACATAAAAAATATATAGCACTCCAACAAAGTAGTAGGAATATAAAACTTTAATAACATATAAATATATACAACAAAACAAAAACAGTAAAAACATTTAAACAACGAAGAGACCGTGGCAATTTCTTTTGAATTATCCAATAGATTTATTGAAATTGACAGCACCAATAATGAAATATTCTTGTCAGTAGCGGTCTGTTGTGCGAATAGTTCCAAGGCAGCAGAACGCGCTGAAATCTGGATGTCACGAAGGTGATGTCTAGCAAGTTGCCGCCCAGCAAATAACGGCGTGGGGCGCCGCGGGGGTGAGTGAGTCCAGTAGGCACCACAGCTATTCTTACCGGCATTGCAGAATTACTGCTGGGGACAATGCCTGTGCTGGAGCAGGGTCACAGCAGAAACAAAAAGGATTCTGTTGAAGATGTTGTTGGTTTTCAATTTGAAAACAGTTCTGGTGTCAACTGCTATGCTAATGTAGTGGTTAATGTTTTGTTTTCTCTAGAAAATGTAAAAGAGGGGGAGGCAGTCCAAAGTTCCGTTAAAAGGGCAAAGGAAAGGATCGGTGGTTTGAACTATCAGTCAAAAAGGGGAGGGGGTGCAACAATTTTTCCTACCGGGTCACACTGTGCTTTCACCGGAAGTGAGGTCTGCAGGATTCTAGTAATTCAAAGTGAGGCTGGCGCCGACGTCCCGCGGATACAGTTTCGTCACTCCACGGGTGATCATGGCAGTCATTCCCCATCGGGGGTCGGAGACTCCCGCGGCTCCTCTAGAATCTTCAAGGTCGTGGAGGACTACGGTGGTGGAGTCAACCAGTGACCGGGCCATTTCTTTATGCTGGGCCCGCTCTTGCCAGGTCGACCGCCATTTTGAGAGTTCGGTAGCTACTGGCGATCGCGGGGTCAAATGAGCGGACGGGCTCCACCCTGCCGGGCGAGACGTTGCAGCATGGCCACAGTGGAAGAACTCTTTTCCGGGCGCCTGGACCGCTGAGGGTGCAGCTGGGAAGCCTCCACCTGGGGAGGCGGGAGAGGCCTGTTCGCACCGTCTCTCCCTCCCAGTGCACCCCACGGCGTCTCGCTTGAGATTTGTTATGGCCGGACCAGGCGATGAGGACGAGGGGGGGGGGTCGGAGGCATGTGCAAGACATCCCCCCCCAGGGTTGTTGCAGCAATTATACAAGAAAGAAGAAGTGTCCCGTCCGTCTTCGGGCCGGGCTTCCGGTAGATGTCGGCCGGACGCCCCTGGCTCTGGCCCCATGAACGGGTTTCTTGGTTTATCGGCTGCAGCCGGATTCCGTCGGCCTCGGCCCCCCGACCGTTGGTGGCCGGACCGGAAGAGCATGTGGCGGGACTACCTGCAACTCTCAAGGGCCACCGCGGCCGGACTGGGAGAGAGAGGGGAGGGTCGAGGAGACATTCCCCCCCCCTGCAACTGTTCAGCGTTGTAAAGGCAATCCCCTGGCCGGGTCCCGTTGGTCTCGGCCTCTCCTCCGGCTACACCCTACGTTAGGATCTCCTGGCCGAGGCGTGGCAGCAGGACCTGCCTTATATGGGCTGCTCCCGGCTGGGCGTAGCCGGAACCCTGCCCCACCTTGGAAGTTTCCAGAGTGGGGGCGGATGTTCTACTGACTTGCATTTTCCCTAGTCTATCGATTTTTTTGGCGTGGCAGGCGGTGGGACAGCGAGGGGTGATTTGGTTTCTCTTACTGTTTTTCTGGTCTCTCACCACTGGCATATTTTAACGTTTTCTTGTTTCTAGGACATTAATAGGTTTTATCATTACGTTATGTTATCGTTTCTTTGTTCGTTGTTTAATAAAAGTTCATGTTCATCAGTGGCCTACTGATTTTCGTTTTCCTATTCTTTTTTTTCCAGGTTGTTTCATGCTAAAGTTTCTGTTAACAGGATACAGTGATCACTTCGTTATTATTGCATATGTCCTTTTCACTAGGGGTGCTCTCTGGTCGGGCCAGATGACGTATGTCTAGTAAATGGTCCGGGTGAAACAGGTGCATCAATCAGTGGGGAGTAGATAGGCATGACAGATTACAACGGGGGAGAAAGGTCCGCATTACGTACCCTTTCACTACTTGCAAAGATTTTCCTACGTTTATTTGCAAACAGGGAATACCTCCAAAAAGAACTAATTCCCAAACAGTCAATGTTCGGACAATCAATCAATCAATGAGGAATGAAATAGGTACGACGTGTTAAAGGCTTGCGTTACCTACCCTTCACTATCTGCAAAGGGAGAGAGAATATTCCTATTCTTCCTCGTTTGCAGGTAGAGAAGATCCTTAAGAGAATTAACATCGAACAATTCAATGCTCGATTGAAACAATCAACAAGGGGTACTGTGAACACAAATGAACGCCGCTTATGTACATACGCATTGCTATTTTCAACAGGTTGTTCCTAATGTTTCTATTTTAGCGAGGTCAAAAAGAGATCCCATTAGTGGCCTACTGATTTTGCTCGATTCCTTTTGTTTTTTTACACGATTTTTCGCTATCTGCAAAGACTAAACAGAGTATTGCGACTCTGTGCTTGTTTGTAAATAGAGAATGAACCAAAGAGAACAATCAATCAAATGGAGAGAGAAGCAGGCACGACGGATTACAAAGGGGGCAAAGGGCTGCGTTAACTACCCTTCACTATCTGCAAAGAGAGAGTACTCCTAATAGAAATGAGGGGTGGGGGGCAGCATTCAAAGCAGATCAGTGTGCATAAACACGAAAATGTTTTTACTTACCACGTACTTGACATTCGACAGCTTATGATATTTGCTATTAAAAAACCATTGAAATTCACTGAAAAAACCATAGGTTATAGACCATATATAGTTAGGAATTAGCATTTACAAAACCTTGAAAATTCACTGAAAAAACCATAGGTTATAGACCATATATAGTTAGGAATTAGCATTTAAAAAACCTTATTTTACTCACACAAAACCATTGAAATTCCATATATAGTTAGTTGCACTAACTATATATGGCGCACCCGCAATCCACTGCTGATCATGTCACATATTACATCATTCATGACATGGTCAGTGACATCACTGATGACATCACTGATGACATCTCAAATGACATCACTGATGACATCACTGATGACATCTCATTTGACATCATTCTTGTGCTAATACGATAAACCTCTTCAGACTCTAATATAACCTTAGATACACTCAGTGTATACAGACACTCACACACTGCCACTCATCCATGGAGTTACTCACACACCCAGTCAGTCATGCAAAGAAACAATCTCACCTCCATTTCTTCAACTATACAGTTAAACACACCTTACTTATTGAAACATATACTAACACATATTTACTCTCTTATACAATCCCTGATACAAGTTCACAATGATCGATACAACCACTCACTCATTCAGTGGCTCTCATGCACAGTTATTTATATATGCCAACTCTCACATGTACTGTGTTTTACATATGTACTTACTATGACATGTAGCATTGAGATATCCATTCACTCATCAATACACTCATGCACACAGTCAACTGCCCATGTAGCTGTTTCCACATGCACTCTTGAACTCATACACCTAGTGAATAAACTGCTCACACATCTATGCATAGAGTCTCACACCTTCCAGCCACCCCCACACAAACTCAATCTCCCATAGAAATACTTGGGCAACCAATTAATAACACATATAGCCTCTCGTATAGCTAATGATCAACACATGCAGCAGTTTACAGAACAACAGACATAATGATGCACAAATTAAGACAGTTTAGTCACTAACCCATGCATTCAGTGAGACACATTTAATCACTCACTCATACAGTCAGTCATGCACCTACTAAATCCTTCATCCAGACACTTATACATCCACTCAAGACATATTTTAACTTTACAGAAAAATACAGTCACTGGATGTTGTCATCAGTGATGTCATCAGTGATGTCATTTGAGATGTCATCAGTGATGTCATCAGTGATGTCACTGACCATGTCATGAATGATGTAATATGTGACATGATCAGCAGTGGATTGCGGGTGCGCCATATATAGTTAGTGCAACTAACTATATATGGAATTTCAATGGTTTTGTGTGAGTAAAATAAGGTTTTTTAAATGCTAATTCCTAACTATATATGGTCTATAACCTATGGTTTTTTCAGTGAATATATATATATATTCACTGAAAAAAACATAGGTTATAGACCATATATAGTTAGGAATTAGCATTTAAAAAACCTTATTTTACTCACACAAAACCATTGAAATTCCATATATAGTTAGTTGCACTAACTATATATCGCGCACCCGCAATTCACTGCTGATGATGTCACATATTACATCATTCATGACATGGTCAGTGACATCACTGATGACATCACTGATGACATCTCAAATGACATCACTGATGACAACATCCAGTGACTGTATGTTTCTGTAAAGTTAAAATATGTCTTACATATTGAAGAATGAGTAGATGTATAAGTGTCTGGACGAAGGATTTAGTAGGTGCATGACTGAATGTATGAGTGAGTGATTAAATGTGTCTCATTGAGTGCATGGGTTAGTGACTAAACTGTCTTAATTTGTGCATCATTATGTCTGTTGTTCTGTAAACTGCTGCATGTGTTGATCAGTAGCTATATGAGTAACTATATGGGTTATTGATTGATTGCCCAAGTATTTGCATGGGAGACTGAGTGTGTGTGTGGCTGGCTGGGAGGTGTGTGACTCTGTGCAGATCAATGTGTACTTGTATCAATGATTGTATAAGAGAGTAAGTATGTGTTAGTATATGTTTGAAAATGTAAGGTACTCTATGTTTAACTGTATAGATTAGAAAATGGAAGTGTGATTGATTCTTTACAGGACTGACTAGGTGTGTGAGTAACTCCATGGATGAGTGGCAGAGTGTGAGTGTCTGTATAGGTGTATGAGTGCATATGATAGTGTTGTAAAGATGAGTGATTGTATGTATGAATGATTGTATGGATGAATGAGTGAATGTGTGTGTAAACATAGGAATCAGTGAGTGCGTATGTAGTAACTAGTATTGGTGTGTCAATGGTTTAAAAAATTATATTCTGTATTTAACACTGGGTGTAACAGAGGTTATATTAAAGTGTGAGGAGATGCATTGTATTGTCACATGAATGATATCATCAGTGATTTGACCAATGATGTCAAATGAGATGTCATCAGTGATGTCATCAGTGATGTCATTTGAGATGTCATCAGTGATGTCATTTGAGATGTTATCAGTGATGTCATTTGAGATGTCATCAGTGATGTCATCAGTGATGTCATTTGAGATGTCATCAGTGATGTCATCAGTGATGTCATTTGAGATGTCATCAGTGATGTCATCAGTGATGTCACTGACCATGTCATGAATGATGTAATATGTGACATCATCAGCAGTGAATTGCGGGTGCGCGATATATAGTTAGTGCAACTAACTATATATGGAATTTCAATGGTTTTGTGTGAGTAAAATAAGGTTTTTTAAATGCTAATTCCTAACTATATATGGTCTATAACCTATGGTTTTTTCAGTGAATTTTCAAGGTTTTGTAAATGCTAATTCCTAACTATATATGGTCTATAACCTATGGTTTTTTCAGTGAATTTCAATGGTTTTTTAATAGCAAATATCATAAGCTGTTGAATGTCAAGTACGTGGTAAGTAAAAACATTTTCGTGTTTATGCACACTGATCTGCTTTGAATGCTGCCCCCCCCTCATTTCTATTAGGAGTACTCTCTCTTTGCAGATAGTGAAGGGTAGTTAACGCAGCCCTTTGCCCCCGTTGTAATCCGTCGTGCCTGCTTCTCTCTCCATTTGATTGATTGTTATCCAAGCATTTACTGTTTTAGAATTGGTTCGCTTTGGTTCATTCTCTATTTACAAACAAGCACAGAGTCGCAATACTCTGTTTAGTCTTTGCAGATAGTGAAAAATTGTGTAAAAAAACAAAAGGAATCGAGCAAAATCAGTAGGCCACTAATGGGATCTCTTTTTGATCTCACTAAAATAGAAACATTAGGAACAACCCCTCATGAGAAATACGAAACTAGTGAGATGAACTGAACTCCACACCATGATGGCTGCAAGACAGCTCGGCTCCGCCACCCATCCCGCCCAAAATAACGATAAACTCTATGCAAATATTACAAATATATACAACACACCAGCAAAGTAACAGGGTAAAACGTTTTATTAAATAACTATTTACATAACTATTTTATACTTTTTGTTGCCCGATCCGGCTAGCTCAATCGATCGAGCATGAAACTCATGCACTCTGATAGTTCAAAGTTTTGAGGAGTGCTTGTTAGACTGTCTGAAACTTATTTGCACCTCAGCTGCATAGCGAGTGAAACACCAAGGGGCGCCCCACTGCAGCCGAGGAACCTCCATCTTGGGGGCGACGCACAGCATCACATTGCTTTCCAATGCAGTCAGATCCTCAAACAGCCCCCACTGACCACGTTAGAAAGCCACATCGTGACGCGTCGCATAATCACAACGTATCGCGTTACTGCGTAATGCGCCTTATGACACCCTTCGTTAGCACACCCGGAAGCGCTCTGGAACGCGAACCAAGGCGCGAAACGCAGAGCCCCGGAAACGATCCGAGGCGCGGCGCGGAGCGCGTAACATAAGCATAACAGGTCATGTGACTAGTTCATAAAACTTTTCATTGGTTCATTTTACTTTTAGTTTCCTAATGATGGAACGTTTGATCATATGACGTAAAATAATCACTTTTCATTGGTTTACAACATTTTTTTTTCCCAAATGATGAAAGTCCCACTTTTTTTCTTCACTCCGACTTTCATTTTTATGAGAGAAAGACCTGTTTTTGCGTGCTTACTCATGGCATCTGTAGTAGCTGCAGCTGGTGGCTCCCCACCACGTCCACCACCACCAAAGAAGAGAGGTCCAACTGGCCAGGTCATCTTCCAACAAGAGGAGGAAGAAGAGGAAGACGAGGAACAGGAGCAAGGGACAAGGGGGTTTTTGAAAGAAATGCCAAGGACGTCCCATGTTAAAGTTAATTTTATTTGGCAATTTTTTTCTTTGCCTCCACATAAAAAGAAAGTAAATGCCAGATACGTTACCTGCCTGATCTGCCACGAACAACTCTCCAGAGGGACCGAAAAAAAATATAGTTTGGGTAATTATACCATGTATCGACACATGGAGAGGTGGCACCCGCTTAATTATAGTGCTGCACAAATGAGAGATTTGGTGGACAACCCCCGACCTGCCAGTACATCCACCGATTAAGTGGCACTGACAGCATCAGAGGCAAGGGAAACAGTCCCAAATATTCAGAAGAACTTTGGAAAGATTAAAATGACATGTTTAGATTGTGGCAAATTAATTTCATGTGGACAGATGAGTGTTACTCTAATAAATAAAGCATATGAACATCATCAATGATCAAAACGTCCCCGAAACTAAATTTTCTTTTTTTTGGTTGCTCCTGTTGAGCCCTTTGTACTGAATCATTTTTGTTTCCCCCCCCCCTCCAAAAAAAACCAAAAAAATATAAAACAACAAAAAATAAAAATAAAAGTTCTTTTCAGAACTACCTTCCCGTTATGAAAAATTGCTAGCATGTTTAGCACTCTGGCAACCTCTATTTCTTTTGGTTCGCTTCCCCGTTCGCTCCCCGGTACGCGAACCGGGAGCGAACCAAAAAAAAAAAAGAAGAGTAAGTATAAGGGAAGTAAACAGAGAGTAATGTTAAAAGAAAGACAGCTATAGGGAGTAAACCAGAGATACTGTTTAATAGATTTATTTACCGAAGAAAAGATGGAAGAGGGTATAATTGTGAAAAACAAAATAGATAAGGAAGTGAAAGAAAAAAAAGAGAGTAGAAGAATAACAAAGAAGAGTTTCTTAGAGAATATGAGTGAATGTTCAAAATAAGATTAAAACATGTGGAATAACAGAGAGAAAAAACAGAAAGCAGAAAAGAAGAAGTAACAGAAAAAGAATAATTGAAACAGCAAAGAAATGTAAATAACATAGGGCCATATTATCAACATAGGCAATAAAAGTTTTGCAGCTTTTATCGGCAGAAATGTGTCGCTAAAGCCGCTTTTGCGGCAGAAAACTGCCGCTAAAACCACTTTTGCAGCAGTTTTCTGCCGATAAAAACAGCAATAATTTTATTGGCTGTGTTCATAATATGCCCCTTAGTGTGCTTCAACTACACAGAAAAAGCATAATGAACAAGTAGTGAAAGAGTGATCAGTCAAAGACACTAAGAGTAATAGAGATGGAGTGAGTGAACAAGAGTGAGGAACTATGAGAAGAGAGGGACTGAGAAAAGGAGTGGAAGGAGTAGAGTAAGTAGGTAATAGAGAAAGGAATGAGGGAAGTAGCAAAGGCAGGAAACTGAGGGTTAAAGAAATGAAGCTGTGGAACTAATAGTAGGTGAATGTGATAGAAATGTAACGAAAAGAGTACAAAACATTTACCTTATAATTGTCGTTAACTTACTCACTTGTTATTTTTATACTTTCAATCTGTGAAAGAGATAACAAACATTTGAAAAATATTAAAACATGTATTTAAAAATTAGAAAAGACAAGGGAAAAGATTGAAGGACAAACAGTATTTCAACAACTTTGACACTTACAGAAGCTTCTGCTTCTCCACGCCCCCTACACAGTCCTAAAGATATACATTTTAAACTAACAGTATCTTGATGCAGATGAAGTGAGGCCTATCTTGGAACATGGTGCATCTTTTGCACTGCTGTTGTCTCACAAAAGTGACGCAATGGCAGCGCAAAAGAGGTGCACAATCATCATAAAACTGTTCCTAACATTTTAAATGATTGTTTCAGGATGGCAATAAGGTGTGTCCTATCCAGACGTTTGTTTCAGGTGAGGCCTACTCAGGGTTGCAGATCAAATTTAGGCTTGTTTGAGAGTACAGAGGAGATAATACATGTGCAGGCCAACCAGTAAAGTTCAGACTTCTTCTGTTTCCCTGGACAGGCCTAAACTTCATCTGCACAATGTGATTCGTAATGTTAGGAAACACAGGTAATGTATTTGAAAAACGTGCAATTTCTTTTGCTCATTTCACAATCACATCACTTGTGTTTCCTTTGGTTAGGTATCTCATTGTGCAGATGTAGTCCAGCATATGAAAGAGTACGCACTGCATGCAACAACTTTGACACTTACTGAAGCCTCAGCTTCTCCATACCCCCTACACAGTCCTAATTATATACATTTTAAACTGACAGTATCTTGCTGGAAATGAACTGAGGCCTATCTTGCAACATGGTGCATCTTTTACACAAAAGTGACGGAACAGCGGCGTAAAAGAGGCACACAGCCTTCATAAAACTGCCCTTAACATTTTAAATAATTGTTTCTAGATGCTGATAAGGTGTAACCTATCCACAGATTTGTTTCAGGTAAGTCCTACTCAGGGTTGCAGATGAAATTTAGGATTGTTGAAGAGTATAGAGGAGGTAATACATGTGCAGGCCTACTAACGAAGTGAGTCATGTCCACTGCACTCTTGAACAAATGTCAGACCTCCTCTGTCTCCTGGAACAGGCCTAAACCTCATCTACACAATGTCATGTGTAATGTTAGGAAACACAGGTAATATAATTGAAAAACGTACAATTTTTTTTGCTCATTCCACAATCACATCACCTGTGTTTCCTTTGCTTAGGTATCTCATTGTGGAAATGTAGTCTATCATATGAAAGACTACGTAGAATGTGAGCACTGTATGCAACAACTTTGACACTTACAGAAGCCTCACCTTCTCCATGCCTCCTACACAGTTCTACATGTACATCATAAATACAAACAGTACAGAATTAATTATACATGTTAAATGGTTTATTTTTGCTGTTCTCAGAATGTATCAAATTTCACTAAAAACAGTGACTTGAAGGTATTCATCATATAACAGCGGGGGAAAAAAACCACAATCAAAATGATTGTGTTTAAAAAGCCCATATAACATAACCAATCAGAAATCAGAACTCCTCAAAAGTAACTTACTTTCCATGACGTCGAAGGATGTCCTATGAACAGCTTACACTCGGTTGTGCTGTTTTTATTTTCAGCCCGCCACTTTCTGAAAGAAAACCTCCATCGTTTTGAGAAATATGTTACATACAATAAATGACTTCTCGCTCTCTACCACACGTTTCCACAAGGCCAAATCATGTAAGAGCCATTTATAACTCTTGGAATTCTTGTAAACAAATCCCGTCATTTTGTATTTCCGCAACTTTCAGAAAGAAAACGTTCAAAATCACTTTCACAATCCTGGACTAGTAATATCTTACCCTTCTTGCTCACTCATGTTCTACATTTCCTATGACACTGATACTGCTTACTATGAAGCAGACTTACACTACCTCTATGACTACTACAATTATTTAATTCTCTACATCACTTTTAATCACAAAGCAATATAAAACAGTAGACAGCATTGCAGACTTACATTCCCTCTACTCCATGTTTTGATTGGCTGCTTGAATTAGCTTATAAAAAGAAACAGTTTTTCTGAACTCATTCAAAGTGCAGTTATTTTTCCATGACGTCAAGTGTTATGGTAAGAACTTATGTCTCTGTACTACACTTATCCTCAAGGCCAAATCGTGTAGGAGCCATTAGAACCTCTTGAAATTCCTCAGAGCACATCCCGAGATTCTTTCCCTAAAATTTTGGTTTTAAAAACACCAGGTAAGAATTTTTAAGGTCATACGGCAATTTTTTTTTCAAAATTAAAACAGAATCGTTGCAGAATGACCAGCCATTTCTAGACTTTAAATAAGCTGTGTAATGTCCTGATGTTATTGAAGGACCGTCATGATATATAATTGCTGCAGTTACAAAAGTCCTTCCTGATATTGACAACTGCGAAGCCACAACATTTTTAATTAAAGTTGTCAATTTTGTTCCATCAGGCCTACATCGTTGGAACATTAAAATGACATACTGGCCATATGTTCGTATAAGTAATGTTGACATCATTTCAGATTTACATTGGCTACACTCCATGTTGTGATCAGCTGCTTTTACTAGCTTATTAAAGGAGACTGATTTACTGTCTGGCAAAGTTAAATATATAAATCTTTCTGAGTCTACACTAGTAGTACTTGATACCCTACAGTTCTCGCAGTCATGCTGCCATTGATAAGAAAGCCCAAACAGGTGATCTACATCTACACCTTCAGCATGCAATACATCAAGCATATACATTAAAAACTCCTGACAATCTTGCTGAATATTTTGAGAGAATTGTGTTTGACCTGAACATCTGTCTAACAGATTTCGAATTTCAGACACACTTTCTATTTTTGTTTTATCAGTGCTACATTTCTCTAACACAGAATTTAACAAACTGCAAAATCTTTGATCATAATTGACCACAATCTCCTCTTTTACATTTTCTAGAGAAAACAAAACATTAACCACTACATTAGCATAGCAGTTGACACCAGAACTGTTTTCAAATTGAAAACCAACAACATCTTCAACAGAATCCTTTTTGTTTCTGCTTATAATTTCAGGTTCATCGACTTTTCGTCTTTTTGCTACAACCTCCCTAGTATTGGTCACATTTCTTCGTTTCCGGCCTACCACACGTTTCTCAAACAAAGGATATTGAGGCAAATGTGGCGCATACTCTCTTCTTAACCTATTGTATTCCTTAACACAATCTAGATCCGCACAAATGTTTGTGACATCACACTCAATCAAGTACAATCCCGATAAAGTTCTAACTCGTGACAATGCCACATATGCCATACCCTCCTTGAACACAGAACTGCCAATATTCACCAATGCACTGTCTACACTTAAACCTTGTGATTTATGGATTGTCACCGCATATGCCAAGCAAACAGGAAACTGCATACGGCGAACATATAACTCTTTTACAAGCAAAAATCTAGCAGAACAACGACCAATTAGCTGTACTTCCTCAATGCCATCAAATTTAATTTTTAAAAATTCAATTCCATCTCTATTTCTGTATTTCACAAAATCAACAACATTACCCATTGATCCATTTACCAGACCTCTTTCAACATGTAAATTCCTTCTTAAAATTATACGGCAGTTTAAGCACACATTCAGAGTCTTTTCAAAACCTGAAGTTTTAGATATAGTCTTCTCTAATGAATCCAATTTTGTTTTCAAATTCTCAGACAAAATAATTGTTGATCCCATATGCTCTACTCTGTCAATAGCTTCCAGTTTCACAATCTCTTGGTTTTCTAAATGCAACATTTTGTTGTTGAAGATGGCACATTCTGCAAGAGTTGGCATCAAACATATTCCATATTTCTTCTCAGTAATTTTCTGAAAAATATTCTCAGGCACAACGTCTTGTTCTGGATATAAATTTGACAGTAATCGTGCATGTAAAGCTTCTTTCCCATGCTCGGTCACTTTTCCAATTCTAACATCTTGTAGAATATTCTTGTAATCTTCATCCTTCGCCTGACGCATATTTTCATGCAGTTCAGCATAATTGAAGTTTAACCATATATTGACGTTGCCAATGCTCCCTAGGCACTTCCTGGTATCTTCATGCGTGAGCATTTTGAACACAGGTTGTCCTTTCACTGGTGTCAGCTGCAGAAGATCTCCGAAAACAATGATGTGTTTGCCACCAAATAACACATCATACTCTGTTTTGAGAACTTCTTGCATTCTCAAATGCACAAAGGCAAGCATGACATTGGAAACCATGCTTACTTCGTCAATGATAAGAAGTTTCATTTTCCTCAAGACTCTTGAAACTTCACAACAAGCATCTCCAGATAACTTGTGGTATTGTAATTTGTTGTCATGCTCCACTGGCAGCATCAGTAGACGATGCAAAGTAATACCTTTAATGTTATGTGCTGCCAGTCCAGTTGGAGCGGTGACAACACAAGACAGCGATGACTTAGTCCTTTCCTGCAAATAACATGAAATTGCTTTAATGAGGAAACTTTTTCCAGTTCCCGCTTCTCCACTCATGTACAGTCGAACAGGCTTCAACGACGTACATGAGCACTCTTTCTTCTCATGACTTAATCCATGATCAATTTGCTTGGTAACTTCGTCATATATTTTCCTCTGCTCAACGTTGAGTTGTCTTTCCAAGTCTTCTAAGTTAACCGCATCCTCCTGAGCATGTGCCATGGCTCTTTCCACTTCATTCATGGCAGTGGCAGCTTCATTTTCGATAACAGGTCCTCCTAGTGGATCCTGACTCAATGAAACAGAACTCTGACTGTCCTGAGAACTGTCTCTGGCAATCTCGGCTGCAATCGTTGCTTCCTGCTCGATTTCCGCATTCAACATTTCTAGATATTTGGGAAAAGCAGGACATTCTATGGTCTCCTTGGCGGCAGTGAAAGAGTCTTCGTAACAGAGGAAATCTCCAAGCAGTTCCTCTTCTGCACGCCAAGGCTTGAAAAGTTGCAAAAGTGCTAAATAGAAAAACTCCTTTATTTCAGGAGATTCGCCACTCAATTTTCGATGGTTTACCAAGTGCCATTTTCTTTGCTTGACCAGACATCCCTCACTTCCAATTACAGCATACACTCCTTTCACAATATCTTCTTTGATGTTCCTCTTGAATATGTAATTTTGTAGAACCTCATACAGACAAACATTCTCGAGGTGACTGCTTCGATTTGGATAATATGTATCCAACATGTTGGTCTTCAAAATATCGGTACTGTTTGGCTCCTTCTCCGCCAAATACTCAATTTCCCGCACAGGTTTCAGAACTCGATTACGCGTTGCAGAAAGACCAAGACTCGCCCAAACGATACTCCTGGATTTGGCATAGAGACTTGCTGAAGACAACCGGTCAGAACATTCGTAAGCTCCGATTTCTCGATGTGACAACATCTTCAGACTGAAACTGTACAACTTCTTGCTGAGGCTCTTTTCATGGGAAATGTCCTCCCACATATCCTTCAATTCTGTCTTTTCTTTTTTGGTGATGTAAGATGTCACATACCGAGCCACAGCCATACAGTTATCAGCCACAAACTGTATATCCATGTTAGCATTCCACATGGACAAAATCACTGGGTTGTAGTCGTTGATGTACTTGGACTCTTCGTTCCTCTTCAAATTGTATGTGTTTTTAGGTGATTTCTTCATCACATTATGTCGCAGCGAAGACATCAAACTGTTTACTCTTCCTTTAGAAATCACCGGTCGTGGAAAGCCGAAACGACATTTGGTGTAGAACTTATCCTTGTTTCTGAATTTACGACGACAGTACTTTCCACAACGATGGCTTTGGAAACGTAGAACTTTTTCTCTTAGGCTTTTCTTCTCCTTTGCGTTTGGAACAGCACACGTAGAATACTGTTGTATGAAACTCATCACTAAGTCTTCTGGATCCGTTCCAAATTTAGGTGCATCCTTGATCCACAGCAGCATATGTATATGAGGAGCACCTCTTGCTTGGTACTCCTTTCTCCAGAAGAAATCCAACACCTCTCCAAGAGGTGGATTTCTCTTGTTTATGATGAAAGACATCATAGCTTCAAATCTATGATTGAAGTACCTGCATACATTGACTGGATCCAAAGAGCACAGTTCTCCGGGTGTCTTGAATTCGATGTTTTCAATGTTTCCATTTGCCTCTCGTAGAAATTCAAGTAAGTCTTCCCAGCCATACTCGGCACAGCTCAGAGTGAGGAACCATGTGGGAGTTCCTAAGTTCCTCAGCATACATTTTAAATCACCATGACGACGGTACCAGTACTCATTAGTACCACGCTGACACGCCATGAGATTAATCAGGTGACAATCCAAAATACTGTCTTGGACATTGACTTTATCCATAAAGTCACTTGCCGAGATGTTTTGCATGTGTATACCACTTTTCAAGATGTGGTTCACTGCATATGACAGTCCAGACAGATCGCTTTCAAACAGGAGATGAAACAAATAGGGAATGCATTGTCGAAACCTAGCATCTCCTGCATACAATCGTAAAGTCCGGTATTCAGAAGCAGGAATTTGATGAGGTCGCTCATCATATCTTCCTCCCTGACCTGTTGGAAATAGCTGTGGGAAACACCGAGCTTCCAAACTTTCCTCCCAAACACTAATGGGACTCCCTTTGGCTTGTTTCATTTGAAACAACTCAATAGCATTCCCCATGACTTCCTTGGAATGCAAAGGATGAACACTATAATGTTCATATATTTCTTCACTTTTAGAGGGTTCTACTTTCTCAATTTGACCAGCACACAAATCGCTATCCTCTTCCTCACTTTCTTCCTCTTCTGCAACATATACATTCTTATAATACTTATTTTTTTTTCAAGTACAATGTTGCCTTTTTGACTTTCCTAACATCCACTAAATCTTGCCATATTTTCTTATTCTTTGTCGGAACCCCATTAACTAAGATAACCAGAGGTTCCTCTTCCACTTTTTCTACTCCAATTGTATTAATGTTTTTCTTCAAATCTAGAGGCAAATAAACAACTCTTCCCTTTAATCCTCTCTGTAAATCTGATGGAGGCAATTTCCCTGTCTTTGGCTCCATTCTTACAATAGCCTGAAAGGGATGGATACTTTGAATCAAAATAGATTCATAAGTATTTAAATCCTTCAATTCAGAAGGAATCTCAACCAATTCCAGATTATTATGAACCGCTCTAGCAGGCATCTGGTTTTGATTTAATTTGTTACAACAATAAGTACACACTCGTTGATCTGATCCCAAATCAAAACAATTTTCTACCATCAAGTATGTTGCGAAATCCTTCCATTCACTATTATTTTCCCTTTCACTTTTTGCATATACATCCACTAACTTAGTCTGATTCTTATAATAAGTGCGTCGACAACACACACAAGTGAAATTAGGCCTCTCACTTGATTTAACCTGAAACGTGGCAATTTCCTTCTGAAAATTATCTGTACTGGAAACCTGTACACTGTCTTCCACATTACCCTCTTCTTCTGGGTCAATTTCAACATTCTCCTCTTTACTTCCAAAGTAACAAAACTCAATTTCTTCAGAAATATTCTTCACATCTATTTCAGAACCATGCAAAAGAGCAGCGCATAATTGTTTAAGCATAATTGCTGGACTCTTAGCATAATACAACATTCTAACTAATTTCCTCACTTTATTATGATGCACTGCTAGCATCCTGAAATGATGAAAAACACTCTGGCATACTCTCCTGGAAAGACAAGCCAGTGAATGACCATGCAAACCTGTCACTTCTCTCACTCTGCAAGGATCTACTTCTTGCAACAACATCATTTTCTGCTTCAAACTTTTCTTATTAAATGTCCGTACAAAATCACAAAGCAAATTGATGGAATCCTGTTGTACACTGCAAATACTACTACACTTCCAGGTGTACACAGGACCCTTAGGACGTCTTCCTAAAACCTCATTACCTAACACCTCTTCTGTCTCTGTTGTCACAAGTTTTTCTTTTTCAACTGAACAACCATCTTTCACCTCATAAGCTCGACCACTGGTGTCAACTGCATGCACCAAATCATTATCCTGGAAATAACTCTCCTCATTGAAAAATGCCTCACAACTTGAACTATGCATCCATTCTCCGGAAAAAACTTCACAAAAATTACTACGATTGACTATTCTCTTCCATCTACTATTTCTTTTGAAATCATAAATTGCCTTGTTTAGCTTCCTAATTCTATTGATTATCAAAATAAATAACTTTTGCTTTATTTCAAATGCCTGATCAATAACTTTCTCAACTTTTTTTTTCTCTTATAAAAAACCACTTTCTGTTGACCTTTCTTAATATTTTTTAACAAATTGCCAATTATCCTGTTGCGGAACATTCGCCTACGAATGTCCCTAAACTGTTGTTTCCTTCTACTATCATGCACAGAGTTATCTCTTGCTCTAGCAGTAACATTTTTGATTGGCCTTTCCTTTCCGTTTAAATTGCTTCTCTTTTTCTGGACTAAAACATTTTCTGTACTACTACTTTTTTTTCTACAAATGTTTCTTATGAATGTTTTCGTGGTCTTACCCGGTGCTTTCTTGGTGACTTGACAAGTTTTTTTGGTAGAGGACTGCTGCATTATTTCATGGACCTGCTGTCTTTGACGTTTTGCAGCCTTTCTAAGTCTATCCTTGGTTGGCATGCTCAAATCTTGAAATGATCTGCAGTTGAATCTGTGGTAAAATATAATAAAAAATGTTATTAACCACTATTACCAAACAGTAAATCAATAACAGTCATCAAAAACTTAACACACTACTTGACATTTTTACATAGAATATTTTTTAGTGCTTTGGCAAATTTAGAATACAGAAATAGCAGAAAAGAAATGGAATTCTTCTTCATTTTACCTGTGCTGTTTTATATGTGAATCTGATCTAATTTTATGAGCATATTTTAATATTTTATTGAAGACACTACACATAACCTGTTTTTGAAGGTGTGTTTAATTTTAAATAAAACGGTTTACATTTTTACTTTTCATTTATTATAAATTTTAAAAATAAATTTTTATAGTTCCATAGGCTCAAGCACGTCAGCTTCCCACCCTATGTCATACAATTCTGACAAATCGGCATCCTCATCATGTTCTTCATCATCCTCAGAATTTAAATCATCCAAGGGATCTACTTCCACTGACGTTTCAATTACAAGTTCAATGATAAGGTCTAAATCAACTGATTGCTGGTTGTCACTCATGGTTGATGTTGTCGTTATCTTTAAAGAAAGAGAACAACAATGAGATGTTACAGAGTAAGAGACAAATCTCAGAGATTATAATAGTAAAATTGTTTAAGAAGAGTAACATTTTGCAGCTATTATTTAGCCATGTCCAGCGATGCTGAGGAGGTGAGGCCTATGTCCAAGTTTTCAGTGAACAGGACTCATCTCTTCTTAACCTTGGATAAGCCTCACCGACTCTGTGTCCCCTGCTCATACTTAAATGTACAGGGGCAGATTTATGCTAAGTGGCGCATCCCCACGGATGCACCAGTTAATGTGCACCGCTGCTCTGCCACCCATAGTGTGCCGAATTTACAATGTGGAGCACCATTGAGCAAAAACAGCACAGATGCGTCACGCATCTGTGCCGCAAAAGCAGCACATTGCAGGAATCACGTCGTAAGCGCGACATGTCTACTGCAATGCACAGGAGGAACCCTCACATTGCATGGTGCATCACTTCTTATGCCTGTTTCAAACAGGCGTAAGGATTTGATTCAGCAATGCTATAAAGCTGACTCAGTGAAATCTTCTAAATTTCACTGTGTTAGTATTACAGGGCTTTCATGCAAATTAATGCATACCTTGCAACAAAACACCTATATGAAAACTGACGCAGGTTTCATGTGGCACAGGACTTTACAGCATGACACATCTGCCTAGATGCATCAAGTTGTAAATATGTCGCCACATAGCAAATCTTTTGCACCGCCGCTGCGTCACAAAAGTGACGCACAGTGACGCAAAAGAGGCACACACCTATCATAAATCTGTCCCTAACATGTTAAATGATTGATTCAGGATGACGATAAGGTGTGGCCTATCCAGAGGTTTCTTTAAGGTGAGGCCTACTCAGGGTTGCAGATTAAATTTACGCTTGTTGAACAGTATAGAGGAGATAATACATGTGAAGACCTACCAATGAAGTAAGTCATGTCCACTTCACTCTTGAACAAAGGCCAGACCTCTTCTGAGTCCGTGGACAGACCTAAACCTCATCTGCACAATGTCATTCGTAAACTTAGGAAACACAGGTGATGTAATTGAAAAATGTGGAGTTTCTTTTCCTCATTTCACAATCACATCACCTGTGTTTCCTTTGCTTAGGTATCTCATAGTGCAGATGGACTCTAGCATATGAAAGAGTACACATAAGTTGAGCAGTGTATACAACAATTTTGACATTTACAGAAGATTCAGCTTCTTATCTTGTTGGAGGTGAAATTATACCTGTCTTGCAACATGGTGCATCTTTTCCATCACTGCTGCATCGGTTTCATGTGGCACGGGACTTTACAGCATGACACATCTGCCTAGATGCATCAATTTTTAAATATGTCGCCACATAGCAAATCTTTTGCACCGCTGCTGCGTCACAAAAGTGACGCACAGCGGCGCAAAAGAGGCACACACCTATCATAAATCTGACCCTAACATGTTAAATGATTGATTCAAGATTACGATAAGGTGTGGCCTATCCAGAGGTTTGTTTAAGGTGAGGCCTACTCAGGATTGCAGATTAAATTTACGCTTGTTGAAGAGTATAGAGGAGATAATACATGTGAAGACCTACCAATGAAGTAAGTCATGTCCACTTCACTCTTGAACAAAGGCCAGACCTCTTCTGTGTCCGTGGACAGACCTAAACCTCATCTGCACAATGTCATTCATAAACTTAGGAAACACAGGTGATGTAATTGAAAAATGTGGAGTTTCTTTTCCTCATTTCACAATCACATCACCTGTGTTTCCTTTGCTTAGGTATCTCATAGTGCAGATGGACTCTAGCATATGAAAGAGTACACATAAGTTGAGCAGTGTATACAACAATTTTGACATTTACAGAAGATTCAGCTTCTTATCTTGTTGGAGATGAAATGAGGCCTGTTTTGCAACATGGTGCATGTTTTGCATCACTGCTGCACGGTTTCATGTGGCACAGGACTTTACAGCATGACACATCTGCCTAGATGCATTTGAGTGACGCATTTCTGGGTCACTTTTAACATGGCTATGTTACTCAAAGAATTAAAATCTAAATTTGCCAAGCACAGATGGGGGCATATTTACAAGGACCTTGCTCCACGGGGAAAGGTCTTAAATTAAAATGGGAAAAATAACATCAGAGAGACTCAAATGCCTTATAAATATGCCCCAAGCAACCTATGAAGCTCTTGCAGTACATATCAAGAAACCTAATATTTTTCAAAAAACGATTTTAAACACATCATATAAATCAATGATATACCTACATTCAAGGGGAAATGACTTAAAATGGCCTAAGACACATGAAAGCGTTTTTTTAAGGCCCTTGCACCATTTCTGGGTCGCTTTTAACATGGCTATGTTAGTCAAAGAATTAAAATCTAAATTTGCCAAGCACAGATGGGGGCATATTTACAAGGACCTTGCTCCACGGGGAAAGGTCTTAAATTAAAATGGGAAAAATAACATCAGAGAGACACAAATGCCTTATAAATATGCCCCAATCAACCTATTAAGCTCTAGCAGTACATATCAAGAAACCTAATATTTTTCAAAAAACGATTTTAAACACATCATATAAATCAATGATATACCTACATTCAAGGGGAAATGACTTAAAATGGCCTAAGACACATGAAAGCGTTTTTTTAAGGCCCTTGCACCATTTCTGGGTCGCTTTTAACATGTCTATGTTAGTCAAAGAATTAAAATCTAAATTTGCCAAGCACAGATGGGGGCATATTTACAAGGACCTTGCTCCACGGGGAAAGGTCTTAAATTAAAATGGGAAAAATAACATCAGAGAGACTCAAATGCCTTATAAATATGCCCCAAGCAACCTATGAAGCTCTAGCAGTACATATCAAGAAACCTAATATTTTTCAAAAAACGATTTTAAACACATCATATATATCAATTATATACCTACATTCATCGGGAAATGACTTACAATGCCCTAAGACACATGAAAGCGTTTTTTTAAGGGTCACTTTTAACATGGCTATGTAACTCAAAGAAACAAAATCTATTTGTAAAACACTTGACACAAAGCAACATTTTAAATACAGAACTTTCTTCATAATTTTCTCCCTAAAGCATACTATTGTCTATCTAAATTAAATGAATCTTTTCTCACCTTAGCAAATACTTTATGAGTTTCAAAACACTCTCAGAAACACACCAATTTGTCTTCAGCAGAGCAAAAGGTATGCACTCCAGAGTCTGCAGCTATCAAAAGCACAGAAATGCTGTAATTCTTCACACATATCTCTCATGTCACCCAATCAAAACTCTTCCCTCACTTTTTTCAAATCAACACCCTTCCCCCCTCTGCCCTTTCTGCCTTTTTTGCATAGCAACCACCTCCTGAAAGACCTCTGGTGTTTGCAAGTTCACACAACAATGTTTCAATTGAACTCTGAACTCTCAGTGCACCTGCATATCCAGTGCAATCTTTCATAAAATGATTTTTTCTTGACCATTCAAATTACATCTTTCAAAGAACTCATCCATGCACCCTAACTTTCTGTTTTCAGCAATCAAAATCCACCAATCACTGCTACTGCTTCCTTAACACAGAAACTCCACAGTTTTTTTCATTTTAAACTCTTATTTTTCCAACTGCCATTTCATTGCCACACTTCATCTGACTGCAGCAGAACCTTCTCTCACCATGTTTTCTGTCTGGATTGTTGGACATAGTTACATCTATTGGGCTCAGAGGTATGCTGAGAACAGAAATTTACCTAACCTCAATTTACAAGATGTGGAAATTAAGTGGTTTGGCCACAGAGGATTAAAATGTCACCAATTGATACCATTGGTGAAAACCTTTATGCATTTGCCTAAACCTGCCCTGTTAATTGTGCACTGTGGAGGTAATGACTTGGGCACTTTGACTGGGGTAGGTCTGGAAATGCTTTTAAAGGACACCTTTGAGCAATTGATGGCACTTTTTCCTCAAACTGCCTTGGTATATTCAAATATATGCCAAAGACAGAAATGGAGGTGGTCGAACCAATTTTGTCCACAAATTGAGAAATCGAGGAAGCATGTAAACAAATCTGTTTCAGCTTACATGAGAGACCATGGAATGGGCTCATGTACAACAATAACTTGCGTTACTACATGCAAGATATCTACAGAGGAGATGGAGTTCACTTCTCAGATGAAGGGAACAGAGTTTTCATTCTGAATTTAAAACTGTGCATTGGTACCTACTTATAAGTACCTAAATGTACCATAAACCCAAAAGCTCTTCTCAGAGCTACCCTACATCTGATCACTCTCAATTATTATTTTACTCTAACTTTTTTCACTAATTTTCAACAAAGTACGCTCCCCGGAGCGCTACCCGGTACGCGAACCGGAAGCTAACTGCGCGAAATTTTAATTTATTTTTTTTTCCGCACATATGGGCCTCCTCAGCCATCCTCAGAAAACCTATGGGGTCAAAATACGTCTACCGTGTCCCCTTCTACCCATTCTGAACATTATTTGCCCTCCATCTTGTATCTTAATTCGACCAAAACACAAAATGGTGGACTCCCGTAACGCTGCAGGTTCGCGTACCGGGGCGCTCCCCAGGAAGCGCTCCATTAAAAAAGGTGGGAAAGTAATTTACAGAAGAAACCCTGGAGACACTTTCACCAAATATAGATTTGCTCATACTACATACCAATCCCTACCATTTTCACAAATTTGGTTGGAATTCCATTTAGCCATTTAGCCTGTAGACCTCTCTAAATACCCTGAGGTAAATTACTTCACAAAACACATCTGAAGTGTTGGAATTGACAACCAATGAAAATGTTACTTTCTTTTCCATTTTTTTTTACCTGACATTTGATTGGTTATGTACCTGAATATAAAGGAAGAGAAGGAAACACAGCCATTTTGACTACTACTTCCTGGTGTACCTTTCAATAGGATTTTCACTAAAAACTTCAACTTCTTTGTAAAGGTAAGTTGTTATTTTAAAAACTGAAGTATATTGTGCACTTTAAGTTAATATGGTAAGCTTTTTCTGATAGTTATATACTATCCCTCTGTAGTAGTTATAGATTTAGATAGACTTCTCTGTTATAGTTATGGATGGAGTTAGGCTTGTCTTTTATAAAGGCGCCCCTTTATCTAAAATTAATCCCAACAGTGCCCTATCTCTACTAATATATATTTTTTTATGCAAATTTCAGGCAAAATGGAAGGCGAACAGAAAGTTTCATTTGAAATGGTCCTTGCAACCAAGAAATCATTGATCCAAATGACAATGAATTTATGGATGAAACTTGGGACCAAGAACTACTGCAATGTGTGCAATCAGTAGATGTCCTCCTTGAAAATGAGGACATTTTACACACTCAAACATTACAAGCTATGTTCAATGAAAATAACGACATTTCAGACAGTGAAATGGTAGACATTTTATTAAATTTTGAAACACAATCACAATAATAAATAATTGCTTAAAAAACAAAGAAATAAAAAAAATCAACAAAACAAACAATCAATTAACATCCAATATTTGAAAAGTCTATCATTCTTTTTTCCTCTTTCCCTCATAGTACGCTCCCCAGACCGCTTCCCGGTTCGCGAACCGGGCGCACCCCACGAAAAAAAACAATTTTTTTTTTTTTTTTGCCCCGCGGGGCCCTTTTAAAGCCTCCACATCAAACCTAGGGGGTCAGGGAGGATCTACTATGCCCCCTTATGGTCATTTGCCCCTTCGCTTTGGCCTCCTCTTGTCTCTCGATCCTACCGAGAGACAAGATGGCGGCCGCTACGGACTGTTTGGAATGTTTACAGACACCGGAGAGCCAATCAGCTTCGCTTCGCAAAGCTCCGTAACGCGAAAAGTACGCGAAACGGAGTGCTACCCGGGACGCTGTCACAGATATATATCTTTTTTTGAACGTTAATTTCTCAAAATCCACTGGAGCACATATATTGAGACCTAGCAAAGGCACATCGGGCTACCAGTCCCTACAATTTTGCCAAGTTTCGTGCAAATCCATTCAGCCGTTCGGGCTAAAAGTGAGGCCAACCGCCCTATGGAAATTAACATGGGAAAAACGCGTTTTGGGACCCCCCTTTTTTCTCGGCCCCCCCTTGACGAACCCCCCCCCCCAAATTTTCAGGGGCTGCTCAGAAACAAAATGTTCCATTTTCCTGAAAATTTCAGCCAATTCCGTCCACAAACGCCAAAGTTATTAGACATAGAATTTTCAAAAATCCCATAGAGAAAAAATCCTAACTATATATACCTACTGGCGACCGCCAGTAGGTAATATATATACATATATATATATATATATATATATATATATATATATATATATATATATATATATTCCTACAAGTGGTATTCCTACGCGAGTAGCACACGAAAAGCTGCGGAGGTTACCAGCCTCAGTTCTGGGTATGGACAATGTTCTCCGGACGGGTTCATTAAAAGCAGTTGCTTACGTTGCCTGACGCGTTTCGCTGTAGAACTTCTTCGGAGGTTCCAGTGAAAGATACGTGCAGCTGTGTACTGCATCGCCCATTATATATATATATATATATATTCAACAAGGTTTGCCCAAGGTGAGAGCGGCCACACTGGAGGAACACATCCAAATCCGGTAAATGGTGCACATGTAGGTGAAATGCCAAGCTGTATCTGTGGCTCAACGCTTTTCAAACAAGAAGTTCTTTATCAAGAGCCTGACATTCAAGACATCACACACGGCATGAAGAGCACTTTGCAATTTATTAAAGATCCCGCTATAATAGGCGTGTCTTCCCGCCCAATAAGGCAGAGAGAATTCTGGTACCTGTAGTGCTCTTGAAATGCCTCTGAATGTCCTGAAAATAATGTCTTTTAAAACCCCAGTGGGTTGGCGTGGCAATGTTCCCACAGGTGCTACCAACTGCACTTCTACCGGCAGGAAACCTTCAATTCCAACCGGCAACCATGGATATGCTACCAAAGATCCGCGCTGGGCGGCGGGACGTCCTCGCGACCAAGCATGGCCTCTACATAAATTCAACAAGGTTTGCCGGAGGTGAGAGCGGCCACACTGGAGGAACACATCCAAATCCGGGGAATGGTGCACAGGTAGGTGAAATGCCAAGCTGTACCTATGGCTCAATGCGTTTCAAGCAAGAAGTTATTTATCAAGAGACCGGCATTCAAGACCTCACACACGGCATGAAGAGCACTTTGCAATTTATTAAAGGTCCCGCTATAATAGGCGTGTCTTCCCGCCCAATTAGACTGAGAGAATTCTGGTACCTGTAGTGCTCTTGAAATGCCTCTGAATGTCCCGAAAATAATGTCTTTTAAAACTCCAGTGGGTTGGCCTGGCAATGTCCCCACAGGTGCTACCAGTTGCACGTCCACCGGCAGGAAACCTCCAATTCCAACCGGCAACTATGGATATGGCCACCTAAGATCCGCGCTGGGCGACGGGCCGTCCTCGCAACCAGGCATGGCCGCTACATAAATTTAACAAGGTTTGCCCAAGGTGAGAGGGGCCACACTAGTGGAACACATCCAAATCCGGGGAATGGTGCACAGGTAGGTGAAATACCAAGCCGTACCTGTGGCTCAACGCGTTTCAAACAAGAAGTTATTTATCAAGAGCCGACATTCAAGACATTACACACCGCATGAAGAGCACTTTGCAATTTATTAAAGGTCTCGCTATAATAGGCATGTCTTCCCGCCCAATAAGGCAGAGAGAATTCTGGTACCTGTAGTGCTCTTGAAATGCCTCTTAATGTCCCGAAAATAATGTCTTTTAAAACCCCAGTGGGTTGGCGTGGCAATGTCCCCACAGGTGCTACCAATTGCATTTCCACCGGCAGGAAACCTCCAATTCCAACCGTCAACCATGGATATGGCCCCAGATGATCCGTGCTGGGCGGTGGCCCGTCCTCGCGACCAGGCACAGCCGCTACATAAATTCAACAAGGTTTTCCCAAGGTGAGAGCGGCCACACTGGAGGAACACATCCAAATCCGAGGAATGGTGCACCGGTAGGTGAAATGCCAAGCCCTATCTGTGTCTCAACGCGTTTCAAACAAGAAGTTCTTTATCAAGAGCCCAATATTCAAGACATCACACACGGCATGAAGAGCACTTTGCAATTTATTGAAGGTCTCGCTATAATAGGCGTGTCTTCCTGCCCAATAAGGCAGAGAGAATTCTGGTACCTGTAGTGCTCTTGAAATGCCTCTGAATGTCCCAAAAATAATGTCTTTAAAAACCCCAGTGGGTTGGCGCTGCAACCCACTGGGGCAGGTACTATTTAAATGATGGGCTCATTCAGGGCGTTCTGCACAGCTGAGAAGTCAGCCTGAGACAAAGGGCAGGAGCCCGAAACGCGTCGGCAAAAGACTTTGATAAAAGATCACGCTGTTTGCTGTGTACCTGTATTTGCTGCATTCTCAATTAAGAAACCAGGACTATTCACTCGTGTGGGCAATTCTTTCTTTTGAATGTTAGTGGTGAGCCTAGCAGAGGTGGGAGCCCCGCTGTCTGACAACGGACCCTGGCGATGCCGATCCAGTCATCGCTACCTTGGGACGAGTGCTGTTATTGAGGCTACATATGGCAGCACTTCAGTTTCTACTTGGCAGCAGCAACCCACTGGGGACATTATTATTAATTTTTTTTTAAAACAAGCTTTATTTGTCATTTTTCACATATACTGCATAGCTCCGCAACCCCGGAGATAGCTGCACACATCCAATATACAATAGCAAATGACATTGACTTTTTTTACTTAAGAAACTAACAAAAACACACACACCACCTTCCCCCAATTGTGCCCACGCCCCCTCGGAAACATTTAGCATTGCACTGGAATCACATACAAAACCCACCATCCCCCCGGCAAAAGCTTGTCTTCTTCACACTCATTAACCTGTCAGATGAGCATCCCCTTCCAACGGCGGATCCAAATCTAGTCCCCGGTAGTCTGCCCATCTTTTCCAAATCGTATAATGTTTACGGGGGTGCACAGACATAATATCGACTCCAAAATATCGTTTGGACAGAATATCGAGTCAAAAATATCGTTTGGACAAAATATCGACAGGACAGAATATAGACAGCCAAAATATCGTTTTTAAGGTAAGTGAAGTAATATCGACTGTAAATAATATAGAAAGTCAAAATATGTAAGTATATAATATAGATAGTTAAAAAAAATCGTTTTTATTTTTAGGGTTCAGGGTCAGTTTTGGGTTTTTGGGTAAAGGGGTATTTTTAGGGTTCAGGGTCAGTTTTGGGTTTTTGGGTAAAGAGGTATTTTTAGGGTTCAGGGTCAGTTTTCAGTTTTTGGGTAAAGGGGTATTTTTAGGGTTCAGGGTCAGTTTTCAGCTTTTGGGTAAAGGGGTATTTTTAGGGTTTAGGGTCAGTTTTCAGTTTTTGGGTAAAGGGGTATTTTTAGGGTTCAGGGTCAGTTTTGGGTTTTTGGGTAAAGGGGTATTTTTAGGGTTCAGGGTCAGTTTTCAGTTTTTGGGTATCATTTTATTATATTTTGTTACTATATATATATGTTTTAATAAATATGAAATAAAAAAATATTTATTTAACTTTCATTAATTATTTAATTATTATAAGTTAATGTAAGTAATTTTAAGTATATTTTAGTAATTAATTATTAATATTAATTTAATTTAACACTGTTTTTAGTAAATACGATATTTTTTACAACTATATTTTTGTAAACGATATTTTTAACTCGATATTTTTGTACTTACCTGTTTGTAGATAGAAACTCGATATTTTGACTGTCAATATTTTGTCAACGATATTTTTGATGGTCGATATTCTGTCCCTCGATATTATTTCAGTGATCCTTTTACGGGGACATCCCCTGGCAGTGAAAACCGGCTGTTCAAGGCCCATGCAGAAATCTATCCCATTTCTCCATGCGGTCTGCGACGGGGCCTGGGGTGCTTTCCACGCCCTAGCTATGTCCCTCTATGCCAATGTGGGACCAAGCAATAGGAGATGCCGCTTATATCTATTGCCCCCCACCCCCTCCATGACATGTAGCAGTGCCAAACGCGGCGTGCGAGGAAGTTCCCAACCCAGCACTTCTGACAGACAGGAGAACACCCCTCCCCAAAACCTGTGTAGCGAGAGACAACTCCAGACTGTGTGCAAAAAGGCGCCCTCCTCTGAGCCACATCTAAGACACTCAGGGGATACAATCATTCCTGCCCTCCACAAGCGCACCCTGGTAAAATATGCACGATGTAAGTATTTAGACTGAATCAGGCGCAGTCGTGTAGCTATTACTGCCCCCCGCGGGCTTGCTAATGCCTCTGCCCAATCCTCCTCCTCCAGTTCCCCTACATCTTCCTCCCACAAAAAGTCTTAAGCCGCTGTAGAGTTGTGGAACAATGAATGATTAGTGTCTAATATATGCGGGAAATTTTGCGGTCTGGCAGCTCCCCCATAAAGACCTTAGCTTCGATGGGGCTGAAATCAGGGAGAGACTCCAGGCTCTCCAGACTAGGCGCCAGCGCGTGTCGAAACTGTAGGTATCTAAAAAACTGGGAGCGTGGCATGGCGTACTCGTCCCGCAGATCCTGAAATGATATAAGTGTCACATCAGACATCACGTCTCCCAGAACCGAGATGCCAATGGAAACCCACCCCCTAAAGCCTTGCAGGGCAGCCAGCTGAGGTAAGCGCCCATTACCTCAAAGAGGAGTCTCTCTAGTCAGGACATTCCACCACCCCATCCTACACTGGGCCTGCCTCCAAATATGAAACACCACCTGCATGGCCGGGGGCAGAGTCTTCCGACGCGGAGTACAGTAGCGTATATAAATAGTTGCTGCCCATGAGCTGCCGCTCAACCGCATAGGCTGGGTCATTCCTATCCCCGTACCACCATTCATTGAGAACCAGCAAGTGTGCGGCTTGGTAGTAGGAGGAGACATCTGAAGTAGCTAGGCCCCCGGTGTATGTAGACAGGAAGCATGTACGCAGGGCCACCCTAACCGCGCCCCCCTCCCCCCCATAAAAACCCACTCAGTGCTGAGTTGACCTGCCGGAACCATAAGGGGAAATCTGGTAGGGATGGTTTTGTAACTGGTAGAGGAGACGAGGGAGCGCCACCATCTTAAAAATAGCTGACCTACCATAAATCGTCAGAGGCATGTGAGACCACACCTTGAGATCCTCCTTAGTACTTTTCCACACCGGGATCAGATTACGATCCCTGGATACTGCCGGGACATCGGACAAGAATACCCCCAAATAATTCATCCCCCCCGTCGCCAATTGAAGGGCTGATGCCCATTCCCCTGCCTCATGAGCACCCCCCAGGACCCATAGTGTGGATTTATGGGGATTCATATCTAGCCCAGAGGTCTCGCCGAAAATCTGGAGAATGCGCAGTAATCGTGGCCCGGACCTGTCCAAGTCCGTAAGAAAGAACAGAACGTCATCCGCGTATAATGCTATTTTATCTGTGAGACCTGGTGCCCATCTAAACCCTTTAAGCTGAGCATCTATACGCACCCAGGCCGCCAGCGGCTCCATAGCAAGCGCAAAAAGGTAGGGGGAGAGGGGGCAGCCCTGGCGGGTACCCCTCCGGATACGGAAGGAACGAGAAATCACCCCCTCACCCGCACCAAAGCCGTTAAGGTAGTATACAGCAGCTGCATATAAGCCATAAAACGCCGGCCCAGATTTAGTTTCGGCAGCAATACAAACAGGTACACCCAACTCAGAGAATCGAAGGCCCTGTTCATGTCCGCCAGCAGTAGCACTGCCGGCTCCCCGAGCCGCCCATAGTCAGACACAGCCTCGTGCGCGCGCCTAATGTTGTGGTGGGTCGCCCTCTGAGGCATGAACCCTGCCTGGTCCAGGTGTACCAGAGTTGTGATGTGCGGCTTAAGTCGATTGGCCAATGCCTTGGCCAGCATCTTTGCCTCGATATTGAGGAGGGAGATGGGGCGATATGATGCATGCTGCTCCGGAGGTCTGCCTGGTTTATGGAACACCACTACCTCCGCATGTCTCCAGTCTGGGGGAAGCAGGCCACCCTCCCGCGCCTCCTCCACCACCGGCCGAAAGTGTGGGGCCAGCTGCCTAAAAAAACTTTTAAAAATTTAGCTGGGAAAACCATTCCGACCCGGAGCCTTTCCAGGATTCAATTCCCCCAGGGCCACACCCAGTTCATCATCCGACAGAGGCCGATCCAAGTGCTCTCGCACCTCATCCGCAACGGTCTTAGGCGGGAGATCATCAAAAAATTTCACAATCACCTCCTCCCCGAGACATTCTTTGGGAGAATACAGGTCCTCAAAATACGCCGCAAAGCTCTCGGCTATAGCAGAGGGCTCTAGAATTGGCACCCCCGCCGGATCCAAGACCCGTGGTAAGGGCTGGACATGAAATGTACCTTGGCACAGACGGTGAAGCATTTTGCTGGACTTATCCCCCCCTTGATAGACCCTACTGCGTGTTGCCAGCCAAGCCTGGCGAGCCTCGTCCAGTAGGAGTGCAGCGTACTGCTGCTGAGCCAACGCCAATTGTCTCCTTGCCGGGCCCCCGTCCACCTCCCTACCCTTACGCTCCAGTGCCTCAAAATCCACCTCCTGACGCACCAGATCCTTCTGCCGCTCCCTCCACGCAGCCACACACCAGGAAATATCCACCCCGGCAACGTGGGTTTCATTGCCTCATAGACACTGCCGGTGACTCAACTGACCCTACATTCGCAACCAGGTAATTATCTATCTCCTTGGCCAGGTGTTCCCTATATTCCTCTTTCTGCAGCCGCCACCCCGACATGCGCCATCTAAGAGGCTGCCTCCTCGGGCCTATCCGAATCATGAGTGCAACGGGCGAGTGATCAGACAGGGCCCTAGACCTAATATTCGCTGACATCACTCTGCGTACCATCCTCCTAGGGACAAATATGTAATAGAGTCTTGAAAAGTAGTCGTGTGTTGTGGAGAAATATGTGTACTCCCTGCGAGGACCCTGTATGTGTCTCCAGACATCTGTCCAGTCTAACCCCGCAGCTAGGGAATGTAGCTTGGTGGGGGATCCTCCCACCCCACCACCCCTTCACTCTTCCATCTATCCCAATCCCGGTCCATGACATCATTCCAATCTCCCCCACCACAGAGAATACATCTGGCATGTCCCCCCATAGTGTTAGTAGCCGTTCCACCAGGGACCACTGTAGTGGCGGAGGTGCATATATGCTTCCCAGGATCAAGACCTCTCCCCAATTCTGCCCTGTACGAAGACATACCGTCCCTGCATGTCAGACCAAAGTCTCTCGTGTTCATACTGGACCCTACGATGAATCAACACCGCCACACCACGCGAGCCTCTCGTGAACCCCGAGTGAAACACCTGAAGATATCCATATCGTTGGAGGCATAAGGCTTTGGTGCCCAATAGTTGTGTTTCCTATAGAAGGAGCACATCGGCCCCAGCCCTCTTGGCGTACTGAAGAAGAGCCCCCCGCTTCACCTTGTCCAATGCCCCCCTGACATTCCAACTGACCACACACATGGATCCAGGGGTCATCCGCCGTTCAGCCTCCGTACCAGGCATGTAAAAAAAAAAAACATTCTCATGACATATGTATGCGTTCTCCAAGATACAGCAAGAATTCCAAGTAACCGGCATGAATGCACAATCAAACAAGCAAAACAAACCCCACCCCCCCAACACCCCACCCCATACCTCCCAAACATGGAAGCATCTGTCGCGGTCAGCTAGGAGCCAGGTCCCCAACTGGGGGACCGGTACCAACCCTTCCAATGGATCCCCAACTGACCACCCATAACCCTTTGGGCCTCACCCCTTCCCGCCCACCACTACGTGATCGGGTACCCAGCCCAATACATGTGGCTATTCGGACGTCAAGATACATTCACCAGGATTTCATTCCCTGTAGAGCCGGTTAATCAGTCCGCTGAGGCCAGCTCTCGGATGACCGGTACTCCCGCAGGGGGGCCGAGCCAGACAGCGAGCGTCGCCTGGACCTTGATCTCCTGCTGCCCTGCCGTTGGCCCGGAAAGCCCCTTCGAGCCACCTCACTTGACGAAGAGTCCGAGTCCCAGCCAGGCAGTGTGTGAACCCGCGCCCTCACAGTTTCATCGGTCCATGTAAAAACTTCCTCCGGCGAGTCAAAAAACAAAGTGTGAGACCTATAGACCACTCTCAGGCGGGCTGGATATAACAGCGCATACTGGATCTTCAAGTCTCGAAGGCGAGCCTTGGCCACTAAAAAGGACTGCCGCTGCTGCTGCACCAGGTGCGTGTAGTCTGGGAAGATGAGGATCTTGGCGTTGTCACACGTGAGAGATGCCTTAGCCCTGGCCTGCTTCACGATAGTATCACAGTCCATAACATTATTTTATTTTGATGCACAGCGTGCACGCCATACTCACTCGAGCGATAATTTAAATGAGTCAGCACTACGAGTACCATGAGGCTGCGGGAGCAGCCACGCCCACTGGGGCAGGTACTATTTAAATGACGGGCTCATTCATGGCGTTCTACACAGCTGAGAAGTCAGCCTGACACAAAAGTCAGGAGCCCAAAACGCGTTGGCAAAAGACTTTGATAAAAGACCACGCTGTTTGCTGTGTACCTGTATTTGTTGCAGTCTCAATTAAAAAAACAGGAATATTCACTTGTGTGGGCTCCGCTACAGAGGCAACTCTTTGTTTTGAATATATATATATATAAATAAATAAGTATGTATTACCTACTGGCGGTCGCCAGTAGGTATTTTTAGTTAGGACCTAGTTTCCATAGGAAAACCATTTTTGTTTTCTCAATATTTTTGGTGCCAGTTGACAAATCTTCGCGAAATTTTCAAAACTAGTGGCCAGCTCCGGTCGGCTCCGACTTGAAAGTTTCGAAAGTGATTCGACAAGCGGGGGCGGAGAAAAAAGGGGGTCCCAAAACTTGTTTTCCCCATGTCATTTTCCATGGGAAACTGTAGACACAGCTACAGCCCGAACTGCTGAACAGAATTACACCAAATTTGGCAAAAAGGTAGGTCTTGTTTCAGAAAGAGCCATTATTGTTAAATGGTATAAATCCGTTCAGTAGTTCCTGTGAAATTTGAAATAGAAAAAGTTTCGATATCTAGGGACGCGGTGGAGTCGCGACCCCTCCCGAGCATGAGCTTCACTGTGATTGGCCACCAACACTCCAAACCAGGAAGTATTGGCAGCCATCTTGTGACTCGGTAGAAACGAGTCACAAGAAAACAGCAAAACAAAGTTGAAAAACAAGAAAAGGGGGCAGGGTAGAAACATCCTGGGGGTAGAAAGACCTTGACCCCCAAGGCCTGCTCAGGGGGTCCCACAAGGACCACCAGGTCCCAAAAAAGCATTTTTTTTAAAACAAATTCGGCGAAAGTTGCGAATCCCGCTGAAATGTAAAAAAGAAATGAAGGTCGGGCTCCCGCGCTTCATTTAATTGAGGCCCCCGGGTGGCCCAGGTCCTGGGGGCATTGCCACAAAATATTAGCAGGGGCTCGCCACCTTCCCGGGGCTATGTTTATAATATGAGGGAGGGCGTGTGACCCTCCCGCAGCCCCAGGGACCGCCATCCCCAGTGGGTTGTTTAATTTGTGGCGGCACCCGGGGCTTTTCTCGAATATTTGCGGGGCACCCAGACCCCCCTCAGCCACGGAGGCTGCCACCCCAGGGCTTCTTTTTTTACATAAAAATTAAACTGTGGGGGGGCTTGAGCCCCCTCACACACGCCCCGGGTCCGCCACCACCCCGGGCACTAATTATGTAAATTCGGGGGTCCGTTTTGGACCCCTGAGCCCCAGTGACCACCACCTCCACGAGGCTGTGCACTAGTTGGGAGGGGGGCCATGCGGCCCCCCTCCTGGAGCCCTCGATGGCCCTGGGGACCACCACCCCCCAAGGCCAGCTCCTGCAGTGTCCCGGGGTGCCCACCCCCGGGACACTGCTGTTTGCTATGGCAGGGCGGGAGCCGCGCGGCTCCCGCCCTGTAGAGCAAACTCTGCTTTGGATTTTGGAAGCGAGAGCAGTTTTACTGCTCTCGCTTCCAAAATTCAAAGCAGATTGTTTTTCCACATGGGGAGCTGCATGTCAGCAGCTCTCCTTGTGGAAAAGCAATGCCGGCTCCTGCAGGAGGCGGGGAGCCGCTGGGACCGTGGGGGCATTGGGGCTCACCCACGGTCCCCAACGGATAGGGCCCAAAAAATAAAGTCTGGCCCCGGGATATGGGCCCCCGGGCTAATAGAGGCCTCAGGAGGGCTGCCACGCAGCCCCCTCCTTAAAGAAATAAATATATGTGGCCATGCCCCGGGTATGGGGTCCCCAGGGCCAGAATTGGCAACCAGGGGGGGTCCCACTCGGCCCCCTTCCTGTTTAGATTTTTTTTAATAAAAAAAGTGGTCAGGCCCTGGGGACCTCAGGAGGCGGGGAGCTGGCGGGACCGTGGGGGGACTGTGGGGGCATTGGGACTCCCCCGACGGTCCCCAACGGATAGGGCCAACCCCAGGGGATGGGGTACCCGGGGCTAGAAGTGGCCCGGGAGGGGGGCCACGTGGCCCCCTCCCCCCCCAAAAAAAATAAAAGCTGGCTCCAGGGGATGGGGTTCCTGTGGCTAATAGAGGCCTCAGGAGGGGGGCCAAGCAGCCCCCTCCTTAATGAAATAAATATATGTGGCCATGCCCCGGGGATGGGGTCCCCGGGGCCGGAATTGGCCATGGGAGGGGGTCCCACACGGCCCACTTCCCATTTAGGTTTTTTTTTTTTTTTAAAAAAGGGGTCAGGCCCTGGGGGAAGGAAAAAGTAGGGGGGCCACACAGCCCCCTGTCTAAATGTAAAAAAAAAATAAGACCAGCATCGCGCCGGAGGCACCGCACCCTCCTAGCAACACTTCAAATGCGCCATGTGGCACATTTTAAGTTGGGAAATTAAATCCCCTTCAATACTGGGGGTCCCTGGGGGCCAACTAGCCCACCAGGTACTTCCAGTATGCGCCACAGGGCTGCCTTGCAAAGAGGTGGTCCGAGGCCATGCCGCTTTTTACACCTCTCTGCAATGCAGCTCTGTGGCGCTTAGTGGAGGCACCTGGTGGTCTAGTTGGACCCCAGGGACCCTCAGGACTCAAGGGGATTTAATTCCCCAATGTACAACGCACCAGGGGGCGTGTTTGCACAGTGGTGCAGGGAGGGGTGTGCCCTGATTTGACAAGTGTGCAAACGCGCCCTGTGGAGCGTTTTAAGTTGGAGGATTAAGCCCCCTTCAGTCCTAAGGGTCACACACCTCCACTCATCCATGCAGTTACTCACACACCTAGTCAGTCATGCTAAGAATCAACCAGACTGCCATTTTCTCACCTATGCAATTATACATACACCACCTCACGTATTCATACAGATACTAATGCATACTTACTCTCTTATATAATCAGTGATACAAGTACACACTCATCCATACAACCAGTCTCACAATGACTGACTGTCATGTGGAGTCATTTATATACTTCAACTCTCACATACACCTGTTTTTACACATGTAGTTACTTGGACATGTACCACTGAGACATCCGTTCACTCACCAACACACCCATACAAAAACTCACACACCCATACAGCTGTTTCCACATGCACTCTTGCATCCATACACCCAGTGAATCAACCACTCACACACATATGCACAGAGTCATACACCTCCCACCCACCCACACACAGACTCAATCTCCCCCACAAATACTCAGACAACCAATCAATAACCTATATAGACACTCATGTAGCTACTGACCAACCCATGCAGCAGCTTGCACATCAACAGAAAGACTGGTACAGACATTCACACAGTTTAGTCACTAACCCATGCATTCAGTAAGACACATTTAATCACTCACTTATAGAGTCAGTCACGTACCTACTAAATACTCCACCCAGACACTTATACACCCACTCATTCTTCAATACACCTTGGAATATATATAAAACATATTTAAACTTTACAGAAACACACAGTCACTGGATGATGTCATCAGTGATGTCATCAGTCATGTCACTGACCATGTCATGAATGATGTAATATGTGACGTCATGAGCAGTGCATTGCAGGTGTGAGAGTTATAGTTAGCTGAACTAACTATAACGGTGGAATTTTTATGGTTTTGTGAGAGTGAAATGTCCAGCTAACTATAACGTCCCTGAAACCTATGTTTTTTCAGTGAATTTTTAAGGTTTTGTTAAATGCTAATTTCTAACTATAACGTACCTGAAACTTTTGTTTGTTTTAGTGAATATATATATATATTTTGGAGGGGGAATATAAAAACAATAATTCAACTATTTAACAGATGTATTTAATTTGAAATATTAAAGGTAACATAGTTATAATTAGCAAATACATATATAGCAATCAAAAATATCTAACCTATTTCAAATATTACAATTAACATAAGAAAATAGTTGTATTTAAATATTTACATGTGTAGATATATATATATATATATATATATATATATATATATATATATATATATATATATATATATATATATATATCATCTTGTAATTGCTACTTCTAGCAGGTATGCAGGTGCCCAGTCACAAGCGCAAGTCCCCGTACATGTGCCAATAAGTATTCAAACCGGAAAGATGATGGGCTTTCCAGGGTATATTTACAGATGCAAAATGTATTCTGTGAAACAACAGTGGTCTGAAGCATTTGGGCTCAGATGCAAGCCTTTGCCAATGAAAAATGCCACCCACCACCTTTTAAAATAAATAAATCAGTTTCATAGACATGGAAGAGCTGGTTCAAAGTTCCGTGCAATGCAAATTCATATCATTTCAAAAGATTAAATACAAATAGTAAAGACCTGTTTTGACACATTCACAAAGCTGGGATTTCACATTTGTCAATTAATTAATTGGTGAAATATTTTAAAAAGGATTATTGCTCATAAAATGATTTCAAGAGAAATAGAAAATATATTCTGCTTATACAAACATCAAAAAGAAATACCCTCCAATACAAACTACAAAGAGTCACAGATCAGTCTTAATTGTCATAGAGGTGCTATAGTAAATTATTTGTATTTAAAAGATATTTATCACAACTGTGTTTATATTGTCATAATGATAAAAGAAGGATCTTCCATGGCATTAGATAAAACAGGGTAAAATTCCCCGATGCAAAAAACAAATAATGTGAACTAACCCTTGTGTGAAATGAACATGTAACAGATGTGAATGCCAAATGGAAGGGCAAGCTACAATTGGGGTAAAAATATGATGCAGAATTCCATCAGTAATGTAACCCAAGTGGGAACCCTCAGTATATATCTTTCACAGGAGAATATAGGTAATCAGTGTTCCACATAAAATGTCAATGTAGCCCACATTGCATATATAGTGAAGAGGACTTCTGACCAGATTTCCCCTTAATACCACTCATGGAGGTAAAATGAAGTCACTACTGTATTTGGGTAAGTGCATAGATGTACAAAAGCATTCGTTAGTGATTTCCTAATTGTGAGAAATTGCGAATCGCATTTAGGACATTGCTCATCGGAATGTACAATAGTAGTGGTGGGTAAAATAGCTAATCATTATTTTGTCGGTATGCTATTCAGGTAATTGTATTCTGTGATTTCCTAAATTGTGAATCCAGTTGAAATTAATGACTGTTGCATTTTGGCAGTGCCTAATGATATCATAACCAGGAAGTGGTGTTCAGTAGGAAAGAGTAGTGTGTGAATTCTGGAGATTGGGGACAGTATCCAAATAATATCTACTTGTATGTTTGCCATCCACCCAAAAACACATAAACATTTTACAAAAGGACCCAGAAACACAAAATGTAATTTTCTGAAAAAGAGCTGGAAATATTAACAGAGGAGTGTGTGGGTCACCAAGGCATAATCTTTTGAAAATCATGCCTCATAGTGCCAAAAGCCAGAAAACAGAACAGATCGGGGCCGATTACGATGCAGCCCGTAAAGGCTTCGACCGTTGGACGGAGCTTTCCAGGCGGCATCGTAATCGGCTTCTCGGTTTACTTTCCGACCGCCAAATTACCATGCTGGCGGTCAGAAACTAAACCGGCCGGTCATTTCGGCTGGCTTCTGACAGGCTCAAGGAGCTGTTGGTCAGTTGGAACAGGCCTTTTTGCCCTTGCGATTACAATGCATGGTTTCCGGCATAGTTTCCATGCTGGCCTGTCTGAAATGGAAACCATGTCTGAAAGCGTGTTTGGGGTTCCCAGCAAGGCCCCCTTGGGTGTGCGACCTCCAGTTGGGGGCCCAGAGGGCACCTATTGTGCCCCCTGTTGATCCCCACACCCCGTGGCAGGCACCTTGAAGTGCCTGCCACTGGGTGCAGGGATGAACAGTGCCTCCCATTTCTCAATGGGAGCATGTATCATGGCTGGTTTACGGCCGTAATGCATGCTCCCATAGGAAAATGTAGGAATGCGACCGAACTGTGTTCAGTCGCCTCCTAATTAGGAAAGGGACCACCGACCAGAGGTCGGTTGGTCCCAGGACCAATACAGTGTTGATTGGAATCAAGTCCGCCCGACATCGTAATTTTCCCCATGGAATGCAGTGCAAGAGAAAATCAACTCTGATGGATCCATCCATTGAAAAAATCTGAAAAAGTTGGTGCGATCTAACATCAAGAACAAAAGAGAAGGTTGCTACAAGCTGTCTAAGTGAGCCTGGAGCTACTGGAAGAGGCCCTAACCCCCATCAACTGCCATTGAGGAGAGGGTAGAACCTACTCTGGAACCAGAATCAGTAGTTGGATTCAGTACAATTGATACATACAGCATTCCTGGAACCTCTCAAGATAAGTGTAATATAGCATTGTTACTTTTATAAATGTATGTAGTTAGGCTTTGTGAAAACATGTATCAATTTTAAAAACATTAACACTTCTTGTGTATATATAAATATAGAAAGTAATCAGTATATTTGTGAAACTTAAGAATGCAGTGCATCATGGTAGATGTAGTGAAAACACATTAGCTTGAGGTTAAGGAAAAAAGAATTGTTGGTCCAAATATACTAACTTTGGTCCAAACATTAACTATTAATATCTTTTCTAAGAGATATCCATGCTCATAGACATAATGTGCCAGAAACCTAGGGACATGAGAAATCTCACATGCACCTTAATAAACCAAGTGATCTTAACATCCAGGACACAGCACCTCAAGCTGAATCTATAAGTCCCAGAGTCTCATAGCATACGCAGTCAGTAGAAGATGTTTGTGGAACGAAGCACCAAGCGTATTATCCAGGATGCTGTATTGAGGCCAAGACACCTGCGGGGAAGATGTGTAGCTCACACTCGCCCCGTTGCACACACACAATCCCCACAAAATGTGGGCAATGCTGATACTGATAAAAATGTTGAACTCTTTGGAGGCATCAATGCTTAACGTTCAGCTCCTCCAACAAAACTAAATCAAGATGGTCAGTTGAAAACTGACAAACATAGTGAAAAGCATTAGATTTGGGTTTTTAAAAACTTCCTAATTAATTTACTGAAAACCAGATCACCATGAATGAAAAACATCATAGTTATATAGGTGCAATGCAGAATCTATGCCTTGAGGTAAATCAGGATAATATGAGTCAAAAGCATAGGGAATGTCAACACTCTGTACGTATTGATGGCTTAAGTAGGTCAATTAATCGCCTTGCGCACGCCACACCCACATTGTCATGCCGTACTGTCAGCCTACAAGTTGAAATGGGCCACTACAGCGGCGATGTAGCTTGAAGCGTTAATCAAATTACAAATGCTTTAAAAACATTGCAAACCACACAAATTACATGTGGCACTCAACTAGTAGGTGCTGAAAATGAGGATCAGTCCAGTGTCAGCAGCATTTCTGCTACAGATAGTATGCCTCTTCTTGAAACTGGCATTGCAGTGCTGTTGGGGGGAATGCAGGAGCTTCAACATCGTCTCGTAGCAAGCGCGAAACATATAGAGAATGTTGTTGTCATTTGTTAGTTTTTATGCCTGTAGATTAAATCCACGTTTCTCCTTCTGTTTTACATATGTGACTTGCAGTAATGTTGCATTGTGTTGCTTACATTCATTACTATGCTTTATAATAAAGGTAGATTATGGTTTACCAACTACAAAGCATATTTATTATTATGCAAAAATGATTTTATAAAATTTCAACTTCCCCTCAGCCGTCTGCTGCTCTTGAGTCATCATGTTGTAGTGGTGGTAACTGCTTTTCTTCATCTTCATCAGGCACTGACTCAGACACCCTAAATTTCAATCCTTTCTGAGTTGCTATATTATGTAGAATTGCACGTTGTAACAATGTTACAACAGATTTCTGGAGCATAATGTAGGACACCAACACTCTTATGGAGACATCTAAATCTTGTTCCCCTCTGTGAAACATTGTAACACCACTCGCTCTGTGTAAAAGGGTTCAGATAAGGAGTCATTATCCATGGGTGCAGGGTGTAAGCACTATCACCTCAACATAAATGTAAATATTAGCACACCAAACACAAAGGTTATGAAGGAAAATATAAAAAGTTAATTAAACACAATTTACCCAATAAATAGCCATCTTCATAATCTCCTCTTTGCAGCCTTGTGTAAATACCCCTTTGTCTAAACATAAATGAATCATGGGTGTTCCCTGGATAGTGTGCTGCTATATTCGTAATGATATTTTTAGCCTCACACACCACTCGTATACTTAATGAATGGCTATTTTTCCGGTTAATGAATAAATACTCAATGGCAGATGGTGGGCAAATTGACACGTGTACCATCTATGTTCCAAATCACATGTGGAAAATTGGTAATACTATAAAAATGCAATACTTGTGCATTGTGAGGAAAGTAAATGTGAGCATTTAGTCGCATTAACACAGCATCTAGAAATGCTCAAAATCATTGAGATTGAAAGCTCTGTGACACCCCACCAGCTGCAGCTATAACACCCTGGTAACTACCTGAAGCTAAGAGGTACAAAGAATATAAAAACTACACATGGCTGGGGATAGAATTGCCATGCAGTGTATTACTTTCAAGCTGTGGTTTTAAATCAGCTATGAGCTCCATAATTTCAGTGCTACTTAGGTTGTACTTCATATAGATTTCTTTTGTGTAGGGGAAGTGTTGGACATCAGAGGGGTTACATTTACAACAGTCTGTGCTACAGTAAGGAAAGCACTGGACCGCAGAAGGGTACGATTTACTATTCACACTCCAGTCTGTGCAGCAGTATGGAAAGTGTTGGACTTCAGAGGGGTTACATTTACTATTCCCACTCCAGTCTGTGCAACATTAGGGAAAGCCTTAGACTTCGGACGGGTAACATTTATGTTTCCCACTCCAATCTGTGCAACAGTAGGGAACGTACTTCACTTCAAACACATTACATATTAGAATAACCCTACTACTTTAGACCCAATATAAAACTCCTAATATGGACATTATTAATTAACCCCCCAAAAATCTATATATGAAATATACAAATCAATTAAATAATTGAAAAGATTATTTAAACTGTATTAATTACTTATCAATTAAAATGTCTATTTATTTATTTATTGCTTAATTAACTTCCCACCCTACACCCCCACAAGTCTAGCAGCCCACACTTAAAATGTAAATAAAATAAATAAGTATAACACAATTTACATAATTGATAATCAACTAACTATTTAACGATTAATAATTATTTGTTAATTCATTATTAATTAAGTAACGTCCCACCCTACACCCCTACAAACCTAGCAATCCACACCAAAATATGACTAAAATAAACCAATACTACATAATGTACATTATTAATTGTCAGTTAAATATTTAATGATACATAATTGATAACTAATTATTACTTAACGTCTCACCTTATATATCCCTACAAACCCAACAGCCCACACCTAAAATATAACTGAAATATACATTTATTGCACAATTTACATAATAAATACTCAATTCAATAATGAGTAATACATTAATAATTAATTGTTAAATAATTGTTACTTAATTAACTTCCCACCCTATTCCCCTACAAACCCAGCAGTCTGCACCTAATATATAACTATAAATATAATTATTACACAACTTACATGATTAATAATCAGTTAAATAAGTAATAATACATTAATAATTAATTGTTAATTCATTATTACTTAATTAACTTCCCAACCTATACCCCTACACACTTAACAACCCCCTAGAACACTATAAATTACTATTAGCAGTTAAATAAAACATTATAAATCACTTAAAATGTCACACTATATTTAGAAATATGATTAACAGTTATACAATCAGTAACACATAAAATTAATATATGTACTAAAACACATAAAAGATAATTTAAAAAACGAAATTTTTACTACTATATTGTTGAAAACGATATTAACAACAACGATATTCTTAATAACATTACTTACCTGAAAAAAAATCGAAATTCTTGACAACAGTATTTCTGCATCATGATATTTTTGCATCAAGATATTGTTTTTTAGATATTTCTGTATCTTGATATTTCCAAATCGATATTTTGCATAAATACCGTGTAGTAGAGTGCAAATTTGAGTGTTGTCTATACTTATCCAGCTTCTCTCCAACTGTCAATTCTGGAGAACCTCAGGTTGATTGACACTGTGATTCTCTGGTGCCTGTTTTTTCTTTTGTCAGTAACCCCTCTTAGACTCCTTTGGGCTGTGTGAAGATTTCTTTGACGCCTGTCACCCTGTCCCTTTTGTTTTGCTGTGGGCGCTCAGAGACAGAAGGAGAGAAAAAACATGTGGGACCTTAGATCCACACCCTATGTTTAACATGCTGGGCTCCACAGCACTGAGATACTTACTGGTATCCGAGACCTATTGGCATCTCACAGGGCCTATTCGGGCCCTAGTATATGCAGTCCAAATGTTACTTTCAGAAATTGCTAGTAAAGGATTCTGCATAAAAAAAATGCAAAATACATTGCAACATTCACACTAAAAATTGGATGACCCAGGTAAAATCTGGTAGCATCTGGTAAAAGTAGCAGAGTGAGTGTTTCTTGTAATGTCACAATTTACGGAGAATTGTTTCTCTCCAATTGGTGCGCTATAAAACAGATGTAAACAGAGTTGGATTGGCCCATAGGGCAATCGGGCAATGGCTGCTGGGCTGGTTTGAAAGATCAGTGTGTGGGTCGGTTTCTCAGCAGTTTGTGGGATGGTTTTATGGCCAGGTGGGCCAGTTTTACTGCTGATTTCCCTAATATTATGATCACAAGCATGGTCTGCAGCAAACACAATAAACATGCAGTCTCCCATACATTCAAAAATACTCATAGAGCTTTTCTTTAATGGTCAAAACTGGGCTAATTTGCAAACATTGGTTGTTTTTTAGCTATCTGGTTCACTAATTTTGGTGCCCGCGCCTATCTTTTCTCCCAGTCCGACCCTGGATGTAAAGCCTGCTCATTATCTACTGCTCTTGGAAAATAATCTGTGGCAACCCGGTATTCCTGGAACCTGGGTATACACCAGTGGCGGCCCTCACGCATCGGGGGTGGGGTTGGGCGAGAGGTTTAAAAATGTTTTTACCTGATTGACGCGTCGCTCCTCATCCGTCATCTCTTCAGGCCAGATCAGGGAAACAGGAAGCACCCGGCTCCCAGTACCCCCATAGCCAATCACAATGCTGCAATGCAGCATTGTGATTGGTCTGAGCGTCGTAGTTCAGTGCTCAGCCAGGGACTGGGGGTCTCAGCATGTTCTCCACCCAGGCCTATAATACAGCCTGGGTGGAGAACATGCAAAGTGTGCATGAATGTTTGGCATCCCTAGACGGCCATCCAAGCATTCATTCGCACTTGGAGTGGGGAAACCACTCTTCCCCTGCCCTGCTCTAAAAGCAGAGCAGCTCAGCCATGCCCGCAGAGCTGCCACAGCAGGGAAACATAAAATGATAATAAAAATGAGTTATTAGCATTATATGTTTCCTTTATTTACACTGCTAAAAAGTAGAGGGCGACGCTCCTCTGCCTTAGCAGGGGAGCCGCCACTGGTCAAAAAAACACAGTTGAATCCTTGGGGGAAGCTTTAAAGCCTATGCTTCCTGGCTTCGTAAAAAGTGTATACATACACCTATTATTTTATTCATATTTTATATGACCACACAAGGGGGATGAAAGGGGAAGAAAAAGACAGAAACACCACAACAAAGGGCACAAGCATGAACTCGCAAGAGTGAGATAAAGGGGCAGGGAGAGTATCTGGTGGTGGATTAAAGAAGTATGAGGTGGAATCAAGACTACGCAGTCCAACATTCAATATTGCCAGTCTCGGGCTTTAGTGCAAAGCTTTGGGCATCACCACTTAATCCTTTAAAAAGTAAGCACTGGACCCACTCATACAGGGAACTGTAAAAACAAAAGAACTCCACAAAAGCCAATCACCTAAAGACCAGCCCTGCTCCTGTCAACTCCTCACACAATCTCTTCCATCCACCCATTCTCTTTCTTGCCTTCTCTCCATTCTCACTTCTCACTCTCTGATTGCTTTTTCACTACCTTTCCTGCTCACTCCCTATCTTTCTGTCCATCTTGGAGCCTCTCATGCCAGCTGCAATTAACCTCCGGAAGCTGAGGAAAGGGCCTCAAAGGGCTCCAGCCTACTAGGGGAACACCAATAGAATGAAAGGACTTCCAGCCCTTTCTATTAGTGGTGAATCCATGGGGCTAGAGTTAAGCATAGAGTCAACAGTGGCTCTCAAATTCAGAACCATTTATTACTGTGCAAGGTGGTAAAAGATAGCTGATCAGGTTTTTCAACTATTTAGGACACCAGTCAGCAAAAAATATGACAGTGACCATGTGTTAAATTCACATTTCCAGTGCTCACCTTAAGTGATCTGGATCAGCCTCTATCTCTCTTTTGCAGGTTATTTTTCATCCTGGCCTTCTCTACCATGCTCTTTATTTGCACCTTTCTCTATCTTACTTTGGGTCAAAACATGAATGTGAAAAGTTTGTCCTGAACCCCATTTTCTGCCAGTAGCGGCTGCTTTTATTGCGAAGTGGTGAGGCGGGGGGAGGAGGAACACTAACAAAAAAAGACAGAATTATGAATATATAAAATAGCACTTGCCTGTTCCGACGGCTGCTGCCTTACTCCCAATCTTCGCCTACCGTCCAGGAACTTCTACACACTGCACATGCTCCCAGGTGCCAATCCCAGCACTGCTCTCATGCTGACAATACTATTCCCAGCATGAGAGGAGAGCTGGGATTGGTCTGAGCGCCCTGGTTTGGCAATCAGATATGGACTGGGAGCCTGTGTTGCTTCTACACCTGGCTGTACAACACAGCTCTGGTTGGAGAAAGGCTAAGTGCGCATGACGGTTTGGCCAGCCCCAGACAGCCAGCCAAACAGGTATGTGCACTTAGCAGCGCCCACCACTCCCCCCTCCTCCGTGGAGCTGCTGCTTCACTATGGATGGCCCTGCACCTCCCTCGGCTCGGCTGGCGGCCTGCAGGACGAAAGATAAAATGATAACATTGTTTTATTATCATTTTATTTTTGTCCTTTGCCAGCTTTCAGCAGGGGGGGCAATGCTCCTCCGACATAACGGAGAGTCCACCCCTGCTATCTGCACGCAATGGCCACCAGTTGCACAAATTAAGCATTGCCTCATTCTTGTGCCTGTTTACACTTTTCCATCTTGATATTTACTCCATGATCAGGTAAAGAGCCTAGTAAAGGAAAAATAAACACATTTCATTTTAACATGTAGGAATATTATTAAGTGGAAACATATTCAATCTTTTCTGTATATGTTCAGCATATTAATCCATGAAAAAAGCCACAGTCTGTCGATTCCCTGAGTAGCATTGTGTCTCTTTTCCCCACTGTGGTGACCAAGATCATGTCCAGGTCTTGCCACTTTGGAGACAATCTCGGTGGAGGCAGATCGGCCAAGACATCTGGCTGATTGACCAACACACCGCTGAAGGAAAACAAGGAAGATGTTAGTCCACTTTCCAAGATGCCTGATTAGTCACCATCTTAGCCAAGAAGGTAATCCTTGGAATGTTTTGGTCCAAAAGAAAGATATTGGTTTGTGATTTGTACTCCTGGTTTGTGGCCATTTCCGACCATCATAGAGCCCAGAACGGTTCACTCCTGTTACATGCCTTAAGACGATGTGATGAGAGAAAGAAAAAGGGTGTCTGTACCACAGAGACCAGAAGTAGGCGCGAATTGTACAACAATTTAACTTGACATTCCATTTTTGATAGATTTATGGATATTGTAGGACATAAGCAGATTTGTATGTATGCATGTGGATGTACAAAGCGCAAACCTAGAGACAGAGGAATGGAGCACTATATAGAAACGATAGGATGATACTCATGTGTTGAGATAGGAAGAGAGAGGGCCGGTTTCTGGTGTAAGGGCGCAGTCACAATAAGAGAGGTTGGTGAGTGGCTAGAAGTATGATCGGGTGGGGCGGGTAGGAAAGTGGGTAGAAGTTACTAGGACAGTTGGGTAAATTAGGTAATCTGATGATTAGATGCAGCTTGAAGAACAGCATCCCTTTATATTTTCTGAAGAAGATGTAGGAATGGGGACTTAAGGACTGGTTTTCTTTGGCGGACACAGTACGATCCATCCCATCAAGGAGCTTGAGAACATTACCCCCGTCACCCTGATGGGGGCCACATCCTTTACAATGCAACTTTTACAACACACTACCATTACGACGCAACTTTTACAACGCAAGTTATTACAACGAATTGCGCTGGAGGGCGCTCTAGGATAGGGAATAGTTTAATTACTATCTGTAGGAAGGTAGAGCCCTGACTATGGTTGCCCCCAACTTTTTGCCTGGTGTTTTGCTGGTTTTCTGACTTAGTTGACCTGAGGCCCTGCCAACTTCTCACACTATCCAACACCCTCCCTACTATCCACGCGGACTGGAGCTGGAATAGTAAATTAAACTATTCACTATCCTGCGCCGCCCAACGCAAGTCGTTGTAACGACTTGCGTTGTAAAACCTGCGTCGTAATGGCATGCGTTGTAAAAGCATGCTTTGTAGTGACATACATCCCCCTGATGGACCACCAACCACCATATTTAGAGATGACCGCCAGTCCTGTGGGTATCTCTTTACGCTGAATGGAAATGCTACCCCTCTTCACTGAGGAGAAGGCCTCATGGACCTTTGCTAAGCTGAGGACGTCACACCCACAGGAGCTTTGACTTCCTCAGATCAGCTTGGGCAGCCAGGATCCTGCGCATTTTGCGCATGTCTGGCTCCTGGCTGCCTGAACTGAAAGTTAACAGAGTCTGTCCTGCTGACCTTTGTGCAGCCTGACAAACACTGTGAGAGGCAGAAGATGAAGGGGCGTGGCCCCTCAGCCCCAATGGACCAGCCGCCCCTGGAGATGGCGTTCCAAACCCTTAAGATATAGCAGGAAAGGGCTTGGCATTTGTTTTTTCTACTTCCTGCATTCTTGAACTATAGTCTGGAGATGCTTTTGGTGTGTGTGGTGTGGGTTGCACCGCATGTCTTGATGATGGCTGCTGGTAGTGTTATAGATGCCCTCCATAGGTTTATCCATGGTTTTCTATCAACTGGTCTGTTTAGCTGACACGTATCAAATGAGATGGAATCAAATGAGGTGGAATCAAATGGATGGTGGAGTCAAATGAGGTGGAATCAAATGGAAGGTGGAATCAAATGCGGTGCAATCAAATGAGGTGGAATCAAATGGAAGGTGGAATCAAATGTGGTGCAATCAAATGAGGTGGAATCAAATGGAAGGTGAAATCAAATGAGGTGGAATCAAATGAGGTGGAATCAAATGGAAGGTGGAATCAAATGCGGTGCAATCAAATGAGGTGGAATCAAATGGAAGGTGGAATCAAATGTGGTGCAATCAAATGAGGTGGAATCAAATGGAAGGTGAAATCAAATGAGGTGGAATCAAATGAGGTGGAATCAAATGGAAGGTGGAATCAAATGCGGTGCAATCAAATGAGGTGGAATCAAATGGAAGGTGGAATCAAATGAGGTGGAAGAAAATAAGGTGGAATCAAATGGAAGGTGGAATCAAATGAGGTGGAATCATGCATCCACATCATGTGACGGGATGCACAAAGGTTACTGTGTGTACATGATGGCTGGCCTCCGATCAAAGGTTTATGTTATTCAGCGTGTTTTGGGATAATCCTTTTTTTTTTTTTTTAAAGTAACCTTTTATGGTTTAGCCTTATGCTCTGTTTCTTATCTCTTGCATACTCCCGAATCTATTTGGATAGTAAACATTTGCGGAAAGAATTAGTAACTTTATATTACATCAAAATATTGACAACTGTGTCCAAGGAAATGTGCTCGTATTTATTAATTAGAGACATCTGTTCGGAGGTTTACAGAGTCGTTGTGCTCTGTTTATTACTGCCTGTTTGTAGTCCTAGCAACAGCTGGCCTTGCCAAGTGACTGCGAAGTGTCACTGGACTCCTATTTAATGACCAGTGTGTGATATGTCAACCAAAATTATATAAGAAGTTAATGAAAGGCCTTGCGGAGAGGACGGACACTAATGGGTGAATAAATTATAAAAGGCCCTTATTATCTGAAGAGTGTATTAAATGTTTAAATTAGAGCTCAACAAAAGTAAATTTACTATGAAATATCATTGATATGTTTGATGGACGAAAGAAGTGTTGTGATGCATTGCGTCAGTCTGTCGTGGTATGCAGGGGCGTTGCTTCAGGGGGTGGGCGTGTTTGGGGTATTACAGCCCCCTAGTAAATGTCCTTTCTGATAAATAGTCAGGGCACAAGTCCTAAAAAAAGAAGTGGGGGGACTCTGACGTCACGACAGGAAGTGACGTCACGAAAGGTGGCTTGCACCATCAGACTCATTGTCTCCCCTCGCGCACCCCTTAGATGCGATTGCATCAGAGAAGCCAGCGCGTGAGCAGCATTCTGAATGGGCTCCGATCTCGCCCCAGAGAGGCTAAAGAGAGAATGTGTAGCTCCATTTGCTCCAGTTATCGAGCTGCTGTTAAAATTAGCGGGGAGACGTCGTCCACCCGCGTGGTACCCCGACTCGAGCCCTGTATAGATGAGTACAGGTGTTTTCAGTTGTTATGCTGAGATGTCTTTCGGATTTCCCCCGGACGTTTGACATACACACAGACAAAAAAACACACACTCACTCCACCGGTGTATTGAAAATCCTCACAAACAGTGACGGCCGGCACGGATCAGAGGTAAGGGAGGCGGGAGAGGGGGAGGACGCAGGAGGGCGGGGACGCGGTGGAAGAGGCTATAAAAAAATAAAATGAAAATGTACTTTCTCGCCGCTTCCTTCCCGCGTCTCTCCTCAGTAGTCCTTCCTCGCTCGGCCACAGAAAGCACACCGGTCTCCCAGTCAGCCCAACACAATGCTGTCTTAGCAGCATTGTGATTGTCTGATCACCATGTTTCGGCGCTCAGACGCTGACTGGAGGCCTGGACATGTTCTCCATGTAGGCTGTAATGCAGCCTGCATGGAGAACAGGCAAAGTGCACAAGACTGTTTTGGGTGGCCCAGGAGTGCTGTTCAAGCAGTCATTGCGCACTTTAGGAGGGTGCTACTACTCCTCCCCTGCCCCCACCCCCTCACGGAAAGCTGTGGGTGGAAGTAGGATAAATTAAAATGATAATAACAAGAGCAGTAGGGCGATGCTCCTCCGCCTCAGCAGAGGAGCCACCACTGCATACAAATGTTGGTTAGTACAAAATATTGTGTTTTCTTTCTTAGTACTTCTGCCAATCTGTATTCTTCTCCCTTTCCACTGCCCCTGAGGCCCCTCTAATGAACGCTGCTTGGCATATAATACATTTTAAATGATATGCCAGCCTGAATTTGAAGCGCACATCCCCTAATCTTACTGACCAAGCCACACCCCTGGTGGTCTGCCTCTAAACAATAAACTCTGACATTAGAAAACGATATTGGGGTCCTCATTACAAAGCTGAGCATTAGTGATTATCAGGTGGTTGACATAGCTTCCTGAGGGAGGGAGCTACAAAGTGCATAAGCAGTGGCCCGAGGCTTACACTGAGGAAGGGCAGTCACAGTCACCGCTCGTGGACAGTTGAGTTGCTCTGGTATTATTTTAATAAGGGAGCGCCCACACAAAAGAGGTCATGCCCACGACTTCCAACGTTGGCTGCAATATGCAGAATCATTATTACACAGTTGGTTGTTAGAGCCCATACACCACCCAGGGTTATACAAGGCGCTTTCTTGGTGTAGTGCACACAAATTTTGGGACAGAGATGGGATCAGGGGACCCAATATATCCGAGGAGGGGTCACAGAGGCCATCTCCACACTGGAATGCCACATGGCATTTGGGTTGCAATGGAGCTTTGGGTCCTGGTGCCATTAAAGTAAATTGTGCACAAACCCTCTTCCACTAAAGTCGACCCCCCTCCCCCTGGCTCCATTGGCTGAGCCGTAAAATGTAACCAAAACCTGGGACCATAGGGCCCAAACACACCAGAACCCCGCTGCCCCTGCTGCTCTGTTGATAGCTACGCCCCTCACCTTTCTGCCGAAAAGAGACTTTTTTCTTTGCAGTCCAGTCTATGCAGAGCCAAAATGGCGAATAGGAAACTCATCAGCTTAACCAGTTTTCTCAGTAATAGGGACAGAGAGAGACTGCTGCATGTAAACCCTCCCCAGTACACCACAGATACTGTTACTGCTAGGATAATGTGTGCACGGAGCTGCTGGGGCATTTACTCTTCCTAGATGTAGAGAGCCACCCGGGCTCTTCTCTAAAATGTAACCACTTTTCACACATGCATACACCCCTCGGGGCGGGCTCGTCCCGAGTGGATAAATATACAGCGGAAGATCGCTCAGGGTCTTCCGGCCACGAAAGTTAAAGCACTGACGTTGTGTCTTCATTTCAGCGCAGCAGCGGCCTAGTTCCACATATACCCGCCACGCTACATTGGCGACGAGGCCGGTCGCACCCCACGCATGCTTTGCCACCTGCCCGGATGGCTGCTGGGAGCTCGCGGAGCCCACCCACGTCGTTCTGCTCCATCTGAAGCCTACAGCCGCTTAGTGACATGCAGCGAGCACGCGGAGCCCACCCGCACTGCTCTGCACCGGCCGATGTCTGGAGCTCCCTGGTGCCTGTTTGGGCCCTCGTGGCGTCTGTGGCCCACATCGCCTGCCCCGCTACAGGAGCCGCTGTGCCTGTGCCCGCCCACGCTTCTCCCTGTCCAACGGGAGGGCGTTCAGCTGGCGGTGCTCACTGCGCCTGCATCTACCGTTGTGAGTGCCCGCTGCGCAAGTGCTGTCCCGCTATGTGCCTCACGGTGGCTAGGGCACCCCCCCTTCCGCTCTCTGCGCTGAGCACGCCTGCAAGGAGTTTGGTGCTCACACCTTCTGCCTCCCTGGTGCCACGTTCCAGTGTCTGGGCCCGTCTGCCAGGCCCCGGGTCCCTCACTAGCCCGACCAGCTGCGAGGCCCCCTGACTGTGCTGCTCCGCCAACTGCCTACTCAGCACCTTAAAAAAAAGAGACATTTAGAAGGAATACAGAAAAGAGGTGAGAGGAGCAGGAATAAACCCCTGGCATCTGAAGGACAGTGGCGAGAATAGATGGCACACTGGGATAAGTAACAAAACTGTGCAAGACTGACAGAGGCCTGGTGCACACACTTTTCCCCTCCTGCCAGCCAGCGCCAAAGAGCAAAACACTACCTGCACGCCGTCACAGCCACAGAACAGTCCGGTGCACATGGCCATGCATTAATACGCACGCCCGACCACAGTTCTCCAGCACCCAAGCCACACCCTGGCACCTGCGCACAGACGCACGGCCACGATGAGCAACCCACCGATGGCTGGTGCGGCCAGCCAACAAGCCGGCGGAAGCATTCCAGATAGGGGTGCCAATGCACCACCCCCAGGGCACAACCACACGGTGGTTGCACCTCTACCTCCCTTTAGTGAAGCCTCAGACCCTGCTGCAGCTGCACCAAGACGAAAAGCGTGGGTTTGACGGCTCAATCACTACTTCAAAGGGACAAAAGAAATGGATGGCACCGTGAAACGGTCACTCCTCATCTACTACGGAGGCTCAGAAATCTCTGACCTCTTCGAGACGCTCCCCAACACGGGCAATGATGAAGACTACGAGGCAGCGGTCGCCGTGCTCAACAGGCACTTTGACCCCCAACTCAACCCTGACTTCGAGAAGTTCAAGTTCCGGAGGGCGTCGCAGATGGACTCGGAGTCTGTCGACATGTTTTACGGGAGGCTGCGCCGGCTGGCCAGTACGTCTACATTCACAGACCACTGGGAGGAGATACAGGACCAAATCATCTTGGGATTCCGCTCCAAACTCCTGCGGAAGCTGATCCTGCGTCAGCCTGGAATCTCGCTGGACGAGATCCTGGTCCTGGCCCGCTCCCACTAGCTGTCAGATGTCCGAGTGGAGGAGATGGAGGTTGCCTTATACACGCCAGTTGCTGTCTCACATGCGCCCAGGCACCCGCCGATCACGAAGAGAGGGTTGAAGCAATCCAAAGACGCCCCAACACAGCTCGTCAAGCACCAAGGCCACCACCGGGAGGGCCGTGTGGGTACTGTGGAGAAGACCACCCAGCGACAGATGTCTGCGGGGCAAAGGTGAAGACATGCTCTCGCTGCAGCAGGCTTAATCACTATGCCAAAGTGTGCCGCGGCGGACGGTTCAGACAGACTCCGTCAAAGCCAAGGGGCATGTTGCAGCGTGCTTGCCAGATCTCCCTCAATGATCCACCGTCGACATCGGAGGCTCAGCAGCAGGAATGGTATCCGGTATTTGAAGACGATAACGATGAGGTGTTTGTGGTGTCATACGTCAGCAGGACGGACCACCTCCAATGTGCTCCGTCTCCGTGGGAAGCATGGCAATACAGGCCCTTATCGACACCGGCGCCTCTGTTAACGTGATGGACTCCGAGCAATATGACTGCCTGTCACAACGGCCCCCACTTGCACCCTCTAGGGCCCGGATCTACATCTACGGAGGGACTGATCCACTTCCTCTCCGAGAAGTCATCCAGGCCAAAGTCGCCAGCGGAAAATACATCACAGACACCAAATTCCACATCTCCGAGGGAAGAAAAGGGACACTTCTCAGCTGCCACACAGCGGAAGACCTGGGACTCGTTTTTCTTGCCAACCAGGTCCATGATTCACACGCCGCAGCCATTCTGAAGGAGTTCGCGGCTCTATTCACAGAACTAGGGAAACTCAGGGGCAAGAAATTGATACTCCACATTGACCCCTCTGTGAGACCAATCGCCCTCAGGCACCGGAGAGTGCCGTTCAATCTTCACCCACAGGTGGAAGAAGAGCTGAGAAAACGTAAAGATCTCGACGTGATCGAGAAGGTCTCAGGCCCACCCCCTGGGTGTCGCCGCTGGTCGTGGCTCCCAAACCCAAGCAGCCCGGAGCCATCCGGCTCTGTGTGGACATGAAGCTACCGAACACCGCTGTTAAAAGAGAATGCCACATTACCCCCACGATGGATGATATAGTGGCTGACCTAAACGGGGCAAATGGTTCTACACACTTGATTTGAACGTCGGGTATCATCAGCTGGAACTTGAACCAGAGAGCAGGTATATCACCACCTTCTCGACGCATGTTGGCCTCCAAAGGTACAAGAGGCTCAACTTTGGGGTGTCGTCGGCAGCCGAAGTCTTCCAAAATGCCATCAGAGAGACGCTGTCAGGGCTGCAGGGCGTGATTAACCTCAGTGATGACATTTTGGTATTCTCAGACACGTTAGAGGACCATCACAATCATCTACGGGCCACCCTGAAGAGACTAGAAGACTTCGGATTGACCCTTCAAAAGTCCAAGTGCTTGCTTTACCAAGAATCAGTCGACTTCTTTAGATATACCTTCACCCGGGAGGGACTGCTAGTAGATCCCAAGAAGGCCGCGGCTATCCGAGCAGCCACCACACCGAAGCACCTCACAGAAGTAAGGAGTTTTCTCGGCATGGCCAACTACTGTGGGCCCTTCATTCCAAACCTTGCTGCCATGTCAGAGCCGCTCCGGGCCCACACATGCAATGATCACAAGTGGGAGTGGACTGGGGTCTCCCACAAGGCATTCAATGATATCAAGGCAGGATTGCTTGATAAGACAGTAATGGCCTACTTCCAATCTGGGGTGGCGCACTGAACTGATCGTCGACGCCAGCCCAGTGGGTCTGGGACCGGTCCTCCTTCAAGAACACAGCCCTGAGGTCTGGAGGCAAGTAGCCTATGCCAGCAAGGCCCTTACCGACATGGACACAAAGATACGCCCAAATTGAGAGGGAAGCCCTGGCCATCAAAAGGGCGTGTCAACACTTTCACCTCTACCTATGTGGCCAAGAATTCCTGGTTGTGACCGACCACAAGCCTCTACTCCCGCTCTTCGCAGGCTCATACAGACTGGCGCCCTCGAAAATCGAGCGATGGGCAGTACAGCTGCAGTCTTACAACTTCAAGATCATGTTCCGTCCCGAAGCCCACAACCCAGCTGACTACTTATCAACCCACCCAGAGTGCACGTCACCTCCAGACCCGTCAACGGACACATGCAATGCTGAAGCATTCATGAGGATGGTGTCGCACGGCGCATGCCCCACAGCCATGACACTCGAGGAGATCAGCTGTGCCACTAAAGAAGATGAGACACTGTCACGGGTGAAGGTAGCACTGGAAAACAACGGATGGGCACACTTTATGGATGGGACCCGCCCTCTCCGAACGGAGATCAGCCACACCTGACAACAGCTTTGGCAAGTACACCAAAAACTTAGTGTGGGGGATCAGGGAGTTATTGTGAAAGGACACCTGATTGTAAATCCAGAAAGGCTCTGGAAGCAGATTCTCACACTGGCACATGTCGGCCCCCATGGGATGGCCAAGACGAAAGCAAGGCTGCGAAACAAGGTCTGGTTGCCCGCAATGGACTCCATGGTGGAAGAGATGGTGAGACAGTGCCATGCCTGCACAATCACAGAAGGAGATCCAGCGCCAGTGATTACTGAAGAACCGATTGAGTCCCCCCTGGGCAAAAGTCAGCCTGGACTTCGGGAGCTTCCCCAATGGACGTCACATGCTAGTCATGGTTGACTCGTTTTCGAAATTCACTATTGTGGAGGTGGTGGCGTCCACCGTGTTCACTCACGTGAAGCGAGTTCTAGACAAGACATTTGCGATGATGGGGCTGCCCAAGGAGGTCAAGTCAAACAATGGCCCACAGTTCCAGGGCCAGGAATTCTAGGAGTACCTTGAGAGCAAAGCGATTCGTCATCGGAAGATCACAACGCTGTGGCCTCAAGCCAATGGGGAGGAAGAACGGCTGATGCGGACACTGAACCAAGTGCTGCGCATCTCTGTGGATCAAGGTGAGGATGTTGAGACAGCTCTGGACCAATTCCTTGGGGCCTATCGCCAGACGCCCCACAGCGCCACCAAATATGCCCCGTCTCATCTGCTGTTCAAGCGGCCCTGCGAGACAGCGTCCCGTCAGACCCGACGTGGGAGCCCTTAGAGCGAGACAACGAAGCGGTTCAGGCCAGAAGGGAGATGACAAAACGAAGGCCAGCGAAGCCCGTTGGGCACAAGAGCCCCAGCTAAAGGTGGGAGACCGAGTGGTGATCAAAGACCGACACCCCGGTTGGAAGTTCCGGATGCCCAACGAGCCGGAGGTGTGGACCGTTGTAGGCATTCAAGGGACCATGGTCACTGCTCGGAGAGGACAGCACTCCGTCACGGGAAATGTGTCTAGCTTCAAGAAGACGGGCCAGAAAGAGTCTGGCCAAGAAGAACTCGATCATCCAGAGACCACTCCAAGTCTCTCCCCACCTGCCTCGCCAGGTATATTGAGTCCGTCGCCGGGGGAGCCCAGAAGTGTGAGTGAAGTTAGCGTCCCCGTGGCTGGGTCGGCCTGTTCTGGCGAAGCGCTTGAGCCATGGTCACTGAATGTTTCGTCCAGCGCAGTGGTCAGTTCCAGCTCCGGGAGCCAGAGGTATGGTCTCCGGCCGAACCCTACGCCAAGTCAAAGACAGAAAGACTTTGTATATACGTCTCTATGAACTGGTGACCCTATGGTCTATTACTAAAAGAAAGGAGGGATGTAGAGAGCCACCCGGGCTCTCATCTAAAATGTAACAGCTTTTCACGCATGCACCCTCGGGCGGGCTGGTCCCGAGGGGATAAATATACGGCGGAAGATCGCTCAGGTTTTATGACCACGAAAGTAAAAGCACTGGTGTTGTGTCTTCATTTCAGCGCAGCAGCAGCCTAGTTCCACGTGGCCCCGCCGCGCTATGCCAGCATTTTATGAATTTTAATTATAAAAAAGGAGGTTTAATACAAAGCCTTTTAATTACCGTCGAAAGTCTTGAAAAGTACTGACCCAGCCCGAAAATCTTATATTTCAGATGCAAATCTGATAATACGTGCCAGACAGTAACCTTGGGAAGGCTAGCGTCTCTCCTTCGAATTCACAACTCCAAGAAAAATGTCGAAAGCCCTGAATCCAAACTGCCCGCCCTTGCGTGTGTTATTCCTTTAAAAAGCTCACCTTTCGACATTGTAAGGAGTTCATTAGTACTGTACTGACTTTATTTGAAATGCTTTGACTAGTTTTGCTTGAACACTTTCAATGGCTGTACCCTGGCTTTAAAATGTACATGCCACTGCACTACTCTCCTAAAACTAATAAACTTGGCAAGGCCAATAAGTCTGATTTTTTCAAAAAAATTGACGTGCCTCTTCATTGATTGGCAGGTGAGTGGATGAAATTGGGAAAGATTCAATGAATAGGTGAGTGAGTATATAGATGATTGAAAGGGTGATTGAGGGAGTAAATAGACTGGCAAATCACGTATGCACTTACTCAACCGTTCATCCATCACTGCAACAATCAATCCATGCACTGACCTCGTTCTTCCATTTAGCATCCATGTCCCTAATCACACGCTCATTGAACCATATACTCACTGATCTAGCCTTTCCTCCAGCTGTTGATCCTTTCTCATATTCACTCACTCATCCACACAGCCATGTATGCAATCTTCCCAAACCATAAAGAACAATTCGACATAGTAAAAAACAGACCTTGGGTATTGTTAATGCTTGTTTAATATTTTACTATTGGGTGTTTTGAAACATTGTTAGTACTTTTCAGTACAGCAAGTAAAATTACACTTATATCCAAGAAAAATAAGATTCGTATTTACTTGCTCATTTACTTATTCATTTGCTTGTTTTGAAAGTAGGAATTGCACTACTGTTTGATTTTAATCAGATTGTTTGTTTTTATAGGGGTTAAAATTGAAAGGGCCTCCAGGTTTGAAAATACAAATGAGATACTTGTATTAAAATTCAAAGAAATAGCGGAAGCGAAATGGCATAACATTCATTTATGGAGCACATTAATAACATATCACACTGTCACCTTACCAGTTAATGGGGTACTGATATTTTGACAGTGTTGAAGTGCATGATAGTACATCACCTCTGCACTGATGAGTCAAGTGCCTACCCCCCTGCATCTGATATCTGCTCTTGAGGCATTCTCCCATAGTACCTGCATCGGGCTCGGACGGGTGAAGCTGCTCATGATGTGTTCTCCAGCACCTGCTTAGTCTCTCTGGTCCCACACTTGCCCCAACATTTTCTACCACAACCTCATGCTCACATATGATCCCACATTGTTGCCTCTAAAACTGAGATGCGGGCTACTCCATAAGCATCGGCGCCTCATACTTGCTCCCACAGTTGCCTCCTCTTTCCTGGGGAGAAGTGTCAGCTCATGATGCTCCTCTCATGAGCACTGCTGCTGCCTCAGGTCTGCGGTAGCTCTGTGGCCATTGCCTCTGCACTAAGAAGGTGTAAGGAATATGAACATGGTCATGGAAGTCAAAGTTTCAGAGGCCAAGGTGATCAGGGAGTAGAGGTAAATGCGGACTGTGCTTGATCACCCAAGACTCTCAATCGCTGCGTGAGTCTAGTGCAGGCCAGATGGCACTCGGTCCTGAGGGGACCACAAATGCTGTATGGCCATAGACACTGGGGAGGCTTATTTACAAGTCTGGTGTGTCGCTCTTTCTATGGAAAAAAGTGACGCACTGGCGGTGCAAAGCGGCTTGTAAATAAGCCCCTGCGTTTCTACATTGATTGGAAGGGCTACATTCTAGATGAACAATTCTGGCAACATGCATCATGTGCTTTTGGTGGTAGGTCAGTAGCTCACCCTCTATAGACTAAATTCAACTCAGCTGAGGGTTAGCCCTTCCAGGGTATTTTCTGCACAATCCCCAGAATATTATTTGGCTAATGTGAGCTTGTTGCCATAGCAAAGCAAGTTGTGGTTATATCCATTGCTCAGGGGAGTAACGCAGGCCCCCGCGGTGCGGGGGGGCCCTCACCCTCCAGGGGGCCCCGTCAGCACCGCACTTCTGCTGGGGAGCTCTAGATTGAGTCTCAAAGGGGCCCCTTCACGTACCCTGCAGGGGGGCCCCCTCAAGGTTTGTTACGCCACTGCCATTGCTCATGACAGAAGCAATGGCATGCTCCAAAATTGTGTCATTGCCTACCTTGCCTTTACACAAGATGATGTGTCCAAACCTCATCATCGTATTTGTACGATTGTACCTCTGTTATCATGTATCTTGACTCTCAGCTCTTATTGGTGGTTTTTGCTTTTGAAAATTACATACCAAGGAATCCTACCAAGATAACAATTTTTCACCTATGCACTTACAGTAATTGATAATGAGGATTCTGAATGTTGTGATGGCTACAGATGACTGTATTGGATGCATCGGGAATAATTGAAGCAGATCCAAGGTAAAAATAATCCACAGTGAAGTTTTTTTTTGTTTTTAGGCTCAGTCGAAGAGCCAATCCTCCAAGATCCCCCTCCAACTCTGCTGTCCTGCAACTGACTGGCCAAACTGGCAACCATTAGTCAGCACACAGGAGAATATAACTTGGAACGGCGCCCAGTAGATGCACATATACAAATGGTGCAAGGCATAGAATACATGGTACCCCCATACAACAAAGCACGGCTGCAAGAGCGTACAACATCCTATTAGAACTTCCAAGCTACAACAATGGCCTTACAGCGACCGATGATTCTTTAAGTCTTGTGGAAAGTTCACTTTGTCATCCTTAAATGTGCTGACGCTTAAAGGTCTCTGTTGTAGTTGGAGGCCATGATCTTCACACAGGAGACTGTAGCCACTCAGAAGGGAGGGAAGGGCCTGATGTACAAAGATTACATTCACAATCAATGGTCAAAAGTTGTTTGTTTTTGCAAATTGACCTTTGTACAAATAGGTTTAGTTCACAAAATACCTATTCGCAGGGGATCACACAACAACCTTCCTAAAAAATATTAATTAGGCAGGTCACCATTTGCGACCTCCCCCAATGATTGTCTACACACACAGAAATGTTGCACTGCAAGGTACCACAGACCACCATCCCTGTTATTGCTCCCAAAAATAGAAAAAAATATTTTTTAAACTGCTGTGTTTCTTAATGTAATGTTTATTAATGTAACCCTTTGAGATGGTGGAGGAAATTGCCCCCGCCAGCCTGTGTGACCTCCATCCACCATATTTAGAGCTGTCCATCAGTTCTGTGGACAACTTTAAACATTGGTAGGAACCAACAGCAAGGCAGTTCCTATCAGTGTTGTAAAAGTTTGACGGATGTGTCAATCAAACAGGCTGACTGTCCAATAAACTTTGACAAAAATGTACTTGTTCCTAAAACAAACTCCCAAACCAAGAGTTTGCTTCTGGAAAAAGTTGAACTCATGACCCCCCACACCATGGGAGTTTTCCCCCATGGTGTCGGGTCATTCTTTTTTCTTACTGTCACGCTCTGCCAGGTTTTACCTGGCGATGATGGACAGCACGAAAATCCATCTCAACACACATCCTAAGTAGGGCGGGTAGTCGGATGGCAAACTTTTGACGTCCCTTACACCATCAGACTGTTGGAGGAGTATAGCGTCCATGGAGCTGGAGTAGGCTCCCCTGTTGACATACTTTCAGTCCACCTTCCTCTAAATGAGGAGTGTGGACCGCCAGCATGGTACAGAGGGTACTTTGTCACTATTGCAATGGAGTACCCTCTCTTCCAAACTTCAAATCAGCCCCATTGCTTCTCTAGGATCTTCCTTCTGTGTCTTTGGCTCTCTGATACCGAAGATTAAGGCCTGATGTTGGTGTCGTAGGTGTTTCTAAACATCAGTCATGACTTCCTTCAGCCCTTCCTCTGTTGCCCCAACTCTCTAAGAGAGTTACCTAAAGTCCATCAGCAAGAATAGTAGGTCCATGTTCATGGTGTCTGCCTTATTTTCCAGCGCAGTATTGTGAACCACTAACGTAACTTCTTTGAGGGTGGTATCATCTTCATTGTGCATGTGGATTGAGTTCCATTTGTTCTTTTAGTGATGTCTTGATTTGCCTTTGCACTAACTGGGTGAATGTGCACTTGTCCAAACAATTAATGGGTGCATTGTGACTCCCTCTCCTTCAAAGTCAAAACAGAGGAGCCACCCTATTGCTAAGAATAGCCACAGGGTAATTGAGACAGAAAATACAACCAAGTCCCTCAAAGGATATGTGGATCAAATGTTGTAAACTAGCTACATATATCCTCAATGTACATAATGTATGGGCCCTCTTAACAGAAACCTGCTAATGATTCTAAAACCCCATTCCAGTTGTTATTATACCATAAAACAATAATACAATAAAACAATAATACCACCATAGTATTATTATCTGGGTTGTCACAGTGATAATAAACAAAACAGTAATGTCAACACAATATTCTCAAAAGGCCGTAAACAGTTTTTATTATACAAAATTCAGTACATATTAAAAATCATATCATCAAAACATCATACAACAAATGTCATCAATTAGAAGGTTAAAATCAGAATATTACATAAAAAGCCGACGCAGCGTTTTGGTGAAATTCGGATTGGTCACCTACTTCGGGACATAGTTTTCTGCAAATTTTATATACAAAAGTGCATCAGATTAACTTTCTATTACTTCCGAACATAATTAGGAATAATACATTTCATAGATACAAATCATAATTAGATTATACATGTGTATCCATTACTACATTACTGAACCCCTGTTCTCGAAATCACTGCATGGCATTAGTCAAAAATGAATCTGTCTAAAAACACCTTTTGGTGGGTATAGAGAGCACAAACTCAAACTATGGCTTAGTAAAATTAGATAGAAACAACAAAGATCCAACATATTTGCATTGTGACCTTCCTATAAATAAAAAAAATTCTCAAAGGTAGTGGATCCCCTGTTTGATTCAGAAGGGAAAATACCTTTTCTATATAAAAGCCAAGGGCTGTTCTGGAATGAGACAAATTATATAAGAAAACCAACAATTATGTCGGTGAACGCTCTCTAAAAAACTGGTAATTGCTCCATCCTTATAGTGTAGCATACCTTTTGATATGGCCAAATCCTTTTGTTTCTTGCGTACGTAGGAGCCACCGATATATAATGTCTCTAATGGCAGCCGCCCTTTAACAATATGAATGAATACAGGGAAACCATAGGACCAATCTCCTAAGACTTTAGAAAAATGTCATATGGTTTTCAACTTGAAAGGATTTTACCTTTCTTATCCGAGTATGGTGAGCCGTAATTGGACTCCACCTACAGTATTAGTGCACTTTGTTTATTTCACCCCACTGGTGCTAAAACATAAATCAATATATTATATGTTATTGCTCTTATTCATTTATTATGCATTATCTATCAAGTTACACAGGTTTAATGCTTATTCAAATAAGTTACCTGATTATATTGCCAATCTTTATAATGGAACTTTAATAATTGGTGGTTTCTGTACTGATCAAAAATTAGAAATCCACAATTAGTGCATGATATGTGTACATTCTAAATATATTCTTAAACTTACAAAATGGTTGTATCAGAGCTATTGTTTCTATCTAACGATTTATTCCTGCCCTTATCAAACCTATTGAGAACTAGAAATACGAGGCATGACTCGCAGTAGCAGAGAACCCTGTGTGCTAAACTTAATTGTGTTAGGGCTGTTAAGTTTCTCTACCAAGTTTCTACAATCCTTACTAATTTCTAGGGACTAAAACTACATCTCTATGAAACTAGTCTCGCATTGTCTTAGTACCCCATGGTCCCATAATAAACATCTCTCTTCATCCCCAATGTTAGCCAATTGCCCCTGAACACAACTACTTCTTTTAGTATTACTTGTGTTGCAAAGAGAACTAGTTCTTTTTAGTTACGTTCCCATGCCCAGTTTGCTCCGCTAACCCAAAAAAACATTAATCAATCCCAGATGAAGCGAGAGTATTTAGTTCCTCATGGCTTACTTGTTAAAAAAAGTCCGGCCTCCCTGCTCCCACGTCGCTGTCTTCCGGGTCAGGATACGTAATACGTCTTTCACCCAATGCGGTTTAAATATCCTGTAGGAGGTCATGTGATTAAATTAACTCCCGGGCACCACAAGTGGATTACTTGAAAACGCAGCGGCCATCTTTTATTATTATAATTTTGCTGTGTGTGAGGCCTTTCTTTCAATCACTCAAAGGTTCCTTTATAACATTCGACTACTGGTAAACATCCCAGAGTTTAACAAGACAAGATTTAAAGAATAAATGAATACTATCAAAATTTACGTCCCAAATGTAACAATTTCTTGAAATCAATCTCTCTTCTTCAAGTGAGGGATATAGAAAATTGTGCATTCCCCATAATTATCACGCAACAGGGTAAACAAGGAATAATCATATACCGTGAGCTTGTATTACACCCGATTAGAGTGCTCACGAGAATTCATAAGCTGATCGGTGGCCATCTTGCGTTAGAGAGTTTGATTATCGTTTCTAAAATCCGACCCCATAACTAAAAAGACCTCCCTCGATAGCAGTCTTTTTGAGTCAAAGTAGTCTTTAAAGTAATATCAGATAAATATGGAAGAGAATTTCTTTTATAATTATTGCTAATAAGGAATGAAAATAGAATGTTTTTGATGACTGCAATCTTGTAGTGTGCAATCTAAGTGAAGGATTTACTAGAGACCTAAACTAACAAAATACTGTGGAAATAGCCACAACTGGATTCGTATTATCGCTAAAGTACACAGACATTGAACCCTCATACTGGATTGCACCAGGGACATGTCCTATCGCTAAAGTGTATCTACATGGAATCCTATTTAATGAGTTTCATTATAGTTGATCTGCTAATAAGGGAACTTGTACACAAAGGAGCTATAGGGGTAGTGGGCAGGTCATCCCCCTCTCAAAGTCTTGTACACAACAAACCGACCTGCTCACTCGGTGAGCTTCATCCACAGATCCGTACCACGTTTCTGAACTTCCCGTGGAACAGCGGTTGCAAACTGTACCGTTTGTATTTACCAGATCTGGGCCACCACTTTAAAAAGAAAAGTTTTGTATTTAGTTGCGTTGTTTCCAAAGTCTGTGTTATCCAAGTTCTCCCTCCCCACTTGTGATAATAAAGTATCAAGGAACTACATAAAGAGAAAGAGGAAAAATAGGAAAAATGTGTGGAAATGGAAGGAGGTGCCTCACGGACGTAACACCATGGGGGTAAGTAGGAAGGTACTCGCCTACTACCTCAGGTTCTCATCATCAGCAACCTCCAACCTAAATAAAAATGTGTGGTGCACAGTGACATAGCGTGAACTCTCTTACACACGGGTACAGGTATGCCCGCCATGGGCTCTATCCGGGATTCATAGAACAAGAATTGGAATGGTGCAGGGTGGAACAATAACCCACGCCCTAATGAAGTTGCCGTGAGTTTATCCCTGGTCAATGAAACATGTTGGCTTTTTAAGAGGGCAGACACACAGCCTTGAATAAAGTAGTGAAGCTAGTGTGTCGTAGCCCGGTTTTAATAGTGGGGTTACACTTGTAATTTTTTACACCCGAGCACCGCGTTCACCTTTACATTTCTTTCCTTTGTATTGGTTTTTGCGCACCACACATTTTTATTTAGGTGGTAGGTTGCTGATGATGAGAACCTGAGGTAGTAGGTGAGTAAATTCCTACTAACCCCCATGGTGCTACTTCCGTGAGGCACCTCCTTCGGTTTCCACACATTGTTCCTATTTTTCCTCTTTCTTTTTATGTAGTTCCTTGACACTTTATTATCACAAGTGGGGAGGGAAAACTTGGATAACACAGACTTTGGAAACAACGCAACTAAATACAAAACTTTTCTTTTTAAAGTGGTGACCCAGATCTGGTAAATACAGACGGTACAGTTTGCAACCGCTGTTCCACGGGAAGTTCAGAAACTTGGTACGGATCTGTGGATGAAGATCACAGAGTGAGCAGGTCGGTTTGTTGTGTACAAGACTGCTAATAAGGGACCTCATTGAATGAGTTTCTCCCAGTCTTCTTTGTTGTTCAGGCCTAATCTAAATGTCTGAAATTTAGACATATAAAAAATTGTTCATGTTTTTTACGTTTTATTGTTATATCTCCTCCTCGTGCATTCACTTGGATTATCTCTATCACGCACCACTTCAGGTGATCAATGTATGCCCCTTTTCTAGCCAGTGTTCTACTAAGGGGGCATTTCTTTTACTTGTTTGGATAGCAGACTTATGTTTGTTTATCCGGATCCGAATTTCACTGGAAGTTTCTCCTATGTAACCCAGGTTACATGGGCATTGGATCAAATAAATCAAATTCTTTGACGAGCAGTTTGCCATATTTCTGAATTTGTGGGTTACATTATTGTGTGCAACACTAGTTCCCTTAAGAATATTATTGCAGTTGTTGCAGGTGCCGCAAGGGAATGTGCCTAAAGATAGAGGAGCATTAGTTATGCTCAACTGTTTTTATTCGTATCATTCTAGTATGTATGCACTAAGCAGTTTCTGATTGTTCTATTTCTGCGGAATGAAAACATGGGTTTCCCCAGTTTCATTTTACCCTGTCTGTTAAGTAAATGCCAATTTCTGTTGATAATATTTTTCACCTTATTGCTGATGTTACTATAATTCGTGACAAAAATCAGCAAATGTTGATTTGCCTCTTTGTTTTCAAAGAAAGACTCTCGATTATAATATTTGGCTCGTTTGTATGCCTGTTTTATAATCCTCCTAGGGTATCCCCTATCTGCTAGTTTCCTAGACAGTCTATCAGCATGTAAGTTGTAGTCCTTGATGTTACTGCAATTGCGTCTAATTCTTAGGAATTGCCAGAAGGGTATATTATCTTTTTTAGCAGCTGGGGTGATTGCTTTTATAGTGCAAGATAGTATTTCTGTCTGTGGGCTTGGTATACAATTCCACTTGCAGTTGTTCTGTTGCGCTTTTGATTTTAATGTCTAAAAAGTCTCAACTGTGTTGATTTGTGGAGATTGTGAACCGAATGTTCTCATCTCGCTAGTTAAGCCAGTCAATGAATTCCATAAGTGTCTCTTTGGTTCCTGTCCAGATGAAAAAAATGTCATCGATATAGCGAGACGATGCTGATATGTTTTCATAAAACGGTTGTCCTGGGTTAAAAATGTGTTTGTCCTCGAATCTGCTAACATACAAACAGGCCAGGCTGGGAGCACAAGTCGCTCCCATACTGGTCCCTTTAGTTTGTTTAAAGAAATCTGTTTTGAATAGGAAGATATTGTTCTTCATAATGATCTCGACACACTCTATGATGAAAGTTACATGTGTGGTCAGTTCTGCCTCACTATCGCATAAGAGATCTTTTATCATTTGAATTGTGGTGTCTTGAGGGATATTTGAATACCGACCTTCCACGTCTGGGGTCACCAGTCAATGTGTCTCGGTGTTAAACAGAAGATTGTCAATTTTACTTATCATTACAGTTGTGTCCTTTATATATGCCTGTTGTTGAACCACTAATGGTTGCAGAAAAATATCCACATATTTGCTGAGTGGCTCAGTGAGGGAGTTGATACTTGACACAATGGGTCTCATTGGGGGATTGTTTATATTTTTGTGTATTTTTGGTAACTCATATATTGCGGGTATGACTGGATGTAAATTATGCAAATACCTAAATTCGTCTTCACACATAATATCATCCTCTTTAGCTAATGATAAAAGATTGAATATTTTATGGGTTAAGACATTCCACTCATTCCTGCTTGATCTCTGGTAATGTTGTGTGTCACTAAGAAGAGACATCATTCTTTCATTGTAATCTGTGGTCTCAAAGATAACAATACTGCTGCCCTAATCGGCAGGTTTTATAGTTATATTTTGGGACTGTTCAAGAGTTGACAGTGCTGTTCGTTGATGTAATGTTAGATTTTTGTCCATCCAAATCTGTTTATCCAGAAGACCCTATATGTTTTTTTCCACTATTCTCTCAAATATCTCAATGTCTTTGTGGACTAATTGCAATGAAGGTGTCCACATTGATTTTTTGGCTTAAGGCCAGATCTGTTTAAAGTAGGTATTTTATCTTTTCCTTCAAAAAAACAATTCAAAAGTATTTTTCTAAAGACGTTTTGAACACCTCTCTCCAGGATATACCTATCTACAGGGGAGGTGAGGGCGTATTCTAACCCTTTTTCCAAGACACACACCTCCTCCTCAGCTAGTTTCCTGTGTAAAAGATTGATAATGAGTGCCTTGTCCCTCAGTCCCAGTGTTTCTGGCTCCTTGTATGTGAGCGGGTATGTGTTGGATTGAGGGAGAAGAAAACCCTCCCCCTGCTTCTGCCCCTGTTCTGGCCTTGAGTGGACAGACGCTTGTCTAAAGAAGAGAAAGTATCCCTACTGCTTCTTTCAGCATATAGGGCATGTGTGGAGCTGTACTACTGTGCTACTGCATCCATTTCTCACAAATAATCGATGTAGAACTTACCCCTCTTTCGCAGTCTAGTCACTCTTCTTGTACCAGGTTCCCCTCACATCACTCGATGTCCCTTGTGAGAGTCATCTGGAGACTTTAAGTTCTCACTCTAAGGAAACCATTGCTCCACTCACAATTACCACAACCAATCATCGTAGTCTGGCCCTCTTTCCACTCCACGCTTACGTCAAGTTCCTTTTGCATCTGTTCACCATCCGCACCTGTCTTTCTCAGATTATCAAGTAGCCCAGGCAGTTCTCTCCATATTGACCATCACATTTTCTCAGGTGAAGAAAAAAACAGAAGTAGGGGACACCTATTTCTGCTCACTGGCACCAAACCTCCCCTTGTCTGAAACTTCATTTATGAACCTGATCCACCTCTATTGGTACCCTCCATTTTTATAAATTGAGTGCATATCCTCTTTAGACCTCTACAAATGTCAGATTGCGTTGAGAGAGTTCATCTGAACATGCACTAGCCCGGATGGCAATAGGACTGGAGTTCAAGATTAGTTTGAAGGAAAACCAGTACAGGGCTGAGCTGGTGACACTGATGAATTAAAAAGTGGATAATAGAACAGGGTGATCCACGGTGTTAAAGGTGACCCTGCCAGTAGTGGGGTTTCTAAAAAAGAAAGAAAGTAGCATCACACCAAATTTAAAGCATATGGGGTAGTTGCCAGATTTGAGTGAATGATTAAAAGAACACACACACAAATTGATATCCTCAATTTCAAAACCCTGTACTGATGACACTGTAGCTTGATTTGCTAAGGGTCTGATAGTGTTGGCCTCATATCCTGAAATGGCAAAGTCCAGAGCAATGGGAAGCACAGATCAGCAGCCAGAGTAAAAGGCCTTAACAGATGTTAGTACGGTCAAGGAGGTTAGAATTTAGGAGAAGGGCAGTGAGCCCTCCCTTAGTTAGTGAGTGGGGCAACAGCAAGGTCCATGATCTGAAGGTGGCACTAGTGGGTCAACATAGGGACTGGAACGGTGCAGAAAGTAAAGTGCATACTAAAGGTCGGACAATCACAGTGGTGCAAAGAACATAAGGGAACCAAGAGTCCATATGTAACATTCCTAGCAATTAGACCCCCTGATACAAATCTCCTGTGTGGCAAAAAACTTGAGACCCCTAGCCAATAATTAAAATACAACGCACCTTGAACATCCCTCCTCCCAACCAGAGTGTTTGCTGTTTATGATAAAACAACCACAACTGGTGGTAGAGGTTACTGTGCACCCCTCCAGTTAGTGGTACCGGCAGTGCGAGTGTAGGCCACTGACACTGGCAGTGGGTGACTTACAGCAACCTCCCACTGAAATATTGTGCCCTTATATTTTTACCAATTAAGCACTGGGATGTGCTAGTAGATCAGGTTAGTCCACAGAGAATGTAATGTAATAGACTAAGTGCTAGGGTAGCAGGCTTGGGTAGATCCTCCTATGTGAGGAGTGGAGGCAAAGGGTTGAGATTGGGTAGCAGAGGGTGAGTCTAATGGGGAAGGATGATGAGGGGTTGGGTACTGCAAAGGCTAGTGCAAAGGAGGGAGGGTAATAACTGCTTATGACAATTCGGATAGTCGACAAATCACGTTTAATGTTTCAGGGTATAGAAACATTAAGCACCGTCAAAAAGATGCCATTTAGAGTACAGCACATCCTGTGTCTGCATCTTAGTCGCCCACTTGCTGTCTGGGTGCTACTGACAGGCTTCTGCTTTGCTGAAACCACAGCATCACATTTACCCTTTCAATGTTTTTGAGATATGAATTTTAAATGTCCGGCATGATGGAGGCTCTAATGCCTGACACTGGTTCTGCGCTGTGCACTGTAAGCAGTCACCTGGAGGGGAACAGAGTTATAAAAGAGGGCTACCAGCTTGTACGGTGGTAGGCCAGGACCACTTCCCCAGGCCGAGACCTTCTTGCTCTCATTTATTTTAATGGGTGAAGGAAAGCTGATGCTGTACATGCAAGAAGCAATGTGGCCCAAACAAACACTACTCCCTGGTAGCTTATCCAACCAACTAGAATTACTTTAAATTGGTGATGGCCTTGTTCTGTGTATGCATGTCTGTGTCTAATATGTCTTCTAATGACCTTCCACAGTTATTTGACTCTTTGACTGTATTTAAGAGCTCATTTCCTTCCTCTTCTTCCGTTAGAGGGATCCATGGTAGACCACCATTGGACCCACCGCTGGCAGAGGCAGCACTGAATGAAATGCAGAATCCTGCCTGCTACCAGATTGTGGCTTTTGTATGCATTCAGGACCTTATTTATGAAGCTCTGCGTCACATTTACGCCACCGTTGTGTCACTCTTTGTTACGCTGTGGCAGCGTAAATAATGCACCACGTTGCACCATATTTACATAGTGACCCATCTAGGCAGATGCGTGACTCCATAAACCCCTGCACTACATTATACCTGCGTCAGGTATAATGTATGCAGGGCGGGCGTTCCCCCACATCAGAGCCTCGTAGAAGTGGCGCAGGGAAATCTATAAGATTTCAGTGCGCCACTTCTAAGACGCCATTGCGTCAAAACCTTACATCTGCCTCAAGGAAGGCGTAAGGGTGATGCAGGCCCTTTCACATGGGGCTTGCCCCTTGTAAAGGACACATTGCTGGAGTTGCATCTGTTTTCAGACACACCCCACCAATGCATCACTTTTGTGCCTACAGAAACGTCAGTAATACTGACGTATCTGTGACTCCTAGTGAACGATGCGCAGTACTTTAAATACGCTGCATCCATGGCGCACTGAGAAGCATTGCATCACTGTTTTGTCGCAAAAATGTGACACTTCTCATAAATAAGGCCCTCAAGGTCTGCCACATTTAGGCCAGTTCTTCAGGTGTTTGTTTTTACTGCTGTGTATCCGCTGTGACAGGTATGGGGACCTCAACAGAGAAAAAATTATTAAATTCCTTACAAAAGTCTGTATTTGAAGACCGTTGTGATTTTGTTTTTCAAAAACAACCCCCAACTTTTGGGGAATCTCTGTGGTAAACACTATCAGCTCTTGTAAAAATCACCAGTATGTTCTCTGCAATGAACTGAGTGCTGGGCACTTTGTTGGCTGAAAGGTGTGTAAATACACACGACTAAACTGTAAAAGTACTTTCAATCAAACAATCAGGGTTTTATATAGCACGCTACTGGAGACCTCTTCTGAAAACTTGGAAATATTTGTTACAGCGAAGAACATATATTCCTTTTAAAAGTTCAGTATGGATACCCCACATCCATAATGTGAGAAATCTTGAAAGTCATGCTTCTGGACATACCACAAACAGTGACATGAAATGTTACTAATAATTATACCTGTTAGCTGTAGTTGACCAAGATGGCCCACAAATTGCATCCGAGCTCCTGATGATCAAACCCAGATGCACCTTTTGGGTTTTGCGCGGGCTGAGCATTTATTTGACTGACTTGTTATTAACGAGAGCGACCTTGTCTTACTAGAGAGTAAAATCTTTCTGAGGGACATAATCCACATGGCATCTAGTCTGCGTTGCCTAAAAGAGTAGCTACGGGTGGGGTTGGACGTGGTCCTGGACATTATTATAGAAGATGTATTATTTAATTTAAAGCTGATGATTCCCTGCTCGTTTGCAGGGCTCAATAAAACATATCTTAAAGCGTCAGCTAGTGCACATTGCATCATGTGCAATTGTGGCCTCACATGCTGAAATCTCAGATGGGACATATTATCGATTTCACCACCTGTGATTTCTGGTGGAAGAATCCCCAAATTCCTCAGGAAATCCATAATTGCCTGCCACATGTCCCCTTTTCGCTCTTTATTTTGCCCTTGGAGTATATCTGGGATAGGACAAGGACAATCCAAGGACAATCCAGTGACCACTCACAAGCATGCAGTGTCAGACTGACCCACCTGGTGGAGTGACGTCCTTTGTTTTCCCAGCCATTCCTCGGTCCCTGAGTGACAAGGAAAGCAGGGTGCACCCCTAAAGTGAAGATAGTTAGGCGTAACAGCTCCCTGGTGGGTGGGGTCATCAATTTTATCTCATAACCAGACATGTCTCCTGCACATCATGCTAGAGGACTGGGTAACACTACAGTACTGATGGGTGTGCAGCACGCACAGCCACGAGTGTGGCTGCAGTGCAGATTTTTGCTAATACTCTGTAAAATAATGGAATATAACATGTGGGTACCCCTCAGAACATACAGAGCCTCATTTATGAGACTGTGCGTCACTTTTACCCCGCCAGTGCGTCACTTTCCGTGACGCACCAGTGGCGTAAAAAATGCGCCTTGTTGCGCCATATGTACAAAGTGACGCATCTAGATACATGCGTCACTTTGTAAACCCCTGCGCCACATTATACCTGCGGCAGGTATAATGTATGCAAGGGGGGCGTTTTGATGCAAGAAAGGGTCATGGAAGTGACGCAGTGAAATCTATAAGATTTCACTGCGCCATTTCTTGGCCACTAATGCGTCAAAATCTTACGCTGGCTTCATGGCAGGCGTAAGACTGACGCAGCCACAAACGAATGGGACTTGCCCATGTGAAAGTACACATTGCTGGAGTTGCGTCCCTTTTGTGACACACTCCAGCAATGCGTCACTTTTGTACCTACAGATACGTCAGAAATACTGACGTATCTGTAACTCCTTGCGACATGATGCATCATATTATAAATATGACGCATCAATCATGTCGCAAGGAGTGCGCACCGAGAAGTGACGCATCGCTGCGCGATGCGTCATTTCTCATAAATGAGGCCCACACACCTTAACACAGCACTCTGTTTCAGAAATATGGCCCTTTATGCTTTACGTTGTTTATTTGTAGTGATCTAAATAGTTTTGGGTTGCTACATATATATTGTTTTCTAAGCTATCTGAGGCCCCCAAATGCCTCTTTGACAAGTTTACTAATCCCATAGCGTGCGTCACTGTTGTGACACACTCCAGCAATGCTTAACTTTTGCGTCTACAGATACGTCAAAAATACTGACGTATCTGTAACTCCTTGCGACATGATGCATCATATTATAAATATGACGCATCAATCATGTCACAAGGAGTGCGCACCGAGAAGTGACGCATCGCGCAGCGATGCGTCATTTCTCATAAATGAGGACCACACACTTTAACGGAGCACTCTGTATCAGAAATATGGCCCTTTATGCTTTACGTTGTTTATTTGTAGTGATCTAAATAGTTTTGGGTTGCTACATATATATTGTTTCCTAAACTATCTGAGGCCCCAAATGCCTCTTTGACAAGTTTACTAATCCCATAGCGTGCGTCACTTTTGTGACACACTCCAGCAATGCGTCACTTTTGCGTCTACAGATACGTCAGAAATACTGACGTATCTGTAACTCCTTGCGACATGATGCATCATATTATAAATATGATGCATCAATCATGTCGCAAGGAGTGCGCACCAAGAAGTGACGCATCGCTGCGCGATGCGTCATTTCTCATAAATGAGGCCCACACACTTTAACGCAGCACTCTGTATCAGAAATATGGCCCTTTATGCTTTACGTTGTTTATTTGTAGTGATCTAAATAGTTTTGGGTTGCTACATATATATTGTTTCCTAAACTATCTGAGGCCCCAAATGCCTCTTTGACAAGTTTACCAATCCCATAGCGTGTGCCTCAGAGCGAGGCAAGAGCTAGCAGTGAAGCAAAGCCTCAAAGTGAAACAAAAGTGTTGTTTTCAATCAATAAAAATCTTCCGATCGTGTGCAGCTTACTTGTTCTATCCCGACTGACTCCTGGGATCTAAAAAGCACACGTCATCCTTGAAATAAACAGGTTAAATAAACTCTTTTCTTTTAACTTGATTGTCTGACTTCCCTTCACTTCATTATGCTGCTTTACTTAATTAACTGTGCTGTGTTGCTAACCTTCATATTGCAATAACTGAAGTTTATTCACTGATTCGGATTTAATGCTGTGGCTCGGATTTATATAAGCCATTTTTAGTTTCACGAAGTTTCTATTTCTTTAATATAGAGATGTCCCCTCTGACGTTGTTTGTTAAAAAACGGATGTCTTTTATGGTCAGCCGGGAGACAAAGCACAAGCAATGCACCAAAAATGTATGATTTTATTAAATACGAAAGCTTACCCTAGAGCAAAGTAAAATGGGCAGAAAACAAGCCTCGCACAGAAATGCTCCTCTGAAGGCGGCTGGAGTTCAATAACTATTGAAGTTTTATTGCTCTGAATGCCAGCATATGAGCTGCCAGCCTGGGAATAAGAAGCAAAGAATTCTGAGAAAGACATCATTAAAGTCCTGTGGAATCCCCCACTGCACTTGATGAATAGTCCACTGACAGGACACAGCACAGAGCCATATTAGTTAATTTGTTATGGTGCAGAATAAAAGGAAAATACATTAAAAAGTCATTATAATCTGTCTTCCCACCTCCAGAAGATGTTTTCTTGTGAATATTCATCCAGTTTGCAAAACTGTTTATAGCTTTGCTCTGAATGTCATTAGATAGACCTTAATTAAATGGAGGAGATTCTCTCCCAGATTATAATTGCTTATCTTTTGGCAAAAGCAAGTGAGGAATGTGATAGATGTGAACATCTTGTTCCAATCTTCCAATGCCAAAGTCAAAAGCACCGGTTGAAAAGTTCTCAGTCAATCCTTATTTATTGGCCCACTTTTCCCTCGGTAGAATATTCATAAATGTTTAATTAGTAGAGGGGACCAAAAAAGGGAGTCTTACTTTCAAAGTCCTGTTATGCAACTCCGTGGATGAAACCACTCCGCATATGCAAAGGAAACTTCAGTCATTATAATATCAAGAAAACCTTTGAAGAAGACCTCATTTGTGAGATTTTGGGAGCCCTAGTGGCTTTCGCTCAAAAGGGTAATTTTATTGTACAACACATATAAAGAGGAACCAAATACACTTGAAGATGAAAGGTGTTAAATAACAGGTTCTGAAGATCCCACCAAATCATGTTTCCTTGTTCAGGTCATTGTGCTGAGATTTGCACACATCACCAGGTTATTTGGGTTGGTGCAAATCCATTTTTGGAAGAATTTGATGATGCTCAAAACAATTCTTCTGCAGTGCATTGGAAATATTTCTTCACAACAGAGATGCAGTATCAACTAATGTTCTCATTGACTCAGAGCTATACATATACATTGGGGTGTACAAAGACACAATGTCTGCCTAGTTAACAAGCATTAGAAATGCAATCGGGCTCGGATTTATTTGAGTTTGAGCTAATGGCATTGTAAATGCCAATGTCTTTTTGCCATGTGTTATGGAGTGTGTGCATGTGGTGTGTAGTGGAAGTATCTTGGTTGAATTGTAATTTTACCAATGGTGGCATGCTGTGCTTTATATGAATATGTTTAAAAGTAAAGTGTACCATACTGCGATTGCTTGGTGGAAAAGTGCACTGCCGGCTGGAGGTGTGTGTGCCTGGTGGAAGGGTGCACTGACGGCTGGTGGGTGTGTGCTTGGTAAAAGCGTGCACAGATGGATGATGGTTGTTGGTGTTTGTGCATGGTGAAAGCATTCATTGACGGCTGGGGGTGTGTTGTTGTGTGTGTTGTTTTCTGTGTGCTGGTGAGTGTGTGGTGGTGAGTCTGTGGGGGTGAGCCTGGGGAGTGAGTGTGGTGGTGAGTGTGTTGTGTTGAGTGGTGACAAGTGTATGGTGTTGAGAGACTGAGGTGTGTGGTTTGTGTGTGCGTTATGTGTGTGTGGTGTATGTGTGTGTGGTGTTTTCTGCACACTCACACACTGCCCCTACACATTCACACACTGCTCACCCGCACACTCCCAATGTCACCCTGCATAGTCACACACTGTTTACCCTGCACACTCATTCTGCACACTCACACAATGTGCACCCTGACACACTGTCTCTGCAGTCACTCTGCACTCACTGTCACTCTGCACTCACTGTCACTCTGCACTCACTGCCACTCTGCACTCACTGTCACTATGCACTCTACAGTCACTCTGCACTCACTGTCACTCTGCACTCACTGTCACTCTGCACTCACTGCCACTCTGCACTCACTGTCACTCTGCACTCACTGTCACTCTGCACTCACTGTCACTCTGCACTCACTGTCACTCTGCACTCACTCTGCACTCACTGTCACTCTGCACTCACTCTGCACTCACTGTCACTCTGCACTCACTGTCACTCTGCACTCACTGCCACTCTGCACTCACTGTCACTATGCACTCTACAGTCACTCTGCACTCACTGTCACTCTGCACTCACTGTCACTCTGCACTCACTGCCACTCTGCACTCACTGTCACTCTGCACTCACTGTCACTCTGCACTCACTGTCACTCTGCACTCACTGTCACTCTGCACTCACTCTGCACTCACTGTCACTCTGCACTCACTCTGCACTCACTGTCACTCTGCACTCACTGTCACTCTGCACTCATGCTACAGTCACTCTGCACTCACTGTCACTCTGCACTCACTGTCACTCTGCACTCACTGTCACTCTGCACTCACTGTCACTCTGCACTCACTGTCACTCTGCACTCACTGTCACTCTGCACTCACTGTCACTCTTCACTCACTGTCACTCTGCACTCACTGTCACTCTGCACTCACTCTGCACTCACTCTGCACTCACTCTGCACTCACTGTCAGTCTGCACTCACTCTACAGTCACTCTGCACTCACTGTCAGTCTGCACTCACTGTCAGTCTGCACTCACTGTCACTCTGCACTCACTGTCACTCTGCACTCACTGTCACTCTGCACTCACTGCCACTCTGCACTCACTGCCACTCTGCACTCACTGCCACTCTGCACTCACTGTCACTCTGCACTCACTGTCACTCTGCACTCACTCTGCACTCACTTTGCACTCACTCTACAGTCACTCTGCACTCACTGTCAGTCTGCACTCACTCTGCACTCACTCTACAGTCACTCTGCACTCACTGTCAGTCTGCACTCACTGTCACTCTGCACTCACTGTCACTCTGCACTCACTGCCACTCTGCACTCACTGCCACTCTGCACTCACTGCCACTCTGCACTCACTGCCACTCTGCACTCACTGCCACTCTGCACTCACTCTGCACTCACTCTGCACTCACTCTGCACTCACTGTCACTCTGCACTCACTGTCACTCTGCACTCAGTCTGCACTCACTGTCACTCTGCACTCAGTCTGCACTCGCTGTCACTCTGCACTCAGTCTGCACTCACTGCCACTCTGCACTCTCAAACTGCACTCTAAAAATGCACTCTCAATCTGCACTCTCAATCTGCACTCTCAATCTGCACTCTGCACTCTCAAACTGCACTCTCAAACTGCAATCTGCACTCTGCACTCTGATTCTGCACTCTGATTCTGCACTCTCAAACTGCACTCTCAAACTGCACTCTCAATCTGCACTCTCATACTGCACTCTCATACTGCACTCTCAAACTGCACTCTCAAACTGCACTCTCAAACTGCACTCTCAAACTGCACTCTCAATCTGCACTCTCAATCTGCACTCTCAACTCTCAAACTGCACTCTCAACTCTCAAACTGCACTCTCACACTGCACTCTCACACTGCACTCCCACACTGCACTCCCACACTGCACTCTCAAACTGCACTCTCAAACTGCACTCTCAAACTGCACTCTCAGTCTGCACTCTCAAACTGCACTCTCAAACTGCACTCTCAAACTGCACTTTCAACTCTCAATCTCCACTCTGCACTCTCAAACTGCACTCTGCACTCTCAAACACCACTCTCAAACTGCACTCTCAAACTGCACTCTCAAACTGCACTCTCAAACTGCACTCTCAACTCTCAAACTGCACTCTGCACTCTCAAACTGCACTCTCAACTCTCAAACTGCACTCTCACACTGCACTCTCACACTGCACTCCCACACTGCACTCCCACACTGCACTCTCAATCTGCACTCTCAAACTGCACTCTCAAACTGCACTCTCAAACTGCACTCTCAACTCTCAATCTCCACTCTGCACTCTCAAACTGCACTCTGCACTCTCAAACACCACTCTCAAACTGCACTCTCAAACTGCACTCTCAAACTGCACTCTCAAACTGCACTCTCAAACTGCACTCTCAACTCTCAAACTGCACTCTGCACTCTCAAACTGCACTCTGCACTCTCAAACACCAATCTCAAACTGCACTCTCAAACTGCACTCTCAAACTGCACTCTCAAACTGCACTCTCAACTCTCAAACTGCACTCACAACTCTCATGCTGCACTCTGTAACTGCACTCTCAACTCTGAAACTGCACTCTCAACTCTGAAACTGCACTCTCAACTCTCAAACTGCACTCTCAACTCTCAAACTGCACTCTCAACTCTCAAACTGCACTCTCAACTCTTAAACTGCACTCTCAACTCTCAATGTGCACTCTCAACGTGCGCTCTCAACTCTCAATCTGCAATCTGCACTCTCAATCTGCACTCTCAAACTGCACTCTCAATCTGCACTCTGCACTCTCAAACTGCACTCAAACTGCACTCTCAAACTGCTCTCAAACTGCACTCTCAAACTGCACTCTCAAACTGCACTCTCAAACTGCACTCTGATTCTGCACTCTCAAACTGCACTCTGCACTCTCAATCTGCACTCTCAACTCTCAAACTGCAGTCTCAACTCTCAAACTGCATTTACAAGTTGTGAAATGAATTCTTTGGCAGACTGTTCTAAAAACGACATAATCAAAGTATGTGTTCCGAGTTGCTAGACTTGGGGAGTTCTACAAACTTTCCTACCAATGTTCTTTACTTTATAAAAAATAAAAACAATAAAACTTAGCACACTTCCTCTTTTGCCATCGCGCAAACGCTGCAACTAGCAGCATACCTAGATTCCATTCGGGGTTTCTCCCAGAGCTCGGAAGAATAGAATTTAAGTCAAGAACGGAAATCTACTTCTGCTGCTCCGCCTTTCAGCACGACGGTCAATATACAGTCCCCAATGTTGATAGGGCGCGAGCATCTGTATCAGCCCCACGCAGCCCTCGTGACACGCTTTGCCAGGTGCGTCTTACAAGCGCAGCTGTGGGCAGTCAATTTTCTCGCAAACACCAATCCCATTAGGAAAAACAATACCAATAAAAACCCCAAACGAAGGTCCGTAACTGCAAGCAAACAGTTACCTCACCTTTCGTTGTGTCAACAACTGACGGGCTCCTTGAATCATTCCTTTAAAACTCTGCTTGCTGTCTGAAGGAAGTAACAAGGCGCATTATTCAGAGAGAACAAAACTGTTGGAAATTCGTGTGTGGAAAAAAGTTGACGCAGGCGGTATGGGAAAATACAAACAATACAGCAGCCTGTCAGACTATGCTGAAGTTCAACACCACTGCAGGACTCTGCCCAGAAAGCAAACCGTTCTAAAAGGCGCTGCCTGCCAGCTTGCTATTCATTACCTCAGCTCCGAAAACAAAAGCTGCTGCAAAGAAACACATTATAAACTCGAGAGAACAATTCCATTCACACCGGCCACGGACCATTCCAGAAAAAAAATGAAACTGAGATTAAAAGAACAGCCCATGACAGAACGTCAGACTCTTGTTCTTGAACTAATGAAGCCCTTTCCCGGCCTGGCATGGAGCAGCTGCGCGCTGAGCGCTGCTGAATGGTGAACGCGCCCGGCCATCTGGATTCACTTACGGAGGCACCCTGACAGCTCCTAATTATAATTAATGTACTTCTTTGCGCGCACACGAACGAAAAATGCCCAACATGGCGGACGAAAACTACATTTAGCCTATCACTTCAAGGCTATTAAAACGACACCACAACGAAGACGAATCACTGGCCAGATGACATAACACACTAAGGAATGTGTGGAATTTGTCTCGCCAAAGCCCTAGGAGATACTTTTTTTTTTTCTTTAACATTAGGATCTCGAAACTCCTCCCACTTACGTGGGCGGAGGCCGAGCCCTAAAAAGGTAGCTCTGTAATATATCCCCGTCTGACAACTCTGATTAGGAGTCACCAAACTCATCAGAAAACCAAAATTGATAAACAGAAACAGCAAGGGGGTATATCTGGATGTGAATTGTGCCAGTTGCAAATCCAAGATCTAAATCATGTCCTATTTGTATGTTCAAAGCTGCAAAGTGCCAGGCGAGTGTTTTTAAAATCAGTATTTATCAGATTTAATATTCACTCTGCTCAGGACGCACGCTCTCTGGTCTTGTCCCCCCCCCCGAATGAAATGGTTTGTTTTAAGATATACCAATTTTTGAGAAATTTTTTGTCTATGTATTAGAATTTTGTCTAACAGTAGTACTCTGGTTTCGATGTAATCCCAATTGGTTGGCTATTTAATTGTTTCATGTATTTGTAGCATCATTTGCACATCTCTTAGTATGTTTGATATAAGAATTTTTATTGGTCGGTTATGCATTATTTGCACACTTCTCACTATGTTTGATATAATTTTATAGTAATGTATAAGGAAGGAATTTTGTATTGTATGCAATGTTTGTCTTTTTAAATTGTTGGTGTGTTTTTGTGGACCTCCGTAGGAGTTCCAAAACAAAATAAATAAATAAATTGGAAATAAATTGGATGAGTTCATGGGCCTGCCTCTGCTACACCTTGGGCCCCTGCAGGAGAGCCTCATCTAACATACCAATCTTTGGGAAAACCTACAATGCATATCTGTTCAAGAAAACCTCTGGACCCACATTTACTAATATTTAATTCAAGGCAATGCAGCAAGACAACGTGTCGCACTGTGTCAAATGGAGAGAGCAGGAATGGACCATATTTACTAAGATATGGCGCATTCCTGCTCTCTCCCTGATATCTAGTTCAATGTGGTGAAATAATGTTACTAGGTTGCATGCAGTGTGATTTATTAGCGTCTGTAGACTGCAATGCAGTCGGACAGTGAATTTAGGAAGCACTGACAGTTTGTGAATTAAAGCCCCAAGGATGTAATCCAATTTCATTTGTTAGTGTCTATATGATGTGGGAATGTCTGGATGGTTAGTTCCCTAGAAAGAAGAGTAGTATGGTGGGATAATACTCCTTGGGTGCGTTCACAGGAATTAACGGCCCTCTGGTGTAGAGGATTAAGTTCACCAGGACGTAGTGCAGAATAGTGGGAAAATGACCCCAGAAATTCAGTTTGTTAATTCAATGGACCTAGGATACAATCAATCTCACGAGGAGGGACAAGGGCTTGGGAGGTCAAGCACACAGGCACTAATCAATAGTACAAAACACAGGAGTATGCTGTTCCTAGGGGTGGGGGGATTGGAAAGAAGGGGGGGAGAGATGGGTGTGAAGTCCAGTCGCTAGATATAAAGTGCATAGTCGCACTGGGAGTGCTCCTTTAAGGAGCAAGGGCCCGCACACACCCCAAAGGGTGTCATGCTTCATCATAGGACAGCTCCTCATTGGGCCAGCGCTGCAATGCATAACAGGTTCCTCAGGGGTGCGCTTTGCCAGAGTTCTTTTCTGGTTGTCGTCGTGTAGCTAGGTGTTATGAGGGAACTCGTGTGTCGTGAGTAGAAGTGAAAGAAAGTGTTTTGTGATTTAAAAATAGCTAGAAGGAACTCCAAGGGTAATTTTATTCTCTGGGTACCTGGGCTATGGGCTAAAAATGACTAATGTGGCCTGAATGGGGGGAGATTGTACCCGCTTCGGTCTAGATAAGTGTGTGTGGTGTGTGAATGGTTGACATGTTTCTTGCCCTATAGTGTCCAAACGGATCTTGGCAATTCTTCAGGACCTAAGAGACATCTACTACTCAAGGGGAAGATTATTCATGGGTAGTGTACAAAAGCAACTTCCCCTGTAGTCTTAATTCAAAGGTAATCCCCAAAGTGTGAAAGTGTGAGAGGTTAAAATGAGTCTACCTTATTGTGGATATACACCTCATTTGAGAAATGTGACTGCCCCAAACTGTGGAAAGCCAGGGTAATCGCTAATTGAGCAAAAGAGGAAACATGACTCCAGATCCTCTCTGTGCGGGACCTACCCACACCTGGCTCGCACGGGACCTAGGATACAATGTCATTGTTTAGTTTCACAAGAATAAAGTGTAGATTTCTAGTTTAGCTCCACTGAAAGATATGCTGTCTGTAGGGTTAGATACTTTATTCAGGAAATGAATGGGATGGATTAAATTTCCTGAAGCTATACCCAGAGCAGTACATTAGTGTCCCTTGGAAGCAGTGCAACATTGGTTGCTCATAGGCCACAGAGCAGTGTTTTGGGTTTATGATGCCAGGATGCAATGCACTGTGGTAGGTTAGTGGGGCAAAGGTCCTGCTTAGACACAATGATCTGTGCTGGGTCAATGTCCCTAAAGTGCAGTATAATGTAGTTTTATATCACCCCTAAGGTGCAACGTGGTGTTCTGGTATTCCTACAAATCAGTGCGGGAGTATCCATACTATGCAATGTTAGTGTCTCTAGAGAGCAACACTGTGGTTTAGTGTCACTAGAATGTAGACCAGTGTGGTTGGGTACTGTCACTATAATGCTCTGCAGTGTGGTGGGTTAGATGCACTACTAGATATTGAAGTAAGTTGAGTTTGGACACCAATATACAGTGCAGTGTGATATGACAGTATCCATAGTTTGCAGTATGATGGGTTAGTGTACCTAGGATGTAAAGCAATAGATCAGTCAGTGTCCGTAGGTGCAGTGCAGCATGGTGGGATTGCATCTCCAATATAGTGAGATGTGTTAAGTCAGTTCCCCAAACTTTAAGTATTATGTATTTGTGCAGAGTACTTTGTTAGATCTGACCTAAAGACGGCTTTAGCTGTCTTACAACCTCATGTTTTCCAAAAATGATCATAAGATAAATACATACATATATAAGAGCTCCCAAGCAACACTATTTCATCACTGGTCTCATTGACATGCCACTCAAATTATGCTCCCTCCAGATGGTGTAGATCAACAGACCAGCGTACCTTGCACATGTACACATACACCTAGAAAATATTTCCCCAATTAAGGAATAATTGTTAGACACTTGCATTTCCTGATGACTGATAGTCCCTATGTATAGTGGGTTCCATGAACTATTTTGATAACTCTCAAGACATTTATTGTAAACTACAATGTTCATTCCTCACTATACACCAGCTTTGGTATATTTATTTATCCAGCTGAAAACGAGCACACGTCATTATAGTAACTAGATAACTAGGTACTAACTGTAGTAGCTATATATAGCTGCACCTAACTATATGCAGATAGTTAGGTTGAAGCCACAGCCCCGCCGCCCACAGGATTGTAATTGACATTTCAACCACTTGACTTGAGAGATCAGTCTAGTAACTACAGGTGAAACTGTATCTCTTGTGAATTTACACCCGCCAAAACATAAACAGACAAAAATGAGCTATCTAATTGTAGTTGTTCTTACCAGTGAATAAAAGTGCCTAAAAAAAGTAGGGTGTGATCACAAACAAAAACAAATCTAGGAATTTATTGAAATCTGCAATTTTGACTCATTATTATGAACCAGCTTTGGCAAATTGTTAATCATAAGGAAAACAGGCACACATGATATAAATAGAAAAAGTGTGTTTGTAAATGTATAGATTAAACCTACATCTCCTCAGCTTGGTCCTGGCTCTTTGAAGCATTTGCTTCTGACTTGAGCTGGACCTCAATTAACAACAAGTGGAACTGCAGCTTCGTGAAAATATTTCAGTGCTTTGGCAGTTGACTTGTGAGGGACACCATAGGCCAGTTTTAACAAAATGTCACACAATGTTGCTTTGCTGTGCTGCATGACAGGGAGAGAACAGGAATGCTCCATGTCTATTAAGATATGAAGTATTTCCTGCTCTCTCTCTCTGTGCTAGTGCACTGATGCTGCTTAACGCCAAGGATTGTTTTTGTGCAAGAAAGGACTCTTTCCTGCACTAAAACAATCCTTAGATGCATTTTCTTCTTTCTACATGTGCTATAGAATGCAGCACACGTAGAAAGAGGAAATTACGAGGAGAAATGAAGATATTTCTCCCCGGTTCGCCTCTCTTGGGGAGGCGTTCCATTTTTACACAACCCCAGGTGTACAACACTTAATAAATGCGGGATTGCCTCAAAATCCATGGGTGGGTGCATGGAAACACCCATGCCTCACCCATGAAATACCTTCCCAATAATAACGCAAGGCATCAATTAGCCCCTCCTTTTGTCACTCTGGATTTTCTGGGCCCTGCAATGTGGTCTTGCGTGGCTTGGTAAATCTCACTTAAGCAATTGTATTGCCTTGCGTGACACAAGGGCAACACAAGAGCTTAGTAAATCTGGCCCGAAGTAAGGACTAGTGGAACTGCAGCATCATATAAGAATTTCAATGCTTTTGCATCATACTCAATATGGACACCTCAAAATGATTAGTGGAACTGTGGCTTCATGTACGAATTTCAAAGGTTACACATGTGACTAGAAAGAGACACTCGGTGACGACTTGTAGAATTGCAGCTGCATAAAATAATTTTAACACTTTTGCATTTGACTTTTGAGGGACACCTAGTGATGACTATTGGAACTGAAGCTTCATGCTTGACTTTAATTATTTTCCATTTGATTTGGGAGGGACACCTAGTAACGGCTTGGGGAACTGCATCCTAAGGAAGAATATTAAGGCATTTGCATTTGACTTGAGGAACACCTAGAAACGACTAGTGGAACTGTAACTTTGTGTAAGAATTTCAATGCTTTTGCATTTGACTTGTGAGGGACACTTGGGTGCAGATTTACCAAGGATTTGCATAGTCCTTGCTGACTCAAGTCGTCACAGGACAACACAAGTCCTTAACTGGAATTTACAAAGCCAAAAAAAGGATGAATTGTGCAGCAGTGCGTGTCTTTGTAAAATAAAAGTTATCCAACGCAATGCATGGTGGTGGTTTGTATTACTTTGCACCAGGAAGGCGCTCAGTCGGTGGAGTATGAGCGTTTTCACAACTCCACTCATGGAGTTTGGCACATTTCGCGATTTACAAACACTTGTTAACCTGGGAATGTGTTAAAATGGTGTGCTTCCAAGACCCAGGCATAACGAGGAGAATATATTTATTTCACCTTGTTCCTTTCTTTTCTGATGTGTGATGCATTCCGCATCACACATAGAAAAAGGAAAATGCCTCTCAGGATTGTTTTTAGGCAGGAAGGTGCCACCTCCTGCACAAAAGCAATCCTGCTGGTAAAGTAGGTACACTTGCAGCATGACGTACAGATGCCTATGCTGGTGCAAGGCTACACACAATGCACCAGCGCAAGGAGGAAGCAGAAATGCACCATATCTTAGTAGATATGTTGAATTTGTGCGCTCTCCTTTTTATGCAACAAAGCACAGCAAGTTCTCCTACTCTGTCGCTTTGCTTTGCCTGAAAGATTAGTAAATCTGAGCCCTAGTAACTACTAGTCAAACTGGAGTGTCATGTAAGAATGTTAAAGCTTTTGCATCTGACTCAATAGTGTCACCTAGTAATGACTAGTGGAATTGCAGCTTCATGTAATATTTCAATTATTTTGCATTTGTCTTGTGAGTGACACCCAGGAACAACTTGTGGAACAGCACCTTGACAAAAGAATATAAATGCTTTTGCATTTGACTTGTGAGGGACACTTAGTAAGGACTAGTAGAACTGGAGTTTCATGTAAAAACTTCAATGCTTTTCATTTGACTTGAGAGGGACACCTAGTAACAACTAGTGAAACTGCAGCTTTTTGTCAGAATATCAATGCTTTTGCATCTGACTCAATAGGAAATCCTAGTAATGACTAGTGGAACTGCAGCTTCATGTAAGAATATTTCAATATTTTGCATTTGACTTGTGAAGAACACCTAGTAATGACTTGTGGGATTGCACCTTCTCAAACTGTCTATGTAATCCAAGATGTTTGTCATCTTCTTTGGTATTGCTCTTCATCTACTGTTAGACCTGTGAGCCTTAGGCTGGTCTTCCCCCAAATGTTTTGTCTTTCTCCTCCCTATTTTTTAGATGTCATTTTTGTTGGCCTTAAAACTTTGCACTTTACCACTGCTAACCAGTGCTAAGGTGTGTGTGCTCACTCCTTAAAACATGGTAACATTAGTTAATCCCCAATTGGCATATGTAATTTATGTGTAAGTCCCTAGTAAGTGGTACTTCATGGACCCAGGGCCTGTAAATTAAATACTACTAGTGTGCCTGCAGTACTTGTTGTGCCACCTGCTTAAGTAGCCTTGTAAACCTGTCTCAGGCCTGTCATTGCAGCATGTGTGTGTAATTTTGCACTGCCATTTCAACCTGTCAAGATCAACCTTTTTCCTGGCCTAAACCTTCCTTTTTAATACATATAAGTCACCTCTAGGGTAGGCACTAAACAGCCCACAGGTCAGGGTGTAATGCATTTAAAAAGTAGGTCATACACTTTTCGGTTTTATATGTCCTGATAGTGAAAAAATCTTAAATCCGTTTTTCACTATTACAAGGCCCACCTCTCCCATAGGATAACATTGGGGTTACCTTATTATATTTAATAAGAATAGCCTTCAAATAGAAACAGGTAAACAGTTACTTTTTATGTCTTTGGAATTGTAATGGAAACTTCTCTTTATTGTAAAGTTGAATTTCAAATTAAAGTGTTGAAAATGCCACTTTTAGACTGTTGGTATTTTCCTGCCTTTGCCATTTACTGGTAGTTGATCTTTGTGTATTCATCCCAGACAGCCGCACACAATAGAGAGCTTAAGGGTGCCTGGGTGCGCCATCACTGGCAGGATGTAGGGGTGGATTTGGGCACAGCTCCACTTACACTTGAATAGGATTTGTCCTGCCTTCACACAAAGGAGTGCATACCCCCTGCATTTAGTCTGGAGCCAGGGCAGGGGAGACAGGAAACCTGAGCAGTTCACAGGGAATTCACTAGAAGTTTCTCCCACTTCAAAAAAGGCAGCAGGTACAAATACTGCTCCACAGACACCAACTCTTCAGTACACTTCTGGACCTGTGGAAGACTTTTCCAGGAAGACATACTGTTGTGCTGCTTACAGGACTGCCACTGTGCTGGACTGCTGCCCCGTTGCCCTGTTGTCTCCTTGTCTGGGTGAGAAAGCCTGGAGCTGCAACCTGTACCCAGAACTACCAGCGTGACCCCAAGGGCTAGTCTCTTGTAACCAGCATCTGGACTCTGCAACAGTGAGTCCTACACTGCCAAGTGTGGTACACCAGTCCCGGAGCCTTCGAAGTGAGCCAGCCCATCTGTGAACGAAGCAGAACCGACGCATTTCCTATACTGTGCAGTGTAACCCCGAGCAGAACTGACGTATCACCTCTGCTGCGTGGGCTTCCCAACACAAAGACTTTGCATCACCTTTATAGCCCTCAGCCTCATAGGAACTGTCACTGTGTGATGCATCCCCGACGCAGCCCCTTGTATTGCAAGCCCCTCGTCGATGGCATCCTTGATGATGACGCAGGACTACCCATCTTAAGTACGGTAGCTTTTTCAGTACCAGCTGGTGTGTAATGCAACCTTGGGGCAGTACTTCGCATCGCAAGCCCCCTTGTCGACGGTGTCCTTGCCTACGTTGCAGGATCTTGCTTTGCAGCTCCCCAGAACCTATGCTGCAAACACATCTCCAACCAGGACGCATCCTCGGACAGCGCAATTCTCCGAAACCAGGATTTAAAATACTCGTGTTTAGCGGGCCTGTGTCCCAGTAGCTTTCCCTCGTTCCATCACAGTTGACCTAAACTTGTGACCTTGTCCCGGTGCAGCACGACAAAATAGCCACAGTTGTCGCTTTGGTTTTGTTTGTTGCTATATTTTACTGAAATCGTTAACATTGCATATCTTAGGTTCTTCTGATTGGATTTGAGTCATTATGTTCTTGTTTTATTTAATAAAACTTGCTCTATCCTTCAAATTTGCTGTGGGATTATTCTTTTGTTGTATTTTCACTTTATTACTGTTTGAGTGCAGCATAAATGCTTGACACATTGACTTTAAGTTATACCTGACTGCTCTGTGCCAAGCTACCAGCTGGTTGAGCACAGGTTAATTTAGGGTTTGCTTGTGACTTCAGCCTGATAGGGATTGAGGTTGCTGCTTGAGTAGGGCTACACCCTCTCAAACAGTAACCCAATTTCTTGACAATGAAGAATTATTCCCCTTTAGAATTAGGGGCACCATACTCTTCCGCAAAAACAATAAGAGAGTAAACTCTGTAAATCTTTCCTAGCCAAAGCCTTGCTTGCACTATCGCTAGAAGACTCTGGCTCTCTCTCTTATTCTTTCTAATTCCACCAGGGCCGAACTGGTCATAGCAGGAACCAGGCGGAGGGGTGGAGGCCGGATTTGTACCTGTGGGGGGTGATTTTGTTACAGGGGGGCGGTTTTGCAGAAGTGCTGCAATATCGGAATCCTGTAAGAAAAGCGGGAGCATGCTTCTCACTAGCACCCCATTACCCCCCCCCCCCCGCCCCTTAGCTGCAGTTATTAACAAGAAAATCAAGGGGTTCATTTAGACATTGACAGGCTGAAGGCACTAAGGGTCAGATGTATCAACGGGTTTTGTCCATTCTGTGTCTATGGGGAAATGTGTTGATACATATGGCCCTAAAGCTTTACTGTGCGGGTGCTGTGTTCAATGTCCCTGCGTGGCAAAGTTTTTCATTTCTTAAAAATAAACTCCCAAGGGAGGAGTACAGTTTGAGAAAAACAAAAAATTAAATGTAGGCAGAGGACTCTTATATCTCTTTATTGATGGTCCAATGTCTGTCAGGTCGTAGGTCTAATTTTGTCTATGACCTAGTCAAGAGAGACTCTGGCAGTGAAAGGATGAATTCCCTCCAGCTCAAAATAGAATTGGGGAACTGCAAGTGTGGTGGAAAGGGTACTCAGTCACATCAGTGCAGAGTACCCTTTTCACCAAACTCTAAATAAGGCTCCAACGTCCTTCAGTATTAGGACAGTCATTATGCACCCGCTCTTCAAGTAACACAAGTAGGCATCAAAGGTTGAAAGCATTTCCTAGTATATAGTACTAATAAGGAATTTATTTTTCCATGAGAATGAAAAAGAAATGTGGGATTTTGAAAAGGATCTTTAAGTATGCAGATATCATACAGGAAGTTTTGGGTCAGGAGATACTCAGACAAGATATCGCCTGTGCTAATTTCCTTGTAGGAGAGCTTGACTCGCCCTTCTCCCCTTCCTCATTTAAACTCCACACCTAGGCACTGATGTAGGTAATTTCATTTTACCACTTCTTAAATACCGAATTTTACCAATTCAGTATTTAAGAAGTGGTAAAATGGAGGGGGTGATGTAGATAACACAGAATCGGTAAATACCGAATTGTTAAGATTCGGTATTTACCGATTCTGTAAATACCGATTCGGTAATGCCCATTGATTCCTTTGGGCATTGAAGCCCATAGGAATCAATGGGCATTACCGAATCGGTATTTACCGATTCGGTAAATACCGATTTCAGCAAGGGTGCAGGGGGTGTCACTTTGACACCCTTTAGCACCCCCCAAAAAACAGGCATGTGCGCCATGTGGCACACAGACATGCCCTAAGGGCATGTCTGTCTGTCACATGGCATAGGTGTGCATGCACAGATGTGCATGCACACCTGAATTCGGTATTTTACCACACAATAGGATTGTGTGGTAAAATACCGAATTCTGAAGGCCTGTAGCACTGTAAACAGTGCTACCTACATCTTGGTTTTACCGAATCGGTAAAATTACCGATTCGGTATTTTACAGATTCAGTAAATTTACAGATTCGGTAAATTTACCGAATCTGTAAAAAGATGCCCCTACATCCCAAAAACCCATTTACCGGCCGGTAAATGGCCTCCTACATCTGGCCCCTAGTGGCTTGTGCATATAAAAACAATCCAATAAAACTGTTTTCATGGTCATGCCCTTTACTCCCCCTTTCACTATAAGCATCCTGAAGCATAGAATTTTCTTTCTGTAAATTATATACAAGGGATGCTATTAAAAAATGGATACTAACAAAGAAAAATGAAGACTCCTTTTGTAGTAGGCCAGTTTTATTAATCATAGTTGTCCTAAAAAATGAAGGCACTAAAAGCTGAAAGCATTTTCTAGTAGTTAATACTGTTAAGGACACATTTTATCTCATCTACCTTCATAAAGCATGCAAAATAAATGCTTAGGATCCTGCAGAGGATTCTGGGAATGCAGATATTGCAGATAGAAAAGAGCCTGCAGACGCTCTTTGGTATGAAAGCAATTTTGATGCAATGTATTCTCCCACAAAAACAAAGCTGAAAGCTTTGCCTAGTAGATAATAGTATTAAGGAATGCACTTTTCCCATGAACCTAAAAAAACACGGTTTGCTAGTGGGCAAAGCATTGTGGGTATTGTACAAAGGATTACAGATCCACATAAATGCTACCAAAATTGAGACTGTTTCAGTATTAAGGGAGTATGAACACAGTTTCTAGTACTTAATACTATCATGAAATGTGTGCTTCCTGTGGGAATAAAAAAGAAGTGTTCGGAAGTTTGGCAATAGAATCTTAAAATGCAAATACTGGGGCAGATTTACAAGCCCCTTGATATTTGCTAATGTGATATAAAACAAAAAAGAATATTTAAATAAAAGCGATTAATAAGCTTAAAATGGTTTGATGGTATGTCTACACATTTTTTAGAGGATTAAGTTTCAAACAGAAAGCAGTATTGGCATTTCTCTTTGGTTGTTTATGTAATTGTGCTCAGCCTTACTGCTCAGAGCCACACCCTTTATTGTTATTTTTATTTTTATTTTTTTAAATATGTTTTATTGTAAAACAAAGAAAATTTTCTGGCACACACATAACACATGGTACAGATACCTTAATGCTTGTAATAAAACATATAATAAATCAAAATTACTAACAAGAAGAACCATATATTAATACAGAAAAAAAGTCAATAAAGATGGAATTAATACATCAGTCTACGTTCGCAATTGATCTTTCTTTCCAGTGATGTATCGGTTCCCAAATTTTCCTCCCCCACCTTTTTTTCCTTTTACCTTTTTTCTCGAATATACCCTTTTCAAGGTTAAACGTCCCCAGTAATAAGGCAATCCACTGTTGCAAGCACGGGGGGAGGGGATCGAGCCAAACTCTAGCAATCAGCAACCTGTAGACCGCCATCGCTACAAATAAAAATTCGCTATGAGCGCCTTCACAATCCCTAACTCCTAACATAATTACAGTTGGTGTTAGGGTTACGTTTAAAGCAAGTGTACGGGCCATAAAATCCTCAATATCCTTTAATAAGGATCTTAATTTGGGACAAAGCGCAAATATGTGGATGCTATCTGCAGCCATAGCGTTACATCGCCAACAGCTGATTCCTGAAGTTGCCCCCCACTGTGCTATACGGTCAGGCGTGTGATATAATTGGTATAGTGTTTTAAAATGTTGTGATTGTAGTGGGGCAGAATAGAATGTTGAGCAGCCTAACTCCAAGGACGTCTGAAAGACCTCCCCTGATATCCCTAATTTCCCAGCCCATTTAATACCAAATCTATCGATGTCATCCTTCTTTGAACCAGCCAGCTGGGCATAGAAATATCGAATGGAGCACACCCCGCTTTGCTCAATTGTCTCCATAATATTGCTTATGCCAAAACCACCTGGCCCTCCTTTTTTCTTAAGAAAAAAACTCCTAATCTGCAGGTACTTGAAAAAACTATACCTTGCTATATTAAATTTATCTAGCAAATCTGAAAATAAAAGAATATTTCCATCGGGATCTAACAAATTTCCAAATTTCTTAATACCTTTTCTATCCCAGTCCGCCATAATAGCATCCGAAAAAACTTCAGGGGGTAAGGACTTATTTCTGTACAATCTGATATATCTATTATATCTCCCTAGACCACAATTTTTTGCAACAGCAGACCATACATTATGAGCAGCGGCGATTGTCTTGAAGCGAGTTCGTTTGAAATAAGATGAATCAATACATTTTAAGAAAACATTTGCTGTATCTTCGCCCAATACAATTGCATAAATCATAGTTGAAACAGCTTTTACTTTCGGGTTCCCTTCATTTGCGCCAATTAAGCCTTGAATGTATTGCAGAACTGATGCCCAATAATAAAACCTGAAATCAGGAACCCCCAGCCTCCCCTCTCCCTTGGTAAAGTCATAAACTTATATGCCCGTCTCGTCTTCCCATAGGACCAAATGAATTTATTTAAAATCGACTCCAGTTTATTAAACCAAGTTGACTCAAACAATAACGGTATTGTACGAAAAAGATAAAGAAATTTAGGGAGTATAATCATTTTGATGATGTTAGTACGGCCCACTAACGACAATCTGAGGTTATTTATCCTTAGCAAGTCCGAGTTAACTTTTGTCAATAAAGGCGAAATATTACGCTCAACTACTGTCCCTAAATCAGGTGAAATTTCAACACCTAGATATACTGCTGAGGAAGTCACTCGAGGATCGTTACATTGAGATGCTGGGTTTTTGATAATCTGTGTTTTAGCTCTATTAAGCTTATAACCAGAAATGTTACCAAAGTCTTGGGCCTCCTGTTCTATTACTCCTATTGCCATTCCAGGATCAGAGGTAATTATCGCCACATCGTCTGCGTAGGCCAACACTTTCACTACTAACTCGTTTACACACAATGGGGAGATGCTGGGGTTGAGTTCGAGTCTACGTAAATATGGATCCATATATAATGCAAATAAAAGAGGGGAGCTAGGACAGCCTTGCCTAGTTCCTCTTTTAATCTGCACCGCCGCTGATAACTCCCGATTAATTTTAATTCTAGCAGTAGGATCTCTATAGAGAACCTGGATTGCTTTTATAAAATTATCCCCAAACCCAAAAGTTCTCATTAGCTCCCATAGATATTCCCAAGCTACCCTGTCGAAAGCTTTTTCGGCATCTAGGAATAGAGCCGCGACAGGGCCGCCTGTAACCTCCATAGCATCAAAACAGGTAATCACAGTCCTGATATGTTCAGTAGTCCCTTTCCCCGGGATAAAACCATGTTGGACTGGGGTAACTAACTTTTCTATTACAACGGACATCCTTGTGGCCAAGATTTTCGAGTATAGCTTTACATCGGCGTTCATTAAGGCAATAGGTCTATATGACCCAGGAATTGTAGCGGGCTTCCCTTTTTTCAAAATAACAATAACCTCCGTCTCACCCCAAGAATTAGGGATTGAGATACCTCTCTGGGCTTGAATAAGTATATCCAGAAGTTCTACACTAAAGTCTGATATAAAAGTCTTATAAAATTCAATTGGTATCAAATCTGGTCCTGCAGCCTTCGATGAAGGGAGATCTGCTAAAGCTAACGTCATTTCTTCTAGAGTTATGTTGGCATCAAGTATAGTTTTTTCCTCTGACTCTAATTTTTTAAGTTGAATATTTTCTAGAAAATTCCTGATATTCTCAACTTCTGGCTCTGTCTCCCTATCGTATAATTCCGAATAAAACTTCCAAAATTCTTTTCTTATTCCCTCAGGGTTGGAGATTAACTTGCCTGAACTGTCAACTATATTTTTAATGTCCCCTGCGTTAGCTTTCTGCCTAGCTCTGACAGCGAGAATATGACCAATCCGTTCACTAAACTCGCACGCCTGTTCCTTCTTCGTTAAGTAACTAGCTACTGTCTTCTTAGTAATACTGTCCGCTATTTCTGCCTTTAAAATCATAATCTCCAACAATTGATGATCTAAAGGGAGCCCCCCCAAAATTAACCTACTTAGTTCCGACTCGGCATTCAGAAGGGAATTAACTTGTTGATCGAACGACTCTCTTTCCTTTTTTCGTTTATAAGTTGAGAAGCTTATTGTCTCTCCTCTAACACCTGCGTTAAATGCATCCCAAATAAAACCGCTGCTAGTGCTACCCCTGTTGTTCAACCAAAACTCCCTAATCCATTTTCCCATGTGCTTACGATAACACTCGTCTTGTAACAGAGCTCGCTCGAAAGTCCATTTATATATTTTCCTACCTACCCCAGATAAGCTCAGTGACAATAAAAATGGACTATGATCAGAAACTAACCGAGGGAGGTTTTTAATCTGTGTATTACCTAGCAAAACATTAGATATTAAAAAGTAGTCGAGTCTTACTGTTATATTATGGGGGGCAGAAAAATATGTATCCCCATCCAACTGCGGGTGCAGGTTAGCCCAGACGTCTGAGAGAGCATTATTCGAGGCCATATTCGCGATCGCTCTGTGCACCCTTTTCTTCCTCCCTGTATAAGAATGACCTGATTGTAACTCAATGTTCGCCGGTCGGCTGATGTTAAAATCACCACAACAAACAATCGGTTCTGCCCACGTTGGGAGTTCATCGTCTAGAAATTGAAAAATATCAGGGTCATCGCATGTTGAGCCATACACTGAAACCAAAGTGAACCTAACCCCTCTGAAGCTCATTTCTATAATCACCCATCTACCCCAAGTATCTTCTTTACTCCTATGTACAATACAGTCTGCGCCTTTTCCAAGAATCGCCACCCCTCGAGTTTTGGAGGCTTGTTTCGTATAAGCTAAAACTTTAAATCCAGTTTGTTCCAGCAGAAAACCCTTACCACCCTCCACATGAGTTTCCTGTAGACAGATCAAATCAGGAGACGTTGATTTACAGAATGCTGAGACTCGCAGCCTCTTTTGGAGATCGTTAAGACCACAAACATTAAATGACAAGATTCGACAAGACATCAAAAAACATCAAAGGTTAGCGCCAGCTTCGAATTCCATCTCTTAATCAAGCCCATGGCTTCCTTTGTCCTCCATTTAAACAAAACCTGAATCTGCTGTAAACTGTATTTCACGGTGTGTAGTGTGTGCCTTTTTCTCCCACCCCTCACCCCTCCCACCTCCCCGAGCCCTCCCCGAGTGCCCCTCCCCCCCTACAGGCAAATAGGTCACGCATGACCTATATGTGAACTCCGGGGACGCAGCAGCCGCCACACCTCCCCACTGCCAGCCGATATTGCAAACATATCAAACTGAATCCATTACATTTTCTCCTTATATCCCAGAGCTTCTATCATGTACGCTTTTGCCTTAATCTCAGAAAAGAAAATTTTAAACTGGCCCTTGGTCACAATTTTCAGTTGTGCAGGGTAAAGCAAATAGGCTTCGGATCCCAAAGCCTGGATATGCGGAATCAATTGCCTCAGCCTCCATCTACGTTCCACTGTGGCGTGGCAAAAGTCTGGTCTTGCAAAGAACGTAACGTTGTTGTAAGTACGTCTTGACTCTGGCTTCGCTTTGTCCAGTATCAGCTGTCTAAGGAGGAAATTCCCTACGAATATTAGCAGAGCCCTAGGATGCCCCTTCTGGCCCCCAACCTGAGCCTGACCCCTTTTAAGAAAAAAAGGGAAACGGTGGGCTCTTTGAATTTCTATTTCCCACTGCCAACTAGGTAACTCCGGGAAAGCCCCCTTTAACAAATTCACAACAAACAACCTGGGGTCCTCCCCTTCCAGTCCTTCCTCCACACCTAGCAACCTGATGTTATTTCGACGCTGCCTGTTCTCGAACTCTTCTAGCTTCCAGTTAACATCCTCTGCCACCTTTTGATGCTCTTCCTTGTATGATTTCAGGCCTCTCAGATCATCCTCCACTTTACTAGTCCTTTCCTCCACTTGTACCACTCTCTCAACCATCTCGTCTTGTCTTTGGCTTATACTTCTGAGTTTATTTTGAATCTTCCTAGATTCCTGTCTTGCCCTCCTACTCTCTCCTCTAGCCTCAGTCTGCATTAACTTCAGGGTGTTAAACAGAAGATCAAGCGTAACAGGAGGCTGGGAGGATTGAGCAGAGCCGTAATCCCCAGTCAAAGTTGCTGGACTGTCCTGCTCCATAAAAGAAAAGGTGGTGGTTGAATAGTCCCATGCTAATTTTTTAGTAGGATCGGTGGTACTGCTTGCAGTGGAAGGTTTCCTTTTGGACAGGCGTTTTTTTTGTGAGGTTTTCCTTGCCGGGGAGCTACTAAGTGAATCAATACCAGTGGACTCATCGGTACAAACATCTTCAGAGGGCAGAGATTGTGACTGTGTGTCTTCTTCCACAGAGTAAAATCTCTCTGCCGAGGCGGAACCATTGGCAATAACAATTTCTGCTGAGGTGGAGGAATCGCCACCTGATTTAAATCCCCCACTCTCTGCGTTTAGATCCATAGTTTATACCCATGTTAGGGGTTTATTGTACAGTAGGCTAGCTGCATCAATGCCAACCGTAGCAGCAATCTCCTCCCTCTCAGTTACATTTGACTCATGTAGCTGGGCCCCCCGCTCTGCATGCTCTAATACCAGCGCAGAAGAATTTACATCCGAAATATCCCCTGGAAGCTGGGTGTGCAAAGCACGGCAGTCACTCATCGCCGACAGATTTACCCCTTTGTCTAAGCTTATGCTTGTTTTTGACCGACTCCATTCCTGCGCCTCTAACCCGTGGTTCAGCCCGGCCACGGCACCGCCACTTGTCTTGCCCCCGATGATCATCACTCCCACAGCGCTGCTCTCTCCCAAGGCGGACGCAGGCACTGCAGTGGCCGGCTTACCTGCTGCTGCCAGACTTCCAGGTTGCCTAGCAACCCCGGGATTAAGCATGGAGCCTGCATCCGCGTCGAGAACGCCAGCGCCAGCTCCACCGGCTCCACCGGCTCCCTCAGCGCTGATTCCGGTGATCTTTGAAGCCGTGTCTGCTCCATCTCTTCTGCCCGCGCTGGAGTCCGCGGTAATACCAGGTTTGGCTGCGGGGGGTCCGCTGCTTACAGGAGTGTTTACGGGAGTGTTGGCGAAACTTTCCGTGACGGTAGGTTGACGCAATGCAGTCTCTCTAGTCTTTGACTTGACATCTTGGCCTGCATCTTTTACAGTCGCCGCGCCTTCTGCTCCGTCTCTTTTCGCCATTACTTTCTTAAGACTTGACGCATTTTTCTGAGCCGTGGCAGTAACCGGAGCTGGGCCAGTAATTTTCTGCTCTATCTTTGTTTTCTCTTTTTCCTTTACTGTAGTTTTCTGTCCTTTAGCTTTGTCTGCATCTGAAGTTTTCCCTCCTTTTCCATCTTTGAGCTCGAGTCCACGCTGTGGACGAGGCGGCATCCTGTGACAGAGTTCTACTACCAGAATGAGAACCTCTGAAATAGCTTTTTTAAGGTGAATAACTGTGCGTAGAATGATGTTCCCTCGTTGTAACCAGGAAGGGAATATCACCGAGTTACCAGACAGAGGAATACGGAAACCCTGTAATTCTTTATCTATTCAGCCATAGATAGTTGTCCGGCAGTGGAGAGGAGGAAAGTGCGACTCACTCACTGCACCCCACGGCGGCCATCTTGCCTCCGTCGCCCCTTTATTGTTATTTAAGAGTGATATTTACAAGCACACATAAAGCCACCCTGCTTGACTTTACCTGTGCTTGTAACTATTGCCCCTTTTCATGCAACACTTTTGTTTTAGGGGTGTGACATGCGTGTTGCTGTGGGTGTTTCCACCCAACACCAATAGGAGCCCTTTCCAGCACAAATATAAATCTCCCCACGGCGCAGACATCCTTGCTCCATGGTGCAAGGGTGCCTGCACCAGCATATAGCAGCAGTTTTTGCGCCAGCACAGGGGAAGCACAGAGATGCAACATATTGTTGAAAAAATGTTGCATCCCTGTGCTTTGAAACTAACGCAGTGGCACACTGTTTAGAGGATTGTTGGGCTGCAATTCTTTTCAAGGCTTTTCCCGCTTTTTCACTCAGATTTAGCAGTATTGCCGAGCTTAGGGGTTGATTTAGAGTTTGTTGGATGTATATGGCCCACCAAAAAGCATCTTTTTACCCATCCACAGCCATAACTCCGCCTGGCGTATTTAGAGTTAGCTCAACGTAATCATTACCGTTAAACCTCCACACATGAGGTGGTGGAAAAAATGTATAAATAGCCAAACCCTGGCCAAAATGACCCTATGAGCAAGATGCCCATGCTCCTAGAAGGCGTATCTGGCACTGCTAGATGAAAAGCAGCAGAATCCCAGACAAAATAAATGATAAATTGCAACATTTTTAGTTTTAAAAAAGCAGATCGTTTAAGCTCAATGCTAAGAAATGTAAGATTAGAAAAATAAAGTTAACAAATTCTAATGGTTTCTTGGCCACATGTTTCATTTTACGCACCCATATCAATCACTTACTGTTGTTATTTTCACAACTCTTCCAAGTTTAGTTTTTCCAAAGAGGTATCAGAAACATAAGTCAATAGCAAATATAATGGGACCCCCTCAAAATTAAGTACGGCCAGGGAACAGAGGGGAATGAAAAGGACACAACAACGAGAGCAATATTCCCTCAATGGCCACAATCTTACAATACCGGTATATATCCCATTCCTGATATAATGCAGGTGACAGATACACAATAGTCTTATTTATTTTCTTCAAAAAATATAACCATTTTTTATTTTTTTATTATTTTCAGTTTATCATTGCTTATTTATTTTTATCTATTTTCGTCATTACTTAGTTCATAAAAGACATTTTAACAAATATAAATTTCATAAACAGTTTCATGGTTCATACAAGAAAGAAAACATACAATAAAGTAAATACGACAATAACTGTATACACAAAAGCAATTCACCCAAATACTCATGCCCCTGGTAACTAACAGTCTATCACAGCAGTCACACACAATCATACCCTCACTACATTCATAGCCACAGCATCTGAAAAAAGAAAACTGAGTCTAGATTGGCAGAAACATCCTGCCATTTTGCAGGTCTCAGGACCCAATATGAGACCCCGCACTTGGTCGACGCGCGTTTCGGTGGCACAAGGCCACCTTCTTCAGGACCTCTTCCAGACAACCAAACCCAAATATCCAGGGGACCTAAAATATATATAATAAATACTGTCACCATATGCAATCCTGAAAAGGAAGAAGAAACAACAATGTATCTATCAATTAGTATCATTGTTAAGAATTCACACAACAACCCACCCAGTGACCAACCATCAATTGAGTCCTCAATTGGTATACATCCACCCCAACTTTATGAAGAAATACATCAGTATTGAAACAGATCCCAGAACCACAGTAATGGTGGCTGATGTTCCATATTATTAATAAACGCCAAACGATTTTTGCATAAGTGGAGGTACATCCCATATCTTTCTAAAGACCATATTTACTGCCAAGAGTCTCTCAAAAAGGACATATTCCAAATTCATGGTAAACATCCGTTTACTTACGATTACAACCAGTTTACTAATCCTAGCCCATTCAGAAATAATTCAAAAAAGTGATGAACCATGTATAATTGTAGATCAAGACGATTCAACTTTGGCTCCCTAGAAGATAAAAGGCCAAGCTATAAATACCCTGGTCTCCATACAATTTATACAGGTCAAAGTTGTGCTCCTAATTATAGGGCTTGTCTTACCCCAACATGAAGAGAAAATTTATTTTGTTTGCGCTGGGTTGATTTTTACTGAAGGAACGTTTCGAGGGTGTTCGCCGATTCAGTACGTAGTGTGTCCCTCAACTGGAAAGAGATATATCCGTATTACTGGGATAAAACGTATCCATATCTCTAGGAGTCTCTCTCGTCTGTGGCTTGACACTAAACAAAACCCACCTTTTTATTCAGTGAGACAGACGTGTCGTGTTCTTCCGTTCAATACTCCTTACTCTGTTTCTTTTCTGATTATTTTCAAGGTAATGCATTCCCATGAATTCAAATTACCTATGGTGTGACAAATCGGTATCTTAACATCTAAGATTTAAAGAAAATTGCACGTACGAATAGAGGCCTTACTACTTCATATACAAACAATACTGGCTAAGGATTATGTCTTCATATATACACAAACCGAGGGAGAGTACCCCACTCAGTCTAGATTCCTAAGGTACACGCCTTTCTGTATACATGTACGAACTATGTTTGCTAAAAGTAGCAGAATTGTTGATAACGTTGAAACCATCTGAAAAAACATATATGCGCATGTATCTCTACCCTGCAGGTCTCCCTAATCAATGACCCTCAGATAACGTTCCTCAAGATACTATGCATAAATGCGGAATATTAGTAAGTTCATAACACACATATCTATCTAGCAACGCATAGTGTATATCTGTTCATACTTGCTTCGATGTTACACGGATCGCGGGCCAATGTCCCCTCCAGCTATGTGGTATGATTTCAAGCGGCAAACGCCAAAAGTGGCCATGTTTTTAAATCCTAAGAGGACGCCGCTGCTCTCGCGATATCTAATTAATGCCGGAAGTGAGTCTCATTGAGGCAGAAAAAGAACTAAAAATAAAAGACGGACTACAGTCCCTACGGCTGCAATTAGAGAAGTAACAGTAACGGCAGAATTCAACGCCAAAAAACAGTACAAATATCACAATTTAGCTTATCCTTTGTAGAAGAGGACAGCCAAAAGATCTCACAAGTCATTGAAGAGTATTTACACTCTCAGATATTCATGTATTAAAATCTCCGTATAATACAAAATAAATTCTAAGATTATGTATGAGAGACAACGAAATTTAGACGGTACATGTCACATCTAGAAGAGGTATCAATGTCCACATTAACATCCAAATGATGGAAAGAAGCCTCTGCCACAAGGTACCTACGCTAACAAAAGGAACAGGTCCCATTATGTAGTTAGTCTATACCGGATAAAGGTTATGGCAGTATTAGACAATGCAACCACAACAATTACATAACCCAAAAGCTGGAACAACAGAATACAGCTATGTATAAGTAAGTAGCATCTATTTCGTGACATGCCAAGCTATTTCCTCATTTAGGCCACGTTTGAGGCAGTCAAGATGATAAAACCAAAAGGTTTCACGTTTTTTACGTGTGATCTCTATTGGTTGACCTAATTTGGATTGAACTTTCTCTAAGATTGACCATTTAAGTTCTTGCTCATTGTGATTCATATTCAAACAATGTTGAACCAAAGGTGCCATCAATTTTTTGGTTCTGATAGCGGACTTGTGTTCGCTGAATCTTATGCGAAATTCACGGCCTGTTTCTCCTATATAAGCCAGCCCACAAACACAGAATAAGATATATATGACATTACTACTGCGACAGTTAGTTAAGTGGCGTAGTCTAACTTCTTTGTCATTATATCTGATTACCTCAGATGTTATCGCTGCGTCACAGGCATGGCAAGAGACACATCTGTGATTACCCAAGATGACCGGTAAACCTGTAATGGAAAGCTGGCCATCTAGGAAAGATCTTCTAACCTGAAGAGTATGAACCAGCATATCTTTAAGATTCTTGTTTCTTCTGTAGGCTAGCAAGGGTAATGGCATGGGAGGGACACTATCGTCTGAATACAAGATTCTCCAGTTTTTATTTATGATGTTCCTGATTTTAAAGTTCAAGGTCGAGTGATTTATCACACATGTAATCCGATTCTAATTCGAACGCTTCAACCCTTGTAATAGCGCTTCTCTGTCGTAGTATTTCGCTCTTTTGTAAGAGTGCCGAACAAGTCGATGGGGATAGCCCCTCTTAAGGAGCCTGTCTTTTAACGCATTTCCATGTACATGAAAGGCAGCCATGTCCGTGCAGTTACGGCGAATACGTAAAAACTCCCCAAAGGGAATAGATTCCCTTTGGCAGTTAGGATGATACCTGTCAAATTGTAAAATTGTGTTCTTCGCCGTAGCTTTCCTGAAAAGACTCACTTTTAATTGTCCACTAGCACCCTCAATGCTGATGTCCAGAAAATCGACTTGAGAGTGGCTATAATTTACTGTGAACTTAAGATTTGTATCACTGGCATTGAGCCAAAGAACAAACGCCTGTAGCATGTCAACTGATCCACTCCAAATAAAGAAAATATCATCTATAAAGCGTTTCCAGATAGATATATTTTCAAAAAACGGGGCCATTTCATTATAGATGTTGTGCAGTTCCCATTCTCCCATAAACGCATTAGCCACACTGGGGGCACAAGATGCCCCCATTGATGTACCCTTAATTTGCTTGTACAAAGAGCCATTATATTCAAAGAAGTTGTTCATAAGAACGACCTCAAGACATTGTAGAATAAAGACATCTGGTCGATTGTCTGGAAATCTTTGTAGGAGGGCTGACACCGCCTGTAACGCTCGACACTGAGGAATGTTAGTGTATAACGCATCAATGTCGAGCGTCACAAGGATGTCTGTCTCTGGATTGAATGTAAGCCCCTCAATCTTATTAATGATATCACCAGTGTCACAAATATAAGAGGCATATCTGTGCGTGAGGGGACACAGAAAGATATCAACGTACTTAGATAAGGGTTCAGTGCAGGACCCAATAGTTGATATTATGGGCCGCATGGGGGGATTGGTTTCCGACTTATGGGTCTTGGGTAGACCATACAGAGCAGAGGTTATTGGACAGGATTTATTCAGGAAAATATATTCATCCTCACAGATGTAACCATCTGTGAATGCAGTTTGAGTCATTTCCTGAATATGAGTATTCAATCTTTCCAATTCTCTTCGTTGTGCTGGTCTATAATGATCTGTCACTGCTAACATCTCAGACATCTTTTGATCATAGGTGTTTTTATCGAATATGGCAATCCCGCCACCTTTATCACAAGGTTTGATAATTAGAGCAGGATCTGTCTTCATCCTATTGAGAGATGCGTTCTCCAATTTGGAGAGGTTAAATTGTGGTTTATGAGGGTTTACGATGATCCGTGCAATGTCCCGAAGGACACTTTGTTAAAAAATGCGGACATCGGCACCCACCATATCCAAAGTCGGAGTAAATGTAGATGGAGGTTTACATCTCGACAAGTTATTATCTTCATCATTCATAGGTCGATCTAAAAAGAATCTGTTCAGTCTGACCTTCCTAAAAAAGGCGAACAAATCCTCATGTAATTTAAATTTGTTCAGACAAACACTAGAGACAAATGATAAGCCCTTACTCAGCATCTGTATGTCTTCGGGTTTAAGTGTGACAGATGAAAGATTATAGATTGGTAAATTCTCCTCAGCAGTGACGACAGGCATCATCGATGTGCCATCTACCACCAGTACTGTTGGTTGCGGGTCCTGACATACTGTTGAGGAGGTTGAGGGCTCATTTGTGGTTGAGCTCCATGGTCCTGCCACCGGACATTCCTTCCCCGGTATTGGCCTCAGGTAAAAAACCCCGTCCATGAAATGGTCGTTGGGTGGATCTGCCTCTAAAAGGTCTAGAGTTATATTGGCCATTGCCTACATCTTGGTAATTGTCACCATCAGAACCAGATGAACCTGAGTCTGAGAAATTGGTATATCTCCTCCGTGGGTAACTATTAAAGTTTGGGTTATAATTACCTTGAGCTCCCTCTTGGTAGTAATTGGGATTAAGATAGGGATAAATCTTCTCTTTAGTGAACCATCTCACATCTTCACGTAATTTCTCAAAAATTTTTATTTGTAAGGTAGGTGTCGAAGTCTTTCATTTCCGATTGAATTTTCTCAAGACTGTTTTTAGCTTCATCCACAGCCGTGGATGCATTAAGTTTTGCTTCTAAATCATTAATTTCCTGCAGGAGGGCAGATGCTATTTCCTTAGCTGTTTCAATTATAAGCATCATCCAGTCCCTGGAGCAGCGGTTGGAAATGAGTGACCACCGCTCCAGGAACCTTCTGATCTCTACAAATAATGCAGGTGCATTGCGGACTCTCAATCCTGAGGGGATTACACCTACCTTAAGGTACTCAAACATGTAAAATGCATGAGACTCAATGCGTTTGAGTTTTTTCCGCATATTGAGTAGATTTAGCCATTCACTATTATCCATTTGGTGAGTGGGAAGAGATCCCATATCTCCCGTAACTCTACCCATCGAGGAATTGAAGTCATCATCGGAAAACCCGAAAGTTTGAAAACTGTCCATGTCTGAGTTATGTTAGGGCCAACTATATGTGCACTGTACAATTAATACTCACGAATCTGGAATATGTCCATACAAAAAATCTAGAAAAGCAAGAATAAGAAAAGAGAAAAAATTATTAAAAACCTCCTAGATAGACAACCCAAGAAAGAAACACAATGTGATGGTCACGTGGAAGCAGTATGTGTCAAATCCAACAAAGTACTCAATCCAAAAGAAAAACCCAAAAGTGACTAAAATTTACAAAAGAAATCCCACGGTTGAAAAACCGCGAAAGCCAATAGCAAATATAATGGGACCCCCTCAAAACTAGGTACGGCCAGGGAACAGAGGGGAATGAAAAGGACACAACAACGAGAGCAATATTCCCTCAATGGCCACAATCTTACAATAACGGTATATATCCCATTCCTGATATAATGCAGGTGACAGATACACAATAGTCTTATTTATTTTCTTTAAAAAATATAAAAAAATTAATTTTTTTATTATTTTCAGTTTACCATTGCTTATTTATTTTTATCTTTTTTCGTCATTACTTAGTTCATAAAAGACATTTTAACAAATATAAATTTCATAAACAGTTTCATGGTTCATACAAGAAAGAAAACATACAATAAAGTAAATACGACAATAACTGTATACACAAAAGCAATTCACCCAAATACTCATACCCCTGGTAACTAACAGTATATCACAGCAGTCACACACAAGCATACCCTCACTACATTCATAGTAAGCATGGGCGGATTTTGCGGGTTCGCAATCCGCGAATTTGCGGATTTGCGGATTGCGAAAATCCGCAAATTCTGCGAATTCTCGCGGATTTGCGTATTTTTTGGGGGGGGGTGTGTTCGCACGGGTTTCTGCAAGTTCGCGAGGGTTTTGTACAATTTCGCAAATTGCGAACTTACTTGTCGGGTCGCCAGTTTTGCGAACTTGTTGTTTCTACGTGCCCAGCCTGTTTGCAAGGCTTTCTTCATCACTGCCACCCTCTGTCACCACTGGCACTCTCTTTGGTCACCCATGCAACCCTCTGGCTCACCCATGTTACCCTCTGTGTCATCACAGCACCCTCTGTACATTATTGGGGCAAAGCAAAGCACTGCCATCCTCTGTCAACACTGGCACTCTGGTTCACCCATGCCACCCTCTGGCTGGCACACCCATGCCACCCTCGGTGTCATCACAACACCCTCTGATTGACCAGTGAGTGTACATTATTGAGGCAAAGCAAAGCACACCTGCTAAGTGCTTTAAGTTTTGCAAACAACAACACCTGCCCTGCCCCAACTGACATTAATGAAGTCTGGCACCTGCTTGTCTGCTCCCTTTCCTTTTTGTTGCAATGTAAAAAAAATTTAACAGGATGCAATGGCATACTTGTAACTATTCTGTGACTGTCAGAGCAGGGTCACACAATAGTTGCAAGTAGGCAACCGGATTCTGGAGGGCCCCTTCAGGAAGCACTACAGGTAAATGGTTACAAATGATGAGCTCGAACTTTTGCACCTGCTCGTTGGTTTTGCTTTTGCAAAACTCGTTTTTCGGTAATTTTGCCCTATTCGCGAGGCGCGGCGTCGTGCGAAATCGACCGTGGAAGCCGCGAACTCGTGCGAGTTACCCCAAGGTTGAGTATGGGCGCTGCCATTTTGTTTGCGTGACGTATTTCCGTTTCCGCCCGCTATGTGTAATCTCGCGCGATGAGCGCCTTGCGAATACAAGTTTGCACGAGTTCGCGAGAGAAATCGCGTGCGAACTTACTTACACGCACGTGTTCGGGCGGCCATCTTGTTTTTCATTCATTCCTATGTGTCTGGGCATGGTGTTTCTATCCTCTGTATATCTCTGCCATCCTTTGCTTGTTTTATTTTTTTTTTTGATCTATTAAACTTTTTTTTTATCCCTCTTGTTTTCTAGGTCTATATTTTTGTGTTTTAGTCTACTTTTGTTTACTTTTCAACTACTTTTTTAAACTTTTATTTCCTTCTTTTCTACTCTTATTCTTTTTCATTTTGTCTCCTTACCTGCCCAGAACATGGTGAAGACAGCAGTCAAGCTGCCCAAGACGGGCGCCGCAGCCCGTGCCCGGCTCCCGTGTGGCCGCTTGAGGGCGGAAATGGTGGTGCCCCGGGAGATCTTCAGTCCTGAGGAGGTGGGCTCACTGGTTTATTATGTGCAGCGCCGTCTCCCCAGGACCATCGCGGCAGGCGGCAGGATCGCTGCCGGTTACAACAACAGCCAGGAGCGACGGAAGCGGTGGGGCAGGTGTGCCGGGCCCTTTTTAACATCACGGGGGTCCAGCGCACCTATAATCAGGTGACCCACCGCTGGACCGATATCCTGGACCGGGAGCACGACCTGCTCGACCTGCTGGGAGTGGAGGTCCCCGGGCTTGGTGAGTAGTAGTAGCAATTTTTTCATCACTCGTCACTACTCTGTTTTTTCTCCTGCTCTGTGTGTTATATAATATTGCAAATGTTTGCTTTAACTTTTTTACAAAGAGCAATAATGCTGCTGATTACATTGATAGGAGAGGTAAATTAATATTTCAAAATCTTCTGTGCATTTCAGGTGCACTGCTCTCCTTCTCTGTGGCGGTGCCACTGCTTATTTGTTTTCTATTTTGTGTTAATTTATTTGGGCTGAGTAATGTATGAGTGTACTTTACAGAACTGCGTAATGCTAGACACAAAGGGGCAGATTTACAAGCCCCTTGCGCCACGTTTACGCTGCCTTACCTGACGCACAGCGACGTAAACGTGGCGCATCCCTGCGAGTCATGTACGTGATGCATCTAGGGAGATGCGCCACGTTAAGACCTGGGCCTGCGCCACAATGGGAGCGTTCCCACGCAGGGGGAGGGGGGGAGGGGGTGGCGGTCAGGCAGATGTGTGCCTCGCAAAAGTGCCTGCGTGAAATCTACAAGATTTAACGCAGGCACTTCCGCAACGCTGCTACGTCAATTCTTTATGCCTGCTTGCTTGAAGCAGGCGTAAGGACTGATGCGGTATGTTGAGTATTGGGCAGCCCTGAGCATTGCTATAGTTGCATATACATATATAGCCTGCGACGCGACTCTAGAGATGCACCCCTCTTTCGTCACGAGATGCGTCACGCATCTGCCTACCCTACCAACGATGGCGCATCTCCAGAAATGCTGCGTCAAGCCGTAAGTCTGCTTCATGCAGGCGCAGGGTTTCAGTGACGCATCATTGTCCTAAATGACTGATTGAAATTTTATATATTCCCCATAGCCACTTTTAGCATGCGTTCCTGCGCAGGAACGCCCTCCCTTGCGCTGGAACGCTCCCTTATGGCGCAGGGCTTTAGAATGGGATGCATCTCCCATATGCGTCACGTTGTTAATATACGCCACACCATGGCGCCTCTCTTGTTGTGGCGCTGCGTCACAAAAGTGACGCGAGAACGGAGCAAAAGAGCTGCAAGGGGCTTGTAAATCTGCCCCTAGAGTAGAGGCTCAGGTGCAGTCCTTCCTTTGTAGCCCTCTTTTTGGCTGAAATAGTTGGTTCTTGTTCTTTCTAAATGTTTGATTTGGTTGACAAGGACATTGACACGCAGCAATCATCAATTTTTTCTGTTCTTTCTTTCATGTTGTACGTCAGGTCCGCCCAGGGGCAAGCGGACAGAAACAGTGGATGCAGTGGCTCCAAAGGAGGAGGAGGATGCAGGCCAGGGCGGCGAGTGCTCCTTTGCTGGCCCCAGTAAGTTTTCATTTAAATATAGAGGACCTATTGTTGTCCAAGCGTTCCTAATTTAATTTTTTCGAAACAGTGTTTAGATAGGAGCAAAATCAATAATACTACTGTTGCAGGGACAATTCTCCACAAACCAAACTATGGACACCAAAGACCAGAGTCATAATATTTCAGAGTGGTGTGTTTGGCACACTGTATAAACCTGGTAGTGTCAGCGGCATGGACTCCTCCTTGCAAAAATTACAAAACCTTTCGCTCAGTCACTCTAGTCTGGAGGACCAAAAACCACAGAGTCTATTCAAGTTTAAAAGCTTTATTAAAAGTAAAAGTAAACACATATATTAAAATAAAGTTAGCTGGAAAAGGAAAAGTGCTTGGTGCGGAGTTGATGAGTAATGGAAGTTGGAACACATTTCTTGTGGTCGAGCCGAGCTTTCACCTGGTTTAGTTGATGTTGCTCTTGTCCGTAGAAGTCCAGCGTCTGTCTGTTCAGAGAAAAATGGTGTGTGTTAAAATTAAGCAAGCATTCATCAATTGTGACAAAAAAAAGCAGCAAGACAACAGCCTTCCCTGGAAGGAGGGACATTTTTACTTTAGGCTAGAGTAGACAGTCAATTATTTTTTCTGTTGTTTTCAAATTTCTTCCTTCCTAAACCAAATACTAGTGAGTGGTGTAATCTAACAGTCTTAAATATATTTTTTAGGTGGAACATCTGGTGGCGGGGCCAGCTCGGACGTGATCGTGATCGACTCCGAGTCTGAGGAGTACTCTGTGGAGGATGCGGCGCCAGCGGAAATCAGACTGTGAGGAAGCAGGCAGTGGTGGTGGCGAGTACAGGTAAGCTGGATCATGGTACTATCTGACTCTTAGATAGCATATGATGTGTATCCAGTGCTGGCCCAGTGACAAATTACAATATGGTAATTACAGCAGGCTGGGACCGACAGACAGATAGAGGCAGAGAGAGAGGAAGACAGAAGGAGAGAGAGAGAGAGGGAGGGAGCCAGAGGGAGGGTGAGGAAGGGAGACAGAGAGAGAGAGACAGCGAGGTAGAGGGAGACACAGGGAGACAGAAAGAGGGAGACAGAGAGAGCGAGAGAGAGAGAGGGAAACAGACATATCGCCTGGGCCTGGTGCAGATGATACGGTTGCTGGTGTGGTTAACGGCTCAGAGGAAAAGTCACTCACTTCTGCCAGATCTCTTTCATATGAAAGAGGACCAAACCATAAGCGCCCCACCTTGCCCCTCCATGCAGACGCCCATGATACTGGCCTGAATAGATTTGTACTGCGCTGGCTAGTTGCTAGTTGTACTGTGACACAACTTCCTGCTGAATCATTTTGTGTTAATCATATTTTTAAAGAGCATTCGTTACAGATTATGTCTTTCTTTCTTCATATAGTTGGTAATACTAAAACTGCAAAACCGAGCAGGAGTATGCTGGCTGTACTGGCCCGGCAACGGAGGCTGGATGCCACTGTTGCGCAATATCGCCGGCTGGTGGAAATGGAGGGGGACGACACGCACTCAAGTGCATCAAATGATACATCTTCTGCATCCTCCTCCGTGACCCCACGTTCTGCCGGTAAGCGCAGTGCTCCAGCCAACCAGAGCCGTGCTGGAAGACGCCACCGCCGAGCAGCAAAGGCTGCACCTCCTCACAGTACTGTAAAGGCTCGCTTGCGCCGTGCACTCCGCAGAGTGTCCAACCTGGAGGCGGAGGTCAAGAAATGGGAGGAGTACAAAAAGGTGATGGAGGGCCTCCGCTTAGATCACGCCATGCTCCGGGAGGAGTACGATGCCCTGGCCCTAAGGCATGATGCCCTGGAGGCCAAAGTGAACAACCTGCATCCGTAGAGTGTCCCTTGCCCCTTTTTTAGAGACTTTTGGGGGGTGGGAATTGGGAGTTGGGTTTTTTGGGGACTTTTGATGGACTATTTATTTGGGGTTAGGGAGGGTCTTGCGGGAGATTATTTTGTTAGGGATATAAATATACTTTTTCAAACTTTATCTGAGCATACCTGTTTTTTTACTACTTTTGAGCCTGGTGGGTGGTGGTTTTGCAGTAAGTTCGTTTTACTGAACACTGTCATCGTGTTGGTTCACGTGTAATAGGCCAAATGTTTTCCGAAGTAAATGCCTGTCACAGAGTTTGTTAATTCAAGAGCCCTAGGACTTTACTGCTAGTACCACTGTCACTCTCTCGCCTCTCCGAATACTCCATTATACTACCTCCCATCCAAACGCTTATCTTACCTGTAATTTGTGTTTGAGGGCTGGCTCCACCTGGAATTCACAGTGTCCTAAGGCGTTCTGCAGCAGGGCCCCAACTGGAGTTTCCCGGCGTGGATTTTCTGCAAAACAAAAGAAATCAACATTAGAAATGTGGCAGCGGTGCTCACACAACCCAAAAACCTAGAAGCCCCACAGACAGCACCCCTAAGACAGGCAAGCGAGCAATAATAACGCCTAAACGTTCACGTGTAATAGGCCAAATGTTTTCCAAAGTAAATGCCTGTCACAGACTTTGTTAATTCAAGAGCCCTAGGACTTTACTGCTAGTACCACTGTCACTCTCTCGCCTCTCCGAACACTCCATTATACTACCTCCCATCCAAACGCTTATCTTACCTGTAATTTGTGTTTGAGGGCTGGCTCCACCTGGAATTCACAGTGTCCTAAGGCGTTCTGAAGCAGGGCCCCAACTGGAGTTTCCCGGCGTGGATTTTCTGCAAAACAAAAGCAATCAACATTAGAAATGTGGCAGCGGTGCTCACACAACCCAAAAACCTAGAAGCCCCACAGACAGCACCCCTGAGACAGGCAAGCGAGCAATAATAACGCCTAAACGTTCACGTGTAATAGGCCAAATGTTTTCCAAAGTAAATGCCTGTCACAGACTTTGTTAATTCAAGAGCCCTAGGACTTTACTGCTAGTACCACTGTCACTCTCTCGCCTCTCCGAATACTCCATTATACTACCTCCCATCCAAATGCTTATCTTACCTGTAATTTGTGTTTGAGGGCTGGCTCCACCTGGAATTCACAGTGTCCTAAGGCGTTCTGCAGCAGGGCCCCAACTGGAGTTTCCCGGCGTGGATTTTCTGCAAAACAAAAGCAATCAACATTAGAAATGTGGCAGCGGTGCTCACACAACCCAAAAACCTAGAAGCCCCACAGACAGCACCCCTGAGACAGGCAAGCGAGCAATAATAACGCCTAAACGTTCACGTGTAATAGGCCAAATGTTTTCCAAAGTAAATGCCTGTCACAGACTTTGTTAATTCAAGAGCCCTAGGACTTTACTGCTAGTACCACTGTCACTCTCTCGCCTCTCCGAACACTCCATTATACTACCTCCCATCCAAACGCTTATCTTACCTGTAATTTGTGTTTGAGGGCTGGCTCCACCTAGAATTCACAGTGTCCTAAGGCGTTCTGCAGCAGGGCCCCAACTGGAGTTTCCCGGCGTGGATTTTCTGCAAAACAAAAGCAATCAACATTAGAAATGTGGCAGCGGTGCTCACACAACCCAAAAACCTAGAAGCCCCACAGACAGCACCCCTGAGACAGGCAAGCGAGCAATAATAACGCCTAAACGTTCACGTGTAATAGGCCAAATGTTTTCCAAAGTAAATGCCTGTCACAGACTTTGTTAATTCAAGAGCCCTAGGACTTTACTGCTAGTACCACTGTCACTCTCTCGCCTCTCCGAATACTCCATTATACTACCTCCCATCCAAACGCTTATCTTACCTGTAATTTGTGTTTGAGGGCTGGCTCCACCTGGAATTCACAGTGTCCTAAGGCGTTCTGCAGCAGGGCCCCAATTGGAGTTTCCCGGCGTGGATTTTCTGCAAAACAAAAGCAATCAACATTAGAAATGTGGCAGCGGTGCTCACACAACCCAAAAACCTAGAAGCCCCACAGACAGCACCCCTGAGACAGGCAAGCGAGCAATAATAACGCCTAAACGTTCACGTGTAGTAGGCCAAATGTTTTCCAAAGTAAATGCCTGTCACAGACTTTGTTAATTCAAGAGCCCTAGGACTTTACTGCTAGTACCACTGTCACTCTCTCGCCTCTCCGAACACTCCATTATACTACCTCCCATCCAAACGCTTATCTTACCTGTAATTTGTGTTTGAGGGCTGGCTCCACCTGGAATTCACAGTGTCCTAAGGCGTTCTGCAGCAGGGCCCCAACTGGAGTTTCCCGGCGTGGATTTTCTGCAAAACAAAAGCAATCAACATTAGAAATGTGGCAGCGGTGCTCACACAACCCAAAAACCTAGAAGCCCCACAGACAGCACCCCTGAGACAGGCAAGCAAGCAATAATAACGCCTAAACGTTCACGTGTAATAGGCCAAATGTTTTCCAAAGTAAATGCCTGTCACAGACTTTGTTAATTCAAGAGCCCTAGGACTTTACTGCTAGTACCACTATCACTCTCTCGCCTCTCCGAATACTCCATTATACTACCTCCCATCCAAACGCTTATCTTACCTGTAATTTGTGTTTGAGGGCTGGCTCCACCTGGAACTCACAGTGTCCTAAGGCGCTAGGGGACTCGTCAACGTAAGTTTCTTCATTGTGCAGAATCCAGGCATCAGCATTATGGGTAATGGATGGGGTGAGTCTGAGGAGGAGGACTCAGGATAGACGACCAGGACTGAGTTCTTGTCAACTAACTGTTGTGAACCTGAGGAATGCTGCGGCATCAAAATCAAGACAGTTCTGTTGATGGGCTTGTTGTTTTATTGGTTGATTACAGTTTTGTTGGGAATGTGATGAAGCACTTGCTAAAGAAAGACAGACACACAGGAATAAAAGTGAATAAGGAGGACTAAATTTACAATTAATGAATGATTGACTCGTTTTCAGAACTCGCTGTCAGGGAAGCAGAACTCGTCCTCATACTCTGCTAAATCATCAGTCGGGGTTACTTCTAGTAACTGAGGAGAACTTTCCTCAGGTAGGTCGGTGTCCTCTTCTTCCTGCGTGGATTCTCGTACTCTGTAATCTGGTGGTATGAAGTTGTGGTTCATCTTTATCAAGGTGAGCCGCTCCACATTTGCGGGCAAGAGGCGGGACCTTTTGGAAGTCACAATGCCACCAGCAGAACTAAAAGCACGTTCTAAGGACACGCTTGCGAGTGGGCAAGACAAGTAATTGATAGCCAGGTTGGTGAGCTCTCGCCATATTTTTCTTTTCCCATGCCAATACGCCAATGGGTCCTCAGTAATATTGACCTCTGTTGAGTCATCCAGATAGGCCTGCACCATTGAAAGAATGTCCTCCCGGATTCCTGTACTTTGCACTTCTGTGTCCTTTCTAGGACAAGGAAACCCTAGCTGAGTTAGCCAACCCGCTTCAGACATATCGCCTGGGCCTGGTGCAGATGATACGGTTGCTGGTGTGGTTAACGGCTCAGAGGAAAAGACACTCACTTCTGCCACAGGCACAGATGCAGAAGTGCTTTTTTGGGACGCCTGATGGCCTGCTGATTCACTAGTAGTACTGTCTTCTCCTACAGTTTCCTTCCGCTCTCTTTCAAAACGAATGGCTGACTGAGCTAGCCAACCTTTGTACTCTGTAACATCCGATGTTTCAAAAGGAATTATTACTTTGCCAAACAATGGCTTTTTGTAACGTGGATCCAGAATAGTAGCACAAATGTAGTGCTGTTGTTTCTTGATTTTTACAAGCCGTTCATTGCTAACTAGGCGTTGTAATAATCTCTGCGCCAACTCATGTGCTTCGTTCTTTCCAACGTCCTTTAATTGTGAAGACACCACCTTGACTTGGTGCTCGAGCTTCAGCAACAATGGGATAGCTTTGCTCAAAGAACAGTCCTCCCTGCTGACGTCACGCGTGAAGACCTCAAAAGGACGAAGCATGTCTGTCAGGCTTTTAACTAGCTGCCATTGCTCCACCGCTAGCATCATTTCTGTTGTATCACCACCCAGGTTGTAGAAATACTCATTGACTACTGGAAACAGCTCATGCAGACGCTCAAGCATGTAGAAGGTTGAGTTCCAACGTGTTGCCACCTCCTGGATAAGTGCTTTCACTGGCATTCTACGTTCATTTTGCTTGCGCCTCTGCTCCTTCCGGGCCTTAAAAGAATGGTTGAAATGTGTGCATATTCTTCTGCAGATGGTCAGTGTTTTGTCGACTGCAAGTTCTTTTTTCAAAAAATTTTGCACAACAAGGTTGATACAGTGCGCCAAACACGGCACTCTGAAATAGAAACCGTCCTCCATGGCCCTAACTACATTGCTGCCATTATCTGTAGAAACATAACCAACCTTGCAATTTCTTGGGGGCAGCCATTGCGAGACCTTTTTGTTAAAGTCAGCCAAAATGTTGACTGCAGTATGACTTTTCTCCATGCCAAACATGGCTAATGTTGCATGTTTACGAGCACCCTTAAAAATCTCGACCAAGTCACCACCTGCATTTATCTGTTTTATAACCCCTGAAAAAGAGACCCAGTGTGCAGTGATGCACATGTAATCAAGGGCTTGGCAACTGGTCCACATGTCTGTTGTCAGGTGTATAGTGTGAACAGCACTCTTCTGCAAAGCTGCCCCCACCAACTCAAGCACCTCTTTATGTAGTGCTGGAACAGCAACCCTGGCAAAATAGAACCGGCTAGGAACCTTCCATTTAGGGGCCAGTGTTGCCACGAGTTCAAGGAAACCCACACCTTCGACAAACGAAAAAGGGAGAAGGTCCACCGCTAGCATTTTAGCCAGCTTAGTGTTATACAGGCGTACAGTTGGGTGGTTGCATTGAAATTGCACATCTGAGGAGAACATGGCTGAAATGGTGCGCTGGACAAATTTACGGGATGATGCTGATGCCTTCTTCGACCCACTTCTGATCAGTGTTGACATTTTCCGCATTGGTGTGTCTCCCAGACTCTCAGTGTGCCTTCTATGTGTTCCGGAGGGTGTGGTGCTGCCAGGGGTACTGGGTGCAACCGGACACATGTCTGACGCTTCTTCTACCTCCCCGTCATCTTCAGATGAAACACCTAGTATGGGTATATTTTGGCCACTTGCCCTTTGGGATCGCTTTCCCTTGACGTTTGCTAGGTGCGGAAACCATTCGACAGCGTGCTTTCTTTCAAGATGACCTATCTGGCCTCCGGTTCCATAGTTGGTACCAGTCTTACCACGGCTAACGCTAGTCTTACAAATGCAACAAACGGCTATGTTATCATACTTTTCATGGACACTAAAAAAGTTCCAAACTGGGGACTGGAAACTTCTGGTTTTGCCGCAAGAGGTGATACTGCTGCCAATGCCAGATGAAGCAGTGGTGGATGAGCCTTGCAGACATCTACTGGGTTGTGCAATTATTGCAGCAACCTTACTTGAGGGAGTCGAGCTGGATGGAGTCCCCCTCTGGGGAGAAAATATGGGAGCTGTAGGTTTTGTTGAACTTGTTGTACTACTTGACTGCGTTGGTGGTGCTACCAGTGGCACGTCGCCAGGGTCACGCTCAGCATGACGTCGGGATAGGGTATAAATGTCTGTCTGCTGCATGGCCGGTGTGGCTGGACTGACATGTGTGATGACTAGGTCATTGCTGTCATCCTGTTCAACAACATCAGAATGCACCACTTCATCAAGTCCGATGTTCGGATCCATAAGTATGAGCTTTCCGGGGCCCTTCCTTTTAACATTTGATACCTTTCGCAGCTCATGGTGTGCCTCCCTCTCAGACGTCAGAGATGGTTGCCAATCTAGATCCAGATCATCATCTGATGGAGCGGGGCTTGAAGAGGAACTTCTACACACCCTCCTTGATCTTTTCCTTGCTGGGGAGCTGGGAGAAAATGAATCATCAGGAGGAGTGGCTTCGTCTTCCTGACATGATACCCCGGCTCCAAAGTCAATTTCCTCCTGTGCCCCTACTTCTGGAAGAACAACCATTGTGGGCACTTGCACCGCTCCATGCGCCGCTACATGGGCATCTTCACTGACCTCTACTTGCAAGTCTCCATGGACCTCTCCTTCTCGGTCTTCTCCTTCTCGGCCTTCTCCTTCTCGGCCTTCTCCTTCTCGGCCTTCTCCTTCTCGGCCTTCTCCTTCTCGGCCTTCTCCTTCTCCTTCTCGGCCTTCTCCTTCTCGGCCTTCTCCTTCTCCGCCAGCTCCTTCTCCGCCAGCTCCTTCTCGGCCAGCTCCTTCACAGCCAGCTCCTTCACAGCCAGCTCCTTCTCGGACAGCTCCTTCTCGGACAGCTCCTTGCGCATGTACTTCTGCTTGTACTAGTAGCCCATGCAGTTGTTGTTGCGGCTTTGGTTGTTGAATAGTACTTGTGAGATGAGTTACAACCTGTGTTGATGGTGTGCTGCTACTTTCTTGCGATGAACCAACATCACTGGTCGTTGGTGATTCAACAACTAAACAGGCTACCTGTGCAGCACTCATGGTGGGCATTTGTTTTTTTTGTTGTTTTTCCCCAAAAAATGTATTGGTTGAGCCACCAGTCTCCTTGGTAAGTGGTGCCACTTGCTTCTTCTTCTCCTTAGTAGAGACATCTTTCTTGCAAGAGGACCTACGGGCACCTCTTTTTGGAGCCATCTTCTTCAGATGTTGGAACAACAGGCCGCAGCAGGACTTCTTCCTGGCACTGATGCTCAACGATGATGCGGAGTTTTGTGCACCTAAAAGCAAACGAAGACAGAGGAACATCAGTAAATATATGTTGCATATGTAGCGCTTCAATAAACAGTTTGCAAGTAGGCATTTATGAATACACACGTGCACACCACACAATATGGAAATTTCAAAATTAGGATTTGCTAAATTTTTGGGAAACAGGAATTTAACATTGATCCAAGAGAGCACACACAGAGAGGGTTGTACTTTCATGTACCCCTGACTCCGCCTGGGCACAATGGGTGAAAGCAAGGCACAATGGGTGCAGGCCTATGTCTCAAAGCTCACTGCCTGCCTTCAAAATGGCCGCTTGACCCCCCCATCCACATGGCCAGGACCATGCCTCAAAATGGCCACCACCAACATAGCCAGCCCCCAACCCCTACTCCAAAAAGTGAAAAAACACAACACAAATCAAATCACCACAATCCAATGCCATCCATCAAGTTTCAGAAGGCTTATGTTGCCTGCTGGTGGTTTTCCGGTGCAAAATTGCAATTTTTACAATTTCGCGAGTGCGAGATTGTTGCTTCACGGCGCGAACGTGGCGAAAAACCAGCAAAATCCGCGAACAGACCGATTCTGGGCCCCCTGGGCATAATGGATGACATCAGAGCACACTGGGTGCAGGCCTATGGCACAAAGCACACAAACTGGCTTAAAAATGGCCCCTAGACCCCCACCCACACGGGACCAGGCAATAAAATGGCCCCCACCCACATAGCAAGCCCCCAACACCACCCCAAAAAGTTGTAAAACACACAAAGATCACCACAATCCAATGCCATCCATGCCCTGGCCAGAATCATGTTAAAAAAAAAATTCAACAAAACAGTTGTATCATGCATGCACCCATAACTAAGCCTGGTGGTTTTCAATTCATGTGCAGAATTGTAATTTTTACAATTTCGCGAGTGCGAGATTGTTGTTGCGCGGGACACGAGCAGTGCGAACACAAGTAAAAACATCCTCAGCTCGCGAACTTGCAGATTTTCCCCCAAAAAAGTAAAAAAAAAAGCAACACACACAAAAATCACCACAAACAAACAACATCAACTTACTTGTTTGTGAAATCAAATTTCGAATCCAAAAGTAATCCAAAAGGCCTCAAATCCAAATATCCAGCAGCAACCACAAAAAGTAATCCTTCCCAGTCAAGATCGAAATCAAAGTGGCCAGGAAATGGAGGAGCTTGCTGGACAGGAACAGGAAGTTGGAGACTGGGGCACTTCCTTCACCCCACCCCTATGGGAGGAGCTTGCTGGACAGGAACAGGAAGTTGGAGACTGGGCCACTTCCTTTACCCCTCCCCTTGTAATTTTTGTACTTTCGCGAGTGCGAGATTGTTGCGAGATTGACCGCGAGCAGTGCGAACACAAACAAAAAATCCGCTTCACGCGGATTTGCGTATTCTCGCCACATCCGCGAGAGTTCGCGGATTGCGGATTCTCCGAAAATACGAAAAATCCGCGAGCGTAACGGATTTTACGCCCATGCTTAATTCATAGCCACATCATCTGAAAAAAGAAAACTGAGTCTAGATTGGCAGAAACATCCTGCCAATTTGCAGGTCTCAGGACCCAATATGAGACCCCGCACTTGGTCGACGCGCGTTTCGGCGGCACAAGGCCACCTTCTTCAGGACCTCTTCCAGACAACCAAACCCAAATATCCAGGGGACCTAAAATATATATAATAAACACTGTCACCGTATGCAATCCTGAAAAGGAAGAAGAAACAACAATGTATCTATCAATTAGTATCATTGTTAAGAATTCACACAACAACCCACCCAGTAACCAACCATCAATTGAGTCCTCAATTGGTATACATCCACCCCGACTTTATGAAGAAATAAATCAGTATTGAAACAGATCCCAGAACCCCAGTAATGGTGGCTGATGTTCCATATTATTAATAAACGCCAAACGATTTTTGCATAAGTAGAGGTACATCCCATATCTTTCTAAAGACCATATTTACTGCCAAGAGTCTCTCAAAAAGGACATATTCCAAATTCATGGTAAACATCCGTTTACTTACGATTAAAACCAGTTTACTAATCCTAGCCCATTCAGAAAGAATTAAAAAAAGTGATGAACCATGTATAATTGTAGATCAAGACGATTCAACTTTGGCTCCCTAGAAGATAAAAGGCCAAGCTATAAATACCCTGGTCTCCATACAATTTATACAGGTCAAAGTTGTGCTCCTAATTATAGGGCTTGTCTTACCCCAACATGAAGAGAAAATGAATTTCGTTTGCGCTGGGTTGATTTTTACTGAAGGAGATATTAATACATGAATATCTGAGAGTGTAAATACTCTTCAATGACTTGTGAGATCTTTTGGCTGTCCCCTTCTACAAAGGATAAGCTAAATTGTGATATTTGTACTGTTTTTTGGCGTTGAATTATGCTGTTACCGTTACTTCTCTAATTGCGGCCGTAGGGACTGTAGTCCGTCTTTTATTTTGAGTTCTTTTTCTGCCTCAATGAGACTCACTTCCGGCATTAATTAGATATCGCGAGAGCAGCGGCGTCCTCTTAGGATTTAAAAACATGGCCACTTTTGGCGTTTGCCTCTTGAAATCGTACCACATAGCTGGAGGGGACGTTGGTCCGCGATCCGTGTAACATCGAAGCAAGTATGAACAGATATACACTATGCGTTGCTAGATAGATGTGTGTGTTATGAACTTACTTATATTCCGCATTTATGCATAGTTTCTTGAGGAACGTTATCTGACGGTCATTGATAAGGGAGACCTGCAGGGTAGAGATACATGCGCAGATATATTTTTTCAGATGGTTACAACGTTATCAACAATTCTGCTACTTTTAGCAAACATAGTTCGTACATGTATACAGAAAGGCGTGTACCTTAGGAATCTAGACTGAGTGGGGTACTCTCCCTCGGGTGTGTGTATATATGAAGACATAATCCTTAGCCGGTATTGTTTGTATATGAAGTAGTAAGGCCTCTATTCGTACGTGCAATTTTCTTTAAATCTTAGATGTTAAGATACCGATTTGTCACACCATAGGTAATTTGAATACATGGGAATGCATTACCTCGAATATTAATCGGAAAAGAAACAGAGTAAGGAGTATCGAACGGAAGAACACGACACGTCTGTCTGACTGAATAAAAAGGTGAGTTTTGTTTAGTGTCAAGCCACAGACGAGAGAGACTCCTAGAGATATGGATAGGTTTTATCCCACTAATACAGATATATCTCTTTTCAGTTGAGGGACACACTACGTACTGAATCGGCAAACACCCTCGAAACATTCCTTCAGTAAAAATCAACCCAGCGCAAATGAAATTCATTTTCTCTACATGTTGGGGTAAGACAAGCCCTATAATTAGGAGCACAACTTTGACCTGTATAAATTGTATGGAGACCAGGGTATTTATAGCTTGGCCTTTTATCTTCTAGGGAGCCAAAGTTGAATCGTCTTGATCTACAATTATACATGGTTCGTCACTTTTTTGAATTCTTTCTGAATGGGCTAGGATTAGTAAACTGGTTTTAATCGTAAGTAAACGGATGTTTACCATGAATTTGGAATATGTCCTTTTTGAGAGACTCTTGGCAGAAAGATATGGGATGTACCTCCACTTATGCAAAAATCGTTTGGCGTTTATTAATAATATGGAACATCAGCCACCATTACTGGGGTTCTGGGTTCTGTTTCAATACTGATTTATTTCTTCATAAAGTTGGGGTGGATGTATACCAATTGAGGACTCAATTGATGGTTGGTCACTGGGTGGGTTGTTGTGTGAATTCTTAACAATGATACTAATTGATAGATACATTGTTGTTTCTTCTTCCTTTTCAGGATTGCATATGGTGACAGTGTTTATTATATATATTTTAGGTCCCCTGGATATTTGGGTTTGGTTGTCTGGAAGAGGTCCTGAAGAAGGTGGCCTTGTGCCGCCGAAACGCGCGTCGACCAAGTGCGGGGTCTCATATTGGGTCCTGAGACCTGCAAATTGGCAGGATGTTTCTGCCAATCTAGACTCAGTTTTCTTTTCTCAGATGCTGTGGCTATGAATGTAGTGAGGGTATGATTGTGTGTGACTGCTGTGATAGACTGTTAGTTACCAGGGGCATGAGTATTTGGGTGAATTGCTTTTGTGTATACAGTTATTTTTGTATTTACTTTATTGTATGTTTTCTTTCTTGTATGAACCATGAAACTGTTTATGAAATTTATATTTGTTAAAATGTCTTTTATGAACTAAGTAATGACGAAAAAAGATAAAAATAAATAAGCAATGATAAACTGAAAATAATAAAAAAATACATTTTTTTATATTTTTGAAGAAAATAAATAAGACTATTGTTTATCTGTCACCTGCATTATATCAGGAATGGGATATATACCGGTATTGTAAGATTGTGGCCATTGAGGGAATATTGTTCTCGTTGTTGTATCAGAAACATAATTGTCAGAAGTATTTAACTGCTTAGGGTGCCAAGGCTGAGAATAACAAGATGCTGCCTGTAGGCACCCGGTGGAAATAGATGGAACAAACCTAATTATTCTTGAGTGTAGGATGATTCATGGTCCAGACACTCACGTAATCCCTCGCTTGAGGTAGTGATTCTGGTGAAAAAGAGGTTCTCAGTTGCTCCAAGAGAGCCACTTAGTGCGAGACACTGCCTGAAAAAGGATCATGGCAAAAGAAGAAATTATGGAAACTGGTTTGAAATGGCTAGGCCACTATTCACTTCCGGTAGGTAAGATATTGACCCCATTCGAAGGGCGATTATGTGCTCAATCCATATACCTTTCTTGAAGCCATCTCTAGCCATGACATAGAGGTACTGATAAAGCAGGAGCAAAAGGGTCAGGGTTGCAGGATTTTCTGGTGTGCTTCCAAGCTAATCTTGGTAAGTTCTGGTAGGTTTCCTTTGTACCCATGGAATTAAAGGTATACCAATTTACCACATGCAGTGAGGAAAATTGGGGGTGTCCCATAAATCTCTCCCTGTATTTCTAAAGAACCCACATCAGGAACAGATCAACCTGCCAGATTCAACAGTTATATCCTTAGAGTAAGCACACACGAAAAATAGACAGAAAAAAGTGAAAACATAATGGTAGCAAATATCACAAATATAGTACCAATGTAGAATATGGTCACCCTAAAAATTATGAAGAGATAACACAGTATATTTGAGAATTGTATTTCCTACTTTGTCTCTGCTAGTGCGGATTGGCACCTAAAGAGTTATGCCATTGTGAGAGGTGTAACACATCAGTGCATACCGGTAGGGCCAGGCTGTCCCTGCTCTCAAGGACAGGCTCTGTCTGTGAGTGTCCAGCTTGTTATCTGACATCCTATTTGTAGAAAGAAACAAACTCTGGGTGCCAGCATGTGTGCTTCTCTGACTAAGTTGCATTAGTCGTTCTGTTTCCCAGGAGAACAGTGAGATGTCCCTGTGATTTGTGGTATTCTATTACATTGTTTATATGGAACTTACTACCTCTGTGTAGTGCACCGAAGCATTTGCCTTCATGGGCAGCAAGCTACACCATGTAGGTTGTGCGGTTGGAGGGTGCTGGGTTTTGAACCCCATGTGGAAAGTGTTTCTGTGTCTTGCTGATGACAACTGAGGTGCAGTTATCGTGTTATTGGATGCAGCACTTAGCAGTGCAGTGGATGAAGAAGTGTGAGAGAAGGAGATGTGCAGTTTATGGTTTATCAGTAAGCAGCCAGCTACAAGCAGCTTTACAGGTCCCTGTATGGTATTTGTTATTACCATAGTCTTAGCTAATTACTACATTGGGTTGTCCAACCTGATATTTCTTTTGAGTTTTTGGTCTTGAGTAGACATAGTTGGAGAGAGAAGTGGTGGGCGATCTGCTGGGGTGGGCTTTGGTGCAATCATCCCATATCCGAATGCCACAGGAGTTGTAAAGAAGCATTCATATTATAAAACTAGTTGGCACCTGCCGTGGTGGACCAGATTAGAATCTTCCGATTGACCAGCATCATAAGACAGATTTCTTGTTTTATTCCATGACTAATTAGTTTGGGTGGCTAGTTTATTTGCTGGTACAGTATTAGGTGATTTGCAAGACCCATAGCAGATATGTATGTGCCAGTGCAAGAGGATTAAACTACATTTGGCTGCTGACCATTGAGTGTTATGATATGAGGATTTGAAATCCAAAGGCTAGCTGTTTTAAAAATTTCCCACAAATCCCTTTAAATACACAATTATGTAGTCTAATGTTTATGAGGTGTGAGCCTCCCACTGCCACCATTTCCTATCAGAGACCAATAATGACATTTCACTCTTGAAGAAAGTAAGGTAGATGATTCTCCGGAACCCCTGCAAAATTTTGCTATATTTATTCAATGGCAGTATGAACGTAAAAAAATATGGAATAGCTTTATTTCTAAGTTAAATGTTACAATTCTCCTTCTGGATTTGGTAGTGTGAGAGGTAATCCTTAATCTATATTGCTTCATAACTTCATATTTGCAAATCTTGTTAGTGTAGAGAAAGTACAAATGAATATCACTTTAGTAGGAGGTCCAGAGTGGCCTAGTAAATGGCCCATCAATGATTAGGTGGCAAACCCACAGTTGCACCAGCCTCAAATGTTCAGTGCACTTGTGACACCATATGGCAAATTAACAGTGCTGTGGTTTTCATCATATCACACCTCACAATAGGAACCTGTTGGTATGCCAAATTGTCAGAGCAGGGGGATGTAAACAGGGGCTGCACTGTGACTGAAGGAAATGCCAATTTCAAATAGATATAAATGACTGAGGTCTATTTAGCAGGAGGCCTATAATGTTAGCAGATGTGAAAAACATGAGTATCCAAAAGCAGAATTTCTTTTGGACCACCAGGTAGAGGGGATGGAAATCCTTAGAGTCTGGAAACAAGACAGCACAAAGTTGTGGAGCGAGCAGCATGTGAGAGTTGTTGAACATGCAACTGCTCACAAAAGACTAGCCCATTTGGGACTGGGGGTCCCAGCAGCATGTGAACGCAGGTGAACGCACAACTGGCCACAAAAAGATTTGTCGCTTTGGAACTGGGATTTCAACATAATTTAACTCATGTAATCACTGCATCAAATTATCAAGGGCAACAAAGAGCTTCTCTATTTATAAAAAAAGTTGTTACACAGTGGGAAGAGGGGTACTTGTTTTGTGCCTGTAGAAGAGTAAGAGCACAGTAGGCAACTATCCTAAGAAATATTCCTTAAGCCTTACTAAGACCCTCCCATGTTCTCTCCACATTACTTACAGAGAAAGGTGAGATGGAAGAGCAGTTGAGACTGGTTTCTGCATGATAATACTCCACCGTGGAAAAAGTCTTCTACAAAACAATCCACAGGCAAATTGCTTACTGGATCTGTGGGACAAAGCATGAACCCCCAAATGCCAAGGAAGGATGATGGCATACGCCTTGCAGGCATACTTGGGACAGAGAAAATCATTTTTGGTACCCTGCAAGTAAACATGAGATCTTCAAGATCTGCGGTTAAACAAATGCACAGAAACCTGGGTACGTTTTGAGAGGCAGAGGGAATAATGTTGGTAGAGGGCTGAGTAATCACATTAATGGCTAAGTCAGGAAATTCATATAAACCTGCAAATCCTAAGGTGGGGTGGTGGGAGGTGATATAAACCCACTATTAAATGTGTTCATTGGTCAGTAGTGAGGTCCAGAGACTCCAGGTTGGATGCTATAGACCTTGTGCTGGATTTTAGCAGCTCATATGGGTTAGGTACATGCATGTGCTCCTGAACCTTTGAAGTGTTTGATCACACCAACATTTTGCCACTTAAAGCCTACAGGGTAGGTGTAAGAAAGAGGTTTAGTCATTTTTTTTTATTAGTTGGGAAGGATTTAGGTCCTTTTCAAGTAATAAGTCCATAATATTTGATATACTGGGAACTAAGCACCCCATTGTAGCACTTGACTCTCTTAGAGTAGCAAGGCTCAGATGCCCTATGCCTATTATAGAAGGCATGGGGGCAAGAATCCCAGCCCACAGGAATGCAACAAACTACACACATTGAACCATTGTCCAGTCAGTGATATTACTTCTACGGAGTAAAAGTATTTTATTATGCACACACTAAGTATTCAAGAAATATAAACATGATGGCACCTGGAAATACCTATATAACACCCTCTTAACATGTCACGCTCCTAGCGAGCACTGAAATCTAAAAACGGACCTCCGCCCCACAAATAATAGACAAAATATAATTGGGTTTAGATATCCAAAGTCCAGCCTACTGGCTTTGTCAGGGTGTCACCTTCCTTTATGAAAAGAAGAAATGTGTCTAAATAAATCAATGCAACACCATTAAATCAACTAGAAATGGTAATATCTTACAATGACATTCATTAGGAAATGTTATGCCTCACTCTGAACTATATAATTGTCAGTAAAGAAATGTAACTTTCAATAACTTTTACATGAGTTTTTCTTTTACCTTTACTCATACTACAACACAGCCTTAGGACCACCATCAGACTAAAAACCCCACCTGCAAGCGTGCTTGAAATGGGTACAGAAGCCTCATCAGGTCAGTCTTTCTACTGAGCTCCTTCTCCCACCTGGCAGCTAAGACCAGGAACACCCTCCATCTGCACCTCAGAGTCTCACCGTCTCTCCAGCAGTTCAGGAAGGCCCTCAAGACCTGGATGTTCAATCAATAGGAAGGGGCAGGTGATTCCGCAGCATGGTCCCACAGAGCCTCGAGACCCTCATGGGTGAAGCAACTGCACTTTACAAATCCAGATTGATTGAATGAGAGACTTAGGGCGACACATCACAGGTGGTCTAAAGGGGCTCCTAGACAGCCTTCTTTCTTCACATTGTCAAGAGCACATTTCTCACTTTTTTGGTGGTGCCACTGCACTCAGTGGGCACTGACAGATCAAAATGCAAATGTTTTAAGCCCGTAGAGGTGCGTATGGTGTGCTACTCAGCCCCAGCACAACGCAAGCCATGGCAACTTCTGTGGTGATCCCCAAGCCCGGCGAGTGACTTTTTTTCAATGCAGTCTCGCATCCTGTCTTTTATTTCTTTTGTAACCTAAGTACCAAAAAAAACTCTTTGGATTTTATCTCAGAGGCAAACTAAAAATAGGAGCAGTAGTCCTTGTTTACTTTCAGAAAACCTGGGGGGGGCTAAGAGAAATGCTTGTAATTTTATTTCCTGAAACAGTTTGATTATTTGTTTTACCTAAGTACCAAAAATAACTCTTTGGATTTTATCTTAGAGGCAAACTAAAAATAGGAGCAGTAGTCCTTGTTTACTTTCAGAAAACCTGGGGGGCTAAGAGAAATGCTTGTAATTTTATTTCCTGAAACAGTTTGATTATTTGTTTTAGCCGCCCCTTCTCTCAACCTTTGCCTGACAAAAATAATTTCTTGCGAAAAGTACATGTCCATCACAGGTGTTCTTGACATCTGATCTGGCCTTCTTGTTCACTAGCTATCAAAGCAAAAGGTTCCCAAAATAACTACCATTCTTGTTGGTTTTATGGAATTTTCAGACAGTTTCGTTCTTTCTTGTCTCTGAATCAGAAAGAATCGGTGCACCTGCTTTGTCAGTGTCCCAATTCCAATTGTTAAGTTCTAGAAAAATGTTCTTAACAGAATTCACATGGACGCCTGGGGGTCATTTCCTTCCACACCTTTTTTTCTAGGCCCAGGACTCTCAAATTATTTTGACGTTGATGATTCTCAAAGTTCTTGAGCTTCCATTGTATGTCTCCTAAACATAGCTTGTGATCTCCCAATTATTTTCCAGCCTAAGATATCTCAGATTCCAAAGCCTGAGTGCGCTCTTCAACTTCTTTAACTTTATTCATCATTTCAGAACTTTGGACACCATTATTGTTGTCTGCATTATTTTAGTTGGTGTTAAGGTGTGCTGTCCTTCCTTGCAAGTTTGCTGACTATGAGCTGTTATAAATTTGACAATTGATCTCCACCAAAGGCTCTGGTATAGTCAAGGATGTATTAGTAGATGGCTAAACAGGCAGATATCATAAACCCCTTATTTTAAGAGACCTGGGGCAAAATAGCACCGGGGTGGCACTAAATAAGAACATAAGGGAGGCTTATAAAAGAGGCCGGGCAAATAAGGATCACCAAATTAAATGCTATAGGAAAAGCTAAAGGAAAGAGCTTAGAAGAATAGCCTGGGCAGATAAGTAGAGTACATGCACTAATGGAATTGCCTCTCTGAGATCAGGAAATACTAAAGGCTTTTGGAATAAAGTGAATAGTGTTGGGGCGACCAAAATTATTGTAGAATCACCGGACCCCAGAAGAATCATGAGTGAGTTTTTTAATGGAGCTGTATAAACATAAAGAGGTAGATAAGATAGGAGTACGGAGTAGGCAGGTTGGTGCCCCAGAACAGGAGGCAGTGGATAGCCACTTGATTCCGTCAGAGGTGGGTATAGAAACCATTATAAAAGGCATGAAAAGCTCTAAGCCCAGAGCCCTGATGTCAACACCTCCGATATAATTCAACTTAACCCAAATATGTGGGTCCAAGTTCTAGCACCGGTATTTGGAGCAATAATTAGTGGCCAGGAGATACCAGGATTTGGAAAGGCTGTATTAGGGTCCCGCTGTATATAAAAGGGAAGCATGACTTAACATCTAGCTACCGTATAATCATGCTGCTAGATATTACCAGCAAGGTGTATGCAAAACATCTCCTGGGGTTGCTAGAATAATGGGTAAGTGAGGCTAATATCCTCCCTAGGGTTCAAATGGGTTTTCATAAAGGCTATTCAACAATGGATGACTGTCTTATATTAAATCTTTTGGCCGAAAAATATGCTTTTTAAAAGAAGCAACCTTTGTATGTGTCATTCATTGATTTGTCAACAGCGTTTGACAGTATTAATAGGCCTATACAGAGGGAGAAGATGAGGAAATGGGAGTGCCCACCTGGCTTATTAAAATTGATTATCCAGATACACAAAAGGCTCATGGACTAGGGCCGAATTGGGGGGTAATGGAGCATTTACCGGGAAAATTGATATCCCTACTGGATTGAGGCAAGGATCTATGATGCCCCGCTTCTGATCTCCATATATATTGTGGAAGCCATGGTAGGATTAAGCTTAGTTTGATAATTTCTGCCAAAACTAGGTAACAAAGCCATTCCAGTAATGTTTTATGCTGATGATACGGTTTTGCTGGATCTTACATTGGTTGGCCTGCAGTTGTTTGTGCTGAGCATTGCAAGCCCAACTATTTGAAAATGAATAAGGATTCAACTAATGTAATGGTCTTCTCGAAAAGGAGGGTACAGAAGAAAAGGTTTTAGTGGTGGCTAAATGGCGTCCCAGTAGAAGCGGTAAAGGAATATCGCTATCTTGTCCCTCTTTAGATACAATCTCAACTTTGTGCCTCATATTGACATCCAGAAGGGGCAGGTTAAGGCCATTGTAGATGTTTTATATAGGATGGACTCTGTATTGGGCTATAAATCCAACTAAGTGCTTAGAGAGACATACAATGCTAAAATCATTAGTTTGTTGCTATGTGTGTGGGTGAGGTGCTGCCTGTAAAAGGCTTGAGGAGGCTGTAAACCATAGAAATTAATGTCTGGAAGAAATGGCTAGGCCTTCCAATAGGAACAGTAAACAGTGCCCTGAGGCTAGAATTGGGCCTCTCTAGTGTACTATTTAATTACAAACAGGGACTCTTTAACTACTGGCTTGGACTCATTGGAGCTGATGAGGGCTCCTTAAGGCAAATCATAAAATCTTGTCTGCAGGAGAAGTATGCTGACAGGAGGGTGGCAAATCAATCTACTTGATATCAAGGTATCTCTAGATGTTGTTGAGGGGGCTGAACATCAAGGGCTGTCTGCTGCACAACAGAAATAAACATTAAAGCTTTTAGCGAAAGAGGGCTCCAGGAGGTGTGACATAGAAGATGTTTGTAAAAGAGATAACTTGTATCATTTAAAGGAATCAAGTGTGGGGGGCATTTTTCAGCCTTATCTGAGGGATATAAAAAATCCTTATATAAGGGGTGGGCCTTGAATGTTAGGTTGGGGCAGCCGTTAAACGATGGAAGGTAGCTAGACAGACAGGGTCAGACATAATTAGTGTCCCCCATTAACCTTTCTGCACTTACTCATAGCCCTCTCATTTTTTGATGCTAGTCGAAGAAAATGTCTGTTACCGGCTTTTAGGATGATACAGGTCTGCCATACAAATGATTTCATGATACTAATTGTAAGATGTGATATATATCATTGTGCTATTCGGTAGGGAAATTCCTGTCTGTTGTTTTCAAACAATTAATTGAGCAGAGTGGTCCTCCGCACTAGTGATATGAAATAGGAATACTGATATCCTCGAGTTTTAATAGCTTTTTTGCACAAATAAACTATTGTATGTCACTCTGTCACTGTTTTCGCCTTAATAAAAGAGAAGGGGCTTATTTGCAAGCCCCTTGTGCTGATGTTTTGTCAACTTAGCCACCTTTGGTGGCATTGCAGATCCAGTTCCTTCATCTTCACCCAGACATCTCAGTTGCCTATGAGCATCTCTGGACAAAGTCTGCCAAACTTTCCACAGTATACCACACTATTCGCAATGCCCCTCTCCATTTGCCCATTTGTATATATTTATTATTTCGATTTACGTTTTGTTCCGCATACTTAGCGCTATTTGCCCTTTGAAGGAATTACGGGAGCTTTGTTAATGAAATATCAGTGCTTACCTGCTATTCCAAAAATATGTTTTCTGGTTCTCGTGTTTTGCTTATTTCCTTTAACTTGCGTATCCCCTTGCTCGGCATCGTATATTAAGTGCTATATGAGGTTTGAAGGAGTTACGGGAGGGATGTCAACTGAATGTTGGACTTTACTGCCATGTTATAGATATGGCGTTTTTGTATGTCCTTGTAATATTATTGCTATAATACTCTTCTTAATGACGGTGATATGATTATCAATTGGTTTTTGAGGAGAACTTTTGACCAATGGTTTTATATGTGATATCTTATGATAGTATGGTAATGGCGATAGGGTGTGTTAGTGTAACAGACGGTTTACACACACCTTGTTGCAATAAGTGACTAATGTTGTTATTTTGGACCTATATAGGTATACGTGAAATTTGTCGGGACAATTGGAAGTGTTAAGATAAAACAATCATCTAATGATATTTGGAGCAAACGGATTGTCTATTTGAAGAAGTTATTTATAATTAAAGGTAGGCGTGTGTGCCACTTTTCATATACATTTTAGATATCAGATAGCACTAGTGTAATTATATGGGCTTGATATAAGTATCTTTTTTTTCCCTCGTGTTCTCTTTCTTTTCCTTTTTCTTCCATTTCTCTGTTCCTGTTCTATTCAAGCTTTACAAGACGGAACCAGAAGTCCTAACGTTATTTACTATATATAATTTTTTGGAAGAAATATTTGGCATCATAGTTTCACAATAATGATTTGCTTTAGAAGATCTATGAATGGTATGTTCTATTTTTTGATACATATATATATATATATACTTTTGATGTCTCTCTCTTTGATCGAATATGGCATTGCATCGTGGGACTGGAGCACACTAATGACATACTAAGTCACAGTTAATATGAAGTTGAAGTACTTGTAGATATTTTTAGAAAATAGACTATATCAATTGCTCATACTTAAGTGTGGAAATGTGAATTAGTCCACTCATGTTATTATTATATGCCCATGTATAGGGTTTGTCATTAATTTGGAAAGATAGCGTTATGTCTTGAAGGAAGATGTATTCGCATCTCCGTGGGTTGTGAACCTTTGGATGGTTCCATGAGATCTGTTGATGTAATGTTTTATGGTTACATCTTATATGTGGTCGTACATGAGTTAATAATAGGTATATGACATCAAGACCTCTGCTCATGGAGTAAATAATATTCTTTTGGTGTATCTTTAAATGTTTGATCAGGTCATATGAATAATGTTCAATGTGGTTGTGTATACTGTTTATATTAATGTATTTTATCACGTTTTTTAATATGTCGTGTTATATTTGGCCTTTGTAATGTTGGACAATGTTTGATGTAGTATTTTATATGTATTTTTACATGTAGTTCTATATATGTTTTAAAATTTACAGCCCGGAAGAAGTTCTGATTTGTAGAACAAAACGCGTCGGCTGTGGCTTAAAAATTCAAAGAAAAATGAAAGCTTTTGAGAAAAGAACTACAATCATCTCTGCGATATGGACTCAATAAGAAATGACTTGATTATATATGTTTGCTAAATCGTGCAGCACCAATTTAAGAGATATTTACGATTGACTCTGTTGACGAGAGTGGTATCCTTGGACAGAGGGCACTTTTGGAGCTGGCACACGGAATTACTCTTTGATATTTAGATAAATACTGGTTTACGATCTGGGGTTGGTGCTGAAGTCATGTAAATTGGTCCACTGTCTGGTGCATGTGTATGGGAATATTTTACTTAAGGTAGTATTCAACAATTCACTCTGTGGGATTAGAGCATATTATTTATTTTTTACAATACCTGTGCTGATTATCTTCTACAACAGACTAATTACTGGCAATCAAAACTCAATCTTAATTTGAATTTAGGCAGCTTTCAAAAATCTCTGCCATATGGGCCTGAATTACATTTATCAGATAATCTCAAAATGCAATAATACAAAACACTATTTCATATTTATTATACTCCATGTAGATTAAAGAGATGGAGGTGGAGACATTATTCGCCATCCCCAAGGTGCCAGCAAGAGGATGTATAGAGACTCCATATGTTTGCAGGTTATCCCAGTCTACCCAACTTTGGATCGCAGTATTTCAAAAGCTCTCTGTCATATTCACTATCCAAGTCAGTTAGTAATGATTGAGATTAACAATGTTCACGTAGAACAGCAGAACCTTTCATTGTCACAATTGTTCTTGCAAGGATTGTTATAGCATTAGCATGAGCAAATGTGGATCCACCCTCTGTTAGTCAATGTTGGACTCAATATATAACATGTCTGTATATGATATATTTGTAGCATAAACAAAGAGGTCAAAATGTAGAAGAAGAGGTCAAGAGATCTGGGATCTGTGGATGTCTGAATTAATCAATAATTAAAGGCCCACTGTTGATGTATATTTTAAAAAAATCATTTTGCAAAATATACAGCCAACTTGATGGAACAAAGGTTTTTTGTCCTTGCTTATTGCTCTGTTTTCTTCTTCCTGCACTCTTTCTATAGGCATTTATAACCTATTAATGTTTGTAAGAGGGCAATTAATATAGAAAATTAAAATATAAATGATTTTGTTGTCACTTTTAAAATTAAAAAATAGATTTTAAAAAACTAGCCACTCTGGGGCATCCAGAATGCGTCACATACTGGGGCCTTGTGAGGGCCCAATTCGATTTGGCGAAGCAGGAGCATGGAACTTTTTGTTTTCACTCGTGTCAGCACAAGGGGCAGCTGATGGCATGGGAGCAGAGGAGGCACACTGCAGTAATCCCAGGCCTGGGTTTTCTGGGAGGTGGGTCTTCAGGTTTGCAACAGTGTTCCACCAATCTTCCTTCAGTCCCTGGATACTGGGGCCCCCAGGTACTGTATAATGTTGCAGCGTGACTGTGACCTTTTTTTTCTTGGATTTCTATTGGCATTCATCCCTGGTGGAATAAAGGTTCCCATGAACATTAGAAATAAGCAGGGTGACACACATGCCCCCACTACTGCAAAACAACTCATTGGAGCTTTGTACCTGAATTTTGGTCCAACTAGGTCATCCGGGGGGCTGCCCTATGGCCAATTTAGGCCAATTCTGCTCATTGTTTTCCCTTTTGGTATCCTTTAGCTGCCAGAAAAGTGTTAATTATTTTGCATCTTGGCATCTAATATTCCCTTGGCTTCTAACAATATACTTCTTCTTAGTTCTCCTTATTATTGATCCAGAGTTCATGGACTGCCCTCCTGCCCCATAGCTCCTGGCCCAGACCCTGCCTTCTGTCCATCACCTGGTGCGCTCCTCAGCCTGGGGTCGCCTCAAGCAACACCCTAAAGCCCTAAACAGAATACCCTCTATGCCTGCACTCCTTAGGTCCCATCTCCTCCTTTGGGCAGGGTAGCACTCTGACAAGGGTTACATCTCCACAAACCAAGTCCTCAGAAGTTCAAGGGGAACCCTTCTCCCCCAATTTCAAAGTGGAGCCCCAACTATGATTGGCTCCAGATGTCTTGCCTTCTTCCCTTTGTTCTCTTTTACAGGCCTGGGGTGTGCAAAAAAGTAGTTAGCTCATGCAGATTCCGTCCCCACCCATTCCTCTCCCAGGATAAGGGCCCAATCACTGGCAAATGGCTGCATTGTGTAGGAGGTATTTGATCCTCTGGCTGGCGAGCAGAGTAGTTAACTTGGCCCAGTGGAGGGTTAAAAAAAACGAAATCTAATTTCTAAGAGAAATATTATAAATCTTCGAGAGCCAGACAGCGTACATATATGAAAAAAGTGGCAATGAGTCTGCACTCAGGACCAATGTTTATGGTAGGATTGTTGTGTCACCATAGTCTATAGGCCTCCCAAGTGCTAAATTGTAGTTTGGTGCACATTTCTCCCATACTGTACAATGTAATAAAGCACCCACCATTTTCAGTGAAATACTATAGACGTACACCATGATTGCTGATTCATATTATAAGACCTACATCACATCAACACCAATCCCTGAAGATCCCCTTGTGTGACAAGCTACCTCGGCACAGATGCCACTTTGAGCTGGGCTGTAGTCCTACTCGTGCTGTCCCCAAAATTTTGTACATAAACATTTTCATAGGTACTCAAACCAGAGCCTCTTACCCCAGGTGATCATTAGTGGACCCTGTTTTAAAGCACAGGCAGTGGCTACTAGCACTACCAGTCCACTTTAAGTCCCAATTGAGTGAGACTCACTCACAGTAAAAGCCTAAGAGATGGGTAGGGCAAAAGAAAAAAATACAGAGGATTAAAATGGTCAGAACCCATTTTCGTTCAGCTTGGGAAAATAGGGCGTCATTAACATGCATTGACACTGATAACTCTGTAGTGGCCAGCTCCATAGAAAGTTTTCAAGTTATAAACTTTACTTTCTACTTTTTTACTCTGATAATAGATGTTTTCACATATTTGTTTTGAATGGGTACTTGACTAGGTGATCGGAGGCTCTTAGACAAACAATTGTAATGCATCTTTGATGTTTTGGGGAAGTGCAGAGCTGGGAAAGCATCAGCATTATGTGATTCAACAGCTATTCTTCTTTTTGTGAGGACATGACATTTCTCCTTCTACGTTTGATTTCATGGTGCTGGAACATGGATTACATGCTTAGATCCCTCAAAGTATCTGTTCAAATTTCCCAGCTATTCCTCCTTAGCATGATCACCCTGACTTTTGTGTGCAATTCAGGCAAATCTCCGAATAGTTTCCATGATTTTTCTTCTTCATAGTCCATTTTGACGAATGGTAGATGGCACTTTTTGGATCTGCCAAGAAGTAGCCTAAGTGGTTTGCCAGAGTTCAGGTAATCACAAAAAAATTCTAAGCAATACAGAAAAACATTCCTGCTGATCGCTCTACTGAATATCGACCCCCAGAATATTGTGGCACACGAATAATGAAAACAGATTAGCGAGTGACCAAAAAACTAAAGGCAAGTGCATAAAAGAAATTATAGGTTTACTATTCCTAACTCCATATCTATACCACATATGTACATATAAGTGGAGGTCAGTATAAAAAACCTAGACTTGCTTACCTGTTAATTTTTTGTTGTTGATATTTTATCCTCAATATTGTGTGGGGTCAGTGTTCTTGGGGTCAATACTTAGGGTGCACACCATCCCTACCCTCAATCTACTCAAGTACTATGGAAAAACAGCAGTTCCTGAATCTAGGCACAGTTTTAGACCAACAGTGATGGAGAGGAGATCAGATACACATAGCGGGTTGTTTTGGTCAGAGGTTTTAACTTTAGACTTAGGGTCTGATTACGATGCCGGTCGGAAACTAAACCGCCCAACTCATTGTTGGATTTTGTTCCGACTGACTTGCGGATGGCGGTTCCGCCCGACCGATTATGATGCTTCTGAACACTGTTCGGAAGGTCTCCCTTGACTTCAATGGGAACCTGTGTTCCGACCGACAACACAGGCTCCGATGGGGGAAGTGGGTGTCTGCGCAACACCTTGCACGCAGTCGCGGGCACTCCATGGTGCCTGCCACACTGTGCATTGCTTTAAAGGGGGTCCATTGGGTATGCCCTCAACCCCAAACCGGAAGACTCAGGATGAAGGGGGGCCTGCTAGGGGCCCCTATAGTCCGACAGCCATTTTGTGTCAGACAGACCGAGTCAGAAAGCCTGTTGGAATCAATCATCGTAATTGGTCGGTCAAAAACACTGTCCGTTGAGCTGTACAAATCGGTTCTGACCGACTTGAATCCTCCAAATGCCGCTCTGAACCAATTGGGAATGACCGAAGGGTTGCCCTTCCATGAGCATCGTAATCGGTTGGTCGGAATTGTTTCCGACCAAGTCGGGTAGATGGGTTCTGACACAGTCTAGGAGAATCCGACTGTTGTATGGAGGCTTTCCGATCGACATCGTAATTAGGCTCTTAGTTTCCAACTTATTTTTGAAAGTCCTCAAAAATAGTTGTCATTTTACAAAATACGGTGGGGCAGATTTACAAGCCCCTTGCGTCACTTTTGCATCACTTTCCCCATGTTAAAAGTGACGCAAAAGTGGCGCAAGGGGCTTGTAAATATGCCCCTGTGGTTTTCTCTCGGTACTCTTACCAATCTGTATTGCTCTCCCTTTCCACTACCCCTTAGGCTCCTCTCATGTTCCCTGCTTGTCGTATAAAGTAGTTAAATATTATATGTCAGCCTGATTGTCGGAAAATCTGAAGCTCACCCCCCCACCTTACTGACCAAGCAACTTCTCTGTTGATCTAGCAATAATATTATTTCGACATTTACCACTCCACAACTTGGTTCCTCATCTGAGAATAGTATGGACAGAAAGTGGAAAAAATGCCTAAGGCAATTTACCATTTCCGAACCAGGGATCAGTTAGGGCTATTTTAGCCCTCATTGAATAACAACATTGGGTGTAATGGAAACTGTGATTGAAAGGAAGTGGATATCAGTAGCTCCATAGGAATTGAATGAAAACATCATAAAATGTAAAATTAGCATTTGAAGGACTGGCTTTGGATAATTTAAAAGGCTCTATGATTTATAAGCTCTATGATTTATAAATGTTTTCAACTGAGAAACAAAAAAAACTGAAATTGAAGCCAAAAGAGGAGACCATCATCTAACGATTTTTAGGTCTCGCTAGCGAATGCAGCGCAGCTGCTTCGCTAAAGAGACTCTATTGTTGTTGCTTTCCTTTGCGAAGGGAGACAAACCATGTACACACCCGGACATGCGATGGGCACGTGCATGGCGTTTCTTTTGTAGTGATAGGAGCTTCTACGTGCGCTTGATTTATTAGCGCTGTGAAGACTTAGAGACACTGGAGCAGAGCGCGCGACAGTAAATGCCGGGGTCATGTTTCAGAGAGGATCGGGCAGAGTTATCAGCCAGGACAAACCTTGTACGCCACACTGGGCTATTGTTAGCACTGCCTTTTCAGCACACAGCATGAGCTCGCCCACGACTCAAAGTTACCAGTACCATGTCATTCCAATGCAAAACTGCCCCTGTGAAATATTCATGCTCACCCAACTGCATCTCATCTCATCTCACCTTAAAGCAAAGAGGGCTTCTGCCCAATCTCCATTCCAATCCTAGCCTGTGTGCTTCTGTGTTTTTTATATATAACGTAAACTCGATCCAAAGGCATTAGAGCACTCTGGGAGCATGAGCTCTGTTACACAAGGTCACATGCATTTTTTAAGCACGGGGAGATTATGTTATATGCCCAAGATCACAGGATGTTGAGCTGACTCCCGAACACGAACCTGGTTCCACACTTCCAAAGTCGGCAGCCCTGACAGTAAGGCCACGTGCTTTGCTTAGGAAAGTCATGGAAGCCGACTGTGTTTGTTTATGTCTTTTTGTCACCACCCGAGCACGCTTGTAGTCTCTCGGTAAAGCCCCAAAGGCACTAGCACCAACTGAATGTTCTAAGCATTTAACTCCTAAGCACCTGGAGGGGGCCCGCAGACTGTCAATGTAAATCAAGTTGATATAGTCTACAGGTGCATCTGGTAAAGTGTGAGCCAAGCAGCAGCAGCTCAGTGACTATAGATCTTGCTAAGAGTGAGCCCCCAGTGTTCACGAGAGGGCCAGGGATCATTCTGTTACACCCTGCTGATATCCGTGCTCTGGGGAGGCGAATGTGTAAGTGGGGCTAGGTTTATTCAGATGGGTTGAGAATGGAATGATACACTGGCTGTGAGAAGAGAACAACATTGGTGGCCTTAAATTGAGCCACCAAAGAATGCTTGTTTTTTTTGCATTCATCTGGTGAGCAACGCTATGTCTGTTGTTGTACATGGTCTGTTGTACATGGTCTGGCATTCCAGGGTTTTGAACAGTGTGGTCTGTAACATGACTCCTCTCTCTTCCTCTGAGCTGATTGCTGCTATTAGCACCTACACCATCTGTCCTGGTCTTCTCATCAATTTCATCATCATCACTTAGTGTGTACTGTATTGTATTGAAAAGATGGCTCCCTATTTGTAATTGCACATAACCATCATTTTGAGCATTACTTTAAGCTGGTTGCTGTGTACTCCATTTTTTTGTTTAAATATCTTTATTGGTATTTTCAGATTTTTACATGACTATAATCACGGTTTCGTACAAAATATTCAGATGTTTATGACAGAAATACAGAGCACATATACAGAATAGCATTACCCATTGCAACAGCATATGATTAACACTGGCGTGCTATTCTCCATTGCAGATACTTATATCTTATATAAGCATGAGTTTTAGGGTCCCAGCATGCCATTGCCCACAGTTTTGCTACATCCTGGTTTATAAATTGGAATCTGTCATCTATAAAATACAAACAACATCAATTTTGCATGACTGGGCACAAAGGTGCATTATCGGTACATTTCCACACAACAATATATCTCATTGGAAGTTGACGCAGTGCGCATAAGGAAGCATATTAGCCTGCCAACAAAGAGGACCTCTATGCCTGAAGACGGATGGGGTGTAAGTGACTATTCACAGAAAATCAGAGGGCGCGATAGTGTCCTGCTCTGCGTGTTCTGAAGCGTGTCTGTTCCATTTGGCTGAGTAGTGAGGGGATAGTGTGTTTAGCACAGATCAACAGTTAGGGCGTTATCTGCTTCTATTGGGTTGCCGGTTTGTAGGACAGTGAGCAGTGCGTCCATGCTTTGCACAATGGGATATTTGTGGAGCCCCGCTGTCTCCTCTCTATGTAGTGTTGTACTTGCCACCTGTGCCCATATTGTGAGTGACCTCTTCCAGCTAAGTGTCTCTGGAGGGTCTACATTTTTCCAGTTTTTAGTTATTAGACGTTTTGCAGTAATTAGATCCAGATCTTGGAACTTTCGTTTTTTTTTAATCTGGTGTAGAGCCCTGAAAGGCAAACTTCCCATGACAGCGGCAGCGGCGCGTGTGTGCATGAAGCTAGGGCTGTGACTTCTTCTTGCCAGTAATGCTGAAGGGATGCGCAAGCCCACAGCAAGTGAAGCAGGTCTGCATCAGGATTCTGGCAGCGTGGACATGCAGAGGTGGCGGTGCAGGAATACCTATGTATCATGTCTGGCTAAAGGTATGCCCTGTATAATATATGTTTGTATGAGCTTGAATCTGGAGTTCCTTGGTATGTTCCTAGCGCCCGATAATATGGCGTCCCATTCCTTATCAATCCAAGGCTAGCCTTTATCTGTCTCCCATCTTACTCGGAGCCGTTGCATCGGCTTCAACGTGTGTGAGAGCAGCGTCTCTACCAGCCAATGCACTACATGTGACCCCCGCTCCCATCACATGTAAATATTGTACTAACAGATGCGCCTGTGGCTCAGTTGCCAGAGGCCCCCAGGTGACTGCCAAAGCCTTCAGGAGGGAGGTGTATATAAGAAATTGGCCCGCTAGCAACTTAGCGTCTTCGACCAGCGTCTCAAATGCTAATAATGCGCCGTCCCTGTATAAATCGCCCAAAGTGTCTAGCTCCACCACATGCCAAGTCGCCAGAGCTGCCTCCAAAGTGCCCAATCTACCCCTTGGTGTCCCCATCAGTGGTAAAATCGGGGCCTATGGAAGTACCGTGCGGGTAAGATATAAACTTCTTTTGTAACATTTATGAGCTAATCCCAAGTGTAATTGTGGTGGTCGCAGAAGTTTGGCAACGGGGTGAAACAAGTGATACATTTGAGAGTGGGTCCAAGGCTGGTGCATGGTCGCTGTGTCTTCCAGGCACCTGCCATCAAGCTATTTCGTCACCCATTGGAGCTAGGCAGCTAAATAATACAATTCCATGTTGGGGACAGACAGCCCACCCTGGCTGGTGGGAGCATACATCTTCCACAAAGCGACGTGGTCTCCCCTTGTTCCATATTAAGTCACAGAATAGTCGTTCCAGTTCTCGGAATGTCTTACGTAGAATATAAAGTGGGAGGTTTGAGAAATAATATAGCAGTTTGGGAAGTACGATCATTTTCAGCAAGGTGATGCGGCTCATTACATTCAGCGGAAGCGTTTTCCAAAATTGCATTTGAGCTCGTATGGCCAAGATCGCTCTCGTCAGATTGCCCTCCAATAAGTCATCAGGCGATCGGTATATAAAAATGCCAAGATATCTGAATGTGGTGGGATACCATGTAAGGGGTGTGCCATTCAGGGACACATCTTCCTCTATTGTGTCAGTGTTAAACGAATAGATCCCGATTCGGCCCAATTAACCCAGAGCCCCGACTTCTCCTCAAAGGTTTTAAGTATATCCGCAATGGACGTCGGGATTACAGTGACATCTCGAAGATATAACAACAAATCGTCTGCATACAGGGAAACGGCGTGTAGCCCATCTCCCAACCGTATCCCCCACTCCTCGCCATACTGGTTGCTGTGGACTCATCATCAACTCTTGTGATCATGCATTTGAGGGGAAAAATGTGATGGACGGACTATTTGAATTAATCTCAGCTACTGGTGATTACTTGGGCCACATTCCAGTCCATCAATTTCTCCCATAATCCTAACTCAGTAAAGGAACCAGTCATATGCACATAAACCTTGGTCCTGCTCCAATGAGAGCAGTCCAAGCCAAACTATCCGAGCATGTTCCAGATGAACAGGAACACAGGCAACCCCATATCGATTTCGGCCAGGTGGACCTTGTCAGTGAGCGTTCGGTTGAGTCCTGTTGCGCAGTGAGCATGAGATCCACATCTGGGTATGCCTATCACTTGGAAAAAAAGAAATATAATGTACAAAAAGCTTGAATTACTTTCAGCCACCTACTAGTAATTACTCTGGGACACAATTAAGTCTGTCATTTATGTGCCCTCCATGTCACCTCTAAACATACATCTTAAATTAAATTTCTATGTCCCACGCTCGCCTGTGATGGATTTTCATATGAGAAATTGGTCTAAGTGTCCTAATGTACCAGAAATGTCCTCCCTGGCATTGTTATAACTAAACGGGCCATCCAGTGAAAGATGTCACAATACATCTCAAAACCCCAGCTGAGATCATTAAATAAAGGAACATCCTAGAGTGGCTTTAGTTGATTATTGTTAGATATGCAGGCTGGCTAAAGAGAACTATTTGTACAGGAGATGACTCCTTTAAAGGTTTAGTACTTTCGATATATAATGGGGGTTTTGCTGTAGTTTAAAACGTGGATTTCAGCTCTCCACAATTCCTGTGGTATCTGATGTGGTTACATGACCCCTCAGGCCGCTGATAGCACACATTATTGGCCCCTTGTGCAGCCCGTAGTGTCTCAACAGTTTCATACTTGCTGCTAAGAGAAGGAGAAGAAATTAAACCCAAGAAGTCTCAGATCCCGCTTTGGCTTTTCGGTCTGCCCCTGCCTGAGAGCATGGGTTGCCAGTGCAGTGCCAGTGTTAACAGAGGGCAACTTTTGCCCATAACTATGTCCATGGTTAAAGTGTGCAATGGGAGTGGTTTTACGAGCACTGAACTGTAGGATTGGCTATGGGGCGTGCTGATGCCTGTGCCTCAGTTTAGCACCTACAGCTGGATGTGTGTGGCAGGCAGAGGCTCAACCAGAGTCAAATTTCGGGGGGGCTAAGAAATATTTTGGGGGGTCTGAACTTCAAGCAAACTTCAGAGTGGAGCTGCAGGGGCTCTAAGCAGGGGAGGGACATCAAAGCCTCATTAACAAGCAAAAGCTCTTTAAAAGATCTGTGAAGTGCTCAGGTGCGGCTGTGTGTGTGCCCGGGAAGCTGTCTCAGCCCATGCTGCCACACACGACGGGGGGGGGGGGGGTCTGAAGCCCTTTGAGTCCAATGGGCGTTGCATGCCTGGCGCAATGACACCCCGCGGTTTGATGAGCGCTGTGCACCTCAATTATGCTGTGCTTCTGCCCCATTATCCTTGCTTGCATGCGAGCCCAAGGTACACTTTCCCAGGGGCGTGGTTTCAAATGGGCTGTTTGGGGAGTTGCATCCCCCTGGTAAATGTACTTTCTGATAAATAGTTGGGTTATGCTGAAATGTCCGTCGGATTTCACCAGGAATTTTTACATATACACAGACAAAAACGCACATAAACTCTCTCCCTTTCTGTTTTTAAAGTCTTCAAAGGTGTTGGTTAATACAACATTTTGTGTTTTCTCTCTTAGTACTCCTACCAATCCGCATTCCTCTCCCTTTCCACTGCCCTTTAGGCCCCTCTAATGAACATTGCTTGGCGTATAATGTATTTTAACATTATGTGCCAGCCTGATAATTAGAGAGTCTGTAGCAACCCCCCACCCCAAATTGCTACTGACCAAGCCACGCCCGGGGAATTTCTACTTGGCTGCAACCAGAAAACAGGGGTGTAGCTACCTTTGGTGCAGGAGGAGCAGTGGCACCGGGGCCCAGAGCGGCCCTTTGAACCCTAATTAATTGTTTAATTTACTATCCAGCCACAAAGTGGTCATTGCGGTTGCTTGCACCAGGGCCCAACCATGGCATCCTTGCTTCGCTACTGTCAGAAACACTCCATACTAGCCCTTCGGGAAGCATAATGTAAGTCATTGGAGTCAGTGAGCTCAAAGAAGTGTACACCGCTGCGTCACTGCGCAGTGAACAGCAATAGCCATTTCTTAAGAGAAGGGTTCAAACGTCTTTTTTACGCAGTCTTATCAAAGAGCGCTCTCACAACGACGTGTGGTAGTGTTAAAAATCTGAGCGAAATTAAAGACCGAAGTAGTCTGGCAGATAAATGTCCTTTCATTAAAACTAACCCTTGAAATGTGAAAAATAAATCTAAGTGCGCGGATACTACAAAGAGGCCGCTACGGCGGCGCAGGCAGCTGAAGTGCTAGCTGCGTTTCATTATCTCAAGCGCTGGCCCAGATTGCAGGCTCCAGGAATAGTATCATCAAACGAACAGCTATCACTGGCGGCAAGCATAGACGCCAAATGAAAGCTCTGCTCACGCTAGCAGCCGTGGTCACAAATTGTATGGTTCCATCCTGGTCTATAGATTTATGGATGGGTAACACTGAACAACAGGGATGCTGTTCACATAAGGGCTCTGGTTGATGCGAAATAAGCGAGAGCAAAGCAAGGGCGCACCATGGTCAGTAAAATTGAGTGTGTGTGGGGGGGGGGGGGTGTTGAGCTTCAGATTTTCCAACAATCACGTTGGCATATAGTGTTAAAATACAATATACGAGGGCAGGGCGCATGAGAGGGGCTTAATGGGCAGTGGGAAGGAAGAGGAATGTAGACTGGTAGGGCGTACTAAATGAGGGAAAACATTATATTCTGTAAACTTACTAACATTTTTTAACACTTTCAAATAAGAGAAAGGGAGAGAGTGCGTGGGTCTTTTTCTGTGTGTATGTAAAAGTTCCAGGTGAAATCCAACCGAGACCTTAACATACCCACATGAAAGCTCTTGTACCCAACTATTTACCACCAAATACATTGATTAGGGGGTGTAACACCCCAAACAGCCCCCTGAAGCTATGCCTCTAGACAGAGTAAAGTGCACGTAGTCTACGATGACACTTAGAATTCGGAGGTGAACTGCATCCCTGTTATTCACTGTTACATGTCTATACTTCTTTTATGCATGGACCCACAAAATCATCTGTCAAAGCTTTCCACCAATCCTGCTGCACTTGCTGAGAAGCAACGGGGAGACATACATAGCATTGCTTCCCTCTATGTCCCAAGTGTAAAACAAAAAAAAGTTCCTCCTGACTCCCACCCTCTGTTCATTCCTATGTTAAAAGCTATAAGTCAGTCACCTATTGTTCACACAGGTGTCAAAGCACATATTGAATCCCCTGAGGGATCCTCTGCCCATATGCCTTGCATATGGGCTCTGCAAATTGTGTCATGGCTGAAAGTGCCCACTCATTTGCATTGGCTAACACACTCCCTCTCCCATATACATGAAGGAATGGAGCGCTGCAACACTGCGTCAGGGGTAGTACTCACTGTATACATGGAATGCCCCATTCGCATTGCCCCAGAGTGGTGCACTTCCATCATTTCTGAACAGTCAGCCTTGATTCCACACTAGGTGCAGTTTGCCCTGGTGCAAAAACTGAGCATATGCGCTGTATAATGGGAAGAGAAATAAATCAAACAAAACATTTCTGCTCAAATCCACATAAGATACAATTTTTACACCAGTACATTAGCAGGCACTCGTGCCAACTCACAGGGTGCTACATGTCATATGATGTTGGTGCTCTTCAGATGGTATAACACAACCATCAAACAGCCGATATCACACAATAAACACAGTTGAATTGGAAAACACTCCACAGAGTGGGGAGTTCGAACGCGTAGGAACAGTGGTGGGCAGCCGACATGGAACTGGGATGGGGGGGGGGGGGCGGGGTGAGGGGGTGTAAAAAAAGAAAGATACACTTACCTCCTCGTCGCTCTCTCTCACTTCGTCTCTCCTCCGTCAACCAAACAGGAATCAGGCAGGGTCCCCTAAGCCAATCACAATGCTGCAATGCAGCATTGTGGATGCTTGCCCTAAGCCACCTCTAAGGTAGCCACCTGGGTGCATGTCAGCCTTCCCCATACCCGATATTCGTGTTAGGGGAGAAAAGGCAAGTTGTTTAACACCAAACTCAACATATTTAGGTGGTACCATAAGGGAACAACCCAGCTATGCCTGAATACTAGTCCCATGTTAGCCCATAGACTACCTACAACTTATAGTGCAAGTTAATGGTAAAGTCACTATGGAAACATGTAAGCTTGCAGTCATATGTCTACACTCGTAATTTACTGCATCCTGCCTCCTGGGCTCAAGAGGCCTGCTCTAGGGGCAACTGACATATTCTTGAAGCAGTGCTGGGACTTTGTCTCAAATAGTGAGGGCAAAGTCAAATTGTAGCAGTGAACACTGTTACTGGAGTCTGCAATGGCAAGCCTGCTGACATTAGTTTACTTGGTCACTCAGGGTGGCACAACTAGTGCTGTAAGCCCTGGGTACCCCTTCATCAACCATGGCAGGGGTACCACATGTACCACTTACAAGGGATTTATAAGGGATCTGAGCTCTTGCCAATTGGGGATGCCAAATACACGTCACATTATGGGAAAGAACATTGGCAGTAGACTCTGAATAGCAGGCTTAAGTGTGATGTCAGAGTCGAAACCCAGCATCTAGCAGTTCAAATGTGGACAAAAAGTGGGGGGACATCTGCAAACATTCCAGTTTACTACATAGACTAACAATGCATGTGAATACCAGTAAGAAATTTTGAGTTAACAGAAAAGTGAAATGAGGCCTACTCTGGACAAGTTAAAACATTAACTTCAATGGTGCACATTTAATATATGTGTACACATTAAAACACAAATGAATATACGTTTCTAATGCATTAAGTTTCATACTACATGTAATAATCAAGAAGTCATCATAATATTCAGTGGTAAGTATAGCTGAGAACTACATTTCCATAAAAAATGAAATATTAATGCGCACATTACGTAAATTCATTATTGTTTCTAGCAGGATTACATTCTATGTATGTGAGAAAGTGTATAATCACCATTTAAATTCATTAAATGTTATTCACACGAAGTAGTATCACACATTTAGAAAATCACTTTTCATCTCTATAGGTGAGTACATTTTCTACTAAATAAGGATGATTCTTTATTTGCCACACTTAATTAGGGCAAGACATTTATGTTAGTAAATTCTCTAATCCTGCAGTGAGGACACTCTTTAATAATGTCAAGTGCAACACTTACATTATTATTATTAATATTATGTTTCTTATATAGCGCCTGAATCGACCCCCGAAGGGGTATCTCCGCGCTTGCCTTGGGAACCCGTCCTGGCTTTTCCCTGTGAGATAGCCCCTACAGGGCATCCCCAAGGTGAAAGCCAGGCATCCCGCCGCAGGGGGGCCGTTGTGGAGATTAAGCAAGCTTAATGCCCAGAGTTGCAGAGTGTGAACCCATGATTAGGTCAGGCACCGAAGCGAGAATTATCGAGTCCATGGACATTTGAGCTCAAGACCCTGCCGCGTCGGGAATTGAACCCTGGTCCCGGGTCTGACCTCTGCTTCAGGGTCTGCCTGCTCTAACCAGTGAGCCACACTTCTCCATTAATTTGTTATAGGCTACATGAATCATGTGCTAAGTGCACTTTGATACTGTGTTTTCTTAAGTGTCTGTGACATTTGTGATGTGTAACGGGTGGTCAACCTTTGCGCTGCACTAGAAACTATTTCAGAGGCCTATGTGGTTTTATTTTTGGGGGGGAATGGGTCCTGAGACACTTGAACACAAACCCCACCCTCTCTTTCTGGCCCCACCCTTATAGAGATGCTTAGGAAGTGAGTGACCCTATCTCCTTAGCAGCCCCCACTCCTCTACTGCCCCTTACCCTCTACTTCATCATAAAAGTGTTAAAAGTCTGGCAGGTCTGTAATGGAGAAAACAATTGTGAAACTATTAACAATATTATATAATGCATAATTTACTTGTAATTCGTTTGGCTTGTGTAATAAAGATTTTGAAATGAAACAGCTAATCTATAGAAAAGCTTTGTTAAAAAGTTAAGTTCATTGATTTTATCTTAATTTTGCATATTTAAAAAATATCAAACATGTATGTGTTTAGCGTTAATATGTAAGTAGAGTAAGCATTAATGCAGCTAATTCTGTTTTCTTCAGTGTTGCCATTGTTCAACAATGCAATGGATTGCTGAAAAATCAGTTTTCTCCTTTCCCTATTATGCAAGGAACACAATCAGTGACAAACAGTGTTTGTTCCATTTTTTGGGGCCATGCAAACCATATGTAACCTGCCTCAGACATGCAGTGCAATAGGGATTTTTCTAGGCAGGACAGAGAAAATGTAGATTTTATTAAAGACTAGAAATGCTTTTAAAAAAACATACACAACACCACTGTCTGTTTCCTTACTAATCTTCTTGGAATAAATTACCTCAAACAACTCTGCAATGAACCCATTGTAAAGACTCCATTGTTGATGCTATAATGAGCAAAAATGAGCTTGTCTGCCTCAGATCTCACATACCCCATCCAACAAAGCTACATACTGGGCTAGGAGAGTGGCGACTCACAGAGGGAGTGCTGCGGGGCTGTGAGGCGGGCCAGGCCGGGGTAGGGGCAGGGTGGGGGGGGGTAGTGAACTTGGACATATGACGGAAAGGAGTAAAGTAAGTCAATACATAAATAAAACTATTTACCTTAACGATGCAGCACGCGCAAGGTAAATAGTTTTATTTATTTACCCTGGACACTGTGCATGCCTGGATCAGGGTACCCATGGGCACACCCTGTGACAGATTTGGATGACCCCGGGTAAAGGGGCCCCCGAAGTACAATTCCGACAGTCATTTAGGCTCCCTGAGACCAAGGCGAAGCGGCTGTCCGAATCGTGCATTGTACTTGCTCGGTCGGAATTCGGCTCCATTGCCCGGCACGATTAAGCTGCGAAAAAGCCATACGGACAACAATTTGGTCGACGCTTACGTGATCTTCGCATTGTACTTGGTCGTTCGGACCTGTGTATAATTCGGTCAGAAACAGGGGCTATGAATCGGATCTGGAAAAACCAAATCCGATTCGGAGACCTTCCGAACAACATCAGAATTGGGTCCTAAGTCTGCATGGGGGGCACATTTGGTGTCCCTGTGCATAGTCCAGTTTAAACCAGTCCTGGGAGCTGTTGGCTCCCGCTATGGCGTGAAATTGGACAAAGGACATGGGAGTAACCTCCTCCATGTCCAGACCCTCCCCTGGGAGGGCCCCTGAATCGTCCCAACTCTTTCCTAAGGGTCCTTATGGTTTTACCTGTGGGTGGGTCCCTAGATTCGTCATTGGACACGATTCAGATCAGACACCACTCTGGACTTCGTTTGAGCTCGACTTCATCTCCCTTCCAGTCTGCTGCATCGTCAGTGCCTGTATACCATACAAGAACCTTCCAAGGCCTGTGGGCATCAAAGACACCTGAAGGAATCTCCCTTGCAGTGAAAGAGTCACTTCCCTGCATTCGCAGGCACCGCAACTAAGTCGACCGGTCTGCTGGTCCTGAGCTCCTTTGGACTCCGCAATTTTCTGCAAAACAGGTGGTGGATCACCACAGCTCCTGGAGCCTGCCTTGCCCTCTCACCAAGTTTGAGGCCAGTATCCCTCATGGGGGTTGCAATAACCAAATGCCTGTGCACTGCGTCAACTTGCAATTGCAAAGGCTTGTTGGCTTCCTTCCAAGAAGATCTTCATGCTCCAAGTACCTCCAACCTCGAGCATCTCTAGTGACCAGAATCTTCGGCCATACCACATCATTGTGCATCGTGGCCTGCATCTTTTGGTGAGCTGCTTGCAACTCCAGGGCCTCCAGCCTGTGGGTCCATTTGAGGGTCACTGTTGTTTCTTTTGGGCTCCCCTGATTGCTCGGGCTTGCCCTGACTCCCCTGATTGTGGTGAGTCCCCTGGACCTTGCTGGTCCGGACGTTGCACCTTCTTTGGCTTATGTTTTGGGTGCATATGCCAAGGCTTGTTGGTGCCCCCGCTGGACACTGACCCTTCAGCACTCAACATCCAACATGGTACAGCTTGTGCATGGCTCCTGGTATTCCTCAGAATCACCTGGCCTTCACAGCTGCAGAGTCAAGGTCCGTCAACTCTCCTGCAACTCCCAACATTGATGGGCATTCGTCTTCCAGATGTCCTGGTCACTCCTGAGCGACATAGACTCTGTCTCCTCTACTTGCAGGTACCTCTCAACTAGAATCCACCTTCGGATTCCACCGGACATATTATCCTTCGTCAACAGCAGCACTTTCCTGAAGTCCTCCATTGGGTTCTAAGGCAGTTTCTGACACCACTTCACACCTATTCACCCGGCTTCCCTGGTGTAGGTAGCATGGGTACTAGGGTATCCACGGGCGGGGTGGCTCTCCAACCTTCTGTATTCAATGGGGTTTCTTCAGGGTCCACTGGGAAGGGTCCTTAATCTTTAAAATTTCAACCGTGACTTACATGTACAGTTGTACGTAGAACGCGTTGGTGTTCCCACACTGCACACGCTCTCCGTGGGATTTCTAGTCACTCACCTTGGGTGGTTCCTTGGGTCCCCAGCACTTCTACATCCTCTCGACATTGTCTTGCCCTGAGTCGTGGTTCTTATACCACTTTCTTAGTATATGGTTTGGCTCCCTTCTGGGGTCCACTGTGGATTCTGTGCTATTTACTGTATTTCCTTGCAAAGTATTGTATGCATTGTGTCTATCTCCGGGTAGGCGGTATCTAAACATGTTAGAGTGTATTATAAAATAAAAACATATTTTCATAAATACATTGTGTGGTACTTTTAAACTTAATCTATACTATAAGTTTGCATTCTGGCAAAACAAGTTGCTTTACACTCCTTCTGGACTAAGCCTGAAGGCTGCTCTCCAGAGCTACCACCAAGAGAGCTTTCTACGTTTGTCTAAGACCTCTTAAATAACCATAAGGGTTGTCTGGACTGGTGCCAGGTGCCCACTTACATTAGTGGACATCATATACAAGGCCAGCTTCTCACAAACGCTTAAACACCTCAAGAATATCAAACCTTTTATTAAGCCTGATGATTTTTCGGTCTCTAGTCCTCTCAAAACTGTATTATGGCAACACCATCCTCACAGAAACTCAAAAAACCCACCTTGCCTCCCTTACAACAGCTTTCTAAATGGGTGCCCGGCTACTAACAGGTTTTAAAATGATTTGAGCACGTCTCACCAGCCCTCAAGAACCTCAATTTGCTTCCCATCGAAGGAAGATGTATCTACAAGACTGCTTGCAGCACTCACAAAGCCCTTCACACTCAAGCTGGATTCAAGCTAGCCTGGCTGATGAGGGGTGTGACCCTGAAACTGGTTCCCGGATGCTTGTTTCCAGTCCAGGGAAGACCTGGCTTGGCAGTTCGGTCTGGACTGTTCCCATGAGGTACAGGGTCAAGACTAATTTGCATATGTCTGGGTCTGAACTCGGGTTGGGAAGTGAGCCAAAGAATGATGATGGATTCAACCCATATCTATGACTGGGGGTGAGTGTCTGAAAATGTTTAGCGCACCGTCCATCATCTCTGTGTGTCTACTTCATGATGAGTCAAAACTGCCACTAGACAATCTCTCTCCAGTATTAGTCGCCATTAATCACCAGAGGTATCTTGGCAATTTTATTGTTTAATGAAAACTGTTGGACACACAAGGGACTCTGCAGCAGATGCTTATAAATCTATGAGTTTTTTCTAAGCACAACACCCGCACCCCCTCCCTCGAGCTCAGCACCAAGTGAGGCTGCACCCATTTCACCAATCTAATGCTGCCTTCGCTAACAGTGGCGACACACAGTTGGTATTCGTTTCAACTGGCAGAGAGGCGGGTAGCTGTTTGGGGGAGCTGTCGGGTGCTTGCAAGAAGCAATAATAATAAAAAACAAGCTACATTTTTAGAAAGAAATTAAAAAACACCCACGCACAGTGTCATATTTTGTGTAGGAAATAAAATGAGTACGGAAGAAACAGGTGTGCAGCGTCAAACTGGCATCTTAAAACTCTTGCATACACACGTTGCCAAGGAGTCACATAACAAGTCTACTGTTTGGCAGAAAAATGAGTTTGTGAAGACAATGACCTCCATTAGGTCTTGTATGGAAGTTTTAAGCTGTTTTTGTACTGGTGAAAGAGTAAAACTTGCAACAAGGCAGAGCAGCTAAAAGACAGCAGGGCTGGGCGTGGGAGGAGTTGTTAGGCACTTCAACCAGCTCAGACTGCCATGTGTCAGCGCCCTCGCAAAAGTAATAAATAAAACAATGTCATTTGTAGAAAATATTATTTGAAAAAAACACATACTTTGTCTTACCAGCCCTGGTACTGAGTGGTCTATGTTTGCGACCTATGTGCACATTGTGTGCTAGCAAAATGCCATAATTCGCAGTGAGGGCAGCCAGAGCCTGAAGAGGGGCTGATTTGTCCTATGCTTTATGCTCTTGTGTGCAGAAGCAAAGTATGAATGGCAATTTATCAGGCCCATGAATGAAGGATACTAACAGAAAGCCCGCTATGGATGTATAGTTTAGTTTTTTTTTATCAATAGTCTGGCGAAGGAGGGATCGCAGATAATGTTGAATTAAGAAGTGAAGCAATGAATTTGCCACATGAGATTTAGGTTTGCTGGCTGCCCAAACTGTTTTTCTTTCTGCAAATATCAGATTGTGTAATGTCTTTATCTCAGTCACTAAGGATTGAGGGGAAGAGAGCTGGATTTGATTCTGACAACGACCTTGAATGAAAAATATCTGCATTTATCTTCTAGACAACAGCGCCTAATTTGTGAAAGAAGTGCTGGTGCATCACTGGTTTGCATTTTGTATATAAAATATTGATGTTTTTACAGATATTGCCATGTACATCTTGTGGACACCCTTGACTCCTTCTCCAGCCTGGGTTTCCCCAAGACCTAGCTGGAGGTGAGGACATTGATTAAGGACCCAAAAATCTCATTAAAATCCATTGTGTGATTGGGAATATATAGTAATTTCAACCACTGGTCAAAACCATTCTGGGTAAGAAAACATTTGGGGATCCACGCAAGCCACACATCTTTGAACTCCTCCGAGTGTCTAGTTTTCAGAACTGTCTGGGTTTGGTAGGTTTCCCTAGCTGGCCGCCGAACCTGGGACTAAAACTGCAGGTGACCCCCCTTGCAAAACCAGGTTGTTTTGTGATCGATAATTTTGATGACTCAACAATACGTTTTGGGCCCTTCCCTGTCAGGGGGACTTGGCCCATCGACACAAGTGAGGTAGCATTTTTATTAGGGCGACCTGAGGGAATGCTGAGTGGTATGAAATTTGTGCCGGCACCGTGATCCCACAACTTTCTGATACAGAAATGTGAGGAAAACGTGATTTTTTTAGCTGAATTTGAGGTTTGCAGGGGATTCTGATTACGAAAAGGTTGGAGGATCCATGCATGCCAAACCTCCCTGGATTCCACCCGGTGGATATGTCTGGGTTTGGTAGGTTTCCCTACATGGCCGCTGAGCCCGGGACCAAAAACACAGGTGACCCCCTTGCAAAACCAGGTTGTTTTGTGATAGTTAATTTTGAAGTCTCCACAATAAGTTTGAGCTGTTTCCTGTCGAGGGCACTAGGCCTAGCCACACAAGGGAGGTACCATTTTTACCCGGAGACTTGGGGAAATGCTGAGTGTAAGGAAGTTTGTGGCTCTCCTCAGATTCCAGAGCTTCCATCACAGAAATGTGAGGAAAATGTGCTTATTTGACTATTTTTGAGGTTTACAAGGGATTCTGGGTAACAGAAACTGGTGAAAGCCACACACGTCACCCTATCCTGTATTTCCCTGCATGTTTAGTTTTTTAAAAATGTACAGGTTTGCTAGGTTTCCCTAGGTGCCGGCTGAGCTAGGGCCCATAATCCACAGCTAGGGACATTGCAAAAAAGGGTCAGTTTTCAGTAGAAAAATGTGATGTGTCCACATTGCATTTTGGGCAGTTTCTTGTTGCGGGAACTATGCCTAGCCAAACAAGTGAGGTACCATTTTTATAAAGAGGCTTGTGGGAATGCTGGGTGGGAGGTAATTTATGGCTCCCCTCAGATTCCTGAGCTATCCATCACAGAAATGTGCAGACTTGTTTTTTTTGTTTTTTTACAAAGTTTGAGGTTTGCAAGGGATTCTGAGTAATCGAACCTGGTTAGAGCCACACAAGTCACCCTATCATAGATTCCCCTGGTTGTATAGTTTAAAAAAGTTTTACAGTTTTGCTAGGTTTCCCATTGTGCCGGTTGAGCTAGGGCCCAAATTACACAGTTAGGCACATTGCAAAAAAAGGGTCAGTTTGAAAGAGAAAAATGTGCCCACGTTGCGTTTTGGGCCGTTTTCTGTTGCGGTCCGTAGGCCTACCTAAACAGGTGAGGTGCCATTTCTATCGGGAGACTTGGAGGAAAGCTGGATAGAAGGAAATGTGTGGCCCCCTCACATTCCAGAACTTTCCATACAGAAATGTGAGGAAAATGTGGTTTTTTTTTACAAAGTTTGAGGTTTGCAAGGGATTCTGAGTAACGGAGACTGTTGAGAGCCACACAAGTCACCCTATCTTGGATTCCCCTGGTTGCATATTTTTAAAAAATGCATAGGTTTGCCAGATTTTCCTAGGTAATTTGTTTTTTTACTCTACAAGTGCAGGTTGTCAGAGCACTTTCCATCACTCACTCAAACAACTGTTTGTGTGTAAATCAATCTATAGAAAATGTTTCTTAAAACAGCGAGGATTACAAGGTGTAAACATCACATGTCATACCTATCAGTATATTTTAAGAGTGTATTGTCTGGAGAAGCACTATCTCAGAATTTAAAAAGTTCCACAGTGGTTGGGGGTGGCTAGGAATTTATTTCTACCCAAACTTGCCCTTTTTAACTACACTAGGTTAATGAGTTAAAGAAAGACTGAGGAAAAAAGCATAATAGTCTAACCTATATCGTGCAGTTTGTACACAGCTCATTGATGACAGGTATACACCGCTGTGCTATATTAGGATCTTAACTTATGAACTGCAAGTAAAAAAAAGATCTCTGAAACAAAAGCAGTAATCCACTGAGCTATCCACATAAAATACAGTTGTGTGATCTGCATGGTACACGTTCTTTGCAGCAGACATAATGATTCCATGCTTTACTTTATGATAAAAAAAACAGATGATGAACAGAATGTTGAATTAATCAAACATTCACCCCCAATCACAGATCTGAGTTAAATCCATCGTTTTTTTGTATGCTACGCCATTCCAGTTTAGACCCAGCCATATGCAAATTATTCTTGACCTTGTGCCCCAATGGAACAGTCCAGCCCGACTGGCAGGCCAGGTCCTCCCTGCACCAGAAACAAGCATCCTGGGACCAGATTCGCAGTAACGCCACTCCTCAGCCAGGCTAGCTAGTATCTGGTGGCGTAGCGAGCACAGGACCCACGTCTGGGCATACCCTTCCCATTTAGGGCAACAAATGGAAAAAGAACACATTATGGATGGAATGCTGAATCAATGAAACATTCACCCTAGTCACAAATCTGGTTTAAATCCTTATTATTTTGGGTGCTCCGCCATCCCAGTTTAGAACCGATATATGCAAATCAGTCTTGACACTGTGTACCATGGGAACAGTTCAGCCCAAACTGCCAGGCCAGGTCCTCCCTGGACCAGAAATAAGCATCCTGGGACCGGTTTCGGGGTAACACCCCTCCACAGCCAGGCTAGTGTGAATCTGGTGGCGTAGTGAGCACGGGACTACGTCTGGGCATACCCTTCCCACTTACGGCAACAAATTCAAAAAGAACAGATGATGGACAAAATGCTGAATTAATCAAACATTCACCTTCAGTCACAGATCTATGCCATTCCAAAACTGTGGTTGCGAAGTGAGCTAAAGAAAGACGCTGGATTCAATCCACATCTGTGACTGGGGGTGAGTGTCTGAAAATTTTCAGCGCTCCGTCCATCATCTCCTTGTGTTTGCCTTCTTCACCCTAAGTTGGCAGTGTATGCCCAGGCATGAGTCCCTTGCTCACTTTGCCACTGGATTCAAGCTAGCCTGACTGATGAGGGATGTGACCCTGAAACCGGTCCCAGGATGCTTGTTTCCAGTCCAGGAAAGACCTGGCTTGGCAGTTCTGTCTGCACTGTTCCCATGAGGAACAGGGTCAATATTGATTTGCGTATGGCTGGGGCTGAACTGAGGTTGGGAAGTGAGTCAAAGAATGATGATGGATTCAACCCATATCTATGACTGGGGGTGAGTGTCTGAAAATGTTCAGCGTACCATCCATCATCTCTGTGTGTCTACTTCATGATGAGTCAAAACTGCCACTAGACAATCTCTCTCCAGTAATAGTCGCCATTAATCACCAGAGGTATCTTGGCATTTTTATTGTTTAAAGAAAACTGTTGGACACACAAGGGACTCTGCAGCAGATCCTTATCAATCGATGAGTTTTTTCTAAGCACCCGCACCCGCACCCCCACCCTCGAGCTCAGCACCAAGGGCCTTATTTATGAAGGCCTTGCGCCACCGGTGCGTCACTTTTTCCCATTTTAAAAGCGGCGCAAGGCCTTCATAAATAAGGCCCCAAGTGAGGCTGCACCCAGTTGACCAATCTAATGCTGCCTCCACTAACAGTGGCGACACACATTCGTTATTCGTTTCAACTGGCAGAGAGGCAGGCAGCTGTTTGGGGGAGCTGTCGGGTGCTTGCAAGAAGCAATAATAATAAAAAACAAGCTACATTTTTAGAAAGAAATTAAAAAACACCCACGCACAGTGTCATATTTTGTGTAGGAAATAAAATGAGTACGGAAGAAACAGGTGTGCAGCGTCAAACTGGCATCTTAAAACTCTTGCATACACACGTTGCCAGGGGGTCACATAACAAGTCTACTGTTTGGCAGAAAAACCAGTTTGTGACGACAATGACCTCCATTAGGTCTTGTATGGAAGTTTTAAGCTGTTTTTGTACTGGTGAAAGAGTAAAACTTGCAACAAGGCAGAGCAGCTAAAAGACAGCAGGGCTGGGCGTGGGAGGAGTTGTTAGGCACTTCAACCAGCTCAGACTGCCATGTGTCAGCGCCCTCGCAAAAGTAATAAATAAAACAATGTCATTTTTAGAAAATATTATTTAAAAAAACACATACTTTGTCTTACCAGCCCTGGTACTGAAGTGGTCTATGTTTGCGACCTATGTGCACATTGTGTGCTAGCAAAATGCCATAATTCGCAGTGAGGGCAGCCAGAGCCTGAAGGGGGGCTGATTTGTCCTATGCTTTATGCTCTTGTGTGCAGAAGCAAAGTATGAATGGCAATTTATCAGGCCCATGAATGAAGGATACTAACAGAAAGCCCGCTATGGATGTATAGTTTAGGTTTTTTTTATCAATAGTCTGGCGAAGGAGGGATCGCAGATAATGTTGAATTAAGAAGTGAAGCAATGAATTTGCCACATGAGATTTAGGTTTGCTGGCTGCCCAAACTGTTTTTCTTTCTGCAAATCCCAGATTGTGTAATGTCTTTATCTCAGTCACTAAGGATTGAGGGGAAGAGAGCTGGATTTTATTCCGACAACGACCTTGAATGAAAAATATCTGCATTTTCCTTCTAGACTACAGCGCCTAATTTGTGAAAGAAGTGCTGGTGCATCACTGGTTTGCATTTTGTATATAAAATATTGATGTTTTTACAGATATTGCCATGTACATCTTGTGGACACCCTTGACTCCTTCTCCAGCCTGGGTTTCCCCAAGACCTAGCTGGAGGTGAGGACATTGATTAAGGACCCAAAGTCTCATTAAAATCCATTGTGTGATTAGGATTATATAGCAATTTCAACCACTGGTCAAAACCAATCTAGGTAAGAAAACATTTGGGGATCCACGCAAGCCACACATCTTTGAACTCCTCCGAGTGTCTAGTTTTCAGAACTGTCTGGGTGTGGTAGGTTTCCCTAGCTGGCCGCCGAACCTGAGACTAAAACTGCAGGTGACCCCCCTTGCAAAACCAGGTTGTTTTGTGATCGATAATTTTGATGACTCAACAATACGTTTTGGGCCCTTCCCTGTCAGGGGGACTTGGCCCATCGACACAAGTGAGGTAGCATTTTTATTGGGGCGACCTGAGGGAATGCTGAGTGGTATGAAATTTGTGCCGGCACCGTGATCCCACAACGTTCTGATACAGAAATGTGAGGAAAATGTGATTTTTTTAGCTGAATTTGAGGTTTGCAGGGGATTCTGATTACGAAAAGGTTGGAGGATCCATGCATGCCAAACCTCCCTGGATTCTACCTGGTAGATATGTCTGGGTTTGGTAGGTTTCCCTACATGGTCGCTGAGCCCGGGACCAAAAACACAGGTGACCCCCTTGCAAAACTAGGTTGTTTGGTGATAGTTAATTTTGAAGTCTCCACAATAAGTTTGAGCCGTTTCCTGTTGAGGGCACTAGGCCTAGCCACACAAGGGAGGTACCATTTTTATCCGGAGACTTGGGGAAATGCTGAGTGTAAGGAAGTTTGTGGCTCCCCTCAGATTCCAGCGCTCCCATCACAGAAATGTGAGGAAAAGTAGCTTTTTTGACTATTTTTGAGGTTTACAAGGAATTCTGGGTAACAGAAATGGTGAGAGCCACACACGTCACCGGATCATGTATTTCCCTGCATGTTTAGTTTAAAAAAAAATTACAGGTTTGCTAAGTTTCCATAGGTCTCGGCTGAGCTAGGGCCCAGAATTCACAGCTAGGGACATTGCAAAAAAGGGTCAGTTTTCAGTAGAAAAATGTGATGTGTCCACATTGCATTTTGGGCAGTTTCCTGTTGCGGGAACTATGTCTAGCCAAACAAGTGAGGTACCATTTTTATAAGGAGATTTGTGGGAATGCTGGGTGGAAGGTAATTTATGGCTCCCCTCAGATTCCTGAGCTATGCGTCCTAGACATGTGCAGACTTCCTTCTTTTTTTTTTTTTACAAAGTTTGAGGTTTGCAAGGGATTCTGAGTAATCGAACCTGGTTAGAGCCACACAAGTCACCCTATCATAGATTCCCCTGGTTGTATAGTTTAAAAAAGATTTACAGTTTTGCTAGGTTTCCCATTGTGCCGGCTGAGCTAGGGTCCAAATTACACAGCTAGGCACATTGCAAAAAAAGGGTTAGTTTGAAAGAGAAAAATGTGCCCACGTTGCGTTTTGGGCCGTTTTCTGTTGCGGGCCGTAGGCCTACCCAAACAGGTGAGGTACCATTTTTATCGGGAGACTTGCAGGAAAGCTGGATAGAAGGAAATGTGTGGCTCCTCACATTCCAGAGCTTTCCATACAGAAATGTGAGGAAAATGTGTTTTTTTTTTACAAAGTGTGAGGTTTTCAAGGGATTCTGGGTAACAGAGACTGTTGAGAGCCACACAAGTCACCCTATCTTGGATTCCCCTGGTTGCATATTTTTAAAAAATGCATAGGTTTGCCTGATTTTCCTAGGTGCCAGCTGAGCTAAGCCCCAAAATTTACAGCTAGGCATATTTAAAAAAAAAGGGTAAGTTTTCAGTGGAAAAATGTGATGTGTCCATTTGCGTTGTGGGCCGTTTCCTGTCACAGGCACTAGGCCCACAGACACAAGTGAGGTACTATTTTAATCAGGAGACTTGTGGAAATGCCTGGTGGGTGGAGGTTTGTGGCTCCCTGCAGATTCCAGAACTTTCCATCAGAGAAATGTGAGGAAAATGTGTTTTTTTCACAGTTTGAGGTTTGTAAAGGATTCTGGGTAACAGACCCTAGTGAGAGCCACACCAGTTACCCCATCCTGGATTCCCCGGATGTCTAGTTTTCAGAAATGCAAAGCTTTGCTAGGGTTCCCTAGGTGCTGGCAGAGTTAGGGTCCAAAATCCCCAGCTAGGCACATGGCAAAAAAGGATCAGCTTTCAGTGGAAAAATCGTATGTATCCACGTTACTTTTTAGGTCGTTCCCTGTTGCAGGCACTAGGCCTACCCGCACAAGTGAGGTACCATTTGCATAAGGATACTTGAGGGAATGCTGGGTGGTGGAAGTTTGTGCCTTCCCTCAGATTCCAGAGCTTTCCATCACTGAAATGTGAGGTAAATGTGTTTTTAGACACATTTTGAAGTATGCAGGGGATTGTGGGTAACAGACCGGTTGAGAGTTACACAAGTCAACCCAATCTGGATTCCCCAGGGTATATAGCTTTAAAACATTTACAGGTTTGCTAGGCTTCCCTAGGTGCCTCCTGAGCTAAGCCCCAAAATCTACAGCCAGGCACATTGCAAAAAAAGGTCAGTTTTAAAGGGAAAATGTGATGTGTCTATGTTGCCTTTTGGGTCATTTCCTGTCCTGGGCATTAGGCCTACACAAGTGAGGTAACATTTATATTGAGAGACTTAGGGGAACACAGAATAGTAGAACAAGTGTTATTACCAATTGTCTTTCTATGCATTTCTGCCTTCCACATGTAAGACAGTGTGTAAAAAAAAGTCATTTTGAAAAATGCTCTCTATTTCACATGTTAGTATAAGTATCCACAAATTTAGAGATGTGCAAATAACCACTACTTTTAAACTCCATATGTTGGTCCCATTTAAGAAATACATAGGTTGCCTTGATACCTATTTATCACTCTTTATGTTTGTTACCAAATTAATTGCAGTACACCTGGAACACTGAAAGAGCTGTTATTGGCCAAAGATTGATTTTGTCCTCTTGAGAAATCCTAAGCTGCTGTGCAAGGAGATAAGTCCGGATGGAGCAATGATATAACATCATGGAATTAGGCATATGTGCTGACCTTCTAGAACCCTCTACTTCTACTTTTAAACCCTTGCACAAGGGATAGTCTTTGAGAAGCAGTGGGAACTGCAGAAGACAAGGTAGAGGGGTCCACTAAAAATCGATAGCCCAGGGAGCAGTGGGACCTGTGGAAACAGCCTATGAGGTGCTAGACTTTCCCAGGCCAAACTTGCTGCTCTGTGGTCACCTGTGCAGGAGCAGAGAGAACACAAGTACCCGTCTTTCAAACATGTTGCTGCAGTACTGCAGGTGAGAGGAAGGTAAAAGCCAGCTCCCCCACTGGCACAGAGCATGCAGTGCAGAGATTGGAGCTCACCATCATGGTCACATATTCCTGACCTTTCACACGACCCCATAGCAAATATTCAGGTGGAGGCATGGTCACCCTCCTCTTAAAAGTAAAAAAAGTGTGCGTTTGTTGGAAAACAAAAGAAAATAAAAAGAGAAGAGAAAATCCTTTGCAGCATGACAAATGAAAGTGTAGCCTTGGGTAGGGAAGCAGCAGATAACGCCATTCTGGCTTTACCTTAAAAATGTGTCTATTTGAACTGAAATTGAGTGATATCTGGCTCAACCACCACCCACACTTAAGGGATTACACGTTCCATTTGAATGTACACAAGTCATACGCTATGCTGGATTATATCCTGGGTACTGGGGATGTTTTAGCAGTAACACAGTCGATAGAGATTGAACCCCGCTCATTATCCAACCACTCAGCAGTTACACTAGACCTCACCCTCCCCCTTCAGGAGCATAGGCTGCAGTCTTGGTGGCTGCGCGAATGCTTCTCCACAGACCAGAAGTAATAAAACAAATAAATGGCGCGATTAAGGGATATATGGAAACTAATGATTCCCCAGAGGTCTCAATTGCAATGATATGGGGTGCATTGAAGGCCTTGATAAGAGTGGAATTGATTGCTATCTCCGTTGAAGATAATAAGGAACAGAGGGACAAGCGGGAAAAGGTGAGCAACAAACGCACAAACCTGTACACCGCATATGGAGGAAGAGGCTTCCTCGCTTCTATGCAATATTTTCTTGCCGTCTCTCACTGAGGAGGAATGCTCTGATCTCGACTTGGATATCACAGCTGCGGAGGTTGAAAAAGCCATTCACGACTTACGTGGGGAGAAAGCGACGGGCCCTAATGGTTTGCCCATCAAGCTGTTTAAGCTTACGGCAGAAAAGGCGGCACCCTATCTCACAGGAATGTTCTGTGAAAGTAGGGAAAAGTGTATCTTTCCCGAGGATCACAGGCTTACAATATTGTAGTCATCCATAAAGCGGGTAAGTCGGCCAACAGGTGCTCCTCACACAGGCCCATCTCGTTGCTTAACTGCGAAGCCAAAATTCTAGCTAAGGTTCTTGCCTCCCGATTGCTCAGAGTCCTTGCCCAGCTGGTCCATCCGGACCAATCGGGAATCATGCCTGCCAGAAATACCTCCCTCAATTTGCACAGGCTCCACGGAGTGCTGTGCCGAGCCGACACAGTCAGAAAGACGCCGTCGTTGTATCCCTGGATGCTGCTTCAGCATTCAATACCATTGAATGGCCCTACATATTCGCAGTCCTCCACAAACTGGGTTTTGGCCCCGAGTTTACCAGCTGGGTTTGGTTTTTATACCACCAACTACTTGCCCAAGTGGTAGTCAATAACAGGATGTCCACAGTCTTCGCTCTCAGTAGGGGCACCAGACAGGATTGACCCTTGTCTCCGCTTCTCTTTGCCTTGGCCCTTGAACCTCTGGCAGCATGTGTCCGCCGGATCCCGTTATAAGCGGCCTCAAATGGACGTCTGAGTGGGAGGACCGCATATCATTATATGCGGGCGATATTTTGCTCTACCTAACCTCCCCGGCTGCTTCCCTTCTAGGCATATTTCAGGTGTTTGGTAGATTTGCTGGTTTTTCAATAAACTGGACTAAATCAGTACTTTACATCCTCTGTGGCAAGCGGCCCACACTCCCGCGGGGCTGTCAATTGAAAGAAGCAGAGGATGGTTTTAAATACCTGGGGATCTGGGTCTCTAAAGACCTGTCCAGATTCTATGATCATAATCTCCTGCCGCCTTTTGTACGTCTTAAAGCAGAGGTCATACATTGGAAGTCACTTCCGCTGTCCCTCCTGGGGCGCGCAGCCCTATTCAAAATGATGTCCCTTCCCAGATTTCTACATGCGCTACAAAACACTCCACATCCTGTTGGGGGAAGCTTTGAGGGAGCTCTTTACATGCGGTTGTTGCGGCCTCCTCTGACAGGCCCAAAGGGACATGTGGCACATGTGTAGAATGCGCCTACCAAAAGCCTGGGTTGGGAGGGGAGACTCATGCAGGCCACACCACTCTGGCATAATGAGCAGCTGGGCAGGTTGGGTTGTTCAAAGGGCTTCGATCGCTGGGACCTCATAGGTATATCTAGGGTGGGTGACTTGTGGAAGGCGGGTGGAGGTCACATTTTCAGTGCAGCAGCAGGAGTACGATTTATCCCAGTCTGAACACTTCAGGTATCTCCAAATTAAACATGCCTTACTTGCGGTTCTTCCTAAGGGTAGTACACTTCCCGAGTTCTCCCCCCTCGAAGACAGGGTTCTAGATGGCGACCTACCAGAGAAGGCCATATCACTTATTTACAAAAAGTTAATCAATACCATGACAGATCCCCTGATTTGTTTGAAGGCTAAGTGGGACCACGATGTGGCGGGACTGGACGATGAAGAGTGGCTGGCTGCGCTGGCCTCCTCTCGGGAGGTGGCCATCTCGTCCAGACTCCGCCTGGTGCAGCTGAGGCTTCTCCATAGATCCTATTTGTCTGGACTCCTGCTGGTCACCAAGGGGTACAGTTCAGATGGAGGCTGTGCTAGACAATGTGGGCTGGAAGGTACCTTTATCCACATCCTGTAGGAATGTACATTTATTCAGATATATTGGGAGGCGGTAGTGCGCTTGATGGAGGAGGCGTTAGGGCAGCAGATTGACTGCAATATAACATTTGCTCTCCTGAATGTGTGGGACCCCAGTGACCTGAATTCCAGGGAGAAAAAGTGGGTTACTATGGGACTGATGGTGGCAAAAAAGAACATTGCAAGATTGTGGAGGGCTCAGAGACCACCAAACATTGTAGACTGGGGCGAGGATATGGACTGGTGTATGGTCACGGAAAAGTCGATATATGAAGCAAAGGGGTGCCCGAATAAATGGATGCAAATATGGGGGCAATGAAATGTTCACAGGGGGGAGATTTGTGAGCCGCCGAGATCGAGAGAGGACACTCTCACAGAGGCCTAACTGCATTTAACAGTAATTTGTCACTGCTATTCTGAACTAACTATGCTTTAATGCATCACTTGCAATGTACCAATTATTGCCAACCTGTATACAACTTGAATGCTCATATGTCATGCCTTGTTTTCAATAAAAGAGAGTTATAAAAAAAAACGCACAAATTAGAGCGAATACACCATCGTACTGGGACTCCTAGAGTGTGGCGCCAGTTGGAGGCGGCTAGGAAACAGCTAGCTGGGTTAGACGTGGACAATGCGGAATGCTCACTTTTGCGCCTCAAACATTCCTTCTACATGGGGGGTAACATGTGTGGCAGATTGTTAACAAACAAACTTAGGGGACAGTGCCCGGCCAATGTGGTGGAGACACTGCTAGACAAGGATGGGACAGTGGTGGGGGGGGAGGAGGCAGTGATGGAGAGTTTTTGATCTTTATAAGGATGTCTAGTCAGCGCAGGACCTCCCGACCCCAGCTATCTCAGAGTATCTGGAGGATGCAACGTGACACACTTAACTGAGGGACAGGCCGAAGCTCCGGAGGGCCCCATTAGAATTGAAGAAGTCAATTTCCAGGCTTAAGTTCCATGAATCTCCAGGCCCGATGGATTCTCAGCAGGGTTTAATAAAGTCTTTTGCAACTTGGTAGCCCCCATTATCACTAGGATGTTCAATGCGATCACCAGCTCTGAGACACTACCTCCCTCGATGAAGGAGACGATGGTCGTGGTCATAGCAAAACCTGGGAAGGATAAGCACTTGTGCGGGTCCTACAGACCCGTATCGTATTTAAACATGGATGGTAAGCTTTTTACAGGGATCCTTGCCTCTTGCCTTGCCCCAAATAAGCTTGGGTTAGTTGACCGGGACAAGTCTGGGTTTAACCCAGGCAGACAGTGTGCAGATAATACAAACGCAGCCTCCATCTTATAGATAAAGCAGCCCGCTCCCAACGAGAGGCGATGTTCCTCTCTATCGATCAGGAGAAGGCCTTTGACCAGGTCCAGTGGCTCTACCTAGAAGCGGTGCTGGCAAGGTATGGATTTGGAGATCGGTTTTGAGTATGGGTACCAAGTGGGTACGGAGGACCAAGGGCTAGGGTTAGGGTGAATGGTAGGGGTTCTGGGATCTTTTCCATCGCACACAGTACACAGCAGGGATGCACCTTATCCCTGCAACTATTTGCACTCTATAAGGAGCCATTTGCGCAACGAGTACGGGATGACTCACTTATTGCTGGTATGATATTTGGAGGGGAGGAGCACCTCATTACATTGTACGCAGATGATATAATTCTGTCCCTGGAGAGCCCTCGGGAGGTCCTACTGGCATTCTTGAGAGAGGTAGAAAGGTTTGGGGCGGTCTCAGGATTTTAGATTAACCTCGCTAAATCTCAGGCACTGAGCCTAACGGTAACCCGTGCTACAAAGGAAGTTCTTGCACAAAATCACCCCTTTAGATGTCAGTGGACTATATTTTCTCTTGGAATACAGCGTGCACCGACCATATTTGAGTAGTAGAGGTCAACGATAGAAATTTAGTTACGAGGTCCAGACGGGCCTAGTGAGATGGTGTCTCTTCCCATTGTCCTGGCTTGGTCGTATATTGTATATATGTACATCTAAAGAAATTGATACACGGATTTAGGTCCAAACTTTTTTTGACATTAGACCTTTAGGATTTGCACTGTTTTTTTGCTGGATGATTGTAGATGGATGAATGTTTTGGCCATTGTGCAAGCTTGGATGTGTGATAAAACTGTTGATAAATTGTTGTTTGTATTATCTGTAAATATGTCATTGTATTGATCTTGTGTTTATACACCAAACATTGCTTTCTAATGAAAATATAATAGAAGAAATAATTTTTCCACTAGTGTTTAAATAGATAAATAAACTAGTGACGTAAACAAAGAAACGCACCTTTATGTTTCTTTTCATATAGGTTGGATTTGAAATTTAGTGAACAATACCCAGTATTGGCAGTTGTTTTGTTGTTAAATAGTTTGGACTCAGCCTTGCTGGTTAGGAGTCACGACCCTGTGTCGTTGTGATTGGATTGGTCGTATCGCAGCATTGAAGATGGTGGTCCTCCCCAGGGGTCTCTATATCTTGCTGACCCTAGGGCACCCACCTGGGTCGTTGCAGACTCTACAGAGTGCCTTTCAAACTTTTGTGTGGGTTGGTAGACGCTCTCGAATGCGTAAGGAGCTTGATTGGCAGACTCCAGCAGAGGGAGGGTTGGGCATCCCTTGCATCATCAGATATTTCAAGGCGGCACAGATTGGATACATCGTGGAATGGTCGCGCCTGGAGTCGGAAATAAATGTCTCTTTATGGACAGAGCATTGGCCGAAACACATCCCTATGGAAAACTCAATTTCTGGGCAGATCGCACAGACCTAGTCTCCACCTATCAGCGATCCCCTCACCTACCCTCCGAGCCTGGAATGCCCTAGTCAAAACAAACGGTCACTCGTCGTTTCATTCCCCCCTTACACCGATAGTCGGGAATCCAGACTTCAACCCGGGTTTAAGAGAGGCATCATTCCAGGAGTGGCTGTAGCCCGGATGAATATCGGTGGGTCACTTTTTTGATAAAGATGGCCCTATTCCATTTAGCATTCTGAGGGTAGACAATGCTATCCGGAGAGGGAAAGATTTCACTACACGCAGATTAGACACTGGGTGATGCAGACGGAGATTAAGGAAGCAGCCCAACAGCCGCTGACAAATTTTGAGAGGTGGCTACTAAGCAAAGAGTCAGACCGACATTTAGTGACAGAACTACACAAGCTCCTATCAGAAAGGGTTTTAGATGGAAAATCTCCTTCTCAAGTGCGTTGGGAACTGGAACTCGGACGGGAACTCTCCCTCCAGGAATGGCAAGATATATACTATATGGCAAGACACACAGTGACCAACACATCCAGTATAGACACTCCAAGGAAAATTGCTACATATTGGTATTTCAAACCAGAGCGCCTTCACAAAGGAAATCCGACACAGAGTGAGAAGTGCTGGAGATGTGGGGAAGCCACTGGGTCACACATACTATTGGAATGCCCCAAGCAATCACGCTTCTGGGAGAAAATCCTGGGTGAAATTGATCTGTATTTCAACACTCAAATACCCCATTTCCCGGCGTACATAGTGCTGGGCCTACCCAATGTATTGACATACCCACTCAAATCCAAACGAGGCAGACCTATGGCATTGGCAATCGGGGCAGCCCACCAAAAGATATTGGCCCTATGGGGCACAGATAGGAATCCGACCAGAATGAGATGGCTACCTCCCATTTAGCATTTGCTGGGGATGGAAAGGTTATCCTCTACATTGAGAGACCAAGGGGACACCTTCCGGGAGGTCTGGGGTCCATTTATTACCCGGCTATCCCAGGAATTCACAGAGTTCACCTGTCCTAAATATCTAAAATTACTGCGATTAACTGGAGATTAGAACGCTCTCCCATGAGGAGCATTCTAGTCACTTGGATACCTGCAAATAGCTATGTATTAGTTCACGGGCACCCGGGGGCGGAGGCTCAGGGGGGGAAAGGGGTTGGGAGTATGTTTTCATGTTTCTTTTCATTTTGTCATAAGTTGCATTGATGGCTGACAAGGAGGAATGTTGACGCTATGTCGGTGAATGTGTGATTTGCAATATTCTCTGCGCTGCAACAATAAGAACAAATTTAACACAAACAAATGTGTCTATTTTTTCACACAGTGCCTGAAGTGGGTCAACGTGCTGCCAACTGCCTTAAAGCTCTAGGGGACTCTATTAAGTGCACTATAAGTTTATTCTGTTCACTGCAAGAGTGACTGGGGGACATTTTTTCCTCCAGTTTCAAGCACTCCTGGAGGTGGATATTAGCCTAGAGGCTCTGGTGATGTAGAAACCTTTTTTGTGGGGTCCCATGGTTGCATTGCAGCCAGTTTAAAGGTAGATATAAAAAAGACTTATACTCTGCATTATGTTGAACGTTGAAAACATTATTGCCATGCAAACTGTTGACAGTAAATCACTATATAGATTATACTGTGATTAAAAGATGGATCCATATTGAAGTTTTTCAGTATTTGTTTGCACTGTGTTTGACTCTATGTTTTGACATTGCATTGACACCCTGACGCAGCCTGTAGGGCTGACTTTTAATTTATGCACTTCTCATGTTGTGTTGGGCTCATGGGTGGGGAGGTTATTATCTTTTAAGCCTCAGGGCATACCGTGGCTCCATCACAGTGCTCCCATGGGACATTAGGGGGTCACCTTACCTGTGGGACCTATCATTTATGTGTGCCCGCTGTTTTAGAAAGTTGCCACTTTGTTGCCCAAGGTTTTCCAGTGATCGTTGATGTATGGACACAAGATACTATCCTTGATTCGGCTTTTTGCCTTCCTGGGCAAGTATGAACAACTCATAGAAAGAAACACAAAGGATCTGCGAAGGGAGAAGTGTGACCTCCTCCTCGCAGAAAGGCCAAACGTGATATGGCAAATGGTAGTTATACAGAGAAGGGGCTGCTTTTCTGTTTTTGCACAAAGGCTGGCATCTGGGACAGAGAAGGAGAAGCTGCTGCCCAACTTGTTTTTCATAGAGTGCATGTAGCCCCAGGTAGTCATGCCTGGGATGGGCTAGGAAGCTTCACACACCAAGAGAAAGGGTCCAGTTGTGTTAAGAATGGGCACAATAGTACATTCTAGGATAGCTAGATGCCACACTTCACAGAAAGTTGTCAAAAGGTGGGAGGGACCTAGTAGCCCGATTGGCTAGTTGGCTGCCCCAACACCCTGAGCTCGTAGTGGCCATTAAAGTGGCAGGCTTGCAAGCAGATCTCAGAACATGTCTGTACTATGATGTGGACCAAAGAAGGACCACCCTGCTATTGCTTAGACCCAGCAAACAGAGGCTTCCCCAAGACTGGCCTGCACCTTCTGCCCCTATGAACTTTATTCTGAGCAAAGGTGCCAGTAAAGCCCATGCAGGAGAGGAGCTGCTGGCATGATTAGAGGATCCCAATTGGTATCTGCCAAATAACCTGAACTGCTACAGTAAAAAGCAGGTAAAATGTGGGGCATAGCCTGCACCAGGGACAAGACACTAAACATGCACAGAAAAGCCTGCCACGCATGCTAAGATGTTTTACTGAAGAGGTAAGGAGACATTGAACTGAGTTGCAGATTGGATGTATGACATTACAACGCATGCTTTTACATCGAATGCTTTTACATCGCGGTTTTTACAACGCATGCTGTTACAACGCATAGCGCTTTGGGGTGCTGGATAGTGAATAGTTTAATTTACTATTCCAACTCCAGTCCCCGTGGACACTAGGGAAGGTGTTGGATAGTACATTAAATCTATTCCCTATCCTAGAGCGCCCCCCAGCGCAATGCGTTGTAATGGTTTGCGTTGTAAAAGTTGCGATGTAAAAGCACTGCGTGGTAAAAGTTGCGTTGTAAAGGATGTTTCCCTGCAGATTTGACCTGTAAAAGTATTTGAGCTGTCTGCACCTGTCTGTACCTAATCCTCGCTAAACTAGTAATGTGTTGGAACTGTACATGTAGAGGTTTAATGGGGACACCAGGAAGAAGGGGAGTAGCTCTTCACTCCTAGACACAACTTATTTTGCATCCCTGTATTATTGTGTAGTGTTTAGTTATCTCTGCTTTGCGATTAAAGTGTTTTTTTTTATTCAAAAGACGAGTGCTGAGCTGGTCATTACTGTATTGTTTCTGTTGTTGTCTGCTGAGCTCTAAACTCCTACCCACACCCCCCACACAACATCCCCGAGAAGCCTACGAATGCTTGCACTCTTTACCCTGAACAACAAGTGCAGAAAGGGGTGTACTTGGCTCAGTTTGCAGACAGAGCATAGTACGATGTACCCCAGGACAACAAGGTCAAATGACCTCAGCCACCACAGCAGCATCAGGTAGCCCCTGCCTGTCCTGTGGCCACTTGAATAGGGTCTGACAATGAGATGAGTAGAACGAGAAGGGAGGAGCTAGCTCCCACCACTATTTGATATATATCATCAAAGATGTTTCGTGTGCTTATTGCAGCAGCTTTTTTTAATGTACTGCATGAGTTGCAAAGATACATATGTCTCGACTGCTTTGCTGAGCCAAGGTAGGTTATAGATAGGTCTAAATTTGAATAAAAGATCCAGCTCAATGTATTTTTTTTCAAGAAGGTTACTAATTTAGCCTGATGCATAATTGCAACAGTTCTCGGAAGAGTCCTTGGGAGAGGGAAAGGTAAAGGTTGACCATGATGCACTACAAGAAAGAAAATAAGTGGAAATTTGAATTTAATGGAAGATAGGAGTTCCAAATGGTAATTGGTAAGCTTAACTGTGTATTAATCAATGAGGTCCCAATGGTAGTTGGTAGGCTTGCAATGTTTAATGAACACAGAAAACTACCTCTCTGCTTATAGGGTGAAAGAGCTTCAGGTTTTGATAGTTTTGGGAGGAGGTATTCCATATTAGATCAAAGTGGGAGAGAAATTGTTTCTGACAAACCAATTTTTTTATCCGAAGAAGTAAAATAATACATTTCATTTGTTTATTGAAGGGCAATAAAGGGATCTGGCCAAAAATAATGGTGGAAGAGTGGATGTAATGGAAAAAAGATTTAGCTGGATTATGGAAGAAATCCAATAGCAGTTATATTGGCTGCCATTCCCAAATATAACTTGAACATGTGACTAGTTTATACATGTAATTTACTCTTACACGTTTGAGTAACTTTATTACTATCGGCTGTTCACAAGATCCGAGAGTAACCATAGCCAAAAGTATAGACCACTGAAAAAAGGGGTGGAACCAAACTGAAGAGAGAATGTTACTACTGGTAAAAAAAACAGAAGAAAAAAATAGCACCACACATGGCCAATCACTGACACTGCAACACCCTTCCAAAGAAAATAACAGAGATACGCAGTCTAAATAAAATCCCATAGGAAATACCGGTAAAATAAATTACAATGATTTAAATAGTTAAAATATAAATAAATATAATTTAATGTTAGGAATATGCTTTAAATAATACATATTTGATTTTTAATTATGGAATATTTTAACAAACTTTTTAAAAAAACATTAATTTCTATTAAAATATTAATTAAAAACAATCTATTAATTAGGTGCATCACATTTATTAATTAATAATGCATAGTAAAAAAATCAAAGTTTAACTTCAGGTGGAAATGTATTTTTTAATATAAACGCAGAAACATTATTTTTACTTAATTTTGTATTTTTTATTACCTTAAACAAAATAATTCAACCTTAAGTTACTAGTGCTCTAGCGTTTTTTTTTGTTTTTTTCCACATTTAAAATGCAGATAAAAAATCAATTTGAAGGAATATTTAACATAAAAAATCTTTTTAGTAGTATATTATAAAGTTAAATAAACTCTTTTTAATTTTGACTATACTTTACTATAGGTAGATCTCCACTCGAATGTGCAGATCTCCCTATGGTTAAATACAGGAAAAAGTAAAAAGTTTATTCTACTTCCAAAAAATAGTACAAATATTTTATGATAAATATATGTTAATTATTTTATATTTAATTTAAATGTAGAACACACAAAAATGCTACTCACTATTTATTATCTGAATTTTAAATAAAAATATTTATATAAAATCACTTGCCCTAAAAATATACACATATATATTTTTATGTATTACAAAGTACAAAATGTTATTTTTAGAATTAACTTAAATTAATTTAATTATGGAAAATTGTGACATTTATTTTAAATTACAAAAAGGCATCCTTTATAAAACCATCACAAACCCAGTGCCCCCACTTATCTTGCAGCCAAGCTCACAGTCTTGGCACATCCGCAGCTAGGACATCATAAGCCTGGAGATTAAGTGTAAAAAAGGAAGAGCAAGGTAGAAGGCCTTTTCTACTTATATACCCAACACAAGAAACAGGAAAGTGTTGTTCCTGCTTCCTGCTCCATGTCAGAAGGTGGTAGTCCATGCCCTTCTAACATCTTGGCTGGGCTATGCTAATGCGTTATACTGGGGTCTCCCTCTGTCCCAACGGAAGAGACTCCATTTGGTGCAGGATGCTACAGCCAGGCTCCTGCTTAACATCCCGAGGAACACCATAATACATGTCCATCTTAAGGAGCTGCACTGGCTGCCTATTCGGGAGAGAGTGAAGTTCAAGTGGCTGGTGTTAGCCCATTGAGCTTTCTATGGCCTAGTTCCCAGCTATCTAACCAAGAGACTCTCACATTATCATGCATCTACAACTTGCTGTTCTGCAGATGCTTTGCTGGCAGTGGTGACTAAGAATAAGAGGAAAGAAATGGGAGGCACCTCTTTATCTGCATTGGCTGCTGTGGGCTGGAATGCCGTTCCACTGCACCTTCGTGCCACTAAGGATGATGGTTCTTTTAACTGTGCCTTTCAATTCTTGTTCCACATGTGAGGTCAGTGGTCGACAAACCTGTAGCTCCAGGACGCTCTATTGAGTAGCTGTGCACTTAACAAGTGCCATTTGATTTGCTTTAATTTGGAACAATATCCCCATAACCATCAGGGCTGCCCCAATGCTGCTTTCATTTAGGAAACAGTTTAAGAGCACCATTAAAGAACACTACATTCCAATGCATTAACCCTTCAGAAACCAGCTAACTCACCTGCATGCTTGCCTGTGCCCCTGTATAGTGCTTTATCGCCTTTTAGCAAGCTTCGGGCTATGCAAATAGCAAATACAAGTATACATATATACATACATACAGCCAACCCATAAAGTCCAATACATTACTAATGGCATTTCCCACCCATGTAATGTGCATGATCAGTGTAGCTACCAGTGCCTCTTTTTGCTATGCAATTGTGCTCTGAAACTTGATTTGTTCATCCCCAGGCAATAGTCTGTGCAGAGAGCCAGGCATTAGAGCCTTGGGGACCCACAGTGGACCTATCACGCAATGGTACAAATTCAGAACATATCAGAAGAACAGGTGCTGCATATGTACCAGCTGGGACACTGAAACCATCTTTAGCATCAAAATGTGCTGATGTGATGACGTGGAGCCACACTTTGACATGACTGTACTGACAGTGTCCCTGATCTTTCAAGCAGTTCTTTTGCGTTCATAGGACTGGCTGATGGGTTTCCCCAGACATTATTCTAACGTATGTGGTGGAAACAATAGTGTCAACCCAAGATCTACCCAATTATTTTGCCAAACAGTAGTATTCAATGATTGATGGATTGCACTACTCACCGAAGGACATGGCACAAAGGTCGATAATATGTCATTCATTGCATATTCCTTACATACTCTCAAAATGATAATTCTGTGTAACAGTGTTTCGTCAATTTGATGTCTACTCCCCTGAGTGAAATAAGGTTTGAGATCTGAGCCTGACAAGTAGCACTATAGAGTGGGCTTTTTGGGGGTTATCTGCAGAAAAGGGTGTCAGTTTTTTGGGTTAATTGTTAGGGGCGCAGTACGGTATCCCCCATAGTATAACCCTCTTTTTTCATATCCCAATATCAGCAAAGACTGGATGAGTGATGATGATAGGGGAGAGCCCAGGCCATGCACAGGTATGAGAAGCATGGCGTTGAGATCAGAATTAAATCAAAAACCCTTAAAATGGGAGTGGGAGTTACCTGCACACAGGGGCATTCAGTTGCATCCCAAACCACATGTAGCATTTCTCTTTCTGTCTCTCAAAAGAGATCCCAGCAAGCATCGTTTCTGTACTCCCCTAATGCTTCCTTTCCTAATGGTTTCTTCACAGACCCTATTCCCCCCTCCATTTCCTCTTGCTTTGGAACGTTCCATGACTCAGCTGTCAAGTGGCAAGGACAACCCTCTTTGTTCACCGCCTGAGACTGGCCTAATGTTGGTGATAATAAAGCTTCTAGAGACTCCTTTAGATAGCAGAGCGATTTTTTTACAATATTACATTGTTTGTACATGTTGCCTCACAAGCCAGATTGGGTAGGATTAAAAACGGGCAGCCCATTGGTGACTGCAATGAGTTTCACCATTTCCTGTAAGTGTTCCCTCCATATGTCTTCACATACCGCAGGGAAGTTAAACGTGACTGTAACGTGGCACTGGCAGCGGTTTATTTCCTTCTCATGTATCTTATTTTCCCTCACGTACCGAGTGCCTTTTCTTGAAAAAAGAAAATAGACATACCGCTCAACCGAACCGAGGCCTTTAAAAAAACAATGTTTTTCAAAGCTGCATTTGACTCTGGGTGCACTTGCGCTCCTAATAATGGCAAGTGTCTTGTGGCCATGCCTTGGAAATATGAGTATTATACATAAAGGTGCAAACGACTTTTATATATGTCTTAATGGCACCCTTTGTGCTCTTCCATTTTGTAAGGACGAACGTTCATGTCAAACTGCGTAACTATCACCCCCACCATTTAATTCCTTTGCCACTGAAGTTCCCTCTGTGGTGTTTTATTTTGGCAACGGTCTGAGGAGTCTCCCCACTACAGACTGGTGCACCTTAGGGGAACCCCCTGTGTGAGTCCTCTTAGGAGAGATGACAATGCTCTCCCACACTGAGTACTAATAATTGGTATATTTATGAGCTCCTCGTGCCTCCGTAGCATCACTTTTTGTGAAGCTCCAGTGGAGCAAACCACCAAATCATAATTGTGAGTCCACGCAAAGCCACTTTGCATGGTTTTGAATGGCCTCATAGATATAGAGTAAGGCAAGGCAGCGCAAATCGCTGCTTTGCCTTACTCTGCACTAGAGAGGCATTCCATGGGCATTGCGGTGGATGTTCGAATTCCTACAACCATGGGTTTTGACGCTTCTCCAGATTTAAAAGACCATGTAAACTTGGGAATGTGCTAAAACCTTACACCTTCTCATGGGGAGGCACAACAAGGAGAAATATCTGTATTTCTCCAAGTCTTTTCCTCTTTCTATGGGGCCGATTCCGATCCGGACGGAAAAACTACGAGCCGTATGCTTGTTTTCCGCCCGACTAGTACAGCTGTACGAGCAAGCAAGTACGATGCGAGCTACATGAAATTCACCGACAGAGTCGTTTCCAGGTCCGAACCGCTCCGTATGTCTCGGCTGTAAGCTAACTGTCGCGTGCAATGGATGCGATTTCTGACTGAGCCAGTACGATGCATGCATCGGACAACCGGTGCGAGCCGGAGTATCCGGCTCACAAAACATCCCGGAAGTTGCCTTTGGGGGTCCCCGTCGGACCCCCTGTCACCCGCAGCCCTACGACACGGACACAGGGGGTGACCCAAGGGTCTTCCCAACACAGGCATGTACGTGCGGATGGCACCGACGTGTACCCACTGTAGGGGGGGCCCTTGTGCGAGACGTACCCATTCAGTCAATGAGAGCCCATGTACGCATCGTACAACTGGCTCCCATTGACTTCTATGGGAGTCAGACTGAACTGAGTCATACGGCCGCATCGTACTCGCTAGGTCGTACTGCAGGACTCCGGCTCAGTCGGAAAACACTCTGGATCCGGCTCGGTCAGAGAGCTTTCTGACCCAGATCAGAATCGGCCCCTATGTGTGCTAAATTCTGCAGCAGACATAGAAAGAGGAAAAGGCCTCCCAGGATTTTGTGCAGGAAGGTAGGAAGGTGACTTTTCCTACACAAAAACAATCCTGCCAACAACACAGCCACTCTTGCACGACGGTGCAAGGGTGCCTGAGTTGGCGCTGGGCTGGCGATATGGCCCAGTGCAGGTGGAAAGGACAGGAATGCACCGTTTTAGAGAAATATGCAGTGCATTCCTGCCCTTTCCTGGTAGTGCAGGGCACCACAGGAAGATAATGTGCTGCACTGCCCTGCGCCACCATTCTTACAATAATGCCCCTAAGAGCTTAGCCCTCAATTATTTCTGGCACCAAGCCCTGGAAATAGTATGATATTTTCTGCATTGTGTAGGTGTGGCATTAGCAGCTGCCAACAGATTTTCCTATATAAACGGAGGTACAGCTGCAATGGATCCACTGGAACTCCTTTATGTTTGTTTATTTATTTATTTAAATGAATGTAATGTTCACAACAAACATTACATGCTGTAATTACAGGGGTAACCTTTCACAAACAGTAAAGTGAGTAAATTTAAAATAAAGTGCTCTGTGAACATTACCATAGAGCCTGTTTTAGGTTTTTCCATAACGGATTGCAAACATTTATCTAGCTATAGCAATAGCTCTGTACGATGGAGGACGAATACTGTCCACAGAGGATAAACCAGTTCCGTATTCTTTTAACTGGTAATCTTTGTTGTAGCCACTCTCGAGGGACTGTGCATAGTTCCCCACGAGAAACCCACCTAGTGGGTCCCTGCAGCAGGCAGAGGATCCAGCTATCACAGACTCCTTTATCAGCACAAAAACACAAAAAACCTCTCCTGGCCTGATTGGCTGAAGATTTGAGAACGTATAAACACACTGAACTGGGATCGGGAGTGGGGTTTCAGCTCAGTTACCCAGCTTTGGGTATATACCTGAAGATGTCTTGCAGCTCACTAGTAATTACTTGGACTTAGACCTGCCTAAACCTTTGTAGCAGTGGTGCACATTTAGGGCCTTATTCAGCGTATGTCAGTCCTAGGCCCGCCATACTCACTGTGGCGGACTGGCCACCACTGCGGGTCCGCCCGCGGTATTTCGAGTGTGGAGGTTGGACCGCCACAGGACAACCATCTCCGCCGGGATCCAGTTTACTGCAGCACTGGCACAGCAGAAAGGTGCAGGAATGTGCTGGCGGTGCCACTGCAGCACCGCCGAACATATACCGAGTTGCATTTCCACTGCCCATTTCATGGCGGTGAGACCGCCATGAAAAGGGTGGTGGAGATGCAACTAGGGGGCCTGCTCCTTCTCGGCCTGGGGTTGCATGCGGGGGCCACATGTTATGCCCCCCTGGAATTGCACCCTCATTCTGCACGGTGTGGCATGCACAACATGGTGCATGCCACACCATGCAGGATCGTGTTGTGGGCACTGTCATTGTGGCAGTCTGCTGTTAAGGCTCTCTGACGTGTACCCACTGTAGGGGGGGCCCTTGTGCGAGACGTACTCATTCAGTCAATGGGAGCCCATGTACGCATCGTACAACTGGCTCCCATTGACTTCTATGGGAGTCCGACTGAACCGAGTCATACGGCCGCATCGTACTTGCTAGGTCGTACTGCAGGGCTCCGGCTCAGTCGGAAAACACTCTGGATCCGGCTCGGTTAGAGAGCTTTCCGACCCGGATCAGAATCCGCCCCTATGTGTGCTAAATTCTGCAGCAGACATAGAAAGAGGAAAAGGCCTCCCAGGATTGATTTTGTGCAGGAAGGTAGGAAGGTGACTTTTCCTACACAAAACAATCCTGTCAACAACACAGCCACTCTTGCATGACGGTGCAAGGGTGCCTGAGTTGGCGCATTGGGCTGGCGATATGGCCCAGTGCAGGTGGAAAGGAAGGAATGCACTGTTTTAGAGAAATATGCAGTGCATTCCTGCCCTTTCCTGGTGGTGCAGGGCACCACAGGAAGATAACGTGCTGCACTGCCCTGCGCCACCATTCTTACAATAATGCCCCTAAGAGCTTAGCCCTCAATTATTTCTTGCACCAAGCCCTGGAAATAGTATGATATTTTCTGCAGTGTGTAGGTGTGGCATTAGCAGCTGCCAACAGATTTTCCTATATAAACGGAGGTACAGCTGCAATGGATCCACTGGAACTCCTTTATGTTTGTTTATTTATTTATTTAAATGAATGTAATGTTCACAAACATTACATGCTGTAATTACTGGGGTAACCTTTCACAAACAGTAAAGTGAGTAAAGTAAAAATAAAGGGCTCTGTAAACATTACCATTGAGCCTGTTTTAGGTTTTTCCATAACGGATTGCAAACATTTATCTAGCTATAGCAATAGCTCTGTACGATGGAGGACGAATACTGTCCACAGAGGATAAACCAGTTCCGTATTCTTTTAACTGGTAATCTTTGTTGTAGCCACTCTCGAGGGACTGTGCATAGTTCCCCACGAGAAACCCACCTAGTGGGTCCCTGCAGCAGGCAGAGGATCCAGCTATCACAGACTCCTTTATCAGCACAAAAAACCTCTCCTGGCCTGATTGGCTGAAGATTTGAGAACGTATAAACACACTGAACTGGGATCGGGAGTGGGTTTTCAGCTCAGTTACCCAGCTTTGGGTATATACCTGAAGATGTCTTGCAGCTCACTAGTAATCACTTGAACTTAGACCTGCCTAAACCTTTGTAGCAGTGGTGCACATTTAGGGCCTCATTCAGCGTATGTCAGTCCTAGGCCCGCCATACTCACTGTGGCGGACTGGCCACCACTGCGGGTCCGCCCGCGGTATTTCGAGTGTGGAGGTGGGACCGCCACAGGACAACCATCTCCGCCGGGATCCAGTTTACTGCAGCACTGGCACAGCAGAAAGGTGCAGGAATGTGCTGGTGGTGCCACTGCAGCACCGCCGAACATATACCGAGTTGCATTTCCACTGCCCATTTCATGGCGGTGAGACCGCCATGAAAAGGGTGGTGGAGATGCAACTAGGGGGCCTGCTCCTTCTGGGCCTGGGGTTGCATGCGGGGGCCACATGTTCTGCCCCCCTGGAATTGCACCCTCATTCTGCACGGTGTGGCATGCACAACATGGTGCGTGCCACACCATGCAGGAACGTGCTGTGGGCACTGTCGTGGCAGTCTGCTGTTAAGGCTCTCCTATCAGCCTAACACAGCCGGAGCCCTTAGACAGCTGTAGCATGGATTCAAGTCTGAATACGACAGGCGGGTGCTCCACGGGCTTGGTAGTCCTCTAGTGGGCGCAGCGATCACAATCCTACAGGAGGACCACCAAACTCACAATAAGGCCCTCAGTGTGGATTTGGCATGCCTCCTTTGACCTTACCCTGCTTGAAAGTCCCCAGCAAGCTCAGTGAGTCCTACGTCACTAGAGGTGAAATGCTGAAGAATCATCCTTGATAACCACAGACCAAGAGATGAATAGCTGCAATTGCAGGTGAAACATTGATGACTCAGCCTGCTAAGCATACCCCCCTCTGCATTAAATGTGTAATATGTTTGCTAATTTCATGTTGTTCCTTTGACCATGACGAATGGAGCAGTCCACACCCAGCTGCCTAGGATGCTAATTGGTTCCATTGACATTCATGGCCAGTTCTGAGATGCGAGTGCAGTGGTTGTGACGCCTGAAGTCTTGCAGCATCCATGGTCTCCACAAAGTCCACACACATGATTTATGAAACATTGCCTCATTGCTTGCAAGTCGTCTGTATACTGTGGTTGCCATTGTGTATTGCTTGTTTTTTGTGTTCATCTACTCGATGTTTCTGAACTCTTAGATTGGGAACCTTTAACCTGTTTACCGCGGCGGACATTCCGCCGCAGTGTGGGCGTTCTACGGAATGGGCGGTGCTGCATCAGCCAATGGTCGCGCAGCACCCAGAAGGTAGTGCTCACGTCGGCCAACGCGAGCACGGAATGGGTTAAAATCATCATTGATACAGAGTAACCCATTTTGGCATGAAGAATGTGATGCCCTCCTTAATTCCCTTGTCTGTTTGTAGACTACCCGAACTGTAGCCATTTGCGATACTTGTTACAGTATCCATACCTGAGTTCATTGTTATGAGTGGCTTTTATACAGAGCCATTAGCATGCATGACTGAATTCTAGGTTCAGTAATTCACTGCTATGAGGTAGCAATAGAGAATAACAAGAATTCGATGTTTAGTAATTCATTGCTATGAGGTAGCAATTCAGGGTAACAAAACTTGTTACCCACTGCTTCTACGTCATAAAGGACTTCCAGGCTGCTTTGGCTGGGATATCTGAGAGCCTTTGAGAGCAGCACTGGAAAGAAGAGAGCACAGCTTCTGGAGGAGAGAGAAGGAGCCCAGGTATCATAAATATTTAGTACTTACACATTTGCTTTAACTGCTTAAACTGCCTAGTAACTACTGTCTCAAGATTACCATTTTTATTGTGACTTTACTGGGCCATTGCGTTGGTGTGTTGTGCAGAGCAGTGGGGTTTGGACTTTCAGTTGATTTCAACTGTTCATAATGAAAAAACATTTAAGAGATATGAAATATTATTTAAAGCGTTGTCAACATACAAGTTTGTCTGAACATCTGTACTTCATTGTTGTTATAACTGTGTGGCACTGTAGCCTGGTAACCCCACAAACCCTCTCATGAGTTGAAACTTGGACTACTCACCCCTGTCTATATAGAAAATCACCTATACTTAAGTGACCCTCCTCTTTCTGTTTCACACAGAATTCTATGAGCACACATTGCTCGGGTCTAAATAATCTACTCTGTCGATTCCTGCCCCACACATGTCATGGAAACCCATCTTTAGCACTCTGAAGTTTTGCAGCCCTTATTTGGATTGAATGTGTGCAAAATTGTGTGGATCCTGAATATCAACTACAAAATATCGTGGTACACTAATCTCATTGGTAAGTTGCAGATGACAGATTTGTATTTGTTTGTAGCTAGGTAAAGGGGGTGACTGCTTTTAACACAGAGATCCTTTTGTTACTTGCAGTTCATGAATTGTAATCCTTCTACGACATCACAGCGAGAAATGAAGGATATGTGACGCCTACACCCTGTAACCATCACTGTCTTATATAATACATCCTGTACGTTGATTTACACATTTCAACTATTTATTGTCAATGCATAATGTGTATGTGTCATGTACAGCACTAACACCCTGAATTGGGATGAGTTGCACTATAAAAGAAATAAAACAAAATAGTGGTATTTAAACTGTTATTTGTGTACATACTGGCACAGACCAACACATCTGACATTCTTACAGTGCTATCATATCTTTCATACAGAGCCTGAACAAAGTCAAAACATGTCTCTTCTAACGACTTGTTGAAAGGATAAGACACTGTGTGCCTTTGTTTCCCCTCCATTTCCCACGCATCTAGGTGTGATGCTCCAGATAGCTCCCAGCTAGGATACTCAAACAAAAGGAGGCATCAAAGCACCTAAAATGTGCTCTTGTTTAGGGCACATATGAAATTTAAAATACCAAAGCACCCTTTGCGCTGCTGAATGTGTCCTGGTGTCTGAAAATGACACCGGGATGAGTGCAGCATATTTTATGAGGTCCAACTTCTTGGCAGGGTGGACGGTGCCCATCCTGTAAAAAGAGTGGGTAGACGCTGTCTACCCGTGTGTATCCCTGACTTGTGCCCTGAATATCATAGAGAGGCTATCAGGGGACAAAATATCAAAAGGTAAGGATGTATAGATTTTCTATACCTAATTTCATAACAATGCACCTTGAAAATACCTATATGTTCAAGTTACGTAGATGTGGAGGTAAGAATAGTAAATATATACTTCCCTGTATGCAGTTTTCGATATTTTGTCCCTTGATATTTTGTCCACCATATTAGTTTGCCACAATATTGTTTTACTCTATGGCCACATGTATCAAGCATTTTTAGGTCTCGCTGAACCAACGCGCATGCGTTGTTCTGTGAGAGTATAGTAGGCAAAAGAAACCGTTGAAACCAGCGAGGATTGTCCCCAATGCATGTGAGGTACTCAAGGGCGACGCTTCCCCAGCGCCTGCTTGGCCTCACTTCTCAATCACACCTCATATGGTGTTCCCTCCCACTCGCTCGCACATCAGAGGCTGCTGCTCCCCCGCCAATGCGCTCCCGCCCCGCCCCCCCAAAGCAATGCCAAGAGCTTGTTTGCAGAGCAGTCCTGCTCTGTTCCGCCCACGTTCTGTATACTGTAGTGTGTCATCAGTTGCAATGCAGCGACTAACAATGACTAGCTTCCTATTGTTGCAAGCAGACATCGTACAACCTTTGTTTAAGTGTTAAATTTGTCGTGAAATCAAGAATGTTGTCACAATTTGTATTCAAATATTCATTTGTGCTACGCTCCGTATTCAGCACCTTATCTCCCCGACACCCATGTTTTCTTTTATTACCGGCGTAATAATTTGTTTACTTTGTTTCCTGCTCGTGTTCCAAGCTTCCTGCCATAATTTGCACTTTATCAGCCTGGCATTTTAATGCACCTAAAACATATTATAAATAAAGAAAGCGAACAGGAACACGCAGTGTTTAGATGGGAATGTGACGTAATAGATTTAGTGGTCGACTTTATAGCTCTGTATTTGCCCCTCTGTCTGCCGGCCGTACGTTTTCATATATTTACGGCGCTATTTTTTTACAGAATATGCTTTTGTTCAGACCCACGCTCTATATATTGCACTATGTCTGGATACTGTTTGCTTTATTTTATGACCGGCTCAATTTTTTGTTTGTTAACTATTAGCATTCACAAATACGTTTGCCTTCCTCTACCCCAACGGACCTCCCAGGGCTAAACTAAACGGTTATAAGCACTTTCCCTTTCATGCTTGCTTCCAGACCCCGTAGGTTGCCTTTTAAAACATACATACATACATACATAAATCATAAGCAGTGGCAAATGCACAAGGTTTCGTCTATGTGATTAAAAATATTTTTTGTTGTTGAATGTTCTGGTTCTCTCTGTCTGTCTAATTCCTTTAACCTCATTCTCTGGCTCAAGCTTTTTAGGTCGAGCTTGCTCGACTTTTAGTAAAAGGGGATCTTAAAAGTGCAACCCAGCGCGGCCATCTGCCTTTCCTTTGTCATGGGTAATTAAGCGCCTCTCTCTGGGCACCCTTTCATGTTCGGGCGAGCAGGCCAATGCCCCCTATGCTGTTGCAATAACAGGCTCACGTTTCACCCGGCCCTGTACCACTACAGAGACACAACTTAACTTTTCCAGAGTCACCATCATTTAAAATAAGACTTATTAAATATGCTGTTTGTGTGTGTGCATTTGTTTTTTTTTCTGCTTGTGTAACAGGAATTTAGCAAATGATATTCACTCCTGGGCAAAGCACAAGCTGCGTCAGTTTATATAATAACAAAATATATAATTAATAGGCAATGAGGCAAAACTTTTTTTTAATGCACCATTGGAAATATTCTATTATGTATCCCGTTGTTGACCTTTGCCTGATGACATTTTACCAGCCTTTTATCTTTAATTTAAAGTGAGAACAGTCAGTATCTACAGCTTGTGCGAAGATCATGATGCCTCATTGCATTTCCGCTATAAACGGCTAACGCCTCCCCCCTCTCTGTGGGCTCGTGAACTTTTCATCCCACTGAAAGCACTAATGCTTAGGACTGCCAAAGAGACTCTTTTCCTCAGACCCTGCGCTTTGACAGGACCAGTGCTTGTGCTATAAAATCCATGTATGCATAGGTTTCAAAGCTAGCATTTTGTGTTTTTTCATGTCAGCTGATGCATTTGAAATGATTAGTTGGTGGCGTAGACTGGAGCTACTGTGTTTTCTATTTCCCGTTACACTTTAGTTTAAAAGTTCACAACATGCTCTTGTGACTTGGGGCCCAGCATAGTTAATTAAGGAAGTGCAATGAATAAGTCATCTTAGATAAAGGACCTCCTTAACTCTCTCTACACCCCTCTCTCTACACCCCTCTCTTTACACCTCTCTCTCTCTCTACACCCCCCTCTCTCTACACCCCCTCTCTCTACACCCCCCTCTCTCTACAACCTCTCTCTCTACACCCCCCTCTCTCTACACCCCCCTGTCTCTACACCCCTCTCTCTCTACACCCCCCTCTCGCTACACCCCCCTCTCTCTACACCCCCCTCTCTCTATACCCCCCTCTCTCTACACCCCCTCTCTACACCCCCCTCTCTACACCCCCTCTCTACACCCCCTCTCTACACCCCCTCTCTACACTCCCCTCTCTCTACACCCCTCTCTCTCTACACCCCTCTCTCTCTACATCCCTCTCTCTACACCCCCTCTCTCGACACCCCCTCTCTCTACACCCCCACTCTCCCTACACCCCCACTCTCTCCACCCCCCCCTCTCTATACACCCCCTCTCTCTACAGCCCCTCTCTCTACACCCCCCTCTCTCTACACCCCCTCTCTCTACACCCCCTCTCCCTACAACCCCTCTCTCTGCACACCCCCTCTCTACACCCCTCTCTCTCTACACCCCTCTCTCTCTACACCCCTCTCTCTCTACACCCCTCTCTCTCTACACCCCCCTCTCTCTACACCCCCCTCTCTCTACACCCCCTCTTTCTATACCCCCTCTCTCTCTACACCCCCTCTCTCTCTACCCCTCTCTCTCTACACCCCCCTCTCTACACCCCTCTCTCTCCACACCCCTCTCTCTCCACAACCCTCTCTCTACACCCCTCTCTACACCCCTCTCTCTCTATACCCCTCTCTCTCTACACCCCTCTCTCTCTACACCCCTTTCTCTCTACACCCCTCTCTCTACCTCTCTCTCTACACCTCCATCTGTCTATCGCCCTCACTGTATCTATCTATCGCCTTCACTCTATCTATCGCCCTCACTCTATCTATCTATCGCCCTCACTCTATCTATCTATCCATCGCCCTCACTCTATCGCCCTCACTCTATCTCCCTCACTCTATCTATCTATCTATCGCCCTCACTCCTATCTATCTATCTATCTATCTATCGCCCTCACTCTATCTATCTATCGCCCTCACTCTATCTATCTCCCTCACTCTGTCTATCTGTCTATCTATCTATCGCCCTCACTCTCTGTCTATCTATCGCACTCACTCTATCGCCATCACTCTATCAATCGATCGCCCTCACTCTATCTATCGCCCTCACTCTATCTTTCTATCGCCCTCACTCTGTCTATCTATCTATCACCCTCACTCTGTCTATCTATCGCCCACTCTATCTATCTATCGCCCTCACTCTATCTATATATCGCCCTCACTCTATCTATCTATCGCCCTCACTCTATCTATCGCCCTCACTCTATCTATCTCTTGCCCTCACTCTATCTATCTATTGCCCTCACTCTATCTATCTATCTATCGCCCTCACTCTATTTCTCTATCGCCCTCACTCTATCTTTCTATCGCCCTCACTCTATCTATCTATTGCCCTCCCTCACTTTATCGCCCTCCCTCTATCTATCGCCCTCCCTCTATCGCCCTCCCTCTATCTATCGCCCTCCGGCTAGCTATCGCATCTCCACAGCATCACTCAGCACCATCACAACATCACTATACGTTACCACAGCATCAATGAACGCCACAGCATCACTCGTCACCACCACAACATCACTCAGCGCCACCACAGCATCAATCTGTGCAACCATTCAACAACAACTGGTTCAAATATGTTCTCTCAATGTTTCAAGCTTTATTACAAATGTCACAAAAAGATGTTAATATTTCACTTCTGTTCTTGGATTTTCATCACAATAAAATACACTGAACATAATCTTCACAAAAGTTATTTACAAATGTTTAAGCTATTACCATTATAAATTACAATAACTTTTACTGAAGTATTCTTTTTTTTTAAATTAAAAGCCATTGTTATTTGTAATATCAATACATCTAAGTCACGTAAATACAACACATAATGCATTACAAACGCTATAGGTATCACATTTGCGAAAGTTAAAACTATTAGCATTGTAAATGACAAAGCTATTAATTTCGCTATTTTCAAAACCAACACAGAAATAAAACATTTGTCATTTACAATACCAATAGCTCAAACTCTCCTAATGCAGGCCTATTGCATTGCAAATGCTTGTTGTAGTTGCAAACGGGCAGATTGTGAACGCAAAAAATCATTTTCACATGTATCAAACCCTATTTTGCGTTTTGTTAACCTGTTACTGAAAAGCAAAATGGGTTTGCGATTCGCTATTTGGAAGGGGCGTGTTTAGTGGGTCCCTTCCAAATAGCAAATCCTAATGGTATGTAGGAAAGTTTTGTGACAATGAATGCGGTTGCAAAACATTTGTATTTTACCACCTACTTCAAGTAGGTGAAAAGGAAAAGAAAACTTTCCATTTTTCTTTTTTAAATGCAACCCGTTTTCCTTTAAGAAAAAAGGGCTGCATTAAAAAAAATGTGCTTTATTTAAAAGCATTCACGGACATGGTGGTCTGCTGACCCCAGCAAGTCACCATCCCCTAGGATCCCCTAGGGGGTCACAAATTGCGACCTACCTCATTAATATTCATGAGGTAGGTCATGTGCGACTCCCTAAGAATCGCAGAAAGTGTTTAACATATTTGCATACACGCCGTTTTGCGATTTCCAAATTGCAGATCGCAAGGATTCGCAATTAGGGAAAGCTCAAAATGGTTCTTAAATACATCTGGCCCTATATTCCAGAGTACAATCGTAAGAAATGTATTAAGGCTATCCCTAATGTGTTTTTGTGCTTATACAACGTTTAGTGCTGTTAAATTATGCACATTTGTTAATAATGCCTTTTGTACATTTACTAAATTTGTGCGCCCATTTGCTAGAACCTTTTTCACGTGGGTGCAATCTACACATGTGGAGCGCATGTAAAACATACAAAGTGCCAAATCAACTATTGCAATGTATTTTTTTGCTCGGAAACAAGTCAACTAAGAAACGCACGTAATTCGTGTGAAAACGCTCACTTTTCCAATGACGCGGCCGCCATGAGAGTTTAAAGCAGACCAAAGATATCAAAAATTAGAGATATATATAATCCACTTTTTGAAGCCTTATTCGAGCCTTTATTTGATTGCACCACATTCAATAAATATCACGCACTTTGTATTGTGCTGGAGCTGGGCACTGGTACCAATTTACTGCACAACACTGAAAGGTTATGAAACCAAGGGGGAGCAGAGCCCGCCAAAAGGGACAGAGCAATTTTAAGATCTTTTATTCCTTTACGGTTGCCTTTCTCCCTTGACCCGCTCAATACTATTGTAAAATCGATATTGTGCGAGCTCCTGAGAACAGGCAGCGTGTGTGGGCAGAGGACGCAGAGCACTTCCACAGACCTGGGAGTGAATTATTAATGGGCGGGACGCTGCGGAAGGTGAATGCTCCCTCTGTGGTAGGAGGGAGCGTGCTCGCGAACAGAAAAGTTATTTTTACCACAGTCAAGAGCATCGGAAACAGTATGCTATATTCCTACACCATCTTTCCTTGAAAATACGCCATTTAGAATTCAAATTGTATGTTTTTTCATCTTTTTCAAGGATCAAAGGCTCCAGTTCTTGCGAAAAAGTTTTTAATTTTCTAGTATCTCGACAGGGAATAACTAAATTGCTTCTAGGCGCTCTAACATGGGCAAAAAGATATGTGATTATTGCTAGGCTATTTGGTTTTGGTTTCATAGGTGTACAGCTGGTCTTGTCTGAGTACTGGGTGAATGTATGACATTGTTCTGCATTTTGTCCATCAATTGTTCTTTTTGCATTTGTTACCCTGAGTGCGACGGGTATGCCCAAACGTGGGTCCTGTGCTCTCCATGCCACTGGAGTCAAGCTATCCTGGCTGATGAGGGTTCGAAACTGGTCCTAGGATGCTTGTTTCCAGTCCAGGGAGGACCTGGCCTGGGAGTTTGGGATGGACTATTCCCATGGGACACAGGGTCAAGACTGATTTGCATATGGCTGGGTCCAAAATGGAATGGCATGGTGAGCAAAAAAACAATGCATTTAGGCCCAGATCTCTTTACTGGGGTGAATGTATGTCATTGTTCTGCATTCTGTTCATCAATTGTTCTTTTTGCATTGGTCTTGACTGGGTAGCGTTAGCGTTGACACGGAAAGGCAGAGAGGCCGGCAGGTCTGCTTATGATTCTGGTGGTCAGGACCCTGCCATTTGAGAAGGGGCTTTGTCGTTTGGAAATGATTATACACATACAAGTGTGGTTTATGAACCCCGGAGAGTGTGGATTGTTTGTAAGGCTGTTTGAAATTCTTTCTTTGGATATATACAACAGTGTCACATAAAGTGAGCACTCAAAGCGTTAATTCAAGACAAAAAGGCCAGATTTGGATTTTGGCAAAGAGGGTATGTAGGAGAGTAGGGTCTGCTATCCTATGGTCACCCCAAATTTTTGCTTTTTTTGCTTCACTGGTTTATGACTTAATGTGGCTGTGGGCCTGCTAATCAGACCCACAGCCTGCTGTTCTCTCTCTAAATTGTAACCCATGTACTTTAGGTGCATAACATAATTGGAACTGGTTCACCTTATTGGTCCCTGTAACAGTGTACCCAGGTACCCAGGGCATAGGTGCTTCCAAGGCCTACCAGGGGCTGCAGCATGTATTGTGCCACCCCTGGCCTGGCCTCCATATTTGACACAACTGGCTGATCACTCAGCTGGGGTAAGTCGGTGTAACCACCCCTTACTTAGGTGTAGTATGCCTATACCTAACCCAAAATGGACACATATGTTCCTATCAGTCACTCCTATGGAAGGCCTCATCAATCCTGGAGGCAGAGTGCTTGGAAATATGTGAGATGGTGCTCTGGCATGAGCTGAGCCTGTCTGCAGCTTTCGGAACCATGTCCTTTAGCTGTTCCATGATATTGCCATACCATATACTCTTAAGTGCATTATAATCCTCGCGGTTAAATGCTATCTTAGGTTTGGCTTCATCAAAACATGTCGAGTAAGGTGTCATACAAATTGGAATACTACCCCCTCGCCAGTTCTGGCGACGGGGGTAGCATTCCACCCTTCTAGAGGGACACGACATGTACCTAGCCTGAACCCCGGTTAAAGTTAAACAGAGCCTTAGCATCTCAAAATGGATGCTGCCACCACAGACACAAGTCTGACCTCCTGCTGCTGGGAGTCCTTCCAGCGAGGGCAGCTTGGACAAAGGGTTTCCTGCCTGGGGAGGTGCTAGCACCACTCCAGACAGGATTTTGTGTATTGGGTAGGACAGGGCTGAAAAGAATCAGACATGCCTGGGGCACACAAGGTGTCCCTGTGCACAGGCCAGTTCAAACCGGTGCTGGGGCTTTCCAGCCCCAGTCCTGGCGCGAAACTGGACAAAGGAAAGGGGGTGTAACCACCCCCTTCCTGGTTCCACCCAGAGGAGGGACCTAGTAGGTGATCCGGCCCCCCAGATTCGAATAAGAGTGGGAGCTGTGTCCTGAGACTTCAGATCATCCTGAATCAACTTGAAATAAAGAAGAAGACTGGACTTCGACATTCTGCTGCACAGAAGACGGAAGAGAATCTCCCTTGTGGCCAAGGAGTGACCACCCTGTGAACACAGGCACCAACCAGCAACTCGACATCTGCTTTGCCGCCGCCTCCCGCCAGAGCCCGAGCCCAGAGCCTGACAAGACCCAGACTCCCAGACTTCTCACAGCCCGATCCACAGTCCCTGCAAAGAAGGGACCCGTGGAGGCACCGAGAGACGTGGGACCGGACATCTTGGAAGACCCTCGAGACGCTGACTGCGCAGCATCAGAGGCACCCTCGACGCTGTGCTTTGGGGTTTGAGAAGCCCCAACCTCGAGCAGCCCTTGCACCGAAGATCAGCCCCCCAGCATCTCCACGATCTGCGTGGGGCCCTTTTGCATCGTGCCACTCGACGCGCCATCCCTGCCACTTGCCACGTGGCTAGCGGCCATCTTGGCGACAAAACCTACATCTTTCACTGCGGGTCTGGTTGCTCCAGACTTGCCCTTGCTCCTGTAAAAAGGAGTACCTGCTCTGACCTTGCTGGTCCGAGTAACAAGCCTTTTTCGATTCCTGCGTGGCTTGCATTAGCCAAGGCCTGTTTGCTTCTATCAAGTCGCCGACACCGCCAACAGCGAGAAGCCTGCGTGGGACAGCTCGTGACCGACTCCTGGACGTCTTCAACCCCTCGTGTCCACGTGGCTGCAGAGAGAAGCTACACCTTGACGCCTGTTTGCACCCGACATCGCCTGGTTTCACTCTGGTTCCACGGTAGTCACTGGCTAGTGACTTTGAACATTGTCCCCTCTGCTTTCCGGTCTTCACCTCTTCAGATCCACCCTTGGATCCACCGGAACTCTTCACATCGAGCCGCCTGCAGCATCTTCAGCTCCAAGCACCATCGACCTGCGTGACGAAACCCGACACTACTTCGACCCTATGCACCCGCTTCCTGTGGGTGAGGTAAATCAGCTCCGCCGGTGTTCCCACACTGGTACACACCTCTAGTGTCTGTGTCTCAAGTTTCAGCTTTCTAGGTCACTCGGAAGGTTCCTTTATAACTAACTTTGTACTTTTTACGCACCATTGACATTGCATTGGTAAAGCGTGCACTTTCCGCACTGCTCCCGAGTCCTGCGGGCCTTTCCCGACTTCTTCACTGCTAGTCCCGAACAGCTCCAGCGATTCCCCAGGCCCTAGGCCTCTTCATTTTCCCCATAGTGGTTCTTATACCACTATTTTAGTATATGGTTTAGGTGGCCCCTAGGGCTCATCCATATTGTGCAACTTTTGTGTATTTAAACTGTGTTTTGTTTTAACGCATTTGCTTCTGTGCTCATAAAGAGTATCAGGGATATTTGTAGTAATAAATCCATATATATTTTCAATATATATCTGTGTGGTGTCCTTTCATTTGGTATTCAAGGGATTGTGTATGGTAAAACAGCTTGCTTCACATGCCTTTACAGAGTTTAGCCTAAGACTGCTTAGTCCATGCTACCCCTAGGATAGCTTGTCTATAAGGTTGACTTTACAACCTGCACCATAAGGGTTGCTTGGCATGATACAAGGTGATCACTAGAACTAGTGAGCATCATATATCAGGCCAACTTCTCACATTGGTGAGCAGCGGATTGGGATTTGAGCTTGCTGTTGTTTTACCATTACAATCTTTGAAAAGATCATTTGAAAGATCATACAGGTACCTGATAGGTACACTAAAACAAGACTAGATATACTTAAGTTCTACTGAACTTAGTTGTTGTAGAGGATAGGGAGTAGCACACCCTGACTACAACTACTAGATAGGTTTTGTAGGAAAACACCAGTGTAGGTAGATTGCAACACATCCACCACACTAGAGCAATGTCTGGAGCAGAGGGATCCACTGGACTCATCTCTGTTGAGAGTGACCCTCCAAGGGCACCATCCAAATTTGCTACCTTTCCATTTAAGGAACTGAGGCAACTGTGTTCCATGAGAGGAATCAAAACAGGTCCTTCTCCTACAGCAGGACACCTCAGAGAGCTTTTAGACCAGTCTGAAGCTCTAAGGGACTCCAAACCAGGTCCCTCAGGGACTGGAGATGGAGGATCCCCCACTGAAGATGATAACTCTGATGCCCCTGCCCCTGTAGTTCAGGTAGATGAGGAAAACCAGACCCCTGGGAATACTCAGCCTGAGGAAGAAGAAGAGGAGGAGGAGGAGGAAGAGAGTGAATCTGATGATGGGACTAGCCAGGTGTTAGTCAGCAGGCTTAACCAGGCTAACTTAAGCTTATTTGGGACTGAAGGTGGATCCAACCCATTCAGACCCCCAAATGGACTTAACCAGGAGCATAGGAGGAGGAGGAATCACTCAGGTGAATCCAATACTTCCCATGTTTCTAGAGGTTCTCATGGCAACTCCAGAAGGGAGTTGACTAGCCCTCAGAGAAGGGAACATGAGGCCAAAATGAGAGAGGCTGAACTTAGGATCCAGAGACAAGAATTAGAAGTTGCCCTGGCCAAAGAGAAACTTGCTAGAGCAAGGCAGCCTAGAGAGAGTGGATCAGATTCCACTGGTGGCAGCACTATCCCTAAGGATAAAGACAGGTCCTATGACAATAGAAACCTGAGTAAGATTGTGCCCCCCTACAACGCTGGGGATGATATCCACAAGTGGATGACTGCACTTGAGAGAGCTTGCAAAGTACAGCAGGTTCCTCAGGAGCAGTGGGCAGCAATCTTGTGGCTCTCCTTTGATGGTAGAGGCCGAGACAGACTCCTCACAGTTAGTGATGGGGAGTCTAGAAACTACCTGGTCCTGAAGAGTGCTCTGATTGATGGGTTAGGCTTAACCACTGAACAGTACAGGTTAATGTTCAGAGATACCCAGAAGACACAGACTCAGGACTGGTCTGAATTTGTTGAATGTGCCACTAAGGCTCTGGAGGGCTGGTTGCTGGGAAGTAAGGTTACAGACTATGAAGGATTGTACAATTTGCTTATGAGAGAACAGATTTTAAATAACTGTCAGAACCAGCAGTTGCATCAACATTTGGTTGACTCAGATCTAACCTCTCCCCAAGAATTGGGAAAGAGGGCAGACAAATGGGTTAGAACCAGAGTTAAGCAAAAGAACCAGAACCAGAACCAGGGTGGTGACCAAAAGAAAACAGACCAGAAGGGTGGGGAGCAGAAAGCTAAAGACCAGAAGTCTTCAACAGGGCCCCAAACTAATACTGAGGGTGGGTCCCAAACTTCCAAGAAGAAGAAGAAAGAAGGTCAAAGAAAACCCTGGTGTAGCTTTTGCAAAAACACCACTCACTGGACAAGTGATTGTAAAAAGGGTGGAGCCACCAACACTGCAGCCCCTAAGGCACCTGCACCCACTAGTACAGCTGGCAGTGTTGGACCACAGACTAAGGGGGTAGTGGGTATCACCTTGGGAACTGATGGAGATTCTGACCTAGTCAGAGTCCCCACACAGGCTGTTCTGATCTGTGATGGGGAGATTGATTTCTCCCCTACTGTCAGTCTCAATAATTTGGGCAAGTACAGACAGACACCATTAATTAATGAAAAAGTGGCTCAAGCATACAGGGACACATGTGCCAGTGTCACTATGGTGACGCCTAGCTTTGTGGACCCTGGACAGTACATATCAGGTGATAATTACCTGGTGACCAATGCCAGCAATGTCACTACTACACATAGTGTGGCAATTGTTAACTTTTCCTGGGGAGGGGTAACTGGCCTAAAAAGAGTTGTGGTTAGTGCTGATCTCCCAGTAGAATGTTTGTTGGGCAATGACCTGGAGAGCTCTCTATGGTCAGAAGTTGAGTACAGGACTCATGCAGAGATGTTAGGGATATCATCACATGTCCTTGCTGTGACCAGGTCACAGGCCAAAAAGTGCCTCTCTGAACCTCAGGTCTTGGATCCTGGAACAATGGACCAAGTACCTTCCAAGACAAGGAACAGGAGGGCAAAGGCTGTGCCTTCCCAAATGCCTACAAGTGAGGATCAGCCTTCACAGGAAGATGATTCTGAGACCCCTGAAGGAACTGTCCCTATAGAGCTTGAACCTGATCAGGTTGAGTTTCTGGGGACAGGGGGACCTTCTAGGGCAGACTTGGGGCAGGCTCAGTTATCCTGTCCTTCTCTTGAACCCCTCAGACAGCAGGCTGCTGCTGAGGCTGCTGGGAATGCTCAAGGTACCCATAAGGTTTATTGGGATGATGGGCTCCTTTATTCAGAGGGTAGAGACCCCAAGCCTGGTACAACCAGGAGGTTGGTCATACCTCAGCAATTTAGGGGCTTCCTTCTTACCTTGGCACACGATATTCCCTTAGCAGGGCACCTAGGCCAGAACAAAACATGGGACAGACTTGTCTGTCACTTTCACTGGCCTCACATGTCAGAAGATACAAAGGAGTTTTGTCGCTCCTGTGTAACCTGCCAAGCAAGTGGCAAAGCAGGTGGTACCACAAAGGCCCCCCTAATACCACTACCTGTGGTGGGGGTGCCCTTTGAAAGAGTGGGGATTGACATTGTTGGTCCAATGGATCCCCCTACAGCATCTGGGCACAGATTCATACTGGTGGTGGTGGACCATGCCACCAGGTACCCAGAGGCAATTCCACTTAGGACCACAACAGCTCCTGTTGTGGCCAGGGCCTTACTTGGAGTTTTCTCCAGAGTGGGGTTTCCTAAGGAGGTAGTATCTGATAGAGGTGCAAACTTCATGTCAGGTTACTTGACAGCTATGTGGAAGGAATGTGGTGTTAACTATAAGTTCACCACTCCCTATCATCCACAATGCAATGGACTTGTTGAGAGATTCAACAAGACCCTAAAGGGCATGATCAAAGGATTACCTGAGAAGCTCAGGCGAAGATGGGATATCCTTCTGCCCTGCCTTCTGTTTGCTTACAGAGAGGTCCCACAAAAAGGAGTTGGATTCAGCCCCTTTGAATTGTTGTTTGGACATCCTGTAAGAGGACCCCTATGTCTGGTGAGGGAAGGATGGGAGTTACCTCTCAAAAAGCCCAATCAAGACATAGTGGACTATGTACTTGGTCTCCGCTCCAGGATGGCTGAGTATATGGAGAAGGCCTCCAAAAACCTTGAGGCTAGCCAGGCCTTACAGAAAGCCTGGCATGACCAAAAGGCTGTCCTGACTGAGTACCAGCCTGGACAGAAGGTATGGGTGTTGGAACCAGTGGCCCCAGCAGCACTCCAAGACAGATGGTCTGGACCCCATACAATCATGGAGAAAAAGGGAGAGGTTACCTACTTGATGGACCTTGGAACTCCCAGGAGCCCTTACAGGGTGCTCCATGTTAACAGGCTGAAAGCATATGTTGACAGGGCAGACATGGGCTTGCTCATGGCTACAGATGAGGGGCAGGAGGAAGAGAGTGACCCTCTCCCAGACCTGCTGACTCAGAACCCTGAGGATGGCTCAGTTGATGGTGTGGCCTTAGATGGCAGCCTCACTGAACATCAGCAACATGACTGTGGACAGGTTTTGCAGTCATTTCGACATATGTTCTCCCTGACACCCAGTCAGACTAACTGGTGTACCCATGTGGTGGACACTGGTGATAGTCTTCCTGTAAAGAACAAAATTTACAGGCAGCCTGACCATGTCAGAGACTGTATCAAGGCTGAGGTGCAAAAGATGCTGGAGTTAGGTGTCATTGAGCCTTCAGAGAGCCCCTGGGCTAGCCCAGTGGTTCTGGTCCCCAAACCTCACACCAAAGATGGGAAGAGAGAGATGAGGTTCTGTGTGGACTACAGAGGACTCAATGCTGTCACTAGGACAGATGCACACCCAATTCCAAGAGCAGATGAGCTCATAGACAAATTGGCTTCTGCCAAGTATTTGAGCACATTTGACTTGACAGCTGGCTACTGGCAAATCAGGTTAGCTGAGGAGTCTAAGGCCAAGACAGCATTTTCTACCCCCAGTGGGCATTACCAGTTTGTGGTGATGCCCTTTGGTTTGAAAAATGCACCTGCCACCTTCCAAAGGTTGGTGAATCAAGTCCTTTCTGGGTTGGATGACTTTTGTGCAGCATATCTGGATGATATTGCTGTCTTTAGCTCCACCTGGGAGGATCACCTGGTCCACCTGAAGGAAGTGCTAGAGGCTCTGCAAAAGGCAGGCCTCACTATCAAGGCAACCAAGTGCCAGATAGGGCAGAGTAAGGTTGTGTACTTGGGCCACCTTGTGGGTGGAGGCCAAGTTCAACCACTGGAGAGTAAGATTCAGACCATAAAGGACTGGACTCCTCCAACTACCCAGACTCAGGTCAGAGCTTTCTTGGGCCTGACTGGGTACTACAGGAAGTTTGTTAAGAACTATGGGTCCATTGTGACTCCTCTTAATGATCTGACATCCAAGAAGATGCCCAAAAAGGTTCAGTGGACAGAATACTGTCAAAAGGCATTTGATGACCTGAAGAAGGCCATGTGCTCTGCACCTATCCTGAAGAGTCCTGACTACTCCAGAGAGTTTATTGTCCAAACAGATGCTTCTGAGTTGGGAGTGGGAGCTGTGCTTTCACAACTTAATGTCGATGGTCAAGACCAGCCCATTGCTTTCATTAGCAGAAGGCTGACCCCCAGAGAGAAACGTTGGTCAGCCATTGAGAGGGAGGCCTTTGCTGTGGTGTGGGCCCTGAAGAAGTTGAGACCATACTTGTTTGGCACTCACTTCAAGATTCAGACCGACCATAAGCCCCTCTTATGGCTTAATCAGATGAAGGGTGAAAACCCCAAACTGCTCAGGTAGTCCATTTCCCTACAGGGGATGGACTTTACAGTGGAGCACCGCCCAGGGACTGACCATGGTAATGCAGATGGTCTCTCCGGGTACTTCCACTTAGAACATGAAGACACAACTGGTCAAGGTTAGTCTAATGTCCCTGCGTTTGGGGGGGGGGGGGGTTGTGTAGGAGAGTAGGGTCTGCTATCCTATGGTCACCCCAAATTTTTGCTTTTTTTGCTTCACTGGTTTATGACTTAATGTGGCTGTGGGCCTGCTAATCAGACCCACAGCCTGCTGTTCTCTCTCTAAATTGTAACCCATGTACTTTAGGTGCATAACGAAATTGGAACTGGTTCACCTTATTGGTCCCTGTAACAGTGTACCCAGGTACCCAGGGCATAGGTGCTTCCAAGGCCTACCAGGGGCTGCAGCATGTATTGTGCCACCCCTGGCCTGGCCTCCATATTTGACACAACTGGCTGATCACTCAGCTGGGGTAAGTCGGTGTAACCACCCCTTACTTAGGTGTAGTATGCCTATACCTAACCCAAAATGGACACATATGTTCCTATCAGTCACTCCTATGGAAGGCCTCATCAATCCTGGAGGCAGAGTGCTTGGAAATATGTGAGATGGTGCTCTGGCATGAGCTGAGCCTGTCTGCAGCTTTCGGAACCATGTCCTTTAGCTGTTCCATGATATTGCCATACCATATACTCTTAAGTGCATTATAATCCTCGCGGTTAAATGCTATCTTAGGTTTGGCTTTATCAAAACATGTCGAGTAAGGTGTCATACGAATTGGAATACTACCCCCTCGCCAGTTCTGGCGACGGGGGTAGCATTCCACCCTTCTAGAGGGACACGACATGTACCTAGCCTGAACCCCGGTTAAAGTTAAACAGAGCCTTAGCATCTCAAAATGGATGCTGCCACAACAGACACAAGTCTGACCTCCTGCTGCTGGGAGTCCTTCCAGCGAGGGCAGCTTGGACAAAGGGTTTCCTGCCTGGGGAGGTGCTAGCACCACTCCAGACAGGATTTTGTGTATTGGGTAGGACAGGACTGAAAAGAATCAGACATGCCTGGGGCACACAAGGTGTCCCTGTGCATAGGCCAGTTCAAACCGGTGCTGGGGCTTTCCAGCCCCAGTCCTGGCGCGAAACTGGACAAAGGAAAGGGGGTGTAACCACCCCCCTTCCTGGTTCCACCCAGAGGAGGGACCTAGTAGGTGATCCGGCCCCCCAGATTCGAATAAGAGTGGGAGCTGTGTCCTGAGACTTCAGATCATCCTGAATCAACTTGAAATAAAGAAGAAGACTGGACTTCGACATTCTGCTGCACAGAAGACGGAAGAGAATCTCCCTTGTGGCCAAGGAGTGACCACCCTGTGAACACAGGCACCAACCAGGAACTCGACATCTGCTTTGCCGCCGCCTCCCGCCGGAGCCCGAGCCCAGAGCCTGACAAGACCCAGACTCCCAGACTTCTCACAGCCCGATCCACAGTCCCTGCAAAGAAGGGACCCGTGGAGGCACCGAGAGACGTGGGACCGGACATCTTGGAAGACCCTCGAGACGCTGACTGCGCAGCATCAGAGGCACCCTCGACGCTGTGCTTTGGGGTTTGAGAAGCCCCAACCTCGAGCAGCCCTTGCACTGAAGATCAGCCCCCCAGCATCTCCACGATCTGCGTGGGGCCCTTTTGCATCGTGCCACTTGACGCGCCATCCCTGCCACTTGCCACATGGCTAGCGGCCATCTTGGCGACGAAACCTACAACTTTCACTGCGGGTCTGGTTGCTCCAGACTTGCCCTTGCTCCTGTAAAAAGGAGTACCTGCTCTGACCTTGCTGGTCCGAGTAACAAGCCTTTTTCGATTCCTGCGTGGCTTGCATTAGCCAAGGCCTGTTTGCTTCTATCAAGTCGCCGACACCGCCAACGGCGAGAAGCCTGCGTGGGACAACTCGTGACCGACTCCTGGACGTCTTCGACCCCTCGTGTCCACGTGGCTGCAGAGAGAAGCTACACCTTGACGCCTGTTTGCACCCGACATCGCCTGGTTTCACTCTGGTTCCACGGTAGTCACTGGCTAGTGACTTTGAACATTGTCCCCTCTGCTTTCCGGTCTTCACCTCTTCAGATCCACCCTTGGATCCACCGGAACTCTTCACATCGAGCCGCCTGCAGCATCTTCAGCTCCAAGCACCATCGACCTGCGTGACGAAACCCGACACTACTTCGACCCTATGCACCCGCTTCCTGTGGGTGAGGTAAATCAGCTCCGCCGGTGTTCCCACACTGGTACACACCTCTAGTGTCTGTGTCTCAAGTTTCAGCTTTCTAGGTCACTCGGAAGGTTCCTTTATAACTAACTTTGTACTTTTTACGCACCATTGACATTGCATTGGTAAAGCGTGCACTTTCCGCACTGCTCCCGAGTCCTGCGGGCCTTTCCCGACTTCTTCACTGCTAGTCCCGAACAGCTCCAGCGATTCCCCAGGCCCTAGGCCTCTTCATTTTCCCCATAGTGGTTCTTATACCACTATTTTAGTATATGGTTTAGGTGGCCCCTAGGGCTCATCCATATTGTGCAACTTTTGTGTATTTAAACTGTGTTTTGTTTTAACGCATTTGCTTCTGTGCTCATAAAGAGTATCAGGGATATTTGTAGTAATAAATCCATATATATTTTCAATATATATCTGTGTGGTGTCCTTTCATTTGGTATTCAAGGGATTGTGTATGGTAAAACAGCTTGCTTCACATGCCTTTACAGAGTTTAGCCTAAGACTGCTTAGTCCATGCTACCCCTAGGATAGCTTGTCTATAAGGTTGACTTTACAACCTGCACCATAAGGGTTGCTTGGCATGATACAAGGTGATCACTAGAACTAGTGAGCATCATATATCAGGCCAACTTCTCACAGGGTACTCCATCGCAAATGAGCTTTAAGCGGGGCAAGTCAACTCTGGGTCTGAGGCAGGCATTAAAATCAGTACCTATCGGGCTCTATGTTCATGCCCTTATCTTTTTTGCCCTCAAACATACTGATAGATTTCTGAACAATGACTGTAAGAAAAGGTAAGGTAATCCACATCAGTGATATAGTTCCTGTTTATGCTTCACATGTTTTACTTAATCTTGCCTTCACCAAGAGTGTTCGGTATTTCCACAATGCTGGATTCTTGTATTTCTTTTTCGTTCAGCATACTACTCTCAGATAGTGTATACTTTGAACCGAGTTGCCTTCAGGGGCTGGATTATACAAAGAGCCCCGATCGCACTAGTGGTGTTTGCGCTGACTTTGCACTCCCCGGGGCACTTTGGTATTACAGAAGTAGTTGCAGATACTTGTGCGACCCTTATATAATATGGATAGCACTGGCGTTATCATTAGAAGGCGTTCCCTCATTTGAATGAGGGTGTGGCCCCATGCAAATGAGGGAATCGCTATGATTTTGTGCCCACGCCATATTATAGACGCTGGTGCAAAGTTAAAGAAGTTGTCAGGAGGTGTGCTGACAGGTGGGGCACCAACAGTGCACCCCCTGATGGCAGACCATTTGAGGGGGTAAATGTAGACATCCCTTTGCAGGCAGGTGCAGTAAGTCACTGCACCCAGCTGCAAGGGGATCTCGCACCCCCCTAAAAAGTTCAGATGTGTTGCCAACTGCACATTGAAAGACGGTGCGGCTGCTTTAAAGCCGCTCCGTATTTCACTTCAATGTGCTGCCCCCAGAGCAGCACAACTTTGCAACTGCCCTGGGGGCAGCGCACTCAATGTAAAACAGCACACTCTCCTTGATAGTGCAGAGTGCACTGTTTGAAAGGTGCACCCGGCTCTAACAATGAAAATGCACTTCATTTTGTAATACGGCTCCAGACCTTTATAACGTAGGAGGGAGAGTTCTCGCGAACAGCTCTGAAGTGGAGGCGGAAGGCAGTGTGAGGTTCTTAGAGTGCCTGTCAGTGGGTCAAAAAGGTGCTCAGAACACCTAGTCATTCAATCCTTGATCTCTCTGCAGAGCACACAGAACAATAGTCTTTTATTCCAGTTGTGATTGTGATTCAATGCAAATGTGTGTGTGAAGGAGGTATGCAGTTGCCAAAACATTGACAAGGGAAATGTAAAAGAAAATGCAGTGCTTACTGGTGAGTGGGTGTGCTGTGTGTTTGGAGGGTGGTGATGTGAAGGAGATGGGAGGAAGTGCATTCAGGAGAGAGGGTAAGGAGGGTGCTACATAAGAAAGAGATGCAGCGTAAAATATGAAGCTGGAGAAGATGTGGGGAGACATTGTGAACATTACTAGAGTGACTGGGATACTTTAAAGACCACTATCGCCTCTACAGGCCTCAGTAATGTTTAATTCACAGTCTCGCTGTTTGAGAATTGACACATTCTCAATATTGTTAACTAAAGAATTATTGTTGTTACGCCCTTACACTCCTTTGCTCAGCGTTCGTTCTGCTGGCCAAAATTTGGCACTTGTTCCCCGCTTCCAAAAATGTAGATTGGGTGGCCGATCGTTTACGGTTTTGGCCTCTAAATTATGGAACGCACTCCCGGCCCACATTCGTTCTCTGGAGGACCTTCTTGCTTTTAGAAGAGCTGTCAAAACTCACCTCTTTCCTCTGTCCTATTAATCTCTCCCTACTTTTTCTGTGTTATTGGTTGTGTTGCTTGTTCTAGATATAGCGCCGGGACGCCCCTTGGCTGGGGCAGCTGCGCGCTTAAAAAATCCAAATAACATAACATAACATAACTTATCTTAAACAGCTAACACCCATTGAAAAAGCCAAAAATGGCTGGTTTTAGGTGTATGCCAGCTCGGTTATATTTCTGGGTGAAATAACAAAACTCAGAGGAACAAAAATAATAGTTAGCAGGCACACTATGGGAATTACTGAAATGTATTTTATGTGTTTAAGCCACACCCTTAATTATATAGGACCTGCCCTTATTAGAGACCCCAACTTTTTTCATTCCACTTAAAGTCCTGGCAACGGAGTACCCTCTCTGTCAAAGCGAAGTTCCAAGGCTGGAACTGCAGTATGAATTTATACAGCACATACTCATCTGTCTCCACCGCCTACCTAAGTACACACACCTCCAACTGCCCAACAGTGTAGAACCGTTGGAGGTTTGGCCATATGTTTGCCTGCTCTATTTAGAGTGGGCGGACATATGGACAACTTTCACTAGGATGTGAAAATTGCAAATCTGGCCCCCACACAATGGGAGAAGTCATTGTTTATATTTAATTTTTTTTAAAAGAAAATCATGCGTTGGGATTTTATTTTAGAAAATAAAAACAGTTGAAAAGTTGGCTTTTGACTATGTCCAACTTTCAATGCATTAGCATAAACCACTCCGACGGTGTTTCCTGTAAATGCATGAACTGTTCGCTGGGCTGGCAGATATCTTTATATTTGGAACTCCATCAGGGTACAGAGTACTTTACTGCGTTACCATGAAGGAGTATAATGCCATCCATCAAACTATAAATAAGGCCCAAAGCCCTTACATAGTTTTGTGATAACTGATGTCCTAAATAGGTGAGGAGCTGAAGGAGGTATTGTTATCACCATAGTGAGTGGCAATGGTTGTTTGTCACTGAAACTTTAAAATAGTCTGATGTTTCTGGCTGGCAGTGTGCATTTGTTGACATCTCTAAAGTAGTTACAAGACACAACAAAAAAGCTTAGCACGATGCATGTTAACAACGCGACAAAAAAAAACAGCAATATATAACACAACAAAGATCTCAAAACAGAATGCTGCTCAACAACCACAAAGCAAAGCAGCAATAACATAGTGCAAAACTGTAGAAATAACAGCACCAAAAATACACAACATGTAAGCATCACGAAAAAATACAGCACAACAAATAACTACAAATATTCTTGTCACACATTACCATGGCCACAAGTCTACATTCATAATACAGTGGCAGAAAATGTTTGCACCAAGAACTACCTTAGATACCACCAAAGACATGCAATAGCACCAGTTCCCTCCAGTTGGATGCATTTTTTTTTCTTTTGGAGAACATAGTCCCTGAACAGAATTGCCACTCAAGGTTGCTCCAAACATCTCTGCTGTTAGCATCTGTTGTCAAAATCTAAGGCGGGAAGTGGCTAGAGAGACCTCTTTGAACAAATGATCTGACAGCAGCTGACATTGAAGGTCCTGGCAAATCTCATGAATGACCATAATCTCAGCTTCATAATTCTTTGAACAAGAGCTGTGTGAGATGGCAAACCAGAAGTAGGAGATGAAGATGAGCCACCTGAACTGCTGGAAGACAGATTGCCATATCTCCATGGAACCGTAACCAATCCTGGTCTGTTGCTGAAAACCCAAACCCTGGCCTGTTTTAATGATGGGTCCCACAAATTGTAGCAATTTAGTCAACCATTAGGTACCAGATGGGTGGGGCTTTTGAGCAGGTACCTGTGTTCATTCACAAGCCCCTTAAAAAACATTACAGAATAGAAAGATCTGTATGCCTTGTGAATGTGAAACAGTGACCAACAGTGCTAAAATCTTGGAGACGACTCTGAGAGCTAGAGCCCGAAAGGACCAGGAACTGTTAATGCTGACCCTGGCAATGGAAATGGAAAAATCTCTGTGAATATGGATTGATAGGTACATGGAGCTAGGTTTCCACCATGTCCAGGGAAACTATGAAGCCTCACGAAATATTAGTGGCGAGATGGACTGTTGAGTAACCATCTTTTCTAGTGTATGAGGGAGAAAATAAATTGTCAATTTAGATCAAATATATGGCAGAAGTCACCAGAATGAACACACACATACTGGAATAACAGCCCAGGCACTTTTTCATCTGTGGAAGTGGAATAATTACCAGTTTTTGCTATCAAAACCTGTATCTGCTGGAGGAGGTCCTGGTGATGAAGAAACCCACTGGGGTAGGAGTTTGTCAGAAGAAGTCCTCCAAATTTATACTGCACTGTATCTGGTACCCATTGGCTATGAATCTATCTAGAGTATCCATGCACCTAAAATTGAATCGTTCCAGAATGCAAAGAAACCCAGCAGACTACTTCCCAACGGACCTGCATAGTAAGACTTAGAGTGGAAGATGTTGATACCTGGACTTGTTGTATGAAGGAACCCCCCGACTATGCCCTTCCTTGAAAGGGCTGACCAGGTCCTCAGGAAAAATCTTCAAACTCTAAAATCCTGATCCATACCCTGCGTACAAATAGGTTTCATCAGCTTGCAATCTTGCACTGACTTTTTGATGATCCCCGCCATTTGCGTTTCAAAGAATCTAGCACTTATAAATGCTAAATGACTCATAAATTCCTTCTGTGATGCATCAGCTTTACAGGAGTGCATCAAAATGTGAAACGTTCTGTAGCTGATGATCCAGAAGCTACTACTGAAACACATAGAGAATCAAACAACCTATCAGGTGAAAATATGGTGTTATTCTATGCTGGACAATTCAGAACAACAATTAGCATTTCCTCAATAGAGCCTGGAAATCTGGAAGAAGAGACTGTAGAGTGCAGGTAGCACATTAAATTGCCCAGGATGCAGAATTGGATGCAGAGTGCAGAGTAATCATGTTTAACTGACAATTTTACCTTCTTGTCAAGACCATTCACAGGACAAGTATCTCCCAAAATGGTGGAACTATGGAAAGACAGCTCTGCCCTCAATTAGTCCACTTTTACTACTGAAGGAAATTCCTCCTGAAACTGCAACAATGGAAAGTGGTGAGGGTAAAATTGAGGGAACACAGGAAGCTTCACATCCTTCCATTCCAAGGCATGTACTTTACACAAAGCTCTAAGCAGGGAAAGGCTGTCAGGCGACTTCATCTGGTATTGAGCTAAAAATACTCCTTTTCATTGTGTATGTTTATATATAAACAATGTATATTAAATGTACTTTAAAAAAGACAAAATAGAAAATAAATATATACAAAAAACGTAAATGAATTAAACTAAAAGTCACCTCGCTACCTAAACCCAAAACACAAACGCCTCAAAAAGAATTATTAAAAATTTAAATGTAAATATTTCTCAGATAAAAAATGCTACTATTGTTATAAAACACCTACCAATAAATTAATCATTAATGAATACATCATTCAAAGAAAACAATACATTTACATTATTAGAAAAACATTGCAAAATAAACATAATTATCAAAGTCACAATTAGATAAAATTCAATTAAAACATATTGTAACTTCAATAACTTCCCTACCCTAGTCATCTAAAAAAAAAAACCAGCTACTAACATTTATATTAGTTAAAAAATGTATAATAATGAAAATATATCTAAATTAATTAAAACAAATATAATAATTAAAACATATACATTTATAAATTAACTTCAGTCTACAAAATCACTAGTGAATAATTTATATATTGTTAAAATGCACCAAATGTTAGACAATTGGACTCTCTCCCAGTGAAACTCATATGCAGAACAGGCAGACATAAAGTCAGCCTGGCCAAACTGAAGCTATCTCCCAGCAAAGGTGGCATGGGAGCCCTTGACTCCCTGGGATATGACTTTGCTGCTCAACTCCAATGGCCAGCTTACTGAACAGCAGGCCATCACCTGGGTTAAATAGTACAAAAAGTGTGGGGACTAAACCTGTAAGAGTGCTCCCTTTTCTGGTCTGAAGAGCAGTAGAAGAACTTAGAGAGTGTATCCGCTGCAAGCCCTCATCGCTACCAAACACCCCTGCTATCCCCTTGCTAGGCCTCCCTACTGGAGAGGGTGCACTCATTATCTGAGAGCTGTCTCAATAGGAAGAAGTTAATATACATACAATTGAGGACCTCTTTAAAAAAGGGAGGCTTCGAGAATTCCAAGCATTAATGGACACCTATGGCCTATGAGAAGGGCAATGTCTACTTTATGGTAGGATTAGAAGTACAGTCAAGACATTATGGTGCACAGCCCACACAAAACCTACTGCACATACTGTAATACAAATGTACATCATTGGACATGGCTGTGGCTAATTACATGGTTCTGTAAAGCCATTCTTAAACAACAACTTAGAGACCAATGGGAGAAGCCTTCTGGACATATATGTAATGATAAAGAATGGCAGAAAGTTCTGGAATACCCCCAATTGTTTTACAACAGTGCCCTCTTTAAGTTGATTCAATTTAATCTTTTACACTTAGTTTACCTTACCCTACACAAACTCATCCAGATAAATCCCAATGCTATTGATGACTATCCCATAGCACCAGTACCCTGGTGACTTCTGGCATATGAGCTAGACTTTCGTAAAAAAAAGTACTCCCTTTCTGGAATGATGTGCTGCAGATTGTCTCCATAGTGATGGACAGAGCAAGGCTGGAGCATAGAAAAACCTGCTTGCTGGCTATGTATCCCAAACACAGGTATGCCAAAGTTGAAGTGAAATTCAGTCATTTGGTACTTTTGCTAGCTAAACAAGCTATTACTATGCCATGGAAATCCTCACCCCTTGTGGTTAATATGAAAAAAAAAAGATGTCGAGGCAGAGAGGAAGGCAGTTCAATGGAAGCGACGCAAGGGCTGAAACAGCCCAGAGCAATCCAATGGAACCAGCTTCTACAGGTGTTAACCTACCTCTTCTTTCACCCTTTGTTGTTCTGCCTTTTTCTGTCTGCCTTTCTCTCTTTTTCACTGAATAACGTCATGTGGGGTTAACTAAACAAATGTGTCATAATGTCTCAGGACACTGATGTATACATTGTGATTGGTAAAACCTATGCTAACCCTGTAACAGAATTGCTAATGAGTTCTTGTATAAAAATAAATAATAAAAAAAAAAGAATATGGGGAAGATGATGAAAGTGGTCTCGATGCTTACAATGCAATGTCTCTGTGTCTGAGATACTGTACACTAATCTGGTGGCTCAGAGTACTCCTAATGTTTCTCGGCTCGGGGCACACTCTCTTAAAATCTTAAACGGTACATATTATACCCCACTCAAGATGTATAAGTGGGGCCCGAGGGCCACATCGGTCTGCTTTAAGTGTGATGCATCTGATGCTGATACAGTATACATTTTTGCAACCTACGTTTCTATTATACAGTTTTGGCATAAGGTTTTTTTGCACTGATAAACCAACTTGCTAGGAATAATATTATACCTGATCCAAAAAATGTGTTGTTTTGACATTCTCCTGGTGTCCATGCAGAGGTTGCTGGTGTCATTTTTTCAGTAACTTCTGCAAGACTTGTGACTGCCCTTTCTTGGCCTTAAAAGGAAGCTCCTGGTCCCCATCCTGGTGGCAGAAGTTAATATGTGTGGCCTGGAGCTAGCAATAATTGAAATCATCCAAGCTGCTATAAGCTAAGGGAAATGTGGGAACCAGTCAAAGGGGGCTCAGGAAGGGTGGGGGTGAGACAGGGAGTGGAGAGTTGGGCAGGGCAGGTGGTCCCAATGAACAGGCCAACCCTGGAGGCAGTCACGTTGTTCTCTGAGGGGCCGAGACTGGGCAGTGAGTTTCAGTGGCGTAACGAACCTTGAGGGGGCCCCCCTGCAGAGTACGTGAAGGGGCCCCCTTCGGACTCAATCTAGAGCTCCCCAGCAGAAGTGCGGTGCTGACGGGGCCCCCTGGAGGGTGAGGGCCCCCCAGGGGCCTGTGTTACACCCCTGGTGAGTGTTTTACCAGGAGCAGGAGTGGAGAGGAGCCTCTTCTCAAGCAGCAGGGTGCTGAGCTACCATGCCTTTCCTTGCTCTGCCAGGTGCAGACCTGGCAGCTGCCTCCCCTTCCCTCTGGTACAGCCCCCCTCCCCCCTATTGTTGTTTCGGGGTCGGTGGAGGAGTACAGAGCAGCAGAATGCCCAGAAGCGACACAGTCATTGTGGTGGGCTGGACTTACTCAGACATTGGACCCCCGAGATGCACCAGCAAGCCAAGAACAGGGTAAGCTAAGGAGCCAGGATTTATGCTCGCTTGTGCGGAGGAAGCCAGCGAGTGGCATCGACATTGCTAAGAGGTTTGAATGTAGTATATTTTCCACTAAAATCCTGCCAAGAATTTCTGAAAGACAAACTGAGAATTTACCAGTAGAAATAGATACAATTTCCGCTTATTTTTCGAGGTCGCAATCTCATCAGGTTATACGAATCAATCCTTTGTTTCCAGACAACTACAAAATATTTTATGGAAAGAAGTAATTTGTCACTCCCATACAATAAATAGTGTCTTACGGGCAGCTGCATCAAGGTAGGCAATTGCGATTCCTTAACTGCAATTATTAAGGAATTGCAATTATGGAATCGCAATTGCCTATGTATGTAGGAATCGCAAAAAAAATTGTGATTCCTACACATTCCTTAATTGCGAGGCGTAAATTGCAAATCACGATTAAAGAATGGCTTCCCATTCATTTCCATGGGCCTAGAGGCCCATAAGAATGAATGGGAATTGCATGCGCAATTTGCGAGTACCCAATAGGTACTCGCAAACTGCGCATGCAATGTCAAGGGTGCCAAAAGGACACCTTGTTGCACCCCTGAAATATGCATGTGTGCACATGTTTGTCATGCACACGCCCAAGGCCATAAGCGTGTGTAACATGGAACTTTGAAAAATGCACTTTAGTGCATTTTTCAAACTTTTCGCAAATTACCATCAAGGTTAAATTGATGGTAATTTGCTATCCCTAATAGCGAAATCGCTATTTGCGATTGCATCATGCATTGCATTTAGGGAATCGCAAGATTCCCTAAATGCAATCGCAATTTTAGTAACCGCAAATTTTGCGATTACTAAATTGCGATTTTCACATTTGGGATGGTGCATCCCACATGCAAAAATACCGGTCGCAAAGGGGCAGATTTGTTTGCATGTGAACCTAAACTTTTTTTAAGTATAAAATATCTGTCCGGCCTCGTGGAATTCTCGTGTTTGGCCGTTCCACCCCCCAAAGTATTTGTGATCAGCTATCGAAAGGTAACTTACTCAGGCAACTGGAGACGCCTGATGTGGTGCGGTACAATGCTTTGCAGGAACCCCAAAACGGGATAAACGCAAGAAGTCATCCACTCCCTCCTCAGGTTATCAAGAAGAAACTTACAGAGACCTGTAATGTGTCCTTTGAAAATACATTAAGGCCCAATCCACATTTCCTTTGCTGGCTTTACAGTTAAAGTCTGTCATTATTAATAATGCACTCTTAATTTCCTCCTGCTTTTCGGCGTAGCAGTGGTATTCAGTATTCATAAAAGCAGGAGGCATGCACATGTGCAGCGTCATCAGTCAGCTATTAAGGAGTGACCCTGTGAATTCAGTTCTAATCTCATAGTATGAAGGCTGAATTATTACCCCAGTGTAACATATCATTCGTGGTATCTCAATAATATATTATGTGCCTGAAGCGACATGTGAGATACGTTTTAAACATCATATTCCATGCTATACACTCTTCCTAACGAGAAATCTACGCTATGGTTACACACACTACCCCTATTAATGGAAAATAAATTTTAAAAATCAAAAATCACAATAGGACTGTAAACGCGTTTTCTTGGGGCATAGTGGGTGTTCCTGTCACTGTACACTATTTGGTAGTTTGGTTATTTTGATGTAATATGAAATAAATTGTTGCTTTGTGGTTTTATGAAGAGCTGCGCTGGCCCAGCTCATGCAGAGTGCCTATTTTAGGCACCTGACGTGCCCAATGTAAATTAATTCAACTTGATATTTCTAGGTTCGGCGCTGAGCCATCAACTGTGTTGATCATATGGCTCTTGAAGTGCAAATATGTGAGGCACTATGTTTGACATTATTCTGTACATGCTAAAATTCTTCCATAAGCGGGGAATGGGAGAGCTGAAACGTTCTTCACTAGTGCTTAATTGTTGCAACTCCAAATTGGAAGGACTTGCCTTAAAACCTTGTTGAAAAAACATTTCTTAGGCAGGCTGCCCATGCTGGGGTCGGGTGGGAGCCGCGTAGCTGCTTTGTGGGGAGGAGACAGTTTGGGGCGAGGAGCTGTGTCAAGTCAGCCCTGGGGGTTGGGATGAATGTATCTATCCATCCTATCTTCTAGGAGGTAGAGGACTTCTATCAAGACTGGGTGTCACCCTTTCTTGAGTCATGACTTGTTTCACAGAGGCAGTATTTTGTGATGTACTGTACCTGGTAGCAAGTGGCAATGCACACTGGTAAGGTGTTGACAGTTCTGCGAGAAAACTGGTGCCCCTTTGCCTCAGATATGGTTAATGGAAACCAGGTTGTGGATCCATTTCCTGGGTGATATGGGGGACCGCTGTACCCAAATTGAAAACACACACACTATGAAGGTCACAAAGACCTTGAATGGCTCATTAAAATCGCTTTATTCATATCATAACTACAATTTCTTTATTAACCTTCTTACTTACTCAAATTTGCTTGAAAATGCACCATTTGACCACTCTTTTTTCAAAGTTTTAGTGGGGGGAGAAACCGCCCCCCCAACCTTCCTCTTGACACTCAGGCTCACTCACTACGCTTGCTCACCACAGGGTACTCATCACAAACTTTACTTTTACACCCCACCCCTTTCTAATGTCACCAGCCACCATTGATACATAAATTAAATTGCCTAACACCAGTGTATTATTGCTGTACGCATATAAACAGCTCAAACAGATTGTTCCCATAGGCGCAAAAGGGCGATCAAATGCTTGTGAAAAATGTACTGAATATCTATGTATAAGTGCAATGCATGTTATTTAATTAAGTCTTTAGCCAGTAACAATTTTGGGAACAGTTATTTTATTTTGTCTAATACTGAGTAGCCCTGTGCCCCCTATATTGAGTAATTCTGTTCAGTATCACCTGAAATATTCAATTAGAAATAAAGTAGATCCATGAGAAAATTTTGCGTTATGTCACCTTTAGGCTCCATAGAACAATGGATTTGAACAGATGACACTTTAAGTCCAATCTTCCTTTCTTGTTGGAATATGTCTTGTCTCTTTTTTAATTGAGTCTGATGCTGAGGAAAAATTGCCCAAATTATAAATGACCGAAAAATCGAGAAACAATGAGAAACATGCACAAATAAAATATTATACAAATATTAGTTACTGCATCGTAAAAGCATGTAGAAGAGTGTAGGCTAGACAAAAACATATTTATTTGAATAACGATTTTAATAATCATCATTGATACATCTTTTCAACATGCATTAGAATGTTAAAGTGAATGTACACGTACGTTATAGAATCTCTTAACCATCCCTATGAAATGTTATTATGCATAAAGAATTAATGAAATGAATGAAACTAAAGTAAATTAGATGATATTATGAATGTTTATTGAAGAGTTTCATCCATAACTCTATGCTTTGCAGATGTGAAAATGTGCTCCAAGTGAGAAAAGAGAAAATGGTGCTGCACCTCTGTACTAAAAGCTAATGCTCTGAAACTTTCAGAGAATAATCTTCACATATCTACTAATGCAAATTCCATGAAACGAGAAAAACATTTGTGTTTTGAAAATTTTACATGTTGGTACTTTCAAAATGCAGTAATATGTCATAGCTATACTAGTTATTTGAAATGAAACTAAAGTGATTTCCAAGTGATACTAAACTGAAAAGAATGTTTAAATCTACGTTTCCCTTATGAAATGTATAATTCGATTAGTTTATTTTCTTCACTTAAATTAGCCTAAATCCATGTAGGCCTGCCCACATTCATGTATTTTCCTAATTTTGCTTGATCCTATTCACATGGGAAAGTTTCATAAGCTTTCAATATGAAATGAAACTATGTCTTATTTCCAGAGTTACCACTTGCATACTAGGACTTTGAGCTACAAAAATTGTTACATTGGGAACATCTGTCTGAGAAACTGTCCTCTTGAGCTCTCTCATGTGCCTCGACTAAAGACTCATTGTTTGAAATTTCCCATACGGGATGATCTGACAAATTACGTAAAGAGACCCATCTCTTCCTACAATATGTGTGTTTTTTATTGCACATGACAGTCACCATATACAATTGACCAATGTACTGAGTGGTGTGACCCAGTGAGGTGACTAAGGCGGTGTTACCCTGGAACTTGAGGATTATAATATACAATCATTGATGGAAGCGGTATTACTATTACTAAATACAGAGGAAGAGCATACAGCGACACTCGCCCTTTGCGGACTTCCTTGATTAACTATTCCTTTGATCCAAACTTGCCTTTTGCGGACCCCAGACTAACACATACACTGTTTGCACCTTGGTGGTCTCTTTCCCTCATGGGAGAATGATTTGAGCTGGCATAGTTCATGTCCCTTCCTGAACTTTCCAGAGCTTTGGTAACTTTGTGGCAAACCCGACTTAATTTGGTTGTTCTGCACTTTTAAATCAAAAGCTTAAATACTAATGTACTTACCCTTTAAATCTTGATAAAGCTAACTAAATCCAACTGCCTCTGTCCCACCATGGCTCATTTACATTAGATTCTGCATTTCAGTTGATTTATTGATGACTGGAAGGGATCGACTAGAGAGATCGCTGAATATTGAGTACTAATATTGCTGTTCTGTATAGCTTTAATTGAAGTATTGGTTTATATGATATTGGCCCAACTGAATTTCTTCAGGACATTTGGTCTACCAGTCCTAATTCTTTACGTGTATAGTGTAGCCCTGAGAGTTATGTATATGAATGTGATTATCAGTTTGTAGAACAATTATCCAATTCCTGGTCCTCATTGGATGACTGATTGAACCCCTTCCCCCCGCATATACAACCCAACTCGGCACAAAGCAAGGTCCATCGGATGACCAAGAGTGTGGTTGATAACCAGATGATAAAAATGGTCCATAAACGCTGCAACAAGTCTTTCTTCACTGAAGCAACATGTGATGTTCCAAACAGATGTCCTTCAATACCCAGGTTAGGCATGTCTATTATTCAAGTAAAGGAAGAACAGTCTCAACTGGAGAGTAAATATACAAAAAAATAATGTTAATGGGAGGCAATGTACAGATTGAATCAGACTAGAAGCAAAGAATGGAATATGAGTCACTGGAAAATATTATTTTATAACTTGAGAGTAAAAGGGTGCATTATGCAAACCTACACAAGCTTTTACCCACAAGAAATTAAAAGGCTGCAGTCATGCTTTTTTCGTAAAGTCTTTGGAATGAGGAGGGCGAGTAAGGGCAAGAGGAATGATGCGAAAACTGTATATAAGGGACTGCAAAGTGATGGTCTGTATCTAAGTTGTTGTCTTACCTGCATGTATGACCTTTTCAGAATGTTACTGTTTTTGTTAATTAGCCCGTGTACAGCACACAGTCTCTCATTGTGGGATTGCAGCTAGGTTTGTCACTGTTATTTACATACCTTACCGCCCTAACTACCATGATTGGTAGCACTTGAAAGCATTGTCCTTTAACACCAAATAAGATATTTATTATGTGTTCTGTGAAATTGATAACATTGTTTTCAATGGATACACAAAAAATAAAAAAACAACTAAAACAAGCAACCTACGTATTTGTTCTCAAAAATAAAAATCAGCTCAGAAGTGTACTGGGGACGAAGCAGTTTTGAGATAGGAAACAAGTCACTATGAAATCAAAACTTCATGGGAAGACCAGCGTGTCCTTTACCAGTTATGGGGAACTCCCTACAAGTTATACACAAAGAGGACTGAAATCCCTGAGACCCTCCTGATAGTAACAGCAACATAGTCTACCAGGAACAACTCTGGGTCTTATTTAGACTGGCAGACATTCTGTCATTCTCTGCAGACCTTGCAGAATAGTGCCCACCATACAGAGAGATCTCTGCCAGACAGGTGAAGATGTGTGTGACTTCAGCTGAGCCTCAACTGAAGGTACTGACATTTTGCTGACAGGGTATTATGGTTAAGTCGCCTTCTCAACAAAGTTTTATTTTTTTAAACTGTCATAGTGGAAGTTTTTTATACAAAACAAAATGTCCATCATACCATGCGCAGTAATCACCCAGAATGTGGGTGACAGCCTTTCCCTAGTGGTCTCAAACAGGTAAAAAGTATGATGGAACAACTGCCCTAAACAGGATGCACGTTCTGTCTTACATTGTCCGACCATCTTACAGTAGCAGCCAAGCCATGGGTGAAAGGTCTAAATGAGGTCTATGATATCTAACTATATAATATCACAACTGAGAAAGAATGTGCATTAGGCAAGGTAACGCAGTAATGCAGCGAGTGGAAGGTAAGTCTTTTTTCTTTTTATTTAATTTAACCTATCCCGTTGCATGTCGACTTCCCAGATTTCCACCCCACCCCTCGCCCCACTGCTCTTACCTGTCACTGCTAATTTTGGAATTCTTTCAAATCCAGGATCTTCCGGATCGCTTATTAGGGCTGGTTGCTTGTGGTAGTTTCTTAATGAGGCTACCAATCTCTTCACAAGCAACCTGCCCTAATCACATAGAACACTGCTCAAGAGACGCATGACACCAGGGGGTGTGGTTATGGTGAGGGCCAATATGGCGGTGCTGTGTTGTGCTCCATGGACGCAGGAGCTATTTTGATCTTCAGGGGACTGTTCCCGCACTCACCCGGCTGTGAGACAGACAAGCATCTCTAGATTATGCTGGAGATTTTTTATAGAGTTCTGTGTTTCTTATTCAGCCAGCGTCTGGCCCAAGGGATTTTGCTGCCCTGGGAGAGGTCATGTCCTCCATTTTGTAATGCGGAGGGCGAGTCTCCTCTCAGCTTGCATTTTTTCCTTGGGAAATAATCAAAACTTAAAGGTGAAAAGGTTCCTTAGTCTACTATAATTTTTATTTTCTCCCATATATGGGGAAAATACGGAACCTTAAGCTTTCAAGTGCCTCAAACAACCATTTTCTGTTGGACTCAGACTCCATCTATAACAACATGGTTGACGCTGTCTCTCAGAAATCTGACTCTCATCCAGGTATCATTCCTAAATCCTCTTCTTGTTCACAAATTGCCACTGAGATCAAACAAAAGACCTAAGAAAGATCCACCCTCACCAGTGAAACCAGTGTCGGCACCTCTGCCTCTGGAGGTTGTCCTAGATGACATTTGTGTGTTGGGACCATTTATGGAAGGGACTTCTAAAATGTTGCACCAGTTGAATGACAAATGGCCTTCTTTGAAGTCACATGTTTTAAGGGTAGAGCAAAAAACTGAAAGTCTACAGCAAGAACCTTTCATATTCCACATCTGGAGTCAGACATAACTTTTCTTAAAAAACACATTAACGACCTTGAAAAACAAAACCGCAAAAATAATTTACATATCTATGGACTTCCAGAGAATGTGGAGGGATCCCATACGACTACTTAAACTTCTTTCAAACTACTTTCAAACTTATCTACCAAATCTTCTTGGTATCTCTACTTCTGTTCCCCTTAATATACAAAGAGCACGCAGACTTGGTCCTAAAGTTTCTGCAAAGCCATGAGGAGTCATTCTGTTTTTCTTCTGATATATTGACTTGCTACAAGTAGTGTCTGCTGCTAAGTTATAAAAACAAATCATTGGGATGGTCACGGACTGTTTTTCTCTCAGGATGTTGCTAAAGTCACTGCAGATCACTCTGAAACAATTTTTTGATATGTGCCCCAAATATCAATCCATGAATGCCTGTTTTAGTCTAATTCATCCGTGCTTGTTTAAGGTAACGTATAAAGATAAAACAGCGACTTATGAAGAGCCTTCTGCACTCATAAGATTTATTCAACTGCATGGAGGAGAAGATATGGACACTTTAAAATTACTTGATGTCTTTTTGCTTTTCTTGTTCTTATAATCAGAGTAAGGATTATGTATTGTGTTTTCTCACTTGTTTTTTGATGTAATGATGTTTGTTCTTCTCTTTTTAGCATCTATTTTGATATTGCTTTTTCTTTTTTTTCAAGTTGGTTTCCTTCGCATTTTGTCTAAATATGTTACATTTTGTGTGGTATTTTCACCTATGTCTAGACTGCCCTTTTGTCCTGTGGGGTTCAGAAGTTGTCGCTGCCGTGTTTTGGTATCACAGCTCTACCTCATGTTTATGTGTTTTATGTGTATGTTTTTCAGTCGACATTTGTATGACTTGTACTGTCTTTTTGTTATTCATTTCACTTTTATTTTAGATGCTTTATCTCATTCTCAGTTTTCTTCTTCTTCTGTCCTTTTTTATTCCCTTTCTCCTGACAGTTGGCTATCTTTGTTCCTACAATTTGCCTTCTTCTTTCTACAAGCTATTATTCTATTTTTCTATCTCGTCTTTTTCTATTTAAATCCGAAACTGTAGATGTAATAAATGTACATTTGATTATTATAATATCTCATTCCGGGCCACCTCATGGAATGTTTAATGGGTTAGATAACCATATTAAATGGCAGAGAGTATTATCTCATTTAGCCAGACTAAATACATATGTTGCCTTATTATAAGCAACTCATCTTTCAGAAACAGAAGTCTCTAAGCTGAAAAGATGCTGGGTGGTTAGCCTATTTGCTTCGTCTGCTCAAGGGAAAAAAATGTTGTACTTATCCTTTGTCATAAGAAAGTTCAAGTCACTGTTGCTTCCCAAGAGTTCGATTCTGATGGTCGTTGGATTGTTGTTAAACTCCTGGTTGATAATATACCTTTAACAATCTTTAATGGTCCATTTTCGGTTGATAATACTTTTTGGGCCCAAATATCTGATAAATGAACACGATGCGATTATATTATATTTGGTGGTGATTGCAATCAAATTCATGATTCTGTATTAGATAAGAATTCAAAAGTTAAATTCACTCATACTAAAATGTATTCACAGTTTAGATTCCCCATGAAATGCAAATCGCTAGTTGATAGTTGGAGATTATGTCACCCAGATCTCTGGGAATACACTTTTTACTCAAATACACATAATTCACAGTCCCGCATAGACTATTTTTTCTTAGCAAATCCCTGGTTGAACACATTATACATTCTGACATAGGATCTATACTTATATCTGATCATGCACCAGTATGTACAGAGTGTGATGTTATGCCTGTCTCTGCACATGCAGGTAGATATCTTTTTTATAATTTACTTCCTTTGGATAATACATTCATCTCTGAATTTGAATCTTTAGCTTCTGAGTTTTTTCTTATTAACAATCCACCAGGCTCTTCTGATGCAATGGTTTGGGATTTATTTAAAGCTGCGGCCAGAGGATTTATAATACATTTTGTTTCACAAAAGCAAAAATGTATGCAATCTCAACCTGACTAACATTTAAACTTTAGAGCATGCCTATTATCACTCTAAGAATGAGACCTCTTTACAACAATTAATCGAGGCTAAAGTGAATTTTAATAGATTAACTACAAATGCTGCTTCCAATTTCTTGTTGAAAAGTAGTGCACGTTATTATCGTGGTAAAAATAAAATGGGGAAAGTGCTTGCAAATGATTTCAAATTTTGAAAAGATAGAACCAAAATTGGATTTCCACGGAATGGTGCAGAGGCTACTCTCTTTAAGGATAAAAATATTTGACATTCATTTTTTACTTTTTGTTTACTTTATACTAAAAATGAACCCTTTACAATTAGATTTGACTAAATATTTTCAATCTATTACCTCACAATGCAAAAACTACTGTCCTATTTCATTAGTCAATACTGATTACAAAATTTTTGCGAAGATTTTGGCTTTACTTATTGACCCTATTATACCTGATCTAATAAGACCTAAACAACCTGTCTTCATTAACGGGTCGTTTGGGTTCTTTTCAACATCCTCAGCAAGGCTTCTAAGCTGGATCATCCTTTTGCCGCTATTGCTTTGGATGCGGAAAAGGCTTTTGATTGTCTCTGCTGGTATTTTATGTTCTGGGCATTAAAATGGATTGACTTTCCACCCAAATTGATTGCCATAATATCCTTGCTTTACACAGGCCCTAGAGCTGCCATTTTTGTTAATGGTATCCTTTCAGATTACTTTCCCTTCTATAGAGGAGTTTGTTAAGGGTGTCCTCTATCCCCTCTTTTGTTTATTATAGAACTTGAACCTTTTTTAACAAAGGTTAGGCAGGACAGACTCATTTCAGGTTTTTCAACTGGATCACCTCAAATTAAAAGGTCAGTGTATGCTGATGATATTCTCTTTTACTGTGCTGATCCTACAACTTCGCTTCTCCCTTTTCGTCAGCAAGTACATACTTTGTCTCATTTGTCGGGATATCAGCTTAATGCTGATAAGTGTTAAGTGCTACCTTTGAATGTCTTCTGAAATAAACAACTTTTCGCGCACACACAGGGTTTACTTGGCAACCCATCAATAAAAAATATTTAGGGGTATGGTTCTTGCACAACATTAAAGATACTTTCAAACAACATTTTGATTCCATTATTAAGTCATTAAGTGATAGCATTGCCCTTTGGCATTCACTTTTTTTGTCTTGGTGGGGTAGACTCGACTCTTTTAAAATGATGCTTAGACCTTCCATATTATATCTTATTGTTATGATTCCTATTTCTAACCCAAGTAATTATTTAAAAAAAAATTGATTTCCTTTTATAAAAATGTTCATGGAATCTGGGTGGCCTTCTAACCGAACTTGCATGGTCGGTAAACGTCACCCCGCTGGTCAAACGGGTCTGTGCGGATCTCTCAAGATGGTGTGCTTTGCCCCTAAACCCTTTGGGAAGGATAGCCCTCTTCAAAATGATGATTTTACCTCGTTTTCTCTACATGCTCCAAAACACGCACCTCTTGTTCGCCAGGTCGTGGTCCTGGGAGATAGATGGCCTGCTCACAAAGTCTTTACATGGGGGGGAGAGGCCCAGGCTGGCCATGGCCCAATGTCGCATTCCACCTTTCTATTAAACAAAACAAGAGCCAATACTGGAGTATCTATTCAACAACCAATAGACTTCAAAGAAAGCTGCTTTGATTAAAGCAAAAACAACCTGTTTTTCTTTTACACCATACAAGTTTATTCTATTTTAGTAAACATTCTTTTTTCTTTTTTTGGCACACTATTTGTCGTGCATGGAAAATACAAAATACAAAATGCAATAAGTTTTTATATACAATATATACATACATATGAATAAACAATTTCAAACACACTTGGCCATACATTCACACACAAACCATTCAAAACAGCTGAAAATAAGAAAACAGTGCGTCCAAGCATCGGTAAATAAATCAGTGGAAAATATTTCTTTTCATATTTTTGCGATCTATTGTAGTCGTAGTTGTCACAAGATCTCTCATGAACCCAAATAAATGCAACGACTGTTCCAAAGTGATAATAGTAACCAGATGCGGGACAAAAAACTGGTCGACGCGTTTCAAACCCCTTTAACTTTGGTGGGGTTCTCCTCAGGACCGGATTGGTTCTGAAACAATAGAAATAGCTGGCTTGAGCACGTTTGTTCAGATCATGAACGAATAAATAAAAGAAGGGATCGACTACCTGTGTCCAACTGATGCTCCCTACCTTATTCCAATAGTCAAAAAACACAATCAGTGGCGGGCAGGTGAGTTTCCAAAATGGAATTGTATTTCCCAATAGATGTGATCACAGCGGCTGTGTGAGAGAAACAATACAAGCGACAACATTCAATATTGTATCACACCTTCCCAAATCATTCATTCTAATCGTGTGCAATAAGGGGGAGGACACGGGAAACGTTTTTACTTACCCGCTGGCGAACAGCTTCACACTAGCTGCTCTGTCATTATTTTCGTGGGCGACCGCTCCTTTGCTGCAAAATGGAGCGAAATGGTTGTTAGCTGTCTGGCGTTTCAAACGCGAGCGTGGTGATTCTCAGAAAAGCGGGACAACATACCGATGTGGAAACAAGGCGTCAGTCCTTCTCCTTAGGTGGTGTGCATTCCACCTTTCGGCGGTGGTCTTGGTCTGACGAACCTTTATTTGTATTCTTTAGCGACCCGACTCCTCACGCTGCATGACTGGTTTAACGGCGGATAGTCTGACCCGGCGTATCACTTGGAATTGCACACCCTGGGCTTCGCCTCCCTCCAGGGGATGCTCTATGGTGCGGCTGTCCCTCAGACTCTCCCCGATGTTACCCGTGGAGTGTTCCTGGCTTGGCGGGCCTCCTAGCGCCACACCCGCTGGTCGGGCAGGCTGACTCAGTATTCAAGTCAAGTCAAGTCAAGTCAAATAATTTATATAGCGCGCTACATACCCAGAGGGTCTCAAGGCGCTTGAGGAAGGGTGGGGAATTACTTGTCGAAAATCCAAGTTTTAAGTTGCTTTCTGAATGCTAGGTGGTTTTGAGTGAGGCGAAGGTGAGTGGGAAGTGAGTTTCAGGTTTTAGCTGCCAGGTAGGAGAAGGATCTTCCTCCCATGGTGGTTTTGTTGATGCGAGGTACAGTAGCAAGGGCTTGGTCGGAGGAGCGTAGCTGGCGGGGGGGGGTGTAGAAGGAAAGTCGTGTGTTGAGACATTCGGGTCCGAGTTCGTAGAGAGCTTTGTGTGCGTGGGTTAGGAGGCGGAATGTTATTCTCTTATTGACGGGGAGCCAGTGGAGGTTTTTCAGGTGACTACTAGAGATGTGGTCTTTACGCGGGATGTCTAGTATGAGTCTGGCTGATGCGTTCTGGATGCGTTGGAGTTTTTTCTGAAGTTTTGCGCTGGTACCGGCGTATAGGGTGTTGCCGTAGTCCAGGCGGCTTGTGACCAGCGCGTGGGTGACCATTTTTCTAGTTTCGGTGGGGATCCAGCTAAATGTTTTTTTGAGCATGCGAAGAATGTTGAAGCAGGATGATGAGACTGCGTTGACTTGTCTGTTCATCGAGAGTGTGGAGTCCAGGATGACGCCCAGGTTCCGTGCGTGGTTCGTCGGGATGGGTGCTTTTCCAAGGGCCTCTGGCCACCAAGAGTCATCCCAGGCGGAGGGGGAGGTGCCTAAGATAAGGACTTCTGTTTTGTCAGAGTTCAGCTTCAGACGGCTTTGCTTCATCCATTCGGCTACTTCTTTCATCCCTTCATGTAGGTTGGTTTTGGCGGTGTTCGGGTCTTTGGTGAGTGAGAGGATCAGTTGAGTGTCATCAGCGTAGGAGATGATGTTGAGGTTGTGTTGGCGTGCGATGGTTGCGAGGGGGCTCATGTATACGTTGAAGAGGGTGGGGCTGAGTGAGGATCCTTGTGGCACGCCGCAGATGACTTCAGTGGCTTCTGACTTGAATGGTAGAAGGCGGACTCTCTGAGTTCTTCCGGTAAGGAACGAGGTGATCTATTCCAGTGCTTTACCTTGTATTCCTATGTTTTTGAGGCATTGTAGGAGGGTGTTATGACAGACTGTGTCGAAGGCTGCGGAGAGGTCAAGGAGGATGAGGGCGACTGTGTCTCCATTGTCCAGTAGAGTTCGAATGTCGTCTGTTGCTGCGATGAGTGCGGTTTCAGTGCTGTGTTTGGCTCGGAAGCCGGACTGTAAGGAGTCGAGGGAATTGTTTGTTTCGAGGAAGGCGGCGAGCTGGTTGTTGACAGCTTTCTCAATGACTTTGGCCGGGAATGGTAGGAGCGATATGGAGCGGTAGTTTTTGGGTTCGGTGGGGTCAGCTGAGGGTTTTTTCAGAAGGGCGCTGAGTTCGGCGTGTTTCCAGCTTTCCGGGAAGGTGGCGGAGTTGAGGGAGCAGTGGATGACGTCTCGGAGGTGTGGTGCTATGATGGAGTCTGCTTTGTTGAAGATATGGTGAGGGCATGGGTCTGTGGGGGATCCCGAGTGAATGGAATTCATCAGGCGGATGGTGTCCTTAGTGGAGATAGGGTTCCAGTCATTGAGGATGTTCAAGGGGGGTGAGGGTATGGCAGAAGGTTGGGGGGGTTGGTCTCCGGGTTGGTTGTCGAAGCTGTTGTGGATGTCTGCGATTTTGTTGTGGAAGAATGAAGCTAGGGAGTCACAAAGGGTTTGAGAGGGAGTGATGTCGTTGGAGTTGGCAGAGGGGTTGGTAAACTCTTTGACGATGTTGAATAATTTTTTGCTGTTGTGGGCGTTGTTGTCTAGTCGTTCTTTAAGTGCTGCTTTCTTGGCAGTCCGGATCAGTTGGTGGTGTGTGCGGGTGGCGTTTTTGAAGGCGTCCATGGTGCTGGTGTTTGGGTCTCTTTTCCAGGCCTTCTCGAGGGAGCGACAGAGTTTCTTGGATTTCTTAAGATCATCGTTGAACCAGGAAGCGTTTTTGTAGTCTCTCTTAATTTGACGTTTTTTCAAAGGTGCTAGGTTGTCGGCGCTGTTGGTTATCCATTGGGTGAGGTTAATGTCTGCTTGGTTGGGGTTCGAGGAGAGGGCAGGGGGGTTTTGAAGAAGCGATGAGGAGATCTGGTCGAAGGTGATTTTGTTCCAGTTTCTTCGCAGAGTAGGTTGAGGATGGTTGTGGGATGTGGTCTTTTTGTAGACAAAGTGAACGCAGCTGTGGTCCGTCCAATGGAGAGCTGTGGTGTGACTGAAGGATATATGTTTCCTTGAGGTGAAGATGGGGTCGAGTGTGTGACCTGCGTAGTGAGTGGGGGTGTTAACAAGTTGTTTGAGTCCAAGGTTGGCGAGATTGTCCAGAAGGGTGGTGGCGTTGCTGTCGTTGATCTTTTCCAGGTGAAAGTTGAGGTCTCCCAGTAGGATGTAGTCCTCGGAGGGGAGGGCATGTGGTGTGATGAAGTCAGTGATATCATCACTGAATTGTGCATGGGGTCCTGGTGGCCTGTAGAGGAGGGTGCCTCTGAGTGTGGTATTGGGGTCGGTGTGGATCTGGAAGTGGAGGTGTTCGGCGCTAGCGAGGTTGACGTCTGAGCTGGTTGAGATTCGGATGGAATTCTTGTGGACGATAGCGATGCCTCCACCTGTTTTTTGGTTGGTGCGGTCTTTTCGGATGATCTTTTAGCCTTCCGGGATGGCAATGGTGATGTCTGGGGCTGAGGAGGCGTTCATCCATGTTTCTGTTAGGAAGGCGACGTCCGGAGAGATGGTGTCTAGTAGATTCCAAAGTTCGATGGCGTGTCTGTGGACTGAGCGGGTGTTGAGCAGGATGCATTTAAGGTGGTTGGTGTCAGATCTCTGTTTGGTGTTCGTGGATGTGGAGTTGGTCTTGGTGCTGTCGTACTTGCAGGAGTTGCATGTGAAGGGTCCATGGGTGTGTCCGGGGCGGCTTGGGCGCAGTTAGGGAGGCGGCTGGGATTTAGGGCTAAGAGGGTGGAGGCGTTGTATATAATGCGGGGGGGATGGGTGGAGCAGGGGCCAGGGGGACTGGCGCTAGGCGCGGGCCAGGCGCGGGCCAGGCGCGGACGGGCGTAGACGGGCTTACCTTTGGCGCACCTTCGGCGCGACTGGGGCGCGAAACGCTGCGCGTGAACGCTGCGCGCTGATGCATTTGTCATATATGGATAGTGGAGAGGGCGAAGCGTGGGAGGGGCAGCAGGGAGGCGGGAGCGAGGTTCAGGGAGGGTCAGGGACGGTCAGCAAATCAACAAAATGGCAGTCTGGTAAACAAATGTTGCGAGCGTCTCAACCAACAAAAGCCACACTGAAAATGGAGCGCTATGCAGGGCAAGACTATCTCAGGCCAGCAGAGGAAAGCGCTATATCAGGTGAAGCCAGAAAGCGCTGTGCAGGGCTAATCACTAATCACCACACTCGAAATGTTATTCTATTAGGCAGCAAGGCACATCAGTGTCACAAAGCGCGGTGCAGCTTTAAATCCCAAAATAAAATGAAATGCGAGGCAGAATTCAGCAGCAATAGGTACGATACCAGCCAGGAGAGGAGAGGAGGAGGGGGAGCGACCGTTTCTGGTGTTAGCAGGGCGGTCACCCCTCTGTGGTGCGGCACCCGGCTCGAAGAGGTGGCTACCTTGGCAGGGTTCCGGCAGTGGGACCTCATTGGGATATCCCTGTTGGGCGATGTCTGGAGCGGTACCCATTTGCGCTCCTTTCAAGACCTGCAGGCCAGGCACTCTCTCCACTCCTCCCAATTTTTCCGCTATCTGCAGCAGCGCCATGCCCTCCGCTCATACATCCCGTACGGTACTTCCTTGCCGGAATACAGTCCGCCGGAAGCTCAGATTATGACTGGTGACTTGGGGAAAGGGGGGATTTCCAGAATATACCGTTCACTTACCAATAATACCCCCAACTCCCTCTCTCAACTCCGCGATAAGTGGGAGGGCTGGCTTGGGGCTCTGGAGGATGCCGACTGGAGGGATGCCTTGATGGGCCCTAAAACTATCACGGTCTCGGCACGGCTTTGGTTGATCCAAGTCTACTTCCTGCATGCTGCCTATCTTACCCCGCTGCGCCTTCAGAGCGCGGGGCTCCGATTGGATGCCCTTTGCCCCCGCTGCTCCCACCCCCGCACAGACTTCTACCACATGGTGTGGCTCTGCCCGGCGATACATAGGTACTGGGAGTCCTTAATAGGAGAATTGATGGAGGTCTTGGGCTGGGTGGTTGCTCTGGCTCCTTCACGGGTTCTTTTGGGCATCACTGATGGATTGGATGGTAGTAGGGCCGAAAAGCTGTTTCTAAACACGGCCTTGGTGGTAGCAAAAAGAGATATCGCTGCCCATTGGCTGATTGCTACCGCACAACATTGGCACTGTTGGCGCAGGGGGGTGGACTGGTGTGCCACCCAGGAATGGCCTCTTTATGTGGCTGGGGTTCTCCCGAGAAATTTCGCCGCATTTTGGGGAAGTGGGTGGGAGTGATAGAGTTAAGATGGGCTGGTTTGATCTACAGATTGCCTCTGGATATGTTGACCTTAGGTTTGCATGTACGTCACTTTTCGTATCATTGTGGAATGTGCTTACCCTGGACTACTCTAATGCGATGTAATTCTGAATGGTGCTGTTTGTTTGGTTATATTGAAAAATCAATAAAATTGCTTATAAAAAAAAAAATGTTGATGGAAAGGTAAATCCCCTTGTATAGCTATGCCCTTGTTATAAAACAGATAAATCTAACAGGGGCCTTACATTTCCAAATTTTAAACAGTATCACTATGCTTTCTCTTTGAAACAAGATACTACATGGGTTTCTTCTGAACATCCTCTATATCCTCCTCAATGGTTACAATTAGAACAATCCCTTATTGCCCCTTTTGACTTTGAAGATATTCTCAGTTTCACTGCTCATATAGTACAATTACACTCACCTGTTATTTCTCATTCCTATAAAATCTTGAAACCTCTCTTACCCATCTCATACCCTGCAATTATCAACTATCAACAACTACCCATCGGGCATAATAAAGCACTACTTATTAATAATCTGCCCTTTTCCTGGAAGATTTGTAATTCCAAGGGTTTGCTTTGGATACCTCAACTTTTTTCAGATGATCAACTTCTGTCTTTTTCTGAGCTTCAATCAAAATTTTCTTTACCTCCTGCCTCCAAAAAACAAAATACTTTGTTATGTAATTCCCTTAACCAATATGTTACCACATTGCCGCCTATTATCTTGCCTTCTTTGGCATCTACCACACTCTTTCCCTTGCTTAGTACCAATCCGACAGCTTTTGTCATTAATAAGTCATTACAAATTCCTCCAGAAAGACTTAAATCAAAAGTTGAACTTGCCTGGAAGGGGGATTTGGTGGAATGTTGGCCTACCATTTTTTGGGATAAGATTTTGCTTAAAATCCACGAAACTACATGAGCAACGAACACTACTCAAACTCTTTACTTGGTTTCTTGCCGTTTACTTCTTACTCCTTGTACCTTAAAATATTTTTGCCCAGATGCTACCTCATCATGCTTGTCCTGCTTATGTACCACCGCAGATCTTAAACATGTGTTATTTGATTGCCCTGCTAGTCATAATTTTTTTTAATTGGCCTGCTCTCAAATTCATAAGATTTTTAATGTTGATATCCCTTTTTCTTTCACTAATATTTTCTTAGGTAGTTTGGTTCCTCAATGGCCTCATTCAGCTCCTGGTTTTAGATTAATAGATTTACTACTGGCTTTTGCATTTCACTTAATTACATCAAATTGGAAACAAGCTCATAATGTTACGTTTAGGTCTTGGTGGAATGCCCTTGTTTTCATCATAACTGAGACACAAATAATGTTACTCCTATTTCTCTTGCAATTAAAAGAGATATTTTATGGCTTCCACTAACCCCGTATTTATCCCTTTGTGCCTCGTCCTCTCAAACTAATATCTCTGTTCCGGATGAAGTGTGTAAACCACCTTAAATTTAGTTTTCACACTGCCTTTGTACAAAATTGTAACTTTGTTTTTCAAAATAATAGACACAGGTTTTTTTTGCTTTAGTGTCTACAGTGTATTAGATATTGTTACACTTCTTTATTTGATATAACAAGGTACATATTGCTCTTCCTTCTCTGCCCCTTCCCCACCCCTCATCTTCCCCTGTTTTATTACACAGTTGTATAGAGTGTAGAGTATTATATCCTTTTCTACTATATTTTCATCTGCTACTCTCTGCATTTCCTTTATATTGCTAAATTCTGCTTTGTGTTGGTTTTTGATGCCATATGTGATTATTATTCACTGTTTCTCTAAAAAACTCAAACTTAAAAAAAGAGACTCATGACACAAGTAACCAGTACCAGAAAAGATACCGGTTTTGCCAGAATGCTTAGAATGATGAGCAAATTGTTTATGTTGACTCTGTGCCCGGGAAATTCGTCCCAATAGTCTTTGTGCCTGATATTCAGATTTTTTTTTTTTTAATAGAAAGTGAATAGAAGGCAGTATGTTTGGCAATAAGGAAGATACCTGACCCAAGTAAAATACATAATTAAACATTCACATACATCATGGAATTAAGCAATTGACACCTTGATAAAAATATCTCTAAGTAAATCCACGCATTTGCAGTGTAGTATAATATTGTCAATTACAACTGTGTTATTGCAACAAGCTGTCTGAACTATTTTGTTTCGTGGGCACAGAATGGTGATGATCATCTTGTCATGACAAATGAACTGAATTACTCTTTATTCTATGATAGAATGTAATCCTAAAAGGCCTTAGAAAATAAAATAAAAAAATTGGGACAAGACATGCTGGGTCATAACACATAAAGGGAGCACTGTAAGTGCTAATGTAAGATGGAGTTGGACACATTTGTTGAGCTTGAACAGCAGTTTATTGCCATTTAGACAAGAGTAAATGGTTCTAGCACTTAAACTTTGCACTGCAAATGCTAATTTAAGATGCAGTGTGTGCCACATTTTTGGGATGACTGGTGTCTTTAATAGCTGAAGAGCTCGAGCAGCTCTATTCTAATACCGTAGGCCGTGTTAAATGCTTGCATTTCACAGGAATTTAAAGGCTGGTACTGCATTTGGCTAAATATCTTGTAGCATTTGTTGATATAGTCAATATATATAATAGACCATACCACAATAATATAATAGCCTGCAGAAAGCAGCAAAACACATCTAAAACATAACAGGGCAGCAGAACACAGTAAAACAGTAAAAACAGTATGCAACACAGCTACCACATTCCCAAAAAATACCCACATTGCAATTGCACAGCACAAGGATGCAACAACACAAAAAAGCAACATAACTCATCACATCACAACAAAATGAAAAACAATAAAGATGCACAAACCGCTGTGCCACAAATTACCGCCTCCAGAAACCTGGCTCCATAAAAAAAGGTAAAAGGTGTTTGTACCAATCACTGCCTTCACTTGGCCACAGACCTCAAATAGTGCCTGTCAAAATTGTTTTTGTGAACCAGTCTCTTGCCTTTAAAGAAATCTTTCTCCAAAAATGTAGTAGCATTCATTGGCATCTCTAAAGTGAGTTGCACAACACAATAAAATTACGCAAGGCAAAATAGCAACCAACAATAATAAAACAGTGCAACACAACAACACAGTCAAAACACAACAATCACAGCAAAAAACACAATATACGAAAAGCATAAAACATCACCACCGCAACAAAACAACAAAAGACATATGCACAAATATTCTTGTCATACATTACCACTGCCACAAATCTGCTTAACTGTTGGCGTCTGGACAAGCGCCGGGATGCCCGAGGGTAACTGTGCGCTATATAAAATTTTAAATAAATAAAATAAATAAATAAATAAATAAATAATATAATGGTAAAATGTGTTTGCACTAAACAGTGGCTTAATGAACACCAAGGACATATAATGGCACAAGCCAAGAATATTTTGTGATCTGGCTCAAAAATGTAATGTAACCCACACAATCTGTTTCACATTAAATCCAATGACTAGCACTGAAAAATGTGAACACTTTTGTTGAACACCAAAGACTCTGAAACTCTTAAGAGATTCAGTCTGATTGCACCTTAGATTCTGCAAAACCGTGTTTTCTCGAAAGAAATTGTATCTACTGTGGGATTCCTGTCTTATCTTTGTGTGATCTTTTGTTTTAATGCAGGTTTTCCTCTGTGCATTAGCATTTGCTGTTCCAAAGAAGAGGTCATTAAATCCCCAGGGAGAGCATGTAAGTGTCTGAAGGATAGCCGCAACTGGATAATGACTATACTAAAAGTATTGTTAATGGAAGCCAATGGTCAGAATGAATCAGCATCAACATGTAAGAGGCAAAGAATGGATGAGTCACCAGGACAAATCAAATTATAGCTTGAGAATGAAGAGGGCACATCTGGCAACTTTTGCTGAACTTTTAACAACTCTTATTTCAGATGCTGGAGACAAAGGCATGTCTTGTTTCCCAACAACGGGCCAAATTAATGACATTGTTTTGCAATCACAAAATCTACAGTTCACAAAATCACAGCCTTCTGACCGCCAGCCCCTAAGATGCGAAGAACACAAAATACTTTTTGAAGCTGCGATTCACAATGTGTGCTTAGCGAGTCTTGAGTTGGAAGGAGGAGAGGTTGTGAAAGTGACATCTCCCTCTTCCCTTTAATTTGTATTGCCAGATGTTTGGCATAAATTGCGGTCCCAAACCATTTATCAGATATCGACTCGAAAAAGAGGTGGCGACCATTCGAAAGATGGAAGCAGTGGAGTAGCTTCATGGGGTGGTATTTGGGGTGTTACACCCCCCTAATAAATGAATTTTCTGGTAAATAGTTGGGTACAGGTACTTTCAGTCGTTTATGGTGAGGTGTCTGTCAGATTTCACACGTAATTTTTACATGAACACAGACAAAAATGCACGTGCACTCTCTCCCTCTCTGTTTTTACAGTCTTTAAAAATGATAGCTATTTTAGAAAATATTTTGTTTTCTCTTAGTACTCCTACTAATCCGCATTCTCCCTTTCCAGTACCTCTTAGGCCCATCTCATGCACAGCGCATGTCACATCCTGCTATTTAAATTATAAACCAGCATGATTGTTGGAAAATCTAAAACACACACCTCCCAATCTTACTGACCAAGCTACGCCCCCGGATGGAAGATGTATACCACCTTGTGGACTATCGCGTTAAAGGGAACAGACAAAGGTCCAGGGAACTGCTGCTTGCTTCTCATATGTGAACTTGGATGCACTGCAGATGGCCACTTTCTGAGCTGCTCCACGCATGGCCGCTTCTGCAAACTCCCCAAACTATTATTTTAGTGCCTTGAACTCTTTTAAATCACATTGGATGGCTGAGCACTTTTCAAAGGGAACTATTAAGATCTACAATAATGATTCAGCGACTCTAGACGGCCTTCCTCCCCCAGGGACCTACAGCGCTACCGTTTGTTCTTGCTGGTGTCAATTCCCGTGCCTTGACCATTTGCATATTCCCCACCTCCCAATTTTAAAAAACGCAGAGACTCTGGCTCCCATAGAGGTGCTACTGCTGCCACATAATAATTTCTGTAAAATGGCAGGCTGCCTCCAGAATATCTAATTGGGGGTCACTTCACCCCGACAGGAAGCCCGAGATTCCTTTCATTCTATTCCAGATTGCAACAGTCCATAATTCCTCATGCTGACAGCCCGCAGGACAGCCATCCAGACTCTATGGAATGTACTCACAAAAGTGGACATCCACTGCTGCCATTGGGAGCGCACGTCTATTTTGTCTCAAAATATTTTTATTGGAATAAATTTGACGTATACAAAGATAAAAAGAAAAACATTTGTCACAATTCTTGGCTGTTACGACAAGTATACTGTCTGGCTTGTGGTTGAGCACGAGAGAGAAGGAGAAGGAGAAGAGAGAGAGAGAGAGAGAAGGGGGGGGTTTATCGCTCCAAATGGGCATCCAGGGCCGCCCACATATCACCTCTGGCCGTATGATTCGCGGCTTGGTGATTGGCGGTGATGTTGTCTGCCCCTCGTAGGAATGTTATCCAGTTGAACCAACGTTTGAACGTTGCTTTGCTCGTGTTCTTCCAGTTCCCTAGAATTGTTTTGGCGGCTGCTGTTAGCAGAACGTCAACTAGTTTGCGGTTTCCCTTGGAGTCGAGCTCAGTAGCCAGAAAGGCCATGGTTATGCCTGCTAGGCCTCGTTGTGTGTGGCTGCCTGTAATCGTGTCTATGAGGTCATATACTTTGTGCCAGAAACTCTTAACCTTGGGGCATTCGTATAGGACGTGGGCCAGGTCCCCCCTTGCTTTGTGACAGTTCCAGCAGTTATCGCTCTCCCTAGCTCCTACTGTTTCTAGCTTGGCCGGGGTCCAGTGTAGTCTGTGTAGTAGCCAGTATTTAGTTTGGGCTAGTTGTGGGGTTACCTTGTTTTTGGATGCTGAGGTCCATAGTTTGGCCCTTTCACCTTCGCTTAGCGGTCTCTGTAACTCCCCTTCCCAGAATGTTAGTGTTTTGTTGTTTAGTGTTGTGGTGCGTGGTGTGATGAGTTTGTAAATGTGGGCTATTTGGTGGCCTATTTTGTTTAAATTTTGTGAGTACTCTATGATGGTTGGTTTGTGTTTCGAGAGGTTAGCTTTGGTGATGGCCGCCTTGATTCTGAGAAAGTCATAGAACTCCTTGTTTGGTAGTTTGTGCGTGCGTTGCAGTGCTTCAAAAGTGAGTGGGTTGTTGCCCAGCTCTAATTGACTCGGCGTCGTGATACCTCTGCTATACCACTGTAGTGTGTTATCTAGGAAACCTGAATCGATATTCCTATTTTATGCCCTTGTCCGGTTATAATCAATAATATCCATACAACGGCATAATAATCATATCCATAATTCAGTCGTAGCTCATGCTGTCACATTAAGCAAGGCTACTTCTCCGGCCCCCTAGTAAGCACACCGAGTTCTCTAAACAAAACCAAGCATCCAGCAACCTGGGAAATCCCCCTTGCCTTTGTTTTGATTTCGTCCTAGAACTCCAGTAAAGCATTGTAAGAACGGCCAGTTCTTAGTGACATCTTTATTGACGTCTTATGTCCAACCTTACGTCAAACCCAGGCACCTTTCAGGTATAAATATACCAACGTTGCCTTAAGCAGACACACAGTGGTAATTCTGGAGCAGAGCAGCTATCTACTTCCGAGAGCCCAGCTGATGCGAGAGCCCATGGACGCTGCCCCTCCTCCTTGACGCGCTGAGAAAGACGCTGTCTTTTCTCCTGCCGAGAAATCCAGCTCCGGCGTTTCCAGCCTACCCTTGCGGGTTGCTGGGATATCGAGTCCTGAGAGAGAGATACCAGACCTCCTGCTTTCTATTACCCAGGTACGGAACTGACTAAACCCTTACAGAGAATTCTTGAGTCAGATTCTTGGCAAAACAAACTTAACTTAAACTGCTACTTACTTACTCCTTCCCACGTATTAGGCTTAGGTCAGGTACACCGGGGTAGGCGTATTTAGAAGCACCAGTTGAGTACGATTAGTCAATGTATATATGTATGTAAATATTTTATCTATTTTAAAGTATCATATGGCTAAGAAACCATATCAATGCTTTTACAGTATTATTTCATAATCCTCCTTTTACTGTACGCACTTTACTTTACCATGAGCATTTCAATCATGGCAATTCATTTCTCTTGTATGAGGAAGAAGACTGCTCAATAAATAACACCTTTTATTGAAAACGCCCATCTCTCTTTTCTCTGCATTCTGGTGAAACTAAGTACGCACATTTGACTGAGTGAAATAGCTGTACATTGTTTTCACACGACTCTAGTGTTACACTCTTATTCAGGGAGAGCAAAGTTGTCATGTTTTATGGTTGTCAGAAGCTAATCCCTTCTTGTCTATCCAGGGAGGTTAAACTCCTCCTCGTTTATTCGAGAAAGTTTCTAGTGACCTCTGAGCTAGCTGGCAAACCTTAAGTCTAATATAGTCAGTAGAGACCTAGATAACCTCAGTCCTACGTCTACACTGCTGAATATATTATTCCAATGCGCAGAGCCTATTGGGAATATAGGAACTACACTACATGGCGCCCAACGTTTGGTAAGGCGATAAATCTAACGCAAGACGTTAGAGTAACTCAGTCGTGCTTTTTCACACAGACCCTTTTTCCCGTAAATACTCCAAAAGACGTCTGGAGTGGGTAAAAGGTTGAAAATCCGCCGGAACTTAGTAGGAAGAGATTTCTATGTATAGTTTTTGGTTTAGTCAACGTTGAAGGATACAGTGTTCCAAAAATATTGTGCACCTAATCTTTGTTTCCTTGAAACTTGATCTGCAACAAAAACCTTTCTGTCAAGTAAAATGGCAGAAAGTGAAGAAGAAAGGGAGACAGCTAGAATAGCAGCTCAACTCCTAGAGGATGACACTAGTCTCCTGCAGACCGACCCGAATGCTATACTCATTCCGGTCAACATAAGAAAAACTATAACTCTTAAACTTATAGAGAATGGACATAGTCGTATTCGTAATTGAGGCACATGAATATCGGCAGACAGAGGTATTCTATTCATGGATAAACTTTCCAGCAGCAAACGTTGTAACACACAAATTCCACTATTACAAAATAGAGGAACCACCGGATGAGTACACTTCTTTCGAGGAGGTGGAAATCCCATTAAAATACCAAGAGCACCTGCTCTGGTTTAAAGGCGCCCTAAAACATAATAATCACATCACCAGGCTCGGTCCACTAGGTAGACCAGGAGCAACGTGGCCGGTTCTAGCCAGCTACACACCACATCCAGACATTGAAAAAATGTCAATACCAGAACTTTTAGCACAGCTAAAACAACTGATTAAAATTCGTAGACAATTAGTCCAATATGTAATGGGGACTTCAACAGTCCAACCAGCTATTAACATTCCACAGCTGACCCCTCATCAGGGGAACACAAACAAAATTACACCACAGAACATACAATCATGTCTGGGTAAAGTACCCGCAAAACGGGAACAAATTCCATTCTGGTTAGCACAAAAAATCACTCAAATAGAGGCAGTATTTCCGGATACTACCCCTACTGAGAAACACAGAATTCTGACTATCTGTCTTCCAATGGGGATCGCACCACATGTGGAGGACTGTGACACTTGGGCACAGTCTTTGCTTCCATTCACACAAAAACACATGGTGTTCCGTCCATGGCGGTAATACCCGATGTGCTAAGACAGATTCAAAATGAATACGGTCCAGAACCTGCTTTAACTCTGGGTATGAAATTACTGAAAGGCTTCAAGCAGGTCTCGGCTATATTATTAGCCAACATAAAAGGGGAAGCAGCATCTGTGGCAATCCGCCAGAAATTGAAAGAAACAGATATAGCAGAACAACCATTTGAACTTGCCAGAATCATAGAAAAATCCTATGAAGAACTAGGAAGAGATAGTTTGGGTGGGAAACCTGTAAAACCCCAACTAACTGAAAATCCTGAAAAAATATTTATTAAAAATAATCTAAACACTCCAAAAAAGAGCTGGAATGGAAATAAACCATCCACTCCCAAAGATAAAAGATTTCAGTCCAGAGGAAAGTCTCCTGGACGGAGAGAAAGATCTCCGGACCAAGGACACAAGTATCCCCAGAGGGAGCCCTCTGAGAAAAGATACAACCTTAGAAATAGGGATAATCTAAAGAAATCTGATAGATATCAAGATATTGATACACGTCCCTCTCGATCTTTTCAAACTTCCTCGCAGAAATCGGAAAGAAGAGGACGGTCAGAACAAAGGGAAGAGCACGTCAAGTCCAAAGACAAAGAACCTGCTCATCAAAGTAAAAAATTACAATTTCCAAGAAAGAAGGTAGCCAGCATTAAAATAATCAAAAATGCCAAGGATACTGAGGACACAGCTGAAAAACGGAGAGTGGGCCCAGACAGTGCTAGCCAGCGCAGCAGAAGTGGCCATAGCTCGCAAGATACTGATGAATCATCTGGAGACAGTGGACACGAATGAATACATTCAAGTGGAGTTAGCAAACCTCATAAAATATACAAGATAACATTACGTATAGAGGGAGATAAGACTAGGAAAGTAAGGGGTCTATTTTGGGATAACCTTTCCAAAGGCTATGACATCCTTTTAGCTGAAAGGGACTGGCCACCAAAGTTTGTCAGGGAGTGCCCTCATGGCGAAGAAATGATTATGCCTGCCTTCTCAAATCACATTCCAATTCATTAAAAATATACACTTGCAAGAAAGTGGGCAGTAGCCCAAGGTCCTGCATTATATAAAAATCATGTAGGATGGGATGAGGACTCTCCTCCTCACAAAATCCAATTAAAATGTCAACCAACTGCACAAAGGCAGTACCCAATTAAGCAAGAAGCTAAAAAACAGGTCAGGGAGATCTTAGATCAACTTGAATACCAGGGGGTGATTGAAACATGCACCTCACAAATGAACAATCCTTTGTTTCCTGTCTCCAAGCCAGACGATTCATATCGTCTAGTTTTGGACTACAGACACCTTAATTCATGTTGCAAGACATTTGCAGTACAAAACTCACACAGTGCAGCACTAATGAATAACATCGTGCGCAAAAAAATACAAAACAACATTAGACATCTCTAATGGATTCTTTTGTCAAAACATTGCACCTGAAAGCAGGTATTTGACCGCTTTCTCAATAATGGGCTCGCAGAAAAATTTCTGTCGACTCCCACAGGGGTTCAAGAATAGCCCAGGATTATTCTCAGCAAGAGTAACAGAGTTACTACAAATGTATGATGATGAGGCATTATCTTATGTTGATGACATCTATCTAACAGATGATGACTTGGATACTCACTTGAAAAGAGTTAACACCATAATACTTGGGTTCGCAGCAGAGGGTTAGAAATTCAACTTTAAAAAGTCACGAATTGCCCATCTGACTGTCCTGTTTTTAGGATATGAATTATCAAGTGAAGGCAAAAGCCTAGCAGACAACTTCTTAGAAAAGTGTGCTGTACTCCAAGCACCAAAAACGCTGAGGAACTTACAATCAATACTAGGTTTCCTGAATTTCGGAAGGACTTACATTCTAAATTATGCAGAGAGGGTTAAACCTCTCTATGAATAGGTATAAAACCAGATTTAAAACCAGATTTAAACCAATCAATTGGACTCAAAAACACACAGAAATTTTGAGATCATTGCAAACAGACATGTTAGCAAAAACAAAATTGCAAACTTGCGACAATACACGCAACCTTGTAATCCGAGTCATCCCAGGAAGATGGGGATTCACGTACCTGACCTCTAATGAGGGAGAAAAGGTACCAATAGCATACAAATCACATTTGTACACAAAAGCTGAAATGAAATTTAGTTCAACGGAAAAAATTCTAACTGCGGTTCAGACTGCTGTAGCAACAGAAAGAACTCTAGCACAAGATAAACTAATAATAATTGTTACACCAGTACCAGCCCTAGAAGCGGTAACAAAGGCAAGCATTCCGAATGCTAAAGCGCTACATCCGAGATGGATCCAATGGATTAATTCTCTTGTTGCAACAGACGTAGTTTACGAATTTGATCCTAATTTAAAAACACAAGAATTTCTACAATATGAATATGAATGTCCTCTGCCGACCGAAATCCTGCCTCTAGAACACTACGGCTGTATAATATATATAGACGGATCAGCACAACATGCAGTTGGGGGTAAGCAAGCTTACAGTGCTGCGTGCGCGATTGTTAAAGGTCGTTGGCACGAAGGAAAATTTAGACCACTTGTCACTAAAACACAATCTCTAGGAGATTGTACAGCTCAGCGAGCTGAACTACTAGCATTTAAGATGGCGCTTGAAAATACCGATCGCGAATTCCCCACACTCATAGTGTGCAATTCATACTACTGCGTTCAGTCTTACAATCAATACTTGCAAGAACTGGGTTCAAAACGGTTTCAAAGATGCAAAAGGTGGCACAATCAAGCATAAAACGCTTTGGGAACAAGTAGTTCTTTTACAGAAAGAACTACAAAAGACTCACGTGATCCATACACTGAGTCATCAACGTGATGGCGTTCACGTTGCGGGGAATTCATTGGCTGATGAAGCCGCGAAGGCAGCTGTGCAAACGGCTTCCATAGCTGCTATCACCCGGTCAAAAACAAAAATAGACAGCGATATATTGCAAGCTGTCAGTGCTACGGTAAAAGATGATATAATATCGCTCCCGAAAGGCTTTCCAGTAAAGTACTCATACATAACTGATGCGAATAATGTTTCATTTGCTCGAATCCCTGGAGTGGGGGATAGGGCAGTTCCAAACATGGAACACGGGTTAGGACTAATTACAGCGGCACACGAAGGGCTCGCCTCTACACATGCTGGTGTTTCTGCCACAGTATCGTTATTAAAACAGAGATATTGGTGGCCACGCATGAGAAAACAAACTAGGAAGTATGTTCTAGAATGTGAAATATGTCAAAAAATGAAAGTATCAACAGTGAAACGACCAGAACAGACGCCCCTTCTAATCTCGGATAAACCCTTAGCATGTGTTTACCTGGACCACTGTGGTCCCTTACAAAGGGATGGCAACTATAAATATATCATGGTAGCAGTGGATTCCTGTACAAGATTCATTTGGATGTGGCCCCAGCGCTCGGCTGACGCCAGAACTGTTATAAAAGATTTGCGAGTCTATATCGGCACATACGCAATTGGCATGCTACATTCTGACCAGGGTCCTGCTTTTAGCTCTCGAGCTTATAAGGAGGCCATGACCAGCATGGGCATTGCATTGCGGTATTCTTGTCCCTTCCATGCTGAGGGAAACGGGATTGTAGAAAGAAAAAACCGAGACATAAAGCAATCTATAACGGCGAGGGTATTAGGTACGGGTACTGGGTGGGTCCAACATTTAACAAGTGTCCAACGTAGTCTTAACAATCTGCCAAGAAATTCTCTAAAAGGTTTCAGTCCGTATGAACTATTGTTCGGTACTAGAATGCATATTCCGCACTTAGATAGTCAGACTTCAGTGGTAGAAGAAAAATGCTTTGATATCAAAGATCGTTTGGCTATTTTACAGGACTTAAATGAAACAAGAAAAGACCTGAGCAACGTAAAGCTAAAACACCAGCCAACAGCCACTGAAGAGAAACCACCTGTCCCAGCAAGGCCTGTCTGGATTCCAAAGATTGGGGATCTGGTCAGAGAGAAGATCGCGGTAAAGAAGGAATTTGGGCCTTCTTACAGAAAAGCAGTACCTGTCTTAGCTGTCAACGGAACAAGATCAGTTGTACTACCGCCCCTTGCTGGTAAAAAGGAGAACTGAGTTGTATCCATCAACCTGGTAAAACCACAATCATGTGGCCGATAATAAGTAGTAGGCCCAGTGGACTCCCAAGAAATAGCAGAAGACCAAATGTTGCTACAATCCAAGAGGTTCAAACTGAGAGATTAATCACATTTGATAAAACTGCAGTGATTAAAAAGGGACTGTGCAATAATGCCATGGAACTTGTGCCTCTTGAAGCCCAAATTGAAACAGTTCATCATGAAACACCTGTCTACAACGATGTAGCCACAGACTATGCTAATGAAACAAAGAAAATTCCAAAAGCAAATAAAAATCCGGAAGCGATTCGAACAATTGTCAGAACTGCATCTGGCTACTTCATCAATTTCGATGACTTTTCTGAGGATCCAAGCGAGCCTGAAGAACAGCCAACAACAAAAAGTGTTAAAGACAAAGTAACAGAACTCTTTCATCAACTCAAAGAAGCCTATCTGATTTCTCCATGGATTGAATTTTGGATTGTGTTAGGTGTACTTTTCCTCCTGATTTGGCTCATCATGGTTCTTTGTTTGGGAAAATTCATTGAGGGAAAATATAGTACAATGGACACAGCAAGTCAGAACATCAACTTGGTCCTAAAACCACACAAGTCATCTCACATCGAGAAAAGAGAACTATCATCTGTGAATGTCACAGCCAATCTAATACCCGGTGGGGTAGCTTGGGACAAAACAGATTACGATATTTATGGCCCGGTCGAGCTCTTGAAGTATCCACACCAGTTCAAAATTTCATTGAGTGACTTTGTAAAACCGAGCACATTCTCTGATGATTGGGACTTTGAAAGTATTAATGATATGATGTCAGATTTAGTAATGTCAGCAAAATTTACAGAACATGATTACTTGCAGGGTTCATCTAATTATGACGAATTGTACTGCTACAACCACTTTGCGCATCACTATTTGCATAAATCTGCTCAACCTAGAAATGTTTTAAATTATAATCAATGGGAACATTGTGCAACTCCACCAAAAGGCAGTTCAAAAACATTTTATGAGAAATTCCCATACTTCTCAGGGTTTAACACAAGTGAAGCAGAGGTCTTTTATTTCTAAATGTTAAATAAGACAGGAATGAAAACAATGCTGACAAACAGTAAATTAATCTATTCAGAAGCATTTTATGAAAAAAGACTACATTTGTTTTTGATTTTTGGAAAAACAATATTGAAACAAAAACAATCTGGGGTACCAAAGATTGGCAGGTCCAAGGTATAGAATCTTTATTTAGAGCCTGCATGATCCCAGAACAAATTATATTCTTGAATGATACCATTCAACAGACAACCTGTCTTGGCCTAGCCAAAATTAAAGACTTGAACAAACCGTCTATTCCAAAGCCAACACCTGACAGTAATAGCACTACAGATGTTGAGATAGACGTATCCCATATTTTTAACCATAACAGAACACATCTTGATTGGAAAAAATGGTTGATCTGGCCCACAGACACAAATAACTGTCAAGATAGATTCCTGAACAAAATACAGGGGTTCAAATTAACCAGGCCAGACCCTAGATACTCCCAGAGACAAAATCCAGGGATAGTAACAACATACAGTGTAGGAAAACTCTGCCTCGAATGGCTACACACATCCACACTGGCAGAAATTAAGCAACACTTGACTATACTTAAAGACGGTGCTGACTTGCGTGATTTCATAATGGGACCACGCAAACAGCGCCAAAAACGTTTCATAGCGGCCGGTATATATGCAGCTTACAACGAAGCTTGGAAAATAATGCAAATTGAAACAGCAGAAAAAATACTGGAAATTGACGTATAAATTTGGAAATATCACTTTCTGTTGTGGACAATGGGTTAATGACTCTGTCTTCCAGAATATATTCACTGGACAGTATTGTACCATCTGCTATAGATATAATAGAGCAGGACTTACTAATGTTACAACATGGTCAGTCCCAATTGCGTTCTATTGTACAGCTTGGCTGGACGTTACAAAATCTGCGTTCAGGCTACGTGCCTTGGCGTTTAATCAACACAACGTGATTATTCTCTATCTTTAACCTTACTGATACACAAATCAGCCTGGCACAGAAAGGAGCGGAATATACAATTTTGAGCATTGAAAAACTAGAGAGATTACCATTGACAATGTCAGAACGACCTGTCATTGAATGGATAATACACGGAATAATAACTATTCCAATACAACTTTCAAATTTAAATTCTGTCAAGAATATATACCAGCAGGCCAGTATGAAAGGTTAGGTAAAGGGTACATTAAGTCATCATGGAAATTACCTTACACACACACATGTTATAGTGAAAAGGAACAGAATGTATTTCTCAGTGGTAATAATTGTAAAAGATCACTAAGTGGTATACTTCTATGTCAAGGTATTAACCTGCATGGGGCCTGTGAGGGGACTTCAAATAACCTTTCATGTCACCAGCATGGCACACCTGCAACTCGAATAGAGCCATTCTTTAGACGGCTTTCTAAGGGGAGCTATATTCTAATAGTGGAGCACAGATGTTGTGGCATGGTGCCAGGAAAAGCTTATCTAGTTAGCGTTAGTTCCATGGTCACTTGCTGTATGCAAGTATTGTTTCCAAACAGCACTCCAGACAGGGAGGAAAACATTTGGCCATTTTTGAATATCTCTTCTATTCGAATTGATACTTTAAGCAGAATAAAGTCTGTCCTTTTGCAGACAACTGTGCCCTTGACGTCATCAAAAGAAACGTATGATCTGCAAGTCGCAAGGACAACGGCAGAGATACATAGCCTTTTATCAGCAAATTGCCCCCTACATTTCGCAGAAATGTTAAGCCAAATCCTAAACATGTCCGATACTGGCGGTATCCCACATGTATTTAAGACAATTTTTTCGGGACTGTTAACACCCTTCACAACAGTTCTGGGCATTTTTCCTAATTTTGTCCATTCTGTCTTTGGTGGCCTACCACTCCTGTTGGGACTCGTAGCAGGCATTTTATTTTTGATTCTCCTGCTTCGTTATGGCAAGCCAAAACGCAGACAAGACTGCAGCAACAATGGAAGAAACGATGCTAGCTATACGCTATCGGGACCGCATAACTAAAGTCCTTGGATTAGCCCAGCTAAGAGATCTGAATATGACCTGGTTTCTTTCATTCAGACCCATCTGGCAGAATTGTATCTTACCTGTGCTTCGATATATGCTATGCGGAGAAGAATGCGTGTTGGACGTCTGTCTTACACCTCAATTAGAAGTACCATTGGATACAGATACTTTGCTAAGTCCTGTAACGGCTCATGCATCGTGTTGTCCCCAGCGGTTACCCATCCTGATGACGGCATTCGTTGAGACTTCACCACTGCGATTAAAGGGTAGTGAAGTACGAGACGAGAGCAACATCACCCAGGTACGACCTTCTGTGAGCACTGCTGATCCTGTCATCGATGATAGCAATCATGCTCACGACTGCACAGTTGCGGCATTTTCCAACTTGGTCGAACTTTCACCTGAAGCGGTAAACCACTTTTTTGAAAGTCTGTCTGAAATGATGTTTTCCCCCGAACAAAAAGAATAACTTTAAAGCAAACTAGTACACAGAGTTCCCTGAACTCTGAATTCGGCCTTCGGCTTTGATAAACAAAAGCTACTGAACATATTTGGAACTATATATTTTTTTCTTTCTCTCTCCCCTGAAAGCGAATTTTTTTTTTTCCCGATTCCAAAATATTTACTTTTTTTGGCACATGTACTCTGCTTAAAGTAGAACTATTCTTAGAGAACAGAGCTTCTATTTTAGGACCTCTAAAGACAATATATCACGTCTAGCACATTTACAGCAACTGTATTTATATGTGATGGAATGGTCTCGCACCTTTTTTCTGTATTAAGAGCCATTTCATGTGTAAATTTCGCAAATCATTCATGCTGATATATATATGCATGCTTTTTTAATGAATGATTACACTGCTTGAAACACGTACAGTACCTATAATCATTTTCATGTATTTCGCATACACCATTTCAAATGCAAAAATGTATTTTGGGGTGGGTTGGTATAAACGTGCACCTTTTATGTTTACTATTGCTTAAGTTTTAGTAATGATGGACATTAATTCGTGGAGTGGGTGTAGTGTGTTATCTAGGAAACCTGAATCGATATTCCTATTTTATGCCCTTGTCCGGTTATAATCAATAATATCCATACAACGGCATAATAATCATATCCATAATTCAGTCGTAGCTCATGCTGTCACATTAATCAAGGATACTTCTCCGGCCCCCTAGTAAGCACACCGAGTTCTCTAAACAAAACCAAGCCTCCAGCAACCTGGGAAATCCCCCTTGCCTTTGTTTTGATTTCGTCCTAGAACTCCAGTAAAGCACTGTAAGAACTGCCAGTTCTTAGTGACATCTTTATTGACGTCTTATGTCCAAGCTTACGTCAAACCCAGGCACCTTTCAGGTATAAATATACCAACGTTGCCTTAAGCAGACACACAGTGGTAATTCTGGAGCAGAGCAGCTATCTACTTCCGAGAGCCCAGCTGATGCGAGAGCCCACGGACGCTGCCCCTCCTCCTTGACGCGCTGAGAAAGACGCTGTCTTTTCTCCTGCCGAGAAATCCAGCTCCGGCGTTTCCAGCCTACCCTTGCGGGTTGCTGGGATATCGAGTCCTGAGAGAGAGATACCAGACCTCCTGCTTTCTATTACCCTGGTACGGAACTGACTAAACCCTTACTGAGAATTCTTGAGTCAGATTCTTGGCAAAACAAACTTAACTGAAAACTGCTACTTACTTACTCCTTCCCACGTATTAGGCTTAGGTCAGGTACACCGGGGTAGGCGTATTTAGAAGCACCAGTTGAGTACGATTAGTCAATGTATATATGTATATACATATTTTATCTATTTCAAAGTATCATATGGCTAAGAAACCATATCAGTGCTTTTACAGTATTATTTTATAATCCTCCTTTTACTGTACGCACTTTACTTTACCATGAGCATTTCAATCATGGCAATTCATTTCTCTTGTATGAGGAAGAAGACTGCTCAATAAATAACACCTTTTATTGAAAACACCCGTCTCTCTTTTCTCTGCATTCTGGTGAAACTAAGTACGCACATTTGACTGAGTGAAATAGCTGTCTATTGTTTTCACACGACTCTAGAGATACACTCTTATTCAGGGAGAGCAAAGTTGTCATGTTTTATGGTTGTCAGAAGCTAATCCCTTCTTGTCTATCCAGGGAGGTTAAACTCCTCCTCGTTTATTCGAGAAAGTTTCTAGTGACCTCTGAGCTAGCTGGCAAACCTTAAGTCTAATATAGTCAGTAGAGACCTAGATAACCTCAGTCCTACGTCTACACTGCTGAATATATTATTCCAATGCGCAGAGCCTATTGGGAATATAGAAACTACACTACACCACTCTTTGTTTTCTAGTATATTCCCTTTGTATGTTACCTTGGAGTTGTACCATATTGATTCCCATTTGGAGCCTTTGATGCTGACCCCCAGTTCCCTGTCTACTCTTAGTAGTGCCGTCTTTGTGTTCCTGATGATTGCATTCTTTGCTACAGGGTGTCTGTTGGCCGTTTGCGCCATGATTGGGTCTGCTCCCCCCAGGATGCATCTTTCAAGGTCGAGCCAGACCGGCACGTACTCTGGTGTCGGGGAGATCCAGTGTGTGCCCTGTTTAGCAAGGCAGGCCATCTGGAAGGCCTTGTATTTCTTAAGGTTCAGCCCACCTTGGTCTTTCTTTAGTCTAAGCTTTGATAGGCTAATTCTGGCCCTTTTGCCCACCCAGAGGAATGAGGAGATTGCTTTGTCTATATTTTTGTGAAAGTCTGAAGTCAGGGTTAGTGGCAGCATGCTCAGCAGATAGTTTAGCATTGGTGTGATCATCATCTTGATCGTCTCTACTCAGATGGCTCGGAAACAGGAGAGGCAGGCGGCCAATAAACGCGAAGATACAACCTTGGCAGCATAGCGGCATTAACATACCTAAACAATGCCCACCTCAACACGCCAACATGGCGGCACCAATGACCACTATAAACATGTATCTTCCTCATGACCGCCACGGCAGGCCCGCGATCCAGACTCACTACCTAAAGTACCTTGTATCAGTCAAGAACGCTACCAATCACAAAGCGGCGGGAAGAACTGCAGGTGATACCACAGAACACTCCGTACGACACATCTACCTCAACAGACTCTTGATCCTTGAACAGACCTTTGAACTTGTATTTGAACTCGAAACTTTGAACTTTCTCCTACAGTATTATGTTCCACTCAGGGATGAACGCACCACGTGCAGACACCAGCAGTCGGAAAAGAATATCCTTTTGCCTGGGAGGCACAGCACAGCGGGGGGGAACATCGATCCCGGGGGGGGCGGGGGGCGGAGGACCGTTGCTGTCGCACGTTTACAGTACGTTGACAGGGGGAAGGGGGAGGGGGGAGGGGGGAGAGGGTCGGGCGGGGAGCCAGGCGGCACGGACAATCATAACCTTGTGGAGTCACTTATTCTCTTTTTCCTTCTTTCTGTCTTTTTACACACCACAGCTCCCAAGCACACCCCGGGGGTGGGGCCGCACATGCAGAGTGGGAGGTGACCTCTGTAGACCCAAATCTGCCACCACGGACCAACTCCAGCACAGGCGCAAGCACAAGCGAAGAACACAAACCACCATGACTACACCCACCACACAGTCCCTAGCGCAAATAGGGGCAGATATCAAGATTGTATCCCTAAACGTCAAGGGCCTCAACCACCCCGTTAAACGCCGGAAGACACTAGAACATCGATATAGACTCAAGGCCGACATATATGTCCTCCAAGAGACCAGAGTGTCGGTTGAGGATGCAAATCGACTCAGGGCAAACTGGATAAGCGAGGTGGTTTGCTCACCAGCCTTAAACAAGAAGGGAGGAGTGATTACCATCATAAGCAAGAAAGCAAAGTTCAGGGTACACGACCACCAAGCAGACACAAAAGGCAGAAGGTTACTCACTTGTATCAAAAGAGGAGAAGAGACTATACACATAGCCAACATCTACGGCCCGAACTCGACAGACAAAAAATTCTGGGAAGAGGTAGGAAGCGAACTCAGCAACATCCCACCAGGGGAGCGCACGTTCATTTTGGATCGGCTGGATACCCCCAATTACATCACACAAGGCATGGGCTGCTGAAATATTTGCGTACAATACGATCTTTGAACTGTATGAAACACCTGCGCCCCCAGGGGCATTCTAAGGGTACTACACCCTATTTTGGCACATTTCGCTCTCTCAGTATAGTGTTATCATGCACTGCATTTACCATGATGAATTGAGGCAAATTAAGTGTTGGGATGTGAGGCAGGGTGCTCCCACCCTCCTCCTGTTTGAAAAGGCTCCCTTGAGCTACTGAGCCAATGAGCTTGTGTTGATGCACCTGCACCCAGTGGGTAATACAGAGACCTGACAGCACTTTGGGCAGCATTTCAGCACCCCCGTAATGACTTGTTGCTCTCTACTGATGAAGGAATTAATCCAGAAACATGTGTCTAGTGTTACATAGCACAGACTGTACCAACAAGGGTTAAAATGAAAGACTGCTACTGAAGTAGGTGTTATCATACACTTAATGGCGTAGCTTCAGGGGGGTGTTTGGGGTGTTACATCTCATAAATAAAGGTATTTTCTAATAAATAGTTGGGTACAGGTGCTTAAAGTTGGATAGGTGAGGTTTTGTCAGATTTCACTTGAGATTTTTACACACACACACATACAGCCAAAAACACATATACTTTTGTGTGTGTTTTGAGTTTAAAGAACCCCTAACAATTCCCACTCTTCTCCCTTTCCACTGCTCTTTAGCTTCCCCATGCCCTGCTTCTCATATGCTGTATTGTTGGAAAATCTAAAGCTCCACCCCCAATCTTACTGACCAAGGTACACCCATGTATGTACTTTATTTACCACGATGCATTGGAACAAATTGAGTGCCGGGATGTGATGCAGTGTGCTCCCACACTTTTTCTGTTATAAATAATCATGGCAATCCCTGGCACTTTAACGGAGGCTGTAATTCTCCATACTTGCACTCTAATTTCAGTGACTCTCCTGGAAACAGCAGTTTCAGCCCTGTAATTGGCTATTAATTATGAGGTTGATTAGTAAAATGTACTATTTCCTGTGATTTAGGAACTGGAAGCAATACATTTATTTCCTTTTACCTCACAAGAACACAAAAAAATGAAACGAGGGAGCACCACAATCCACTCCCAGAAAATGTCAAATGTCAGGGTCTAAAGCTTCACAACAGCTTTTGTTCTCTGAAGAAATACAAAACACTAACAGCCTGATTCATGAAGCTAAATTGCACTCGCAAAGGGCAAGATTCTCAGAATCTTGCCTTTTGCGAGTGCAATTTTGGCATTTGGGATTCACAATCCCAAATACAAAAATCGCTAATGAAGAATTAGCTAATATGCGAGAATTAGCATTTAAGGAATCTCTATTAGAGATTCCTTAAATGCTATTCATGACACTTTCAAAAATTGCGATTTTGCAAATTTGGGCCGCTATTTACCGAGAGGTCAGACCGCTCGGTAAATAGCAAAAACTTAGAAAAATGCTTTTAAAAGCATTTTTCTAAGTTGCATGTTGCACACACACATGTCCTTTGGACATGTGTGTGCGCAACACCTGTTCAAATGTGCATTTTAGGGGTGCTACAGGGTGTCCTTTGGACACCCCTGGCACCCTTAAAATCGCTATCTTATTTGCGAGTAGTAAATTGCTACTCGCAAATAAGGGATACTCCCCATTCATTCCTATGGGCCTTTTGGCCCATAGGAATGAATGGGGAGTTATTCTTTTTTTGCGAGTAGCAATTTTCTACTCGCAAATAGAGAACATGTAGGAATCGCTATTTATTTAGCAATTCCTACATGAATACCGTTTTGCATGTCCTCAATAGCGAGTCGCTATGATTCGCTATTAGGGCCACGCAAAACGGCCCGTACATGAATCAGGCTGTTAGAGCATTGTTAAAAAGTTCACCAACAGATACCTGAGCTATTCATGGACCACTTGAAGATCTTCAAAAACATCTGTGGGACTTGCCTCAGCTGAGCATGTGGAAATGTTGGCATTCAAGCTACAGATAGACACCTCTGAAAAGAGACTGATGGATCTAGAGAAGAAAGTATTAAAGGGACCAGATTAGGGCTCAGAGCTATGGAACCTTCAGAGAAAAGTTGCTGAGTTGCAGGACAAGGGTAGGAGGGAAAATATATGTTTATTTGCACTGCCAGAAAGAAAAGAAAAGGAAGATATTGGGTCTGATTTAGATCTTGGCGGAATCTGTCCTGCTGTGGCTTTTTCGATGGACTTCCTGCCCACCGACTTGGTGGTCCTCCTGCCCTGTTTAGATGTTGGCTATTGCATAGACGAAACACCGCTGCAGTCCCGCTATCACAGCCAGGAAATCTCGACAGAGTTGATGGCAGGATAGGCAAAATCGGCTGTCGGAGAGAGGACAGGCATGTTTCACCACTGGGTCAATCACGATATGCCTTCCCGTTGACACAATTGTGGCGGGAAACCTCCACACCTGAGTTGGTGGAATGGGAAGCATATAAGGCACAAACTCACCTTTAGTCACCTTCTAACTTCCTGTTCCGCCACTGACCAGATCCTACACATCCTGGCTCTTCTGCTGCTGGCTGATCACAATGCAAATCAACCCTGTCATCGCCGGAACCAAAGATAATCTCCCTCATTACCTGTTACCTGTTTTCACTTGGCTGTTCACATATTCTCAGGACTCGTGCATTAATAAATTACTCACAAAAAATAGTACACCAATGTGCAATGCATATGTCTCTAATATTAACGTTTAAGAAATTTAAAGTAGCACACCTGTATACCCACATTGTGTTCATAAATCAGGTGACTGCTGCACTGCAAAAAAAGGACACTTGCACAAAAAAGGATATGAAATCAAAATTCAGAAACTAGCCATGCAGGTGTGTGGAAAGCTGTGCTTAATTTGAGTCTGTGTATTTTGGTGCTCAGCACTAGCAATTAATCAACAATACTGGCGCTTTTCATGAGCACCAGTTAAGGACACATTCACATTAATTTATGGTAGGCAGGGGGAGATTAAGTGATTTTCACAAGATGTAGAAATTGCACTAGATAAGCTGTAACCTTCAACTCATAGATTGCCTGGAATATCAATGGCAGTACCAATTCTGAAGCACTCTACATATTCATCCATGTAACATTTCCCCTTGTCTAGTGCAAGTCCTGTATTGTATACATTATCCTTCTTCACATCATAGTACAAGGTGAAATGCATATTTGTACATAGTTATCAGTAGTCAAGGTGAAACAAACACACCTTGTAGTAAAATATCCTTAAATAATGTCTCAACATCTATTTGTAGGTGCTAGTGTCCACTACTTTGTCGCCTGGCTTCACCTCATTTCAAATCACCATCATATCTCATGTGAACCAGTGTATGCACTTTACATAGTAGACATTTAAAAAGCATGTAGTAGTTCCTGTCTTCATGCTAAAGAAAAATAGGTGCTACAAATTTTACACAGAAACATTGCTAGGTAAAGCTTGGTGAAAAGAAAAATTGTGATTTATTCAAAGTGAAAAAGCTTGCAGCTACTATGAAACTAGGCAAAGGCCAGTCCATAAGTGTGCACACAGTCTTGCGCACAGCAGGAGACCCTCCCCGGGAAGAGGTACTTTGTGAGCAGAACATGCACTTCAAAGATGTTACTTGGGAAGGGGGGGTATGGGTTTGGGTTGGGAGGGGTGCCCTTAGGTTTGGAAGGGAGTGTTTGGGAGTGGTGGTTCGTGGGTTTGGGGGGTGGTTATGGGAGGGGTGGTCTTGGGTTTGGGAGGAGTGTGTGGTTTTGGCAGTGGTGGCAATGTTTTTGGGATGGGGCCTCAGCCTTTTTAGCGGGTACCTTGGGGTAAGTAAGGTCTTTTGAGTGGTGGTTTGGAAGGTTGAAGGGGCTGGGTTGAGGTGGACAGGGTAGGTGTTTGTTTGAGAGGGTAGGGTGTAGTTGAGCTCAGGGCAAGAGCAAACAGAAGACTTTTAGGGAGATAATGGTTAGAATGGTCGGGAGGAGAGTTGGGATTGGGAGGTAGACGTAGTGGAAGTGTCTGTTGTGCATATGTCTGTTGATGGTGCAGGTGTCTGTGGGTGTGGCGTATTTTGTGAAGATTTGGGTGTGTCTTGCTTTGTTGGTGTGTTTTGTATGGGTGAGTGTGGGTGTTCCTGTTTTTTGTGTGTGTGTGTGTTGTGGGGGTGAATAGTGCGGTCATGGTGAATGTGTCTGAAGTGGTGGGTGTGATGTCTGGGGCTGTGTTGGTGGGAGTGGATGTGTCTGTGGTGGTGAGCGCAGTGTATGTGGGTGTGCCGGGGTGGTGAATGTGTCTGTGATGGTGGGTGCAGTGTATGTGGTTGTGCTGGGGGTGTTGGATGTGCCTGTGGTGGTGGGTGCAGTGTATGTAGTAGTGCTGGGGGGTGGCGGATGTATCTGTGGTGTGGGTGCTATGTATATGGTAGTGCTGGGGTGGTGGATATGTCTGTGGATGTGTCTGTGGTTGTGGGTGAAGTGTCTGTGGTTATGTTGAGAGTTGGGGTGGTGTCTGTGTTCGGATGCATGGCTCTTTTTTGTATTGTCTGCATTTGTGTGTGGATGTGTAGCTTGTGTCTGTGTGAGTGGGTGTGTGCAAAGTTGTGCGTGTGCCTGGGAATGGCCTGGGAATAGGGAATTTGGATGGGGACGGGGTGGGAGGTGGGGCACAAGGTTAAGATAGTTGGGAGTCTGCGGTCGGTGATGAAGCTAGACCTTGAAAAGACCTCTGTGGGCCAGACATAGTGCAGTGAATTCCTTCTAAGTAGGCTACCATGTGTTGCAATTGGCTGCCAAGCACCTGGATGGCCTTCAGTAGTGCAATCTGGCCTATAGAGATATTCGATACAAAAGGAAACCGGTCCCAGGATGCTTGTTTCCGGTCCAGGGAAGACATGGCTTGGCAGTTCGGGATGGACTGTTCCCATGAGGCACAGGGTCAGACTGATTTGCATATAGCCATGTCTGAATTGGGGTGGCTGAGTGAACTAAAGAATGGTGATGGATTAAACCCAGATCAGTTGACTGGGGGTGAGTGTTTGATTTGTTCAAACGCTCTGTCCATCATCCCCTTTTGTATCGCTTTGTTCGCCCTAAGTGTGGCAGGGTATGCTCAGACGTGAGTCCCTTGTTCACTTGGCCACTGGATTCAAGATAGCCTGGCTGATGAGGATTATGAATCCGAAACCGGTCCCAGGATGCTTGTTTCCGGTCCAGGGAAGACATGGCTTGGCAGTTCGGGATGGACTGTTCCCATGAGGCACAGGGTCAGACTGATTTGCATATAGCCATGTCTGAACTGGGGTGGCTGAGTGAACTAAAGAATGGTGATGGATTAAACCCAGATCAGTTGACTGGGGGTGAGTGTTTGATTTGTTCAAACGCTCCGTCCATCATCCCCTTTTGTATCGCTATAGAGATATTCCTCAGGTCAGTAGCCTCCACACTCAACGCAGCCTGGGGTGCAGGGGGTGAGGTGCCTGGAGCGAAGGAGATCCCAGGCCTTCTAGCGGGCCTGGGAAGACCAACTGGGGGAGGCAAGAGGGAGGGTGGAGATGGTACTCTGGGTAGCAGACAAGGATGCAGGAGTAACTGTAGCTGTACGGTCCACCACCACTAAGGGAGTGCTTGCTGGAGGAGGCCTCCAAAGAAGATGTGGTGTCACAGGTGGCCTCTGTTGCACGCTCCTCATCCTCCAGGCCACTGCGTCTCTCGGTATTGGTACCAGAATCACTGTGGCCAATTGCCTCCCAGCCGACATTGGCAACTTCTCCTACTCCTACCCTGGATGATGCTGAAACCACTTATGCAATATTATGATTGTATCTGTGTAAACAGAACAGAACATGAACTTTGACCACAAAACAGTTGCCAGGTGTTCAGACTTTACCTGCTTCAAACCTCTCAACTTCATTCTACATTACCAAAAACGCTTGCGTGTAGGCAACATTTTCAGAAGACACTTGGTCACAGTTATGTCATTCCCCATAAAAGCTCCCATATTATGTATGATGTTGTCTCTTATCCGTTATTATGTCTCTCCTGAAACCGTTCCACACCTCAGAATAGTGGCCTTTGTTGTTCAGAATAGTGAACTGATGTCACCAAAAAGAATATACATCAACAATACCTTTGTGCTGTGTATTAGGTAGGCCAAAATATCTGCATCCTTATCATTATCAATAAGTAAAGTATGAATCAATGTCTTTCAACATATACTGAAATGTTGTGTCAATATTATCTAAAACTGAAAACAGGTTAGCTTTGTTTTGACATTTAACAATGGAAACACTCACTTCAAGTCACTAAAGTATATGTAAAGTTATACATCAATTCTGTGCTGACGTAGCTTAGCAATGTATCACATACTATGACTTATGCCTTAAGACACTCATGGGTGAGTTAGCGTGCTACACAAAACCATGACTGATTGATTGATACTGTCAACATTCTTATGCTGTTTAAGACAGTCTGAATCTAATATCTGTGTGGATTGACAAATGACGTCTACAACATAAGTAAATACATAGCCCTTGAAACATTTCTAATACACTTCAGTACAGAGCATGGGACGGGGAGACCAGGACTCGGAGTAATGCATATTACTGGTGAGTAACCGGGCATTTCAATTGTTGTCCATTTAACATCATTCAGGGGCATATTTCAAACACACGCAGAGGAGAGAAACAGCAGCAAAGTGGAGGAGATCGTGAGAGCAGCAGTGTTAGGAGGCAAGAGAGCTTTTTTAAGGCCATAAATGATATTTGTGAAGGATAAAGGACAATAAGCAAATATTGCTTCAAAATATGTAGTTACCATATACATTTTTGTCAAAATACATGACTTATGTGTTACTCATCAAATATGTTGCTATGTATGATGTAAACAAATGTGAACCCTGGGAGAGTGTGGAGACAACCGTCACCATTGTACTGCCCATTTCCGGGCCTTGCCACATGGAAGAAAGGGATATAATCAAGAAGTTCTGGTTGAATAGGCAAACTATACTGGTTTTATGTCATCACCTGAAGCCAGATCTTTAGCCTCATAACAGAAATCCCACGTCTATTACACCAATTGTGAAACTCATGTCAGTACTTAATTTTGTGGCCACAGGATCCTTCCAATACACTGTGGCAGTATCCGGTGGTATGTCACAACCAACTTTCAGTGATGAGCTACAGGAAGTCCTATCTTCAATGATGAGACACATCAACAGCTTCATCCAGTTTCCAAGGCAGCTGGATTTAGACAATCTAGAGGGTGTATTCTACGGTTTGGGCTGCCTACCACATGTGGTTGGAGCAATTAATGGCACACATATTGCCTTAGTCTCACCACACACCAGAGAACAGGGCTAACGATATTGAAAGGGGAGAGGATGCAGCCTTATGGCTAGAGCAGTAGACCTCGAAGCTGGGGAAGCGGGTTCGAGTCTCGGCAACAGCGCTCACCATTCTGTGATTCTGGGCATATCTCTTAATCTCCCCGTGCCTAAAAAAAAAAAATGTATGTGTCCATCTGTATTGAAACTGGTGCTCATGTAAAGTGCTCTGATACCCGATTCCTCGGGTCTAGTTTGGGCTATATAAAACTTTACAAAAAAAAAAGAACTTCCACTGAATCAACGCGCCAGTTATCTGCTTACCATATTTGTACATCATAAGCCGCTGTGCCCGTTTCCCCTGCTCTGCCCATGATTCCTGTGTACTACGGGACTACGGGGCAGCCCCATGCCCCTGCAAATGTCACAACTTGAACCTGAGAGGTCTTGGCTTGTTGGTCAGTACAATATTTTTTTTATATTGTTTGTGGTATTTCTAGTTACATAATCTGGAACTGTGTTACTTTATTTTGGCCCTTTATTTGTCTTTTAGCTAGGAGACTCGCGTATCCCAACAGACCATGGCTTTTGGCATCACTGAGGAATTCAACAACGCCAACAGGAGTCCACTTCAGTGAGGTCCAAGTAAGAACACGAGGGCCAGTAGAACAGGCTTTTGGGTTCCTAAAGGCCTGGTTTTGTTGACTGGACAAAACTCTTACAGCCCTCCTCTACTCACCCGCTGAGGTGTGCCAAATCACCATGGCCTACTGCATGCTCCGCAAGATTGCCCTGCAATGGAACATCCCTTACATCGCAGAGGATGGAGTCCATGAAGAGGCTTCGGGTGAGGATCCTGATTTGCCAAAGGAAGCTGTTAGTGGTGAAGAGGAAGGAGTTTACTTATGTCTAGATGTCATTGACAACTTCTTCTCATGAGTGTAAGTATATCCTGACATGTCATGTCTTTCACCGTTACACCAACTATTGATGTGGTGATGAGAGAAGTATGTGGTGGTACTTTGTTGGGAAGGACAAGTTCAGGGAAAATCAGGCCAAAGCTGTTTGTTGATCAAAGTGTGGACACATTGACGACTGTATTCAGTTACATTGGTTATTACTGATTGTTTTGTGAAACTGTGTCCTCCAAAGTTGACTTTGCAAAGTGGCAATGAGGTTCTGTGTGATTGGTAATGTTTACATATGATCTGTTTTAGGTTCCTTCACCATGTCGTCTTCATTTGGACATTTCTAAGTTGTAACATTTGCACATTTGCAGGTATATTGTGCTGTTTCCAAGAACAAAGGCACCTGGGTTGATCCTGGGCAAGACAGACACAGACTTTGATGTACACATCTTGTACCAAGGCAACTTGCACTGTGATTGAATAGGAGATTTGATGATTGCATTGGACTTGTTCTCTGTTATGTATTGGCGCTAAAGCAATGTGTGTTCCATCATTTGCTCAAAACACATGAGATAGTAGAGCCAAATCATGATAATTTCCCTTCACATTGGTAACATTCTCATTGTGTGCAAAGTGTATATAGGTGTTGATGTGTCAGATCATTATGGTACATACGTTCTTGTGGCACACCACTGAAACTTGGTTGTGAGCAATTTCATCAGATACTCAAACTGATGTTTCTAATGATATTGTGTCTACAAAATGTAGTGCTGCCATGGTTTTGTCTCTTGGTGTTATTGATATGGGATTCCTTTTGTGAGCCAGAAGATCTGGCTACACCTGATGGCATGAATCAATAAGAATTTGCCTATGCTATCTTATTGTTTTGGACATATCCCCTTTTTCCATGTTGGCAAGTTCTTGAACTGGAAATATGAAAACTTTTGGCCAAATGGGATAAACATAGTAGTTGATGAGTGAATAGTATGACATATTTGGAAGTCATGTTTGGGAACTTGAAATAAACATAACCTGCTTGCCAATCATTTATATTTACACAATCAGTTGATGTTTTGTCATTGTCAAGTTATGATGGAATTAAACAAATGCATTGATAAAGTTGAGATATACAACACCAGTCTATGACTTTTTGACTTGTAAATGTATTGTAATAAATGTGATGAATTTAAAAAGGATGATAAAAATGGTGAACGAAACAAATGCAAAGCAAAAATTGAAGAAGTCACTCATGGTGAGCGAAGCACAGTTAGAGAGACAAAATTGTTTGAAGTCCAATGCCCAAAATACTACTGGCACCAGAAAGTCAAATAGTCCACAGAGTGAATGGTAGGCACACACTGGAAAACATTATCAACAAGGTTCCTTGCTGACGGTGGCAGAGGTCTTGCCATCCTCACCTGCTGGTGATGTGGGTGGATGTCCCCTGACACGGGGAGGCGAGGATCCACAGCTGCATCGGCTAGGGGATGCAGGTGGTTCTTCCGGTGGCAGGGCCGCCCTTCCTGTGGCTATTGTCAATGTAGATGGCTCAGATGTTGTAGGAAGATGGCGTCCTAGAGAATAGGAAGGAAAGCCAATGTGACTTTTACTTGTTGCCCTCACACACCCCATGGGGTGTAATGCTTCATCATAGGGCGATTGCTCCTCGTTGGGCCGGCGATGCAATGCCCTATGGGTCCCCCAAAGGGTTGCTTTTATGGAGATCTTTTGATTATTCACTGTATTTTGATTGTGAGGTAGTGCTCATGAGGTGGTGAGTGAATCTAAAAATGACTAGAGGATCATGGCATGGGCATTGACTTTGGTGTACCTATTGAATTTCAAAGAATGCACAGAATGCCTACCTATCACACCAGATCAATATTAATGGATTATTTCCACCAACAGAATATTAAAATAGCTCTTCAAATGTACTATCCTATAGAGGAATACTATGTGTTTGGGCAGTGGTCAAGCCCACACCACAGCTGACACATTTCACAGATAACTTCCATGTGAACCACTTTCACTGTGACCCCTTACTGTTAATGGCCTCACTAGGTTTGTCTATAGAAAAAAAGTGCTAAGTTACTTAGGATGGAAAAACCTGGATGTAGCCATGCTACACGTATCTTATCTATCTCTCACAGAAGCTGTCAAACTCTACTGTGATTAAATTGGAAACAGCCATAGCAGCATCAGGCTTAACATCCCTCTAGTTTAATCATTGTCATCATCATTACCACGAAAGAAGGGGTTGCCATCCTCTTCCATAAAACTCTAACATTAAAACTGCATAAGACCTGGTATGCCAAGTTCACATACCAATTCTACACCTATATAGTGGGTTCTATTTGAGCCTCTAAATTGGACAAAACAGGCGTCTTCATTAAACTACAGAACAGTGACTGAAACTGGACATGGGAAAACAATAATTGGGGGAGACTGGAATGTTTCCATTGATCCAGTTCTGGATAGCTTTGGCTGCCCAGAATGGCAGCATTAAAGAAAGTGGTATCCTGCAAGATAGTATGACTCATTACTGAACTTGATCTCCAATTACAGGTCCCAAAAACAAAACGTAGCGAATGGACACAAAGCTACAAAAAGGAAAGAAAAAACGAATTTTCAAATGTTATTTACCTCTGAACAAAAATTCAATGAGTTCCTTTCAAGTATTCTTGGCTGCAGGAAAATCCTACCTTATGTGGCTAACGATGAGAGTGCAAAACTGCCACTTCACGAAAACCTGTCTTGGAATCGGAATTCGATACACTCACCTGGAACTACTGTGCTAGTTCCATGACTGCTATCCTTCAATCCCTTACTAAGAAAAATATGAACTCTATACTATTCTTACAACGCAAACACAGAAAGCTCTGCAACGCATTTTATGCCACCGTTATACACATGGAGAAAAGGCTGGTCGTCTTTTGGCTTTCTAACTAAAACAGTGTGCAGTTAAGTCCAATATTTCTATTGTAGTTGTATATAGACCATTATAAATGTTCGCCTTCTCTAGGCACCTGTAACTGTTAATGGATAGGTAACACTGGGGCATATTACCAACAACTAGCGATAATTTTTGTCTCTAACTTGTTTAGAGACAAAATTATCGCCGCAAATCGGCGATTTTTATCGCAGATAAACCTTGCTATTAGCAAGGTTTATCGCAAATGCGATAAAAAACGGCCGCAATGCATGAATATCGCTGAAAAGTCAGCGATATTCATGCATTATCGAGCAAATGCTCTTAGCCATGTTATCCACCTCCCATTGGATAACATGGCTAAGAACTGCTCAGGGCAGGTGTTAGCTTTTGGAGATATTCGCGCTTAGCGCGAATATCTCCAAAAGTTGGTAATAGGAGATAGCGATGTTAGCGACTGTTTCCAGTCGCTAACATCTTGGCACGCCCACTTTGCATGTCATTAGTGATAAATATCACTGACATGCAAAGTGGGGCCCATGATGGTCGCTATCTCCTATTAGCTGTCGCTAACTGGTGTTAGCGACAGCTTGGTAATAGGGAGATAATTTTATCTCCGCTTTCTTGGCTTTTAAAGCCAAAAAAGCGGAGATAAAACCCCTTGATAATATGCCCCACTATTTGTTATATTGTCTCTTTAGCAAATACACTATATGTACACTAGTGCCAGATTTTCAATGTTTTTCTACTGCAGTCCAAATGGAGTTTGTTGTTTTGGAAACCCAATAAACAAATTTAAATTGAGAAATAAAGATCTCTTATGATTATTAATGAGTGGTTTAGTATTGCATCTATGCTGCATTAAAAGGAAGCTACTCTGTGAATCTGAAACCTCCAAAAGTGCATTCATAGCTCATTCAACGGAATTTGCAAAAAGAATCCTGCCTCGTTATTATTACTGTTAATAAATGGTACATTGATGGCGAAAGATTCTGCAAATGCGACAAAGGCTCATGTTGTGCTACAATGGGTTTGCAAACTTTCGAGCAGCAAATGAAGATTGGGTTGCAAAGCAGTCGGTTTGATTCCAGAGGCCCAATGTCTCTCATTTGTGGAGTATAGAGATGGTCAAGAGGGGGAGGGAACAATGGATATATGTGATGCCACAGTGAGGCATGCTACCATAGAATTTTCCTCATGTGTTCTTATATTCTTTTATAGTTTCCTCATCAGTCTTGTTTTCCTGTTATTGCCTTATAATCTTCATCATTTGCAGCACGTGAAACTGTTGACACATGGCGCCACATTAGATAGTTCACCTGTAAACAAGAAAAAAGAAATGATAAAAAGGCATAGACCATGTATTGACTAATTCATGTTCACCCAGTCAATCATCCACCGAATCACACTCACAAACGTAGAAAAATAGGAGAGGCATATTAGCTTTTTTATATACTTATTTTTTGTCTATATTCATCTCTCCCGAATTTCTGTGTAACACATTGGCATCATAGGCACAGACACCTAACACATTGATGCAAAGACTGCCCTTGCAAGTCAAGTGGAGATGAATTACCTAATGGAATTCGGCTGGGCCTGACTGCAAGTTGGTCGGGTTTACTACACCTGTTTTTTAGGTCGAGTATTCGAGACTTCTTGTATATACCTTAGTATATACTTATATGTGTATGTACTTTGTGGTCTCTAGAGATAAGCCCTAAGACTTGTCTGCTTCCGCTTAGGGACTTTTTTTTATGTTCAACTGCATCTACATAATTGTCTTGATAGAAAATGACCGGTAGAGGTCTGTAAAATACCAGAATTGCTTTCTGCTTGTTCAACTGCCTCTATTTAACTGTCTTCATAGAAAACGACCAGTAGAGGTCAGTAAAATACCAGAATTGCTTTCTGCTGAGGGACTTCCTTTTTTAATTTTTTCTGGCAACTGCCTCTATTTAACTTTCTTGATAGAAAACGACCAGCAGAGGTTAGTAAAATACCAGAATCACTTTAGCATTCTCTAGCTTCCAGTCCATAGAAATTGTCTTCCACAAGCACCCATAGACAATAATTTTTTTTTCAAATCTTTTATTTTCAGTGATATGACCACCGAAGGCCCTGATTTTATATTAGAAAGAGAGATTTGGACTACACCATTTCCTGCTGAAAGGCAATATTTCTCTCCATGTGTTCCCATACCTGGCGTGTCACGCAGTTTGGTGCTCACTTTCCCTCCATGTTAAAGAACAGTAGATGTTTCAGCACCCAGGCTAATGAGCTGCATTGCTAAATACATATACGGTCCCAAAGGCAAGACCGATTGCATTGCAAATGCTTGTTTCAGGTGTAGGAGAACCTGACTGGATTTTACCATGTGTAATTTCACACAGTGGCTGCATCAGCAGCTAAGCCTCATTTATCCATTTTTCCTAACTGGGCAGAGCAAACAATATCACTCATGACATAAAACACGTTCACGTTCCCTCCATTGCTCTCCCAAGCTCCTGTCTCATCCTCCACAACACCTAGTGGTACCACCCTGCAATATCATTGAACAGAAGAAATTGACCCATAAGGTAATTCCGCATTCTATGGTGTTTAAATTGTAATTGTATGGTGCTTGATTGGATTTACCACATAGTAGCAGTAAAATTGCATGCAAATTTACAGTGCGGTAAATCCGCCCCAGTTCCGTACAACTCGTAGTAAAGCCCTCAGTATTTTATATTAACAGAGGGAACATCTTTATGAAGTTGGCTTCTTAAAATATGAGCCTGGAACTGCTCTTAAGAAAAGGTGTCTCGTAAACGGATGACTTACAACTAGACATTTAATTAATTCAAGTTCATCTAGAATATCCAATTAGCTGACACTTTCTAAAGACAAATTACAGGAAATAATAGAAATGTTGTGCGTGTAATGTCAAGCAGTCCTTCAGAGCCTGGTAATTGGCTATTAATTGCAGTGTATTGAGAGGAGTACACGAAGTACAACTCTCTCTAGTACAAGTAAATGAAGGCATGTGACCTCAGAGATCTCCATTTACATGAAGGTTGACAGTTTTAAGGATACCATGGAACATTTATTGCCTTTTTAATGTGCCTTTCGTCATTTCAGAACGACATACATGAGACGCTGAAATCCAGCAGTATGGCAGAGGGGAGGAATGACAGGGGCTCAAAAGGCTTGAAGCTAGTTCTTAGTTGTTAAACAGGTGCCAGGCTACAGTTTAAATCCGGAGCACTGTGTAAATTTGTGGGCCCTAGGCCCACATACGTAGTAAAGGAGGATGTATGACATTACAACGCATGCTTTTACCACGCATGCCTTTACAACGCAGTTTTTACAACGCATGCCCTTACAACGCATAGCGCTTTGGGGTGCTGGATAGTGAATAGTTTAATTTACTATTCCAACTCCAGTCCCCGTGGATAGTAGGGAAGGTGTTGGATAGTAAATTAAATCTATTCCCTATCCTGGAGCGCCCCCCAGCACAATGCGTTGTAATGGTTTGCGTTGTAAAAGTTGCGATGTAAAAGCACTGCGTGGTAAAAGTTGCGTTGTAAAGGATGTTTCCCAGTAAAGGAAGGCACAGACACACGTTAGCGAGGGTACTAAACTGGCCCTGGCACCAATGCTTTTAAGATCAATTATGCCCCGAATCTTTCCAAATATGCAATGAAAAATATGAAACTCAGGACATTGAGAGACTTCCCGGAAAGCGTCTTCACAGACCAATACCATTCCCAATGCAAAAGCGCACTCAAAACCAACCTCCTCCGCTTCAAACACAACACTGACCTATGGATCAGCTCCTTATACAATTTTCTCCCACCCTTCTCTCTGTCTAACATTCTCTTTGGATTCAAACTCAAATGCTTTCCTCCCTTTGGCCTCTAGGGCACCCTTTCTATCTCCATCTACAATGGGAAAATCATGTTGCAAGCAAATGATACAATCCTGGCCAAGCACGACTTTATTTATTTCACCCTTAAGCCCTCTCACGATCCTTCAAGCTCACCTTCTCCATTCATCCCTAAGACCACTCACCCATTCTCCTCCCCTTCTGCAACCCCTATCATCTCGCATTTTCCTGCAGTCTGATATGCCCCCACAACCCTTAGCTCACCGTCAACACCAGACCTTGAACACCCCCCACATCTCTGCAACATTCTTCTCCAACCTCCCACAAACTATTATATTCCCCTACAGTTTCTCGCCTCCACCCTTTTCTCCACCCCAATGAACACATAAGCCTCCCCCTCACTCTCCACCTTTATCCCCCTGCCCTAAAATCAGCCAACGCCAGATACCAACAACCCATGCCTCGCACAACCATAATTGACGAACATTATTGACCTCAGTTGAACAAGCTCCTTTCCTCATTTTCACACCTCTCTCCAAGAACGGACATCCTCACATCGGCTCTATTCCATCTAAGTGACTCTCTGTCCTCTTATTGCTGATCTCTCCATCACCCCCTGAGGACCCTCCCCCACCAACCTACCAGCATACAGAGAGCCTGCAATCTAACCTGACACAATCTCCCCATGGCAATTTAGACCAATTCTATCTCCTAGAGAGTTACACACCTTCAGATTCCGCTACCTCCTCCTATCTTTCCACAGTGGGCTGCCCCATTTCCACCATTATTTCAGACTGCAGTTAAACTCACACACACCATCCTGGTGTATGATCATCCGCTCTTAACTTGATACAAATCCCAACTTTGATGACTGGGAAAAAAGACGGGCCTTGTGCAGCGTGGTACTCCCCCAAACTTAGAGAATTGAAACACTTCTACAAACGTCTGGAGCGAAGTTGGAGAAGGGACTTCTCGAGTACGAAGAAAATTAAATATAGGGAAGCCATTAAAGCTTATAAGGCAGAAAATAGAACTGCTCAAGCTTACCGTGGAAATAAGTTTACCTCAGCCTCCAACTCTCCTCGTGAAAGTTTTAAAATTGTGAACTCCCTTCTTAAGCCTCCTGCTCCCTCTCTGCCGTCGGAGGATATTTTAGGACGATGCACTAAGTTAGCTCATTTTTCCATAAGAAAATTGATGTCAGTTATTCCACCTTTCCTCCCCCAACAGCTTCTGCAACTACCCCCGCAGAGGCTAAATCCCGACTGGTAGAGCCTCATATTGAGAATATCCCTTTGATAGACACGGAATCCCTAAAAACACACTTGGAGCGGTTGAAATCTGGCTTCCCGAGTGATGTTACACCCCCCACGACTCTCATCAGGTTCTTTGATTCTGTTGCTCCTATTATTCTGGACCTCATCAATATTTCGCGGGAAACATCCTTTACAACGAAACTTTTTCCATGCAAGTATTACAACGAAAACCTTTACAACGCATTACACTGGAGGGCGCTCTAGGATAGGGAATAGTTTTAATTTACTATCCAACACCTTCCCTAGTGTCCACGGGGACTGGAGGCGGAATAGTAAATTAAACTATTCACTATCCAGCACCCCCAAGTGTAATGCGTTGTAAAGGTTTGCATTGTAATACTTGCGTTGTAACAGCATGCGTGGTAAAAGCATGCGTTGTAACGTCATACATCCATATTTCGCTATCTTCAGGGATCGTTCCATCTTTGTGGAAGCAAGCTATGGTCAGAGCTCTTCTGAAGAAACCGTCTCTTGACCCTGAAGTCTTTGCTAACTCGCGGCCGATCTCACTCCAACCAGGGATTGCAAAAATATGCGAAAAATATGTGAATTCTGTTCTTTCCACATTTCTGGAGGAGAATGAACATCTTCACCCCTCCCAAACAGGCTTTAGACCCCAATAAAGCACGGAGAAGGCCTTGCTAGCAGTGGTCGAAGAAGCCAGGAAAATTTTAGATAGGGGCGGGTCTGCCGCTAATATTTTGCTCGACCTCAGTGCTGCTTTCGACACTGTTGATCACCAACTTCTGATCACAAGACTTAGAGAGATTGGGGCGGCAGGAATTTTACTTAAATAGCTTGAATCCTTCCTGGCAGATAGGACATTTCAGGTTTATGAGGACAATTTCAGCTCTGAAAGAATGCCACTACGATGTGGGATGCCGCAGGGCTCTTCCCTGAGCCCCACACTCTTTAATGTTTATTTGCAAGCGCTGGCCGAGGCGGTCACGCCCTTTGGGGTGAGCATCATCTCCTACACTGATGATGCTCAGCTGATTGTGCCCCTCAAGACCTTGGACAATGCAAAGAACAATTTGGCCAGCTGTTTGGAAAGGGTCTCCGCGTGGATGGAGGACTCTTTCCTAAAGTTGAATGCTGCTAAAACTGAGTTGATGTTCCTGGGTAAGACCACTAATAAGGACATCAGCACTTTTTGGCTTAAATGTTTAGGGGTGATGCCCACCCCCAAGACTCAAATTAAAAAAGTCTTGGGGTGTGGCTAGACCACAGTCTGAATTTCAAAGAACAGGCGCGTAGGGTGGCAGGTACCTGTTATGGTATTTTAAAAAAGATTAGGAAAGTTCTTCCTCTACTGCCGTTTACTGCTAGGAAACTATTGGTGCAAGCCTTGATTATGCAAATGTGCTTTACCTAGGGTTCCCAGCCTCAACCATTAAAAAATTGCAAATTGTACAAAACTGCAGCGCGTCTTCTTATGCAGGTTCAGAATCAGGAATCGGCCCAGCCTTATATCACTTCCCTGCACTGGCTCCCGGTGGCTGAGAGAATCCACTTTAAGGCTCTATGCATTGCTCAGAAGTCACTCTCAGCCAGGGCCCCTCCGATTCTTCAATTCATTATTTCCCCTTATCTCCCTAAAAGATCCTTGCGCTCTGAGAATAAACATCTAGCTACGGTTCCCAGAGTACACCGAGCTAGGAGTGGGGGACGTCTTTTTTCCTTCATTGCGGCCAAATGCTGGAATCAGCTTCCAGACCATGTCTGGCTTGAAGCTAACTATCCCTTCTTCCGCAAACGACTGAAGACTCTGCTATTCTCTGGAACTCTCTGATCATGCTTTGACTGTGTGTGGGCTCTGTCTCTAGCGCTGGGAGGCCTTTGGTAGCCATGCGCTCTATAAATCTATATTCATTCATTCATCTTCTCCCCCTGACCTGCCAATCCAGAAGGACAACAGCTTCTTCCTGAACTGAATGCTATACAAGTGTCGTTCTGCAGTCAAACACTGTCTAGAGATATCGAAGTCGCTCTTGGCCCATAATCTCGACATCCTGAACATCAAGGAAACGTGGCTGAATGACTCATTTTTTCTTGACATTTGATTTAACATCAGCAGGGATATTAGCGTATAACATTACATGAGACACATTTCACAGTATTGCATAGCATTACCATACACAGGTGCACGTATACCTCAGCTCATATCGTAACCCACCCCAGTTCCTAATAGTCAAGCTAATAACATGAACTCAAGGACTTGTGCGTATAGCGATTCTCATGGTGCTACAGAACTCTAAAACACTGCTTAATACATACCTAGAGTATAATTGTCATTAGTCCACTTCTATGTATAGAACGGGGCCTTCATGGTAATGTCACTCAGTTTATATGAAACAATAAAAGCAAACACAGCTATTAACCAACTTGATATGCAAAGGGGTCTGAGTTAGGTAATATTATTATATTACATATATAGGAGACTGGGAAGTGTGGCGTACAGAGGGGGGAGAGGACAGGGGACTCCAACTGCTGCCTGTTTGGCTTCTAGCCCCTATGTTATCTACTCCGTATCCCAGATATGCTGGGGTGGTTCCATAAAGAGACATCTCCCAATCTCAAATTGGTTACGTAGGTGTTACTGTATTGTATTCCAGTGTTTTCCCTATTCCCCAGTTTCATCATTACTCCTATTGAGGTCCACAGCTACCTAGATGTGTTCCCCATTGGACTGAGTGCCCTCACCACTCCCCTCTCCTTCAATCCAGGTCACATTCCGGACATTCCAGTGAGTCCCTTGCTTAGGTCACATTCCGGATTCTCCCAGGCCTCAAGAACTTCTCTCGAGAGCTCTGCAATGGGGGGGCTCCTCAGCTCCCTCAGTTCTTTTCTAGCCAGGACCCTTCCCTCAGTTCTGCCCAGTAGGTCACATCTCATTTCCCGACCTCAACTACGGATCCATCCACAGACCTTTAGGCCATTGCCATCCTCCTTCTAGCCAGAATCGAGGCAAGACCCAGAAATCTATTTCTTTCCTTTCATTTAGGCGACCGGGGAAAGAGCCCCAGCAGACAAACCTCAATTGTAGGCTCTAGTGCATGCCCAAGCGTTGCCTCCACCAGCCCCAACACTTCCTTTAAAAACCAGCGTTGTGTAACACAGCTCCAGGTCATGTGTATGAAATCTGCGTCAATGTAATCACACCTCTGGTGCTTGCGTATTTCACCACCATAGGCGACGCTGAGCTTGTGGAACATTATGTAGGTCATGTAATTATAGTAAAACAGCTTGTATTTCATTCTGATGTTACATGAGACCCTTTTGGGGTTTGCTATAATTCTGCCCCAGTCCGAGTCCAATAATTTCCTATTCAATATTATTTCCCAGCGATCAAAAAGCTTTAATAGGGGGACATGGGACATCTCCACCAGTGAGGCATAAAACCACTTTGCTTGGTGTTTCGCTCCGCCCACTGTAAACATGGAGTGTATGGAGTGCAATACTGAATGTGTCATGGGTTCTTCCTGGCCCACATCTCCCTGAATGTCTGTACCACTGTTTCATATAGCAGGAAATGACCCTTCTGAAGGCCAAAAACCTAACATAGTTCCTCAAAAGGGTCAAAAATGGATTGCTGGTAACAGTCTCCCACCTTCTACAGTCAGACTTCAGTCCAAGCTATCATTTGGTCTGATGTGAATAACGTCTTGGGTTACCATGTGATAAGCCAACCAGGGGCAGGACTGGAGTATATATAGGGGGGCCTCCCATCACTTTAACCATACAACACTTCTAGCATTGCAGAGCAGGTGTCTGTAACAGAGATTGGTAGGGGATGACCATCGCTGTATCAAGCATTTTAGACAGCAGCAGGTCTTTTCGAGTCCCAGATCCGTCAGGTCCATCCCCTTTGGGCCGATTCCTTTCAGATACTGTGCAAGCCACTGTAGCTGAGAGGCCAGAAAGTAAAGCTCGTTCAGTACCCCCAGACCACCCTCCGCCATTGGACATTGAAATGTTGCTAAAGATACCTTCTGTCTTCCCTTCTCCCATATAAGGTTCCGCAGCAGTGAATCCAATTGTCAGAACCACATGGCAGGTATTGTAGTTGGAAGGTTAATATAGCATGTGTGGCAGCATAACCATCTTAGATAGGGAAACCCGGGCCTTTATTGGTAGCCGTAGAGAACAGCAGAAAGGGACACATGACCTAAGAGACCTGAGAGCCCACCTAAGATTCCCTTCAAGCAAGTCGTCCAAGGAGTGGAAGATATGAATACCAAGGTATCTATAAGTAGAAGGGGCCCAATTTAGGTCTGCAGGGAGGTTCAGGGGGCGGTATAGCCCTACCGCTGTGAGAAACAAATTGGTCTTATTTCTGTTAACCTTAAGTCCTGATAGGAGCTCAAACTGTCCCATTAGATCCAGTGTCGCTGTAGAACCCACCGCTGCATCACCACGATAGATCGGTAGATCATCCACATACAAGGAGATGTTATTGCTACACCCACCTAGAGTTAGACCTATTCCCTCACCACCCTGTCTAAATGTTGCAGCTAGGGGCTCCGTCGCCAAGGCGAACAAGAGGGGTGACAGTGGGCACCCCTCTCGCATGCTGCGAGAGATGTAATATTATGTGGACACCATTTTGACTGTCTTGACCCGTGCTGTAAGATGTTCGTGAAGCATCTTCACATATTTCACCTAACCCTCTCCAAGACCAATACACTTCATGGTCTCGAGTAAGTAATCCCACCACACTGTGTCAAAGGCCTTTTCCAAATCTATTATTAGGAAGACCGCTTGTGGTAGGAGCTTTACCTCAGGGTGATATAGCACAGAGTACAACCTACACCTGTTGAATGAGGTATTCAGAGATGGGATAAACCAGTTCTGATCCACGTGGATTAGATTAGGCATGTATGGGAGTAAACAGAGCTCCATGATTTTACTAAGTATTTTGAAATCCATGTTGAGCATATAGAGTGGTTGGAAGTCTGTAACCTGTGCCCCACCGTGGTTTTATTAGGAAGTAGGATCACTAGTGCATCCCCGTGGACTCAGAGAGCTGCCCAAGTGTTAAAGATTCTGCTTATAGGGTCTCCAAGTGGGGAGCCAGTCAGTCAGTCAGTCAGTCAATTATCTTTATTCGATTATTAAAAATCATAAAAGAGCGAGCAATAATACATGACAACATTTCATCAGAACACATAGTAATACAGATCAATATTTTGTTAAAAAAAACTAAAATCACAATGTACAGAATAAATTATGCATTGATGTTAAAAAGATTAAAATCAGTGAAATATAAAAAGGTAAACATTAATCCGGGACAAGGTGCCTAATTCTAGAACGATGCTTATTTGTGCGTACGCCTGCGACCAAAAAACTAGCGACATGAAATGCTACTTTTAAGTTAGGAAGTAGTTGCAGGAACATCATAGCTGGTTTTACCTGCGTAAAACCCAAATTGCACAGTATAGGCAGCAAGTATTTTTTTCTAATCTCTTTGTAATGGCCGCAGAACAGGATAAAATGAGTCGTATCCTGGGTAGAAAAGTAATCGCAATCACATGGTTCAGCATTTTCAGGTCTAATCCATTTTTTAAAATTACCCAGAATGAAAGCAATCAGGTCAAGACGAAATCTCGTTAGAAGGAAACGGTGGTATGGTTTATTTACCAAAAAAAGATATGGTTCCATACCTGGGACAGATGTTAACGTACAATGTTTCCTAACCGTAGATTTATTTAACTCTGTGGCTTCCCTCTCCAAAACATAGTGATTTGTCAGGAGATTTTTAACTGTTTTTATGTCTTCCTGATTTATCAAGTGTGGAGAAGAAAAAAGTTCGGGTCGGCCAACTAAAGTTAACTGCGTCTGAACATATTTTAACCACGGAATATTGTGTGCTCTATCCAGGGCTAAACAATCTTTAAAGATATTATGATTTAAAGTAAGCTCCTGGTTGAGCCAAATTTTCAACCATCCAATAACTGGGGCTAATTTTAAAATGTCGGTAATATAGCCCAGTCCAAGCTCTGTATGTATTATATATGTGGAAGTCGATTGAGGGACAGAAAGCAGGGTTCTCAGGAATTTATTTTCTACTTTCTGAATTTTATCATGTTCATGATTAGTGTACCCCCAAATAACAGAGCCGTATTGAGCAACCGACAAACATTTAGCTTTGTAGACCTTTATAATGCTTTCCATGGGGGCGGGCTCCAAGTTTTTTAGCAAAACCAAGCAACCCAGCAGCCGCTCTTGCTACAGCGTTGCTTTTAACGGAATGCTGGGGACCCCACGTGCCCTTTTCATCAAAGGTTACTCCTAAGTAAGGAAAGGATGGGACTCTCCTAACCTCTTTCCCAGCACAGAAAAATGTTTTCGACTTTCTTTTCCTGCCTGCGGCTCCTGCAATCATTACATGGGATTTTTCTACATTAGTTTTCATGTCCAGCGAGGACATGAAATCCCCAAAGGATAAAAGGAGTTTGTTTAAAGCCACTCCAGAGCGTGCCAAGAGGACGGCATCATCCGCGTACAGGAGGACAGGTATCTTTATCTCACCTGCACGCGGGATGTCGATGTGGGAAGCTGCCAGGACTGCCTCAAGGTCGTTTATATAAAGAGTGAAGAGGAGGGGGGCAAGGATACAACCTTGCCTAACCCCCCTCTCTGACTTAAAGTGACAAGTACATCTTCCTTCCCTAGTCACTCTGACCGAGGTCTTAAGATCTCTATGTAACTCGGCCAGATACCCCACCAAGGGAGCGTCAATGCCCATGGTCAAAAGGACCCCCCACAGCTTAGCCCTGTTGACCAGGTCAAAAGCTGAGGAGAGGTCCATAAAGGCCATGTACAGGGAGCCCCCTTTGGCAATTACATATTTATTTATGATCAGTTCTAAATTTAGACACTGATCTAAAATTCCTCTTTTGGCTCTAAAACCATATTGTGCATTTGATAGGGCACCCTTCCCTTCTAAAAGCTGAGTCAGTCTTCCTAAAAGGACTCTCCCCAGGATTTTAACACTAGAATCAATGAGGGAGATTGGCCTATAACAGGCCGGATCTGTTCTCTGTCCTTTTTTAAAAATCGGTATTATGGTGGACTTGGCCCAGCTAATAGGAAAAAAAAAATCCCTTGTGGCGTTAAAAATATTAGTGAGAATTTTGGCACTTAGTTCAGGGGCACTCTTAAAGAAATCTGCGGGAACCCCATCGGGCCCGGTGCCTTTTTAGAGAGTGTGTCACTAATCGCTTTTTTCACCTCCTCTATACTAAAAGGGGGGATAGTAGCTACTACTTGTGTGAATTGCATTCCGCAATCTGGAGTGTTATCAGGGCAGCTATAGATGTTACTGAAATGTGTGACCCACTGTTCATCAGGTATGGTGCAATCTGCTCTCTGCTTCTCTAGACCCACAAAATATGGATGGTTTATTATCGCCCAAAATCTAGAACTATCTCTCTGTATATCAGGCGACAATAAGTCATTCCAGGCCTCCTTTTTAATCTCGGATTTCCTCATCCTGATAGCATAACTATATTTTTTCCTCAGTAATGCTATCTGTTCTTTGTCTCTTGGTTTATTTTTTAAGGCTTTCAAGAGGATTGAGTGAGCCTTGGAGCAATTTGAATCAAACCATTTGGGGCCCCTATGTGTATAGGGCTTTTTCTTTACGGTCAGGTCTGAGTTGACCTGGCGGCAAATAACATTAAACGCCTCTATCAAAGTAGTTACAGAGTTATTATTATCCAAGCAGATTGCAACCTCCCCCTCAACTTTAGCCAGGGTATCCTGTAGAAAGGTAATTGGGGTTACTTGATCCCATTTCAGTCTGCGGTTCTGGTCTCCCAGGACTAAATCTGTCACACATAAAGCTTCAATCACTCTCCTTCCCAAAACCCCCTGAGATACAATCTCTAAAATTACAGGGTTGTGATCGCTAAAAGCTGAAGTTTCTACCTTGTAATTAAGCACTTCAGACAAAATACTGGACGATAAAAAAATATAATCCACAATTGTACCTGTGTTGTTACCAACGTATGTTGGTAACCTCAAGCATATGTTACTACTATAGAATTCATAAAGATTAAAAATTGCTAAGAGCGATTCCAAAGCCTCTCCACGTGGTGAGTGTTCAAAATGCGGAGTGGAGGGGTAGGGGGAAAAATCCTCGTATTCCACACGGCAATCCATATTACATGGGTGAATGTTATAGTCTCCCATGAGGATCACCTCGAAACCATGAACACTATTCTCACTGTGGGTGGACAGGAAATCCTCTAGAGCTAACAAATGCTCGTTCAAGATTTGACTGACAGGGGAATTGTAAAAATTAACGAATAATATGGGCTGTGAGTTTGATGTAGTTAGTTCAACCGCTAAGATATTGATTGAATTAGTTTTAATCTGTCTTGGCTTTCCTTGAATATCTAGGGAAATATATATAGCCAAGCCCCCCTTTGCCCTTCCAGAGTTACTAGGTACTGCAGGTACAAAGAAATGGGAGAAGCCGTCTAGAACAAGTCTGTCTGACGTTTCCCAAGTTTCTTGGAAGGCAAGAATGTCATTGGATCTGATTATCTCCAACCAGTTCTTATCGTTGAATTTGGATCTGATGCCAACAACATTCCAGCTCATAATTCTGCAGACCCTATTGCCTGTAGGTTTTGGATCTAAAGGACCGATAACAGGCGAAGGACCCTCATCGTTAGTATCTTTTCTAGGAGAGAGTCAATCGTTTTGATCCATGAAGGATAATGGGGCATAGCGATTAAACAATTGAAGAGGTTCTACGAAAGAATTGTGCTGTGGTAGAAGGGAGTGATGGGCCACTGCATTATGCCTTGTGTCCTGCCCCCATCTGAGATTAGAGTCCCAAATTCTATCCCACCCTGGCGCAGGAGTCCTTGGATGGGTGACGTTCTGTTGTTCCCCGTAGAAAAACTTCAGGGTTAGAGGAACAACAGTGCCCTGTCTGCGTTGAGGAGGGAATAGGTTAGCAAGTATGTTAGGAAGGACGTCTTGATTTGAGAGGCTCACTGCCACACAGTCCCCTTTAAATTTTTTCGGCCGATTTCCCAGCCAGGGGACCCTGGTTGCTGACTTAATTACATTTGCCAGATGGTACTTTCCCCCTAGAGCTAACCGCATATTACTGGTAAGCCAGTGCAGAGCCTTGCTTGTGAGAGAGGTAGGGCTTTCCACTGTTCCTCCTTCCAAAGGAGGGACATTCGCTAACACAAGAACCACTGGTGTGGCCTCGACTAAAAATTGTAGGGGGTCCGTAGAGTGAGCAATTACTGGGGGGAAGCTGACAGAGGGAATACTATCTGTTGGGATGTTGACTAAAAGAGGGCCCTCAGTGATAGTGGTCAATGATGTTGATGGCTGGGGCGGTAAATTCTCAACAGACAACTGGATCCCTGCACCATCACTTACAGCCTCTCTAACCACATTTCCCCCTGTATTATTGCTCAAATTTGTAACTATCGTAGTAATGTTTTCTACCCCACCTGCAACCGTGGTGTGGAGACCACCCAATCTCTTAATCTCCGCTTACAGTTTGTCAATTTTCGATATTAAAGGTTTTACAATGGCATTAATTTTTAACTCAAGAAAGTCAGCAATCCTTTCAAAAAAAGCGTCCTCAAAAGTGTGATTTTGTTTATCCTCCACAGTGTTTACTTGCTTTGTCTTTGGTGTAATAGCCCTCTTCCTTCTTGTCCCCGGACGTGGTCCGCCCTGCTTGGGTGGGTTGTTAGTACATAATCGTCTTGGCCTTGTTGCGCGCCCTTTAGGTGTCTGCTCGTCAGATGAAACTCGAGTCTGTTTCTCCTGGTCAGAGTCGATGTCAATGTCACTCTCAGCCTCTATGTTGGAAACCTCAGAGGCCGGGACTACATTGCCAGGTGCGCCGCTTAATCCTTGGAAAATAGGGCCACTAATTATGCTCTCCTGATGGGCTTCCTGCAAAATAGTGTCATCAATCAAAATAGATGCAGTTGGGGACAGACAATGGAACTCTGGGGATTGGCTTAACCCCAGGGAGTTTCTCCTCTGCGTGTTTATTTTTTTCACGGTTTGGACAAGGTAATTGTCAAGAGTATTTTGCGGGGCTTCCTTCGGTTTCGTAGACATGTTTGCAATATACACGCAAACTCACTTTTTACACAAATTTGGTAGGTAATAGGAAACTCTTAGAACTATGAGTCTTACTTGCAATGATGATTCCTGCAGCGTTTCTGGCCCTGCCCCAGCCTCCTCGTGCCGATGAGGGCCGTAGAGGGCCCGCCCTTTGCCCGGGCTTAGCTCCGGGCGTCCCGCTCGCGTCCCGCGAAGCGGGTTCCTATGGCGCTTATGTGCGCCTCCCTGGCGCCCTCGCGGTGTCACGAAGCGCGCCGCCGCGTAGGCTGCCGGGAAATGTGGTCCCGGAGCGGCGGCGCGTGTAGTCTGGTGCAAGGTGATTCTTGGCGGTGGCGGCGTATCTGGGTGCCTGGCGGTGGCGTCTAGCAGGTAAGTTGAAGTTCTTATCCGTTCCCCCGGGAGCCAGTCTCGAGGCATATGCAGAGTGAAATTCTGGGAAAGGGGCAGTCTTGGCCTGGGGTTTTACTCATGGCAATGCTCTTGATAGCCACACAAATCTCTTGTACTGTCACTGGATTACCAAGAATCTCCTTCCCCTGCTGATCTAACATCTGGAGTTTTAGAGCCATCAAGAATTCTCTCTGCCCTCCCAGAGATGCCTGGGAGAGACTCTATAAAGGATTTTGAGATAGTCACAGAATAAGTCATTAATCGCCGCAGGGTCATGGGCAAATTCACCAGTACCAGTACATGCAGATTCGGGGATCCAAAGGTCTTTGGCCTAACTACCACGCCAGTAATCGACCGGGCTTTCCTTCCCCCTCCTGCACTTTGGTAAGATACCCTTTTATAGTCATGACACCGTAACCATTTAAGAGCCTGGTGGTAAAGTGTGCATGTTTCCCATAAGGTTTCCAGAGCACCTGGTCTAGTCCCCTGTGCGTTATCTAAATCATGTAGTCTACCCTCCAGCTCCTCCCGTTCCCAATGCAGTTCTTTCTGTGCCCCTATTGACTGCCCCAAGCAATGTCACCACATGAGCACCTTAAACACCTCCCATTCTACCAGTGCTGTGGATGCGGTTCGGAGGTTATTATAAAAATAAGTATCAATGGTGGCACGTGTGGTATCTTAAAACAACTATCCTCCAGCATCAGTGAGTTAGTCGCCACAGTGGGATCAATGGGCATTTCTCCAATGAGTGAAGGGTCAACAACAGGGGAGTATGATCTGAGAACGTAGGTCCCAGGTATTCTGTGTGAGTGATGAAACGGTCAAGGCCGGGGGTTCACAAGAAAGTGTTGAGCCTCATGTGTAAATGATACATGGGAGAGTAATATCAGTAATCTCTATCTTCCACGTATTGTGTTCTCCAGATGTCCTCCAGCCCCCAAGGTCCCCTCCAGTCTCGGATCCTTGCCATTGTGCGATGAGCCTGAGCTCCTGGCAATGGAGAGTGTGAGCAGTCTAGTGGAGTATCAGCAACACAATTAAAATCGCCCCCCAGTAGCATGTCTGCCACTGTTGCCTTGTCCATAGGGGCTGACTGGCCATGGATGAAGGGCACCTGGTCTTGATTAGGGGTGTATACGCTACACAATGTGATATCATGCCAGAGCAGTCTACCCTCCAGCAACACGTATCTACCTTCTTTATCTACTAGTGTGTGTAAGGGTTCAAAGGGTACCCCAGCCCGTATCCAAATTAACACTCCACTGGCATAAGCAGAGTAGGAGGTCACAAATACTTTCGCTCTCCATCTTCTGCGCAATTTCTCCACTTCACTTTGAGTTAGGTGTGTCTCTTGCAGCAGAGCTATCTGCACCCCCTCCTTCGTAGGTGTCTGTGCATATTATGCCTCCTAGTGGCTGAGCTCATCCCTCTAATATTCCATGCCAATAGCTTCAGTGAGTAATGTGTGGACGCCATTGTCGAAACCCTTTTCAATCTCATGTCGCCCACCCCCCTCCACACAGCCCGTTCCAAGGGTAAGGATCTAGGACCTCCCCTGCAATTAAAACATAAACGTGAAAATAAAAACACCCAGCAACAAAAACTCCCTTTTTCTAGAGCAGACAGGCAACAAACAGCCTCCCAAACTGCAAGCAAATCATCATTTTCATCAGAAGACGCGCAACCAGCCAAAGGTGTGGTCCTCCAGGAGGGGGCGGGCTACAGCTTGTGAACAATCAACTGCAGGTCAGCTTACACTGGCCCAATCAACAATGACCTCCAGCCTGTCTAAGTCTGTTAGCTGCAAAGTGTTCCATATCTTCCAGGTGGCTGACCCCATTCACAGGAGTCTCATTGGTTCAAAGATCGTCCTCTGTTCTTGAAGTGACTATTGAACGCGTAATGCTGTCTACTCAGGAGGTGTCCGAATCCAAGTCTTCAGACCCCTTAGCCAATTGGGAGCCAGGCTCTGAGACAGATTATCTTTCTTTCATGATTTTGGCCACTGCCTGTACTGCGGCAACGCTCTCTTTCTCATTCTGGGATAGACTCGTTTTTTGGATGGTCTCCATTTGGACCTATTCCAGATGCTCTTCCTGAACCGTGGATCTCTGACTACAGTAGCAGTGTTTGTCTTCAGAGGTGGCCCGCCAGATCTGTATGATTCAAGCCATTCCCAGGTCACACCAGGATCATCGCAAAAGTGTGTCTGCCCTTCGATCATTATGCAGAGCCTGGCAGGGAACATCAAAGAATATTGCAAGTTCTCCTTTCACACAGCTCTCTTGACTTCAAGGAATGTGGCCCACCGTCTTTGCACCTTCCTGTGGTGTTAGGAGAGATGAAGAATTTGCTGTTGTCTATCACAAATGGGACATCTGATCGTGCCTTCTGTAGGAGGATGTCTCTTTTTTTATAATGGAGGAGCCTCGCTTCCAGTGCGAGGGGAGGCAAGCCGGGACCCTGTGCGCCCTCTCAAGGGTGGAAAATGTTGAAAGACCGTCCGGTGCCACTACAGTGAGTAGGCTAGGTTCAAGGAAAGCAATTATGTCTCTACCTTCTGAACCCTCCGGCATTCCAACCATTCTGATTTTATTCCTCCTATTTTGTCATTACGAATCTTTCGCCATGTGTGCCAGCGTGTGAACCCAGTCATTGAGCTTCATGAGCTGATGCGCCAATGTTTGTGCGGGGTGGTGATCCACAATTGAGGCCTCTCCTTAACTTTCACCCTCTCTGCCAATTTGTAATGCTCAGCTCTAAGCAGCCCCAACCCCTGGACACAGTGCTAATGTCCTAATGGAGGGTGGCCTGAGTGTCTGAAATTGCTTCAAGAATCTTAGTCAATTGTTGCTGCACTAGGTTCACCAAAGCCATGAATCCTGTTGGCTCTTGTTGTTGCTCAGTGGTGTCCTCCCCCGGTCTGAGGGCACTCCCGCCGTCTTTGCCCTAGCCTTGCCCATTCTCTGCCTGGGTTGAATACTCAGGAGCCACAAGAGAGCCTGAGCAGGGCACACCAACTCAGCGCATTTCACCAGCCGGAGGGGGAAGGGTACACTGCCCAAATTTCAGTATACCCCTCTCTCTATCCTTAGTGCCCCTCCAAATTAGGTCTAGCAAGCCGCTGGCAGAGAGGAATCTGAGTACCACTAGTTGTCCGCAGTGCGACACAGAAGCAAGTGCCCCTATGGTTTCTCTGGAAGGCTTAGCCTTCTTCTCAGATAAGGGATCTTGATTACTCATATAGTGCAGAAACAGAGTTTGGAACTCACACTAAAGTCCCAAGCAGTTCCAACTGAGGGTAGGGTTCATTCCAGGGGGGCGGGTGAGGGATCAACAGCTAAACAGGTCCAACAGTTCCACTTCTGGGCCCCTCACCACCTTCCACCCCATTTTGCTCTGCTCCGGGGCCTCTTCTAGGCCAGTTGTCACTCCTCTCTCCCCTAACTATTCCATCAGGGGCCCAGAATCTTCCAACGGGACCCTTGCAGAGTCAAGCACGCTCCCGGGGGTCAAGAAAAATGCTAGCGAGTGCGGGGGGGTCCTGCCAAGGCCGCTCAAAGACTCATCTAACCATGCTTCAGACCTTCTACGCCTTCCCAATTACTCCATTTAGGGTCACAACCGGGATGATAGAGAAGGTAGAGGTCTTGCACTCCTTCACAGAAACTCCCAGAGAGGCAGAACCCTCCCAATGACTAATTTGCCATCTTTCGAATGCATGTCAGTCGAAATGTCTACATCCACTACCTCCAACATCAAATTGAATGTGATTTACCATCCATTGGGTCAAAACAACACCTTTAATCGAGGAATGCATAAGTTTTTTCACCTCTCAACTTATCAGCTTGGACAGCACTATCATCCTTGATGATTCCAACATCCACTGGGGAAGCAAGGGTAATTGCTATGTGGACACTTTTACTTCCTTTATCAAAGCCAACAATCTCTAAAAACACTGCCGTAAATGCACACACCGTAAATGCGCCATTCTGAACTGATAGTCTTCAATTCCCCCAACCTACAGGGATGTATGACGTTATAACGCATACTATTACTCCGCAGACCATTACAACGCAACTTTTACTCCGCATACCGTTACAACGCATAGCGCCTTGGGGCGCTGGATAGTGGTAAGTATAATTTACTATTCTAACTCCAGTCCCCGTGGACCCTAGGGAAGGTGTTGGATAGTAAATTATACTTATTCCCTATCCTAGAGCGCCCCCCAGCGCAATGCGTTGTAATGGTATGCGGAGTAATGGTCGCGTTGTAATGGTAGTGCGGAGTAAAAGATCCGTTGTAACGGGTGTATACCAACCTACAGTCATATGACCCCATTCCAGTCGACTGGTCCGACCACATGGAGGTCTTGTTCTCCCTATCTGGCTCTTATACCAAAACATCTGGGCAACCCAACAAAGCGAAAATATGGTTCACAGATACATCCAACTTTGACATAGAAGCCGTGTCCATCATGACCCTTCCTACTCTAATTTTGATTACACCTCATCTTGATATTAACATGGCCACTGGCAAGTTCAATTTATGCATGGAATCCATTTTCAACAAATGTGCACCCCTGAATTGCAAATCATCCAGACTAAAAGCCACTAGTACTTGGTTCTCAAAAGAACTTTACGAAGAGAGTAATTCAGAAAATGTGAGAAAAGAATGGAGACTAGAGCCCTCTCACCTGAGTGTGATTACGTTTTGCAAAGTGAGAAAACAACGCAAAGACCAAAACCTCAGAGCCAAATCCTCCAATGTCAGAGTCCTTGTGAATTCTGCAAAGAACAGGCTGAAGCGCTTGTTCGAGGTCATCAAGCAGACTACAAACCCCTCCACCACTTCAGCTCCTAAGTCATCAGTGGCCCGCTGTAACAACTGCGTGGATTTCTTTGATAAAAAAGTTAAAGACATCCATATCTCACTACCCACCAATAACTCTCTAGAAACGGTTGCTATTCTACCATGCAAGGCACTGCCTTCATGGTCATCTATTTTCCTCAATTTCCAAACTGTACCTACAGCAAACAATCTCCAAAGTAAAATCTCAAATCACCTTCAGGACGCCATTCCAGGTTCTATCAGCAAATCTCTTGCCACACACCTACTTCCCACATGGACCAACATAGTCAATGGCTCTCTCAAACTGGGCATGTTTCCAGAACAACTAAAAGTGGGTCAAGTCTCTCCTCTCATGAAAAAACCACCTCTTGATCCAGAGAACATGAACAACTACTGTCCAGTCTCCACTCCCCCATTTTTAGGCAGTCATCGATAGTTGTGTAGCGTCCCAACTAGCTTCACACATTTGAACAACAACCTCCTAGACTCTCTCCAATCAGATTTCTGCCAGGACCACAGTACAGAAACTGCTATCCTCCAAATAGTCGGCGACTCCCTTAGAATACTCAACTCCGGTAACTACTGTTTCCTGGACCTCCTGTATTTTCCACTGAATTTGACACTGTCTACCATCTGGACCTCCTTCGCACTCTAGAACAACGCATAGGATGTGGAGGCACAGTCCTCAATTGGTTCTCCTCATACCTGACCAACAGTTTCAAAAATGTGAAAATGAGTAACTCGTTCTCGAGACCAGTCGGTTTACAGCTAGGGGTCCCTCAAGCCTCAATACTCTTCCCAAGCCTCTTTAACCTCTGCCTAGAGTCACTATGTGTGATTCTGAGAAACTCTGGGATTCTCTTCCAACTCTACGCCGACAACACCCACATTTCCATGAAAATCTCATCCCACATGAAGGTACCCTGCTTTCAATCACACTCTTAAAGACTCCAAACTGGATGTCTAACCACCATTTAAAACTCAACCCAAGTAAATCAGAATTTCTTTTGATTTTGCATCTGAAAGCAAAAACTCCGGTACAGGAATTACTGGCTGACTATTCCCCCCTGGATGGCTGCCATGCCATTGTCCAGAATGCCAGATCACTTGTTATCAATCCTTGACAATCATCTCATTCTTCACTGCCACATCGCAGCCTTGACCAAAAGCACAAGACACCAATTGAGGTAGCTTTTGGGCATTAGCCAATTAATCCCAGAACAAGACTTCAAAACAGAGGTAAAGCTTCTCTTTCTCTCACAAACTACATTATGGAATTGCCCTTCTCACAGGTATTCTCAAAGTTCACCTAGCCCCAATAGGAGCAACAGTACATGCAGGAGCGCACTACATTTTAGGTCTCAAGAAATGTGACCACATTTCCCCTGCCCTGCTAAGTGACCCTTGTAATAAGTTATTTGCTCCATTAGAGTTCCCCACTGGAAATTAACCACATTGGGCAGTATCTCCCATAAGATAATGAGGATTACAGGTTCTGTCCTCCAGAATGGGGAATGTAATTCAGAACGTGAAATACCAGGGCCATTTATCCTTATTTTGACCCCTTCTAGGAAAAATAATGGTCCTGAAACCACAAATGTTTACCACCTGTGTGGAGCAAGTGATAGATGTTGTTGTGGCTTTTCCTTTGCCTATAGGGGAATGCTAGAGGGTGGGCATTGCAGGAAGACAGGTTCCATTTTACTTCAGCAGCAAGGACCCTCTTCTGCTTCCCCAAGCTGAAGGATGTGCGGGGCCTTGACACAACATCAGCCTGCATCTCTTGCAGCTCCACAGGGAAATATTGGTCCAGAGTCTCCAGGCACAGAATTATCTGTTCCAGAGTTTACAGACCCTATCATTTTTGTTCTAGAAACATTGGGCGGGACGTAGGTGCCTGTAGTGGTACCCCCATCCTTCCCAGAGATACCGCTAAGGACAACTTGTAATGAGGCCTATATGATAACATTGAATTAAAATGATGCAAAAACCTTTTAGAATCAACAAATTAATTGACCAAAACCATTCTACTAAAGGAAATATTTGGCAATGATGAACTGAGGTTTCTCCTCAAAAGGTCCGATAGTAGCTTCCAGTCTTTTGGCTTGGTCACTTCCTTCTTGTTTTGTTTTGGCATGTTTTTGGCAAATCTTTATTCATAGGGGTTGTAAGAAATGGGGTTGTTGGTTGACTGGGGTGTGAGCCCTAGTCAAGCAGAAACCACATTTCTTGTCAGCGTGAGGCACAAGAAACCCCCAAATTAACCCGTGCTTAACCCCCTGGTAGCTTGGCACAGAGCAGTTAGGCTCAACTTATAGGCAATGTGTAAAATATTTGTGCAAACCTTCAAACAGTAAAACAGTGAAAAACACCACCCAAAAATAACCCACTTCAGGTTAGAAAAATAGAGCTTAATTTAATAAATATACCAAAACCAAAATGACAAAAATTCAATCAGTAAAACTGGAGAAATGAATTTTTACATAAACTGCAATATAGCTCCAACAAGCATAAAGCGCCAACAGTTGCTATTTGGGTGTACTGGACCGGGTCAAAGTCAAAAGTTCAGGCCGACCACGTTCAATGGAGCGTGCTTCGGATACAGTACTAGGTTAGTACCGCCGAAGGTTTACTTCTTCAAGTTTTGTGCCAAGAGCCTCTTTTGCATTGGAGAGGTTCGCAGGGAGCAAGGAGAGCGTCGTGGGCAGTGGTACGCATGGTGCAAAGAACAGGCTGGGTGTTGGTAGCGGGCTGGTGCTTCGCTGTGATGGTCCTCTGCAGCAATCATTGCCTGCTGTCCAAAGAGACCGGCTGGCGATGGCTCGCCCGGATTTTCGGTGCAAGTGGCGTGGTACTGGTGCCAATGGGGCCCAAAGCTTGAGAGTTACAGCAAAGGTCCAGGACCTGAGAGGCACCACTTGGGGGTCAGGAACTCACTGAAGATGGGTCCAGGAGTTGTTGGGAAGCCTTTTTATGTCCCTGAGGCTCAGATCAGACTAGCCCTTTGAAATACTCTGGGGTCCTGGGTTCAAAATGGTTTGCAGGTTCAGATCTTTCTACCCAAGAAAGAGGGCAGCAGGCACCAGGTAAGCAGAGCAGGGCAGTAACTCCTTCAGAGTAGTAGTCCAGGAGTGGAAGTACTTTCACCAGCGCCAGCACAAGGTCAGAGGTGTACTGAAGAGTTGATGTCTGCGTTCCCTTTATTATACCCTGGCACACTGGCTCTGAAAGGTAGCAGAAGGTTCTAGACAGTGCATTTGGAGTCCAGGGAATTTCCTACCTCTCCTGCCCTGGCTTCTAGCTAGCTGAAGTGACAATGCATGGTCATTAGGCCCTTTGAGTGCAGACAGGACACAACCTATTTAGGTAAATGCGTGGCTGGCCCCCAGCTCCTTCCTCGCATATTGCCAGTGATGGCCCATCCAGTCATACCTAGGCTCAGATTGTGTATGGTGGTCTAGGAGGAATACAGAAAGCCCAACTGCCAACTACACCTAGTCTTTTGACCAGAAACAGGCTGCAGGCACCAAAAGGATTAGGCAAAAAATAGCAACTTTCTAAAAGAGCCTTTATCGGAAATGTAATTTAAAATCTGACTTCACCATAAATGAGTATTTTAAAAGAAGATTACAGAGACACCAATCAAGAACTGGTTATCCTTTCCCATTTGCCCATTTGGAAATTACACTTATAACATGTAATAAGGTAAGTCCAATGTTATTCTATGGGAGAAATTGGCCTTGCAGTAGTAAAGAAACAGAAGTAAGAGTGTTTCACTACCAGGACATGTCAAACTTAAAAGTGCATGCCCTACCATTTAAATACACTGCACCCTGCCCTCTGGGCTGTTCAGGGCCTCCCCTGGGGTGACATGTATATAGAAACGTGAGGTTTGGGCCTGGTAAAAGGATTATTTTGCCAGGTTGAAATGGGAGTGTAGAACTGCACACAGAGGCTCCACAATTGCAGGCCTGAGACATGTTTAAGGAGCTAATTAAGTGGGTGGCACAGTCACTGTTGCATTCCCACTAGTAGCATTTACTTTACTGGTCTTGGGTACAAATAGAACCACCTTACCAGGGACCTATAAGTAAATTAAATACTAAATGGGTACAAGCCAATGATGCCATGTTCTAAGGAGAGAGCACAAGCACTTTAGCCCTGGTTAGCACAGTTAAAGTGCACAGAACCCTAAGGCTAACAAGAACAAATTAAAAAAAAATTGTAGAAGTACTGCAAAACGTTTTTGGGGTTACCCTACATAATGGGCTAGTTTTAACAGGGATGCTACCTGGCCCTCAACAAGCACACTTTGTCTAGGTAGTCCTTGGCACTAAAGAGAACCACTTTTATTGTGGATATGATCCTTGTGAAAGGGCAAATGCCTCCATTCACAGTGAAGCTGGTGAGTATTGACTCACTACCCCATGTTATATGCTATAGTGCGCAACAGAAAAATGTGAGTGGCACAACGAAAGACCAATGGTTGAAGTGAGCTTTTTCATACACAGTTGAAGTAATATTTTCCCCTCAGGTAATATATTTGAGAGAAACAACAGTGAACAAGATTACTATGATAGTGGGCTGACCTTAAAGAGTCCTTAACTTGCAGCTTGCAAGATTTGGATTTAGGCTGTTGTCAGTCACATATAACATTTCGTGTTCTTTTAAATGCATTTATATTCTTTTTTCATGCAATCTTGAAATAGAGACGCAACCGTAATGTAAAGGAATCCAAATAGAAAATGTCCATACATTTTATCAGTTGTACTGCTGGCTCTAAAGAAGATGTTCTTGGTTTTGTTATTGATTTTGGAAATGTGGACAGTAAGTTTGGTGCTGAAGCTTCGGATGTAGTTGCAATCACTGCTTTAGATTGTTCTGAAACTGAAAGAAGGCTCTTTCTAGTGACTGGTTTTAGAATTTTTATTATATATTTATTTTATTAGAGATAAATGTAAACATACCTATAATGATGATCCAATAGAAGCTAGAATTTAAATAACATATAATTAGAAAATATGGTTAAAATAAATACATAGGTATAATATGAAAGTCAAGAATAACCTTAAAATAAACATGTACAAAAAGGAACGTATGAACCACAAAAGAAGATCTAAACCAGGAAAAAGGGAAAGCAAAGGGGACTTGGCATCAGTAAAAGATTCAACTCCACTCAATACAGTATCTACAACTATTTAGCAATATCATGAAACAGAATGGCAAACTTTTTTTCAATCATATGTAATAATTCACCAAGATTAGCAACGCCTTGAAAGTGGTTATATACTTATTCACTTGAAAATATTAGAAGACATAGCAGTTCTTGGTAAATATTTTCTTCAAAACAAACACAGTTTATTATTTTTCATAAGTAATGGGAGAGACAACTAATAGTATTCATTTTTCATACAAAACGTATCCCATTCCACCACAAATTAAAGAAAAGCTCGGAACTATCTTTCCAATTGAGTGAAATTGGCTGTAAAGCAGCTGCAATAAATATACTTTCTAACATACGTTTCATTAAAAGAAATTCAAATGAACCAGCTACGCTTTCTAGAAAAATATTTTGTAAAGATTGGGAAGTATTAGTTTGAAATATAATGTTGATGTTTTACTAAAAGGTCTAAACTAAACTACATTCACTGATCCTGTGTATGAAATTACCAAGGAAAAAAGTACATGTCCAGCAAGAAGTATGCACTAGAGAATTCATGCCCTTGTGTAAAGATGTATTTCTCCTTAGACACAGAATAGGTAAAACCCTTTCATAAATCTGGTCCTAAATTTATTAATGGACATTGGAGTACAGAATGCTCGGTTAAAGAGAAAATATAATGTTTGGCTAATGTTGGTAGCACATGAGATAGGCATATTCGTTGTCCACATTTTACTTCTGATTATAGGTAAAACAAAAATGTAAAGGTTTATCTCCCAATCCATCTCCATTTTGTTCTTAACATGAACAAAATTAGGATTGCTGTGCAACAAATACATATATTCATATATTAACAAAGGCTTAAGGAGTACATTAAAATTACACGAATCAACAGCATTTTGTATTGGGCTAAAAGATCTTGATATAGGCACAACTGGGAGGGAATTGGAAATCACTTCCTTTAATCTGACTTATTTTTTCATACCAGATTTAGGTATATAATACATAACTTGTCAGTGGATAAAAGAGAGTCATGCACCATTTTCATATAATTAATAAACAAAAAAATACCTCTCTCAGCCTAACTTTTATAAAAAGTTTTGTTATTAATATTAGCATTTTTATCATACTAAATAGGTGAACATTATTATCATCTCCATTACCATTGTAAACAAATGTTCTGTACAACTGACACATCTTTTTTAAATAGGCATAGTTTAAGAAATTGTTATTTTTACATAGCAACTAAGTCATTCAGGGAAAGTTCTATGAATGATTTCTCCATCTTTCTTTTTCCAAATCAGAGATTCATTAAAAAAATGATTGTTGTAAGCAAAAGCATTGTTGTCCAATAGAAAAAGCATCATGAAATGTAACACATCTACTTTTTTTTGGGTAATTTTAATTTAGAAAGAGGTAGACTAGATTTCTTATTATGCCATAAAATGTAGATAATAAGGGGTCCATTTGGATGGCGGGCAGATTGCCCTCGCCTGGCCGGCGGTGGTCACAGCTGGCCCGGCGGGGGCAATCCGCCCACCAACCCTTTAGAAAAGACCCCCCGCCATATTAGAATGGCTGGGGGGGGTCCGCGGCGGACGGAAGAATCGTACGCCACTTTTCCGCCCGGTCACATGTCAACCGGGCGGAAAAGGGTTCTATCAGACACCGCCAGCCATATTAGAATGGGTATTCCTGAATGCCTTTCCGTGTCGGCATTGCCGCCACGGAAAGGCATGTGGAGTCTGCTTGGGGGGCCCGTTGCGGGCCCCCATGGACTCTGAGGGGGTGGGGGGTGCACGGTACCCCCCTGCGTTTAAAAAAAACATGGCAGGCACTGCACGGTGCCTGTCACGTTGTGCTTTGAAATGCACAACATGCATTTTTAGCATTGCGGCGGGCGGTGCTTTCAGCACCGCCCACCGCAATGTTAAAAATGCGGGATGCGCCCGCCACACTGGCGGGCACATCCTAATGGGATTGCGGGACTGCAGCAGGCATTGCGGGCGGTCCCACTTCCCACCGGTATGCCATACTAATGTGCCCCTAAGTGTTTGCCATGGAATTGCACTTTTTGCCATATAGACGTAGATGGTAAAGCATACATTTTCTTAAAAAGGTGGAGTCACAAGAAGCCAAACCATAACTAGTATGAACAGGCCATGTAGGGACATTGTAAATAAATGTACTGAGGCTCAAAGTCAGATATTCCCGTCCTCTTATCCTAATCTACCCATTGATGCCTGACCACATGTGACAATTTTAACCCACATCCCTGTTCTCTCATCCAAGCAGTTGAAACAACAATCAAGCTTAAGAATAAAGTATGCCATTAGCTCACAAAGAACAAAGATTTTAAAATTGCCCAGTATAAGAATATATTATTTGTGAGGACGGTGACTTTGGTTGGTCAATTGTCTAAAAGATTCAAGGGTGACTGTGTGGTCATTATTTTTAAACATCCCAATCTTGTCAAGAATCTCCTCCTGTGAGAACCTTCCAGCTTCCGCTAATCTGAGCATATCCTTTTATTACCTTTGGACTTCTTTTATAGTCACCTACAATGGGAAAAATTGTTATTGAACCCTAATGCTAGAGCTCTGCTCCTCCTGAAATGTTCTAATTTAATTGAAACCTAAAAATCATTATTAACCACTTTCAGATTTGAACCCACTAGATGATTTTGGGGGGGGGGCTACGGTGGGTGCTACTTCTGGTCACATAATAAGGGGCAATTCTCCTCATAGCTATGCTGTCATGCCTACCCTTATGCTTCCCAGTGCAATAACAAGCTGTACAAGGTCTTTAGTGGGGGCTGTCCTTAGACCCTAAACTAATGATCCAGGTCCACATAAACCCAATAAGCTTACTAATTGCCTCTCAAATGTTAATGTGCTTTGCTGGATTATATCAGGTAGAGCCACCAAATTAAATTATAAGGATTGAATATCTTATATCAATATCTATGACATCATGATGTTGCAGTAAACATGGGCTATAAAACGGTATAACCTTGGAAGGTGATTTTAGTTACTGTTTGCCAGTCACCTCGTCCCCTTTTGGGGAGAGCAAGGGGTGGCCTTATGCCACTTTTTAAGTGGCCCCTTGATTGTACCTCTATCTCACTTCAGTATTAACTTCAATGGAGCAAAGTCAAAATCCTTCAATATTTGAATTTTGCCTGCCCCTGGAAACGGTTCACGAGACAAAATATAGAGTGGAGAGGAAATTAAAAATCCAGTTCCTATTTTAATGGGGAAGATATGGAAATTACTTACAAAAATAGAAGCATTTGTAAATGTGTATAATATAGAAAGAATGTTTAGGAAGCATTATTAATATTATTATTATTAATTGAAATTTGTAGAGCGCAACTAAACCCGTAGGCGTCAAGGCGCTAAGAGATGGTGAACTAATTGATCAGAAAACGGCAAGGGATGAGTTACAAGTATGCTTCTTGAAATAACCAGGTCTTGAGTGCTTTGCAAAACAGGGCATGGGATGGGATCCCCTTGAGGTCATCGGGGAGCGTGTTCCAGAGTCTAGGCGCAAGGAAGCGAAAGGCCCTTCCACCCCATCTGACCTTGGATATTCGGGGAACAGCCAGCAGACTTTTGCTAGAAGAGCGAAGTGCCCTACCCGGGGTATAGTAGGATACAAGAGTACGGATGACTTCAGGCCCAATCCCATTAAGGGCACGATGCATAAGGCAGAGAGCCTTAAAGTTAATCCTCGCCTGCATAGGGAGCCAGTGCAGGTTTTTTCTGATAGCCGTGCCCGAGGAGCGTTTCGGGGCATCCACAACAAATCGGGCAGCTGCATTCTGCACAGTCTGAAGGCGTTGGACCAGACCGTTGTTAATGCCCAAATACAGTGCATTGCAGTAGTCCAACCTGGAGGCTATAAGCGCAACTGCAACCTGTTTGCGTGCGTCAGGGGAGAGATAGTGAATGATTTTCCTTAGAATCCTTAGAGCACTACAACAGGTAGACACAGTCCTGCTGACTTGTTTGTCAAGCGAGAGAGTGGTGTCCAGAATGACCCCAAGATTGCGGGCAGAAAGGGATGGGGAGGGGCAGGCGCCAAGGACAGGAGGCCACCAGTCCATTGACCAGGTCTCACTTTTGCCTCCAAAAATGAGGACCTCAGTTTTCTCCCCATTCAACTTGAGGAAGTTCTTAACCATCCATCCAGCGACCGCCTCCATACAGTTTTTAAAGTTGTGAGCAGTTATGCTCACAGATTTTGATATGGAGACCATGATCTGTGTGTCGTCGGCGTAGGAAAGAACTTCTAGCCCAAAAGATCTTACCAGCCTGGCGAGTGGGGCCACGTAGACGTTAAAAAGCGTCGGACTCAAAGAGGAGCCCTGAGGGACCCCACACTTCACAGGCTTGATGGGTGACATATAATCGCCTAGCTTAACCTTTTGCTTCCGTTGATCAAGGAAGGATGTTAATAGGCTGAGTGCAGATCCCTCGACTCCCAGCTCGCTGAGTCGGCTAGCCAGAATGGTAGGGGACAGGGTGTCGAAGGCCGCCGTTAGGTCTAACAGCACCAGTAAGGTGGTCTGGCCGGTGTCGACCTTGGCCCGAATGCTATCGACAACCTCTGTAAGTGCCGACTCAGTGCTGTGTGTCCTATGAAAACCGTGCTGTGAGGGATCCAGGGAGTTGGTACTGTCGAGGAAGGCACTCAAATGATGGTTAAGGTGTGCCCCCAAGAGTTTAGCAGGGGCAGGAAGTTCTTTAATATCCCAGGGTCCAGAGTGGGTTTTTTCCATAGGGGCTTAACAATGGCCAGTTTCCAAGAAAGGGGATAAACCCCCTTTGAAATGGCCAGATTCATGACCTCCACCAAAGGGGGCAGAATAACCTGCCTACATTCTTTAAAAACCTTTAAAGGGCAGGGGTCGAGCGGGGACCCGGACTTTAGCTTGTCCAGCAACGTACTAAGATGATCAAAAGTGAGGGGGGGGGAACTGGGAGAGGGAGTGAAAGGGAACAGGCATTTGATTTTCAGGAATTAAAGTTGGAAGGGTAGAGGTTAGAGAACTGAGATTGAGGGCTTCCAAGTCTGTGTAAATATCCAGGATCTTCATATGGAAGAACGTGGAGATCTGATCACACAGAACTTGGGAGGCTACTATAGGGTCAGGTGACTGGATAAGGGAAAGGTTATCAACTATTTTGAACAAATCCCTGGCTGACTTAAGCGAGGCCATTAATTTAGAGTAGTGCGCCTTCTTTTCTGTCAACACTGGAGCTTTATAGCCTTTGAGAAGGATTTTATGTTTATCCTTCTCTATGGGGTCCAAGTGTGCCCTCCATAGCCTTTCCTGCCTCCTACATCCTTGTCTGAGGATCCTAAGGGAGTCCGAAAACCAGGGGGCCGAAGGCCGTTTCCTGGCAGAATAGTGTTGCAGGGCTGGCGCAAGAGAATCGTCAGCCTCCGCCAGGGTGTTAGAGAGGTCAAGAGCTGCAGCATCGCCATCCCCCTCTAGGTCGGGGCTTAAGTCTGGATAAAAAAAGAAGTAAAGGTGTCATTGTTAACTCCCTAAAATTCCTCCTCAGTACCCACTTGGTGTGGTCTGGCTGAGGCCCGGTGGGGAGGAAAAAAGAGAATTCAAGGGGAATGGCAAAGTGGTCCGACCACGACAGGGGAAGGGGGGTGCCAGTCTGAAGACGGGAGTCATTGGTGAATAAACCATCCAAAGTATGCCCAGCTAAGTGGGTAGGACTAGCCACTAACTGCGGCAAGCCACAGGAAGCTAGGGAGTCCAACTGATGGACCGTGTCGGGGGAACTGGAATTTTCCAGATGGAAATTAAAATCCCCAAGAATAGTTAAACTGGGTCTATCAATATAGGGCTCCAGAATCTTAAGGAGTCCTTGGCTAAAAGCGGACCTGAGGCCAGGGGGTCTGTAAATCAATATTCCAGTGAAAGAGATCGTGGAGGAGGGGTTCAGAGTGAAATGCATCGCCTGAAAAAGTTCGAGCGGGGAGGACAGATGGACAGTCCGGCATTTTATAGAACTGTGATACAATATCCCCAAACCTCCTCCCACTCGACCCACTCAGTCCATTCTAGCCAGAGCATACCCTTCGGGGATAGCATTTAGTAACTCCGGTTCAGAAGAGTCCGTGGCCCACGTTTCAGTAATAAAAACCCAAAAGGGCTTTCTCTGTGAGATGAATTCCCTAAAGGAGATATTATTTTCAACCAGCGAGCGGGAGTTAATGAGAAAACCCGTATGGATTGAAGTAGGCGAAGGAAATGGAATGATAGAGGAAAGCCGGAAGTTAGCCGTATCCAAGGAGTTATGTTGGATAACTATGTCATTACATCCGCAAACTAGGGCGTTTCTAAGCTTTTCAGGGGCAAAGGAATGATGGCAGGGCAATTTAGAGGGTTTCAATGCTAGCAAAGCAGAGAAGAGTATAGGGGTTCCCCTGAGGCAAAAGAGAACAGGGGAACAGCATACCTGGCCCCTGGCGCTTCCTTGTCGCTGACGGGTGCAGACGGGCTGGACTCTGGCTCGACTCCGGCGCGAATGCGGCGTGACCACTGATCGCGTCCGCTGCGCAGAGCCATAACTGTTTGCTTAAATACTGGCGACTATAACGCCGATCCTGGGGTGCCCTACTCAATATGGCCGCTGCCGATTTGCGCAGCCCGGGAGACTCAGCCCTAAGATCGGCCGAGAACCGCCCAGGGTGCGTGAAAATGGGGGTTTAAAACTGCATCAACGGAGCAGTGTGCAAAGGATAAAATTGCCCGTGACACAGCAAAGTGCAATTAAAATGTAGAAAGCGCCACGATAAGGTCCGTGAGCGCAATGTGACAGGGGGGGGAGCGGACACACAGGAACAGCAATACAAGTGAAGCGGTAAAATTCTGGAAGCACAAATCTAATAACAACACCTCCCGGCTTCCGCCTCAGGAGAGTTATAATTTCATGGTCCTTAGCATAAAATCCCAATTAAGCAAATCAAAAACCTTTTCAGTACCTAGGCACAATGATGCAATAGGTATTTCATCAAATTAGCCTCACTGATAATAGTTAAGAAAACTCCGGCATTATCCGATGCAACCCTACCCTTAATTTACCAACTCTACTCTGATTTAACAAGATTAGGGATATCATTTTTTAATATAGTGGCTAAAATCTTAGCAAATATTTTACAATCATTATTAATTAATGATATTGAATGAAATATTTACAAAGAGCAATGCGCTTGTCATGTTTTCAGATGAGGAAAATCATAGCATGCATCAAGGTGTCTTTGGGATTAGTATTAGTACAAAAATGTTCGTAAAAAATCATAATTTAGGATTTAGTGGTTTTAGCATTTTCATTTTGTCAGATGGTACAGCAGCCCTTCGGTCATAGTGTCAGGCTTAATTTATGTCAGTTAATGTTCAGTGTTGTTTTGTGACAAGATGAAGTGGGTTTAGGAAACAGATATAAACACACCCTCTCATAGTAGTTTGAAAGGTTATTATTCACTATTTATCGTTAAAGTTCAGGGCAGGTTATGCAAATATTTCTAGTCTGTTAAGCTGATTACTGGCTAGAATACAGCCCTCCACTATGCTCAATCTTAATTTATTTTTACTGTTAAGGTCACTCTATTCTGATTTGAGTAAATGCCATACCTACCACATGAGATGGGTCCATGGCTACGACATGAGCAGGGTCCATGGCTACAACATGATCATTGTCCACGGCTACAACATGAGCAGGTTCTACGGCTACAACATGATCAGGATCCATGGCTACAACATGAGCAGGTTCCACGGCTACAACATGATCGGGTTCCAAGGCTACAACATGATCGGGGTCCAAGGCTACAACATGATCAGGCTCCACAGCTACAGAATGATCGGAGTCCACAGCTACAACATGATTGGGGTTCACGGCTACAACATGAGCAGAGTCCATGGCTTCAACATGATCGGGGTCCACAGTTACAACATGATCAGGGCCCACCACTACAAAATGAGCAGAGTCCACGGCTACGACATGAGCAAGGTCCATGGCTACAACAAGATCAGGATCAATGGCTACAACATGATCGGGGTCCAATGCTACAACATGATCGGGGTCCAAGGCTACAACATGATCAGGGTCCACAGCTACATAATGATCGGAGTCCACAGCTACAACATGATAGAGGTCCATGGCTACAACATGATCAGGGTCCACAGCTACAGAATGATCGGAGTCCACAGCTACAACATGATTGGCGTCCACGGCTACCACATGAGCAGAGTCCACGACATCAACATGATCGGGGTCCACAGTTACAGCATGATCGGGCCCACCACTACAAAATGAGAAGAGTCCACGGCTACCCCATGAGCAGGGTCCATTGCTGCAACATAATCAGGATGCGCGGCTACAACATGATCGGGGTCCACGGCTACAGCATGATCAGGATCCGCAGCTACAACATGATTGGGATCCACAGCTACAACATGATCGGGGTCCACAGCTACAACATGATTGGGGTCCACGGCTACAACATGAGTGGGCTCCACGGCAAACTATGATCGGGGTCCATGGCTACAACATGATCGAGATACACAGTTGCAGCATGATAGGGGTCCAAAGCTACAACATGATCGGGGTCCACCACTACAAAATGAGCAGGGTCCACGGCTACCACATGAGCAGGGTCCACGGCTACCACAGGTGCAGGGTCCACAGCTACAGCATGAGCAGTGTCCATGGCTGGGGGGGGGGGTGATTCTGCCACCCTTTTATATCCTAGGTAGGCTGTAGGGGCTGCTTTCAGATCAGGATGGACTGCCATGATCTAGCCATGCTCTAATGACCCCATTCTAGTCGCAGTCTCCTGCAGTGTCAGGCTAGTTTAAATATATGTGCCAGGGCTGATTTTGTTTTCTAGTCCAGTCTGGTGGTATCAGACAAACACTAAGGGGTCAATTAGGATGGCGGATTGACAAAGTCCGTCCGCCATCCGGTCGGGGGACGGGACCGTCCACCACAGGGGCAGAGGTCCCGTGCCTCGAATTAGGATGCACCTGCCACAGTGGCGGGTTCATCCCGCATTTTTAACATTGCGGCGTCAGCACCGCCCGCCGCAATGCTAAAAATGCATGTTGTGTGTTTCAAAGCACAACATGACAGGCACCACGCGGTGCCTGCCATGTTGTATTTTGAAACGCAGGGGGGTACCATAGGTACCCTCCATGTACACCCCCCCTTCACCCTGGGGGCCCGCAACCGGCCCCTAAAGCAAAGACCGTATGCCTTTTCGTGGCGGCATTGCCGCCACGGAAAGGCATTGCCCACGGCACATCATAATATGGCTGGCGGTGTCTATTAGACACCGCCACCATATTAGACCTTTTCCGCCGCCGAAAAGCGGCGGACGGTCTTCCCGTCCGCCGCGGTCCCCCCCGCCATTGTAATATGGTGGGGGGAAATAGGTGGCATGGATGGCGGACGGATTGCCACCGCCTTGCTGGCGGTGGCGATCCGTCCGCCATCCTAATCGGCCCCTAAATTGGGAAGAGATGGCATGAACCAGATGACCACAGAACTGACTGAGAGCTGATGTGGCATCGTACTGATGAAGGCAGTTACAATGACAGCTTACAAGATCTCACTAGCAACAGCAACCATAAATGAAGTACAGTAGTCATGCACTGGGAAGAGACAGCCAGCTGAGTTAGTAAACCACAGAATTCATTCAATGGTTGCCTGGTGAGCACTGTTCAAGTGACCTTGAAAGTTTTAAACAGAGGGTACAGCAAAACAGCTTGGGTCGAATTAGTCGTCAGGTTGCTTAGTACTAGGAGTACCGGAGTTAGGGTAGGACATGTCAGGTGGCCTCCCCCAATAATCAGTACTTCTTGGCAAAACATCAACAGAAACTCCGGTACTTATGGAAGAATGCTCGAAGAAGGGTGTATGCCACACGGAAGTCACCTTGTTGTGCTGGCTGACAGGGAACGGCAGGAATGCACTATATTTAACTGATTACAACATATTCCTGTCCTCGTCTCTGCATGGGCACAATTTTGACTTCCTAGCGCCAACGCAGCCAGGATTGTTTTTGTGCAGGAAAGCACACCGCCCTGCACAAAAACTGTCCAGGGAGGCAAATTCCTCTTTCTATGTGTGCTGCAGAATGAAGAACACATAGAAAGAGAAAGCAATAAGAAGAAATAATGAACTTTCTCCTCGTTATGCCTCCTCATAGAAGGCGTTAAGATTTTGGCACATTCCCAGGTTCTTGTAAATCTGGGAATGCATCAAAATTCATGAGAGTTGCTTGGGTACATCCACCGCAACACCCATGCAACACCTACACAGGGCAGTGTAGCACAACGCAGCTATTTGCACTGTGGTGTGCTACTCCAGATTTATGAAGCCACTCAGAGTTATGCAAAGTGGCTTTGCGTGGCTTCAAAAATATATTGCAGAGGTTTGCGCTGCGCATGTACAACTTTGCATGGTGCAAACACCAATCATGCCTTTCGTAAATATGCCCCTAAGGGTCTAATAGTCACAATGCTGTGAATCTTCCCCACCCACCTGCCAGCAGTCTACGGGTTACACAACCCGGTGACACAGATTTTGAGAATTATAGGGACACCAGGCCAGTGGCGGCTCCTCCGCTAAGGCGGAGGAGCATTGCCCCACTGTCAGGAAGCAGCAAAAGAAAGTAAAAAATATAATGATGACAACGTAATGTTCTTATCATTTTATTTTGTCCTCCTGCTGCGGCAGTGTGTGTGAGGGGGCGGGGCAGGGATGCAGAGCAGGGGTGGAGTGGTAAAACACTCCTGTGTGCAATGACTGTTTGCAGTCATGCACACCTCCCTGTTCTCCAAGCAGACTGCATTACAGCCTGCATGGAGAACATGCCCACCCCTCCAGTCCCTGGCTGCGCGCTTTTCAACAGGCATCAGACCAATCACAACATTGCGTTGCAGCGTTGTGATTTGCTGCGGGGAGGGTGGGAGCCCTGGTGCTTCCTGTTTCAAACAAGAAGCCAGGAAGAGGACAGTATGAGACACAGGAGAGGCAGCGGCAGCTGGTCAGCTGGCCGGCTGGGAGGTAAGTTATTTATTTTTTGTTTACATGATTTCTCTTCCCTCCGCCCATTAGCCCCCACCCACCCCGTGACTGCCCCAGGCTGCCTGGCTTTGCCTGGCATAAATCAGGTAATGGGAGGACAGACCAAGTGGCCAGACCCAATGCTCTATAACTTAGGGTGAGGCAGTTGGGCAGAAATGGTTCAGATGTAGAGATAGCAAGCCAGCCAAATCATTCAATGAGCTTGTGAGGGAGGTGTGGCGCAATGGGTCCTACAGGAGAACTTGATCGAAGGGTTCTGTGGATTTCACTAAGCACAACAAACACAGAACAGCGCCACATGAGGTAAAGATCCGGTGATAGAGGACAACGGAAAGGAGTAAGACACAGGAAAACTGAGACAAAGGACAACATATAGCAACAAAGAACAACAACAATATTGTCCAGTATAAAGATGGAAGGTTATATCACTTAAAGGGTCTTTTAATAAAACCACTTACCTTCACCTTCTTCAGTGCACCTTCTTGAACCAATTAGCAACATGGTTGTGAAACGTCTATGCATGATGGAGGTGTGAAAGAGATCATTGTCAGGGCTTCTGCGATGCTATGGAACTTATTGGGTCTTCCAAAGAGGCATTTTTACTGTTTCTGTATAGCACCTTTCTACGTCATGACTCTAACTTGGTAATTGTTGACTGCCAGCTGTGCCAGAACAATGTTGCTCATTGCTAGGGCAACCAGCAAGTCTTCCACACATGGTCATCCAGTGACTGTTGTCCACAAGAACTAGATGTGCAAGTTGAGTGGTGCTCTGCCAAGGCAAGCAAGACACACCTCTGAAAATGTAGAGGTTGGTGTTTGTCGTGCACATGAACCATGCATGCATAAGGTACAGTGCAGAACCAAAACTGCCAGGAATTGTAATTTGTAATTTAAAATGTGTAATTTAAATTTGTAAAGTGCATTAAACCATAGGCACCAAAGCGATACAACGAGCCAGAGCACACGGGGGTGACAAACAAAGGCAATTATAGCTATGAGAAAAGCCAAGTCTTAACATTCTTGCGAAATACTGAATAAGAAGTAATGCTAGTGATGTGTACAGGAAGAGTGTTCCATAACGTAGCAGCTGCCACTGAAAATACACCCTCACCCCATCTAGCCTTCTTATGATGGAGAACAGTCACTTTCCTCTGACCTGCCAATCTCAACTGTCTGCTGGGAAGATACCATTTGAAGTAGCTATAAGAGCCCGGCTGGTTAAGGGCCTTAGAGACGAGACACAGGGCTTTGAACATCAGCCTTTTCTTCACTGGAAGCCAGTGAAGAGCCCTCAAACCCTCCCTCACCAATAGATGTTTAGGAATGCCCAAAAACATCCACCCAGCAGCATTCTGAATAACCTGCATTTTATGAAGGGAATATTGGTTGACGTTCAAATACAGAGCATTACTGTAGTCAAGTCAAGATGTTATTAGCGCCATGACCACCCACACTCTTAGCTCCTCAGGAAGGAAGGGAAAGATCTTCTTCAGGCTCTTGATTATCCTAAAACAAGAACCCTCTGTCCTATTAACCTGGGGGTCAAATGTCAGAGTGTTATCTAAGATCATCCCAAGGATTTTAGCGGAGGGTCTAGGAATAGGTAGTGACCACAAGTCTCCGGCCAGCAGTGGTCCGACCAAACCAAATTCTCGGGCAGAAGACCACAATCTCTGTCTTATAGGCATTCGTCTTGAGCCAGTTGTCTCGCATCCATTGCTGACTTGCCCATGCACAACCTAAATGTGTTGGTGAATCCCTTTACATATGCCAAATGGTTATATTTTAGGGGGATTTGCTCATCTTCAAGACTCCCAAAATGCCATTGTGCATCTCATCTGTCGAACATCTGTGATCGCTTCATCTTCCTTGCTCCTTTGTAGGACTATCTGTGGACTTAAAATAACAAAAAGATTAAGAACACAAAAATTACTGTAGTATTTCCTGCTAAAAATATTCAACATTGGTTTAATAAAATATGAAAAAACATACTTGGTTTCCTGAGACAGAGTTTCATTCCTACATGTTTGTAGAAGTTATGGTTGTGCTACAGCTCAGGTAGTTTAAGGGTGTCCTGCAGTTTAAGGTAACAATAGAAATGTCAAGATACCTCTGGTAATTAATGCTCCTGCTGCAGCAAGATCAGAATTGTGTCTAATGGTAGTTTTGACTCATCATAAAGTTGCATGGAGGGTTAAAGTGCCTGCTGCAAAGAATGTGTACCATTCAGATCACAGAACTGTATTATATGTGAATAGCTCAGTGCGATACTGCTTTTGACACAGAGATCTTTTTGTTGCTTGCAGCTCTACAATCCAAATGTATCACACTGACCTATGAACTGTCATCGAAGAGCTGCATGCAAACTGTTCTAATTTGGTTAGAACATAATTGTTTTTCCCAGTCTTTCAAAGTCAACTCCAACCACTGAGATACGTTTAAATATTGAGTTTGTGCTTCTCCGGATCAAACACTCTTAAAATATACTGCCTACTAGTGTGGATGATATGCGATTCCTACATCTTGGAATCCTCACTATGTTGGGTAACATTTCCTATAGAATGATTTAAACATGTATGATTAATTGTCTTTGTATGATGTGTGTGTGATGTAAAGTGTTCTGAAACCCTTCACTGGTAAGAGTAGCTCTATAATACAAATGAATTCATGTGAGAGAGGGTCTATGTGGAGATGAGGGGCATTGTTGAAGGGTGGTAGTGAAGGAATCCATGTAGAAGAAAGTCACGGAGGGAAAAAAAATATTGTTGCGCCAGGCACCACCGTTGTTAAACCTAGCAATTGCCCCTACCTACTTCAGTTCTGTGTCAACTTGCATTTAAATATCCCTTATCACTTTCAAGAAATGTCTTCTGACATCTCTAGCAAGGTTGGGCCGGAACCCAAAATCAATCCTGGCAAAACTGATCATACCAGCCCCACACTGCATGCTTCCACGTCTATAATAAGGATGTCGGCTTCGGCAGATTAGGACAGCCATCTTGTTTCAAAACCAGGCCTCTATCTTACAGACTCCAGGAAATGCCTGAGTAGCAAAATGACCAGTCTGGCGCTGATTGCTAGATTCCAAGTTCATTCATATTGTATTTCTTTACTGCATTGGTTGCCCATTCATTACAAATACCAGTCCTATTTTATTTTGTTGTATATTATATTTAATTGAGCCGCCACTTTCGCAGCTTAAGTGGTGGTTCACACTGACCCTGATGGCCTAGTAAGTTGGGTCTAGCAAAAATGTTTCTTTGTTTTATTGGCCTCTCCTTTTTGCAGGTCTGCAGAACCTCAAACAACACAGTAAGGGAAGATCAGGGCACTGCTGAGGTGTGAAAGGTGCATGGGTTGGTAAGTGAACCAGGAGACAGAGAGAAATTCTAAGTACATTGAAAAAGTGTGCAGTGTAGCATACAGAATAAGTACAAGAAAGAAATATGGTAGGTAGAAACTGGAATGCAGAAAGTTGAGAAAGAGAGTGGGAAGAAATGTTGGACGGAAGGAAAGGTGGAAGGAAGCATGAATGAAAAGAAGGTGGAAGAAAGGGAAATTGAAAAGATCGAATCCAGTAAGGATTTATAGAAGAAGGAGCAAAGGATGGACGGACTGAAGGGCCCAGGGTTGCTTGAAAGGATGGATGGGTGAAAGGAAAAATGGATGGAAGATTAGAACGATGGATATGGGTGGATGAATAGATTGATGCATGAATAGAATAGTCATTAGATGGATGTAATGCTGAACGAATGGATAGATGGAATAATAAAAAGGATGGGCTGAAGGGTGAAAGGATGGAAATAGTTTTTCTCATTGTACTTTGATCTTCTATTCTTGATTCTGCTTTTGTCACTTCTGAGGCCAGTGTTCACAAAGGAGGTGTTAGGGATTGCAAGGAACCTTCATCAGCAATCCATGGTGCACCATAAATGATGTTCATGATTATAATAGTGGTTGTAGAGGCACCTTAATCATTACAGTGATTGTTCCTGTGTGCCAATGAACTTAGCCAGACTAGTCCCACTTTGTTTCCTTCTCCAGTCTTTTTTCTTTGCACTGAAGATTATACTACTGTACTTTTATTTCAATTGTCATTGATATTTGGCCTTTTTCTTTCTTTGTATCAACATGATATTTAAGTTTTATTATATTTTTCAGAAACATAAAGAAATCAGTTCTCAAGCTGGCAAAATTCAATATTCCATGGGATTTTAAAAACCTTTGCCCCTACTTCTGTTAAGGTTCTATCAGAGAGGTTACTGGTGCTCATTGTTATCTTCTTCCTTTTCCTCCTGATGGATGTAGAATGTGAACATTGTTTTTTCAAAAAGACAACACGTCTCATAAGCCTCCTATGCTTAAACTAGTTAAAACAGAGCACTTAAACATGTGTATAAATATAAAAGCTGGAAAAGGAATTATGCCATCAATAAATCTGAGGAATGAAATACATCAGAATGAAGGCACTACCATGGTCAGTGTTTTAATTGTTTTGTAATCTGTCTTTTGTACTTGTCATGGGAGTCATTCGTTATAGCAACAAAGGACCAGCTGCCCAGATTCAAATACCTACACATTACCTTGTGACCATCATCTTTCCAACCAGAGGCTGACTGTCCTATGATGACATCATTTATTGACAGGTTAGGGCTCTGCACCTACCAAGAAAGCTTGTAGATAGATGTGAGAAAATGAATTATAAGTTGAAGTAGAAAGTAGTTATCTTCAATTAATAGTGGCACTAGTCCTTACTAGGTCCAGTTAGGTCTCAAAAATGTAAACTTCAGCACAACCCTTGGTAGTTGTAGCACAGAGCAGACTGGCTTAACTTAAGATAAACAAGTGGGAGGGTCTTATCAGTACCAAATAATGTAATACGCAGCAAACACAACAAAATAAAAATCCCACACCAGTTTATATAAATAGAAAAGATTATGGATCAGATATAGCAAGTATTTTTACGTTTGCAAATGGGCAGATACTGCGAATCTGCCTGTTCGTGAATGCAAAAATTGCATTTCCCATGCTGCAAACCTAATTTTGAGAATCGGTATCCTATTACAGAATCGCGAAATGGGTTTGTGATTCGGTATTAGGAAGGAGCGTGTGTAGGGCGTCCCTTCCCAATACCGAATTGCATCGGTATGTTTGAATGTTTTGTGATCGCAATTGCGGTCGCAAAACATTTGCATTTTACCACCTACTTCACGTGGGAATAATCATTACAACAAAGTCATTACAACGCACTACCTTTACAATGCAGCTGTTACAACGCAACTGCCTTTACATCGCATGCCATTACAATGCATGCCATTACAACACATACTTTACAATGCATGCCATTACAACACGTTATAAGGTAAGCAATAGAGATTTTTTAGTTTAAGGGTGGGTATGGGTTTTGGGGTACATTGGAATAGTAATTTTCACCCCTACACTATCCAACACTTTCCCTACTGTTGCACTCACTGGAGTGCGAATAGTAATTTTATCCCCTACACTATCCACCACTTACCCCACTGTTACCCTAAAAGCATTATGCATTGTAATGGTATGCGTTGTATGGTATGCGTTATAATTGTATGCGTTGTAATGGTAGTTTTATTTAAAAAGCATGCTGTATAGGCATGCGTTGTAATTTTTTGCATTGTAACATCATATATTCACTTCAAGTAGGTGGTAACCCATTCGCAAATGGGAAGGGGTCCCCAGAGGACCCCTTCCCCATTGTGAATGTTTGTAAAACCATTTTTAAGAGCAGTCAGTGAAAACCTTTCATTTTTCATTTTGTAAAGTATCTTGTTTTCCTTTAACCCCATGCGCGCTGCGGGTTTTCCCGCTGTGCGCTGACTTTTTTTAAAAGCCGCGGTTCATGACGAGCTCAGCTCGTCATGAGCGTACGTCAGGCGTAACTCATGACGAGCTGAGCTTGTCATGAGCGTGGAAGGGGTTAAGGAAAATGGGCTGCTTTACAAAAAAAAAAAGATTGCTTTATTGAAAAGCAATCACAGACATGGTGGTCTGCTGGTCTTAGCAGGCCACCATCCCCATGATTTTTGCAATTCTTAGGGGGTCGCAAATTGAGACCTACCTCATTAATATTCATGAGGTAGGTCATTTGCGACACCCTAGGAATAGTAAAAGGTGTACTATACACCTTCCTACATTGCATTTTGCGATTTCCTAATTGTGAATCCTTGGGATTCGCAATTAGGGAATCACAAAATGCTATCTACATACATCAGGCCCTATGATCTTCATATAGACATCAAAACCATAAAACCTAAATGTAGGGAACCGGAGATATGATTTAGTTTTAGATGTTTTTAGTGCCAAGAAGCAGAAAGCGTCAACTACGGGTATCTGGTCGCACTAGACTGAGTGAAAGTCAAATGCCAAAGCCAACCAATATTGAGTGTGTGTCGGGTACACGGGCCAGGTTCGTCCCGCTAGACAGTTTACCTTTCGACTTAGGAGTTGTTTGGGAGGAAAATCTCATAAACAGGGTTTTTGGCGGATCGGGCTGCAGGTTGGAACTGAAAAAGGGGACGTCGTCATCAGCCGGTTTGAATGTGGAATCTTGGTGGTGGCTTTGGCTTTGGCTTTGACTTTGGTGGGAGGTGCAAGGCTCTCTGCATTGATGGCAGGAACGTTTAGAGAAGTTAAAGTTTAAAGTCTATGCCCAGGAACGTCTCCTGGAGCTTATCAGGAAGCTAGCCAGCTAGCACTTGAAATCTGCTTTTCTATCTTGGATTCAAGTGTGGTCTCTCACCACAGTTTACAGTAAGTGCAGTCCTCTTTCTGAAGTCTATAGGGTTCAGCAGGTGTAGTCCTTCTTCTGTCTTCCTCAGGTCCAATAGTGTTCTGAAGAAAGTACCTGGGATGCCACTTGTATGCCTGGCACTAGCATGTGGGTGGGGGAAACACCCAAACCAATAGGGTAAAAGTTCCCAGGGGCACCAGTATCCACTTTGTTATCATCCCTGGGAGTTTGGCCCTAAATATCTCACAGTGCCTTGCTCTGCCAAAATGAAACACAGCAGAAACATTTTTATCCTGGTTACACCCCTCACATGTGCCTGGGGAAATGAGGAACTCCCCCTGTAAACCTGTTCTGAAATAACGACTTGCGGAGGGGGGGGGGGAGGGGTTGGATTTAAAATCCAACACCTTCCCTAGTGTCCACACTGACTGGAGTTGGAATAGTAAATTATACTATTCCAACATCCAGCGCCCCCCTCCGCAAGTCGTTCTTCCGACTTGCGGAGTAATGGTATGTGGAATCACAACGCGGTCGTTGTAACAACTGCATTGTGATTCCTTGCGGGGAGAAATACCGCGGCATTACGACACACATTCCCAGGGACTGATTGAGTGTATCTCAATGTCTTACCTAGGCCTTGCTTTGTTCTCATGCCTCCCCAAGGCCTTTCCACTGGATCACTATATGCTCGCTAGTGCTCCTGAGGTTTTCAATTCAGGGAAACCTGAGTTTGTGGTTGCAAGTCCTTATCAATACTGGTGGTGAACGCAATTATTGTGAAGAAAGATGAAACAAGATGATGTAATATGCTACAAGATGGCCTTGAAGAAAAGATGGGTAATGCTGAGAAAATGTGGCTGGATGCTTGGCAAAACTAAATTCAAGTATTAATGAGTTTACTTTAGAAAATCGTTGGGTCCACCATGTAGGGAGCATCAATGCTTTAAGCCCCACAATATATAGTGGGTGCACTAAAAACTCTGCTTTTACCCCTGGAAATACCCGATACAGGCTCTAAGTCAGAGGGTAGTGCAGGGAGTTGACCAGGGGTAGGAAGATGATAGCAGTGGTACTACATGCTATCCTTGGATACCACTAAATGATGTTGCAGAAACTCAATAAACCTTTTCGCATGTCAGTTAAACTTGTATTTCGAACCAATGTTCTTCATGGTTGTTTTAATGAGCAACAGTTGCTATAAATATGCATTGTGACACAGAATTGCATGTGTAAGAATTATCTTGATAAATACTTAATGAGTACTGAGCATCAACAATGGCCTGCATCAGGCCAATATTAGGGGTGTGTGAAACTTTTATTCCTTGAGGAAATGCTCAGATAAGTCTGGTTCTGGCCTCTACGGTGGTTACAGAGTTTTCTGATTTCCCTATGTTTAGGCCTTGGGACGTTTTTCCTCGCCTATTGACAGCATTTCCACACAAGTGCTACTTGGTGCTGACAATTGATGAGTCCATTCCTTGCAAGTTATGTTTAAAATTATTTTCCTTGTGACTTTGAAATTGGATGTACCTTTTGTTTGTCAAATGAACTTACATTTTTGACCTCACCTCACAGTTGTAGAAAACTTTGAAAACCACAGGTAGTATTGTGGTATTCAGGAGAAAGACAGCAATTTCACAAAAGAAAAGCTTTGAAACTTTGCATCCCCAGCTCATCAGATGGGAGCCTCTCTTGGAAGTCTCCAATTTCACAGCTTGGTTCATCTCTGATTCCTCAAAATAAAAAATAACAGTGTCAGTGTATTGGTTTTATTGATTTTTTCAAGAAAAGTTATCATCTTCTGTAATTTCCAGTTACCAAACCTTTGTAGTAGTGCAGGATGAATGTTGGGTGGTGAGAGTGGGCCGAGGAGAGGACTCTTCCATTCATTCCTGATAAATTGACGCAAACTTGGCACATATTCCAAATGATTTTAATGTATAGTGTTGACAGTCTATTCAATTCACCCTAATCCTAATGAAAGCTTTACTAAGTTAAACACTTGTTTAGTTATTTGTTTAAAAACTATAAGAAGGTGAGCCCACCTTTCACAAGCTACCTTTGATTCTATAATCCACCTCGTGAATTCCTTATTGATCTTGTGGCATGACATCCATAGTCAACCAAAATGTCTAAATAATTTCTCCTTTTTTAAATTTATACCACCAAGAAGTTACATTGTGTACTTTAGTGCCATAATCAGGAATCAACCAGCAGAAAACAAACCAATGTAAAATACCTTGTACATATCTGGGAAACACTAGCTTGGCTTTCATCCATGACATCATACATCATGGTTTATTTTCAGCAGTGAAGCCCCTCTCATCAAGCATGTTGGTGATATTCTGGGTCCTGTTAATTCATAGTTAACCTTAACAAAGATGGCCAATGATCATGATGTTGCAGCACTTTGCAGAGCACAAATATCTGGTGCAAATTCAAGTACAGGCTGCACTAAAGATGGATTGGACCTTTAGTTCTGACTGACGTTGGCGCCGAAATCAGTACATTTGAATTACATGAAACACATTATCCTCACAAAGACAGCAGACAATATTAGATTTGTAAACCATGAAGGTTTAAGAAAAGATTAGAAGTCACAAGTTCAAATCATCAAATAGTTGTAATTCAGTAGTCAATATATGAATGTATTAGTCAATATATTTCTGAGCAATTTAAAATCAGAAATGCAAAGGCAGATGCCTGTAAATTTGTCTCAAAAGAAATCAAAGCAGACTAAACTTTCCATGAAGAGAAACCCTACTCAATTACACATTAGGAAAAGTTAGTAAAGTCAGGAGAACCAGGCAGAAGAAGTCAACATAGAAAATCTCTGAAAGGCAGTGTCTATGGAGCAAAGATTTGTCTAGCAAGTGGGGAAGGCATCTGCCCAAGAGTCAAGATAAACTTCTTTGGGCAAGGAGAAATTCATCACCTCTAAAGGGAGCTGGAAAGGCATCTGAGTGCGAGTCTGTGTTGCATTAGTTTAAAAACACATTTTCATCAGTTTGGTACACTTACACATGATTGTTATTAAGGGCTCATGTTAAAGGTTAAAACAAATTCTGATAAAGCGGGCTCATTACTTTCACAAGCTAAAGTACAAGGAAATCTCGGCTAAGCACCCTTCAGCTTCAGTATCTGCAACATGAGAAGATACTCTCATTCCAAGTTTTTCTCTCCACATCAGCTTGTTAGTGGCTACTTCGAGGGTGCATAAAACTAAACATTCACAGGCGAAAATATCAGTAAATTATATATCATTTTAGGCTGCTAGCACAGCTTCTCTCTTGAAAAATAAAAGAAGATACACAACGAGGAAACGTGGAACGTTAATTCTGCCCATTTTTAATATGCTGCCTATGTTAACTACAAACAGTTAAACGTGAAAAATTACACTGTAAATATATTTGCTTGTTGCAGGTTAATATCATTATAAGCGCAAAACATTTAATTAATACAAATTCTTCTAAGGCAAAGCTCATTGTTACGTTTTTTTATTCACAAAGGTGACCCTTCCAAATATCAAACCCATAAAAAGAACCGAGGTGACGAGCGGCAGCCATTAATACACAAATAAAACATTGATTTGCTTAAGCACAAAACATTAATCAAAATAATGTAAGAGCAGGTACATATCCGTTGACATGTTTTCTACCCCATCCCATAAAGATTTTCCAGACACAGACTGGAAAGTGACTGAACCTGTGCTTCTTAAAAAAAATAATGCCACAAGGCCAACCTATTTTAAACATTTATTACTCCATGGATCTAAATTTAGAGATTGAGAGATAGGTTCTGTTGTGGTTCAGAAATGCACCAGGTCAATTGTAAACAAACCTACATGTTAAAGATGGATGCCATGGCATAGAAATAACCATGTGCTTAGTGGAGGCTGGAATGACTTGGAGAAGGAGCAAAACAAGAATGAAATTAACATATGAGAGAGAGGGTGAACATAAAGGTGCTCCTCTTTGTGAAAATCTTTCATTCGGCATCGTTAAGCCTAATAAAGCCAATGCCTACCACTGTATTTGGATCACTGGCATAATATCGATCCAACAAATATCGATATACACAAATATTGGAAATTTAATTTTGATAATAAAAATAATGACTCTGTATACTTCACTATTAAAATCACTAATACCGAACTCACAAATATAATTTACTAAAAATCAAAATTACATATATCGATAAAAGAAATATCAGAAACACGAATTCCTAATAAATAAACATGTAAAATGTTAAAACAATTGATTAACACAATATCGATCACAATATTATCACCAACATAACTAATAAACCCTTAAAAAATACTCAAAAACTATTTTAACTTAGAACCATTATTTCAAATAAACCCAAAATTTATAATAAACAACTTTAATAAAACAAAAATGTATTACATTAACCTAAAATTAAACAAACATCCCCTCTAAAATCGTACTCCTCAAACACATTTATAAAAATTACCAAAACAATTATTAATAACTATAAACATATAAACACATTTCTTAATATAAATGGATGCAAAAAAACAATATAACTCATATATAAATTAAAAAAATGATATCTTATACTACAAAAATAAAACATACATTTGTGTTTACCAAACATGGACTCAACTGATAAAAACAATCTAATTATACTAAACCAACCATTAAACTAACACTATGAACAACTTTAACCAATACAATCAAATAAACAACTAAGCTAACAATATAAATGGCACACTAATTGAAACAATTAAATACTCAAAAAGTGATAAACATTGCAAGAGAAGGAAACTCTGCCAGATTCGCACAAGAAATTATTAAAGCAAAATAAATCATCTTAACAACTACAAATTCAAATAAGTTATGCATATATATATTCTGGGCATTTTTGGTTACATATTATGCGGCGGTTCCAGGCCGCAGAGGGATCGCACTGCCCGAAACTAATGGGCATTAGGAGAGAGGAAGTTTCCTCTTTTCGAAGCTGCAGGGCACCTTTAATGAAGCCGGCAGAGTCTCATCCAAGGCTCAATGGAGGGACGGGAAAAATTGTCCAAAATTAGCTGCAGCGGAGGTAACCCACTAGAGGGCGTTAATTGGCAAAATGAGACCTCAAATCCCAGCGTGCATTTAAAAATGAACTGCCACCAAAGGAGGAGCACTGAAGCCCCCTATTACGGAAACACGCAGGGGAGATGCGGTAGCCACAAATCACCTCCGCTGACACGGCCTCTGAGGAGATGCAAACAGCGGCATCGAAACGCCTCAGGCCATGGACTTCAAAGGGATGTTAAGCTGCCTGCTTAGTTTAAATAGAGTTGTTATTCACCTGCAGTGCTGTGCGGCCTCAAGCTTCTGGGCATTTTTGGTTACATATTATGCGGCGGTTCCAGGCCGCAGAGGGATCGCACTGCCCGAAACTAATGGGCATTAGGAGAGAGGAAGTTTCCTCTTTCCGAAGCTGCAGGGCACCTTTCATGAAGCCGGCAGAGTCTCATCCAAGGCCCAATGGAGGGCCGAGAAAAACTGTCCATAATTAGCTGCAGCGGAGGTAGCCCACTAGAGGGCGTTAATTGGCAAAATAAGACCTCAAATCCCAGCGTGCATTTAAAAATGAACTGCCACCAAAGGAGGAGCACTGAAGCCCCCTATTACGGAAACACGCAGGGGAGATGCGGTAGCCACAAATCACCTCCGCTGACACGGCCTCTGAGGAGATGCAAACAGCGGCATCGAAACGCGTCAGGCCATGGACTTCAAAGGGATATTAAGCTGCCTGCTTGGTTTAAAAAGAGTTGTTACTCACCTGCAGTGCTGTGCGGCCTCAAACTTCTGGGCATTTTTGGTTACATATATATATATATATATATTGAATTCAAGAGTCAAACGTGTGAAAGAGAAAAAAGACTTTAAAAGAAGACAATATGACAACTTGATCAAAAAACTACAAAAAAATGTGGAAGTGATCATTAAAAAATCGGACAAAGGGGGCAATATTTGTCTGTGGCCTAAGAAAGATTACGTACGAGAATGTATGCAACAACTTTCAGATGAACAATGTTATGAGAAGAGCTGCTCTAAAAACTATAATAAAGCCAATGAAACACTCAAGAAAGAATTGTTACATTGGAAAAGGGAAGGTTTAATCTCTAATGAAGAATATTTCTTTCTACACAAAGAACATCCAGTCCTCCCTAGCATTTACCTAATCCCAAAAGTTCATAAAAATGTCAGCCCAATACCAGGACGACCTATAATATCTGCTATTAACAGCATGAGCGAAAATGTTGGCAAATATGTTGATCATTTTTCACAAGATTTGGTAAGGAATTTGCCAACATTTGTGAAGGACACTGGGCATTTTTTGACCAAAATTAAAGACACAGGTTGGAGTGAGGGAATGCTTTTGTTAACTCTAGACATTGAGTCCTTATATACAAGCATTGAATGGGGAAAGGGACTCAAAGCAGTGGAACATTATTTGGACTCTAGATCTATTGTCTTCTATGAACATAACAAAATGCTTTTATCACTTATTACTTGGTGTCTTGAAAATAATTATTTCCTTTTTGGTAAAGACATATATAAACAAAAACAGGGATTTGCAATGGGGGCCTGCTTCTCCCCTAGCCTGGCATGTTTGCATGTCGGCTATTGGGAGGAGCGGGTCCTCAATGTGCTACACCAGAATTGGGTTAAAGAACATATAGTCCAATATTTGAGATATATTGATGATGTCTTTATAATATGGAAGGGCACTGAGAAAGAAGCACTCGATTTTGTAAATGCTATCAATGATAATGACTTTAACTTGACTTTTACCTCTCATGTTAGCAACACCACAATTGAATTTCTAGATATTTCTATTTAGGTAAAAAATCTGCAATTAGAAACGACACTCTTTCGCAAACCAACGGCAGGCAATGCGACATTGCACGCCAGCAGTGCGCATCCAGGCCACATAATCAAAAGTATTCCGTATGGTGAACTAATAAGATTGAAACGTATTTGTAGCACCGTAGAGGAATATGAAACTTGTAAACAAGACTCTTTGATGAGATTGCGAAAAAGAGGATATAATGAAAGAATCCTAACACAGGCTTGTGCTAAGGCAGATAAAATAGACAGAGCAGCCCTGTTACCTACTGCAGAAGACCTGACAGAGACAGAAATAGATGAGGATGGTACTCCGAGACTAATTACTACTTTTAGCGCCCAAGAAAGGAAATTGAAAGCCATTATCAAATGTAATTGCCCAATAATTTTGACAGACAGCGTTTTACGATCTTGCGTATCTGAAGTTCCAACTATTACCTTTCGCAAAAGTATTTCAATGGGTAGTAAAATAGTTAGAAGTAGTCCAGAAATGTCTCAGATAAATACTTGGTTGAAACCAAGCCCGGGCTTTTGTAAATGCACCACGTGCCGGGCATGTAAATTTGGATCTAATAAGACCCATTATACAACACCATTTTTAGGTAGTACCATTCCCATCACTGGCAGATACACCTGTAGAAATGACTTTGCTATTTATGTTCTGACGTGAACGTGAACTACATTGGTAGCACTAAGTTGCAAGTGCACGTCAGAATATTACAACATCTGAGAGCCATCATTAATAATGACTCATCATACCCAGTGGCGCGCCACTTTAAATAAATACATGAGAGAGATATCAATTGCTTGAAATACTATGTTATAGATGCTATACCAGTCCTCCGTAGAGGTGGCAACCCAGAGGGTATGTTGAGACAGAAGGAAGCATGGTGCATTCTTAATATGGATAGTACATTTCCAAATGGCCTTAACACTTCGGATGAAATGCATCATTACCTATAAAGTCTTTGACAATCTTTATTGTTATTTGCCTTCAAATGCCCCAAAATAATTTCGGCTTGATTTCCCCATAATATCTCTATGCTCAGGCTTGAGCATATTTAGATCTATGGTGTGTTAAAAATAAAATCGAAAAATCAAAAAATTTAAAAATAAATTTGAATTATGACAAGATATTGATTCAGTCAGCTGCCCTCACCCTACACAGCCAGCCTTTTAAATAGCTCTCCCAATTTTAACACCATATTTATTTCACGAGTGTCTATATTAGGATAATAGATATTTATACATCCTATATCTATTTATTTACTGATTTTATATGTTTTGCACTTTGCACAATAGGCACTTTAAGTCATGATGACCATTTGGAACCTTTGAGGTATTTTTTATGGTATTCATACCGTTATATTAAATGCATAAGATTTTAACTATGTGTATTTATACAGAGATTTGCAGAATACAAGACTCATATAGAAGGCCATGAAATGTTAGAAGATTGCATTTTCAGCATTATGCGGGTATTACTCTGTACTTTGGGTTTTATTCTACTTTGCTCATATGCGGTGCTACATATTCATGCATATAAATATTACGTTAAATATATGGATGACAGCGTATATATTTTAGAATAATTGGTTTTTAGTTGTATTTATAAATATCAACTATTTAATTATTTATATATTTATTATATTGTGACGAGGGGGACCCGGACTCGGGTCCTCCAGGCCTACCTGTTAATGTCTCCCCTCTTTTTGAACAGCACACAGACACCTGGAAGACGCCAGACGACGCGACTTGTGACCCAGGGATGTGCGAAACGGACCCGTGTTTCTTTAATTGGGCGGAGTTGGAGCCGGAACCCACCCACCTAACTCAGGTAAAACCCAGCCCAAACTCTGCTCAGGTGTGTGATACACCCGGAGGTGGAGAAGGAGAGTGGTGGCGAGAGGACGGAGCGGACTGGAGGTCGAGGAGAGAGGAAGATCGGTGGATGGAGGAGGCGAGCCAGGAAGAGCAAAGGACGGAGGAGGCGAGCGAAGATCCGAGGACGGAGGAGGCGAGCAAAGGGGAGCAGAGGACGGAGATATCGAGGGAAGAAGAGCGGAGCCCGGAAGGAGCAGGAGGCGGAGACCGAGACTACAACGACAAGCCAGGAGGCCAACGGGAAGGCGCATCGCCCAGCCACACTTCCCGAGAAGTGTGGCTAGAGTAGGTATGGTCACGCTTCACGGGTTGGGCGGGACGTAGGTGGAGTAAACCACCCTGAGGAACAACCGGCACACCTAGCACTAAACCCCCCCCCCCCCTCAGTTACCGACACTGGGACAGGGTTTAGTAATCAGCACGTGTGTGTCCTCACTTCCCCCCCCTATCAACCGGCTAGGCAGCACCAGGCTAACGCTGGTTTCTTTTTCTTCCTTTCGGTTGCTGAATTGTCGTGGACAACGGCGGAAGAGCGGCCTACAACTCCCAGAAGACACCGGGAGCGGCGGCTGGGAACCACGAGAACCACAGCAGAGGAGACCGAAGACCCCCTCCCATTCTACCGCCTACCAGTTCAGAAGAGGCGTCTGTATAAAACAATAAAACCCGCTTTACCAAGAACCCCTTTATCCGTGAGCCTCTTTGAATCCCCAAGCGAAGTGCCACATATATGCATTGCACTTAATATGTACATATGAGCAGCTCAAACATTTTTCTAGAGTCTGTCTTTTTCGCATTTATCTACCTCGTGGAAACAAACACATGTCTGTTTTCTGTCTCTATGGTCATGTGATGGTGATTGGTGTATGAGATCACTTGTATATATTTGCATAGTAATTCTTGCATCCTTGTGTGATCAAGGGCATTCGTTGCCCGAAACGTGTTGCAAGATACATGAAAAGAAAACCAAGAAAATAAAGAATACTTGAATACAGATGACCTGGAGTCCGTTTACTCTGTTCACCGCAAGGAGGTTCAGGAGTGAGTTTGTTGTTTATATATATATATATATATATATATATATATATATATATATATACTGTTAAACTGAAGAGGCTAAATATATCACTTGATTTTTAAACCATATGGGCTACACCTACACCCATGAAAACGCATCAACAGAAACCATAAAGTAGAAATGCACTAAATAATATTCTATGGGAGAGCAACTGCAAAAGATAAATGTTTAATAAATATAAAAGAGCACAGCCACCCCCCCAAATATTAGAGAAATAGAAGTTAGAGAAATCTTACAAAATATAAGAGAGGCAAACAGGAACCTACATTGGAAATCCTGAAAGACGTACTACCCAAAGTCCCCATATATGTAACAAGCCAACCACCACCTATCCCCACTTTAAAACACTTAGGGGGTCATTATGATGGCATGCAGATCGACAACGCCCGACTGGCGGTGGCGATCCGCACGCTATAACTCCCTGCCTGACCGCCATTTACCCCCTGCCATTTTACCATAGCGGGGGGTACTGCAGGAGATGGAAAGACTGTCTGCTGCTTTTCCGCTGGCAGGCAATCGTTACGATTGCCTGCCGTGCGGATCTGGGGCATAATATGGTGGCTGTGTCGGGCAGGCACCGCCATGCATATTATGATGTGCAATTTTTAAAGCCTTTCCACGGCGGCGATGCCGCCATGGAAAGGCCGGCGGAAATTGCTTTGGGGGCCCGGGGAGTGGGGGGCTGCACTTGGTTGCCATATACAAGGTGACAGGCACCGCCGGTGCCTGTCACGTTGTGCATGGCTATGCCAACCATGCACATTTACATTGCAGATGGGGCTACACTCAGCAGCACCGTCTGCAATGCTAAATGCCAGAATGCGCCCGCCTGTGTGGCGGGCGCATCCTAATTGGCCTTGTGGGACCGCCGCACCTCTGGCTGTTGGTCCCATTTTCCGTTACGGTGTCGGGCGGACTTTGTCCGCCCGCCTTCGTAATAGGCCCCATAGTAGCATGCACTAAAATTGCCACCAGCGCCTAGAACATATCAGACATAGATATGCCTGACCATTTAAAGATAACACATATTGAGGAACCCTTTCTTTTAATTGACAATTTAAATAATGAAAAACGAATCCTAATTTTTTCTACAGCAAACAACTAAATAAAACGTAACCAATGCCAAACCTGGATTATGGATGGGACCTTAAAAATTAGTCCCAAGCCATTCAGGCAGACATACACCATAAATGGAGAATATGAAAACACCAATATCCCTTTTGTATATACTTTACTACCAAACAAACCAGGGGGCATACTATCAAGGGCTGGAGATAGAAATATCGCTGCTTTTGTGTCCGTTTTCGCGCAAAAAGCGGCAATAATTGTATGGCATTATCTACAGGGACACGCTAGCGCGTTTTTCCAAGCCTTAGCGCCAATTGTCAGCACGCCTTGCATCTTTTTGTTAATGAGATGCAAAGTAGGCCCAATTCCAGAGTAGCAATAAACATTATCGCGCTATTGCGCCTCTAACGCTGGATTGTAATGTCTGCTAAAAAGCAGACTTGGGCATACCTACAATGGGAGGTGGATTTTGGGGTTACGACCACAGGGTCATATCAACATGGTTTTTGCCGCTTTTAGTTGGACATCCCTGGTTTTCCAGCGATGTTTGCCCATTTCTACGCTATCGCTGGAAATCTTATCGCCAATGCGCTAAGCGTTGTTGATACAGCGCTAGATTGACGATAAGTTCCAGCGATAGCCGGCGATAAAAAAAAAACGTGCTAAGCGCGTGCAGCGATAATTATCGCTGCTGCTTGTTGATATGCCCCCAAGTACACCTACTATGAACTCCTAAATTATATAAAACAAATAAATAACTTCTACCCCCAAAAAATAATCATAGACTTTGAACAAGCTACAATTCAAGTAATTCTAAAAATATAGGCCCAAACAGCAATACAAGGCTGTTACTATCTTTTTAATCAAAGTCTATAGCGACACCCACAAAGATCTACACTAACAGCCCGATTATGACTTTGGCAGTGCAGCACAGGGTCTGCCCCCCTGCAGCGCCGCCAAAGCTGTGATCAGACCTCCCACCAGATTAGGAATTTCCTCCTGTCTGGCGTGCTTTGTTTATGACGTTCCCTACGGTGGTGCCCTGAAAATTGGCACCACACTGGGAACGCCAAAAACTGTCCCTGCACTGCTTGGACTGAAAGGTTCATGTATTACTATTTTGGAAAATCTCGTCTTTAATCACACAGAAATCAGTATCTTTAAGATCAAGGGATCCTCCAATAACGCCTGGAGAGGAGCCCTAGTATATCGACTCCCGGATGCCAAAGGAGACTTTACGAACGAGCTGCTTGAGATCATAGCACCACATGTTCTAGTCTCAGATAAATTTCTCCTAATTGGAGATTTTAATTATCATGCAGAAAAACAATCCAACTCGGACACTGAGAAATTGATCTCTAATATGAACACCCTCGGCCTTGCCCAGATGGTTGTAGGTCCCACACACCGGGCCGGCCATACCTTAGACCTTCTCTTCTCCAACTCGCCTGGTCTAACGGTGGAGCCTCCCATTCCATTACTTTGGGCAAATCATTACTTACTAAAATTCACCATTCCCATTACCGCAGCCAAAGTGGCTTTGGAAAGCGAATTTATATCACGTAGGCCATGGCGCAAAATCACATTACCCCTTTTTCTTAAACACTTCCACCTTCCCTTGGCCACCCCTGCAATCAGTGTAAGTGCAGCAGCATAACACCTTGACAGTGCCATTGAGACAGCACTGGACAAAATCGCCCCTCTGAGTAAAGTCAAGTTTAAGAGCAATTAAAAATTACAAAAACCATACGTAGAACCGCAGAGAAAAAGTGGCGCAAAAGTAAAGTTCTGGCTGATCGTAAAGCATATAAAATACTGCACTCTGGTTATATGAGTGAAATAAAAGCGACAAAAAAAACATTCCTTTTAGAGCGAATAAACAAAGCAGAAAATTCCTCTAAAGAAGGTTACCAAATTCTGAAGGAATTTACCACTTCCAGCAATCAGTCAGTAATACCCATCTCTCAAGAATGGACTGACGCTCTTTCAATATTCTTTGAGGAAAAAATCACAGCTATTCATCATTCTTTTCCAACTTATCAAAATAGCACACATCTTGAAGTTCTGCCAAATCCGTTATCTGATCCGCCACATATCCTGCATGATTTTGTTAAATGCGACAGTAAGTCGATCTCTTCAGTCAGGCTGAAAATAAAGTCTGGTTCTCCCACTGACCCTATCTCCCCCAAACTTTTTTCTTTGCTCGCCCCAGTACTAGTGGAGAGTTTGACCAGCCTTTTCAACAAGTCACTTTTGGAGGCAGATTTCCCCACAATATGGAAAGCAGCCAGAGACAGACCAATCTTAAAGAAACCTACGGCCGATCCTAACATCCTTTCAAATTATCGGCCCATCTCTCTACTTCCATATTTTGGGAAAATGCTCAAACATTTTGTCAAGAAACAGCTTGTGGACCATCTTCAAAGCTATGGACTCCTAGATTCTTCGCAGTCTAGCTTTAGGGCAGCACACAGTACGGAGAGAGCATTGGCCGAGGTCGCTGATAATATCAGACTGGCCTTAGATAAACATCAATCAGACATCCTCGTCCTGCTCGACCTGTCTGCTGCCTTTGACACCATCTCTCACTGCATTTTAATACAACGGCTTTGGGAGATTGGTGTCAGAGGAAATGCCCTTAAATGGTTCACCAGTTACCTATCCGACCGTGTAACTGCTGTTCAGATTGACAAAAATATTGCATGTGAGAGACCTGTCAAGATGGGTGTGCCACAGGGCTCTATCCTGAGCCCAACTCTTTTTAATGTATATATGACGCCATTGGCTAAGGTGATTAGAGCCTACGGCTTTGATGTTCTGTCCTATGACAACAATACCCAGATTCTAATCACACTGGGTCCAGACCCTAATGAAACCAAACAGCGTTTTAAAAATTGCATGACCCATGTTGAGAAATGGATGAGTTAAAACCACCTCCAGCTAAACGGCAGCAAGTCAGAGATTATGCTCTCTGGCAAAGCTGCAGAACACTTGACACATGCCTGGTGGCCGCCCAATCTAGGTCTATGCCCAACCCCTAAGGAAATAGTCGGGAATCTTGGTTTTTACATGGATAATCAACTATCCATGAAAAACCAAATCAATCATATCGGGGCACATGTTTTGGAGTAATGCGCAGTCTGAGGAAGGTTTTTAAGTGGATCCCCACCGAGGCTCGGAAACCCCTAGTTCAGGGATTAATTATAAACAGAATGGACTATGGGAATGCGCTGCTACTCTCAATAAATGAAAAACACCTGAATAGGCTCCAGGCTCTCCAGAACACTGCAGCTCGGTTGGTTCTCAACCTTCCGCGAAGATCTTCCTCTGCTCCTTGTCTAAAAATCCTTCACTGGCTTCCAGTGAAAAAGCGAATTCTCTTTAAAACCCTATGCCTGGTTCACAAGTATATGTATGGAAATGGTCCTAAATACTGGTCTCAAAAGCTAAGCTGGTATTAGCCTCATAGAGAACTTAGATCTAGTAACGAGACTTTGCTAATCCCTCTCAGAATACATACTTCCAGAAATGCCGGTCGAGCTTTTTCCTTTCTTGCTCCCGCCACATGGAATAAAATGCCTCTTCATCTTCGTATAATCCCTGAACACAGCCACTTTTGTAAAAAGCTGAAGACCTGGCTTTTTGGAAATTAAACCACCATCGATCATCTTGTCAGAGCCGTCTGCAAGCGCCATGAGACTCTTCGGATGTGATTTGTGCGCGATGCAAATGTCCTTGACTTGACTTGACTTGACTGTGCATGCCAACAGGGGGGCACATGTTGTGCATAGTGTAGAATACTCCACTAGCAGCCAATTTACATTCAAAATCAAAAACATTATAGCACTAGCCTACTTCCCTGTCACAGAGGTAGTCAACCACCATAACTACCAACAAAATGAAGACAAACATAGCCCTCTAATGGACTATTTTGAAGATACATGGATTGACAGACTGCATCGGTCAGGACACAGATTCCAAGCCAAGTACCTGATATCATGGTGGAATGTCCTAAACTAAGCAACACAAAAATAATGTACAACATGCTAAAATTTAAAGTCAAACTCTTTATAAATAACAAAGGACTGCATTACTTAAAAATGATAGCCAAAAGCATATTATAAATTAAATATAAACCTACCACCGAGAACAAACTGCAAGCCAACAAATCAAATCCTTTTTCTTTTTTTAAACATTAACATTATTGTTTATTATATCAGTCAAACAATTATATAAAATCACCAGGTTATTCAACACTGATATAACAAAATATATATATATAATGAATATTTTAAAATAAATGTAGCGCTAATGCAACCAACATAAAAAAATGCAATACATAACATCAAATCAATGTAACACATATTCAAAACAGTTGCAAATAATAACATACACATATCATAAACAATATAATATCACATTTCCCACCCACACAAAGAAATTAGAAATATAACTTACTGTTTTGTAGCTGCAGATATTTCTCCATCCCAGCATATTAAAAAATAGGAATTCACAAAAAGGATGAAAATCCGAAAACAAAACGCCCTAAAAAAAAATACAAAATTATAAACAATCCAATAGACATCCCTCAAAGCAATTCAACATCTGTAGGTTCCATCAAAAAAACTAAAAAGTTCATACAAAAAGGAATCACTCCAGTAAAGCAGAAAAAAAGGAAATATAGGTAAAAACCATCAGTTTATAATAAACTAAAACAGTTTTCCTTTTTTTAAAATAACATACACTCTAAAATCCCATAGGAATCATTCAGGAACAAAACCAGCAACAGAGACATTAAAGACCCACCCGCACAATAGATTACAGTTCCAAATATACAAATAAACAACACCTAATAATTTAAATAAAATAACATCACATAATTTAACATTAAACATTCATACATTTACACCACATTTAAAAAAAACGCAAAATGACAAAACAGTGCAAAACACTCAAAAACACATCTAAATATACAAAACAACTCTAAAACAACACTATACTAAACCCTTAAAAAATCCTTAAAAATGGACTTACCTTTTCTGACTAAAAAGCAGCACTTAACCCCGCCTTGAGGGCTGATTAGGATGGTGGGCAGACGTAACCCTATCGGAAACGGAACTGCACAACAGGCTATCGGCGGTTCCGAAATAGGCATTATGATGCTACCGCCACCACGGCGGTCGCACTGCCTATACTTTGCATTGTGGGGAGTGCTGTTGGCTTCAGCACCCGCCGCAATGCAAAATAGGGACATCTGACATATGCCTGCCACATTGTGCAGGGATATGTAGGGGGGCACCTGCCCTTCAGTGCCCATATCGTTGAGCCAGGGGCAAGGGGGGCCATCTACGAGCCCCCAAAGTTCCTTTCCACCTGCCTTTCCATGGCAGGTTAACAGCCATGAAAATGCAGGCAGATAGGGACATTGTAATCCTGAATACAACTGCCTCTTCGCGATAGCAGGCTCAAGTAGCCCGTCGGTTGCATGTTGCTGACTGCCAACTATCCGCCCACCATTGAAATATGGTGGGTGAATAAGATGGTTCCGATGGCGGCGGGACTGCCACCAATGGGCTGTCGGTGACTGCCCTACCGTCATCATAATCAGCCCCTTGGTTCCTATAAAAGTGACCCAATATAACCCAAATAGACTACAAAATAGAAGGTAGCAGTAAAAAAGCCCACCAAATGAAACAAAAAAAAGACTATCTTCACCATAGAAATCAAGGGAAATATAGTAATAAATGTTCAATAAATGTAAAAAAAAATGCAATAAATTTTTTTAAATATTAAACTTGTCAAACATGTAAAAAGTGTTTAAAAAATGGTAACGTATACGTTAAATAATAGCATAATATATATACAATTGTTTGATATATACTATTAAAAAAGTGAAAATATTGTGAAAAAATGTAATTACATAAATGTAAATGTGTGCCGCTTCGGCGGCACATATACTAAAATTGGTATAAAAATTGTAATCAATGAAAAATAATTGAAAATGTACATTACACATATATATTAAATATGATAAACTTCTGTTTTTTAAAGGTGAAAATTAACAAAAAGTATTTTATTTACAGCACTATGTCATTACATTTATTTATACTTTCACAATATATTTGCTAAAATGTAAAACTGTATTATTTATTGAACATTTATGTGTAACATCTTTTTATTATACTAAATTTTAAAAAATCTTACACACTAAAGGGGTGGCATTTACTATTCCCACTCCAATCTTAACCAACTTGGGGTAAGTGTTGGACACTAAAGGGGCAACATTTACTTTTCCCACTCCAATCTAAGCCAACTTGGAGAAAGTTTTGGATACTAAAGGGGTGTCATTTACAATTGCCATTCCAATGTAAACCACCTCAGGGTAAGTGTTGGACACCAAAGTGGTAAGATTTACTATTCTCACGCCAATGTAAACTAACATAAAGAAGGTGTTGCACACTAAAGACGTGACATTTACTATTCCCAATACAATCTAATCTGACTTGACCAACTTGAAGAAGATGATGAACACTGAAGGGGGGACATTTACTATTCACACTCCAAACTAAACCAACTTTGGAAAGCGTTGGACACTAGGTGTCCGATTTGGATCTCGTTCGGAAGGGCTCCGAATCGGATTTGGGCTTGCCAAATCCGATCAGGAGCCCCTTTTTCTGACTGATTCGGTCACACTTCCGAATGATCAAGTACGATGCCTGGAAACCATTAGGCCTGACCGAATCAATTCCGAAAGGCATTTGGACAGGACAAGCCTTTCTGGAGTCGACGATTCGTACAGCTTGATGGACTCGGTTTCCAAGCGAGCGAGTACATTGACCGATTCGGGCAGCCTTCCCAATTCGGTTCAGCTGGAATTAAACAGCTGTCAGAATCGGTCTTGGGGCCCATTACAGGCCCTCTTCACCTGGGGCCCTCCAAATTGGGCCCATGGGGTAGCCATGGGTCCCCTCTTCCCAACCATGCACAGTGTGGCAGGCACCATGGGGCGCCCGCCACAGGGAACACGATTTTCCCCAACCACCCCTTTCTTCAATGGGAGCTTGTGTTCGGAGTCCGACCAAATCGGATCCAGATGCATATGGATGCATCGTAATCGGTCGGTCGGACTCCCCTGATCCGAGTCATATGGAAAGCATTCTGGAACCGAGTCGGTCGGTACACTTTCCAAACGAAATCGGAATCGAGCCCTAAATGGATGATGTTTACTATTCCCACTCCAATCTAAACCAACTCAAGGAAAGTGTTGAACACTACAGGGGTGACGTTTACTATTCTCACTCCAATCCAAGCCAACACATGTAAAGTTTTGGACATTGAAGGGGTGACATTTACTATTCCAACTCCAATCTAAACCAACTTTAGAAAAGTGTTGGACACTAAATGGGTGACATTTACTATTCCCACTCCAATCTAAAGCAACTCAAGGTAAGTGTTGACCATTAAAGGGGTGACATTCACTGCTCCCTCTCCAATCTAAACCAATTTGAGGAAGGTGTTGGACACTAAAGGGGTGACATTTACTATTCCCATTCCAATCTAAACCAACTCAAGGATAGTGTTGAACATTATAGGGGTAACGTTTACTATTGCCACTCTAATCTAAAACAACTCAAGGAAACTGTTGGAGACTAAAGGGGTGACAAGGGGGTGACATTTAGGGACCAATTACGACTTTGCCGATGCTGTGCCAGGTCCTGCAGCATTGCCAAAGCCATAGTCAGGTTACCCACCAGATTAGGAGTTTCCTCCTGTCTGACTGGCTTTGTTTTTGATGTTCCCATGGCGGTGCTTTGAAAACGGGAACCACAATGGGAACACCAAAAACAGTTCCCGTGAAACTGCCATGAAAACCGAGGAGGAGAGAAAACTTGTAATAGGCTTGGCGGGACCGTAGCAGTCCCGTCAAGCATTTTACTGCCTCCTGACTTCTGCAACACCACCAGGAAACAGCTATTGCTTGGCACCTGTGGCTGGGTTGTGGCAGTCCCACCATCCATAGCTTAATAGGGCGACCGCCACTGCCCCGCTCAGTGAGTCTGGCAGTTCATGGTCCACCAGACTCGTAATCAGAGCTTCACTATTTCACTATTCCCACTCCAATCTAAACCAATTTGAGAAAGGTGTTGGACACTAAAGGGGGACATTTGCTATTCCTACCCAATCTAAACCTACTTGGGGAAAATGTTAGACACAAATGGGGTAATGCTTACTATTCCCACTACAATCTATACTAATTTGAGAAAAGGCGTTGAACACTAAACAATTCAAATATTATAAGTCCAATTCACATTAATACTTATGTATTTTATTATTTAAAAAATATACATTTTAAAAATACAAAATTACTATTAGACATTCCAACATTTCAGAAAATAACAAAATAATAAAACACACCATTTTAAACCACTAACCTTTATAGAAAAAAAATTGACTTAAAAATGAAATCTGTAAATTATAAATTTGATTTAAAATCTCAATATTTATTTAAAAATACAATTATATGCATTTCAAATTACAAAATTATCAATATGAATGTTATAAACGTGTTATATTATAATATTTTAAAAATCATAATTTAAGGTCTTTAAATTATTTAAATATTTTGTAGGTTACTACAATTAAAATGTTATACAATGATCTTTCTATTTTCTATTTGAACATTTAAAAATCCTAATATTCAAGTTAATGCAAATGTTTTCTTTTAAAAAAATGTATGTATATATTCAGACAATGTTAATTAAATTAAATTATTCCATTAAAAAAATATATTATTTCATATAACCTTTTTTATAAAATACTAATATAATAAAATATATTTTAACGTTTTAAAAAATAATTTGCATATCTTTCAAATAATTAGCTTAAACTTTTTAATTTAAATACATATTTTCAAAAAAAATCCCCACCCTTATCCCCTAATAACCAAATATCCTGCTACCAACAAAACACTTCAATAATTATTGAGAAACATTAACACAGTTAAAAAAATACTTAATTTCAGGTTTTTTTAAACAAATCAAAAATAAAAACAAATTAACAAAATCATAAACACATATAATAAAAATAAATACAATACATTACATTAACACTAAAGAGTGATATTTATATACAACAATATTTCCTACAACAATATTTTTCACAACGATATTAAAACAACACTAAGAAAGATATTTTTACCTTCAATATTCCGGGTCCACAGTATATTTGAAGTCCTGATATTCTTGATATTTCAGTGTCTCGATATGTTTCATCCAATATTTTGTCCAAACAGCACTGTATCCATGAGAAGATGAGCAACAATATTTCCCACACCATGCTGCTGGTTTGATAGAATAAAAGTGTTATTGTGCCCGTGACCAAAACACTGTTCCATGCAACGCATTTGAGTAGGGGAACTGCTGTTCCCGTGTAGAGCTCTTCACCTTAGTGACTAAGTAGTTGCATCACCGTCAATGAATGAATGAATCGATGATTACCTAGATTCAACAAGGATTACATTGCACCTAAGCATTTTCAGGATATTCCCTAGTAACCTTGGAAAAAGGGCATATGTCAAAATATTATGGGGGCAGATTTAAGCTTTCACTGAAAATGTCATTAATTTCTTCAACAAAGGTACAGAAAGTCGGCCTGGAGCCAGGGTGTGGCTACCCAGATCGACTGACTTCCTTTAGCTAGAGGTCTAAATTCTGGCATTGTGTATGCAGCAGTTGCGATTATATGCATCAGATTTTCACGTATGTACACTATAACCAGCGTAGTTTGGGTCCGGTTACATCGTTTTTTCCACATATCAGCATTGTTAATATTGTTTTACCATTTTTAAGCAAGGAAAGATTTCCCTGATGAATAACAAAGATTTTGCCTGACTAAAAAAGGCCATTTTAAAAACACTGAGCCCTCAAGTTTCCCAAAACCCCAAGTCGATGTATGAGGAGCTCAACCAGTTTTACGTCCTTGCTTTTCATTTTGAGATTCGGCATCCTGATTTTGCAGTTGAATTCCGCTTTGTAGTCTAGGGCTAAAAGTTCCAGAATGCAAAACAAAAACCTGGACTGGATGAGCTACTTAGGCACGACCGGAGAAACGTGAGAACTCTGAACTTGGAAAGAAAGTCTTGAGAGCGGCTTAAGCCAGGGCGAAACCTTAACAAAACATGTCCATAGTACCTGGTTTAACACATATGAGTAAATCGGGGCCTTTTAGACTGGCGCGTATAGCAGTACTCATACCATAAGTATTTGCAGCCGCGGCCGATAGTGGGAGTACCGGCCGGGTGGTGACGTGGGAAGGGGGAGGGGCAGGGTGGGGGGTAGTAATGTATGGAATCCGGACCTTAACAGGTAAGTAAAAATAAAAATAAATAAAATTAATTTCGTTGCGCGCCCTGCATCACCAAATGCGATGCAGTGCGCGCAATGAAATTTGTTTGATTTATTTTTATGTTTACTTACCTGCAGCCACGACCGGTAGTGGGAGTACCGGCCGGGCGGTGATGTGGGGAGGGGGAGGGGCAGGGTGAGGGGTAGTAATGTATGGAATCCGGACCTTAACAGGTAAGTAAACATAAAAATAAATAAAACGAATTTTGTTGCGCGCACTGCATCGCATTTGGTGATGCAGTGCGCGCAACAAAATTATTTTTATTTATTTTTATTTTTACTTACCTGTTAAGGTCCGGATTCCATACATTACTACCCCCACCCTGCCCCTCCCTCTCCCCACGTCACCGCCCGGCCGGTACTCCCACTACCTGCCGCGGCTGAGTATTTGTCCAATCTATCTCAGAGCTCTCAGAAAATCCCAGGGCCACACACGAGTAGCTTATCCAATCCAGTTTTTTTGCTTTACATTCTGGGACTTAGTCATGATTTTAAAATGAGATGAACACAAGTACAAATCCCACATTGAAAGCTCAGTTCTTAGCTGGATGATCTACTTGCGCATGGGCCTGAGAAACTTGAAAGCTCTACTATCTAGTTCCAAAATGCAAAGGGTGAAACATCAGGCTGGCTTTGCTATACCTCAATCTATATATTCTAAATAACAAATACCCTCTCAGTTTCACTCTTCCGTGCCTGGTTTCTTACCCAAGGCTGTAATATACATGTATCATATTTACTGTCCCTGTTTGCATCTGGGACAACAGGTTTAAAGTGCATCATGATGCAAACATTGACATTATAAACAATACATGTATAATACACCCCTGGGTGTAAAACCAGGCCCCGGAAGAGAGAAACTGAGAGGGCATTTGTTATTTAGAATTCATAGATTGGAGTATAGTGCACCCTATTACAGATAATGTGTTACCCCCAGGGCAGCCTTCAAACTCCCTCCTGCCCTGAGGGTAACACATTATTGAAAGGTGAACCAGCTGCTGGTCTGCCTTTCAGGATTCGGATTGCACAGGCCTGCTTTTGAAAAAGGATCAGTGATCCTGGTAGATGCAGTGAGTGACTGCACTCACCTTCAGAGGTTTACCAGGCGGTCCTTTCCTTCCTTGCACCCTCGAGGGGGTGCACTGGTATGTGGCAGCTCATTGTGGAGCTCAGTCAGTGGGCTGCCTTGCGACCTCTTTTCATGTGCACCTGCGTCCATAATATGTCACCGTGCGGAGGTGGATTCAGGGCCGCACTGGTCATGGGGGGTACCGGGCGTTTCCCCGTTGGGCCTCTAGGGTGGGGCCAATTTTGGGCCCCTGGGGGCCGTTTTTGTTACAGGGCAGTTTTTGCAACATAGCTGCAAAATCGGTCCCTGTAACAAAATCATCTGAAACCGGCCCTAGCAAACAGCTCGGCCACTCCCAGGGGGGGCCGGTCGAGCTCTTTGCCAGGGCCAGTTTTGGATCCCAGTCCAGCCCTGGGTGGAGTGATAATAATAATAATAATAATACTTTATTTGATTTGTAAAAATCATAAAAGGGTGGATCTTACCACCATGAGATAAACGTTAACATCTTTGGGTCAACATAGAAAAAGCGTAAAATCACATAAAAGTAAGGAAAAAGGAAAAAAAATGGCACATAAAATAACACAAATCATTAGCAACTTGCACGAATATGCAACCAATGTGTAAAAAGAAGAAAAAAAAATTAAAAGACACGAGTGTGGCTGTGCAAGGGAATAACTGTCCCTGGGTGGAGTGTTTGCGTCTTGTATGGGGCCAGGCCCCCGTACAGATTAGGACCCGTACCCTCCAGATCTGCCCCAGCCACCCTCCACACGATACCAACTTGCAGTACCCCACATTTACTTTTGTAATAACCAGGAGATTTTGGTGGGGTAAAAAAGGCCATGTTTAATTCTCCACATTTGAATAAACATGACAAGCATCCACAATGCATATTGATATTCATAAATCCATTTTCAAAACAACACATGTACTTTTCCTGTTCCCCCAGCCCTAAGAGAGGAGCACCATCTGGTTCGCATCTCGCGCCGGGGTATCCTACGCCAGGTGCCGTGCACCTGCCCCTTGGAGTGGTAGGCCCGCCGTTCCTTGTCCGTCCTTACCAGGGCCCACCCCTCTACCACCCGGCTGCCGTGGGACGCCCGGGAGGCTCGAAATCTGTCGCCCTAGCCTCCCCAGCCGGTGGTGACTTCCTCCCCGCGGAGAGCTCACCATATCCCCCCTCAGAGCTGGCCTATGGAGTCCGCCAGGCGGCCTCCCCTCAATCACTGTTTATTGCTCGCAGGTCTGTACTCCGCAACAACATTCCCTCAAACCACTAATCTCAGGGACGGGTGGGTGGGAGTTTAAAGGAAGCTTTGGCCTGTATTACGAGGGTGAGCAGCGGGGCACACACAGTCCAGTAGTGGCGACGGGAACAGAGACCTCGGTCAGGGGAGCTTGACCTTACATAGGCCCGAGGTCTCCGCCCCCTCCCCACACCGGATGTGCGTCACCCGCGACCCGGAGGTGATCGAAGCAAGGGGAAGGGGGAGGCGGCCGTCCGCCATTGGCCGCCCGGCCGCCCCCCTGCCACCACTGGGGGCGGGGGCCGGAGGGGACGCGTCCTAAGGGCGAGCCTCGTGAAGCTCGTCGCTTGGCATAGGACCCGTACCCTCCAGATCTGCCCCCGCCACCCTCCACACGATACCAACATGCAGTACCCCACATTTACTTTTGTAATAACCAGGAGATTTTGGTGGGGTAAAAAAGGCCATGTTTAATTCTCCACATTTGAATAAACATGACAAGCATCCACAATGCATATTGATATTCATAAATCCATTTTCAAAACAACACATGTACTTTTCCTGTTCCCCCAGCCCTAAGAGAGGAGCACCATCTGGTTCGGATCTCGCGCCGGGGTATCCTACGCCAGGTGCCGTGCACCTGCCCCTTGGAGTGGTAGGCCCGCCGTTCCTTGTCCGTCCTTACCAGGGCCCACCCCTCTAACACCCGGCTGCCCTGGGACGCCCGGGAGGCTCGAAATCTGTCGCCCTAGCCTCCCCAGCCGGTGGTGACTTCCTCCCCGCGGAGAGCTCACCATATCCCCCCTCAGAGCTGGCCTATGGAGTCCGCCAGGCGGCCTCCCCTCAATCTCTGTTTATTGCTCGCAGGTCTGCACTCCGCCACAAGGGTGGCCAAGGCCCTCAGGTCTGACACCCTCCCCACCTGCGTTCGCAATAAATGACCAAAGTTCGCTTATGAATGTGTCCGTTCCTAAGTCCGACAGGTGTACCCCATCCTGGTGGTACATTGCTTCTCCAGAGATCAACCGGTGCTGAATGTAGCGCAAGCGGCCCTTCGCTGAGCACAACCTTGCCAGTTCACCGTTCAGTCTTCTCACTGAAACGTTCAAAGATCTAACCCGGACTCCCGGGCCCCATGTCCTGCGTGAGAGCATGCCCGACCAAATAATTGTGGCTGCCGGGAACGTGTGCCCCAGCCAGGCGAATTCCACCAGGAGGGCCTCCTTGACGGCCAAGCGTCCTCTGTCCACCATGTCGTTGCCCCCCACATGTATCACAATCCAGTTTGGAGACTTGTGCCGCCTCCGTGCCCTGAGTTCCTCAACCGTCCGCCTCAAGTGTCGGATCCGCATCCCCCCGATGCCATGCCACACGAATTCGACCTCGCCCAAGTCTGCTGGCTTCACCACCTGTCATTGCTGCACACGCACTGCCGCCCGGCGCACGAACGAGTGCCCCAGGACCCAGACCACCGACTCGGGCATACTAATCAGAAGGAGAAAGAGGACACCGTTAAACATAAACCAAAAAGATGTGGCCAAGTCTGGTCATAACAAATCCGGCCTCACGTATCTTTTGTAGCAGCCTGATGCCCAGCGCCCCACACCCTTGACAGCGTCGGGAGAAAGGCCCGCCCCCGCCGCTAAGGTAGCGGCGCCTATCCTGAAGGAATGTGAGGAAAACCCGGCAGAACCCAGACCCAGCACCCCGAGGGCCAGCCGGAAAACCGCTTTAAATTGAAACTGTGACAAACAGTGGCCATTCTCGTGAATGAACAGGGCCGCGCCCCCCCCGCGGGACGAAGGGCCATGTAGGCTAGCATCCGGGCTACCGGGCATGCCGCCACCCCAGGGGCGGGCCGAAGATGCACGGGGGCACCCTTCCCCCCCTGATCTGTTTTGGAACGCCTGAGCAGTACCACTAAGCCCCCCGGGGAAAGAGCCAGGTCCCGGAACTGTAAGCCCCCCCCATGGTCAAATCTGGAGGACCCTACTAATTCGCTCAGGCGGAAGGCCCCATAGAAGGCTAAGCAGAAAGCTGCTCCCAGCAAGACCCCCTCGAACGGAGAATCGCACACAGACGGTAAGACCCTTAAAATTTCAGACAAGGTCGGGAGATCCAGTGGCCTACGACAGTCCCGCCTTGGTCCCTCCAATCTGGCCCACCCTGTCAGCGCCTTTCTGATGAGGAAGGAAGCCCCCGGGTCTCGCTCCCCTGCTACCTTGGCAAAGAAGGCGATGGCCGACAAATTTGCCCTTGCGTAAGCCACGGACCTCCCCTGATCCCTTAACCCCTGAAGGAAACAATGTATCGCCTCTGGGGAAAATATGTTTGGAAAGCCTGATTGCTTGGAGAAACACAAGTACACATTAAAATGCTGTTGATACGTCTGCCTTGTGCGTTCGCTCAGGGAGGCACCTACCAGCCCCGCTAAAGCGGGGCTCCAATTGTCCACAGTGACGTAGGGAATATAGTCATTCGCTCCTCTGCCTGTGGGTGGAACTTCCGGAAATCCTGCAACTTGGAACGAGACAAAGCATCAGCTGCATGATTATCAATACCCGGTATATGCGCCGCCTTGAAGGTTAAATTCAGTTTTAAGCATGCCAGGACCAACAATTTTAGCAAGCGCAGTACGTGCGGGCAGGTAGCTCCCTGGCTATTGATGACTTGCACCACCGCCATGTTGTCCGACCAGAAGGTCACCGCCCTGTCCCTGAAATGGTCAGCCCAGATGGTCACCGCCACCCAAATGGGGAAGAGCTCCAGGAAGGCTATATTTTTTGTCAGGCCCCTTTCGTGCCAGGCAGGAGGCCAGACTGCCCCGCACCAAGCGGCGCCCAAGATGGCGCCAAAGCCAATGCTACCTGCCGAGTCGGTAAAAAGGCCAAACTCTGCGCTGGACACCGGAGGGGCGGGCCACACCACCTGCCCATTGAAGTCTGCCAGGAAACTACGCCATACCCTCAGGTCCTCCTTCACACTAGCCCTCAACCGCACCCTGTGGTGTTTTTGGGTAAGACCCACCATGGCGCGGGCGATAGACCTGGAGAAAGGGCGCCCCATTGGGATGATACGCAGTGCAAAGTTCAGCTGTCCCACCAGGACTTGGAGCTGGTGTAGGGACACCTTTGGGCCTGCTAAGGCCGCCTCAATCGCCCGGGAGAACGCCACCACCTTGTCTACAGGTAATCTGCACTCCCCAGCCACAGTATCAATTTCAATCCCCAGGAAGGACATACAAGTCTCTGGGCCCACCGTCTTGCTGGGCGCCAGGGGGACCCCAAATTCCTGAAACATGTTCACTAGCTCGCCAAGCGCCTGCGCGCACTTACCAGACTCAGCAGGGCCCATCACCATGAAATCATCCAAGTAGTGAATAACATCAGTGCACCCTGACCGGTATGAAAAGACCCACTGCAGCATGGAACTGAAGGTCTCCAAGTATTTACAAGATACAGCGCATCCCATAGGCATACATTTGTCATAATAGAACTGGTGCTGCACCTGAAAGCCTAGCAAATGGTAATCGTCCGGGTGCACCGGCAACAGGCGAAAGGCCGATTCTATGTCCGTTTTTGCCAACAAGGCCCCTCGCCCCAGATCCCTGACCTTCTGAATAGCGGAATCAAAGGAAGAGTACGTTACTGTACACAGAGCCGGGTCAATGGAGTCATTCACGGAAGAGCCCCTGGGAGCGGAAAGGTTGTGGATCATCCTGAACTGCCCAGGCTCCTTTTTAGGCACCACCCCCAGTGGAGAGCACACATAGTTTTCCAGGGGGGGGAGGGGAAAGGTCCAGCTACCCGGCCCAGGGAGCACTCTTTCTCTACCTTTGTAACTACCACTGATGGGAGAATCCTGGCTGACAACAGATTGTTGCACCGGCTAACGGGAGGGACATGCACCGCAGGGATCCGGAACCCAAAAGAAAAACCCTCAAACAATACCAAGGCCGCCCCCCTATCAGGGTACCGGTCGAGCCAATAAGTCAGACGTCCAATGTCTACCGGGGTAGGCAGGTTAGGCCTGCGGGGGTTTAACGTCTCTAGAAGCTGCCCCGCCTCCCCGCTCTCTCGCCTTTTTGTTGCACTTAAACGCGGGATGGGAGGGATGGCCGCAGAAGGAACATGCGTGTTTAAACTTGCACTGCCCGGGGGGTAAGTGCACGCTTTACTATTAAAGGTCCAACAAACTCCCCTCTTCTCCCCCGGGCCCCCCTGGGATGTCCGAAAAGGCTGCCTAGCTGGCTGTTCCCTGCAGCTAGTCCTCTCCAGCCAAGCATTCACCTCCACCTGGTCCCATCCAATACCTGGGTTTTGCTCCTTGGCCCAGCGGAAATCCCTGTCGTAATTCAACCATACTAAGCCCCCTTGTGTAGCATGGGCCTTCACAATTTTATTCATATAAAATACCAGTGGGATGGCTAAATCCGGTCTCTTCTCCAACAGCACTGAAACAAAGACATGGAAACCAAAAAGCCAGTTGGTCAGTGTCTCCTCCACCCGGGGCCTCCTCTCCTTGAAGGCACCCTCCTTGCCTTCCCTCTCCCTAAGGTCTATATCCCTCCTGTTGGGCCTGTTCAGGGAAAAGATGTCAATGTAAGCGCCTTTCCAAATTTTTCCCCGCATTTCTGGGGTCACATGAGTGGCCAGCATTCCTGATTGGGACAGCACATTCCCCTGCATTCCTCCCAGAGATCCCCCAACTTCGCTGGCCCCCCCAGCATCGTTACCTAGCTTACCTCCTAAGGGTCCCGCTGCCTGCGCGGTTGCCTGGGGTAGGGATCCATTCGCTCCACTTGGAGTCGCCTTGCGCAACTCTGCCACCTGCGCAAGCTGCCTCTGAATGGTCTGCAGCGCCCCCTGTTCTACTGTCCGCTGTGGGGCCCATGGCGCTGTCACCCCTGCACTCACTCGTTCTCCTCCCTTATCTGAGGACGACAATTGCCCTACCAGGGTAGCCACTGATGCCAGCAAGTTTTCTAAGGGGTCTTGCACTCCTGCCCCTGTTGCCACCGGCTGCGGCGGGGGCGGGACCGGAGTGCCCCCACCTGGGGCTAGTGTATGTAATGTCTCCCTTATTTCGGACAACAGTGCCCCCACCGGGTCGGGAGGGACAATGGACTGTGGCACCCCTGTTACTGGGGCGGGGGCCACTACTACCTCGGGAACCCTAGGGGGGGGGATGTGGACGGGACCTACTGATCCCACGTCCTGCTCCTCCAATACATGCGTCTGACTACGCTTCTTGCCCTTATCTGCCCTTTTATTCTGAGGTATGCTTCTTCCCTTCTTCCTTAGCGGGGGGAATGCCGTTCTAGGCGCTACCCCTTCCCTGCGTGGCCTCTCTACTACCGGCTCAGGCTGCTCGTCTTCGCTCCCTGTCTCACTGTCCGGGGTGTCTTTGCTCAGTTTGCGCAACAATAATTTCATTATTTGCGTCAGCTCCGGGTCAGAGTCTTTCCTCTTATGCCCTCCTTTCTTGGGAGCCATCTCACCTATAAACTCTGCGCTCGAAGACTGCGCTGCTGGCATTCCCTGACTATCCTCGACCCTACCAGCCGCGCCGATGAGCCTCAACGCCTGCGCACCCTGAACCCGGTCTCCCCAGAGCAACCGCCCACACCGCCCGGCAGGAGCCCGCACCCCGAGTGAAACCCCGCGTGCAGCCGCAACCCCGCGAGAGGAGCAGAGAACCAACTGATCGAGCACACCCCCCCCTCCCGTGAACCACGGCTGCCCACGAGGTCCCCCGAGGCACCCGACTCCTTACCTGGCCATGTGCACGGCACCCTTCTCTCCACGCTCCGCGCCTGACCCCGAAACCAGCTGGCCGCTGCACTCCCTCGGTAAACCGAAGTCCTCCGAAAAAACCTCCTCTCCGATGCCGCCCGCTCTCCCTCGACAATCCAACGGGAGACGCGGGAAGAGTTTAAAGGAAGCTTTGGCCTGTATTACGAGGGTGAGCAGCGGGGCACACACAGTCCAGTAGTGGCGACGGGAACAGAGACCTCGGTCAGGGGAGCTTGACCTTACATAGGCCCGAGGTCTCCGCCCCCTCCCCACACCGGATGTGCGTCACCCGCGACCCGGAGGTGATCGAAGCAAGGGGAAGGGGGAGGTGGCCGTCCGCCATTGGCCGCCCGGCCGCCCCCCTGCCACCACTGGGGGCGGGGGCCGGAGGGGACGCGTCCTAAGGGCGCGCCTCGTGAAGCTCGTCGCTTGGCAGATGGAACAAACGCCCCTTAGAGTCCTGCAGGTTCTATATGTGCGCCAGCGTAATCTTTATTACAGAATGCTTCACACAAGCATATGCGGCCACTTCTGTAATACCAAAGTGCCCGGAGGTGCAGAAAGCAGGTGCACAAACGCTGTTTCCACCCCAGGGGCGCCATATGTAATACATCCCCTAATTGTCCTATGGCTGCTCTGACCCCATGTGATGCTGCGCATTCCCTCAATTGAAACTATTAGGAGAGAGATCAGCAGTGTTTGTTTACATTGAGTAGGTGTCAGCCTGGCCACAGTTCATCAAAAGTGAACTCGGTGCCACTGACTGACGTGCAGGTACGTTTTCTTGGCAAACTGAAATCAAATGACTTTCACAGGTACTTTAAAAACTGTAATGAATTTCTGTTCTGTCTGGATATCTGCAGCTTCCAATTATTTAACTGCGAAAAGCTCCGGAGCTCTTTAATATCCAATATAAACATAATAAATCTGCCACTAATTGAGTCAGCCACAGGGGAAGGGAACAGGAATCAAACAAAGCAGGCGCACACTGAGGAACGTCTTTCGAAAGCTAATGTTAGGGACCTTGGTGGTTTGACAGACTATGACAAATCATTCTCTGCAGCTGCGAGTTGAAGCCTGATTGTTTATCAGCCTGTGTCTGCTTTTTGCCAGTAGGGAACGCATCTAACAACCGAGCAGCCTTTCAGAATGTGCTTTGTGTTCTCTTTCCTGGGTTAATGTGCCAAAAGTTAACAGGCCCCAAAGCACAAACCATTCTGCCTTTGCTTTGTATTAACAATAATTTGCATCACCAGGTTTGTTTGGAGATGATGGACGGAGCGCTGAAACTTTTCAAACACTCACCCCTAGTCACAGATCTGGGTTGAATCAATCATCATTCTTTAGCTCACTTTGCCACCCCAGTTCAGACACAGCTATTTGCAAATCAGTCTTGACCCTGTTCCTCGTGGGAACAGTCCAGCCCAAACTGCCAAGCCATGTCTTCCCTGGACTGGAAACAAGCATCCTGGGACTTGTTTCGGGCTAACAGCCCTCTTCAGCCAGACTAGCTTGAATCCAGTGGCAAAGTGAGCAAGGGATCCACGTCTGGGCATACCCTGCCAACTTAGGGCGAACAAAGCAAACACAAGGAGATGAAGGACGGAGTGCTGAAATGACTGTCTGCTGCTGTGGCCTGCTTTATACTTCATAAGTCTTACTTGCTGCGCCTGTGAGGACTGCTCTGTTGCCCGAAGCATGCCTTGCACCCTCAGAGGCCTACCTTGCTTCTTGAGCCCTTTTCCACTGCTTGAACCCAGGGCTACCAGAATAGCTCCAAGGGCTACTTTGCTGACCTAATGAGAGCCTCAGGGATAGAAAAGGCTTCAAACATCTTGAATCAGCACTTGGACCCAGCCTGAGTGGGTCCTGCCTCTCGAGTCCTGGACCCTTAGTGGTGGTGCTAAAGGTGACCAGATAACCAAAATCCCAAACTTTGGGACTTAGAAATGTTTGGGCTAAAAATGTTTTAAGAACTGAGAGGAGACATGGAGTTACCTGCTTGTCGATCCTCTGAAGGTGCATCTCCCATCCGTCTGACTTTGCCGTAACTCCCACTACATTCTTCTCTGCAGCAGCAAACCCTTTTCAGCTGTCCTTCATAGAAGGGGTATGCGGCCTCTCTCGTCAACTACAGCCTGCACCATCATAACGCTGGAGATTTTCGAATTCTAAAAAAGAGACTAAGTCCAAATGTAGAATTTTTCACCCCAACTCGTTCAGCAGCTCCCTCATGATGACGCCTCCTCCACAGACACCATCTACAGCCTTCCCACACTGAACTTTCCCTTCCCAGGCATTTTCTACAAAGTTTCTTCAAAGTCCGAAATATAAGCAATGGCCGGGAGCAATCCACTTCTTGAATCCGACCCACATTCCATCGCAGTCTACCATATTTTTCGACTTTGATCCGGTCTTGCCCGACTAGATGTCAGTGGTTGGCGTTATGATTTTTTATGAGCTTGTTTTTTACATTATTTAAATACAAACAAGTGCGGCCCTTATTTCAATGTGAACAGGAGTATCAAGTTATCCTTGGAACAAATGTTCTCATGGAGCTCATTTTGGAAATTTTTCTTAAGTATCACAGATTTTTCTGTGTAGAGTAAATCTTTGTAACATCAACCTTGTTCTTAAATAGCAAGGGAATACAGCGAAGCCAGTATTTGTGAGTAACTGCTGTTCAGCTGAACCGAGTTTTATTTAATGAAGATTATATAGATCAAGACTTCCTAAACAAGTTTGATGTTACACAGATTTACTATACACAAAAATATCTGTGATACTTAAGAAACATTTCCAAAATGAGTACCATGTGAACGCTTGGTCCAAGGTTAGTTTTCACTTTATTACTGTTTGTGCACTACACATAAATACTTTACACATTGCCACTAAGATAACCTGACTGCTTTTGTACCAAGCTACCCGAGGGTTAAGCACAGGATAATTTTGTGACTGTTGTGGTTCATCCTGTTAGGCAAGGTAGCTATTGCTTGAGCCGGGTTAATACCCCACTCAACCAACAATCCAATTTCTCACAGTTGTCAAATACTAAATAAGTATTGTCAAAGCCAATCGGTCGCAGCTTTGTAAGCTATTGACTTAGTCAATGTTTTGCAGTCATACTGTTCAGAAGTGCAAGTGCTGTGCAGCATGGCTAAAAATACTTTTATAAAGTGCTATGATGCAGCCAACACTAGCTATGTCATAGCACTTTTTTAGCTTCTTAGCTGTGTGCTCCCCGAGGCAACATGGAGGGCGGGAGAGAGAGAGGGACTTATGAGAGATTGGATAGGGATCACATGCAGTGGCATAACATTACACCCTGCAGCCCCCAAGGTGCAGGGGAGGCCCCTAAGCCCTAGGGGCCCCCCTCTGGCACTGTGCAGGGGCGGTTGGCCCCTGCCCTAAGAGCTTCTGACTCTGTCTGGGGGGGGCTCCATGTACTTTACAGTGAAGCCCACTCAAATTTAGTACTGATCACACAAACAACAGATTATAAGAGACAGGCAAAGGAGGGTGGCCAGGGGGCAAGTGTGAGAAGTTGGCTTGGTATATGATGTCCACTATTCTAGTGGGCACCTTGCACCAATCCAAACAACCTTTATTGATGGTAGGTTGTAAAGTCAACCTTATAGACAGCTATCCTAGTGGTAGCTGTGGAGAGCAACCTTCAGGCTAAGACTTAGAGGCGAGTTAAGCTAGTTTTTTTACCAATTATAATCTTTTGAATGATCAAATGAAAGCACACCACACAAGGTATATATATAATATTTATTTATTCTAAACACAACCCCTCTGGACTCTTTATGAGGTCAGAGGTAAAAGTACAATACAAGGAACTTAGTTAGCATACGATAAGTTGCACAGTATACGTTATGCCCTAGGGGCCTCACAAACCATATACTAAAATAATAGTATAAGAACCACGTGAGAGTTAGAAAGCAGGCTTAGGGCCAGTATAACCGCTGGGGCTACCTATAACCACCCAAGGTTAGGATGCAGGAGGCCCATGGGGGACGCGTGCAGTGTCTAAACACAGCCGCGGATCACCATTGACTTTCTATGGAGAACGAACAAGTTCAAATTTTAAAGATTAAGGGCACTTCTAAGTGAACTACGATGGGACCCTTTTAGACTAGGACACTTCGAGAGTCAAAACCCATGGGAGCACCGGAGTACTCATGTTACCTCACCCAGGGAAGCCGGGTGCATAGGTGTCTTTTGGTATCAGGTTTCGTCGCCAATTACTATGGAGAGCTGCGAAGAAATGCTGCAGGCGACCAGAGGAAAGTGTCCAGGTGGATCCAATGGTGGATCAGGGATGTGAAGAACCTGAAAGCAGAGGAGACAGAGCCTGGGTCACTAGCCACTGACCAGGATGGCGAGGAGATGATGCCAGCCGATGTCGGGTGATTTCAGGTGAAAGAGGTGGAGCTTGACTCTTCAGCCACGAGGACCAGGAGGCATCGATGATGACCAGGAGCTAGATTCGAGCTGTCCCATGAAGGATCTAGTTGACTGCGGTGTCGGAATCCGGATTGGACCCAACAAGCCTTGGCAACAGCAATCCACGCAAGATGACAAGATTGGCTTCGGTGCAAACCAGCAAGGACTCTTCCTTTGGAGAGGAGTAAGACCACATCTGGGGCCACCAGGAAAGCTCACTAAATCAAAATGGCCCTTCGTGGGGGCTCGCTAGCTAACGGACTAGGAACCGCAAAAGGGCATCGAGCAGAAATGCACAAAGTGGGCCCACGGGACACTCGTGGAGTGTAGGCCGCTGAGCTTCAGTGCAAAAAATGCTCGGGCAGGGGCTTCAAAGACCCCAATGCACAACTTCAGGATACCTTCAGAAGTAGGTGCAGTTGCAAAGATGCAGGATGTCCAGGAGTTCCGGTCCCACGTCTCTCATGTCCGCTACAGGTCTTAGCTTTGCTGGGAGCGCAGGTCAGCGTCAGAGATGTCTGGAAGTCTGTGTCCTGTGTCACAGATTCTTCGGGATCCAGCGGGAGCCTTGAAAATGCAGACCGGCAAAGATGCAGTTGGTGCCTGTTTTAACAGGGTGGTCACTCCTTGACCATGAGGGAGATTTCTTCCGTCTTCCAGTCGATATGGAATGTCGAAGGTCCAAGATATATGTTGCAGAGTTTCATCTAGGGTAATCTAAAGTCCTAGGGACTGGGGTTCTATACTTATAGTAAGTTTAGGGGTTGGACTAACTCTAAGGTCCCTCCTATGGGTGGAACTGGGGAGGGGGTGGTTACACCCCTTCTTCTTTTTCCAGTTTCGCGCCAGAGCTGGGGCTGAGAGCCCCAGCAACCGGTTTGAACTGGGAAATGCATGGATCACCTTGTGTGCCCCAGGCAGTGTCTGAAAAGCATTCACTGAATGCAACCCACCCTGCCCCAATACACTAAAGCCAGTCTGGGGAGGTGCCAGCACCTCCCTGGACAGGAAACCTATTATCCGGGCCTCCCCTGCCGGAGTTTCGTCCAGCAGCAGGAGGGCAGACTCGTGTCTGTGGCAGCAGCATCCATTTTGTGATGCTGGGGCTCTGTTTAACTTTAACCGGGTTTACCAGTAACTACATGTCTTCTCCCTCTAGAAGGGTGGAATGCTAACTGGCGCCGGGGTAGTATTCCAAAGTGTTTGACAGATTACACAACATGTTTTGATAAAGCCAAACCAAAGTTAGCATTAACCGTGAGGATTATAATGCACTTAAGAGTACATGGTATGGCTATATCTTAGAACAGCTATAAGGAGATGGTTCCGAATGCTGCAGAGGGGCTCAGTTCATGCAAGGGCACCCTCTCACACAAAAACAAGCACTCTGCCTCTAGGATTGTCAAGGCCTGCCATAGGAGTGACTTATAGGTTACTATGTGTCTATATATAAGGTAGATATAGCTATACTATATCTAAGCATGGGGTGCTTACACCACCTTACCCGGCTGTAAGTACAGATCTGTGGTGTCAGTTTGGAAGGCTAACCAGGGGTGGCACAATACATGCTGCAGCCCCTGGTAGGCCTCTGGGGTCCCTATGCCCTGCGTACCTAAGGCACCATATACAGGGGCTCACAAGGGTGCCTTAGTAACCAATCTGGTATGTACCTAAAGTACATGGTATCAATTTAGAGAGAGAACAGCTAGGCTGTGGGCCTGATTAGCAGGGCCACAGCCATACTAAAGTCGAAAAACCAGTGAAGCACAGCAAAAAGTGGGGATAACCATAGGAAGCAGACCCTACTCTCCTACACAACCCCCCCCCAAACGCAGGGACATTAAACTAACCTTGACCAGTTGAGTCTTCATGTTCTAAGCGGAAATATCTGGGGAGTCCATCTGCATTGGCATGGTTACTCCCAGGTCTATGTTCCACTGTATAGTCCATCCCCTGTAGAGAAATGGATCACCTGAGTAGTTTGGGATTTTCACCTTTCATCTATTTTAGCCAAAAGAGGAGCTTATGATCTGTCTGAACTGTGAAGTGAGTACCAAACAAGTATGGCATCAGCTTCTTCAGAGCCCAAACCCCAGCAAATGCCTCCCTCCTAATAGCTGACCAACGTTTCTCTCTAGGGGTCAGCCATCTGCTAATAAAAGCTACTGACTGGTCCTGACCGTCTTCATTCAAATGTGATAGCACAGCCCCTACCCCCAACTCCGAAGCATCCGTTTGAACAATGAATTCTTTGGAGTAGTTAGGACTTTGCAGAATTGGTGCAGTGCACATGGCCTGCTTCAGGTCATCAAATGCCTTTTGACTGCTGACTGTCCACTGAACTTTCTTAGGCATTCTTTTAGAAGTTAAGTCATTCAGGGGTGTCACAATGGAACCATACCCCTTGACAAATCTCCTATAGTACCCAGTCAGGCCCAAGAAAGCTCTGACCTGAGTCTGGGTGGTTGGAGCAACCCAGTCCATTATGGTCTGGATTTTGCTCTGTAATGGTTGAACCTGGCCTCCACCTACAATGTGGCCCAGGTACACAACCTGACTCTGCCCTATCTGGCACTTAGTAGGCTTGATAGTTAGGCCTGCCTTCTGTAGGGCATCCAATACATTTTTCAGGTGGATCAGGTGATCTTCCCAGGTGGAGCTAAAGACAGAAATATCATCAAGATAAGATGCACAGTAGTCATCCAGGCGTGAGGACTTTGTTCACCAACCTTTGAAATGTGGCAGGTGCATTTTTCAGACCAAAGGGCATCACCACAAGCTGATAATGCCCACTAGGGGTTGGAAATGCTGTCTTTGGCTTTGCATCATCAGCTAGTCTGATCTGCCAGTAGCCAGCTGTTAGATCAAATGTGCTCAGAAATTTGGCAGATGCCAACTTATCTATGAGCTCATCTGCTCTGGGTATTGGATGGGCATCTGTCTTAGTGACATAATTGAGACCTCTGTAGTCTACACAAAACCTCATCTCTCTCTTACCACCCTGGGTGTGAGGTTTTGGCACTAGGACTACTGAGCTAGCCCAAGGGCTATCTGAAGGTTCGATTACTCCCAATTCCAGCATTTTCTGGACTTCAGTCCTGATACAGTCCCTGACATGATCAGGTTGCCTGTAAATCTTATTTTTAACAGGCAGACTGTCCCCAGTGTCCACTTCATGAGTGCACCAGGTAGTCTGACTTGGAGTCAGTGAAAACATGTCTGTAGTGTTGCAGAACTTGCCTGCAGTCAGTTTGCTGCTGGTCAATGAGGCTGCCTGCCAAGGCTACCCCATCAACTGACCCATCATCAGGGTTCTGAGAGAGCAGGTCTGGGAGAGGGTTACTCTCTTCCTCCTGTCCTTTATCAGTAGCCATGAGCAAGCCCATGTCTGCCCTGTCAATATATGGTTTCAGTCTGTTGACATGAAGCACCATTTGGGGGTTCCTGGGAGTTCCTAGATCTACCAAATAGGTAACCTCTCCCTTTTGTTCAATAAAAGTGTGGGGTCCACTCCACTTGTCTTGGAGAGCTGCTGGGGCCACAGGCTCCAACACCCACACTTTCTGTCCTGGCTGGTAAACAGTCAGCACAGCCTTTTGATCATGCCAGGCCTCCTGTAATTCCTGGCTAGCCTCAAGGTTTGTGGTTGCCTTTTTCATGTACCCTGCCATCCTGGAGCGGAGACCAAGTACATAGTTCACAATGTCATGTTTAGGGGGTTTGAGAGGTAACTCCCATCCCTCCTTCACTAGACAAAGTGGGCCTCTGACAGGGTGCCCAAACAGAAGTTCAAATGGGTTGTAGCCAACCCCCTTCTGAGGAAACAAAAGGCAAGGTAGCAGGATATCCCATCTCTGCCTGAGCTTTTCTGGGAGACCCTTAATCATACCCTTTAAGGTCTTGTTAAATCTTTCACCCACACCATTGCACTGTGGGTGATAGGGTGTGGTGAACTTGTAGTTCACTCCACACTCCTTCCACATTGCAGTTAAGTAACTAGACATAAAGTTTGCATCTCTGTCTGATACAACCTCCTTTGGAAAACCCACCCTTGAGAAAACTCCCAAGAGGGCTCTTGCCACCACAGGTGCTGTAGTGGTCCTAAGGGGTATAGCTTCTGGGTTCCTGGTGGCATGATCCACTACCACCAGGATAAACCTGTGCCCAGAGGCTGTCTGAGGATTCATTGGTCCAACAATATCAATCCCCACTCTTTCAAAGGGAACCCCCACCACAGGTAGTGGTATAAGCTGGGCCTTTGTAGTGCCACCTGCTTTGCCACTGGCTTGGCAGGTTACACAGAAGCGATACAAAAGGGGATGATGGACGGAGCGCTTGAGCAAATCAAACACTCACCCCCAGTCAACTGATCTGGGTTTAATCCATCACCTTTCTTTAGCCCACTCAGCCACCCCAGTTCAGACATGGCCGTATGCAAATCAGTCTGACCCTGTGCCTCATGGGAACAGTCCAGCCCGAACTGCCAAGCCATGTCTTCCCTGGCTGGACCGGAAACAAGCATCCTGGGACCGGTTTCGGATTCATAATCCTCATCAGCCAGGCTATCTTGAATCCAGTGGCCAAGTGAGCAAGGGACTCACGTCTGAGCATACCCTGCCAACTTAGGGCGAACAAAGCGATACAAAAGGGGATGATGGACGGAGCGCTTGAGCAAATCAAACACTCACCCCCAGTCAACTGATCTGGGTTTAATCCATCACCATTCTTTATCCCACTCAGCCACCCCAGTTCAGACATGGCCGTATGCAACTCAGTCTGACCCTGTGCCTCATGGGAACAGTCCAGCCCGAACTGCCAAGCCATGTCTTCCCTGGACCGGAAACAAGCATCCTGGGACCGGTTTCGGATTCATAATCCTCATCAGCCAGGCTATCTTGAATCCAGTGGCCAAGTGAACAAGGGACTCACGTCTGAGCATACCCTGCCAACTTAGGGCGAACAAAGCGATACAAAAGGGGATGATGGATGGAGCGCTTGAGCAAATCAAACACTCACCCCCAGTCAACTGATCTGGGTTTAATCCATCACCATTCTTTAGCCCTCTCAGCCACCCCAGTTCAGACATGGCCGTATGCAAATCAGTCTGACCCTGTGCCTCATGGGAACAGTCCAGCCGGAACTGCCAAGCCATGTCTTCCCTAGACCGGAAACAAGCATCCTGGGACCGGTTTCGGATTCATAATCCTCATCAGGCAGGCTATCTTGAATCCAGTGGCCAAGTGAGCAAGGGACTCACGTCTGAGCATACCCTGCCAACTTAGGGCGAACAAAGCGATACAAAAGGGGATGATGGACACAGAAGCGACAAAACTCCTTTGTGTCTTCTGACATGTGGGGCCAGTGAAAGTGAAGGAAAAGCCTGTCCCAAGTCTTGTTTTGACCAAGATGTCCTGCAAGAGGAATATCATGGGCTAGTGTCAAAAGGAAGCCCTTGAATGCCAAAGGTAGGACCAACCTCTTGGAAGCACCAGGCTTGGGGTCTCTACTCTCTGAATACAGGAGCCCTTCATCCCAATACACTTTATGGGTGCCTCTACCATTCCCTGCAGCCTCAGTAGCAGCTTGCTGTCTGAGGGGTTCATGAGAAGGGCAGTCAACTGCGCCTGCCTCAGATATGCCCTGGATGGGCCCCCTGTCCCAAGAAACTCAACCTGATCAGGTTCAAGATCTTCTAGGACAGTTCCTTCTTCAGGCCCACAATCAGCTTCCTCGGAAGGCTGATCCTCACTCTGAGGCAGGGGGGAAGGCACTGCCTTAACCCTACTGCTCCTTTTCCTGGGAGGCAACTGGTCCATTATTCCAGAATCCAGTGCCTGTTCATTGTTAGACTTTTTGACCTGTGACCCAGTCACTGCAAGGACATGTGCTGAGATTCCTAACATTTCTGCATGAGACCTAAACTCCACTTCAGACCAGTCTGAAGTCTCTAGGTCATTGCCAAGCAAACATTCTACAGGGAGGTCTGAATTAACAACAATCTTCTTAAGGCCAGTTACCCCTCCCCAGGAGAAATTAACAACTGCCATACTATGTGTGGTAGTGACATTGCTAGAATTGGTCACTTGGTAGGTGTCAACAAGTATGTACTGTCCAGGGTCCACAAAGTCAGGTATCACCATTGTGACACTGGCACCTATGTCCCTGTAGGCCTGAGCTTTTATCTCATTGACTAAATGAGTTTGTCTGTACTTGCCCAGGTTACTGGGACTCACAGAGGAGGATATATCCATGCCTCCATCACAGATCAAAACAGCTTGAGTTGGTACTCTGACTAGGCCAGAATCCATCTCAGTTCTCAGGGTTAACCCTACTACACCCTTCTGTTGGGAACCACCACTTGGAGCTGAGCTAGGGGGAACAGTTGCCTTAGGGCCAATGGTTGCTGGAGCTGTCTCCTTTTTGGTGCACTCACTGGTCCAGTGAGTATTATTTTTACAAATGTTGCACCATGGTTTTCTAGGACCTTCTTTCTTTTTGGATTTGGGAGAGCCCCACCACTAGAAGCTTTTTGGGGACCTTGTGAAGACTTCTGGTCTTTAGCTTTCTCCCCACGCTTTTGGTCTTGCTTCTTCTGGTCACCACCTTGGTTCTGTACATTCTGCTTCACTCTGGTGCTGACCCATTTGTCTACCTTCTTTCCCAATTCTTGGGGAGAGGCCAGATCAGAGTCAACCAAGTACTGATGCAACAACTGGTTCTGACAATTATTAAGAATCTGTTCTCTCATGATTAGATTATACAATCCTGTATAGCCACACGCTTTACTGCTCAGTAACCAGCCCTCCAGACCCTTAGTAGCACAATCTACAAAGTCAGTCCAGTCCTGAGTCTGTGTCTTCTGGGTATCTCTGAACCGCAACCTATACTGTTCAGTGGTTAGGCCAAACCCATCTATTAGAGCACTCTTCAGGACTTTGTAATTATCAGCATCCTCTTCTCTGACAGGGAGGAGCTTATATCTACCTTTGTCTGCAAAGGAGAGCCACAAGATTGCTGCCCACTGCTCCTGGGGTACCTTCTGTACTTTGCAGGCCCTTTCCAGTGCAGTGATCCATTTGTGGATGCCATCCCCAGTCTGATAGGGAGGGGCATTCTTGTTAAGGTTTATATGGTCATAAGACCTATCCCTACCACTAGGGATATTGCTGCCAACAGGGGATTCTATCCCCATCTTCTTTTTCTCTCTTTCAAGAGCTAGTGTCTCTTTCTCTTGCCTCTTGATCCTGAGCTTGACTTCTCTCATTCTAGCTTCATGTTCCCTCTTCGCAGGAGAAGTTCTTCTCCTATGAGATGAGGCAGAGGACCCTATTGATGACCCAGATGGTTAAATTCCACTGAAGGTGATCTTGCCCTTCCAGGTACACCATTAGGCCAACATGGGGGTATGGAGGGAGGCCCATTTTGGCCCACTTCATCTCCAGGTAGCCCTGTTTCTCCCAGGTTGGGTCCATTGACCACACCCTGGTCTGCATCTTCCTCCTCATCATCAGAGGTCTGGTGAGGCACCCCACCATTCTTCTCTTCTGCTGATGGATGCACCCCACTCCCATTACCTAGGCTATCTGGATCTGATGTTTTGTCTAAGTCATCTGCCACTAAGATATCTATCAAGTGTTGGGTGGTGGAACTTTGTCCTTGCTTTAATTTTCTTATGGCACACAGACCCCTTAACTCCTGGAAGGAGAATGTGTCATATTTAGATGTCTGCACTTTGCTGACATCTGGCAGAGATGCACTAGCTCCTGCCCTTAAAGCCATGACTAGTGAGGTGTGGTGTGTGCACCTACCTACACTACTTGGTTTCCTACTAGAACCTCTCTAGGAGTTGTAGTCAGGGTACCTTAACACCTACAACTTCTAAGTTCAGTAGAACTTATGTATTATATGTACCTACTGGTACCTTAATGTGATTTTTTAAATGATATTCTCAAAATTATTTGGTAAAACAATGCAAGCTCTAATCCCACACGGTGCACACTAATGTGAGAAGTTGACCTGGTATATGATGTCCACTATTCTAGTGGGCACCTTGCACCAGTCCAGAACTGCCGGGAGGTAGTATTCCAAAGTCTTTGACAACTTACACGACATGTTTTGATAAAGCCATACCAAAGTTAGCATTAACCGCGAGGATTATAATGCACTTAAGAGTATATGGTATGGCTATATCATAGAACAGTGGTAAGGAGATGGTTCCGAATGCTGCAGAGGGGCTCAGCTCATGCTAGGGCACCCTCTCACACAAAACCAAGCACTCTGCCACCAGGATTGTCAAGGCCTGCCATAGGAGTGACTTATAGGTTACTATGTGTCTATATATAAGGTAGATATAGGTATACTATATCTAAGTAAGGGGTGCTTACACCACCTTACGTGGCTGTAAGTACGGACCTGTGGTGTCAGTTTGGAAGGCTAACCAAGGGTGGCACAATACATGCTGCAGCCCCTGGTAGGCCTCTGGGGTCCCTATGCCCTCGGTACCTAAGGTACCATATACAGGGGCTCACAAGGGTGCCTCAGTAACCAATGTGGTATGTATTTAAAGTACATGGCATCAATTTAGAGAGAGAACAGCTAGGCTGTGGGCCTGATTAGCAGGGCCACAGCCATACTAAAGTCGAAAAACCAGTGAAGCACAGCAAAAAGTGGGGGTAACCATAGGAAGCAGACCCTACTCTCCTACAGCAAGCAGACACACACTGGAGGGTGCAGTAGGAACAAACATGCAGACAACAGAGATTGGCAGGGTGGACAAGCAAATGGACAGTAGAGGGTTATCAAGACGGTGTGGAGGCAATCACACTGGCAATGGAGAGGCAGTGGTAGAGGTAGGGGCAACCACACGGACAACGGAGAGTGGGAGGGAGGGGCAGAGGCAACCACATGAACAGTACACAGGAGGAGAACACAAGGGAGACAACTGAAAAGCACACACTCTTGTAGAGGGTTTAAATTGAAAAAAGTAGTGCATGAAAAAAGGAGCCGTGGAAGGACGCAAGAAATGCCCAATTCCTGGCTCCATACAACTTGCTCTGAAATATAGTACTTTACTCATCACAACATGTGACGTTCTCTACCATAGAGGAGCACCACTTGTGCTCTTCCTGACATGAGTTCTTGTTGGCCCTTGATATGACTTTGTTGTAGAGCTAAGAGAGTGTGTTTCATAATCGGCGCAACCCTACTTTAGCGTCCTCCCCAGCCTGGGTACTCTCCTTTACCTACACCACACACAAAGATTAGTATAACACGGCTTTATTCTTCTGCATGTAACTGCGAACTCAACATTCTAAACCTGAATTCACTTCACTAAGCTCTAATGCTTACGTTACAGTCCTACGGAGTCAATCAGGAGCCACAAGGGTTCCGTCATTACAAACTCACACAACATTACAGTATTGTTGACTGCTTTGTGAACCAGGCAGCCTGCCTTATGCCAGTAAACTTTTACACTCAATCACACACTAACCTAACCTTGACAATCTGGGGTCGAGCCATCAATGTAGTCCAAAAAGGATTCAGATTGGTTTCCAAACAAACGTACCAATAGAAATAGCAAAATATCGACATTACATTATAGGCATCATTTAAAAAAATATATATTTGAAAATTTTATAAAATGTACTCGCTGATGTGTGAACATTGTACATGAGGGCATACTTTGTGTGTAAAAGTCTTGTGAGCCAACACAGGGAGACTTGTTTTAAAGAAAATGCCAAGCAGCTGTGGCATACATCAGTTTGACCTGTTCCCAGAAGACATATTTTGGCATGAACCGGTCTACTACCTGAGATAACTACTTGAAAAAATATAGCTGCAAAAAAATATATATATATAGGCATGCACACTCTCTTTATCTCTCTCTTTCTCTGTCTCTCTCTGTAGGAAGAGGTTTGCAAAGGAGACAGGAAGTCAAAAATAAACTATATACCCCATTCTACAGAACTGTGCTACAGTGTTTAAGTATTAGGATTGTTCTGGAATCACTAATCACAAAGCAAAATGTTGGAATTTCCGTTGTTCATCAGATATACACAATATCATGATTGCTTCCCGATATAAAGGCCCTCCTAGGCTCTCATTCTCTTCCCCAAACACATTTTCCACCTGCTGATCTGTAAATGTCCCGCAAATCGAGGAAACACGGTGATGGCCAGTAACAAGGGGTGGAGAAGCCGGCCAATATCAGCAAGACGTGATTGGCCATTATTCCAACGAATATACCAACGCAGGTGGGGGGCGTTGCTGGAGACACTGAATGCCGGTTTTAAACACACGGGAGGCCACCTGTCACTTTCCCTATCTCCCGAGGTTAATTGCAGCAGGTAGAACAGGGCTTCAGAAGAAGGAGAGAGAAAGAAAGGAGTGGGGATGGTTTGAGCATTTTTGCCAGTGCTGCTTCTGTTTTCCAGTCTGACACCAGATATCACTCACACTTCCCCTAGTACCCCTCCCTCTGGTTACGAGCCATCTTGAAACGAGGACCCTAGTCTAGTCTTAATTTGAGGAAAACTATCTTGGATACTTTCCCGAATTCCTCCACAGTGCTAATCTTTCCCCACCCCCAATGATGGTTTGACCCAAAAGACCTGTACTTACAAATATTAATACTTAGGGACAGTTTTACAACCCAGTCACACAACACAGTGCAGCACTCAAAGTTGCTACTCTGCACGGCAGTGAATAGAGGACAAAATTGCCATATCTACAGATATGTGGCACTCTCCTCCCCTCTCTCCAGCTCTGCAGACAATTAAGCTGCCAAGCACCACGAACACACTGTTATGCCATAGTGCAAGGGTGTCTGTGTGAGTCTAGCATAGGTTTTGTACTGGAAGGATACCCTTCCCGTACAAAGTACTATGCTTTGATGAACTGTTAAACTTTTTCTACTTTGTAATATGCTGGACAGTGCAGCACACATGCAAGTTGAAAAAGAAAGGAGAAATAAAAGTATCTATTTTTTTAACGCCTGCTTCAAAATGGCTGTATTTTATGGCACGAAACACTGTCTACTATTGTTAGTAGATAGGGTTTTGTGTCAAAAATCATGGGTGGTAGCATGGGAATGTGCATGTAACGCCCTTCTGACACAGAATAACGCAAAGCGGCACTTTGTGTTACTTTTAGGCAACTTTACAGCGCAAAACATGTTTAGCACTATAAAGTAAATCCAATAATAAACATTTTGAACAGGTTTGCATCACTTTTAAACAAAGTACCTTTTCACAACTAGTCCTGACTCTAATCTTTCTCTGCCCAAATTTAGGAACTCGAAAAAAGACAGTGGAAGCCTCAGCGATGCTGGTGAAATACAACGTTCCTGTAACAAACGGATACTGCTGAACACAAATTATTTGATTTTATGTATTTAATTTGTCAATATTTAAGCTAATCATTTTTTTTTACCAAAATATTCTTCCACTTTCAAGCGAATCTTGGCTTTCATCCATTCTTGCCCTTGTCTAGTCTTTAGTCTTGTCCAGTCTTTGACATTTTCTTAGCATGCAGACTACTAGATCATGTAGGGCCTGATTTAGAGTATAGTGGATGGTACTCCATCACAAATGTAATGGATCCCCCTTATTACAAGTGCATTAGGCTACAATACATTTGTAATAAGGCAGAGGGAATGTCCATCCTGTTTGTGACCAAGTAACCATCCGCCAAATAGTAAATCAGCCCCTTAGTGATGAAACGGAGTAGTCACACTTTAATAACCCCTATAGCTGTCTTAGGTAAAAAAAAACAAGAATGTAGATCGCTATGTTATAAGAATTGTTTGGAAGAAATGTTCTGTTTATTAACTTTAATTTTATTGTGGATACATTTGCACAGTTATTTCCTCGCTCAATGTATATACTTCTCATAATAACTACAGGTATGTTCATCGAAGACGCCATAGGTATGAAAATCAGGACTCTTGAGGGGCTTCTCATTGCAAGATAACAGTTTTTGAAATACATTCATGAATAAATTATCTCTCATACCTTACCTTCACTACTATCCACTGTGGTGAAACATTTTGAGCCACCGTTCTGCTAAAGAAAGCAAAGCAGTTGGTGTAAATCTACGGAAAAGAGGATATTATTAGAGGCGTAGCCTCATAATTTAGATCTACCTGAGATTATGCTCACATAGTAAACTTTATGTGCTGGCCTACACAATATATTCTTTAATAAAGCAAGGTTGCATTAAAATGAGGAGAACATAGGGCCATATTAGCAAGAAGCTTGTTAAAATGATCGCTGTTTTAGTTGCAGGAAACTGCAGCTAAGGCTGCGATAATGGGCTTAATAATATGCGCTATAGAATTCCAATAGAAGCCCAGGTTAGATGTGCAGGACATCTAACCTGAGCTTCTATTGGAATTCTATAGCGCATATTATCAAGCCCATTATCGCCGCTTTAGCTGCTGTTTCCTGCCGCTAAAACGGGGATAATTTTAACGAGGTTCTTGCTAATATGCCTCATAGTTTTTTATTATGATTACTAGAAATTATTTCAGTTTGGGTACGACTGTCCTTTTCCCGCCATCTCTGTATTCGCCTGAGGAGATCGCTGCTTCTTTACTATCAACGTCATTACCTAGGTTTAGGGTACTGGACGGCTAGACTTTGGGGGGAGACACTAGAGTCCTGATGTGAGTTGTGACTGAAGACGCACACTGCTGACACAGAAGGACCCATACAAGTAAAGTGGATTCACTTGGGTAACCTTAGCCCGCCTTTGATAACTTGGCCTCAGCAGCAAGAAAAGCTTCAGAAAATGTTTATGACATGAAGTAAAAACCAAACTACAGCCAACAAAACTCTTCCATTAATTTAGTGCTGACCTAAACTCTAGCAGTGGTGAAGAAAGCGCAAAATCTGTACATGTATTAGTCACCACTCCATTGCATGCCTTTTAAACATGCCCATAATAGTTATTAGTCGCAAAAGTCACGCAAAGGATTGGTGTGCCACATTTTACTTCTCTACATTGACCACTGGCATCTAACGTTCGGATTTTGAGTGCACTGCTGCCTGTATAAAGCAGTGCAGCAGACCCCAGTTTGTGTTTAACAGCCCAAGAGATTTTTTCTTGTGTGTTCGAGTGTCTTCTAGTCCAACCCTATACAAAGGACAGCACGGTATTTTAGTTTCACACAGTGGCACAAAGGGGAGTACAAGACTGGGACCATCTTGGGTTCTGCACTTATACTTTGGATAGCAGAGGCCTCTTTTCTACACTGCTGGCATGCTTAAAAAAAGCCAATTGGTCTGGAGTTGACTGCTAGACTTTTGGCTTTCTCAGTGCTTATTTTGTCGTAGTCTTTGAAATTTTTGTTGGTTCAGCTGCTCGGCCATCACAAACATAAAAGAAATGAAGTGTCTAAAAACAAAAATATCTCTTGGCCTCAAAAATCGCGCATTGCCATCATAGTCTCTGGCACTGAAGGGAACGGCTTTGTGTGTGGTTGTGCGCCTTGTGAAGTGACAGTATGCTGTCACTAACAGTGCAGTTAGCCAATCACTAGAGTGAGCTCACCCATCACCCACCATGATCTCTCTTGGGCTTCGATGCACTGCACAGGGGCGTAGTTGGGTCAGTAAGATTGTGGGGGAGGTGAACATTGGATTTTTATTAATCATGCTGGCATATAATGTTAAATACCATGACGCGACATGCAGAGTGCATAAGAATGGCCTAAGAGGCACTGGAAAGGGAGCAGAATGGGAATTGGTAGAAGTATTAAGAGAAAACAAAGGTGCATATTCTCAAGAACGTTTGATAACCATCGCAAAAGTAACTTAACGCAACTTCCAACATCGCAGTGTATCGCGGGAAAAGTACGCCGTGTTAACCAAGCATTCTCAACACAGCGGTACCATGCGAAAGTCTCCAGATAACGCGTCAACTGACCGCATTAAAATCAACGTCATGCCGCGGAAATGCAAAACATGAACGCAAAAAAGCTGCGATGAGGCCAATCGTGATAATAAAATCAGCGAAAACCAGATACAGGCCTGCAATTCACACCCATCATGCAGGAAAAATCCCCATAAAAGTAGAAAAAAGACTGACAAACAAATGCCAAACAACAGCGAAGCACAATAGATGTTGCCGGAACAAGTACGGAGGAGAACCAGAACCCCACAGGCCCTACGGAGGACCTGCCTGGGACCTCGGGGTCAGGGAAGGCTAAGGAGAAGAAGAGTAGGAAGAAGTGCTTCAGTCCGCAGGAAAACAGGATCCTGATAACGGAGGTGGTCGAACACCATCAACAACTGTTTGTCACCTCCACTGTGTAATTGGCAACAACAATGGACTATGGCAGTCCATCGTGGACAAGGTGAATGCAGTGGGAGTGCTGAAGAGGACACTGGAAGAGGCCAAGAGGCGCTGGAATGACGTCAAGGGCAAAACCAAGTTGAAACTCGCCAACAACCGGAAGGCAGCAATGCAGACTGGAGGTGGGAGTCCTGCGCCACAGGAGGAGCTGTACGACATGGAGGAAATGGTGTACACAGTCATCAGTGGGGAGACGGTGACTGGAGTCGGGAGACCGGATACTGCTCAACATGACCCGACACAACAGCAACAGGATGAGTAATGACCAGGGACTGGGGGGACGAGGGGGAGATGGCCACAATGGCAAACATGCACAGTTGAGCTGAGCACATCTGCGGACAAACCATTACCCAGAACCCAGCTCCCACCAAGAGACCAATGTACACAAGTATGCAACATCTCAGCACTGGACAAGCACAGAAGGCAAAGGCACAACTCAGAAAAGGGATAAGGGCAGCAAAACAGAGCAGCGGGGGCCACAACCCCGAAATACAGCACACACACACATAACATGCAGAGCACAGCAAAACTGACAACAATGTGGCACAAGCCACAACATGTCCACAACAGAACACAGGACACAGCTGGTGCCGACCGGGTGTAGACACTGGCCAATCACAAGTGGCATTGCAGGGAAATGTGAGATGACAATGTACAAGTACAAAAGCACACACGTCAGTTGTCGAAATGTCCACTGCCCCCCATCAAATAGGCAGCTCCTCCCAAACAGCCACAATGTACACAGTCATGCAGTCTGTATCTAAACATGTGCAATGCAACAACACGCATGTGGACACAATGTCAAACTTCATCTCCCCTTCACATTGCAGGGGGACAATCAACCCCTCCTGCAGAGCAGCCCAACCCGCTCTTCTCTGATGACGAAGACCACCACATCTTCGACTCCGACGCCCCCCAAGAGTTCATTGACAGCCTCCTCAGCCCACCTCCAGGAGCAGGGAAGCCCAGCTGCAACAAGGAGGCCCCATCCCCTGCACAGACCACACAGCAGGCAGCACCCACCACCACAGCTGCCTCCCAGGACCCCCGCAAAGAACACATGGCCTTGCAACACTGTGTGTTGGGATGCCAGGATCAGCTGGCTGAACAGGTGCGGGTGGGGTTTGACCGCATGTGAGACAAACTAGATACCATACGTGGGTGTCTAAGTCCCATCAGCGACGTACTCACAGTCCCTAACAGACACCCAAAGTCCACTCCATCCTCTCCAATGAACCATGGCTGACATCGCCAGAGTCCTGACTCAGAGACAAGAAGACTGACTAGTCGGAGTGGCCCTAGCGAGCTCACCCGAGAGGTGGGAAACATGCGGAGGCTCGCGGAGGCTCATGGAGACCATAAAGCGGGCCAATGCGGAAAGAGCGGCTGCCATGGCTGCACACCAGCGAATGGTAGCTGGGTTCCTCAATGACCTCAAAACCATCCTCATGGCATTGCTGCCACAAGGCCTGGCGCTTATGCATGCTGCTGCTACCACTCCATCCACATCCCCGCCTCCTGAAGTGTCAGTGCCAGACAGTGCAGAAGAAACTCCCCCTCCGGCCCCTGAGGTATCACTGCCACACAGTGCTGGAGAAAGGCCAGCCCCACCCACACGTGAGGCACATGGAACGGCAGAGGGCAAAGATGCGGATTAAAGCGCCATTGTGGTGAGAAGGTTGCAATAGCATTCATCTCCGCCATCTGGCCGGTTTCAGCTTTGCTCTGCCCTCTGCGTCATCACCTTCCACTGTCCCCCGATACACTCTGCGACACTCACCTTGGACCTCGCAATGGACTACCATATTCTGTTTGATTGCAATGAGACAGCAAACAGACAGCGGACTGAACTCTTCCTCTTCCTTTGGACTTGTCATTCCCTGAAGGACTCTGGCTGGCCCTCCACCAGCCAACATTGTAAAGAGGGTTTTGCATGGCCCTGTACTGCTCCAGATGCAACACTCCTCTGAATGTGCATTAAACATTCTAAATCACACAATTTGTCGTGTCTATGGTCTTTCATGTGTGGTAGTATTGATGAATGTAGGGTCAGTGAATTCCCCCCATGTCCATGTGGCTCATGTCGTTGGACATGGGTCACAGGGTGACACATTGCCGAATGTTGTCCGGGTGGCGCCAACGCAACAACAGTGACACACGCATTTGTTACTTCCTTGTCCAGCCCCTTATGGAACCATGCCCAGAGCCCCGGGGTCATTGTTCAAACCCTTACGCTGAAGGTGAATGTGTGATGCTCATTTTTGTGTTGACACATGCATGTAATCAGATGTGATTGTGCGACATCTGGCGGAATATATGGTACATGATTCAGTGTAGTTGATGTGGCATGTCTTTGTCTGGGGGGCCTGGGGAGGGGGGTCCTGGGGGTGGCGGCGGTGGGTGTTGTGGCCTTCTAGGGTGTCCAGGCTGCATGATCAGTGACTCCATGGCGTCTGTTGTTCTTCAGGTGTGGCTCTGGGCTGGGCTCCCGTTTGTGGTGCAGGCTTTGGTCCGACTTTACACCAGGTCAGAGCAGGTGTTAGTTTCCTGCTGCCAACGCGCCTTATCGCATGTTTTATGATCTGTGAATGGGGCGATAAATGTATCGCAACTTTGGGTGTGATAAAGTGCTGTTAACTCGGCGATAGCTCCTTGAGAATATGTCCCAAAATAGTTTGTAAAATGACTAACATTTTTGTCTTATATTAATGACACAGTTTGATGTATTAAATTCAATAAAAACGATTTAACCATAAAATAACTAACATTTTTGAAGACTTTCAAAGCAGAGAGGGAGAGTGTGCGTGCGTTTTTGTCTGTGCTTATGTAAAACTTCCCTGTAAAATCTGACAGACACCTCACCATACGGACTATAAGTACCTGTACCCAACTATTTACCAGAAAATACATTTATTAGGGGGGTGTAGCACCCCAAATACCACCCAATGAAGCTACGCCCCCGGCACTGCGTAGCTGAAACAAAGACGCTAAAAAACACTGGGGCAGATTTACAAGCCCCTTGCGCCACTTTTGCGTCTCTTTTCCCATGTTAAAAATGGCACAAAAGTGGCGCAAGGTCCTTGTAAATCTCCCCGACTGTTCGGCAGTGCTGACACAAAGCTGTGGCTCTCCCCTCCCCTCCTGCGCAAAGCACAAGCTGCTTTGAGGATCGGGGTCTTAGTGTGAAGTTTATTGCTTGGCTGTAGAGCTACCCGGCTAGAAGCAAATGGTAAAGGTTGCCTTTACTAAACTACTAGCTGTCTGCAATTTAACTAGCACAGTCTTTTGAAATGGTTGTGATTTTAAACGTTTTAGATACATCAAGTTTATGTGCCTGCTTTTAAAATAAAGTAACAAATGAAAAATAAATAGAAAAGCGGTAATTATATCCCCGTGTTTTCTATGATGAACATCTGCTCATTAAGTGATATTTCCTTTATGCAGCAGCTGAGGTTTAGCTGTCCCCACTTTAAACAGCTGTGCATTTTTTTGCTGGCTGAATCAATAGTTTATTTTTAACTGGATACCTGACTGTTGCACCGATTCTTTATTCAAAATATTGTTTTGAAGCAGCGAAGGTGATAGGTGCATGTAGATGTGGAACCTACGGTTTACTCTTTAAAACTTTAATGATTTTAAAAGGCATATTTATCTTTTTGTTGATACTTGTATGGAGCAAATGATACTGATATCAGTGCTAGCAAACACAGAGAAATTCTTTGCTTGTGCCATCAACCAGTTAACATTAAGAGAATAGTCAGTGCCTTTCGGTTTAGTAATGGTAGCTGTTAGAAATAGGATTATTATATTGGAGGGTGACTAACCACCTCACAGAATAATCACAACCCTCGACAGGGTGAACCCTCAAAGTCATTAAATTGACCTGAATTCAAACCCCTGGTAGCTCTACTGTATCAAAACTGTAATACCGTCGAAATAAAAAACAATAAAAATCCCAAACTGTATTAGAAACAGTTAGTAACATTTAATCAACAAAATGACATAAAAATAAAAAAATACAATAAGGCGAACTAGAGATCTTTAAAGTTCTAAGTAGGACTAGAGCTAAGGTCTATAATGTAGTAATGATGGTCGATGCTTGTGGTAGACCAGGCTTAGGTGCAGTTTGATGCTAAACGCGATGAAGTGGCAGTTGGATAACCCAAACCCGGATTGTCTAACTGAAAGATTTTAACTTCCGATTTTTGTCTTTTTAGTCCAAATCCATCACAGGTGCACACTTCTAAAGCCCCCCAAGCACTCAGGTGAGAGAATTCAAAACTTACAGGTTGACCGCCAGAGGTTAAAGGAGGGCCCAGCCAGGTCCAGTTGCCACAGATCAGCTGGGCAGTTGCATGAAAAGCCTCTTGTAACATGTATCCTTGTAGCTTGAACAGGAGGTCAGTCTTGTAACCCTTGAAGTTCACATCTTTGTCCTGGGTGCAAGAGAGAGCAGGTTCAGTCATTCAGCGCTCTTTCAAGGGGGTAGATAGCAGGTTCAGTCCTCTTCTTATCTTCCTCAGGTCCATGAGTGTTCTGAAGTGGGTGCCTCGAGGTGCCACATTTATGCCTGGCACGAGCTAGTAAGTGGGAATGACTCCAGCGCACACTCTAACCAATGTGGTAAAACATGCCAATGCCAACCATACCTACGTCAGTCATTTTCAAGATGGCGAAAGTCTTCAGCCATACTAAACTTGGGCTCTGATGACGGCGGGGGTGCGGGAAGTGTAATCCTATTGTCCTCCCACCTCTAAAACTAAAATCCAGTTTGGGGCAGTACACAACTAGGATTTTCAACAACTAGATCGTGGACATACAAGAATTGTTTTGACATCCAATCTCCTTTCTTTCTAGTGCACCCCTAGTGTTATATGTAACAACCCAGTGAAAGAAGTCTGGTGGGACAGGGCAGACCCTTCAGCAATCAGACAGAGGATATACAAAAATTGGTTTGCCATCCTTTTTTCCTTCTGTTCAAGTACACCCCCGCTGTTATAAGTAAAAACCAACAGACCTGTCAAGCAGAATTTGACATTAAAGAAGGATTTGGCACAGTAATGTCAAAAAAGATGCTCATAGCCCCCACCCTACATATTCTGTCAGGTTTAGAGGTGCAATCCCTGCCCATTCAGGTCAGCCTATTGTTTGCTCCTAGGAAGCATTTCACACCTTTTTCACACCTATTCAAATGCTAATTACTGGCTGGCAGATGTGGGAAAGCAATTGCTAATTTATTTAGCCTCCTGGAACTGCAAGCATGGAAAAGGTAACTTTCTAAAAGTTGCTTTTTCTTAAAATGTATTACAAATCTGATGTCACTATTGAATTGGATTTTTAATAACTGTTAAAATAGTTGTTTATTTTTTAGCTACTTTTTTAGTATTAAGATTGTACTCTGTACTCCGGTTTTATATATAGGGCAGCTAGGCCTGCCTAACTGAAAACAGCTTTTGGGTGCTAGTCACTGCAAGGGCATGTTAACATTACATTTCTACATATCCAACTTTTTAACACCATGCACCTTGTCATGTGGGTGACAAGACCTACATAGGGGTACCTTATTAATATTTGAAAAGGATGTTTTGATCTGTCAAAAGGATCCATTTTGAGTGGGCGGATTGCACTGTTTAAACTGCCACAGTAAGGCTACAATGCTAGGCCTGAAACCATGTTTTACACTGTTGCTGAAGTGGATTGTACGATAGGTGCTGCAATCCACAAGTGATATACTGGCCCTGGGCATATTTGGTACCATATACTAAGAACGTACAGGTTAGTTAAATATGCAAAGTGGAATATGCCAATTCATCTATGTTTAATGGGGAATCACAGGCTCTTTACTACTGGTTAGCAGGGTTAAAGTACAAAAGTCAGCAAAAATATAAAGTCCACTACAAGTTGAAAAATCCGGGGTGACTTTCAAAAAAAGTCAGGTTTCATACACAGGCTGCCCCCAACCAAGACCTTGGGTAAATTAATCCATCCCCTGATGTCCTTTTCTGCTCAGACGATAGTACATGGGTAATTCATCACCTTTGCAGTGGCACTTGTCTGTTCTATGCCTCTCTGACCCTACCTGTACTCCTATGTCACACGTGTCTCAGCCACTAACCGTGTCTGTAGGGAAATCCTTCTCCCCACCCTACCTGGGAGGCAACTAAACCTAGCTTCCTCACAGATGCATCCAAGTGGACAGACAGTACCACCATGGCCAAACAAGTTATCCAACCCATTCTTCCCCCAGGTCATACTTCTCTCTTGAGCCGAGGGAATGTTCTACCCAAAAGGTGAGCAACCAACAGAGGCCACTGACAGCTGTCAGAGTCAAAAACCAAGGCCCTTGGCCATCCACTGCCAATCTAAGGCTCCAATCTGGGGCTTTGGGTAGGCCTCACCTCAAACCGTGGGGCTGGCAAGGAGTCCCCTACTTGCTCCTGAGGTCTCTCTGGCCTCTTAGATTTCTCAGAGTGGCGGGCTGCACCCTTAGGTGCTAGACAGCCTCCTTTCATTCTTTCTTCACCTATCTCAGGAGTGTCACCCTTAAGATGGCCTTTCAGTTCAGAGTATTTTCCCTGAGACTGAACTAGCATCTGGCATTCCAGGACTAGCAGAGGGGACACACAGTCCCTCTCAAGGGTGACTCACTCTGTCTGTGTCATTTAGGGTACTGCCTGGCACAGTTTTACTATCCTTTGTCTCTGTGGCAGTGCAGGCAGCATGTCCAGGTCAGAAGTGACCTCAATTGGGTCAGTTGTGAGGTGCCCTCCTCTCAGATCAGGTAAACCCTGACCTAATGGTTCTCCAACTGTGGACGGCACCCATCTGCTACGCCTTTCTCTTTGCCTGGGCCACAATACCCTCTGTTTAGGCACAGTACCTCAAGAAATCTGTGTTTTTGGGGTTCCTTGGGTGAATGCTCCACTCTTCTCTTTTCTTGCCAGTAGGAGCTCATTGCCAAGGATGCAGTCAATGTGGTCTGATAATGTCTCTCCTGTGGGCAAGTATATCTTCCCATTCTAAGGATACCATGGCCATAGGGTGGAAAAAACCTTATCATGGGCCTGGGTCTCTCAATAGATCTGTCCTGGCAGTTACTGTTCCGGGGAAACCAGCCATGCTACTGTCACGGTCTGGCTTGCACAGGAATCCCTCAGAGCAGTGACAGGGACCCCATTCACTGTGACCTCGTGGCAGTGGCGGCTACCACCTGGGGGATCACCAGCTTACCTTCTGAGTCCACCTCCCAGCTAAGGGAAACCTTTAGATGCTCTACCCTTTCTACCTCAAGATAACCTCCCCCAGGAGCTACTGTGGGATGGCTTCCCCTGTGGAGTGTCTTCCTGTGTGTGGCTTCCTGTGACACACTGAGTCTCCTCTCGTGTTCTGACTGGAGATAGTTATAACACTGGAATGGTTGAAGGAGGGCCCTCGACTTCCACCCATTAAAACTTTCCCTGCTCTGCTTCAAAGTAGAATAAGAACCCTTTCCCTACAAACTCTTTTGGGGCACTTTTGGGAACTTCTCTGTAATTTACTAACATTTCCCCTCCCTCTGTGGAGAAGATCCGGGACCACCCTTCTTCTTGTCACTCCCTGGTACCTTCCTGGAGACTCTGGTGCTGATCCAGAGGTCAGTTCCCTACCTACGTTCTTTGGATGTAGTTAGTTTGAATTCACTCGGGTGCCGGTGTAAATTTAAAATGTAGGCGTGTAGTTATCTGACACTTCTTGCACCAGGATCCATAAGGGAATTTTCTTTAATCTAGTGAAGGTGTGGTCAAGGCATTCCAGAATGTTAGGTTGCATCCTGAGGTTTTTGTCCAGTTGGATATAGAATTACGCATCACTGGCAAACATCTGAAAATGTACCTATTAATGCTCTAGGATTTGTTCCATAGGAACATGTAAATATTGAACGGTAAAGGCTGAGAGAGATGTCCCTTGTGGGACAACTTATTACACCCTTTGTACTGAAGAGTCCTCTAATATAACGCACTATCATTGGCTTCTGTAATAAGGAAGGATCCACTGTAAACCTCTGGCAGATCACTCGGCCATTCTTTGGGGCTTTGTAAGAGGAAATCATGGTATCTTAATCTGATACTAGTTCAAGAGTATTTATACCACTTGCTTCCCTTCATCCAGTGTGCAGATGGGCTTTTGCCTCATGTTAGAAATGACATAAACACTATTTATTATTATTGTCAATGCAGAAATCGTGTAGCTCAGAATTTTCTCTTTTTTATCGATACCAATAACGGCTAACCTTCACATGTTACAACTTCTCCAGGAATAGACATAATTCAATCACTTGTGAAGTTGTGTGTAAGGACTTGCATGGCCATGATGAGAATGTTGTCAATGCCCTACCTAATTCAAAGACCCCACGTACAATTTTAATTAACTTTGCTGACTATCAGATCAAAGAGAGGATTCTGACTATGGCCATACATCAGAAACAATTCCCTATAACTGAGGCATCAAAATGTTAGATCTTTTCGGATGCGTCAGCGGCAGCTGCACCTAGGCGGAAAGAGTTTGTGAAATTACTGCATATTTTTAAACCCCAAGGGGCCCACGTCTCAATAACTCAGCAATTAAAGCTTCCAGTACTCATAAGGGGGAAATGCCACATGTTCTCCTCGATAGAAGAAGCCCAGGATGTGCTGAAAGAGATTTAATCCGTGAAATGATAATGTATTTAATTGGATTTCGTGGCTCTCGAGGGTCGGGGGAGGAGAGGGAGTCACCTAGGGTGCGGTTCCAAGTCACTCCATTGTACGAAGGGGAGGGTAAGATGTGGCTGGTGGGGTGTATCCACATTTCCGGGAGGGGAGTGTTGGGGGGCAAGGGAGGGGGTTTAAGAGCAGTAAAAAGAGCAATGGCAAAGGGAACAAGGAAAGGAAAAAGCAGGGTTTTTGAATTTGATTGAGTATCATGGCTGTTTAAATCAGAGATATGGCTAGTAAATGTCGTATTATGTCAGTAAATGTGAATGGTATGCTAAACAAAAAAAAATATCAGGGCTTATAAGATGGCTGACCTCTTCATGCCCCAAGTTCAACACACCTTAAAACAAATCCCCCTAAACTCTTCCTGCCTAGAGCATTCTCAGACGCTTTTTTGGTTTCGGCAGGGTTGGCAATGAGAGGAGTAGCTATCTACTTCTCCAGAAGTATAGCTTGGGAATTTGTCCAAGTTTGGAGAGATCCCCAGGGAGATTGGCTATGGGTAATGGTGAAATTAAATGGCAATACCTTGAACATTGTCAACAACTATGGTCCAAACATGGTTCTCAGCGCTGGCAGAGATCAATGATCTGCTTAGGGAAGTCCCTGGTCAGATCATCTTCGGTGGGGATTTTAATTATGTCCAAGAATTAAAAAAAGATACTTCTAATAAAAACCAAAAACAACTGAAGCCAAAGACTAAAAAAATCTTTGATGTCATATTACTTGATTATCAGTTGATAGATCCATGGCGTAAAGCTAACCCGGCTATAAGTAATTACACATGCCATTCTCCCAATTTCCAGACGGCATTGCGCATCGATTTTTTCTTCACATCTCGGTCCTTGAATATTATAGAGACCAAAATTGGGGCTAATGCATTTTCAGACCACTCCTTTATTAAGCTTGATCAAGAAATCGAAGAGGGGAGGGGGGAGAGCTCCAGGTGGCAGATGGATCGTCTTCTTCTTCAAGATCAACAATGGGTAAAGGGTTTGAGGGAATGGATTTTAGAGTATTTTAGGATCAATGAGGGGACGGCAGAACGGTTCTTGGTATGGGGGAGGTATAAGGCAGCCGTGCGCGGGCAAATGATTACCTTCTCAGCTGCCCGGTCGAAAATACGATGCACTAAAATAGCAGATCTCAAGCAGGCAGTCGAAAGTGTTCAAAATCTGCGTAATGCGTCTCAACGAAGTCAGCTTGAAAAAGCTAAAAAGGCACTAAGGGAATTTTTTCAATTAGAAGAAATTAGTTGTTCCCAAACCTTTCGACAACGGGTGTATGAAGAAAGCCAACTGGTGGGCAAATTGTTTGCTAGGTCCACAAAAACCAAACAGGAAGCAGCCTTAATCACAGAGGTGGTAGACCCAAAGACCAGAGTTGTAGCGACAAGTAGGGATGAGATTGCGCAAGCTTTCATGGAGCATTACCAGAAGCTCTATAAACTGAATATGTAGTTGGGCAAAATTCAATACAGAATTACTTTGAGGGCATGAATCTCCCCAAACTGTCTAACTTTCTTGTGGAACAGATACAACTAGATATAACACACGCTGAAATTCTGGCAGCCCATAATTCAACTGCTGGAGCGAAAGCCTGTGGAAATAATGGGCTGCCCATAGAATTTTTTTTTTAATTTGCAAAGGAGTTGACCCCGTTCTTAACAAAGCTATTTAATTATATTAAGAATGGTGGTGCTGTTCATTTGGTTTTTAAAGAGGCCTCGATAGGTTTGGAATTCCCCCTGAAGGTATTAGAATGCTATGGAATATCTATCAGGGGGACCAGGCACAGGTGGTGATAAATGCTAATCGAGTAGGTACAATAAACATAAATTGGGGGATGAGACAAAGGTGTCCGCTCTCTCCTTTGTTATTCACAATTTTTATTGAACCCCTAGCCATTCAAATTCGAGACAATGTGGCACTTAATGCTCCAATTCCGGGTATGCCAAATTAAAGTTGTTCGCGGACGACATTCTCTTATGTCTTTGTCCAGAGAGTCGGAATTTGGAATTGGTTTCAACTGGATTTAGCCAATTTGAATTGATTGGGGGCTACAAAATAAAGCTAAATAAAACAGAAATTCTAGCGTTAAACTCTGATAGGAACTTCCTCCCGACAAATCTTAAACATCAAGCTGCTAAATTGGAATGAATATGCTACTTGGGGATATATGTCTCAGATCAATATCAACAGCTCAATAAAATGAATTACATAGCTATGCGGGGTAAAATGAAGAAATTGTTGGACAACTGGTTGCTATTACCTTTAACTTTGAAAGGCCGGGTAGCCCTCATTAAAATGTTCATACTCCCTCTACTAGTCTTTCTTTTTATAAATATACCTATTAAATCTTTTTATAAATATACCTATTAAATCAATGTTAGCTATTTTAAAGAGATGGAAACAATGTTCAAACAGTTTGTCTGGGGTAAGAAGACTCAGAGGATTAAACTCCCAGCAGTACAACTACCCATTGACCAGGGTGGGTAAGCATTACGACATGTTTGTACGTACTACGAAGCAGCCTTTTTATATTTAACAGCCCGTTTGTTGGTTTCTAATGGTTTAACAGACAACTTTTTGTTGGATAAAATGGTGCAGGAATCTGGCTCGCAGATCCCGATATTTTTAAAAACTCCCTAAGAGGACTAGATATAAGACTCTAAAGGATTATTCTTTTAGATTGCAATTCATTTTTAGGCAAGTTGGTTCCTCTGGATTTCACTTTCTAAAACTAGGTGAATTGAAAAATCTGGGTTTCCATATTCAATCTAGTCACCTGGGGAACTAGAAGGACTGTGGGTTTGAAGAGCTAGTGCGTTTTTCAATCCAGAATAGAGTAATCGCCTGGCAAGAGGTACAGAATAGAAGTAGGGACCGGCGCAACCCAGCATTTTTTTATCTTTCAAAGATTTTAAATTTTTTAAATAGACATAATTTCCCGTCTAATGGCTCCCCATCTATACTAGTGATTGCTCTTTTTGGAGCTAAACTAAGAGGGGTGGGGAACTGGCACTGTCTTCTGAGCACTCTAAGTGAATCTTTATTGGTCGAGAAACATTTAGAAAGGATAACCCGGGAAACTCAATGTTTCTTCTATAGTAAGGAGTGGCAGATTATATGCCAGTTAGGGAGTATGGCCTTTTTGTCCTGGTGGCTGGCATAATTTACACCAAAAGCCATCAATAAAAAAAAATACCCAGAAGTTGAGAATAGATGCTTCCGCTGCAAGGCAGAAGGAGAAGGGGTCTGGCTTCATATGTTTTTTTATGTGACCTAGTTTAGGGCCTTTCTGGGGTGAGATCTTCTCGGCCTTGAGCTGGACGATTCAGAAGAGGGTAGTTCTAGAGACTGAGGTTGCCCTCTTCATAATCAGCAAATCTAGGGCAAATCTGATAAAAGTAGAGGAAACTTTTCTAGCCATTTCCTCCCTCCTTGCTTGCTCCCTAATTCTTAAGAATTGGAGGTCGGCAGAAGTATCTACATATGAGAGGTGGTTAAATAAAATGAAACAGACCAGGATGTTTGAAGAAGCCTACACAAGGCGGGTGGGCGCTTCTAAAACGTTTACTGCAATCTGGAAATATTTAGTTAATCTGGAAACCCCGTCTGATCACTAGTCTTGCTTGAGGCCAGGGGAAATGGGGGGACAAGGGGGATTCTGGGTATATTTAGCACCTTAGCACTTTTCCACTTTAGTATTTTAACACCTTAGCACTTTAGCAAGAATGAACTGTATATCGGTAAAGATGGTATATTTATGAAAAAGTTAATGTTAAATTTACAAAGGGGATACAAAAAACAGTATGTCGTTAAATTCTTGATGTAATATGCTTCATACACTTATCTTGCACTTTTATTGTATTGGTTTTATCCATGTTTGGTATGTATTGATCTAACGATGCTTCCCTGTTATTTATTATCAGTGTTATGTCCCTGATGCTCTGCTCAATAAAAAATGTTTTTTTTAAAAGAGAATGTTGTCAATGGGAGAGCAGAGAGGATGAGGCCCTGAAATACACATGCCGTGTTTTCGCAAGATTATAAACCCACCTAATTTTTTTGCTAAATAATCTTCCCTCTAGGGCCTTCTTTTTTGTCCTTTGGGAACATGCAGATGATTAACGATTTGTATACAACCTAATACCACACCTTGCAATTTTAATACGCAGTGGTTTTACCTCCTGATTCGAACAGTCGCAATGAAGAAGACAATGCTATTACTGTTGTACGACATGGTAAATCACATGGTGTTCCTTGCTCTGAGATACACAATTCAGAACTTTAGCCTTTTCTCCCCACACAAATTTTGTTAGGTATTATCTTAAGAAATTTGCAGAGGGAAAATTGTGTGTCCAAGTTCTAGCTGCACTGGACTATGCATGTCAAATCTTGGGCAAAATCCCATTGTGCCAGGTTTCCAATTCAACTACAACTTCAGAAGGGGGGGTGGCTAAACATAGATATTTGCAGTTGTTCTCCAGTAAACTTACTTCCAGGCTGCATTTTCTCCCACTGTGTTTATTTAAAAAATCCTAATCTGTGGATTTCACAAAGGTCATGAAACTTTAAAAACTTGCCAAAAATTGGGACTTTCATGGACAAAATGATTAGGCAGAAGTGTCCTACAAATGGTAGATGGGGAGAACGGCAGGCACTAAAATTCAGGAGTGACTGTATGCCATATGAGAGGTTTATGTCTGGAAATGTTATATAGCATAGGACACACTGAGGAGCAGGTAATGTAGATAAGATTCATGGATGTGAAAAATATAAAAGGAGAGGATGCAATGGCACACCATGCATTGAGGGAACACCCCTATTTTTCTGCACCCGTACAACTTATTTCCTGTTTATTGAGTCTTTCACCTCTCTGTGCTGTCCAGTTAGAGGTCCTCTCTCTCTCTGTCTTGTATTATATGTGGATTGCCTTAAAAAGGGGATGAACATGCCCAAAGCTTTGACTCCCCAAATAAGGAAGGGTCTATGATTCATGAAGGGCAGAGGTACCAGAGTATAATGTGGGCAGCAAGGAAGTTATGCACTGCATTGAAATTCTTCAAGATAGCTTGTTATTTAAGTGTCATGGTTGTTAATTTTGTTGCTAGTTTGTCTACCACCTCCTTGAAAGAACAAATTGTAAAATCATTAAGGTGGTTGATTGGGCCCTCGTAATAATGCATTTAGCTTTTCAAGTTTCACAAAGATTGCCATGGTGTTGAGGAAATCCATCTGAACGTCCATTTTGTTAGAATGATGAGTTAGGACCAATACTGTTGCTTGCATTGAGTTTAATAAGGTGGACCACAAGCTAGAGGGATTGTCGCTGGGTTGCTTTAGGCTCCCATGTTCATTTGTCTGCGCTCTCAGTTTTAACTCTCCCTCTGCAGCAGCTTCCTGGAAATCCTTATTGGCACCCTCCTGCAGGTCCAACAGTGTGGGGTGACGTTGTTTGGCTTAAATGCAGGGAATGGGTAAAGCTTGATGTCTCCTTCCTGGATCTCATCTTTACTGATCTGTACTAGTTAGTTTAAAAACAAGTAGAGGCAACCACCTTGTTATATTAGCAGTCCAGTCTGGATGCTCTAAGTACTTTTGCTCTGCTGCCCCTTTTTGGCAGATTCGTCTCCTTTCCGCTCCCTTCCCCTCCTTTTCGGCCTCATAGATTACTTTATCATAGAGTTGATACTGTTCACAGTGTCGTTCGCAGTGTCATTACAGGGTAGCTTCAGGACAGTGTGGGGCACTTTCTATGTCCACTTTAACCTCTGCTTAGTTAGAATGTCTCTCCTTCGGTTAGCCGGGATGACATGCAATTAGTGGGTGATAGCTTGAAAGTGGCAAGGAAAGGTCCTATAGTCTAGGATATCCTATAGGATCCTATGGAGAGCAGGGTCAGGCTTCAAGCGGCTGTGGAATAGGCCCTTTAAATACGACGAAGGACTGGTAGCGACAGTGTCTTATAATATGATAGTCCGGCTTGGGTGGCAGCCAAAATGCATCCAAGTGTACCAGCAGACACCTGACTAGGATCAGCCAGCAAGCCCAACTAGGGAAGCTGGGGGGAGCGGCAGGCTATGCCAACTCACTGCCTCGCTACCACTCTGCCCCAACCACCGCTGCCACAAGTCCCTTCCTCAACTCCGGGCACCAAGCTCCGTGCTGCGGGCTCCGATTGCATACTCCAGACAGTGGAACTGTAAAGTAAAGATGGGGGAATGAGGAGGCAGTGTGCAGCTGTGGACCGCGTGGGAGCTCTCTAGACCTCTGCAAGTCATACACAAACCTAGCTGGGCCACTTCTGCCGCTTCTGCAGTATTCTGGGCTCACACTCTGCAGCAGACTGCTAAAGAGGCCATTCTCAGGTACACGCTCACCCCCTACCGCGGTTCGCGAGTCTTGATGCTCGGCTCCACTCACGCGGTGTGGGCGGGGGTGAAGGCCTCAGAGAAGGATACAGGGTGTGTCAGTTGTATTTTTGGCAGCCAGCAGCAGCCAGTGTATTCGGTGTCCTCAGTAAGCACCACTCAAGTTTTTCAAATTAAGACACCATTTAGTAACACAATGAAGAAAGTCATGAAGTAAAGGATGGCTTCGCAAGGAGTGTTAAAACACTCTCACTTTGATATGTGAAATCATTCTGCGAACTCCACTGATGGGCAGATGTTATCTCAACCTTTGAGCGCTATCCAGATTCAGGAGGGTAAGAGGTCTTGATTCCCCTCTAATTCTTTTCACTTTCTTTCTGAACTTCTAGAAGGTTTGCGTTTTTTATGTGTACCGACCAGTTGCACGTTCTGAGCTGTTTGGCATTCTTGATAATTAACTTGTTAATTTCATATAAAAAGCTGTAACAGTTATTATATATATATATATATATGTTCCACAAGATTTACTCCAGCAATTAAGGCCGCACTCCATTGGGGGTAAGATAACATCTTTATTTATTCATAACAGGCAGCTTCCCCTCCCGTATCTGTGTCCTGCTGGCCTTACGCGTTTCAATGACTTCCTGTCATCTTCTTCAGAGGCCACCGTGAGCAGTTGTAAATTGTTCTGCGTGAGTAGCAGCCCCTGCATGCTTCTTAATTAAGTAGGATTGGCCTCCGGTGTGCCCATAGTTCCATTTGACATTTCTATTGCATGCTGGGCTACGTAGTCATTTTTGCACCAATGTACCCTCCAGTGGGTTCAAATGCTCACGTTACATTAAGGACAAATTAAGCAGCCCTCCATTGAGCCTCTGGAGGAGACTCTGTCTGTTAAATTTACGGCACCTCCAGTGCCCAGTTCAAAGAGAAGTTTCCCCTTGAGCGGACCCGCCATCTTTGCCTCGGGCGGTGCGTTGCCTCCACGGCCTGAAGCGCGCCGTGCTTCATGTTCCACAAGATTTGCCCCAGCAATTAAGGCCGCGCTCCTTCTTGATAATTAACTTGTTAATTTCATATAAAAAGCTGTAACAGTTAATATATATTTCTCCCTTTTTTCTCCCTCTTTTTTTCTCCCTTTTTCCTTCCTGCTTATCCTTATCTCCACTTGATTTGTTTTCACCTTTTTTATTTTGACAACATCAATTTTCATTTTCGCCTTGTCTGGAACCTCATCTCATTTATCCTTATCACCAGCCTATGACACTGTATGGCTGTGTTAGATTTCTTGGGTATAATTGATGAGTAGTTTGTAATTACCCTCGGCTGAGGGTCTATTAAGGATCGATTCATATGAGTTAAGATCCTTTATAATTATGAATTGGATCTTGTTTTTGGAAAGTGCCTTGTGTACAATGGGTTATAATTTACAGTCTACATTATCATCACACTAGTCGGTGAGAAGCCGATACACAGCAAGATCGTTTCATCACTCACCGACAGGGATATAACCCATCAAAGGGTGAAAATCGTTAGAATGACGAATTAATTACTAACATGTAATCCCATGTGATTGATTTTAACTGTACACCCCTTTTGTTAGGTACCCAAGCAGTATGGGCTATAACAATTGTGAATATATTTGTTTGAGTAGGATATGACTACTTATAATTGTGGTTTAGAATTGTCGGTGCAAGGCCGATACACGGCGAGATTATGTTTAAATACACCGACTGACACATTAATACGATATGTTTGAGGCATTTCTTTAACGAATTACAACACTAAGAAATGGCCGCCACATTAGTTGTTTGAAATAATGTCCCTTTTTCATTTTTATTGCACTAACAGGAAGTGATGTTTGTATATATTGTGCAAAACATGCACAGGGATGTAAACACTGACGAAGGACACCTGGTCCGAAACGCTTCTGTTTGTTTGTTTGTCCGTGGCTGATTAAAGTATCCACCGCATTTACCCCCGTGAGTGCGTTATCGTTTGTGAGTAGGAGACAACGATTGGAGCTGCCATATATATATATATATATATATATATATATATATATATATATATATATATATATCCAACCAAAACAGGAACCTCATTTAAGGAAAACCACCGGACATCACAATTCACGCTGTTTAATGACAATCTTCAGGCAGCAAAAACTGGGCAGACAGTAACTTTCGAAGTAAGGCCAGACGCGTTTCAAGAGCTAGCGCTCTCTTCTTCAGTGGCACAAGTTATACTGAGCAGCAGCGCATTCCAGGTGAGTATAAATGTTCCCGCCCAGATGGGCGTGGCCGACAGCTCGGCTTTATGGACAATGTAGTTAAAGGCGCGCTCGCTGCTCTGCATCAGTATTCAAAGTAAATCCCAAGTGGGTGAGAGTTACATCGCTGCCAGCTTGTCACCTAAATTGGAGACTCGTAAGGGTGTTGACTGAATGGAGGGACAAGATCAGGCGGCATTGCAGGGTGAAGCCTGTTCACACCACGATGGCAATAAGAATTTAGGTGACAAGCTGGCAGCGATGTAACTCTCACCCACTTGGGATTTACTTTGAATACTGATGCAGAGCAGCGAGCGCGCCTGTCATTAAACAGCGTGAATTGTGATGTCCGGTGGTTTTCCTTAAATGAGGTTCCTGTTTTGGTTGGATATATATATATATATATATATATATATATATATATATATATATATATATATATATATATATTCAATGAAAAAACCATAGGTTTCGGGGACGTTATAGTTGTTTGGACATTTCACATAAGTGATGTCATCAGTGATGTCACTGACCATGTCATGAATGATGTAATATGTGATGTCATCAGCAGTGAATGGCGGAGGCGCGAGTTATAGTTAGCTCAACTAACTATAACAGGGGAATTTCTATGGTTTTCTATGAGTGAAATGTCCAACTAACTATAACGTCCCTGAAACTATGGTTTTTCAGTGAATTTCAAACGTTTTTTAAATGCTAATTTCTAACTATAACGTGCCTGAAACCTATGTTTTTTTCAGTGAATTTCAAAGGTTTTTTTTAAATGCTAATTTCTAATTATAATGTTCATTAAACCTATGTTTTTTTTCTGTGCTTTTTAATTAGCATTCCATTCTCAACCTGGTGAAAACTGCAAATCTCACCACTTTTCCATCAATACCTTCCGCCAATAAAATTGCCACAAACGAGAGCCACAACTAACGCTAATGATATGCAAAGTAGGCATTCCCATGCACACAAAAAACACGAAAACACCACTTCCCCATATTTTCAATGACCAGCCAAATCTGTAATGCGATCCAAAAAGCAGGCGATAAGCCGAGTTAGCAGTAACAAATTACCATCAACCTTTAACTGGTGTAAGGAGGTCGACTATCTACAGTGTGAATTGGACCCAACTCACAGCCACATCTAAACACCAACACGTGATAGAGCTCCTGATCATGCAGGTCTGACTCCCTTCAGTTGTATTTGTTGCTTTCTTTAAATAAAACATTTTATATGTAAATCTATACATGGCTAAGTTTCTTCTTTGTCCAACCGCACAGGGACACTCCCGGGCCCAAGAAGGTTGTTGGGGGTAGGTTGGTAATGTGGGAAGAGGGTGCGTTACCTGCTGATGTGGGGAGAGGCAGCGTGAAAGGGGTTTCTATCATAGAAAGAACTCCGGGATCTTTTCAGAAATGCCTCAGACAGATGCTAGCTGACGGACTGAATCACAAAATGATTATTCAATACTTATGTAGTGTGAGTTATGAACAGTTCGCACCCAAACTCGCAGAGGGACAGCTGCCGCCCCTCGGCTCGACTCGCAGAGGGAGAACTACCAGCCGTCCGCTCCCAAAGGAACAGCAGGGTAGTAACTCGCAGAGAAACAGGCACACTAGCGTATTAGCTCGCAAAGGTAGAGAGCTGCGACCCGACGGACTGCCTTCTAACGGCATAGCTGCGATGTGGTGATGTTGGGCAGAGGGAGCGTGAAAGAGTTATCTCGCAGAGACAGAGCTCCGCTATATTAAATTGCCCCCAAGACCTTTCTTTTATATTTTCACTTGATGCGAGAAAGCGCACTTTCTGGACCAAGACCTTTCTCCCTGCCAAATTTGAAGTAATTGCGTTCAGCAGTTTGACCTGTAGCCTTGTCTAAAGTTTCCTATGGAAAAACCATTACTACCCGTCGCAGGCGTACTCGCTATTAGTGTGCAGGTCAGTGATCTAGTTGTCAACATGTTACGGCCACTTCCTGAGGGCAGGTGATGGACTACCCCGAGGTGAACATGGGCGTTTTCCTACGTTCCTAATTCAGGCATGCTGCTGCATTTTTCTGCATATTGTGGCACTACTCTTGGCCGTACTGACACTCACTTTTTTTAATAAAGTTTCCACATTTTCACATGTCTCCAAATGTGTTGTGTCTTGATTTGTATGCCAATGTGTGTGTCACGCACTCTCTGGCTGCCTGCCATACGGGAATTGCTACCCCATCCAGACTGTGTGTTTGTACCTATGCGTTCTCATGTGCCTCTTTGGTACTGATGCTTTTGGATGCTTATCCGCCACAGGCGAGTGCATTTGTGTCCTGTGTTCGATTGTGCGAATGTTTGTGTTTGGACAACATTGTGTTGGATTTTGATGTACTCTGCTTCGTATGTGTGTGTGCTGCATTATGTGTGAGATGTCCCTTCATGTGAGTTTTTGTTCACCATTCTCCCTTTCAGGCAGTGTGGTTTTCACTTCTATGCTCGTTCAGTGATGTGATGTTGGCGGGTTGTGTGACTTGTGCTCCTTGTTAGTGTTTCATTTTGGCCATTGTTTGTGTATACTTGTGCTGTACTTAATTGTGCATCCGTGCCATTGTGCCCATCTCCCCCAGTCCCATCAATCCCTGCTTCTTCCTCTTCCTGGTGCTGTTGTGTCTGTAATTTTGTTGCTCCACACATAAATACATGTAATGAAAACATTTGAATAGTTCCTTCATTCATTTAGGTTTCAAAAATTCTCTCTATTGGTTTCCTTTTAATTTTCCATATAAACTGTTTTTTTTTAAATTCAAGTACACAGAGAAGTCGGAAGTGCAAAGTATTATGTCAACACACTTTCTAGAACATTTTACAACACGTGCGGGTTAAAAGTTCATCAATTTTTTTAAACCGAACGATATTTTTTGCAACAGTTTCTCGAACATTTAACGGCACATGCAGGTTAGAAGTTCACGATTGTTTTAAGTTCGAACAGTGCCTTCCAAATGCAAGTAGCAGGTGTGGTTGAGTGGAACAAATTTTATCCTATGATATGTACTCCACTTTGAAACTGCTTTTTCTTAAACAATCACAAAGATGCTTTTCCACAAAACGAATGTGCACCCTACTTTTAGAAAACAATGCTTTTCATCTCCCAATCAGGTATCGTTTTGTATGGCAAAAAAAGTGGTTCCCCATCTTTAAAAATATCTCTTATTCTACGAAGGAACTGCATGTGCCACAGACATCTTTCCATACCTTCCAGCCATACCTTCAAAATGCTAGTGTGGATCATAGGACATGGCTATGTTTTCTGGTGCAACAGGTATGCAGAACAAAGACGTATTGACTTAGACCTAGGCTTACAAAATTTGTACATTAAATGGCTTGCACAGAGAGGATTGAAATGGCACCAATTGCAACCTTTGGTTAAAACCTCTTTCCCTCTTCCATACCCTGACCTCATGATTGTGCATTGTGGTGGAAATTATCTAGGCACATTGACTGTGGTAGGTTTGGAAATGCTTATGAAGGACACCAATATATGCAAAAGACAGAAGTGGAAATGGTCAAAACAATTTTGTCCTCAGATTGAAAAATCTAGGAAGAATGTCAACAAAGCTGTGTCTGCATACCTCAGAGACCATAGAATGAGGTCAATCTACAACAACAACATACGTTTTGATATGGCTGATATCTACAGAAGTGATGGAGTACACTTCACAGATCAAGGAAACAGAGTTTTTCTGGAAACCTGAAGTTGTGCATACGTACCTACATGTAGCTCCAACTAATGAACACAAGGGCTCTTTTTAGAGCCACCCTGTAACTGACAACTTAGACCCGCTATTTTAGGGCCAGATAACAGCAACTCCTGGACACTCGCTAAAATGTATTCTCCACACAGCTGAAGTGCAGCAGCCAGACCATCTGACTTCGGAGCACAGAGCTCTCGCTTTGATCACCGGCTCTAGCAACAGCTCAGGATAGCACCATGTGACTCTGGGCAATAGCTCACTTAATTTCCACACCGGTCCCCAGCGCCTGCAGACCCGTACGAGTGAGTACTTTGCACTTTACAAATACCGAATTGATTTGAAACGGCAGAATTGAACTTCACACTCCCTCTGTAGCACCCCCCAATCACCCTACAGACGTCACACTGTTTAAAACAAAAGTTCCTCCTAGTACGTATGCACACATGCTGACACTACTTAGACAGGTGTGCCACAGAAGCTAGAAAACATGAGTTCATGAGTTCAGAGCACAGGGCTCACAGTTCAATCCCCTGCTCCGGCAGCAGCTCAGCCCACCGCCATGTGGCTCTGGGCAATAGCTCACTTAATAGCTCACATAATTTCCACACCGGCCTCCAGGTCCTTCAGACCCATAGGGGTGAGTAGTTTGCGCTTTATAAATATGTATTGATTTACCTTCGCACTCCCTGTATAACACCACCTAAGCACCATATACAAGTTATCATGTTCAAACAAACTTTCTCCTACTACGTATACAATATTACTGACACTACTTGGACAGCTGTGACACAGCACCCAGAGCACATGACTTCAAATCATAGGACACACACTTTGGGCTCACGGTTTCATCCCCGAGTCCAGCAGCAGCTCAATTTAGCAGCATGACACTCTAGGCAAGATCTCACTTAATTTCCGTACCCCACACTTTCAGACCGGTAGGGGTCAGTAGTTCAGCGGCTTTATCCCCGAGTCCGGCAGCAGCTCAGCTTATTCCCCCAGCGCCATCACACCCGTAGGAGTGAGTAGTTTGCACTTTACAAATACCAAATTGATTTGATACGCGCAAATTTACCTTTGCACACCCTGTATAACACCCCCTAAGCACCATACACAAGTTACAATGTCCGAAACAAAAGTTCCTCTGAGTAGGTATAACTACATGCTGACACTACATGGACAGATGTGGCACAGCGGCCAGAGCACATGACTTTACAGCATATGACACACAGTTTGGACTCATGCTTTCATCCCGAGTCCGGCAGCAGCTCAGCTTAGCACCATGAGACTCTAGAGTCTAGACAATACCTCACATATTTTCCGTACCCCAGGACTTTCAGACCAGTAGGGGTCAGTAGTTCGTCCTAGTAGGTATAAACACATGCTGACACTACTTCCACAGGTGTGCTGCAGCAGCCAGGGCACATGACTTCACAGCATAAGACACACAGTTTGGGCTCACGCTTTAGTCCTCGAGTCCCGCTGCAGCTCACCTTAGCAGCATAAGACTCTAAGCAATACCTCACTTAATTCCGTTCCCCAAGCACTTTCAGACCGGTATGTATGAGTAGTCCGCTTCGCACGCCCTGTATAGCACACCCTAAACATCCCACAGAGGTTACTGTGCTCCTACCCTCCTCTTTCCTACTTTTTTCACCCTTTTTTCCCCTTACTTGCTTCAACTGCATCACAAAATGGCTGCCAACGCTTCCTAGTTGCAACCGCTCGCAGCCAATTAGCAGCAAGCTCGTGCTTGTAACATCTCAGCCAATCATATGGCAGAATTCCCAAATATCGATATCTATAAATTTCAATATTTCTGCAAAACTACTGAACGGATTCACACTAAATAAACAAAAGCGTGCTTTCTAGACCAAGACCCTTCTCCCTGCCAAATTTGGGGTAATTCCGTTTAGCCGTTCAACCTGTAGCCTTGTCTAAAGTTTCCTATGGAAATTACCATGGAGAAAACACGTCTTGGGACCCCCCTTTTTTCTTGGCCCCCCCCTTGACGAATCACCTGCCAACTTTCAAAATAGGAGCTGATACAAACAAAGAATTAGTTTGGAATATTTCATGAAGATTCAACAAACGACGCCAAAGTAATAAGCAAAACAAAAAATGCTTGTAAATATGTAAACACAATTAGAGGTAAGTAGGTAGGTGAAAAAAAAGTGAAATTCCCAAAAAAGTATATGAAAATGATTATGCAAAATGATGAAGCACCATTTTGTGCTTTTTGTGTGAAATGCATCCTCCGTTTATATTTGGTGTCAAACATATTTCACAATCACACTTGACAGCCCTCCACTTTCTATTTGTTCATGTTCCTTAGCTCACGCACCCAAAATAGCGTCAGTGCAAGGGAAATGGCAGTAATGTGCCCTATTGACTAAAATACGGCACATTCCTGCCCTTTCTCTGTCACACAGTGCAGCGCTGCCAGGTGACTTGGCATGCTGCGTGACTTGGCCATAAATATGGCCCTTAGTCAAGTAAGCACCTGTTGGCAAAAAGCCATATCTGAACTTGAAGCACTCACTCCATCACTCAGTACCTGGATACTATGTCCAGGTACCAACACCAAGCAGTAATAATGTATCACGGTAAGCAGATGGGCCCTAGTAAAAAATAAGATTAAAAAAGGTAATAAGTGTTACTGGGTTTCCAGTAACTATAATTAACGTTGTACCAATTAATGTGACTCAAATCTATGATGTCTTCCTGTTCCAGGCAGTATTAGTTTCTCCATTCTTGGTATAAGGGACTATGCCGGTAAAATGGTACAAATTTCCAGTGGCGGCTCGCACAGGTAACGCTGTGGGGTGGGGGGGGTAGTGGAGTGTGATATACGACGGAAAAGTTGAGACTTGGCGATGCTGCAAGCGCAAAGGAAGTGCTTTCATTTATTTATTTCCTTAATCTCCACTTTCCTGTTGTATGTCATGCTCCACTACACTTGACGCGGCTCAATGACCATGGACAATGCGACTCGATGACGACACAGTGCTGCATCATACAGGGGTTCATCAAAGCAGGCTCCATTGACGGCGCAATTGGTGCCGACGCTCACCTCCATCCGTGGTATCAACGATGACATCCCACCTCCTTGACTCGAGTCCTCGGCATCTACGCTTTGCTCCATCCAAATTAACTCAGCGTGACCTGTCTGAGTCCTGTAGCCAGCCTGCCCTCCATCGCAATCAGTCTGAACTTTGGATTTACCTCGGTCTAGCATGACCTCAAGTAACCTTTTAGCTCTATGGACTATTTTTGGTTTAATATTTAATAATGTGTAACTCCGGTTCTACTTATTGGATTTTTGTCATTTTGGTCTTGATTTTCTCATTAAAATATTCTCATTCTTCTAAATCTGTGTGGAGTCTTTTTGTGGTGTCTTTATTGTGTTACTGTGTGTGTTGCACAAATACTTTACACATTGCCTCCTTAGATAAGCCTGCCTGCTCTGTGCCAAATTATTAGCGGATGAGCATAGGTTATCTTTTAGTGTGTATCTAGCTTACCCTGACTGGGGTGGTGGTTCCTGCTTGGACAGGGTGCATACCTCTGCCAACCAGACACCCCATTTCTAACAGCTTGCAATGCAAAATTCCTGAAATTACACCACTGCTTGGGGCATTAAGACAATTGCAACCCCTGTTCATTCTAGCTAACAATCAAGTGATCTCTGCTTGACTCAACTAGGGGCTAGCAAGAATGTATACTCTATCATCTTAAATAAGAGACCTAGGATCACAAGGAATTCTGTTTGCGACTTCCTAATTGTAAATCTTTGCGATTCGCAATTAGGAAATCAAAAACAGCGATGTACTAATGTGTCTCAGACACGATTAGGGATTCTCTGTGGGTCATAAATGGACCTACCTCATCAATATTGTTGAGGTAGGTTGCAATTTGCAACCCAATGGGCTGTGGGACCACTGCTAGCTCTAAAAAACATTTAAGCATGCATTAACAAAGGAGAAGGGGTATCTTGGGGACCCGCGTCCCGTTAGGAAATTGGTTACCACCAAATTGAATTTGGTGGTGAAAAGCAAACGTTTTGCAACTGCATTTCGGTCCCAAAACATTTGTGCATGGCACAGCGAGTTGCTATTGGGAAGGGACGCCCTTAACACACTCCTAATACTGAATCTCAAAACCAAAATTGTGATTTGGAAACAAGTTACTGAATCACTATTTGGGCTTTGTACATGCCAAAAAGCCTTTTTGCATTCGCAAACTGGATGATTCTGTCAATCTGCCCATTTGCGACCAGCTGAAAGGTTTGTACATGTGGCCCTTAGTCTAGCTTTCAGAAAAAAACCTCATGTCTCTTTCTGAATTCTTATTTCCTGTGTGGTTGGCAGGAGTATTTAAAAATGCACTATCACTCTCAGACTGGAGGAATGTCTGTGTGCATGAGGGTTCTTTAACAGCGTCTTATTTAATACACAAAAAATAGCAAGAAAGCATGTATCTAGTGCCTAGTTCGTCACTTGTGAATTGTTTTAATAAAACATTTTGTTGGGTTTTCAAATAGGCATAAGGAGAAACAAATGCCAGACATCGGAAAGAATGTTAACAATAGTTTGATAGAATCGCCATAGGTGGGAGGCAGGGCCGACTCCCCTTCCTCACCTGACCCTCCTATTCCAGAATTGGAAAGTCAATGACGAAATGTTTCTTGCTCAAAAACTGGTTTATCATTATCCCTCTATACAGATTCCAATCCCCCCCCCCATATATGGGAGTGCTTTTATGGGCACCCATTGTCTGATAGTTCGGCAACTTCAAAGTCATACAGTGCTCCATTCCTCCAAGGAGTGGGGTCCTCCAACATATGGCAATATCATGCTTGGCCAAGACCAAGCCCAACCAGATAAGGGCAGATTTGCATGTGTTAAAGTCAAGCTGTAACTTAATATGTAGCAGTGTGAATTTAGGCTCACCTGGCACTTTCCATCACAACACTACACTTTACTCAGTGTAAGGCTACCCTCCCAGGTGAAAGCACTCTCAACAAATCTGCATAACAGTGTGTCAAGGACTTCACTCCAAAAGGGCTAGATATTAGGACAAAACCAGACAGTATGAATGAGGTTCTCCATATGGGGTAGTGCAAGACAAGACAGGACAGGATCTTTTTTTTAAGATCCTTTTGATTGACATTTTGTATAACTAGTTGGAGAAAAACATGAAACAATAATCGCATTGGTCACGAATGGCTGAGTAGGAGACATGGTGTGAAACAACCAGGAGAAATAGCAAGCATGTTTTATCATAAAAGCATTTAAGATATTAACCAGGCAGGAGAAGTCACCATGGATTGAGGAAAGGTGTACAATAATCACAGGCTAAAGCTTTATGGCAAGAATAAGACTGTGAGTCCTCAAGATGTGGTAGCACAAGTAAGAAAAAAGGGAAAAATGAGAAGCCTAAATGAGTAGCCGGAGAGTGCAGCTAAGAGGAAGGAGACCCTAAACCTATTGCGTGGGAGGGCAGGTGAGAAGTGGAATATGTGGGGTGTGGCCCATCGATGGGCAATGTGATATGGAGAAAGGAAATGAATTACTGTTCTCATGTGAAGGGCCAGGGCTGTGTCAGAAAGGATGGGAGGTATTCAAGGTCTAGAGCCTTCTTCGTCTAGCGCATCAGTTATCATGACCATCAGACTGTCCCATTCAGTGGTAGTGGTTGGGCATCGATGGAGACCTCTAGCATCCTCTCTATAAAGGGTCAAGTTCGCATCTGCCACCCATATTTGTAGCAATCAGCGCCATGATGCCTTGGGAGGAGAGTGGGCACTCTTCCAATGTAGGGTGATGTTTTTTTAGCAAGCACCAATCCCAAATTAAGAAAGTGGGAAGCTACCTTGGATTTCTTAGATCACTTATAAATGCCTAGCGTGGCCCAGGAGTCTATCTCAGTACGTTTTGTAACTGTCCCAAAGTGACTGGTCACCGTAGTCCAGTATGTCCATAGGCAGTGGCTTTCCCAAAGCATGAATTTAATGCCAAGTGTTCCGAAGTTGAACAGAGCAAAGGAGTCTGAGGCCCTGGGAATATTCGACCTGTACGTGCTAGTGAGAAGTAAGCTCTGAGTAGTATGTAGAGTTGTATTAGCTTCGTCCTAACATTGCAGGAGACTTTCTGTGGATATTCTAGAGTCCTAGGCCATGATTTGTCATGGAGGGCCCTACCAAAATCAGCCTCCCAAGTGTCCAAGTGGCTTGTAAGCAAACTTGCATGTGGGTAATCAGGTTTTATTGAGCCAAGTGATATGTTTACGGCCAGTGCTCGAAGTATGCATGGAGTTCAGTAAATCATGTGTGGGTGGGTTCTGTGTCTACTATGGACCATGTCTATCGGAGGGCACTCCGCATCATACCGTAGGTAAGGAATTGGAGACCAAACTGCTCCACAAGATCCAGGAACAGTAGAATTTGGTCATTCTGAAATAAAACGCTCACTGTCATAATGCCGGTCCATTCCCAGAAATGTAACTAGAGGCCCTCTAAATGTCCCACAGGTTTGTTCAGGCCTAGAAGAGTTATTGTTGGAGAATAGGGGCAATGAGTTTGGTAACCAGTTTACCCAAATCAGGCAAAGTAACTCCACCGAAACAAGAAAGGGAAGATCCGTGCCTCCACAAGGGTAAGGGGTGGTCCAAAAGTACATGTCTCATCAAGGGCTAGTCCGCTAACCAAGGGGTCATCCACTGGAACTCGGCTGCCAGACAGTAATATTCAAAGTTCAGGGTGTTAAGCCCTCCCTCTCACCCAGGAGGCGGGACCTATGCTAGACAAACTCCCTTAGGAGCTTGTCTAAATCCAGGAAAAATGTCTGAGGGAAGAACACCCGTAAGTTAGCAAAGTGGCGAGGCAGCATTACCATTTGGGCCACCGCTATGCATCCCATTACAGACAATTAGAGTGTCTGCCAAAAAGTAACCTGTGCCCATTGGGATGTAACTGCCAAGGTCAGGTTTCCATTCTAGAGGTCCGAGTTAGAATGAAAGGTATGGACACCTATGTATAGAAACAAGACTCTTTTCCAGCAAACTGGCCCTACCTCCAGATTTAATTGCCAAGAGGGGCCACAGGGTTGACTGGGAAAATACATAATTGATACCAACTAGCTCAAAGACCCAACACCACCCTAAACCCGTGAGGAGGAGCGTAATACCAGAATGGTCGCACACAAGATCTTTAAGATATAATAAGATATCATCTGCATAGAGAGAGATTGCATATGTTTTATCTGGGAGGGGAATTCCCCAATCTTTCCCACCCTGGCACGCCCGGCTTGCTAGAGGCCCTCTAGCATTTGCAAACAAGAGGGGTGAAGAGGACAACCCTGACTAGTTCCCTCGTGCACTAAAAGGGATGCGGAATGTGCCCCTGGGAGTGTATTCAAATTGTGGGATCTGTATACATAATCTGGATTAGCCGTATCATACAGGCTCCAAAGCCAAAGTGATCCAAGACAAAGAAAAGTGTGTAGGAAGAGGTTTCCAAGTCTAGGACAACAGCAGCAGCCCTAAGCCAATTAGATTGAACTGCTTACATGATTCTTTACAACCTGCAAATGCTTAGTTAAGTGTTCCTACCCAAGACAAGCCCATTTTGGTCCTTGTGAACCAATTGTGGAAGCAACTGTTGTAGTCAGGTGGCCTGGATTTTGCTGATGTTCTTGTAATCCACATTCCTAAAAGCTGTAAGATGGAAAGAGGCAAGGTCAGTTGGGTCACGTCCAGCTTTAATATCAAGATCAAAGTAGCCTCCTGGAGAGTGGTGGGGAGATAGCCAGCTTCCAGGGCTGTGTTCTATGTCCCAACTGGCTTAGGTGCCAAGGAGCTGGCAAAGGGTTTGTAAAACTTGTCCCAGTGTTTTACCAGCAGACACTTCAATGATAGCCCCTTTGATATGTTGAACTGTAATGGGGGCATCAATCTCTAAACAATCAATTGGCACCAGTTGGGGAAAGTGGATTGTGTCAAGGACGGAAGTCATCATAGATGGGGTGGTAGCTGATGTTGAGTCATAGAGGACTCAGTAATAATGGAACAACGTCTGTAGATAGCTTGCTGGGAGTATGGTAGTATCCTGTCACCATTTCAGAGTGCCCCCACTGGTCTTTGTTTTGATTCATTATTAAGCATTTATTAAGAAGTAGCCATGCTAGTAGGTCGCCAGATTTATCCCCATCTGACTGCGGACGAGTTGAGTAGGCAGAGTAATCTAGGCAGAGCATTTGCTCCACGAGGGTCACCTTTGTCTCGTACAACTCAATCAAGGATTACAAAAGCATTGTGTGATCCACTGCTAGTCTCTCCTAAACTGCAAAGCCAGGTCCTTTCTGAACCTAACCCAAGCAACCACAGACTGGTTTTTCCCTGGTTGGGGCTATCCAGATGGGTGTAGCTTGGTTCCAGTTAGCCATTGTGCCACTGGAAACAAGCTACACCCGACTGAAGAGTCCCACTCGATGCAAAAATGTTCTTGGATTGCTTGTGTTCTGGTTTAGGGAGAACGTGACCTAGCAGTTCGGGCTGGACTGTTCTTATTGGAGCAGTGTATAGGCCAATTTGCATATGGCTGGGATCCAAACTGGAGTGGCATGGTGGGCAAAAGAACAATGGTTTGGAATGCTACCCCAAGCAATTTTCAGGGTTAAACCTATTGCAAGCATCTTTCCATCACCTGTAGCGTGTTTGATGTACCACCCTAAGTGGCCAAGGGTACGCCCAGACGTGGGTTACTTGCTCACTATGCCCTTGGAGCCAAGTTACACCAATTAAGACAAAACCAGTCTTGGGATGTTAGCTTTCCGGTTCAGGAATTACCTGCCTGGCAGTTAGCACTGGACTGTTCTTATTGGAACAGGGTCAAGAATGATTTGCATGTGACAGGGTCCAAGCTGTGGTGGTATGGTGGGTAAAGAACGATGGGTTGGAATGTTACCCGAAGTGATTGCCGGTGGTTTGATGCAGGGCAACTATCCTCCTATCAACCTTTGTGTGTTTAGTGTACTGCCCTAAGTGGCCAAAGGTATGCCCAATGTGGGTCCCTTGCTCCCTGTGCCACTAGAGCCAAGCTACACCTGATTAAAGAGCTCCAATGGGGGAAACCGGTCTTGGGTTGCTTGTGTTCCGGTTTGGGGGGAACCTGGCCTGTTCCTATTGGAGCAAGGTCCAGACTGATTTGCATATGGCAAGGCCCAAGCTGAGGTGGCATGGTGGGCAAAAGAATGATGGGTTGGGATACTAGCCAGAGGGATTGCCAGTGGATGGGTTGGGATACTAGCCAGAGCTATTGCCAGTGGTTATACTTATTGCAACCATCCCCCATCAGCTTTTCTGCATTTGATCTACAGTGATGAGTTAAGCAGTGGTTCTGTTTGGGTCCCGCACTTTCATTCACACAAAAAAGTATGAAAGCACTTTCATCAAAAGGGCATGTGTAAGAATTAAAGGAACCTGCAATGTCCCTTCCTTGAGGAGGAGGATGGGTGGGCATAAACCAAGTGGCGGTAGGTCAAAGTCAGCACCACACCTTGTTCATCCAGCACATCCAGGGCCTTGAGCCGGTCAAGTAATATGACCAGGTTACTGATAGACTATATGGATCTCCTGCTGAATTTGGGATGCAGACAAAGAGGCCTTTTCATGCCATTTTGGATTGTTTGACACAGCCTTGCCTCCTTGTCATAGATGGTTCCCTGAGGAGTGAACAGCTGCTGGAAAGAATACACCCATGGAGGTCTCATTTCTCACAGTCATTCTACTGATGCCTTTTCCTCTCTTGGGCAGAGGCATGGGTGCATCTATATAGATACACTATGTCAGCTGCAAGTACACCAGCAACAACCACGTGCTCTCCAGACGCGGGGAACTAGGACTATGCTATGAGGCCTTGCCATGAGTGCAAGTGCAGGGTCTCCTGGCTGTACCAGAGGATGGGATTCAAGCAACCTGAGTGGCCAGTTAAACCTCTCGATAACAGCAGAGGGTGCCTGGATATTGCTGATCCAGTAAGGCAATTGTCATTGCTGGGAGTAGTATTCTATGGCAGCCAGCAGAAGTAATGCAGGAAGGGTGTTTAGAGTAGGAAACAGTCACATTCCATACCCACATTTCACTCTACCTGCATTTATGTATGTAGATGCTCATGTAACATATTTGGAGGAGCCCACACCAACTGGTATATTACAGAGATGAAAAATAAGGAGAAAAGGGCTTTTGAAGATGAATGTGGGAGAGAAAGGACATGCAAGTTCAAAGAGGTATGTGCTGGGAAGAGACAGAGACAGATTGAAGGAAAGGATCATTAAAAGAGAATATTCACAAGGTTAGGCGATTGACAGAGAAGCATCTAGTACAACATGGTTTACAGAAAGTGCCATTGTAACTTGTTAAACTAAAACACATGCATTTCAAACATAATTCAAGGTTCAGAAGTCCAGAGAATGTGACAAATAGTGTAGCCCAAACAATTGCAAGCTTGTGCATGCCAGTTGAAAGAAAATGCTACAGGACCTCGATGACCCCCCCACCACCACTACCACCCGCCCCCAACTAACAATTCTGTCAGCAAAAAATAACTGTATTACTTCTGCATAATCGCTTGATGATCAATGCAAATGTCTAATTTTTTTAATCTATGTCAATTGGTCCACAACCAGGAACACGGTGACCCGGGAGCTCCACCAACGACGCGCACTTCGTGTATCTGAATGCACGAGAAATAAGAGGGATTTAGAGCTATATACTCTCTCCACTCTTTCCCCTGCTTTGATTCACTGAACTGGATGGTAGATTGGGGTTATCCGCTCCACTACTGGCTAATCTAAAGAGCTCCTGGGATTCCTGTCCGATCACACTTTTCGGCAGTGTCGTCTCTACTTCCTCATTCCTGCTTGAACTGGTCAAGTGCCCCACCGGGTCGGAAGTATCACCGGCAGAGCGACCTTTGGCATATACGCACTAAATTTTTGAGCCCTGAAGATTCGCGCAAGCGATGAAACACGTGTCGGCTGGCTGCTGTTGAGTACATGAAAATTAAAGAACTGAAGACTACCTTTTCTGTTCTGGAAATTACTGTTTTTCGGCAGCTTTACTTGTATTTCTTGTTGCATGTCTCACTACCTATGTTTACTTTGATATAAGATGTGTGTGCATAGGGTTTGCTTTTCCTCAATTGGCAGACACTCACTGACAAACTGAAGATGGACTTCAAGGCGCATGGAAGCGGAGGGGGTCAGCGGGGGACGCAGAGGATCACCATTGGGAGCAGTAAGAAACAACTTGCACTATCTACTCTGTGAATCAAATGAGCAATTCAAATTCGTTTTAATCTTCACAGCAACTTTGCCAAGCTCTGAATCCATAATAAAGCAGAGCATTATGAAAAGGGGCTGTTTTCTCATAGATAAAGCAATAAAGGTAAATACCAGGCACACATCCACTGCAAACATTCAGCTCTGATGACGTATATCTGGAGCACATTAGGCATCTGTTTTGTCTGGATATGGACAGCTTAGAAAGAAGGGGTCGTACTTCGGCGTTGATTGGAGGCAGATATCTCCTGTTGTCTGATCAGGTTTAAAGTGCTGTGTCACCATTGAGAAATTGTTCTCTTCAGCCCGATGCACACTAATGCCAAGACAGACACATTTTCTGCAGTACTTAAGCCAGCTGAAAATGTCAAGTCATTGTGTGTTTTATTAAGCAAAGCACTGTTGGCAACAAAGCAAATACAGCTGTTGCTATTGTTCTGCACATTGACATTTTCCTCGCTTCCTCTTTTGTTGCAGCCCCATAGGAAATAAATGTACAAACAAATATCCAGCTGGAGAACTTCCTACAGAAAAAAACACTATACATTAGAGTTAAAGCAAAGATGTGTTGCCATCCTTCTAGGTGTGTATGTATGGTGGTAAGGATTGAGTGGTTTGAGAACCCAGGGCATTCATGTACCAAGTACGCCCACTCAGATTAGATTAACTAGTAATAAGTGCATCTATGTATCTTCCCTGCAATATGAAATTTCACAGATATAGCAAACTATGGAGACCCATTTCAGATAAAACAGATGTTCAAATACCCATTTACTGGAAAAATAAACTAATGGAAATAAAATTTGAAAAATATAGACCCATTAAGAATTCCAGTTAGGAAACATAGGGCCTGATTTAAGACCCATTAAGAATTCCAGTCAGGAAACATAGGGCCTGATTTGAGACCTAATAAGAATTCCAGTTAGGAAACATATGGGCACATGCATCAAAGGAAATTGCATTCGCATATGGTGCGAATCGCAAAATTCGGACGTTTGCGAATGCAATTCCCGTTTTTGAGATGCATTATCATTTTTGTTATTTTCGCAATTTAAGAAATCGCAAAATTGCGATTTCTTAAATTGCGATTGCAGTTAAGTAATCTCAAATTGAGATTCCTTAAATGCAATGCATCAAACTTTTAAAATTTGCGAATTCGCAAATAAGAGGAGCAAATTACCATGAAGTTGACCTTCATGGTAATGTGCGAAAACTTTGAAAAAGGCACAAAAGTGCATTTTTTAAAGTTCCATTTTCCACACACACATGCCCTTGGGGCATTTGAGTGTGCAAAATGTACTTCTAAGCAGATTTCAGGAGTGCAAGAGGGTGTCCTTTGGACACCCCTGCACCCTTGAAATTGCATTCTTAATTTGCGAATTTCTAATGGTGAATTGCAAATTAAGAATGTCTTTCCATTCATTCCTATGGGCCTCTAGGCCCATGGGAATGGATGGGGAGGTATTCCTTAATTGCGATTCTCAATTAGAGAATCGCAATTAAGGAATTTTAAGAAATCGCTATTTTTTCAGCAATTTCTTAAATGCATTGCAGTTTGCAATTCCTTAATTGCGATTCCTTATTTTTCGCAATTAAGGAATCGCAAAGTGCAATATTGATGCATGTGCCAGATAGGGCCTGATTCAAAGCTTGGCGGGCAGGCTTCTCCATCATAAATGTGGGTCCTCCAAACCCTTGGTCTGCCTGCTCTATTTTTTTATTCTGGTCTGGCAGACTGCCAGTTTTCTGCCACTGCTGTCAGAAAACTTTCTCTGCTACTTAATGGAGCATGAACTTACAGAGTAAGCGCATCAGACCCTCCCACTGTATTTAGAGCAGACAGTATAATGTCCTTATTTTCTGTCTGTCACTAACCCCCAATACCCTGAGAGAAAACTCTAGGTTATGCGGCCATCGGTTATTTGTTTTTCGAAAACAAACTTCCTCTTTGGGAGATTGCTTCTCACAAAAAAATGTGGTGTGTGGCCTAAAAAATGACAACAGCGCACCAAACTTTCAGTGTCTTTACAGGAGCTACCGTGATGGGCTCTAAGCCAGGCCCATAGTTTTTTTTTAAATACAGCTGAAAACATACTTAAAAGGTTGAGAAAGCAGTGTAAGGAAAGGGTAAGGAGAGTAATGAGGATATTGAAAGAGATTCTCGCAAAAATGGCAAATATAAATGGGGTGCACAGGGGGGGATAAACTGTTAGAAAATGGTGAAAAAAAGGGACTTATGGAGTATCCTCCCCCATAAAAAATAGAGGAAGGAAGAAGGAACGTGCAAAGAGAACAAAAGCACAAGAAATAGGATCAGGAGATAACCTCGCAATAGCACTGTTTAAAAAGAAAGAAACTACTTCAGGTGAAAGGATGTGAGAAGACAAGAGAGGAGGGAAATAGAGTCTCCTTGAAACCTGTGAAAAAAGAGAAAATCATCTATCAAGATTAATGGCATTTACACCTTAAAAAGCATAGAAAAGTCAATTTCGAAAAAAAGGCATTCTGTGAATTGGTTTCATTCGAATGGCAAATGTTAATCATCCTCAATATTTTTATAAGGCCTTTTTTAGATAAAATGATTTCTCAGAATTGGTATTCCATTAATTCTTTTATTCTATGAAGTCACCCAAAACCGTTCAAGTATGTTAGAGATATCACAGTGACATTTCGCAAAAATGCTCTAAATTTTAAACCAATCTGGATATTACAAAACAATGTTAAATCTGTAGCAAGTCAATTACCGAATATTGAAAAATGTACGGCTTTGTTAAAGTGGCTTTTGCACTATGAAGTGGTACATTGACTGCATAAGAAATATGTGACCGGTGAAAAAAGGGACTTATGGAGTATCCTCCCCCATAAAAAATAGAGGAAGGAAGAAGGAACGTGCAAAGAGAACAAAAGCACAAGAAAGAGGATCAGGAGATAACCTCGCAATAGCACTGTTTAAAAAGAAAGAAACTACTTCAGGTGAAAGGATGTGAGAAGACAAGAGAGGAGGGAAATAGAGTCTCCTTGAAACCTGTGAAAAAAGAGAAAATCATCTATCAAGATTAATGGCATTTACACCTTAAAAAGCATAGAAAAGTCAATTTAGAAAAAAAGGCATTCTGTGAATTGGTTTCATTCAAATGGAAAATGTTAATCATCCTCAATATTTTTATAAGGCCTTTTTTAGATAAAATGATTTCTCAGAATTGGTATTCCATTAATTCTTTTATTCTATGAAGTCACCCAAAACCGTTCAAGTATGTTAGAGATATCACAGTGACATTTCGCAAAAATGCTCTAAATTTTAAACCAAGCTGGATATTACAAAACAATGTTAAATCTGTAGCAAGTCAATTACTGAATATTTAAAAATGTATGACTTTGTTAAAGTGGCTTTTGCACTGTGAAGTGGTACATTGACTGAATAAGAAATATGTGACCGGTAGCATCAGAAAAAAAAACTATTGTTGCTATTGCAGCTTTTCAATTTAGAAGGCCTTGCAGAAACCCCATCTCAGCATTTTATGATCCACTTAAATCACCATTAGTGCATGTAGTAACACAACTGCTGGTTTGTGACTGTGCGGCGAAAACTCTGACAAACTCTAAATAAGCCAGGTTGTAAGAAAATGAAGCAAATAAAAATGTTCTCTCCCTGTTAAAGCCAAGAACTATGGATAATGGTAGTAAAAGTACTTATATCTCTATTTTACTGTGCTCAGTGCTAAATTTGTAAAAATATAAGTGCCAGGATCCTCTTCAAGGCCACTTTCAATTGCACCGCGCGTAGCCCTTGCCAGCGCTGCAAACTGCAGTAGCAACACAACTACTAACCATCACACTCCTACAAGTGAGACAATTCTGACTATTCCAGGCCCCCAAAGCTATACGAATGATTTTGGCGGCAGGTATTAGTCATTTTAAATTCATACTGAATTAAAAAACACTTTTGTTATGTTTTTCTCTAAATGAGACAAACACGGCCACCATGTGGCCGACTGCAATAAGTGCTGGTGTTGACAATGAAGTGCCCGTGCCGAGCACCGGAAACCACCGGCTCAAATTAAGCACTAACTGTGTTCGAAATAGCACATCTGGGAGAAATATACAGAGGTGGCAGGCTTTACTATGGATGCATACATTTTAAAGAGCCAAGTTTTCATGCTGTTGCTCATGTCGCGTTCGTCTTCATTTCCTTTAGTTCATAGAGGGAGGCAGATGAGGTCCCTGCAGAGCCAGGGGGCATATTAACAAGCCCCTTATCGCCGCGTTATCGGCACTGTCATAGCGGTTCCTATCAATGTATTAAAAGTTTGACAGACGACTCCATTAACATGACTATACCATCCATCAAACTTTTAAGATGTTTTATTTTTATTTTCAAAAACAAATTCCCACTGGATTTTGTTTTTTTGAATAAAAAAAACCATAATGACCCCCACTCCATGTGAGTTTTCCCCATTTTGTTGGGGACAGGTTTTACGTGGTGGTGATGGGCGAAAGTGGCAAAGCTAGGCCTTAGGCCACCCATGGCGGCCCCTGCGTTTGCCGCCCACGGCGGGTGATCGAAGACCTGGGGGGGATGCTGGCTATTCATGCGGCTGCGAAGGCTGCAATTAAGACTTGCGGGTGGGTCCGACGGCCGCAGGTGAGAGGAGGGCAGAGGGTGCCACCCCCAAAACTCATACCACCTGGGCCAGTCCGCCCCCATAGCTACGCCACTGACGGATGGAGGTTTATGTCATTGACAGAGACAGAGTACTCTCTGTCGCTGACATACTAAAGTTCCACCCAACTCTAAATGAGGCAGGCGGAACTTTAGTTTGATGGAGAAGTTACTCCATCACCATTGCAACGGACTACTCTGTCCACCAAAATCTAAATCAGGGCCTTAGAAAGCAGTCAGCAGTGCAAACAATAAAACACATTTTTGTGTTTGCCTTATTCTGACTTCACTCTGACTAAGAAAAGTGAGCATTTTATTTCAGTCATACATTTCCTAGGTCTCTCCCTTGTAGGCACCCTTTCTAGTGACAATGTTACTCACTCACAACAATATAAATAGCAAACACAGATATATTAATACTTAAATTTCCAGTGTAACTGATTCTGTTTTTCTTCCAGATTGATAAAAACATTAGTACAAACATAAATTCTTTAAAACATGTCTTTCATATAACATTAAATTTAAGTGTGGATAAGGGCCGACATGTCTAACCAGTCTGGTGAGATTCTGCCTAATAATGATGGAAAGGACATACATGGTCTCTAGTTTAACCCTTGCTTGTTGAATGTTGTTGTACCCTTTTTCCTGTCCAAGGTCTTGTGTAGTCATTTGCTCAGTGGTGCAGAAAAAGAGCCATTGGCCCTAATGCATGCGTGTGAAATAGACCTCTGTGCCCCTTGCTTGGTAGCAAAGGACCGTCCTAATTGGATGTATGAGGCTCACACATACAGGCCTGAGTGCCACTGCACCTGCTGCACTAATGATAGCCACGCCCTTGCGCTTGTTTACGTGTTTAGAGGCAGATTTACGTTGCCTGACGCATCTCTGCAAATTGGCAGAGATGCGCCAGGAAAGATACGGCACGCAAGTTCATCCTTGCGCCACCCATGATGCGCCGCATTTACAATGCGGCGCACCATGGCGCAGGAATGAACAGATGCGTGTCACATCTTGGGCGTAAAGTTGGCGCAGTGCTGAAGTTGTGTTGCGTGCGGCACTCAACTCCAGCACTTTTCCAACTTGCCCGATCTTTAACGTGGTGCGTCAAGCCTTACGCCTGCTTCAAGCAGGCGCAGGGTTTTGACGCATCAGCGTTGGGAAAGTGACTCAGTGAAATCTTGTAGATTTCACTGTGTCACTTTTCAGGGGTGTTCCTGCGACGGAACGCCCCCCCTGAACCGGAACGCCTACATGAAACCTGACGCAGGTTTCATGTGGCGCAGGGCCTTACACCGTGACGCATCTCCATAGATGCGTCACGTTGTAAATGCCTCGTAGGGATGCGCCACGTTTACACCGCCTTGCGTGACGCAACAGCGGCGTAAACGTGGCGCAAGGGGCTTGTAAATCTGCCCCTTAGTGTCCAGCTGTTTTTTTTTATTTGCATTATAAATCTCTATAAACTTTCATCAACAGTCTCTTTAGTACATTTGATCAATAGATGAGCGAAGCGTATGACTATCAAGCATTCACAGATTTACTTATAACTATTCTCCTCCTGAAGTGAAGGTGCCTGACAGTCCCTGGTTGTGCTTCATCTGAAATCTTTACTCCTTGCTCTGAGATGTGTAACAATACAGTACTGTAATGTTTGTCAACCTATAGCTGTGCGACTGAGAAACCTACAAAAAAGTGCCTATGTAGAATTCCAAAGGAAATTTATGGGATCATATGGTCATGATTTAGTTTGCTTCATGATGGGGCCGTAATGATTTCATAGCAACTTTAAGAACTTTGGGGGAAGGAAACATGGGTTCTCACAATTGGCAACATTCTGTGACGCCGAGTAAGACATTCACAGTATTTCCTGGTGCTCAGTTTGCATATCTGTCTGATTGTAGTGGGTTTATTGGACTTCTTTGCAATATGCTTAGGGGCAGATTTACAAGCCCCTTGCGCCACGTTTACGCCGCTGTTGCGTCACGCAAGGCGGCGTAAACGTGGCGCATCCCTATGAGGCATTTACAACGTGAAGCATCTATGGAGATGCGTCACGGTGTAAGGCCCTGCGCCACATGAAACCTGCGTTAGGTTTCATGTAGGCGTTCCGGTGCAGGGGCGCCCCTGAAAAGTGACTCAGTGAAATCTACAAGATTTCACTGAGTCACTTTCCCAACGCTGATGCGTCAAAACCCTGCGCCTGCTTGAAGCAGGCGTAAGGCTTGACGCGCCACGTTAAAGATAGGGCAAGTTGGAAAAGTACTGAAGTTGCGTGCCGCACGCATCACAACTTCAGCACTGCGCCAACTTTACGCCCAAGATGCGACACGCATCTGTTCATTCCTGCGCCATGGTGCGCCGTATTGTAAATGCGGCGCATCATGGGTGGCGCAAGGATGAACTTGCGTGCCGTATCTTTCCTGGCGCATCTCTGCCGATTTGCAGAGATGCGTCAGGCAACGTAAATCTGCTTCTTAGAATCCACAATGGGCAGGAAAGTGGAATCAACAAACCCATCAGGATGCTGTGATTGAAGTGAAACCAAAGATTCATACTCGGAAAGAATTATACTGTGAGGGACTCTGGCTGCCGAAAGTAGCTTTCATTTCGGGGTGAAAATGGAGGAGAGGGATTCTGGACTTACTAGGGGGAATAGGACATGGACTTACCCATGTCCCTGACAATTCCTCATTTCTTAGGGAATTCTCAAGGTTCATTTCGGAAATCCATGTTAATTCTGCAGGAATCCCTGGTATAGGTAACCCCGGGGGGTGTGGAAGTAACACCCCTGCATCTGAGGCACTTACAATGAGACCCCATGATGAGTCAATACTAATGATATAATACATTACACATTTACATTTTCTTACTAAGATGGTTGAGGGGTCCAATACTATGCAGTCAATAAAGACCGTATTAGTTAAAAGCTCTTTTCAGAATAAAAGCACTCTCTATACATAATTCTCATGTTCCGCTTTTCTCTCCTTCAGGAGGACCGGTTGGGTTGACATTTATAGGGTCTAATGATATTTCAGGTTATTGAATCCTAATAGGTGGGTCACAAACCAATTGAAGCTTGCTCGCGTTGTTTGCAGACTATAAAGAGCGTTTAAATAGATCTTACCACATAAACAAGTATCACTTTATGAAAAATACTGTTATGAAGAGTTGGTCTGCTCTCTTTTCTAGTGGCAAGGCTCCTCATTTGTAATATAAATTATGTCAACCACACAAAAATCGATAGAGCTAAAATCAACCCACCCTGTGAAGATTAAGGGGCCTATTTACGTCTTCTGGCGCATCTCTGCAAATCAGCAGGGATGCGCCAGAACCGATGCGTCATGCAATTCCCTCCTTGCGCCACCACAGATGCGCCGCATTTACAATGCGGCGCACCATGGTGCAAGGAAGGGCAGATGCGTGACGCATCATGTGGTGTACGGGCGGCGCATTGCTGGAGTCGCATCGCAAGCACGACGCAACTCCAGCAATGCTCAGGGCCGCCCAATACTTAACATGCTGCGTCAGTTCTTACGCCTGCTTCAAGCAGGCATAAGGAATTGACGTAGCAGCGTCGCAGAAGTGCCTGCGTGAAATCTTGTAGATTTCACGCAGGCACTTTTGCGAGGCACACAGGCGCCCAAACGCCCACCCTGCGTGGGAACGCCCCCATTGTGGCGCTGGGCTTTATAACGTGACGCATCTCCCTAGATGAGTCACGTTGTAAATGCCTCGCAGGGATGCGCCACGTTTACGCCCCTGTTGCGTGACGCAAGGCGGCGTAAACGTGGCGCAAGGGGCTTGTAAATCTGCCCCTTAATTTCATCTAAGCACTTTCAATAAACACATTGCGAAACGCAGGAAATGTGCTAAATGGAAGATTATTCCATGGGGTCTGAAGTAGACTTGTAGAGGTGTATGCAAAGATCACATCTGGTAATATAGGGCTTACAAAGGTTTGCTGTGCTTGTATTGGGTCACCAACGGTTACCAAGGTTACGTTTCTAGTTTTGCACTGGCCAAACCTACTGTGATAGTGTCTGAGATGCCATTATTTTGTCTGTAGTACTAATGTGGTAGGGACTTAGGAGCCAAAGTAGAAACTGATGCATCAGTTGCAAAGTCAATGTGACCAGAAACTCAGGAGCTGCAATGTATTAAGGATACATTGTGAATTGAACAATCACTGCATTGGCCCCTAAATACCAACCACAGAGTGCAATGCATCAATTGTTTGAGACTGCAGTTGTGGCCACAAGCAGTGATAAGTAATCACTACCACATTGGACAGCTTCATCTTGATAATCACAGAGGGCAGCCGTGCGGGGAGCAGATTCACAGTAATATGACTCCCTTACTGCCATCCTTTCCCCCTTAAAAACAGTCATGGAATGTAAATGCAGCAATACCTATCAGCTGTTCCTTGCTGGGCATCATTAAAGCATTTGCAAACATAAGCAGGGGTAACAAATTGTATTCTGCATCACTCTTATTAATGAGATAGGATGTTTTGTGACCTCTTGCTAATGTGCATTTTGAGGTGCATTTCTTAAGTAAATCAGTCACATCATAAAATGTAGCTCAGATTGCAAATCAGTCAGTGTGTAAAAACATTGATCATTTGGCAATATGAGTTTAGTACATCAGTCTCTCCATTACTAAGGGGGTCATTAGGATGACGGGCGGACTTTGTCCCCCCCCGCAAGGAGATATGGAGAGGGTGATCGTGGAGGCAAAACACTTGCGGGGCTCCTCTGAAATCCATGGGCCAGTGATCACATCATAGCCCTGATTGATAATCAGCATGCTCCTCACACAGACCTATATGGTATTGCATGCACCATGATACATTTCTACAATGCTCCACTAATAATCAATAATAATAATAAACATATTTATAAAGTGCATGGTTACACTCGGCCAGTGTGTCCCCGCGCTGCAGTGCAAACTGCCTTTCTCTCAACACCCTAACCTAGCCAGGCATGACTATCCAGGGGGGAAGAGATAAGTTTTCAAATTTTTCCTGAAAGTGCCCTCCAAGCCCTCAAACCGGAGACTCAAGGGGAGCTTGTTCCATTACTGTGCAGCCAGAAAACAGAAGGAGCGTCCACCCATCCTTGCTCTCTTAATAGCGGGAACACACACCAGGCCCGACCCACATGATCTAAGTTGGCGTGTTGGGGAATAGAGAGTGAGTAGATCAGACAAATAGGCTGTACTTGCCCCTGAATAATACCGTGATGCAAACAAAGTGGTCCCAGATAGTAAAGCAAATAAACCAAGGTTAAATAATATCTCAACTAGATTCAAAGAAGATATCACAACATTGTTTTTAATCACAACGTGTACAAAATTATTCAATAAAACACTGTTCATAAAATTCATCAATATTAAATCATAAATGGTGCCCCTAACAGAATGGAAAGGGAAGGGTAGTGATTGGATGGTGAGGGAACTGTATAACTGACAAAACAGTGGTCACTATGACCTCAATAGAAAGTTACTAATAACTAAACTAAATACCCGCCTGGTATGGTACTCAAAGGAGAGCTTAGTGTCCAGCCATACCCCCAGGTTCTTCGCCTGAGCGCATGGCGTGGGGATGGAACCCAGACTCTGGGGCCACCATGCCCATGACCACACTGACTGGGCTCTCCCCACCACAAGAACCGCGGTCTCATTGCCATTCAATTTCAGGCGGTTGTTAGCCATCCATAATGCTAGCTCTTGCAAGCATGCCACGAAATTGGAGGTTGCCGTATACTGTGCCTGTGTCAGGGAAACCACCAGTTGAGTGTCATCGGCATAGGACACAACCCTAATCCCAAATCAGTCAGCAATCTCGGCTAATGGCGTAACATAGAGATTGAACAGGGTCGGGCTCAAGGTCGATCCCTGCGGCACCCCCTGTTTCAATTTGATGACTTTGTAATAGTGGGAGCCCTGCCTCACCTGAAAACTGCGCTCAGACAAAAAGGATTTCATCCAGCTCAATGCCCTGCCAGACACACCTCCTTTCCTCAGACACTGCAACAGAGTGTGCTAAGCGGTACAAAAGAGGGGTGGTGATGGACGGAGCTTCTAAACCAATCAAACACTCACACCCAGTCAACAGATCTGGGTTTAATCCATCACCGTTCTTTAGCCCACAGTCTGACCCTGTGCCTCATGGGAACAGTCCAGTCCGAACTGCCAAGCCATGCCTTCCCGAGACCGGAAACAAGCTTCCTAGGACCGGTTTCTGGTATTTCAGCCGTCTTCAGCCAGGGTTGCTTGAATCCAGTGGCAAAGTGAGCAAGGGACTCACGTCTGAGCATACCCTGCCAACTTATGGCGAACAAAGCGGTACAAAAGGGGGTGGTGATGGACGGAGCATCTGAACCAATCAAACACTCACACCCAGTCAACAGATCTGGGTTTAATCCATCACCGTTCTTTAGCCCACTCTGCCACCCCAGTTCAGACATGGCCATATGCAAATCAGTCTGACCCTGTGCCTCATGGGAACAGTCCAGCCCGAACTGTCAAGCCATGCCTTCCCTGGACCGGAAACAAGCTTCCTAGGACCGGTTTCTGGCATTTCAGCCATCTTCAGCCAGGCTTGCTTGAATCCAGTGGCAAAGTGAGCAAGGGACTCACGTCTGAGTGAGCATACCCTGCCAACTTATGGCGAACAAAGCGTTGTGGGAACAGTCCATCACCACCCCCTTTTGTACCAGAGTGTGATAAGCAATAGTGTCAAAGGCGGCCCTTAAATCCAACAGGATTAACGCCGCCGTCTGTCCAGCATCCACATATTGCCTGATGGTTTCCGTGGCAAAAAGTAGGGCATATTCCGTCGAGTGGGAGGCCCGAAATCCAGTGGGATGCAGTAGATTACATTTCCCAATATGCGGCGTAAGTTGCAAGTTTACCACTTTCTCCGCAACCTTTGCGAAGTAAGGAAGTAAAGAGATAGGGCACAAATTATCAAGTTGGTCTGGGCTAATGTGCAGTTTCTTAGGTAGTGGAAGGACCACTGCTTCCTTCCATCTTGCTGGCACTGTACATGTCCTGAATGATACCTCCAAGAGGTGACTGATATATGGCTCAAGAGTTACAATGCTCCCTCTAGGCGAGCCCGACTTAACACTAATACAGATTTTTGTTAGCAGCTCTGGAGGGGGAACGGTAAAGCTATCAATACATTCATTCTCCAGAGCGAGGTCTCATGGCCTACTCGAGCATAGTTCAGAAAGGAGGAGTAGATTTACTACACCTTTTCTGCAAAGAAATCCACCACGCGGTGCATAACTCTTCTACATCACTCTTCTACACCCTAAGGACCCGAACTCTTCATAAGCACACTTTGACTCCTTGCAGCTATTGTGGTTAGGGGACATACACTCACAATACTTAGATGTACCCTACATAGTTGAAGACATAGTATAGGTCATTCAAAGCATGTCTGGGGACAAAGCACCAGGGTTGGAAGGATTGACCATCACCTTTTATAAGGAGAATGCCCAGCTTCGGGCCCCTGGCTACCAGATTGCGCCAACACCACTTGCACAGAAGCCTGGACTTTACAGGTAAGACGATGCTGGTCTAGAAGTATGCAAATGACATCAGAGTCTATCAGAGAAGGCCACTCAACTTAATAGGGATTACCTGGCCGCTCAAAAGTAGGACCCTCTTCCTAGTAGCCTGTAAGCAGACATAAGAACCTTAAGATGATAAAAAGGTAGGATCAAATTTTTTTAATAGAAATTGGTTATTTTTTAGATCCGAAACCTTTTCAAGACCATGGGCCCGATGTAGGTAGGCATTTACCGGTCGGTAACGGCCGAATTCGGCCGTTACCGACCGGTAAATGCCTTTTCCAATGTAGGGGGCATGTATTTACAGATTCGGTATTTTTACCGAATCTGTATTTTCCCGAATCGGTAAATATACCAAATTGGTAAATACAGACTGGGTAAAAATACCGAATCTGTAAATGCAGATGTAGGTGGCGCTTTAAACAGTGCCACAGGCCCCTCAGAATTCGTTATTTACCATGTAATACTATTGCATGGTAAATAACGAATTCAGGTGTACATGCACATCTGTGCATGTACATCTATGCCATGTGACACACAGACATACCCTTAGGGCATGTATGTGTGCCACATGGCACACAAGCCTGACATTGGGGTGCTACAGGGTGTCAAAGTGACACCCCGTTCCCTCTGGCAGGATTCGGTATTTGCCATTGATTCCTATGGGCTTCAAGGCCCATAGGAATCAATGGCAAATACTGATTCGGTATTTACCGAATCGGTAAATACCGAATCATACAGATTCGGTAATTTAAAAAGAAAATTTACCTACATCTGCCTACTTCATAATTACCTACTCTTAAATACCGAATTGGTATGATTCGGTATTTAAGAGTAGGTAAATCGAAATTACCTACATCGGGCCCCATGTCATCTTTTCATCTAATGGGTAGACATTTTTGGAGGAAAAAACTGAAAAAAATATTTTAAGTCAATTCTATTGGCCAGGCATTTTTCCTAGAAGACAGTATTGCAGATGATGTCCTTTTTATCAAAAGAACAACCCCCAAGTTCCTCGGAAAGCTCCTATACAAAGTATGCCAATAATCAACCTACCATTTCACCGAATAGATATAATATAGTGGACCCATTAATACCCTTGACTCAAGGTTATGAATATATTATAGTCATTTGACACTATACAACAGAGTACACTGAGGCCGTATCCTTAAGACAATTGGTGCTACTTAGATAGAAAACCCTATAATAGAAATCATTTGTACAACACGACTTCCAAAAGAGATCCTGACTGATCAGGGTTGATTATTCGCTTTCAAATTAATGACTCAAATCATTTACCAGCTAGAAATAAAAAAAAGCTCACTCTGAATTGCTACTTGTCACAGACAGACCAATGAATCAGGAGAAAGATATAATACTACTCTAAAATTAACACTGAAATAGATACTTGGTATGGAGGAAAACTCTAAAAGAGTATGCTTCTCATAGATTTGTTTGTTATCCATTGTCAATTCCAAGCAGTCACATAACTCAGCCTTCCAATTACTATATAGGATTAATATAGGCTTTGCTAAAAATGCCTAGGGTAGTAGAGATCGGACAATCCAAAATGTGTGAACCCCTAACTGAGTATGGGTCCCAACTAAAAAAGCATTTGGAAAAGTGTGAGAGCTAGTAAAAGAAAACACAGAGAAAGACCATCAGTAACAGTATTATAATCAGGAGTTTTAGGGTATTATAAGAGGATTCTAACCACATGATCAGATTTTGCTTGTATTACCATCGACTGAAAACAAAATGCTTGCCAAATGGCAGTGTCCTTATAAAGTTTTAAAGAAAATTGAAAATGTAACTACATGAGATAAATGTATCTGAAAGAAAAAAGAACCACAAATATTTCATGTATATCTCCTTAAAAATGGGAAGGGCCACACCTTGGCAGACTATTCATTTAAAACAGAATAGTCCCAAGATAGAAGAAGATATTACTGTACATTTTGAGTTAAAAATGTTTGAAAAAGAACAATTAAGAGCTATAATGGAACTCTTTCCAGGGCTATGTATCCAGCTGAGGCAGGAAGAACATAATTAATGCAGCATAACACTATCGCAGAACCTGGAAAATTCATCTAACAAAGATGTTATAAGATTTTCAAGACTTGTAGGTTGGCTATAAAAGGAGAAATTTGAAAAATTCTACAACTAGAAGTGAAAGTGCCTTCAAAAAGTAATTGGAATTCACCCACAGCGTTAATGCCTAACACTAGTGGCTCCATGAATGTACATGTTTTGTATATATTTTAGAAGCTAATTAAATCTGATATTTATCCATTATCATGGATATATAAGATGAGTGTGCAGCTAGGAGATGCACAATACAGAACAACCCTAGACCTAATAAACGCTTACCAGGAAATCCCTTTGGACGCAGCTGTTAAGTCTAAAACAGAATTTTCAACTGGTTGGGGTCTGTATCCGACAACATATTGAGTTTTGGGCTACATTGTGCTCTACCCACCTTCCAAAAGATAATGCATATCTTGCTACAACCTCATCAGGGTAAACTTCTGCTTACCTAAATTACCTCATGATATATCATAAAAACCTGGTAAAAACAACCTGAAGATTTAAAAGCTGCTTTTAATACATTAAGTGAAGTGGGCCTACACATAAACCAGAAGAAAAGGAATCTATCTGCTACTCAAGTTAAATTCATTGGATATTCATTAGTACAAGGACACATAAAACCTCAATAAGAAAGGATAGCAGCTAGCTGTTGAGGAAATAAGTTTATAGAAATAATAAAAGGTTTAGCACTTTTCTGGACTTTATAGGGTAATGTAGGCGATTTATCCCAGCTTCTTCCTCTGTCGCTATTAAAGAGGTCAGTTCAATGAAAGAGTTAAGGAGCCCAATTTTATAATTATAATAGTTGGCAAGTTTTGCCCATTTTTATACAGTTGGCTTTGGAGACTGCAGATTTATTTATTTTTGGGTTAGTTGCCTTCTTACCAGTTGGAAGGGAACTCCTGAATGATTGTTGCCTTCAAAACCTGATCTCATAAGACAACTGCTTTCATTCTCCAGAGTCTTTCCAATTTAAGATTAATCTTCTAGTCAGTGCACGTTTTCAATCAAGAATGGGTTCTTTTGCTTTTGGGCCTTCACTGTAAGGATAATGTCAATTTGAAGATATGGATTCTTAGTATTTTTTTTAATCGTCAATTAGAATTAGTAGTTTGTTTATTATCGAGTCTACCAAAGGTGAGTCTTTAAGGAATGGAGTCTTTAGGTGTCAAGGTCTTGAGAGTTGCTTTCCAGAAATTTGTCTGCTTTAATTATGAGTACTAATAAGAAGGGACGAAAAGGGATTAAGGGTATGATCTGATAAACCTCCATAGATCACAATCCAAAATTTAAAGAAGCGTTGCTTATGATACTGAAGTCAGCTACTCTACTGGCTTAATGTGTAGGTTGTTTTTTTGTACTGGCATAGATTTTAAAGTTGCACACGTACAGTTTGAAGTGCATTAACAAGGGACTACCCTCTAAGGACATTAGGTCTTTGGTAAGTAACAATAAGTCCTATGAAGACAGGTTATTTGCTTGATAGGAGATGGGTGGTGTTTTTTTGCGATGCTTTAGCTAATACATAACTGCCATGGTTGATAGGGAAGGAGGTCGCTATATGTGATACATGTGATATGGATTATTTCTTTCTTTTCTTTCATTGTCATTGATTATTGGTAGTTTGTTCTTACCAGACGTACATGATTTCTAATCATAAAACACACAGACATGGATGGATTAGCACAAAATTGAAGAAAAGGATCCTTTTTTTTCAAATATTGATAAAAAACAAAAATATCTTCCTTCTGCTGGCTCACTTAAGCAAACGTTTAATGTCAATCTAATTTAAGACAGCAATGGTGGGCTGAACAATATATTACACAGATTGCATTGTATTGCATGCCAAGTTCTACACATTAAAATAACAAACTCGAAATAACTCATTATAAAAGCATTTGATTAGAGTGTGCGGGTTGTCCTTGGCACAAGCAAGAACTTTCAATAGCTAATTGTCAAGGTGTTCTGTGCAAAAATGTGTGCTTTTTTATTAAAGGATAAGGTAACAAAGGCACTGCAGAACAACCAAAAGGAGCAAGCTGTCAAAGGAATAGCAGGAAGATGTGGTCGTTTTGGAGAAATGCTCATACCCTGTATGACTGGGATTCTTAGGAACAATATCTTACAATGTCAACAGACTGTTTGAGGTTATTGCACGACATGTGCTTGGATGAAAGCAAAATAAGCATCAAATATTTCTCAATAGATCAGTGGAATCATATATAGAATAACAGTATTTTGCATAATAAAATAACCATAGTGGGCAGATTTACAAATAATGTGTAAGTCCACATAAGCATTTGCTCACAATTTAAATTCATGCTAATTGTTGAAGTGTGACACACAATTTCACATCTAACGAAGTCAGTGTATGTGTAATTTCCAGTTAGGGGTTTTTCAACAGTAATTGTGTAACACATTGGACAAATGTTGTTTTCTTTGTTCTCAGGCTTTTATGCATATTTATCTTTGCACAATTCTCTTTGGTCATCTGTTCCACAGTTTTATGTTTGTAAATAAATGCTTGCATTGTGTTTCAAGTCTACTGTTGGACAATAAATGGATCCCAAAATTATCAAACCAGTTTAAATTAGTTCTAAAAGGAACCACTGTTGTATAATATAATTCCTATCCAGGTTCCTTTTGGTATACTGGCTTTTCCTTGTTGCTTATAACACGCCCATTTATCTAGACATTCATGCATCCATTCATCCTGACAACTAAATATGTAGACAAACAATGAAGAAGCACTTTCATATGTAAGCCAGACCTGTTGACTTTGACATTGTTTGTTTCCTTATGGCCTCACCTGAGTGTGTGCTGGGAACGTTGAATCCAGAATTTTGAGTAGTAAATAGTAAATTCATACCTGACTCTGTGCACTTACCTCTTCAATATTTTTCCCCTCAATACTCTGGCCACAGTATTGAGACCTGTCAATATTTTGGCTGCGATATTCCCTACCATAAGCACCATCCGGCCATTTCTATTCCCATCATGTTTAAGGCATTTCCTTAAGCAAAGCCACATTCAGTATTATTTTCGGGTCGCATCCCCCTGCTTGAACTAATATTGGGGTCAATCAATAATACTTTATTTCGGCTTATAAAACCATAAAAGTAGTACATACATAAATAAATTAAAACATTTTTATCACATTGAACACTACACAGTGCTGACAAAACTTTTTAAAAACCAGCGTAAATGTAAGTCTATTAGGTAATTTAGGATAGCAGCAAACATTATTAAAGTGCAAATACAAGTGGATTAAAGCACATAGATTAAATGCACACTTTCAACAGGTTATACTATTAGGCCTCACTGATAGCTTGTTTGAGATAATTCTCCATGCCCAAAGTAGAAACCTGGAGACAGCAAAGACAATGTGTACCTTAGTATCCCATCTAAGGATCCTTAGAGCTTTCCTGTAGTGTGCTGTGTACATAAATTTACACACTGCAATGGACCACCTCTTTTGGGGCAGACCATAACTTGTGCAGAAGAGCAAGAAATGTTCCTCTGTCTCTTGGAGCATCAGACAAAAAGGACAATCAGAAGATTGGAATCTGTTTTTGTCCCATTCACATGTAAAGGACCCTAGCAGCAGGGCGCCAATTCTAAACTTTATGTACAGGCTTTTAGCTTGGGAGTGCCAAACCCTATCCAATTGAGGATCAAACTGTAGAAATATTTGTGTTAAAGAAATCTTTTGGTAATGCTCCCCACTTTTTGGTCTTTCCAAGTTTGCACCAGTACTGATTCCCAGAAAGCCTGCTTCAAATGTAGTAACAATGTATTTCTTCATTGTAGCTGGTGAATACCATGCTTCCTCCTTTTTGATGACTGCACAAAAGTGTTTTATTTTCCTGAGCCACATTTGTCAATGCTGATTAGTTCCACTATGGCCTCCCTATAGGAGACCAGTTACGGTGTAGTCCAAAGGCGCACCCAGTATGTTAGACGTTGTACTTAAACCAATATGTAAAGGAGTAAGAGGAGTGCTTGGGGGCAGGTTAAACAGTATCTCAATACATTTATTTTCAATTTGTATGAGTTAGGATACTTCCGCACAGCCCAAAGTTCTGCTCCATAAGTGGCTCCTGCCATAGCATTACCCCTATATACTTCTACAGCTGGCAATACAGCGCCACTAGGAGTGGCCTTGCATTTTCTACCTATGGCCGATGCCCTTTGGTGAAGGATGGTTCTGCTTTTTCCTATCCTGGGGGATCCAAAACATGTTATGGGCAAATCTTACACCCAGATAGTCAAAACTTTTCACTTGTTCCAAGAGTTCCTCCTCTACCGACATCCTACTGCTAAAAGACAAGTGGGGATTTAGTGCCTTACATTTTGACTTTGTGGGGTTTATCTCTAGGCCCCTTGCTGTGCAGAATGCTGAAAAACAACCTAGCAAGGTTTGAAGGCCTAGCGGAGTACCGGAAAATAGGAGCGTGTCGTCTGCAAACATGAGGATGGGAGTATTAGTGCCCGCACATTTTGGGGCATCATGGTTGCACTTTGCCAGCCACTCCACTGCTCCAATAATATAAAGATGGAACAGCATGGGGCAAGCATGCACCCTTGCCTAACTCCGTCGTTTATAGTCATCCTTGGTGTGAGATCCCTACCCAGATTTGGCCTGATCTGTGCAAATGATTCAGAATATAAAATTATCAGGATCCTCGGGAGATCGCCAGAGATGCCATAAGATCCTAACACCCTCTACAGGTTTTCTCTCTGCACCAGGACGAATGCTACCCTGAAATGTATGAATTATTGAAGGCTTCTTTTACTGACTCCATTCCTCTTCAGTTTGGTGCTCCTCAAGGCTCTACTTTGGGTCCATTGTTTTTTTTTCACTACATAGTATTCTTTTATTTTCAATTATTTTTACCTACAGTCTTGGCTCCCATTTCTTCGCTGATAATTCTCAGATGTTCTTGTTTCTTTTCTTCTCTTTCATCGGTGTGCTTCTGCTTGCCTTTTCGCAGTAGAGTCCTGGGTGGCGGGCCATTTTCTGACATTTAATCCTACTGATAAATAAATAATCTACTGTCTGTAAAAGCACATTGAGCCTCGGGACTCTCTTTTACAACCGATAATTGCATTAGATGAAACTGCCCCACAGCATTAGTCAACAACACATCCCTTCACTTTCACCTACTGTCAGGACTCAAATTATTCTGGTAAAAATCAGTGGAATGCATCAATGCAAGTGAAATATATAAATGTTATAGTATCATAAATTATACTAAACCTGCATTTTGTGAAGCAGGTTGTTACAAAAGAGAAGTTTTCTCAGGATTTTTTTTAACATAATAATTATTTTAAGTAATTTGATTTTGCAAGTTAGTCATTAATGGGGGCGTAAAAACCCGTTTCTGGTGACATACTTAACCTAATGGAGAAAAATGTTTGAAATGAAATGTGTGTCATTTGTAAAAGGCTTCAAAAGGCATACATGACATTACTGTCATTGTTCTTTTACATGGAAATAATAATATACTTGTTATTGCTAACAAATTAGACCCCTGGGCAGAACAACATGATTACCATCGTGCTAAATTGTATTTAACCAATTAGAAAATGTTAATTATCTTCATTGGGGCTTTGTTGTGCCATCAAACCTTCCTTAGATGTGGCTGTATTGCTGCGCATCTTGAAATGCCTGGAGTGCACTTTCTGAATATAGAGCGACAAGGAATTTGTTTACAGCACTACAATTGCTAGAGGTCTTAATTTAGTACCTTTACTACATATAAAATTACATTTAGCCAAACACTCAACAGTTTTGCAGATGAAACTCATCTAGTGGATCCATAGATTAACAAAGTACAAAAGCTTAAAACATATAAAAATAATCATAAAAATATATGACCAGCACAACTGACAATATTCTGAAAGGCTACTAAATACCAACAAAAGGACAAATTGTGGAAATGATGTAGTGTAAATTTATGTATTTCTATATTTAAAACAGTTCTAATTCACGTCTGTCACCCAACAGGTATCCTGGCGCTATTGAATCTACTAAGGGAGGAAGCAATTGTCCTACAGTTTCCAGCAATGCAGATCAGTATCAAATGTTGTTAAGGGAAGAGTCAAGTTTTAAGTACCTTCCTGAATTGTAGTAGGTTAGTGGAGAGTCTCATGGTGTCCATGGTTGATTCCAGAGTCGGGCTGCTTCAATAGAAAATGCCCATCCTCCTTGTCTAGTTTTTCTACATCTAGCTGCACATGCCAAATTGGCAGAGACCACAGGTATGCTTCTCTCATGGAAATACCATTTTAATCTCTTTTGCAGAAGGCGGACCACAGCCATGCAAGGATTAAGAAAAAAATCCAAAAAGACTTAAACTATATCCTTCTTGGCCGGTTCAGTGCTAATCTGGCTGCTGCTGCTTGGACCCTCTGAAACTGACCAATCGAATAGTCTTGAGTCCCGAGCAGTAAGGCATTGCAGTAATCCAGGCAACTTAAAATCACACTGCGAACTACCAGTACTCTTGAGGAGTTGGGCAGCAGAGGGAGAATCTTATGCAATGCTTGGATGAATTACTACTTCATCAAAGCTGCCCAAAGTCTCTCCTAATACTATACTGCCCTTTGGCTCTTCTTTGAGAAACATATATTGCCAAAGTAAATAGGACCATTCATATTGTACAGATGTCACACAAGGGATATACATTTGTAATTTTCAAACTTCACAAATTTTCTAACCAGAAGGCAGAAGCACCAGTGGACATCTGATTTGAGAGAGTTGTACTGAGGGTCATATGGTGACTTCATACAGCAAAAAAAAAGTTTCACAGTTGATTCAATAAAGGAAAACATAGTTTTTGACTGACTTGTTAAGGGTGGTAGGCAAAGTTGTTAAGTTCTTTCTTCAACACTTATCAAGCATTGCAAAATTTGCAAATGTTCTGAACTTTCAATTGTGAAAAAAGTAAAGTTGAGTGTGCGGTCAAACAAATCTCATAAAAATCTTTTAGTGGGAGATTTTTCCCACTAAGACTTTTTTTTCAAGACATTCTTCCACAAGCAAAGTGTTGCAAAGTTTACAAAACTTACAACAATTGTGACTTTCAAAATGTGTAGACTTCATAAACCTTTTCACCCCTGATTCTTGATAACCTTAACCTACTATGGCTCCACTATCATTCTTATACTCCGCTATGGCTCTGTAATGCAATGTCTGCTGCAACAGAGATTATCCTCAAAACATAATTGTTAGACCTGGCATCTTTTGGCGTGTTCCCCCTGTCGTTTTGCTTTCCGACCTCCCAGTTTTTACTCTGTTTTTGCTGGTTTAGTGCCTCTGCACACTTTCTCACTGTTGTTCAGGTTAAAGTGCAAGTGCTCCTATTGTAAATTGTATTATGGATTGGTGTTTCCATGATTTGCATATTTGATTTACTGGTAAGTCCCTAGTAAAGTGCACTGAGTGTGCCAGGGCCTGTAAATCAAATACTGCTAGTGGGCCTGGAGCACTGATTGTGCTACCCACACTAGCAGTCTTTCAAAGGGTTCTCAGACCTGCCACTGCAGTGTCTGCATGCAGTTTGTATTGCAATGTCGAATTGGTAAGTGCATCCTTTTGCCAAGCCCTAACTTTCCCCTTACCTGCAAGTGAGTCACCCCTAAGGTAGGCCCAAGGTACCCCTATGGGCAGGGTGCAATGTAGGTAAAAGGAAGGACATGTCCTGGTATGTGTGACATGTCCTGATAGTGAAATACAGTGTAACTCGTTTTCCACTTTTGAAAGGCTGTCTGTCCCATTGGAGAGAATGGGTAATGCTCTGTAACAGTTTATGAGTATATTTTCCCTTTGGGACAAGATAGAGGAATGGAGTTTAGTGTGCCTGAACTCAGAATGTAGATATGCATCTTTTAGTGAAGATGATTTTTATGTCCTGTGTTTGAAAATACCACTTTTAGAAAGTCGGTATTCTCTTGCTTCGCCATCTTGTGTGCCTTTGCGGAGTTGTGGATTGACTTTCTTGCTTTGGAGTGACAGGGGTTGGGGATGTGCATTCTCTTCAGACAGCCATGGGGGGGGGGGGTCAAGGTGTGTCCTGCCTTTCCAGGATGAGTCAGGGCAGGGATGAATAGACCTGGGCTGCATTTAGAATAGTGGGTGGAGATTTCCTTGCACCTGAATGGGCCTGGTCTGCCTTGAGAATTGCTGTCTCCACCTCCTGCCAAGAAGCTGAGCCAGTGGGGGCCAAACTGGTTTGGACTAAGCACAGACAAGGGCTTGAAATAGAGCTTGCCTCCATTTCACAAAGTCTCAGGGACAGCAAAGTCTTTACTTACCTCTGGGTCATGCCTCTGGAACCATGGGTTTCAGTTGCCACAGAGGGGGAAAGCAGCCAATGCCTTCATGACAGCGTTGCGGGCTCCGTGTCCTGAAGGCACCGTAGAGGGCACTGCCGCACTTCAACTCAGGTCTCACCGAACACAACGCCCGCTTCCGCCACTGAGCCGCTGCTTGCACCGCGACCTGTGGGCACCGCAGTACGCACGGCTTCACTTCACTCTGCCCCCCCGGTCTCACCGATGACATCGCTGCCCACTGACCATGCCACCCGTGACCGCATCGTGGTTTGGGGGCACCACTCGTAAATTACATGATGCATTCCCAGTCCCACACTGCAGTCTGGGCCGACCAATGCAAGCTCCCATCAACCAGCACTGTCGCTTGCACCGTGACCTGTCAGCACCGCCACGCGCACCACCTCACTCTGCACCGCAGACCTGGTATCACGGGATCCACTGTACGACCGTCACCGAGCCGCTGCCTGCACCATGACTTAAAGGCACTGCATGCCACACCGCTATGCTTCACATCGCAACCGCGACGATTGCTATGTCCAGGCTGCAACGATGCGGTCGTAAACAAAGGTACTGTTTACAAGTCTGCTGGCACTAAAGCTGGTCCGCACCAACGCCGTTGGCCAAAATTGTTGGATTCTGTTGCTTTCAGCACTGCGGTAGCTCCGGAGCTACCAACTTCAGGGAACTGCATTTTAAAGTTATTTCTGCAGAGTGCCTATTTTTTATTACTGTATATTGGTCTTTTATCATTTTGGTCTTGTTTGCACAGATAAATATTGGTTCTTTTTCTAAAACTGGTGTGGTGTCCTTTTGTAGTGCTTTCACTGTATTACTGTTGGTTATGTGCAAATGTTTTACACACTGCCTCTGAGATAAGCCTGACTGCTCGTGCCAAGCTACCAAAGGAGTAAGCAGGGCATATTTTAGGAGTGTATCCCCCTTATCCTGACTAGAATGAAGGGCCCCTACTTGGACAAAGGTGCAAACCATCGCCAACTAGAGCCCCCTATTTCTAACAATAATCATCATATGGATGCAAAGAAGGTGTGCTAGTAACAAAGTGTTCACTTGTGCAGCAAAACTGTCTACTAATCACTGTTGAAGACAATGGGAGCATGTCTTATGGGTCAGTGATCAAAGAGGCCAATTGGTCATTCTCAAACATCCAGCAGTTAGACTTGAGGACCATGCAGTGGCAAAGCTATCCAAGTAATTTCTCACACAGTTCTGTATGCAGAGGACTAGCAACTGTGGCAATCCCACTTGATCAAAGACTTTAGAAACTCCCCTGTATTATTTGACACTCCTTTTTAGTGCCATAAGCACCCCATGTACCTAATGCACCTCAGGGAGATTGCTGTTAGATTCTTCCCGGCGCAAGTTCCAAATTGCTAATATTATTGTTCCAGATGTCTGCTGACCAAACAAGGTGGCAATGGTGTTTACATGAAAAGTCTCAGTGAATCACTTGTCATTACACTGTCTCGAAGCATCTCTCATCCCTAGGTGTGGAAGGCTAGCCTGCTATTACCCAGTGGGATGTGTTGAGGTACATTGCTGCTGGTTACTTTAAAAAGGATGTATGACGTTACAACGCATACTTTTACATCGCATGCCTTTACAACGCGGTATTTACAACGAATACCATTACAACGCATAGTGCTTTGGGGCGCTGGATAGTGAATAGTTTAATTTACTATTCCAACTCCAGTCCCCGTGGACACTAGGGAAGGTGTTGGACAGTTAATGAAACTTATTCCCTATCCTGGAGCGCCCCCCCTGCGCAATGCGTTGTAATGGTTTGCGTTATAAAAGTTGCGTCTTAAAGGCACTGCGTGGTAAAAGTTGCGTTGTAAAGGATGTTTCCCCTTTAAAAATATTGTCAGATGAAGGATGCAGAGCACTGAGACACACAAAAATATCCCACCTATCCTCAAGCAATTCTGCATGTGTCACTGTGTTTTCAGGCTCCTTCAGTCTAGAGTGCCACAACCCTTTTGCCAGTATGAATCCAGCAACCTTGGAAGTCGATGGAGTACCTTTATTAAAGACTTTGAGTTATACATTGATACCTTTGGTGTCAATAGCAAAACGCTTCTGAAGAGACTCCTGACACATTCTTTGGGGCCTGATATGATAGGAATTAATTTGAATGCACAGAGAGTAATGCTGACATGTATGACAAGTGAAGAATCCTCTCATGACCTACTTTATAAATGTATATTGACAAAGAACAGTACATGTTTTAATCAAAATCTCAACATCTCAATCAGTCTTAAAATTACAGCCTTAAAATTCTTTCTTGTAAAATTGATCAGCTGGATAAGTTCCTTCCTGCAGCCCAGTTTACTTTTACCCTATCTGAAACTTATAAAGCTATAAAACAAACGTTAAAAAGAAAGGCACCAGGAATGGATGATGTTCCGGGCGACCTCTTTCTCTCCCACCCAGACATTTGGTCCCCATACTTGAACAATCTATCTAATAGAATTTTAAAAGGCAATCCAATCGCACCATCATGGCATGGCGCTGTCATCATACCCATCCATAAAAAGGTGAAAGAACTAACCCCTCAAATAATAGACCCATAAGCTTGCTAGATAACTGACAAAAAATCTCCTGTAGGCAGTTTCTCTACAAACGGAACAAATTGATACAACAGAACAACCTCCTCGAAGAGTCGAAAGCAGGTTTCAACAAAGATCAGTACACTGGACCAGGTGCTTGGCTTCAAGGTGAAAACCTGGAAATATCTCACCCTGATGCATGACCATTTATATGTCGCTTTCATTGACTTGAGAGCAGCATTCGACCTGGTTCCCAGAAAATCATTATGGGAATTTTTAGATGGTTATCGCATCCTTTTAGTTTTACTAAGAATATCAAAACTCCTCCATGAAAATACATATGCAAAGGTGAGGTGGAACACTACAGGGGACATGACGGACAGGATAGAGACCAAGCAAGGGGTTATGCCAGGGTGTGTCCTCACCCCAACACTTTTTAACCTATATATTAATGTCGCAGTGAGGAAATTGGATGAATGAAAACACAATGCCCCTAAATTGGTGGGAATACCAACCCCAATATTGATGTTTGCAGATGACACTCTGCTAATCTCTCGGACACCTATGAGCCTGCAATCTGAATTGAATGCTTTTGTTACCTTTTGTGGGTAAAGGGGATTAGAACTAAATCTGTCCAAAACTAAAGTCAATGCGATAAAGCCCCACAAAAACTGTAGAGGCAATGTGACTATTGAGGGGCTTCCTATTAACAAAGTCTCACACTTTGACTATCTCAGGGTGAGGGTAAATGATACCCAAACATGGGGGCCCCCAGGTGGAAAAAGCAAAACTACTCTTCACCCGAAAGCTTCTGCAATAGTGAGGAGATATAAGGCTGCATCAGTAGAAGCTGGGTCCCCGGTTATTACCATATACAGAGCCTCAGCTGTAGCATCACCAATTTATATGGAACAGAGATTTGGGGTTACTTGACAGCAGAGATTTTGACTGCTTTCCTGCCTTCCTGTTGGGACTGGACCCTTGTTGTTGCTGGTGTGCTGTTGCCATCTTGAGCGCTGTTTCTCCCTGGAGCGCTACCTCTTGCCGGACCCGCTTCGCGGGTCCCGCTTCGCGGCGCTTGCTCTCTGTGGGTGCTGGGGAGAAGGAAACTCTCCAAGACTGCTGTGGGCGCTTGAAGAATCAGGGCTGCGAGCGTTTGGTACTCAGACTCCGTTTCCCAGCAGTCCCTGTTACTGACCTGACCCGAGTCACCTGGGCCGCTCTCCCTGATTGCCACGCCCCCACCAATGCTGCTAAAGCCACTGGACTTCCTAGCCTGCGTGGGACTTCATTCTGCTTTCCTGCCTTCCTGTTGGGACTGGACCCTTGTTGTTTCTGGTGCGCTGTTGCCATCTTGAGCGCTGTTTCTCCCTGGAGCGCTACTTCTTGCCGGACCCGCTTCGCGGGTCCCGCTTCGCGGCGCTTGCTCTCTGTGGGCGCTGGGGAGAAGGAAACTCTCCAAGACTGCTGTGGGCGCTTGAAGAATCAGGGCTGCGAGCGTTTGGTACTCGGACTCCATTTCCCAGGAGTCCCTGTTACTGACATGACCCGAGTCACCTGGGCCGCTCTCCCTGATTGCCACGCCCCCACCAACGCTGCTAAAGCCACTGGACTTCCTAGCCTGCGTGGGACTTCATTCTGCTTTCCTGCCTTCCTGTTGGGACTGGACCCTTGTTGTTGCTGGTGTGCTGTTGCCATCTTGAGCGCTGTTTCTCCCTGGAGCGCTACTTCTTGCCGGACAAGCTTCGCGGGTCCCGCTTCGCGGCGCTTGCTCTCTGTGGGCGCTGGGGAGAAGGAAACTCTCCAAGACTGCTGTGGGCGCTTGAAGAATCAGGGCTGCGAGCGTTTGGTACTCGGACTCCGTTTCCCAGGAGTCCCTGTTACTGACCTGACCCGAGTCACCTGGGCCGCTCTCCCTGATTGCCACGCCCCCACCAACGCTGCTAAAGCCACTGGACTTCCTAGCCTGCGTGGGACTTCATTCTGCTTTCCTGCCTTCCTGTTGGGACTGGACCCTTGTTGTTGCTGGTGCGCTGTTGCCATCTTGAGCGCTGTTTCTCCCTGGAGCGCTACTTCTTGCCGGACACGCTTCGCGGGTCCCGCTTCGTGGGGCTTGCTCTCTGTGGGCGCTGGGGAGAAGGAAACTCTCCAAGACTGCTGTGGGCGCTTGAAGAATCAGGGCTGCGAGCGTTTGGTACTCGGACTCCGTTTCCCAGGAGTCCCTGTTACTGACCTGACCCGAGTCACCTGGGCCGCTCTCCCTGATTGCCACGCCCCCACCAACTACTTTCCCAATAAACAGCACACATCATCTCCGCTGCGCGGGAGCGTCCCGGGAGATGCCCGGGACAAGGGCGTGACCGTCTGTGGCCGTCTGGGGCCGAAGGTGGCTGGGCTGGGCCCGGTCCCTAATACCTACACCCTGCCGTCTGTCGTACTCAGGTTAGTCGGTCTATGGGGCACCCAACATACTAAGGATTTCCATAGTCATGTCTAGTTCACTTCCCTCTTGTGTTGGGGTCCCGATCCTTGGGCCTCTTGATAAATATTTTGAGAAGGCTAACAAGGAAATCGACAAAGAACTCCTACTAGCAGAGAAACGTGCTGAGCGACGTCGATCTATAGAACAATTGAAAAAAATACCACAGACCTCCCCGCTAGTTTTAATTACTTCACAAGACTCGGGAAGTATTGGTAGGTTGGATAGAGATGCCGATCTATTCTGTACGGACCATATTCCTAGCATTTTTCGCGACCACAACACATCTGCTATCAACTCTGGTATCAATAGTGAGGATAACTGTACCAGTCCCCCTATTGTTTCTAATAGCCTTATAGACCTTAATACCCCAGCAGCCTCAACCATAGCCCCACAACTCCACTCAACCTTGTCTAATCACTCAATTGATACTGTAGCACCCACCGAGACAATTCCGACACACACTAAAAGTGGCTCCGGAATTAAGCCGATGAACCTACGTAGGGTTTTTCGCTCTCCACCAAGGAAGAAAAGGAGAAAGGGTGGGGTTAAAAGAAAAGGTCCTAACCACCAGGGCCCCCCACCTCCATTAGTAACCCCCAAAACTAAAGCAATTGTCCCGTCCGTGAGGGAGGTTTCACCAGGTACCTATATCCATTCCTCTCCACCTCCCCTTGAAGAATTATCACCTATGTCAAAAAAGGAGTCCATAGAACTCTTTGAACAAATTTAAAAATCCTATATGCTCCCACTCATGGAGAGAGTTAGGATTCTGGGGGAAAAAATGGACTGCCTTCTAGCAACTGCTGATCCGATTAAAATCCCCCATTTAACGAACTCTAAGGATCAGTCTCAATCGAAAGCCAAACCTACTACTACAACTCTGACCCCAAGTATACCACTCAAAACTAATGGAAATGTAACCGTTAATAATACTAATGCTCCCCCAACATCAACCAAACCGACGTTAGTATCTAAGCCAGCAAAAGAGAAGGCCGTGCCGGCTCCCAACAAACTGATCCCTACTACAACCAAGCCAACTATGCTCCCAGGGGTTGATAAAATTAAAACTATAACCCAAAGAACATCCTCAAATCGTAAGAACATAGTGGATCTACCCCCAGAATCGGCAAACATTGTGATCCTTTTAACTGGTGTTCCCCCGATCACAAATGGAAATCCTGAACATAATGCAAACTTGAAAAACAAAGTCATCTTTTGGCTGAGAACAAACAGACCCCTCCCAGCTCACTTAAACTGAGATATTATCTCGGTAAGAAGGTGTAATTGGGTGGGCCTTCGCCCGAAAGATATAGATGGAGACATTGTGATCATTAATTTTAAGGACCACAGAGTTGTTTCACACATAAGTGACTGGTACCCAGGAAATAAGGAAGGAGGTGTCTCCACTCGAAATTTGAGCTATTTCGACCCAGAGGCCTTGCTTAGACCCCCTGTTTACCCCAGCTCTAGTAGAAATACTGATGAAGCAAGATTTCGCACATTACGCGACTTGCTGAAATCAAGAACCTCGATTCATGTATAACTCTGTAATCCAATTGTACGTCTTACTAATTTCCTTTATTTTTACTATATACATGTATCTTAGGGATGCTTGCCTATGTGTTTTACTAATACGATTAATTTGTGTCTTTAAAATGGCCGCCTTTTAGGATATTGCTTCTGCGCATGCGTTAGTCACACTCACGTGACATGACGTAGTTATAATTTTGGAGGGAAAGGGTGCGCATGCGTAATAGCCATAAGATGGCTGCTTGTGTAATAATGTGGTGAAGCTTGTGCAGATGCTCTCGTGTTATTATGTATTGCACTAATAAATAATTGCATAGTATATTTTTATAGTGATAATTCATAAGTATACAATCAGGATATGTAGTTTATAACATTTATGTCTATGTTTTAATTTGTTTTCGCTTACTTTTCATGTATCCTCGGTACGGAGGGTTGATGGGGTGCTTGGGAGTCCATTTTGGAGTGCAGTACTGCGCAGGACCAGAAGTAGCGAGGTGGCATTGACACAGCGCCAAGAGAGAGTCGCTGCCAAGACGTGCCTGGGAAGATGCACCTTCACCCAGCCAGAGAAACTAAAATGTGTTACATTATTTACAATGTATTCTTCCTATTGTATTCAGTGCGACTTCTCATGGGAACCCCAATCTTGCTAGGCGGTACCCAAGAATGTAAATTTAGGCTTGCAGTAGTCTGTTCTGATTGGTGTGTTAACCTAGCCTACTTTGGGACCAATCGAAATTGTGGATTCTGACACTTTGCAACATTGGGGGGTGGTACACTGACCCGAAAACAGTATATCTAGCCTAGGTTTAGCTATAGAATTTGTCCGACTTGTCTGAATAGCTGACCTGTCACTGACCCAACGCACTCAATAGGTGACTGAATTTACAGAGCGCTGCAGAGCACTCTGTCTGAAATTGACCATAGACTTTAAAGGTTTTACTAAACCTGAAGTGCTGGCGGAGCACTTTGCTGAGGAGTTCGCTGGCCCAATCGGGGTTCTGACTGATAGCTGCAGAGAGGGTGGAGCGCAGGCGTTGCTTCCGAACTGCGGGTGCTGGTCGTGCCTTGGTGGTCCTGTCCTGATCCTAATCTGGGTTTCCTGTCCTTTCCTGGGGTGTCCATTCTGCACCTGCTGTCCCATTGATGACTGCTATTCCTTGGGGTATTTCCTGTCCTTGACTGATCCGTGGGCAGGGTTGGTTTTCACACCATTCTAGGTAAATATATAGATAAGGCTGAGAACTCTATACTGCACCTTTCTATTTTCTGTCTTTGCTTCAATAAAGACATACCTTGCACATGTTATAATTTCCATGTTTTTCGCAAAATCGGAATGATCATTGCATTTTTCATTGCATGTTTCTATGTTACCCTACCTTTTAGAGCACAATTCTCTCCATACTGTTTATGAATTTAGATGTGGTTTATATTTTTCTCCTGAATTCTATTCTTGAAATAATAATGTTAGAATTATAGCGGTTTTCCACCTTTTACCCTTTCTATAGGTGTATAAGTTTCTAAATTCTCTATCATGAAGTACGTCCAAATAGCATAGTTATAGTACATGCAATAAGTTTGCTCAGTTATAGATGTCCATTCTTGAGTTTCAGTTTAAGTCTACTTAGCGTGTTCCCTGTCACCCTATTTACAAACTTAAATGATTGCCCTTACACTTTTCTTGTATGGTTACGTGCTTTTTGTTATCTTGATTATTGATTGCCTTTTAACTGTAAGCCTAATACTCGCAGATACTGATTTCTAGATAAAACCTTTAAAACTTCTCAGTTGTCCGTGGTCATTTTATGAAAATCAAAGTTTATGAAGTTGGGTTTGTATTTTGCCTGCCTTTCTTTTACAGCTAGCTCCCTGATCTATCGTGGTCATTAGGTACCCGTGACGGTGGATGGTAAGTCTGGTACACTAGAATAGAATAGGAAGGAATCAGGGTTGCTGATGATAGATTTGTGAGGTCGCCTGATTAATGTATATGGTAAATTGAAATTTATGGGCCCGAGAACTATATGGTGAAATTATTGGTCGGGTGACCCACGATCTCTATCAGTAATTTACTGGTAGCACAGAGGATGGTTAAGGAATAGTTAAAGTTAGGTAGGACTAGATAAGTTGGATGCTGCTAAGAGGGTAGGCAGTTCAGGTGATTTGATCACTCACTTGAAATGTTTGCTTTGAAAAATTATGAAATGTTTTAAAATCGTTATTCTTGTAATTATACTGTTATATGTATTTATCCATTCGTTCGTAAAACGTCTTCTATGTTGTTGGGAATCCCCGGGGAATTGAATAGCGAGTGGTGAAGAGAATCCACTTGCTTTGAGGTCACTTACTCCAGGAAGGTTAGTGCAGGTCAGGTAGAATTGGAAGCACTAACTAGGGTTTTCTGAATATATGATTGAATAAATGTTAGCAACGAGGTTCATTGGCAAAATTCCTATTGTGGCATAACCTAGTGAGGGCCACACCGGAAAAAGTAGCAGGTTCATCGGAGCTTGGGTGAAAGCAAAGGGGCTCGCTGGTGAAACTTTAAGACTTGGATATATCCCGGAAAAGTGGATGAGTCTAGGGAAGTAGCAGGTTCTCCAATGCTTGTGTGAAGGGTAGGCAGAAGAGATCTATCCGTAGTGTGTGAAAAGTAAATGGAAGTAGTTTACTTGCAGTGAAACAAATCTTTCCTGTCTAGACACTTGAGTACAGTGGCAAATGTGTATTCGTTGTTAAATAACCAAGCACTAGCACTTTAGAAAGAAAGAAAGTTTCCGTTACCTTGTGAAGGAGGGAGTCAGTCGAGAAGCTGCTCTGACGTCACTCTGTGCCGCGCTGGGATTGGTAGACGCAGCGGGTGCGTAGCGGAGCTGGAATTGTAAAGGAGGGGTGAGTGCCGAAGCGTGAGAACCTGTCTCGCGAAAGGCCGAGCACCCATTGGTCGAGAATATTTGAATTCGTGCATTTCATTGGTCGCACGAAAATAAGAGACGCACTTGGATTGGAGTGATTTTGTAAACAAAGTCACTCGAAGAAATCGTATGTGGCATTCGTACAGACCGCATACTAGACCTGATCCGCGACATCTAGGGTTTGAAAACGATCAGTGGAAAGGTGTTAAAAACGACATTATGTACGGAAACAAAAGAAAAGTGTCCCTTGTAAAGAAAGTAAAGAATTACTTCAAAAAGGACAAACCGATTAGAACCAGAGAAGGTGTTGTCATCCCGCCACCGAATACTCCCGCATCTTTCATGATGTTCGATAAAGGGTACCACTCGTGTGTATGGTTGGAAAATTGGGTGGAGTACACGAAAGATGACGGAGTATTGGCCTTTCCGTTAAAAGGTACATTTAATGGCAGAATTCTATTTAATTTGAGAACCCGAATGAATGATTTACATCCCAGACCTAGATTAACGCAGTACGAAGCACTAGAGGAATGGGAAATTGAAGCTTTTGAAAGGGATAAGCCACGGATGGATAAAGGGTTAACTACATTTTATCCGAAACTAAAACAAGAGACCTGTGACAAAAAGATGAAACAGTGGAGACAGAATCTGATTGTAGAGGGACTGTTTCCAATGATGCCAGTGGGTGGTCCTCCTGCAGGGGAGAAGAAAACAGAAAAGTGCAAACACTGGGTGCCTATTGGAGAGTCGGATGATGAATTGTTAGATGACCTGTTTTTAAGAAGTCCACCTCCTTATAATGAAGGACACCGGCCTTCTAGTGAAGGGGATAATTCTCGAAGACCTCCGCCCCAGGAAGAGGCCAGATCTGCCAGTGTGGGAGGGGGTTGCTTCATGCCTTCCTATACCGAGAGTTTAGGTCCCGTAGATGCAAGGGATATTTATCCAAGAATGCCAGCTAGTGGGGACACAAGATACTCCCGGGAAAGAGACTTTTGCTCTAGATCTCCCTACGAAGGTGAGGCAAGACCATCCGGTTCAGGAATGCCGTTCCTAAACCCTCCATATGAGGAAGAACCCAGATCCCTAGGTACAGGAACTCTGCCCCCAAGACCTAGTTATGGTGAAAGACCCAGAGAGACACCTCCCACTGCCCGAGTTGTGCTCCAACTTTAACCCCACAAGTATTACATGACAATTCCGTTGAAAGGATATTGGAGGACAGAGAACGAGAAGCACTAGCTAAGCAGAGAGCTGAAATAATTCAAAGGATTTCTCAGTTAAATGCAAGTCCTGAGTCTTTAACAATTCCGGTTACTAATGGACCAGTGGTTCCATTGTATGGGGATCGACAGGGAAGTCCAAGAACTCCAGTTATTACCCCAGTTTTAGCCCAACCGAGATCAGAGCCCTTAATTGTAGACGACTTAACAAGTGAATGTGAGTCTGAAGTGTCACTAATGGATCTGCCCATTAGGGAACCAGGAAAAAGGATGCAGAAAAGACATAATCCTTTCAATGCGAGGGAGATTCAAATGGAATCAACTTCGGGTACTAAGAGTGTCACGGTAGTAGCTCCTGAAGAAATTGAGAGATGGAGTCGAGAATTAGAAAAACAAACTCTTCAGTCGAAACCTCTAGATCTCTACAAACTGAGAGTAGAAATAGAAGAACTTATGGCAGGAAATGTAGGATTAGATCGATTAAATACCTACACAGAAGAAGAGCTGTTGTTTATCTGCAAGAGCCTTACTCGAAATGCCAGGGTACTCCATGAAAAACTAACTGACACTGCAGCTAGTATGGGAATAGATATCTCGAAATCAAAGCCTTTGCAAAAACCGTACAGAGCAGATTTCTCTGACAAGGATCTGGAAAACCTGAACATGTCAGGGAAGAAAGCACAGGTCAAAGAGTTATTGACAGTATTACAGAAATGGGGAGATGTGGACCGGTGGAAAGCCAGGTGGGCAAAGAAGAAAGAGGAGGCTAGATCCAAACAAGTGACTCCTCAGTTTGTGCTAAAAGAAGCTGATCAACCAGAGCAGTTATGTCCTATGCGTGAAGTGCCAGGTGGAAAATACGTACATGTTCCATGGTCCAGACAGGATATTGTGTCCTTTACAAATGATTTCCCAAAATTACGAGAGAAGCCTGTGGACTGGTACAGGCAGGTGGAAAGGTTTGTAAAGGTTCAAAAATGCCTGTGGAAAGATTTGGATGGGTTCTTTGACATCGTGGTTCCGGTAGACTTATGGGCCGAGTGTAAAATAGCCATAGCTTGGCCTAGTGAGGAGTACCCGAGGGACTCTAGAACAGGGGAACCCTCTAAAGAAGTGATGAGAAAATATGATCAAGTAATTCAACATTTGAAGCTAAAAGTGCCCGCAAAGGAAACTGATTGGACAAAAATAGATAGAACTACGCAGGAAAGGGACGAGACTGTGCACTCCTTTTATGAAAGACTGTTACAGGTGTTTAAAACATACAGCGGCATAGATAACATCGAGATGAAGGATATGACCCACTTCATTTACAGGTTTGTAAACGGTCTAAGACCCGAAATTTGTCAGTGGATCAAAGATAACAAAATCTGTTGGCAGTCAAAGAAAATAGACGAGGTCCTACGGTATGCAAAATACTGTGAGGACGAGATGGCAGATAAGAAAAAGGCCCTCAAGGAAAAGGTGATGTGGGGACAGGTAAAGCTCGCAGAACAACAGGAAAAGCAATTTAGAAAATTGAGTAAAGGTACCCAAAATCAAAGCCCTGGGGGTGGGGGAAAGCCAAAAGTAAAAATGAGCAGAGAAGAAGCTAAAAAGAAATTCCCCTGCCACCAGTGCGGGGAAATTGGACATTGGCGAGACGAGTGTCCGTATTTACAGCATGATAATACCCAAACCCCTGATTTAATTCCACAGACGCAGAATGAAAGACCAAGAAAGACCCATCAGCAGGTAAAAACAATCCAAGTGCCCCGAGCGCCAAAACCTAATTTTAAGGGAAAATCACCGCAGGGTGACGACATAGAAATCTGGGGAGGTAATGAGAACAGAAATGCAGCAACTTCGCAATATTTGTTAAATGACACTTTTCTCTGTGACGACGAGTACTGACGGGGCCTGAGAGGGGAGGACAAGGAGTGTGTACTTGGCGCCTCCTTGCCGGTAGACCAGTCAGGGCCATACATTGAAGGAAGGGTTGATGGAAATGATGTCACCTTTCTGTTGGACACTGGTGCTACCCGTTCTACTGTGAGAACAGCGGACGTTCCAAACCTACCCCTCTCGGGAGAAGCAATCCAGGTAGTAGGTGTATCTAATCAATTGATTAGTACCCCAGTTACTGAGCCCATGGAGATTACAATAGGGAACTTTAAAGAAATGCATAGATTTGTCCTTTGTGACACCAGTCCAGTAAACTTACTGGGACGTGATTTGTTGTGCAAAATGAACTGTACTATCTTTTGCACACCAAAGGGCGTTGAAATTCAGACCCCAGACGAAGATGGCATCTATAAGTTAATGTTAATCAGACCTGACTCAGAGATTAAACGAATGACTGTACAAGACTTACCCGGAGAACTTCAAAAGACAGTGAAATCAGAAGTGTGGGACTTTACTGGAAAGGATGTAGGATTAATGACAAATGTAGATCCCATACAAATAGCCATGAAAGAAAAAGCAGTTTATCCCAATACCAAGCCTTACAGAATGAGTGCCGGAGTTGCCATTGAAATACAGAAATTACAAGAAGCAAACATCATACAAGAAGTGATGAGCAGCCCTTGTAATTCTCCCATAATTGGAATCAAGAAACCTAGTGGCAAGTACAGAGTAGTGCAGGACCTGAGAAAGGTAAACAAGATCGTTGTTCCTTGCTGTCCTATTGTCCCGAACCCCGCAGTAATCCTGTATCAAATTCCTTGGGATGCTGAGTGGTTCACCGTGATTGACCTATATCATGCATTCTTTTCGATCCCATTGCATCCAGATAGCAAATTTATTTTCTCATTTGCTTTCAATAGTCATGTGTACGTTTGGAATAGGGTCCCCCAAGGGTACACAGAAAGCCCCTCTATCTTTAATCAGATCCTGAAAAAATGCCTCGAATCCCTAGTCTTACCTGGGAAGTCTGTTTTGGTACAATATATAGATGACCTTTTGCTGGCATCGAAAAGTCATAGAGATTGTGTGATTGACACCATTGCCTTGCTGAATCACCTAGGTGAAAAAGGACATAAAGTGGCCCCTGAAAAATTGCAGTTCTGTTCAAAATCAGTGAAATATCTGGGGCATCAGATAGAAAAAGGCATCAGAAAAGTCACTTCAGAAAGAGTCAGAATAATTCAAAAGATGCAGTTACCCCGTATTCAGAAAGAGATCAGAATGTTCCTTGGGGTTGTAGGTTACTGCAGGCAATGGATTGTGGGATTCGCAGTCCTAGCAAAGCCTTTGATAAATATGACCAAGAAAGGAGCAAAGGACCCAGTTGAATGAGATGATGAAAGCCTAACTGCATTCACTAAATTACGAGATTGCCTGTGTACAGCCCCTGCTTTAGGAATGCCTGACTATTCTAAGGAGTTTGCCCTGTTCTGTGACACACGAGACAATTGTGCATTGTCAGTCTTAACCCAGGAGCATGGGTTGATTAGACGCCCAGTGGCATATTTTTCTGCCACTTTGGATCCAGTGGCTGCTGGATTACCTGGGTGTCTGAAAGCGGTAGCTGCCACTTGCACGAGCTTAGAGCAGAGTGAATCCATTGTAATGGGACATCCTGTAACTGTGTATGTTCCACATGCAGTTGTAATTTTACTGACTCGAACAAAGACTCAGTATCTCACTCCTAGTCGGCTAACTAAATACGAGAGGATTTTCGTGGGTGCTGCGAATGTAGTTATTACTCGGTGTAATATACTGAACCCAGCCACCTTACTCCCTGACTCAATGGTTGTAGAAGACCAGGGAGAGAACGAGCATGATTGCATTGACCTGACAGAATTCAGTACTAAACCCCGCCCAGACATTAAGGAAACACCTTTGCCTGTACATGATGAGGAGTTCTTTGTGGATGGCTCATGTATGAGACACGAACTTGTAGGCCTAAGCGCTGCTTATGCTGTAGTCTCTTTGGACAGCATTAAAGAAGCATCGTGTTTATTTGGAGTAAAGTCTGCACAAGTAGCCGAATTGATAGCATTGATAAGAGCTTGCAAACTGGGAAAAGACAAAAAAATAACAGTGTATACTGACAGTCAGTACTGTTATGGGGTTGTGCATGACTTTGGCCAATTATGGCTACAAAGAGAATTCCTGACTTCATCAGGTACCCCCATTCGGAATGGAAGGATTGTACAAAATTTACTGGAGGCAATCCAATTACCAAAAGAATTAGCAGTGGTCAAATGTGTTGCCCATAAGAAGGGCCTTGACGCTGTATCTTTGGGAAATCATTTTGCTGATGAAGTGGCAAAACAATGTGCTAAAGACCGCATGTCCATAAATATTAAACTGGGAGGGACTGGAAACAGCTGCCAACTTATGGTGTTTGAAGAAGTGCCTACCTGGGATGAAGTGAGAGAATGGCAGCATGCTGTGCCTTGGGAAGAGAAAGAGAAGTGGAAGGAACTTGGTTGTCGACCAAGGAGTGAGGATGGTGTCATTGTGGGCCCAAAGGGTATGCCTGTGTTACCTAGACACCTGCTCTCCTCTATGGCAAGATTGATACATGGAAATTCACACACTGGTAGGGACGCCATGGTTCTGGTTTTCCAACAAACATGGTACAATCCGAAGTTCAGGAAGGTAGCAGAATCACTCTGCCAGAGGTGCTTAACATGTCAACAGTTTAACGCTGGTAAAAGAACAGTAGTTGAACTGGGAAAAATTGGAAAATGAGGGGGTCCCTTTGTAAGAATTCAGATTGACTTCATCACCATGCCTCGTTGTGAGGGAAAAAGGTATGTCCTTGTCATTGTCTGCCTGTTTTCAAAATGGGTGGAAGCTTACCCTGCCACACAGAATGATGCCATAACCGTAGCCAAACTGTTACTGAAAGAATTGATACCTAGGTTCGGGGTTCCAGTCACTATTGAATCAGATAGAGGCGGACATTTTCAGAATGAGATAATCGCTCAGCTCTGTAAAGCATTTGGAATTACACAAAAGCTGCACTGTGCACATCGTCCAGAGGCTTCTGGAGTAGTAGAGCAAATAAATGGCACTATAAAATCGAGATTAGCAAAAATGTGTGACTCTACTGGCATGAATTGGATTACTGCCTTGCTCTTGTTCTGATGGGACTCATAAGTATTCCAGACCGGAAAACAGGCCTGAGCCCCCATGAAATCCTAATGGGAAGAGTGATGAGACAAGCATGGGTACCAGGATACAAACTGTTAAGCATTACTGATGATTTGGTACTTGAATACTGCAAGCAACTGGGTGACCAAGTGCGTTCTATCTCTCGCCAGATTGGGGAAGACGCCGTCGCCAACTCGACAACTCCAGTTCACAAGTTGGTTCCTGGTGACTGGGTTAGAATCAAGAAGCATACTCGTTCAAGTTGCCTTGCACCGAGGTGGGGAGAAAAGCGCCAAATAATACTGGTGACCACGACAGCAGTGAAGTGTGCAGGCGTTCCCAAGTGGATCCATGCCAGCCATACACAGAAAGTAGTCCCAGACAAGGAACCTGGAGCTGAAGGTTGTCCAGCTGACCAGTCTGCAGTTGTTGGTCCTGAAGTAGCTGATGACGAACAACCGAGCACCAGCCAAGATGAATGGATACCAATAATCGACTTCACTGAAGACCCAATCAGAACAAGAGAGCGAACCCAAGAGGATAGAGAGTGGCCTAGAGAGGAAGAGATAGGCACAGGCGAAGACCCTCAGATCATTGAGATTCACATCAAATCTGAGGACGAAGAGGGAGGTCAGACAGGGACAAAACAAGTGATCGATACTCCTCCACTGACTCCTGAAATTGAAAAGGGACAGACTTGAACTTGCACAAAAGTTCGAGCAGAAGAAAATCAAGAGATCGAAGTGCTTGAACAGGATCAGATAGAATTAGAAGAACGTGTTCAGGACACAGAAACAGAGACACTCGAAAGCCAAAATCAAAATTCACCTGAACCAGGCCAGCTTAGTAACCAGGCAGAAGAAATAGATACAAGACCTGGGATTAGTCAGATAGGAAGGGAAGAGACAGAGACAGAAGTGCCACAAACAAACGAAAATAAGAGAGTATTAGAAGAAAGCCAAATCACAGTGCCAGCTAAAAGACTCAAGAAAAAGAAAAATATTGAACCGGGATTTATTAAGAAACTGAGACTGAGAATAAAAACAGTAGAAGAAAAACTTGCAGAAAGAAGAAAAAGTCCTCGAATTGCAGAACAAGCTGGAGAAAGCTCCAAAAGAAGGAGTGAACGAATAAAAAGACTGAACGAAAAATACCAAGATCCTGAATGGACATTTTTAATTTTGGAGGATTTTGAGGATCTTGATATAACTGACGAAAGTGACGGAGAACCGATTGCTGATCAGTCTACAGAAGAGGAAGACGAATTAACCTGAAGTTGCGCAGAGTAAGTTAACTGTGCAAAGTTATAGAGAGGGGTTGGGAAATCTTCTTCTGAACGAAAATGTCTGATTCAAACGTGAATGGAAGGCCTAGACGCAGTTGTTGCAAAACATGCTGCAAAGTATGTATATGTAGTGTAGCAATAGTGATAATAATTTGGATAGGACTAACAGTTTTCATTCCTTTTATGGTAAGCAAAAATACTAATATTGACCCTACTCAGACTATGACCACTGACACTGAAGAACTGACAACACGAAGTGTAGAAAGACGTGAAAAAGCACTCAGACAAACAAAACGAGACTTAGAAGCATCAAATGAGGAAGGACTACATTATCATGTAGTTAGAAACCAGACACAGTTAAATGTTTCCGCTAATCTTTTAGTGCACTATGTAGAAACTATGGAAATAGAAGACTGCTATGTCTGCATGAAGCTACCTACTTCTGTAGCTGAAGGCGTGACTTATCATCACCTACCTTTGACCTATGGAATTTCCTGTAGCATTTTAGCTAGTTTATTTTACAAAAGAGGACCGTTACACTATTACTATTCTAATTCAGACGTAATATTTTCTGAACTTCCTATACGTGGAAATCTGAATCCTGTACATACCAAAAGTGACGTTACACGTTATATGGGAGAATACTTTCTGACTATAGGTACCATAGACTTGAATGAAGCACACAGAGATAACTTGACCTGTTCATTACATGAACAAGAAAAAATATTTTTAAACATGGCAGAGAAAAGAAGGGAGAGTTTCCAAAGAAAAGCTAATGACAAAAGACAGAAAACTCCTAAATGGGCTGAAAACATGGAGGGCACCTCAAATGGTGGGAGTGGTCCTGCTTTGTTGCTGGATTTCGAAAGGAAAGGGAAACTTTGTCTTCATCGCGAGAAGACTAGTTATTATAATAACATTTTCATTCGTTCCAGTCAATGTGAACACAATTACAAGGTAATTGGAGGTTGGGGTTTCAAAAATGGGTCAGAACCTGTGTTTCCCGGAATTTATTATATATGTGGAAACAAGGCTTATTTCAAATTGCCGGATCACTGGTATGGAAGCTGCTACTTTGGCATTGTTTTCCCGAAAATATACCATGTGAAAGAAATTGCTGGAAGCAATGAAAATACTAATGGCTTAGTGCGTAATAGAAGAGAAAGCATAGGTGAAATAATGGGTAGTATTTTTAGTGCACTGATACCTGGAGTGGGAGTGGTTCTGAACACTCACAGAATTTGCAAATTATCCACAATAGTGGATGTGTTGTCTACTGACACAGCTCATGGATTTCTGCTGGTCAATACCGAAATGGTTGCGATCAGATCAATGATTTTGCAGAACAGACTTGCGCTGGACACCTTATTAGCAAAAGAGGGCGGAGTCTGCCCGATGCTGAAGGCGCAACATTGTTGCACTTACATACCGGACAAAAGTGTACAGATTAAAAAATATGTGAAAAACATTAGTAATTTGGGAAAAGAACTCAAACCATTGGAGGTTGACAGTGCCTGGAAGAGACTTGTAGATGGTCTCTCCAATGTAGGTCATTGGTTTGCCAATTTAGGTAGAAGTTTATTGTTTAAGGTGCTGATGCCAATTGGAGTGATAGGTCTCATCATTTTCCTCATATTCATCTGTTGCAAATGTCGCAAAAACACAAAGAAATACACGGTGGATAGAAGGGGTGTGAAACGGAGTGTAGATGAGCTTGAATTGGAAGAAATGAATAATCAGATTTACAAAAAGGTGAAAAATTCTCACCCTAGCAAAGATGTGAAAGAGAAATTGAATCGCTTGTTGGAAGAGATTGAGATGCATAAAGTGTGAAAAGTTGGCATCTGGTTCCATTTTTATTTGCGATGATAGTAAATATCATCAAAGAGGGGATTGATGAAGCAAGATTTCGCACATTACGCGACTTGCTGAAATCAAGAACCTCGATTCATGTATAACTCTGTAATCCAATTGTACGTCTTACTAATTTCCTTTATTTTTACTATATACATGTATCTTAGGGATGCTTGCCTATGTGTTTTACTAATACGATTAATTTGTGTCTTTAAAATGGCCGCCGTTTAGGATATTGCTTCTGCGCATGCGTTAGTCACACTCACGTGACATGACGTAGTTATAATTTTGGAGGGAAAGGGTGCGCATGCGTAATAGCCATAAGATGGCTGCTTGTGTAATAATGTGGTGAAGCTTGTGCAGATGCTCTCGTGTTATTATGTATTGTACCAATAAATAATTGCATAGTATATTTTTATAGTGATAATTCATAAGTATACAATCAGGATATGTAGTTTATAACATTTATTTCTATGTTTTAATTTGTTTTCGCTTACTTTTCATGTATCCTCGGTACGGAGGGTTGATGGGGTGCTTGGGAGTCCATTTTGGAGTGCAGTACTGCGCAGGACCAGAAGTAGCGAGGTGGCATTGACACAGCGCCAAGAGAGAGTCGCTGCCAAGACGTGCCTGGGAAGATGCACCTTCACCCAGCCAGAGAAACTAAAATGTGTTACATTACTTACAATGTATTCTTCCTATTGTATTCAGTGCGACTTCTCATGGGAACCCCAATCTTGCTAGGCGGTACCCAAGAATGTAAATTTAGGCTTGCAGTAGTCTGTTCTGATTGGTGTGTTAACCTAGCCTACTTTGGGACCAATCGAAATTGTGGATTCTGACACTTTGCAACATTGGGGGGTGGTACACTGACCCGAAAACAGTATATCTAGCCTAGGTTTAGCTATAGAATTTGTCCGACTTGTCTGAATAGCTGACCTGTCACTGACCCAACGCACTCAATAGGTGACTGAATTTACAGAGCGCTGCGGAGCACTCTGTCCGAAATTGACCATAGACTTTAAAGGTTTTACTAAACCTTAAGTGCTGGCGGAGCACTTTGCTGAGGAGTTCGCTGGCCCAATCGGGGTTCTGACTGATAGCTGCAGAGAGGGTGGAGCGCAGGCGTTGCTTCCGAACTGCGGGTGCTGGTCGTGCCTTGGTGGTCCTGTCCTGATCCTAATCTGGGTTTCCTGTCCTTTCCTGGGGTGTCCATTCTGCACCTGCTGTCCCATTGATGACTGCTATTCCTTGGGGTATTTCCTGTCCTTGACTGATCCGTGGCCAGGGTTGGTTTTCACACCATTCTAGGTAAATATATAGATAAGGCTGAGAACTCTATACTGCACCTTTCTATTTTCTGTCTTTCCTTCAATAAAGACATACCTTGCACATGTTATAATTTCCATGTTTTTCGCAAAATCTGAATGATCATTGCATTTTTCATTGCATGTTTCTATGTTACCCTACCTTTTAGAGCACAATTCTCTCCATACTGTTTATGAATTTAGATGTGGTTTATATTTTTCTCCTGAATTCTATTCTTGAAATAATAATGTTAGAATTATAGCGGTTTTCCACCTTTTACCCTTTCTATAGGTGTATAAGTTTCTAAATTCTCTCTCATGAAGTACGTCCAAATAGCATAGTTATAGTACATGCAATAAGTTTGCTCAGTTATAGATGTCCATTCTTGAGTTTCAGTTTAAGTCTACTTAGCGTGTTCCCTGTCACCCTATTTACAAACTAAAATGATTGCCCTTACACTTTTCTTGTATGGTTACGTGCTTTTTGTTATCTTGATTATTGATTGCCTTTTAACTGTAAGCCTAATACTCGCAGATACTGATTTCTAGATAAAACCTTTAAAACTTCTCAGTTGTCCGTGGTCATTTTATGAAAATCAAAGTTTATGAAGTTGGGTTTGTATTTTGCCTGCCTTTCATTTACAGCTAGCTCCCTGATCTATCGTGGTCATTAGGTACCCGTGACGGTGGATGGTAAGTCGGGTACACTAGAATACAATAGGAAGGAATCAGGGTTGCTGATGATAGATTTGTGAGGTCGCCTGATTAATGTATATGGTAAATTGAAATTTATGGGCCCGAGAACTATATGGTGAAATTATTGGTCGGGTGACCCACGATCTCTATCAATACTCCCTCCCTGAACATGCCAAACTACACAACCTATTTTTCCCATCCCGCCAATAACTCCAACATCTCCTATCCCCTGCCTCCCCGCCGCCATCTTTCTTGTTACTTCCCCATATCAAGCGACCCTACTAATTTCAACCGTTACAACGAGTACTGGAACATCCCATTGCAAAATCTGTACGAACCTTATTCGGGGTTGGACTTTAACGATTGACTTGTTTTCCCACTCTTAGACCCAAAGGCTAACCTAGATTGTACGGGTATTTCTTCTACCCCAGAAAAGGTTCCCCCTTATGGTGCAACATCAAATGACAAGCCAACGCATTGTGTTAACAGGAAGTATGATCTTTCTGGTGGGGCCCGGGGTAGAAAATTGGAAACAGAAGTGGTGGCTCAGGTTGTAGCGACTGTAGAGGCTGATGATAAGGTGATTGGCTGTAACGGGGGGTCGCTAAATGGTTGCGGGGAATCTGTGTTGGTAGTTTTTGGTGTGGCTGAAACTGATAAAAGGAGTGACGATATACCCCTACAGGACAGACGAAATATTAGGGGCACCTCTGATGATAATGTAGCTCCACTTTCACAGGATGTAGTACCTTCCCTTTCTAAGGCCAGTACTATTGTCTTGGCGGTTTCAAGCGGCACCAAGTTTGGTAGTTGGAACATAGCCGGGCTTGAGTCTCGAATGTGTAACACGGACTGGGTGGATTTTATTCAACAAGGTGATGTTTGGTCATTCCAGGAAACCTGGGCACTCTCATCGGTGTTCTTTGTTGGATATTTAAATTTTAGTAAACCAGCAATTAAAGGTCACAGAGGGCACGCTATGGGAGGCCTGACTACTTGGGTTCGCTAGTATGAGGGAGTAAGAGTGGAGGAGGTACCAATTGATAGCCCTGACATATTAATGGTTAGAATAAGATCCTATAAAGGCCTTGACATCTTGTTGATCAATATATATGTTAGGGGTATCCAGGGCAGAAGGGTTGCTCCAACCCTCCGCATTTTGGACGATTTCCTATCAGGTGCACTTGTAAACGGGTTCACGGTTGTATTGGGGGATCTCAATTTCTGTTTTGAACCCCTGAGTGTAGGTGATGGCTTACTCACTGAGGTTGAGGATATGACTTGGGGGATTCCTCAGCTTGAGTTAGCCCCGATTGGGAAATGGATGCAATCTGCTACATTTATTAAAGGGCTGTGCCTGGACCAGGGTTTGCGAGCATTAAATGGTAGAGTGCGATCTGATAGGATAGGTAGACATACCTTTAGCAACGGCAGACATAGTAGCCGTATAGAGTATATTTTAGTCGATGTAAAGATGTGGGCTGCAGTTGAGGACATGGTGGTCACGATCCGCCCGGAAAGTGATCATGATCCGCTGGTGATGGAATTAAGGGACCACAGTTTTCTTGGGACTGAGAGTTGTAACCTAAATGTCGTTCAGGATGAAGTCGTACTTAGTAACGACATGAGGAGGGTACGTTGGCCAAAAGTCTCTGTTAATGTTGAGGCACGCAAGGAGATTAGATCCTTGGTATCTAACTCACTGGAAGAAATTTCTAGTTGTGGGTCACAGGACGATATTAATGCAATAATCACTAATATCCACACTAGTCTATTTTTGGAGTTGAAAAAGCTGTTTGTGAAGACCATCTCCAAGCAGGGTAAGAGGGGGAAACTGAAAACTATATCCTGGTTTGATGAGGAGTGTCGTCGAACCCATGGGGAGCTGTTTAAATCAATAAAGCAAAAAAGTCATAGCCAAATTAGGTCTTGTAGGAAGGCATATAAAGATGCAAAGTACAAAGCCAAGTCCAACTGGGATGAGGAACGGTGGTTACTACTAACCGAAGCATGTAGCTTCCGGAATATGCGACAGTTCTGGCATTTATTAAAATGGGGCAAATCACAGGAAGATCGCCCAAGCCCTGCCTCGGTTGGTCAACAACAGTGGGTACGCTATTTTGAGGAACAATTTAGGAACTGTAGTAGTGCTCAGGATGACATTCCATGTCTTGTTCCGATCGCTCCTCTTAAATTCACGAGTTGTGAAGTCAAACATATTCTGCAATCTATTCCAAGGGGCAAGGCACCGGGCCCGGATTGTATTCCAGCTGATTTATTTCAGCAGGATCAGGATCTCTGGGTCCCCTACATAGTCTATCTGGCTAATGCTCTAGCCTCTGGCGCTAAGGTCCCCGAGTCCTGGTATGGGGCAGAAATCCTGCCAATCTAAAAGAAAGGCGATCGGTCGGTTCCCTCTAACTACCGGCCGATCAGCCGTATAGATGCAGTAAAAAAAATCACAGCCCGCCTTGTTCTTGGCAGGATTCAGGACTGGATTGGTGAGTTTAACATTCTTACACCACTCCAGGCCGGCTTTCGGTCCCATGTGAGCACTCTAGACCAGGCCTTTCGGTTCATTCTTCTCTACTGGAAGACCGTCATCCTAGGTAAAGGTATCCTTTACGCAGCCTTTGTGGACTTAAGGTCTGCATTTGACCTTGTCCCAAGGGCAAAGTTGTGGGACTGTTTAGCGAAGCTGGGTATGCCAGCCCCTCTTATACGCCTCTTGGTGAATCTACACGCCCAAACATTTGCACAAGTACGTTGGGGTAAACCATGGGAGGTAACAGATAGATTACCAGTCGCTAAAGGTGTAAGGCAAGGGTGTGTTTTAGCTCCTACCCTGTTTTCTTTATATATAAATGGGGTTACAAATTATTTTGCCAATCACCCTACTGATGCCCCGTCCCTGGCTGGAATGAAAATCCCCTTGCTCATGTTCGCAGACGACACCCTTTTAATATCTAAGACCAGACAGGGTCTTCAACAGGCCTTAACAAGGTTTGAATTGTTCTGCTGTGAGCATGAGCTCGAGGTAAATGTGTCAAAAACAAAATTTATGGTACTAAGAGGACACTCTCCGATCACAGCTAGGGTCACTATGGGTGGTACATCCCTGGAACAGACCTAACTGTTTACCTACCTTGGAGTTACGTTTAGCGAGACCCTTAGTTGGTCTCAACAGGTTGACCTATTGGCATTAAAGCATGCGCAGATAGGAGGAGGCTTGCTTAAAGAACATAAAAGCTCCTTTACCAGGCCTATGTCCCCTTTAATGAAGATCTATGGTACGAAAGTTCTACCATCTGTCTTGTATGGGGCGGAACTCTGGGGCTATAGTAACCTTGATCCCTTGAAAGCTGCCCAAAATAAATTTCTTAGGATGGCCATTGGCCTCCCACAGTCATCACCGCGGATCCCACTTCTGTATGACCTTGGGTGTCAGCCTGTGGAGGACAAGGCCAGATTGCGACCATTAGCATTCTGGCGACGCCTCTGGACAACTCCTGAACTTCAGCTTTATGCAAGAGCATGCATAGAGGTTAGGGATCTTCCTGGCTCCCCCAACATTGGTTGGTTTAAAGACTTAAGAACCACCCTGTGTGCCCTGGGGCAAGGAGAACTATGGTTAAACCCGGACACTGCAACCTTTCCCTCCAAGAAGGATTTGAAGTTACAGTATTGGGACTGGCTGGTAAATAATAGACATTCGGGATTGACATATAGTAACCTTACTGGGACATTTGTTGCTATGAAGGACTTTCCCTGTTTTGAAAAATACTGGGATGTTATAACTAAGCCCCTGGACCGCAAACTATATCACCAATATAGGTGCGGTTCTCTGCCTTTAAGGGAGTACACTAAAAAGTGGGGTAAGGGAGGCCCTGGGCATTGTCCTAGGTGTTCAGGACAGGGTGAAAGTGTAAACCATTTTGTTTTTGTTTGCCCGTTGAATACTGCCCCTAGACTAAAGTGGTTAAGCCCAGTTTGTAGAAACCTGGGAACACGCTCAGCAGCCAATGCTAGTAGGATATTAAAGACAGAACTGTCACCCATGATTGTAATTGGTGTAGCGAAATTCTTAGGCTGGGCCTGGATCCTAAGAGCAAGATTCATCAATTCGACTTAGGTTCCAGCCTAAAACCATAGGCTTTTCATTGACTATGTGTAAATGTGTTCCCACCAAATGTGCCCGGACTACTAAGGTTATTTGACTAAGGATATATTGTAACTTTTAAATGAATCGTCAATGAAGTTTTGCATAAATTATTTTATATGGTCTTAGATTGTTTTAATACTACTTTATTCCATTTTAGAAACTATACATGTATTTTAGCTATTGTAAATTGTGATGCATGTCTTTTATGATGTAACAATCGAATAAAGACTTCTTGAAATTGAAAATAATTGACTAAAATAGAAAATAAGTTTATTAAGGCACCTTTTAGACTCCCCGCAAGTTCACCTGTTACCCCATTGCGACTAGACCTAGCCCTCAACCCTATTCACCTAATAGTTTTGCTAAAACCTTTGTTATATTGGGTTAGATTATGGTCCACTCATGAACTGGCATTGTACAGAGACTCTGTAAAAGATCTGCTAGCTCTTAATAGAGACCACAGAACTCCATGGCTGAAGAATATCGAAGAAACATCATATAGAATAGGCATGAGTGAGCTATGTACCTCCGCTGAACTAATTGTCAAAGGATATGCATTAAGAGTAAAACATTTATATGGGGAGGAAGTCCCATTGCAAACGTGGGAAGCTCACCAGACCAACAGCCTAACAGACAGGTTTTTGAACCACAAGTGTGCACCAAGGTTCGAACTATACATGGACAGAATGTAACCATTCCAGTCTTGCCCAAATTGTCCCAATTTAGAGGAATCAGAGACCCACTTCATTTTTTTTTGCCCTATTTATATATCGGAATGTGCGAAAAAAATGGTTGTTAGCTGCATGTAAACTTATGGGAGTGAGGCACTACTGGCAAGCAACGAGACTCTTTAAAAGTGATACTAAAGAACTTTTAGCCTACGCGGTCTCCCGGTACTTGTAAAGTGTGTGGATACAAACAAAGAAGGCCCTAGCTAATCGTGAAACATGATAGATAAATTGAAAGAGTCAGCCCTAGCAGGATACTTAGGAAATGTTTTTATATGATTCTGTTTAGATTGCTATTTGCACACGTCCTTTTACATAATTATATGAATTTTCCCCTGATTGTTAGTTGCACCAGAGCATATGTTCTTATCATAGAGACTGATAGGTAATGCTCAATCTAAGACCAGCATCAATTAGTAAGCGGTTCAGTTATTAAGGGGAGCAGCTGGAACTCTATCTTAGTAACTTATAGCACTTTATAGTAATCACTAAATTGCACCTAAACTTATTGTTCTGCTTGGCCAAAAAATGTAAGCAGCTACTCCAATCTCTCTAGATTCATTTTTAGCATGGTTTTATAGTATGGTAACTGAACTATGATGTACTGTATATTGCACAAACTATTAATCTATTTATGAGTGATTCTGTCGTTTTAACCTTGATGTGTTTTATGGGCCGGGCCCGAAATAAATGTCACACATATATATATATATGAAAACCAAGTCTTCAATACCGCAAACTTCTGCAACAGATCAAGAGCACTAGTTGCTCGAAACGCGTCGCCTGAGAGGTAAATAAAATCTACCTTACTGCAGCCTGGGGTCCGTGTCTTCTGTTGCAGGAGTTTGCGGTATTGAAGACTTGGTTTTCATATATATATATATATATATATATATATATATATATATATATATATATATATATATTACCTACTGGCGATAGCCAGTAGGTATATATAGTTAGGATTTTTTTCCTATGGGATTTTTGAAAATTCTATGTCGAATAACTTTGGCGTTTGAGGACAGAATTGGCTGAAATTTTCAGGAAAATGGAACATTTTGTTTCTGAGCAGCCCCTGAAAATTTGGGGGGGTTTCGTCAAGGGGGGGCCGAGAAAAAAGGGGGGTCCCAAAACGTGTTTTTCCCATGCAATTTTCCATAGGGCGGTTGGCCTCACTTTTAGCCTGAACGGCTGAATGGATTTACACCAAACTTGGCAAAATTGTAGGGACTGGTAGCCCGATGTGCCTTTGCTATGTCTCAAGATATAGGCTCCAGTGGTTTTTACGAAAATTAACTTTGAAAAATATATATTGGGCTACATTGGGCTATATATATGTTGGAGCCCAAATGTAGCCCAATGTAGCCCAATGTAGCCCAATGTAGCCCAAAGATGGCCACCAGAGACACAAAAAAACAAATGTAGCCCAAATATCAGCCAGATGTAGCCCAACTATAGCCCAATGACAGAATGTCCCAGAGTGTTCTACAGAACAACTAGAGTGCTAACAGTCCTACTTATTACAAAGGTATGGCACACCTGAAGCCATCTTGATTGGAATAAAGTGGTAACTCTTAAAACATTTAATTTAAAAAGGAACAAAATGAGGGGGTTCATTTTGCCATAGAAAGTATGATTAGCGAATATATGACGAAATCCCGCATACCATCAGTCCGCAAAAAAAATCCTGCATGTACTATTAGGCCGCAAATTAAAATAACGAAAACTTTTAGAACGAATATGCCTTTAGCATACACTAAACAACTAAACTACCCTAAACCCTAAAACACTACCCCCAGCATGACCCTACACTACACAAACAGTACAACACTACCCTAAACCCTAAAACACTACCCCCAGCATGACCCTACACTACACAAACACTACAACACTACCCTAAACCCTAAAACACTGCCCCCAGCATGACCCTACACTACGCAAACACTACAACACTACCCAAAACCCTAAAACACTACACCCCAGCATGACCCTACACTACGCAAACACTACAACACTACCCAAAACCCTAAAACACTACACCCCAGCATGACCCTACACTACGCAAACACTACAACACTACCCTAAAACCTAAAACACTACCCGCAGCATGACCCTACACTACACAAACACTACAACACAACCCTAAACCCTAAAACACTACCCCCAGCATGAGCCTACACTACGCAAACACTACAACACAACCCTAAACCCTAAAACACTACCCCCAGCATGACCCTACACTACGCAAACACTACAACACTACCCAAAACCCTAAAACACTACACCCCAGCATGACCCTACACTACGCAAACACTACAACACTACCCTAAACCCTAAAACACTACCCCCAGCATGACCCTACACTACGCAAACACTACAACACTACCCTAAACCCTAAAACACTACCCCCAGCATGACCCTACACTACGCAAACACTACAACATTACCCTAAACCCTAAAACACTACCCCCAGCATGACCCTACACTACGCAAACACTACAACACTACCCTAAACCCTAAAACACTACCCCCAGCATGACCCTACACTACGCAAACACTACAACACTACCCTAAACCCTAAAACACTACCCCCAGCATGACCCTACACTACGCAAACACTACAACACTACCCAAAACCCTAAAACACTACCCCCAGCATGACCCTACACTAAGCAAACACTACAACACTACCCAAAACCCTAAAACACTACCCCCCAGCATGACCCTACACTACGCAAACACTACAACACTACCCAAAACCCTAAAACACTACCCCCAGCATGACCCTACACTATGCAAACACTACAACACTACCCAAAACCCTAAAACACTACCCCCAGCATGACCCTACACTACGCAAACACTACAACACTACCATAAACCCTAAAACACTACCCCCAGCATGACCCTACACTACGCAAACACTACAACACTACCCAAAACCCTAAAACACTACCCCCAGCATGACCCTACACTACGCAAACACTACAACACTACCCAAAACCCTAAAACACTACCCCCAGCATGACCCTACACTACGCAAACACTACAACACTACCCAAAACCCTAAAACACTACCCCCAGCATGACTCTACACTACGCAAACACTACAACACTACCCAAAACCCTAAAACACTACACCCCAGCATGACCCTACACTACGCAAACACTACAACACTACCCAAAACCCTAAAACACTACCCCCAGTATGACCTTACACTACGCAAACACTACAACACTACCCTAAACCCTAAAATACTACACCCCAGCATGACCCTACACTACGCAAACACTACAACACTACCCAAAACCCTAAAACACTACCCCCAGCATGACCCTACACTACGCAAACACTACAACACTATCCTAAACCCTAAAACACTACGCCCAGCATGACCCTACACTACGCAAACACTACAACACAACCCTAAACCCTAAAACACTACCCCCAGCATGACCCTACACTATGCAAACACTACAACACAACCCTAAACCCTAAAACACTACCCCCAGCATGACCCTACACTACGCAAACACTACAACACTACCCAAAACCCTAAAACACTACACCCCAGCATGACCCTACACTACGCAAACACTACAACACTACCCTAAACCCTAAAACACTACCCCCAGCATGACCCTACACTACGCAAACACTACAACACTACCCTAAACCCTAAAACACTACCCCCAGCATGACCCTACACTACGCAAACACTACAACATTACCCTAAACCCTAAAACACTACCCCCAGCATGACCCTACACTACGCAAACACTACAACACTACCCTAAACCCTAAAATACTACCCCCAGCATGACCCTACACTACGCAAACACTACAACACTACCCTAAACCCTAAAACACTACCCCCAGCATGACCCTACACTACGCAAACACTACAACACTACCCAAAACCCTAAAACACTACCCCCAGCATGACCCTACACTACGCAAACACTACAACACTACCCAAAACCCTAAAACACTACCCCCCAGCATGACCCTACACTACGCAAACACTACAACACTACCCAAAACCCTAAAACACTACCCCCAGCATGACCCTACACTATGCAAACACTACAACACTACCCAAAACCCTAAAACACTACCCCCAGCATGACCCTACACTACGCAAACACTACAACACTACCATAAACCCTAAAACACTACCCCCAGCATGACCCTACACTACGCAAACACTACAACACTACCCAAAACCCTAAAACACTACCCCCAGCATGACCCTACACTACGCAAACACTACAACACTACCCAAAACCCTAAAACACTACCCCCAGCATGACCCTACACTACGCAAACACTACAACACTACCCAAAACCCTAAAACACTACCCCCAGCATGACTCTACACTACCCAAACACTACAACACTACCCAAAACCATAAAACACTACACCCCAGCATGACCCTACACTACGCAAACACTACAACACTACCCAAAACCCTAAAACACTACCCCCAGTATGACCTTACACTACGCAAACACTACAACACTACCCTAAACCCTAAAATACTACACCCCAGCATGACCCTACACTACGCAAACACTACAACACTACCCAAAACCCTAAAACACTACCCCCAGCATGACCCTACACTACGCAAACACTACAACACTATCCTAAACCCTAAAACACTACGCCCAGCATGACCCTACACTACGCAAACACTACAACACAACCCTAAACCCTAAAACACTACCCCCAGCATGACCCTACACTACGCAAACACTACAACACTACCCTAAACCCTAAAACACTACCCCCAGCATGACCCTACACTACGCAAACACTACAACACAACCCTAAACCCTAAAACACTACCCCCAGCATGACCCTACACTAAACAACCACCACAACTCTACACTACACTAACACAACACTACACTACACAACACTACACTACACTACACAATCACTAACCCACGAAAAAATTAACACAAACCCACTTACCTCTCTCGTCATCGTGGTTTTCACAACGCAAATGCATTTACATACATGCCTTTAAAACGTAATTCTTTGTAAAGGCATGCGCGATAAATGCACATGCGTTTTGAAAAAATGCGGGATAATGGTATGCGAGGTCAATGACCTTGCGGGATAATGGTATGCGGACTGAAAGTCTGCGGGATAAAAAATGCGGGAAAATGGCTGCAAACCATGATTAGCAGCAGACTTCCCTGGTGAGCACTAGCTTTACTACAGTGATCTAATGAGCAACTAGAGTGCTAACATTCAGAATTTATGGCAAATGTGTGACACATCTGAATGCCTTCTTGATAGAACCAAAGTAAACAAGCATTGAAAATGCAATAGATCTCGCCCTCGTTTAAGTTAAAGCCATTCTGTTTGTAATGAGGTGGCTTTTAGCTTTGCTTTTATTAGTGTTTTTAAAACTTTCATGTAAATAACATGCATATGTATGCATATATGTATATGTATGCATGCATTTATATTTATATAGATATGCAGATTATATATGTTTATATATGTATATTACCTACTGGCGATAGCCAGTGGGTATATATAGTTAGGATTTTTTCTCTATGGGATTTCTGAAAATTCTATGTCTAATAACTTTGGCGTTTGTGGACGGAATTGGCTGAAATTTATCAGGAAAATGGCACATTTTGTTTCTGAGCAGCCCCTAAAAATTTGGGGGGGTTTCGTCAAGGGGGGGCCGAGAAAAAAGGGGGGTCCCAAAACGCGTTTTTCCCATTCATTTTTCCATAGGGCGGTTGGACTCACTTTTAGCTCGAACGGCTGAATAGATTTACATGAAACTTGGCAAAATTGTAGATATGGTTTGCCCGACGTGCCTTTGCTATGTCTCAATATATGTGCTCCAGTGGATTTTGAGAAATTAACGTTTAAAAAAATATATATATCTGTGACAGCGCTCCGGTTAGCGCCCCGGTTCGCGTACCTGACGCGTAACGGAACTTCGCGAAGCAAAGCTGATTGGCTCTCCGGTGCCTGTCAACATTCTAAACAGTCCGGAGCGGCCGCCATCTTGTCTCTCGGTACGATCGAGAGACAAGATGTGGTGAAAAACGAAGGGGGAAATGAAGGAAAGGGGGCAAGGTAGACCACTCCTGACCCCCTAGGATTGATGAGGGGGATATTAAAGTGCCCCGTGGGGCAAAAAAGTAAAAAAAAATATTTTTTGCGATTTTACGCCGTAGAGGCGCGTCCCTGTACGCGAACCGGGCAGCTTACCGGGCAGCTAACCGGGCAGCTAACCGGCAGCGTAGCTGTCAACATTGTAAACAGTCCGGAGCGGCCGCCATCTTGTCTCTCGGTAGGTTCGAGAGACAAGATGTGGTGAAAAAAGAAGGGGGAATTGAAGGAAAGGGGGCAAGGTAAACCCCTCCTGACCGCCTAGGATTGATGAGGGGGATATTAAAGTCCCCCGTGATTTTTCGCGGTAGGGGCGCTTCCCGCTACGCGAACCGGGCAGCTAACCGGCAGCGTAACGGGAGTCTGCCATCTTGTGTTTTTGGAGCGTCCGGTTCGCGTACCGGGTAGCGTCCCGGTAAGCGTAACAAGGGGAAAACCAAGAGAAACAGTAAAAAAAAAATTAAGGGAATAGATTTCCAGCAAACTTGGCAAAATTGTAGGGACTGTTTGTTTGATGTGCCTTTGCAAGGCCTCAAGATATGTGCACGTGTGGATTTTGTCTAATTAAGGTTAAGAAAAATATATATATCTGTAAGCCTGCTCCGGCACGCTTACGTTACGGGTTTTGTTTGCGCTGCAGAGCCGATACGTCACGGTTATGCGACGCGTCATGAGGCGTCTCACGTGGCTACGTGATACGTCACGTAATAAAGAATATATTTTACAGCTATAGATATTAGCTTTTAAAAAACCAATGAAATTCACTGAAAATACCATAGGTTATAGACCATATATAGTTAGGAATTTGCATTTACAAAACCTTGAAAATTCACTGAAAAAACCATAGGTTAGAGACCATATATAGTTAGCTGGACATTTTATTGACATAAAACCAATGAAATTCCATATATAGTTAGTTGCACTAACTATATATCGCGCACCCGCAATCCACTGCTGATGATGTCACATATTACATCATTCATGACATGGTCAGTGACATCACTGATGACATCTCAAATGACATCACTGATGACATCTCAAATGACATCACTGATGACATCATGACACACCAATACCAGTTACTACATACGCACTCACTGATTCCTACGTCTACACACACATTCACTCATTCACCCATACAATCACTCATACATACAGTCACTCATTATTACAACACTATCATATGCACTCATACACCTATGCAGACACTCACACACTGCCACTCATCCATGGAGTTACTCACACACCTAGTCAGTCCTGTAAAGAATCAATCACACTTCCATTTCCTCATCTATACAGTTAAACACAGAACACCATACTTCAGTGACATCACTGATGACATCACTGATGACATCTCAAATGATATCACTGATGACATCTCAAATGACATCACTGATGACATCATGACACACCAATACCAGTTACTACATACGCACTCACTGATTCCTACGTCTACACACACATTCACTCATTCACCCATACAATCACTCATTATTACAACACTATCATATGCACTCATGCACCTAGTCAGTCCTGTGAAGAATCAATCACACTTCGATTTCCTCATCTATACAGTTAAACACAGAACACCATACTTTTCACACATATACTAACACATACTTACTCTCTTATACAATCACTGATACAAGTACACATTGATATGCACAGAGTCACACACCTCCCAGCCAGCCACACACACACACTCAGTCTTCCATACATCCACTCATTCTTCAATATGTAAAACATATTTAAACTTTACAAAAACACACAGACACTAGATGATGTCATCAGTGATGTCATTTGAGATGTCATCAGTGATGTCATCAGTGATGTCATTTGAGATGTCATCAGTGATGTCACTGACCATGTCATGAATGATGTAATATGTGATATCATCAGCAGTGGATTGCGGGTGCGCGATAAATAGTTAGTGCAACTAACTACATATGGAATTTCATTGGTTTTATGTCAATAAAATGTCCAGCTAACTATATATGGTCTCTAACCTATGGTTTTTTCAGTGAATATATATATATATATATATATATGTAACGCAAATGCCTGAGCATTTAAGGGGCACACTGCGGGGCTCTGCCTTGCGGGCTTGTTCGTTCCAGCACACGTCTTCACACTGCATATTGTTTCTTGCCCGACGCGTTTCTGGGGGAACCTCCCCCCCTCCTCAGGGGCTGCTTCCATCAGACGCTCGAACGTGCATCAAATGTTTTCTTGACGTTTTGTTAGCACAAGTCTCAAGGTAGGCGTGTCATATCATCTTGCGTCATACCCAGCATTGTGGGACTTGTAGTCACTGTGATGATGCACATGTTTGTGTAAACTTCTTAGTGAAGTCGAGGGTCTGGGATCCATCTTGCTTTAAATTATTTCCTATAGTAGGCTGCCTGTGTGTTTTGGTGTGCTGCATATATCATAACGAGTCCTGCGCTCATACTGCTTCCAAGTAGTTCGGAAACCCGAGCTTCATCCAGCCGCTCGTTAGTTCCGATTGGCCGGCGATGGTGCTCCCTCCACGGCCAGGCTGCCGTGTTGTAACATGTAACGCAAATGCCTGAGCATTTAAGGGGCACACTGCGGGGCTCTGCCTTGCGGGCTTGTTCGTTCCAGCACACGTCTTCACACTGCATATTGTTTCTTGCCCGACGCGTTTCTGGGGGAACCTCCCCCCCTCCTCAGGGGCTGCTTCCATCAGACGCTCGAACGTGCATCAAATGTTTTCTTGACGTTTTGTTAGCACAAGTCTCAAGGTAGGCGTGTCATATCATCTTGCGTCATACCCAGCATTGTGGGACTTGTAGTCACTGTGATGATGCACATGTTTGTGTAAACTTCTTAGTGAAGTCGAGGGTCTGGGATCCATCTTGCTTTAAATTATTTCCTATAGTAGGCTGCCTGTGTGTTTTGGTGTGCTGCATATATCATAACGAGTCCTGCGCTCATACTGCTTCCAAGTAGTTCGGAAACCCGAGCTTCATCCAGCCGCTCGTTAGTTCCGATTGGCCGGCGATGGTGCTCCCTCCACGGCCAGGCTGCCGTGTTGTAACATGTAACGCAAATGCCTGAGCATTTAAGGGGCACACTGCGGGGCTCTGCCTTGCGGGCTTGTTCGTTCCAGCACACGTCTTCACACTGCATATTGTTTCTTGCCCGACGCGTTTCTGGGGGAACCTCCCCCCCTCCTCAGGGGCTGCTTCCATCAGACGCTCGAACGTGCATCAAATGTTTTCTTGACGTTTTGTTAGCACAAGTCTCAAGGTAGGCGTGTCATATCATCTTGCGTCATACCCAGCATTGTGGGACTTGTAGTCACTGTGATGATGCACATGTTTGTGTAAACTTCTTAGTGAAGTCGAGGGTCTGGGATCCATCTTGCTTTAAATTATTTCCTATAGTAGGCTGCCTGTGTGTTTTGGTGTGCTGCATATATCATAACGAGTCCTGCGCTCATACTGCTTCCAAGTAGTTCGGAAACCCGAGCTTCATCCAGCCGCTCGTTAGTTCCGATTGGCCGGCGATGGTGCTCCCTCCACGGCCAGGCTGCCGTGTTGTAACATGTAACGCAAATGCCTGAGCATTTAAGGGGCACACTGCGGGGCTCTGCCTTGCGGGCTTGTTCGTTCCAGCACACGTCTTCACACTGCATATTGTTTCTTGCCCGACGCGTTTCTGGGGGAACCTCCCCCCCTCCTCAGGGGCTGCTTCCATCAGACGCTCGAACGTGCATCAAATGTTTTCTTGACGTTTTGTTAGCACAAGTCTCAAGGTAGGCGTGTCATATCATCTTGCGTCATACCCAGCATTGTGGGACTTGTAGTCACTGTGATGATGCACATGTTTGTGTAAACTTCTTAGTGAAGTCGAGGGTCTGGGATCCATCTTGCTTTAAATTATTTCCTATAGTAGGCTGCCTGTGTGTTTTGGTGTGCTGCATATATCATAACGAGTCCTGCGCTCATACTGCTTCCAAGTAGTTCGGAAACCCGAGCTTCATCCAGCCGCTCGTTAGTTCCGATTGGCCGGCGATGGTGCTCCCTCCACGGCCAGGCTGCCGTGTTGTAACATGTAACGCAAATGCCTGAGCATTTAAGGGGCACACTGCGGGGCTCTGCCTTGCGGGCTTGTTCGTTCCAGCACACGTCTTCACACTGCATATTGTTTCTTGCCCGACGCGTTTCTGGGGGAACCTCCCCCCCTCCTCAGGGGCTGCTTCCATCAGACGCTCGAACGTGCATCAAATGTTTTCTTGACGTTTTGTTAGCACAAGTCTCAAGGTAGGCGTGTCATATCATCTTGCGTCATACCCAGCATTGTGGGACTTGTAGTCACTGTGATGATGCACATGTTTGTGTAAACTTCTTAGTGAAGTCGAGGGTCTGGGATCCATCTTGCTTTAAATTATTTCCTATAGTAGGCTGCCTGTGTGTTTTGGTGTGCTGCATATATCATAACGAGTCCTGCGCTCATACTGCTTCCAAGTAGTTCGGAAACCCGAGCTTCATCCAGCCGCTCGTTAGTTCCGATTGGCCGGCGATGGTGCTCCCTCCACGGCCAGGCTGCCGTGTTGTAACATGTAACGCAAATGCCTGAGCATTTAAGGGGCACACTGCGGGGCTCTGCCTTGCGGGCTTGTTCGTTCCAGCACACGTCTTCACACTATATATATATATATATATATATATATATATATATATATATATATATATTACCTACTGGCGGTCGCCAGTAGGTATATATAGTTAGGATTTTTTCTCTATGGGATTTTTGAAAATTCTATGTCTAATAACTTTGGCGTTTGTGGACGGAATTGGCTGAAATTTTCAGAAAAATGGCACATTTTGTTTCTGAGCAGCCCTTGAAAATTTGGAGGGGGTTCGTCAAGGGGGGGCCGAGAAAAAAGGGGGTCCCAAAACGTGTTTTTAGCATTGAGTTTTCCATAGGGCGGTTGGCCTCACTTTTAGCCCGAACGGCTGAATGGATTTGCACGAAACTTGGCAAAATTGTAGGGACTGGTAGCCCGATGTGCCTTTGCTAGGTCTCAATATATGTGCTCCAGTGGATTTTGAGAAATTAACATTCAAAAAAAGATATATATCTGTAACAGCGGACCGGGCAGCGCTCCGGTTCGCGGACTTTTCGCGGTACGGAGCTTTGTGAAGCGAAGCTGATTGGTTCTCCGGCGTCTGTGAACATTCCAAACAGCCCGTAGCGGCCGCCATCTTGTCTCTCGGTAGGATCGAGAGACAAGAGGAGGGCAAAGCGAAGGGGCAAATGACCATAAGGGGGCATAGTAGATCCTCGCTGACCCCCTAGGTTTGATGTGGAGGTTTTAAAAGGGCCCCGCGGGGCAAAAAAAAAAATAATACTAATAATCGAACGGCTGAATGGATTTGCACGAAACTTGGTAAAATATTAGGGACTGGTAGCCCGATGTGCCTTTGCTAGGTCTCAATATATGTGCTCCAGTGGATTTTGAGAAATTAACGTTCAAAAAAAGATATATATCTGTAACAGCTCTCCGCTTCGCGTAACGGAGGTTTGCGAAGCTGATTGGTTCTCCGGCGTCTGTAAACATTGCAAACAGTCCGTAGCGGCCGCCATCTTGTCCCTCGGTAGGATCGAGAGACAAGAGGAGGCCAAAGCGAAGGGGCAAATGACCATAAGGGGGCATAGTAGATCCTCCTTGACCTCTTAGGTTTGATGTGGAGGTTTTAAAAGGGCCCCGCGGGGCAAAAAAAAAAATAATAATAATAATCCAACGGCTGAATGGATTTGCACGAAACTTGCAAAATTGTAGGGACTGGTAGCTCGATGTGCCTTTGCTAGGTCTCAATATATGTGCTTCAGTGGATTTTGAGAAATTAACGTTCAAAAACAAGATATATATCTGTAACAGCGCTCCGCTTCGCGGAGATAAAATTATATCTGTATTACCTAGCTGTTGCTAACACCAGTTAGCGACGGCTAGTAGGAGATAGCGACCATCTTGGGCCCCACTTTGCATGTGAGTGATATTTATCACTAATGACATGCAAAGTGGGCATGCCAAGATGTTAGCGACTGGAAACAGTCGCTAACATCGCTATCTCCTATTATCAACTTTTGGAAATATTCGCGATAAGCGCGAATATCTCCAAAAGCTAGCACCTGCCCTGAGCAGTTCTTAGCCATGTTATCCAATGGGAGGTGGATAACATGGCTAAGAGCATTAGCTCGGTAATGCATGAATATCGCTGAGTTTTCAGCGATATTAATGCATTGCGGTCGTTTTTTATCGTATTTGCGATAAACCTTGATAATAGCAAGGTTTATCTGCGATAATTTCTGACGATGCTTAGCGGTAAAAAAATCGTTGCTAAGCATCGTTAGGGATAAATATCGCTTAACTTTTGTAATATGCCCCAACGTCTGTTAACGTTCGATTCGAAGGAAATCAGGAAGTGTTGAAAAACATTGTCTGCGCCATCTTGCCTTTTTTCAAATGTCACACTCTTGTCGTGCACGGCAGTCATTTTAGATGCCTTGACCAGACCCACTCTGTGCACGCTGTCGATCCTTAGCATGGCTCCCCACCCTCGCAAGCATCTCCCCCAGGCAGTGGTCACCCCCGCTCTCTGTCTTATGCATGGGTAATAAACCACCCCCCATCTGCGCTGCTCTTCCCTGAGAATCACACCCTGTGCCCGCCCGACACCTCCCTTTCACCCTATTCACTACCGCACCCTCTGACACTCCTTTTCCTCTGTGTCCGATTGTCCAGGCCGGTCCTAGGGTATCAGCTAGCCCTGCAGATGTAGTTTATGGCCCCAGCTGTAAAGAATCACCCCTCTTCAAAGGAGTTATAGTAGATCAAGGCCCACACTCGATGAGATCCATCACAGCAGACGCGTTCCTATTATCTGAAAACCATCCTGTATTGTGATTGGGGAGGGGACCGAGCCTGAAGCGGAAGATTCCAGGGATGACTCTTTGTACATCAAAGTTTTTACAATTATGTGTCACATTAAAAATATATAGCACTCCAACAAAGTAGTAAGATTATAAAACTTTAATAACTTATAAATATATACAAGAAAACAAAAACAGTAATAACATATAAACATTTTTAGGGAAAAACAACGAAGTAGCGGTCGGCTGTGCGAATAGTCCCAACGCAGCACAACGTCCAGATTTCTGGCGTGGGGCGTCGCGGGGGGTGGGTCATCAGTAGCAAACTGTTGTGCGAATAGTTCCAAGGCAGCAGAACGATGGCACCAAGGTGATGTCCAGTAAGTTGCCTCACTGGTTTTGGTATCCTACAATGCTGCTCCGAATAACGGCGTGGGGCGCCCCGGGGGAGGCGGCGTGAACGGGCCTCTCCAGGTGGAGTCTCGTCTGTTGTAGTGGGGCGCCCCTTTACCGTTTCAGTTGCCATTCCGTCCGCTTTTGGTTCACTATGTCAAAAGCCGCAATTCAGCTGAGTTGCGCCCACTCTTGCGGTGCAGCGATAGGCGGCTGTCACAGGACTCTGAAAATGGCGGCAGGCTGTTTCCTTTTTGGGCCTGGTCCACTGAAATGGCCCTGGGACACCTTGGAAATCGGACGCTTGTCTGCTAGGTCTTGGACCCCATTCTCGAAAGCGTCCCCTCCGCCTTGAGGATTCATCAAAAGTTTTGGGGGCCCCCGACTCCTGTAGGCTTCTGGTGGGGAGCGGCTGCCATGATTGCTCGCGGAATGACCACGACGGAGCTACGAGATGGTGGTGCTCTCATGCTGACGCCAGCTTCAGTCTGAAACATCCAGAAACAAGGTGGGGCTTTCATCGTTTGGGAAAAAAAAAAGTTTTCATCCAATGAAAAGTGTTGTTTTTAGGTCATATGATCAAGCCTTCCATCATTAGGAAACCAAAAGTAAAATGAACCAATGAAAAGTTTTATAAACAAGTCACATGACCTGTTATGCGGCATAGGGTATAAAATGCGGAGAAAATACGTTGGCACGTGAGGCGGCGTCAGTAGCGGACCGATGTGCGAATAGGCCGAAGGCAACACAGCGCGCCAAGATCCGGATGGCACCGAGGTGGTGTCCAGCAAGTTGCAGCACTGGTGTGGCCATCCTACAATGCTGAAAGTCGGCGTGGGGCGCCCCGTTGGCCTGTGAGTTTGCGTCAGTAGCGGACCGATGTGCGAATAGGCCGAAGGCAGCACAACGCGCCAAGATCCGGATGGCACCGAGGTGGTGTCTAGTAAGTTGCCGCACTGGTGTGGCCATCCTACAATGTTGAAAGTCGGCGTGGGGCGCCCCGTTGGCCTGTGAGATGGCATCAGTAGCGGACCGATGTGCGAATGGGGCCAAAGGCAGCGCAACAATATTTTCTGACTAGAAGACACCACAAGGCGCTGAGATGCCAAGATTCGGATGGCACCGAGGTGGTGTCTAGCAAGTTGTGGTACTGGTGTGGCCATCCTACAATGGTAAAAGTCGGCGTGGGGCGCCCTGTTGGCCTGTGAGATGGTGTCAGTTGCGGACCGATGTGCGAATGGGGCCAAAGGCAGCGCAACAATATTTTCTGTATGGAAGATACCACTAGGCGTTGAGATGCCAAGATCCGGATGGCACCGAGGTGATGTCTAGCAAGTTGCTGTACTGGTGTGGTCATCCTACAATGCTGAAACTCGGCGTGGGGCGCCCCATTAGCCTGTGAGATGGCGTCAGTAGCGGGCCGATGTGTGAATAGGCCGGAACCAGCACAAGGCGCCAAGATCCGGATGTCACCGTGGTGGTTTCATAGTTGAGAGGCACTTCATCTGCAGTGGGGCGCCGAGATCCGGATGGCACCGAGGTGATGTCTAGCAAGTTGCTGTACTGGTGTGGTCATCCTACAATGCTGAAACTCGGCGTGGGGCGCCCCATTAGCCTGTGAGATGGCGTCAGTAGCGGACCGATGTGTGAATGGGGCAAAGGTAGCGCAAGAATATTTTCTGAAGAGGAGACACCACAAGGCGCTGAGATTCGGTTACCACCGAGGTGATGTCTAGCAAGTTGCCGCACTGGTGTGGCCATCCTATAATACTGCTCCGAATAACGGCGTGGGGTGCCCGAAGGGGGGGGGGGAGGCGGCGTGAACGGGCCTTCCTAGGTGGAGGCTCGTCTGCTGTAGTGGGGCGCCCCTTTACCGTTTCAGTTGCCATTCAGTTTCGGCTGCTCTTGATGCTACAGCGACAGGCGGCTGCAACAGGACTCTCAAAATGGCGGCCTGTTCTTTGGATTTGGGCCTGGTCCACTAAAATCGCCCTGGGACACCTTAGAACTCGGACGCTCGATTTTTTTTTCCTTTCCTGTACATGCAAAAAAAGGTAAATGCCCGGTACGTTACACGCTTCATCTGCCACGATGAACTCTCCAGAGGAACCGAAAAAAAATATAGTTATGGTAACTATACCATGCATCGTCATATGGAGAGGTGGCACCAATTAATTATAGTGCTGCATAAAAGAGAGATTTGGAGGAGAACCCCTGACCTGCTAGTACATTCATCAAAGAAGTGGCACTGACAGCATCAGAGGCAAGGGAAACGGTCCCAAATATTTAGAAGAACTTTGGAAAGATTAAAATGACATGTTTAGATTGTGGCAAATTAATTTCATGTGGACAGATGAGTGTTACTCTAATAAATACAGCATATGAACATCATCATAGTCGATGGTTGGTAGAGACATTTTGACTATATCCTGGACCTGCCCGTCCTCGCCCAAAATGGCGCCGGAATAAATGGGACTCGTAACTCCTTGTTGTGTACTGGTTGCAGAACCTTGAAATCACGAGATACGTATGCAGTTTTGAAGCACATGGCGGGCGGGGACGAGAATTGATTGAATATTTCGACATCCCTATTGATATTAAGTTCTGATGTGTTATTGATTACTGTACTATTGAAAGTTCGAATTAACGTCACCCATGGTACTTGCCCGCAAATGTATATCTAGATAATTTTATTGTAACTGGCCCTGTCGTATTTTAATTATAAAATGTACGTCCACCGATTCCGTAACTGTTAGACACCTTAGTTCTTGCAACCTAATGGCCCGCCCGTTACGTTCCTCTACAGTGTAAATGTCTACTCATCATATACGATTACAGTTTGCTCCGTGGCCGGCCCACGTGGTTATAGGCTCGTATTTGTATAATGAAATTTTCACAATAAAGGTTTTTAAAAGAAAACATGGTAGTAGTATATACATTGGTAAAGTTTTTAATAATAGTCACTGTTTTAGAATCATTAAAAGGCAAGTGAAATAAAGCAGACCAATTACATGAAGGGTAAAAGGTATAATTCGAAGGAACGCAGTAAAGATAAATGGTCAAGGGCTGTTGTGTTTTCTACTCCTGCAACATAAAGTGATCGATAAGAATCTCATATTCAGGCGTATCGGCGACTAAGACAGCAGGTCGACCCTCTTTTGCTCAACGGCTCCGTCATGGGACGAAGAAACGCTCTTTTTCTCGAAAAAAGAATATATTTTACTTGCAGGACAGTTGTAAATTTTCCGGGAAAGTACATTAGCCTGGAACATTATAACATATATTTAAGAAAAAATAATGTTCGGAAGTAATAAAAAGCGTAATTTTTAGGTCATATGACCAAGCCTTTCATCATTAGAATAAGAAAAGTAAAATGAACCAATGAAAAGTTTTATTAACAAGTCACATGACTTGTTATGCTTACGTTACGCGCTGCGCGCCCCGGATGACTTCCGGATGCGCTAACGCGGCGCGTCATATGACGCATTACGCGACAACGCAGGTCCAGAATATAGTCAAAATGTCTCCACCAACCAGCGGTCGGAACACAACCCCTTTCAGCAGGCTAAATAGTTCTGTTAAATGACAACAGAAGGGACAGGCAACAAGAACCATCAGTCAAAGAGGGGAGGGCTAGTTCTTCTCTACCGGGTTACATTGGGGCGCTACCGGAACTGATCGAATTGGTAGTCTACAGTGTTTCTGGATGTTTCAGACTGAAGCTGGGGTTAGCATGAGAGCAGCACCATTTCGTAGCTCCGTCGTGGCCATTCCGCAACCAATCATGGCAGCCGCTCTTTATCGTTATTTTGGGCGGGGTGGGTGGCGGAGCCGAGCTGTTTTGCAGCCATCATTGTGTGGAGTTCAGTTCATCTCACTAGTTTTGTATTTGTCATGAGGGGTTGTTCCTAATGTTTCTATTTTAGCGAGGTCAAAAAGAGATCCCATTAGTGGCCTACTGATTTTGCTCGATTCCTTTTCTTTTTTTTTTACACGATTTTTCGTTATCTGCAAAGACTAAACAGAGTATTGCGACTCTGTGTTTGTTTGTAAATAGAGAATGAACCAAAGAGAACCAATTCTAAAACAGTAAATACTTGGATAACAATCAATCAAATGGAGAGAGAAGCAGGCACGACGTATTACAACGGGGGCAAAGGCCTGCGTTAACTACCCTTCACTATGTGCAAAGAGAGAGTACTCCTAATAGAAATGAGGGGGGGGGGCACCATTCAAAGCAGATCAGTGTGCATAAACACGAAAATGTTTTCACTTACCACGTACTTGACATTCGACAGCTTATGATATTTGCTATTAAAAAACCATTGAAATTCACTGAAAAAACCATAGGTTATAGACCATATATAGTTAGGAATTAGCATTTACAAAACCTTGAAAATTCACTGAAAAAACCATAGGTTATAGACCATATATAGTTAGGAATTAGCATTTAAAAAACGTTATTTTACTCACACAAAACCATTGAAATTCCATATATAGTTAGTTGCACTAACTATATATCGCGCACCCGCAATCCACTGCTGATGATGTCACATATTACATCATTCATGACATGGTCAGTGACATCACTGATGACATCACTGATGACATCTCAAATGACATCACTGATGACATCACTGATGACATCTCATTTGACATCAATGACCACATCACTGATGATATCATTCATGTGACAATACAATGCATCTCCTCACATTTTAATATAACCTCTGTTTCACCCAGTGTTAAATACAGAGTATAATTTTTGAAACCATTGACACACCAATACTAGTTACTACATACGTACTCACTGATTCCTACGTCTACACACACATTCACTCATTCACCCATACAATCATTCATACATACAATCACTCATCTTTACAACACTATCATATGCACTCATACACCTATACAGACACTCACACTCTGCCACTCATCCATGGAGTTACTCACACACCTAGTCAGTCCTGTAAAGAATCAATCACACTTCCATTTTCTTGTCTATACAGTTAAACATAGAGCACCTTACATTTTCAAACATATACTAACACATACTTACTTTCTTATACAATCATTGATACAAGTACACATTGATCTGCACAGAGTCACACACCTCCCAGCCAGCCACACATACACTCAGTCTCCCATACAAATACTTGGACAATCAATCAATAACCCATATAGTTAATCATATAGCTACTGATCAACACATGCAGCAGTTTACAGAACAACAGACATAATGATGCACAAATTAAGACAGTTTAGTCACTAACCCATGCACTCAGTGAGACACATTTAATCACTCACTCATACATTCAGTCATGCACCTACTAAATCCTTCGTCCAGACACTTATACATCTACTCATTCTTCAATATGTAAAACATATTTAAACTTTACAGAAGCACACAGTCACTGGATGATGTCATCAGTGATCTCATCAGTGATGTCATTTGAGATGTCATCAGTGATGTCATCAGTGATGTCACTGACCATGTCATGAATGATGTAATATGTGACATCATCAGCAGTGGATTGCGGGTGCGCGATATATAGTTAGTGCAACTAACTATATATGGAATTTCAATGGTTTTGTGTGAGTAAAATAAGGTTTTTTAAATGCTAATTCCTAACTATATATGGTCTATAACCTATGGTTTTTTCAGTGAATATATATATATATATATATATATATATATATATATATATTCACTGAAAAAACCATAGGTTATAGACCATATATAGTTAGGAATTAGCATTTAAAAAACCTTATTTTACTCACACAAAACCATTGAAATTCCATATATAGTTAGTTGCACTAACTATATATCGCGCACCCGCAATCCACTGCTGATCATGTCACATATTACATCATTCATGACATGGTCAGTGACATCACTGATGACATCACTGATGACATCTCAAATGACATCACTGATGACATCACTGATGACATCTCATTTGACATCATTCTTGTGCTAATACGATAAACCTCTTCAGACTCTAATATAACCTTAGATACACTCAGTGTATACAGACACTCACACACTGTCACTCATCCATGGAGTTACTCACACACCTAGTCAGTCATGCAAAGAAACAATCTCACCTCCATTTCCTTAACTATACAGTTATACACACCTTACTTATTCAAGCATATACTAACACATATTTACTCTCTTACACAATCCCTGATACAAGTTCACAATGATCCATACAGCCACTCACACATTCAGTGGCTCTCATGCACAGTTAATTATATATGCCAACTCTCACATGTACTGTGTTTTACATATGTACTTACTATGACATGTAGCATTGAGATATCCATTCACTCATCAATACACTCATGCACACAGTCAACTGCCCATGTAGCTGTTTCCACATGCACTCTTGAACTCATACACCTAGTGAATCAACTGCTGACACATCTATGCACAGAGTCACACACCTCCCAGCCACCCCCCACACAAACTCAATCTCCCATACAAATACTTGGGCAACCAATCAATAACACATATAGCCTCTCGTATAGCTAATGATCAACACATGCAGCAGTTTACATCACAACAGACATACTGATGCACACATTCAGACTGTTTAGTCACTAACCCATGCATTTAGTACGACACATTTATTCACTCACTCACAGTCAGTCACGCACCTACTAAATCCTTCATCCAGACACTTATACATCCACTCATTCTTCAATATATCAACATATTTAAACTTTACAGAAACACACAGTCACTGGATGATGTCATCAGTGATGTCATCAGTGATGTCATTTGAGATGTCATCAGTGATGTCATCAGTGATGTCATTTGAGATGTCATCAGTGATGTCATCAGTGATGTCATTTGAGATGTCATCAGTGATGTCATCAGTGATGTCACTGACCATGTCATGAATGATGTAATATGTGACATGATCAGCAGTGGATTGCGGGTGCGCGATATATAGTTAGTGCAACTAACTATATATGGAATTTCAATGGTTTTGTGTGAGTAAAATAAGGTTTTTTAAATGCTAATTCCTAACTATATATGGTCTATAACCTATGGTTTTTTCAGTGAATTTTCAAGGTTTTGTAAATGCTAATTCCTAACTATATATGGTCTATAACCTATGGTTTTTTCAGTGAATTTCAATGGTTTTTTAATAGCAAATATCATAAGCTGTCGAATGTCAAGTACGTGGTAAGTGAAAACATTTTCGTGTTTATGCACACTGATCTGCTTTGAATGGTGCCCCCCCCCCCTCATTTCTATTAGGAGTACTCTCTCTTTGCAGATAGTGAAAGGTAGTTAACGCAGGCCTTTGCCCCCATTGTAATCCGTCGTGCCTGCTTCTCTCTCCATTTGATTGATTGTTATCCAAGTATTTACTGTTTTAGAATTAGTTCTCTTTGGTTCATTCTCTATTTACAAACAAACACAGAGTCGCAATACTCTGTTTAGTCTTTGCAGATAACGAAAAATCGTGTAAAAAAAAAGAAAAGGAATCGAGCAAAATCAGTAGGCCACTAATGGGATTTCTTTTTGACCTCGCTAAAATAGAAACATTAGGAACAACCCCTCATGACAAATACAAAACTAGTGAGATGAACTGAACTCCACACAATGATGGCTGCAAAACAGCTCGGCTCCGCCACCCACCCCGCCCAAAATAACGATAAAGAACGGCTGCCATGATTGGTTGCGGAATGACCACGACGGAGCTACGAAATGGTGCTGCTCTCATGCTAACCCCAGCTTCAGTCTGAAACATCCAGAAACACTGTAGACTACCAATTCGATCAGTTCCGGTAGCGCCCCAATGTAACCCGGTAGAGAAGAACTAGCCCTCCCCTCTTTGACTGATGGTTCTTGTTGCCTGTCCCTTCTGTTGTCATTTAACAGAACTATTTAGCCTGCTGAAAGGGGTTGTGTTCCGACCGCTGGTTGGTGGAGACATTTTGACTATATTCTGTACCTGCGTTGTCGCGTAATGCGTCATATGACGCGCCGCGTTAGCGCATCCGGAAGTCATCCGGGGCGCGCAGCGCGTAACGTAAGCATAACAAGTCATGTGACTTGTTAATAAAACTTTTCATTGGTTCATTTTACTTTTCTTATTGTAATGATGAAAGGCTTGGTCATATGACCTAAAAATTACGCTTTTCATTACTTCCGAACATTATTTTTTCTTAAATATATGTTATAATGTTCCAGGCTAATGTACTTTCCCGGAAATTTTACAACTGTCCTGCAGGTAAAATATATTCTTTTTTCGAGAAAAAGAGCGTTTCTTCGTCCCATGACGGAGCCGTTGAGCAAAAGAGGGTCGACCTGCTGTCTTAGTCGCCGATAAGCCTGAATATGAGATTCTTATCGATCACTTTATGTTGCAGGAATAGAAAACACAACAGCCCTTGACCATTTATCTTTACTGCGTTCCTTCGTATTATACCTTTTACCCTTCATGTAATTGGTCTGCTTTATTTCACTTGCCTTTTAATGATTCTAAAACAGTCACTATTATTAAAAACTTTACCAATGTATATACTACTACCATGTTTTCTTTTAAAAACCTTTATTGTGAAAATTTCATTATACAAATACGAGCCTATAACCACGTGGGCCTGCCACAGAGCAAACTGTAATCGTATATGATGAATAGACATTTACACTGTAGAGGAACGTAACGGGCGAGCCATTAGGTTGCAAGAACTAAGGTGTCTAACAGTTACGGAATCGGTGGACGTACATTTTATAATTAAAATACGACAGGGCCAGTTACAATAAAATTATCTAGATATACATTTGCGGGCAAGTACCATGGGTGACGTTAATTCGAACTTTCAACAGTACAGTAATCAATAACACATCAGAACTTAATATCAATAGGGATGTCGAAATATTCAATCAATTCTCGTCCCCGCCCGCCATGTGCTTCAAAACTGCATACGTATCTCGTGATTTCAAGGTTCTGCAACCAGTACACAACAAGGAGTTACGAGTCCCATTTATTCCGGCGCCATTTTGGGCGAGGACGGGCAGGTCCAGGATATAGTCAAAATGTCTCTACCAACCATCGACTATGATGATGTTCATATGCTGTATTTATTAGAGTAACACTCATCTGTCCACATGAAATTAATTTGCCACAATCTAAACATGTCATTTTAATCTTTCCAAAGTTCTTCTAAATATTTGGGACCGTTTCCCTTGCCTCTGAAGCTCTCAGTGCCACTTCTTTGATGAATGTACTAGCAGGTCAGGGGTTCTCCTCCAAATCTCTCTTTTATGCAGCACTATAATTAATTGGTGCCACCTCTCCATATGACGATGCATGGTATAGTTACCACAACTATATTTTTTTTCGGTTCCTCTGGAGAGTTCATCGTGGCAGATGAAGCGTGTAACGTACCGGGCATTTACCTTTTTTTGCATGTACAGGAAAGGAAAAAAAAATCGAGCGTCCGAGTTCTAAGGTGTCCCAGGGCCATTTTAGTGGACCAGGCCCAAATCCAAAGAACAGGCCGCCATTTTGAGAGTCCTCTTGCAGCCGCCTGTCGCTGTAGCATCAAGAGCAGCCGAAACTCAGCTGAATGGCAACTGAAACGGTAAAGGGGCGCCCCACTACAGCAGACGAGCCTCCACCTAGGAAGGCCCATTCACGCCGGCTCCCCCCCCTTCGGGCACCCCACGCCGTTATTCGGAGCAGTATTGTAGGATGGCCACACCAGTGCGGCAACTTGCTAGACATCACCTCGGTGGTAACCGAATCTCAACGCCTTGTGGTGTCTCCTATTCAGAAAACATTGTTATGCTGCCTTCGACCTATTCGCCGCAAGTGCGCACACAACTCAACTGCATAGCTTGCTAGACACCACCTCGGTGCCATCCGGATCTTGGAATGTCAGCACCTTTTGGTGTCTTCTCTTCAGAAAATATTATTGCGCTGCCTTTGGCCCCATTCGCACATCAGTCCGCTACTGACGCCATCTCACAGGCTAATGGGGCGCCCCACGCCGACTTTCAGCATTGTAGAATAACCACACCAGTACAGCAACTTGCTAGACATCACCTCGGTGCCATCCGGATCTCGGCGCCCCACTGCAGATGAAGTGCCTCTCAACTATGAAACCACCACGGTGACATCCGGATCTTGGCGCGTTGTGCTGCCTTCGGCCTATTCGCACATCGGTCCGCTACTGACGCCATCTCACAGGCTAATGGGGCGACCCACGCCGAGTTTCAGCATTGTAGGATGACCACACCAGTACAGCAACTTGCTAGACATCACCTCGGTGCCATCCGGATCTCGGCGCCCCACTGCAGATGAAGTGCCTCTCAACTATGAAACCACCACGGTGACATCCGGATCTTGGCGCGTTGTGCTGCCTTCGGCCTATTCGCACATCGGTCCGCTACTGGCGCCATCTCACAGGCTAATGGGGCGACCCACGCCGAGTTTCAGCATTGTAGGATGACCACACCAGTACAGCAACTTGCTAGACATCACCTCAGTGCCATCCGAATCTTGGCATCTCAACGCCTAGTGGTATCTTCCATACAAAAAATATTGTTACGCTGCCTTTGGCCCCATTCGCACATCAGTCCGCAACTTAGACACCACCTCGGTGCCATCCGGATCTTGGAATGTTAGCACCTTTTGGTGTCTTCTCTTCAGAAAATATTATTGCGCTGCCTTTGGCCCCATTCGCACATCAGTCCGCTACTGACGCCATCTCACAGGCTAATGGGGCGCCCCACGCCGACTTTCAGCATTGTAGAATAACCACACCAGTACAGCAACTTGCTAGACATCACCTCGGTGCCATCCGGATATCGGCGCCCCACTGCAGATGAAGTGCCTCTCAACTATGAAACCACCACGGTGACATCCAGATCTTGGCGCGTTGTGCTGCCTTCGGCCTATTCGCACATCGGTCCGCTACTGACGCCATCTCACAGGCTAATGGGGCGACCCACGCCGAGTTTCAGCATTGTAGGATGACCACACCAGTACAGCAACTTGCTAGACATCACCTCGGTGCCATCCGGATCTCGGCGCCCCACTGCAGATGAAGTGCCTCTCAACTATGAAACCACCACGGTGACATCCGGATCTTGGCGCGTTGTGCTGCCTTCGGCCTATTCGCACATCGGTCCGCTACTGACGCCATCTCACAGGCTAATGGGGCGACCCACGCCGAGTTTCAGCATTGTAGGATGACCACACCAGTACAGCAACTTGCTAGACATCACCTCAGTGCCATCCGAATCTTGGCATCTCAACGCCTAGTGGTATCTTCCATACAAAAAATATTGTTACGCTGCCTTTGGCCCCATTCGCACATCAGTCCGCAACTTAGACATCACCTCGGTGCCATCCGGATCTTGGCATCTCAGCGCCTTGTGGTGTCAGTCAGAAAATATTGTTGCGCTGCCTTTGGCCCCATTCGCACATCGGTCCGCTACTGACGCCATCTCACAGGCCAACGGGGCGCCCCACGCCGACTTTCAACATTGTAGGATGGCCACAGAAGTGCGACAACTTACTAGACACCACCTCGGTGCCATCCGGATCTTGGCGCGTTGTGCTGCCTTCGGCCTATTCGCACATCGGTCCACTACTGACGCAAACTCACAGGCCAACGGGGCGCCCCACGCCGACTTTCAGCATTGTAGGATGGCCACACCAGTGCACCTTACTAGACACCACCTCGGTGCCATCCGGATCTTGGCGCGTAGTGAAGCTGCAGCAGCTGCAAATAAGCTTCAGACAGTGTTACAACCGCTGCTCAGAACTCTCAACTATGACACCACCTCGGTGCCATCCGGATCTTGGCGCGTTGTATTGCCTTCGGCCTATTCGCACATCGGTCCGCTACTGACGCCGCCTCACGTGCCAACGTATTTTCTCCGCATTTTATACCCTATGCCGCATAACAGGTCATGTGACTTGTTTATAAAACTTTTCATTGGTTCATTTTACTTTTGGTTTCCTAATGATGGAAGGCTTGATCATATGACCTAAAAACAACACTTTTCATTGGATGAAAACTTTTTTTTTCCCCCAAACGATGAAAGCCCCACCTTGTTTCTGGATGTTTCAGACTAAACTGGCGTCAGCATGAGAGCACCACCATCTCGTAGCTCCGTCGTGGTCATTCCGCGAGCAATCATGGCAGCCGCTCCCCACCAGAAGCCTGCAGGAGTCGGGGCCCCCAAAACTTTTGATGAATTCTCAAGGCGGAGGGGACGCTTTCGAGAATGGGGTCCAAGACCTAGCAGACAAGCGTCCGATTTCCAAGGTGTCCCAGGGCCATTTCAGTGGACCACGCCCAAAAAGGAAAGAGCCTGCCGCCATTTTGAGAGTCCTGTGGCAGCCGCCTATCGCTGCACCGCAAGAGTGGGCGCAACTCAGCTGAATGGCGGATTTTGACACAGTGGACCAAAAGCAGACGGAATGGCAACTGAAACGGTAAAGGGGCGCCCCACTAAAACAGATGAGACTCCACCTGGAGAGGCCCGTTCACGCCGCCTCCCCCGGGGCGCCCCACGCCGTTATTCGGAGCAGCATTGTAGGATACCAAAACCAGTGCGGCAACTTACTGGACATCACCTTGGTGCCATCGTTCTGCTGCCTTGGAACTATTCGCACAACAGTTTGCTACTGATGACCCACCCCCCGCGACGCCCCACGCCGTTATTTGCTGGGTGGCAACTTACTAGACATCACTTTCGTGTCATCTAGATTTCGGCGCGTTCTGCTGCCTTGGAACTATTCGCACAACAGTTTGCTACTGATGACCCACCCCCCGCCGGAAATCTGGACGTTGTGCTGCGTTGGGACTATTCGCACAGCCGACCGCTACTTCGTTGTTTTTCCCTAAAAATGTTTATATGTTATTACTATTTTTGTTTTCTTGTATATATTTATAAATTATTAAAGTTTTATAATCTTACTACTTTGTCGGAGTGCTATATATTTTTAATGTGACACATAATTGTAAAAACTTTGATGTACAAAGAGTCATCCCTGGAATCTTCCGCTTCACGCTCGGTCCCCTCCCCAATCACAATACAGGATGGTTTTCAGATAATAGCAACGCTTCTGCTGTGACGGATCTCATCGAGTGTGGGCCTTGATCTACTATAACTCCTTTGAAGAGGGGTGATTCTTTACAGCTGTGGCCATAAACTACATCTGCAGGGCTAGCTGATAGCCTAGGACCGGCCTGGACAATCGGACACAGAGGAAAAGGAGTGTCAGAGGGTGCGGTAGTGAATAGGGCGAAAGGGAGGTGTCGGGCGGGCACAGGGTGTGATTCTCAGGGAAGAGCAGCGCAGATGGGGGGAGGTTTATTACCCATGCATAAGACAGAGAGCGGGGGTGACCACTGCCTGGGTGAGATGCTTGCGAGGGTGGGGAGCCATGCTAAGGATCGACAGCGTGCACAGAGTGGGTCTGGTCAAGGCATCTAAAATGGCTGCCGTGCACGACAAAAGTGTGGCATTTGAAAAAAGACAAGATGGCGCAGACAATGTTTTTCAACACTTCCTGATTTCCTTCGAATCGAACGTTAACAGACGTTGGGGCATATTACCAAAGTTAAGCGATATTTATCCCTAACGATGCATTGCAAAGATTTTTTTACCGTCAGAAATTATCGCAGATAAACCTTGCTATTATCAAGGTTTATCGCAAATACGATAAAAAACGACCGCAATGCATTAATATCGCTGAAAACTCAGCGATATTCATGCATTACCGAGCTAATGCTCTTAGCCATGTTATCCACCTCCCATTGGATAACATGGCTAAGAACTGCTCAGGGCAGCTGTTACTTTTTGGAGATATTCGCGCTTATCTCGAATATTTCCAAAAGTTGATAATAGGAGATAGCGATGTTAGCGACTGTTTCCAGTCGCTAACATCTTGGCATGCCCACTTTGCATGTCATTAGTGATAAATATCACTCACATGCAAAGTGGGACCCAAGATGGTCGCTATCTCCTACTAGCCGTCGCTAACTGGTGTTAGCAACAGCTAGGTAATACAGATATAATTTTATCTCCGCGAAGCGGAGCGCTGTTACAGATATATATCTTGTTTTTGAACGTTAATTTCTCAAAATGCACTGAAGCACATATATTGAGACATAGCAAAGGCACATCGGGCTACCAGTCCCTAATATTTTACCAAGTTTCGTGCAAATCCATTCAGCCGTTCGATTATTATTATTATTATTTTTTTTTGCCCCGCGGGGCCCTTTTAAAACCTCCACATCAAACCTAGGGGGTCAGCGAGGATCTACTATGCCCCCTTATGGTCATTTGCCCCTTCGCTTTGGCCTCCTCTTGTCTCTCGATCCTACCGAGAGACAAGATGGCAGCCGCTACGTACTGTTTGGAATGTTTACAGACACCGGAGAGCCAATCAGCTTCGCTTCGCAAAGCTCCGTAACGCGAAAAGTACGCGAAGCGGTGCGCTGTTACAGATATATATCTTTTTTTTAACGTTAATTTCTCAAAATCCACTGGAGCACATATATTGAGACCTAGCAAAGGCACATCGGGCTACCAGTCCCTAATATTTTGCCAAGTTTCGTGCAAATCCATTCAGCCGTTCAATTATTATTATTTTGGGTTTTTTTTGCCCCGCGGGGCCCTTTTAAAACCTCCACATCAAACGTAGGGGGTCAGCGAGGATCTACTATTCCCCCTTATGGTCATTTGCCCCTTCGCTTTGGCCTCCTCTTGTCTCTCGATCCTACCGAGAGACAAGATGGCGGCCGCTACGGACTTTTTGGAATGTTGACAGACGCCAGAGAACCAATCAGCTTCGCTTCACAAAGCTCCGTTGCGCGAAAAGTACGCGTCCTGGGACGCTGCCCGGTCCGCTGTTACAGATATATATCTTTTTTTAAACGTTAATTTCTCAAAATCCACTGGAGCACATATATTGAGACCTACAAAAGGCACATCGGGCTACCAGTCCCTACAATTTTGCCAAGTTTCGTGCAAATCCATTCAGCCGTTCGGGCTAAAAGTGAGGCCAACCGCCCTATGGAAAACTCAATGTTAAAAACACGTTTTGGGACCCCCCTTTTTTCTCGGCCCCCCCTTGACGAACCCCCCCCAAATTTTCAAAGGCTGCTCAGAAACAAAATGTGCCATTTTCCTGAAAATTTCAGCCAATTCCGTCCACAAACGGCAAAGTTATTAGACATAGAATTTTCAAAAAACCCATAGAGAAAAAATCCTAACTATATATACCTACTGGCGACCGCCAGTAGGTAATATCCAAAATCCGCAGCTCCCAAATGCAGGAAAGAACCAGTGGAGACCCTTTAGATGGCAGCGGATAACTTTATTGAGCAGCAGCCTGCTCGCCGAGGCTCCAGGGACAAGGAAACAAATGCACCATCTGTAAAGCCAGACGCGTTTCGAGTAATGGAAACTCTTCTTCAGTGGCTTGTGGAATGGCCAAGGCAAAGCGTCTCAAAGCACTGACTATATTCATTGTCATCCCGCCCAAAGTGGGTGTGGCCCTAGGGCATCCTGGGTGATGTAGTCCGTGCGTGCGCTTCACCCTCGTCAAAATGTCCAAAATCTTGGGGTTCCTTTCACCAAGTCTCTGCCCGCTTTGTGGATGCTGCTCCCACTGTGCAGCAAACGCCTTTGCTGCATAAGGTGAGTGCTCAGTCTCCCACCGCTCGTGCAGTGCGAGTGACACTGCAGCGGCCCCGCACAAAAGCAGTCGGTTCTTCCTACGACCTAGGCAGGCCGTTATTACATCCAAAATCCGCAGCTCCCAAATGCAGGAAAGAACCAGTGGAGACCCTTTAGATGGCAGCGGATAACTTTATTGAGCAGCAGCCTGCTCGCCGAGGCTCCAGGGACAAGGAAACAAATGCACCATCTGTAAAGCCAGACGCGTTTCGAGTAATGGAAACTCTTCTTCAGTGGCTTGTGGAATGGCCAAGGCAAAGCGTCTCAAAGCACTGACTATATTCATTGTCATCCCGCCCAAAGTGGGTGTGGCCCTAGGGCATCCTGGGTGATGTAGTCCGCGTCTGGCTTTACAGATGGTGCATTTGTTTCCTTGTCCCTGGAGCCTCGGCGAGCAGGCTGCTGCTCAATAAAGTTATCCGCTGCCATCTAAAGGGTCTCCACTGGTTCTTTCCTTCATTTGGGAGCTGCGGATTTTGGATGTAATAACGGCCTGCCTAGGTCGTAGGAAGAACCGACTGCTTTTGTGCGGGGCCGCTGCAGTGTCACTCGCACTGCACGAGCGGTGGGAGACTGAGCATTCACCTTATGCAGCAAAGGCGTTTGCTGCACAGTGGGAGCAGCATCCACAAAGCGGGCAGAGACTTGGTGAAAGGAACCCCAAGATTTTGGACATTTTGACGAGGGTGAAGCGCACGCACGGACTACATCACCCAGGATGCCCTAGGGCCACACCCACTTTGGGCGGGATGACAATGAATATAGTCAGTGCTTTGAGACGCTTTGCCTTGGCCATTCCACAAGCCACTGAAGAAGAGTTTCCATTACTCGAAACGCGTCTGGCTTTACAGATGGTGCATTTGTTTCCTTGTCCCTGGAGCCTCGGCGAGCAGGCTGCTGCTCAATAAAGTTATCCGCTGCCATCTAAAGGGTCTCCACTGGTTCTTTCCTGCATTTGGGAGCTGCGGATTTTGGATGTAATAACGGCCTGCCTAGGTCGTAGGAAGAACCGACTGCTTTTGTGCGGGGCCGCTGCAGTGTCACTCGCACTGCACGAGCGGTGGGAGACTGAGCACTCACCTTATGCAGCAAAGGCGTTTGCTGCACAGTGGGAGCAGCATCCACAAAGCGGGCAGAGACTTGGTGAAAGGAACCCCAAGATTTTGGACATTTTGACGAGGGTGAAGCGCACGCACGGACTACATCACCCAGGATGCCCTAGGGCCACACCCACTTTGGGCGGGATGACAATGAATATAGTCAGTGCTTTGAGACGCTTTGCCTTGGCCATTCCACAAGCCACTGAAGAAGAGTTTCCATTACTCGAAACGCGTCTGGCTTTACAGATGGTGCATTTGTTTCCTTGTCCCTGGAGCCTCGGCGAGCAGGCTGCTGCTCAATAAAGTTATCCGCTGCCATCTAAAGGGTCTCCACTGGTTCTTTCCTGCATTTGGGAGCTGCGGATTTTGGATGTAATAACGGCCTGCCTAGGTCGTAGGAAGAACCGACTGCTTTTGTGCGGGGCCGCTGCAGTGTCACTCGCACTGCACGAGCGGTGGGAGACTGAGCACTCACCTTATGCAGCAAAGGCGTTTGCTGCACAGTGGGAGCAGCATCCACAAAGCGGGCAGAGACTTGGTGAAAGGAACCCCAAGATTTTGGACATTTTGACGAGGGTGAAGCGCACGCACGGACTACATCACCCAGGATGCCCTAGGGCCACACCCACTTTGGGCGGGATGACAATGAATATAGTCAGTGCTTTGAGACGCTTTGCCTTGGCCATTCCACAAGCCACTGAAGAAGAGTTTCCATTACTCGAAACGCGTCTGGCTTTACAGATGGTGCATTTGTTTCCTTGTCCCTGGAGCCTCGGCGAGCAGGCTGCTGCTCAATAAAGTTATCCGCTGCCATCTAAAGGGTCTCCACTGGTTCTTTCCTGCATTTGGGAGCTGCGGATTTTGGATGTAATAACGGCCTGCCTAGGTCGTAGGAAGAACCGACTGCTTTTGTGCGGGGCCGCTGCAGTGTCACTCGCACTGCACGAGCGGTGGGAGACTGAGCACTCACCTTATGCAGCAAAGGCGTTTGCTGCACAGTGGGAGCAGCATCCACAAAGCGGGCAGAGACTTGGTGAAAGGAACCCCAAGATTTTGGACATTTTGACGAGGGTGAAGCGCACGCACGGACTACATCACCCAGGATGCCCTAGGGCCACACCCACTTTGGGCGGGATGACAATGAATATAGTCAGTGCTTTGAGACGCTTTGCCTTGGCCATTCCACAAGCCACTGAAGAAGAGTTTCCATTACTCGAAACGCGTCTGGCTTTACAGATGGTGCATTTGTTTCCTTGTCCCTGGAGCCTCGGCGAGCAGGCTGCTGCTCAATAAAGTTATCCGCTGCCATCTAAAGGGTCTCCACTGGTTCTTTCCTGCATTTGGGAGCTGCGGATTTTGGATATATATATATATATATATATATATATATATATATTACCTACTGGCGGTCGCCAGTAGGTATATATAGTTAGGATTTTTTCTCTATGGGTTTTTTGAAAATTCTATGTCTAATAACTTTGGCGTTTGTGGACGGAATTGGCTGAAATTTTCAGGAAAATGGCACATTTTGTTTCTGAGCAGCCCTTGAAAATTTGGGGGGGGTTCGTCCAGTGGGGGCCGAGAAAAAAGGGGGGTCCCAAAACGTGTTTTTAACATTGAGTTTTCCATAGGGCGGTTGGCCTCACTTTTAGCCCGAACGGCTGAATGGATTTGCACGAAACTTGGCAAAATTGTAGGGACTGGTAGCCCGATGTGCCTTTTGTAGGTCTCAATATATGTGCTCCAGTGGATTTTGAGAAATTAACGTTTAAAAAAAGATATATATCTGTAACAGCGGACCGGGCAGCGGCCCAGGACGCGTACTTTTCGCGCAACGGAGCTTTGTGAAGCGAAGCTGATTGGTTCTCTGGCGTCTGTCAACATTCCAAACAGTCCGTAGCGGCCGCCATCTTGTCTCTCGGTAGGATCGAGAGACAAGAGGAGGCCAAAGCGAAGGGGCAAATGACCATAAGGGGGAATAGTAGATCCTCGCTGACCCCCTAGGTTTGATGTGGAGGTTTTAAAAGGGCCCCGCGGGGCAAAAAAAAAAAATAATAATAATAATCGAACGGCTGAATGGATTTGCACGAAACTTGGCAAAATTGTAGGGACTGGTAGCCCGATGTGCCTTTGCTAGGTCTCAATATATGTGCTCCAGTGGATTTTGAGAAATTAACGTTCAAAAAAAGATATATATCTGTAACAGCGCTCCGCTTCGCGTAACGGAGGTTTGCGAAGCTGATTGGTCATTCTGTCACTGGGCTATAGTTGGGCTACATCTGGCTGATATTTGGGCTACATTTGTTTTTTTGTGTGTCTGGCGGCCATCTTTGGGCTACATTGGGCTACATTGGGCTTCATTGGGCTACATTCGGCTAATTAGCAAATAGCTCATCGCAAACTAGGAATGGTAAAGAATCGCTATTTATTCCTTAAAGTTCGCTATTTAGGAAATGCAAAAAACTTTGATGATATATATGGCGGTTCATCTCTAACAAGATAAGAAGCATAGGGATACATTTATGATGACTGGCGCATCACCAGGGATGTGTTAGTCATTCTGTGCCGCTGTTCCGTCACCTATGGTGTGCTGCATTTACAATGCGGCGCATCATGGGGCAAAAACAGCACAGATGCGTGATGTATCTGTGCCGTAAAGGTGGCGCATTGCTGGAGTTGTATCGCAAGTGTGATGAAGCTCCAGCAAGGGTCGGGGGTGCCCCTGTCGCAGGGTTTCTGTTCTCACACAGAACTGTGGACAGAGGATTGGAACCTCGGCGAATGCATTGCTGGAGTTGTATCGCAAGTGTGATGAAGCTCCAGCAAGGGTCGGGGGTGCCCCTGTCGCAGGGTTTCTGTTCTCACACAGAACTGTGGACAGAGGATTGGAACCTCGGCGAATTAGGGTGTCCCAAAACTCACGTTAGTAATCAAAAACTCCTTAGCAAGCTAGGTACAGTGTCACATTGGATATAACAAACTCTCAATGTTTAGACAATCCAGAATATGAACTTATAGTACCTCAGGATACGTGGAACTCATGAACAGTCGGTCGTTATAGATTTCTTAGAAACCAGAAAATGGAGTTAAGAAGAACAGATGTGTATTTGAAATGTTTATTTACTAATGCCGTCTTCTCAGGCGTAGTACCTTAGATAATAAAAGTACACATATTATCAGTAGCAAAATTACCAGCATAGTTACTAGTACATAAAAAGTGAATGGTGATAGTATGTTAACATGCTGTAAATGAATAAGAGTTAGCAACACTTATAAGCAGCCGCGGGCCGTGGAGGGAGTTACGGTGAGGCAGGGAGGCGGGGAGGGGGAGAAGCAGGGTGGAGAATACAAGTACACATATTATCAGTAGCAAAATTACCAGCATAGTTACTAGTACATAAAAAGCGAATGGTGACAGTATGTTAACATGCTGTAAATGAATAAGAGTTAGCAACACTTATAAGCAGCCGCGGGCCGTGGAGGGAGTTACGGTGGGGCAGGGAGGCGGGGAGGGGGAGGGGCAAGGTAGAGAGGGCTCCACCCTGCTTCTCCCCCTCCCCGCCTCCCTGCCTCACCGTAACTCCCTCCACGGCCCGCGGCTGCTTATATCTCACCCTCCCTAATACACATATTATATTATTTGCTAAGAAGGTCTCTTTGTGTTGGTTTAGGGCGTGCCCATACTTTAGTGTCTTAGATTTGAAGGAATCACATCAGCATACACCAGCTCTCTCTTCATGTGAACCGCATCAACTGTTGTGTATGTGTGTTCGGCAAAGCAATATAAAACCCGCCTCATGCCCAGAATTGGCAGAAGTTGCACTTATGTTATGAGTATGAAGTCGTGGAGATCAGACCTCATAACAATTCTGTATCGTGTTGTTCTTGAAACTTTAGCACTCGCTGTACAGATATAGTTTAACAAGTAAAGCAGATAGTAGACCAATAACATATTATTCTCATGTAAACCACGATGAACTACTAGGTGGAAAGCTAAAGCAACAACTAAGTGTCGTGTGCAGAAGTTGCAAAAAAGGAAAAATGGCGTTTAAACCGGTAATAAGCCCATGCTAACTTAACACGGTGTAAAGATATCCAGGACCTAGATGACACCTCCTCATGATCCGGAAACGAACTGAATAAGATAATAGAAGTGCCATCTCATGAGAGCAGATTGCAAGTTTATATGTGGACGGTCCGCAAGGTAAAGCATTAAAAACTAGGAAAATTTAATGCTAAAGAAAAATAAAACAGCCAAGTACTTTATCGAGTCTTAAGCCAATAGGCAAGGTAAATAATAAAAACTTGACAAATAAGTTAATGAATTGTCAATGAAATGCTAGTACTCAGCATATCAAACATGAAAAAGGTCTATGACATAACTGTGTATGCAAAATAAGCTGCAACAGCCTCCAATAGGAAGTCACCGTCTTCATCCGAAAACAGTTCAGCCATCCAATTTAAAAGCGGAAAAGAACATACGTGCTCTCCCAGCACCGGATCCTCTATCACCATCAGAGGACAGCTCGGTGGGTTTTCAAGAAAGCTCTGTTCCAAGAAAGACTGTGCTGCCGCCAGTAAATTCCAGGGACCAAGTAGTCCATGCATCAATGCCACAGCCATAATCCTTTCGCCAGGACAAACCAACTCGTGAGTAATGATAGGAGTCATCAGCTGATTAAAGTCGACGTCAGGAGAAACCGGTCCGCAGAGACACAAATCAATGGCCCAATCGAAATCACAGGTCAGGCAGTGAAATACAGGCTGGATACAGGTGAAGTAGGAGAACCGAAAAGATAATCCATATGCCGTGCTTAATATCGCCAACGGCATTGTGCCATAATATTCTAGCATGCGATTGCGGAACAGTGTCAGCAGCTGCAGGGTCGGAGGTTGCATAGGAGGGACATCCATATTTAAAAATGTAAAAAAGCACAAGAGCGTCCGCTGGTAATGCAAGTAAAAATGCCAATCCACGAACCAGAGTGCAGAAAATACAATGAAAGGAAGCAGGGATGACTCCAAAGATTTTCTCAAATGAAGTCACGAGGCCACTGGTAACAACTTTAAAAAAGTGTGTCAGGGACTTTGTGGAGGATGCGTTAAAGATAGTCGGAAACATGTTGCTGAAATTGAAAGGCAAATCTTAATTGAAAAGGGTGTGCACCTCTGTACGGGTGTTCACTATGTGAAGTACGAAAGTTTCACGGGCCGAACTCAAGGCCACCTCTCTCTGAGACAAAAGAGCTCTTATTCTTGCCATGCCGTTGAAACGTGTCCCAAGGTTGGTATTTGTGGCCAGATTGAAAACTCCCTATGTTCATGTGTGGGAGGAAATAGAACATTTCTGCAGCAAATAACCCATTCACTTACTGTTACGATAAAAGGAATACTTTTAATTAACTCAGAACAATCTTCATTATTGAGCATCAAATAACTACCATTTTCCAACAACTTGAACGTGGGGATGATAGCAGGAACTGGCGTGCCTTGCAACACGCAAGCCATATTTGGTCGGTGTTTGTTGCATGAACCGTGTAACTGTATGTGCCTACACATTAGTGAATGATCTGGCGTCTCAGTGCATTCCTCTCCATTCAGATAAACTTCTTGATCATCTTTGAAACATCTGTATGTGTATGGAAGCGACCAGACCTCATGAAGAAAAGCACTACCTAAAGGTTCATAACGACCTATTGGTATATATTTCATACAATTTGAAAACTTATATAAAGCAAAAGGCAGCGTTATTAAACCGTGGATAAGGCATGTTGTCAAAAAACCCGCAATCCTCTGCTGATGATGTCACTGAGCATGTCATGAATGATGTAATATGTGACATCATCAGCAGTGGATTACGGGTAATAGTATCTCTAGTTTACTCCCCTATAGCTGTCTTTATTTTAACATAAGTGTGTGTTTCCCTCCCTTATACTTACTGTTTTTGGTTCGCTTCCAGTTCGCGTACCGGCGAGCGAACTAGGAAGCGAACTAAGAGAAATAGAGGTTGGCACAGTTCCAAATATTGTACCAATTTTTTAATAACGGGGAGGTAGTTCTGAAAAGAACTTTTTTTTTTATTTTTCTGAACATTTTTTTACTGTTTTTGAATTTTTCGGAACAGTTTTATATTTTTTTGGGTTTTTCTTGGAGGGGGCAATGAAAACGATTCATTGTAAAGGGCTCAACAGGAGCAACAAAACAAAAAAAAGAAGTATTTATTATTTTGGGCGTTTCGGACAAACTTGCATATGATAGTCAATAGCTCTGTTGATCAGAGTGATGCTTCTTTCTCCGTAGGAAATGAATCCATCGCAAAATACGCAGGTGTGTTTTACTTCACCAAATCTCATTTGTATATTTGGCACCATCTCCCTGCCCTCTGGTCCCGTTACTTCCGGTACAACAGATCTTCTGGCCATAATAGGGAGATTATCTAGGTCGTTCCGAAACTGTGCAGCACTGTAGTTGTTAGGATGCCACCTAGTCATATGGCGATGCATTGTGTAGTTTCCGAAACTGTATTTTTTGTCGGTCCCTCTGGACAGTCTATCTTGACATATAAGGCAAGTTACGTATCTTGCATTTACTTTTTTCTGACCTTTGGGAATTTAAAAAAATTGCCAAATGAAGTTTTCTTTCCGGTGAGACGTCCTGGGCTGCTCAGGCAAAAACTGCCTCTCTTCGTGCTCGTCCTCCTGTTCCTCTTCTTCTTCTTCTTGTTGAATTATAACTTGAGCAGGTGGTCCACTCTTCCTTGGATGTGGTGGAGGTGGTGGGGAAGCACCAGCTGAAGCTACTAAAGAAGCCATTGCTCAGTGATCACAAAGGGTCTTTCTCTCACAATGATGAAAGTCAGAGTGAGGAAAGAAGGAGGGATTTTCATCATTTGGGAAAAACAAGAGTTCTCAACCAATCAAAAGTGTTCATTTTAGATTATATGACCTAGTCTTACATCATTAGGAAACCAAAAGTGAAATGAACCAATGAAAAGTGTTATTACCAAGTCACATGACTTGCTGTGTTTACGTTAAGCGCTTTGCAGGGCCTCCCGGTTTGCTTCCAGAAACCTGCGCTTTGCGACTCGCTTCGCGTACCAGTTCGCTAACGTAGTACGTCATATGACGTATCACGCGACAACGTGAAACGTCATGCGGACGGGAGGCGTCACGATGTTGTTTTGTAACGCGGCACTTGCGGTAAAGAAACGTTTACCGGCTCGCGGTCTATTTCGCGGCATCAAGGTCAGCTAACGGGAAGCTTCCCGATTTGCGAAGCGGGAACGAAGAAAAAAAAATATTTAAAAAAAAATTATTCATAAACATATAAAATATATTTTTGGATTTAAAGAAGAATACATTTTACAGCTACAGATATTAGCTGTTAAAAAACCAATGAAATTCACAGAAAAAACCATAGGTTATGGACCATATATAGTTAGGAATTAGCATTTACAAAACCTTGAAAATTCACTGAAAAAACCATAGGTTATAGACCATATATAGTTAGGAATTAGCATTTACAAAACCTTGAAAATTCACTGAAAAAACCATAGGTTATAGACCATATATAGTTAGGAATTAGCATTTAAAAAACCTTAATTTACTCACACAAAACCATTGAAATTCCATATATAGTTAGTTGCACTAACTATATATCGTGCACCCGCAATCCACTGCTGATCATGTCACATATTACATCATTCATGACATGGTCAGTGACATCACTGATGACATCACTGATGACATCTCAAATGACATCACTGATGACATCACTGATGACATCTCATTTGACATCATTCTTGTGCTAATACGATAAACCTCTTCAGACTCTAATATAACCTTAGATACACTCAGTGTATACAGACACTCACACACTGCCACTCATCCATGGAGTTACTCACACACCCAGTCAGTCATGCAAAGAAACAATCTCACCTCCATTTCTTCAACTATACAGTTAAACACACCTTACTTATTGAAACATATACTAACACATATTTACTCTCTTATACAATCCCTGATACAAGTTCACAATGATCGATACAACCACTCACTCATTCAGTGGCTCTCATGCACAGTTATTTATATATGCCAACTCTCACATGTACTGTGTTTTACATATGTACTTACTATGACATGTAGCATTGAGATATCCATTCACTCATCAATACACTCATGCACACAGTCAACTGCCCATGTAGCTGTTTCCACATGCACTCTTGAACTCATACACCTAGTGAATAAACTGCTCACACATCTATGCATAGAGTCTCACACCTTCCAGCCACCCCCACACAAACTCAATCTCCCATAGAAATACTTGGGCAACCAATTAATAACACATATAGCCTCTCGTATAGCTAATGATCAACACATGCAGCAGTTTACAGAACAACAGACATAATGATGCACAAATTAAGACAGTTTAGTCACTAACCCATGCATTCAGTGAGACACATTTAATCACTCACTCATACAGTCAGTCATGCACCTACTAAATCCTTCATCCAGACACTTATACATCCACTCAAGACATATTTTAACTTTACAGAAAAATACAGTCACTGGATGTTGTCATCAGTGATTTCATTTGAGATGTCATCAGTGATGTCATCAGTGATGTCACTGACCATGTCATGAATGATGTAATATGTGACATGATCAGCAGTGGATTGCGGGTGCACGATATATAGTTAGTGCAACTAACTATATATGGAATTTCAATGGTTTTGTGTGAGTAAAATAAGGTTTTTTAAATGCTAATTCCTAACTATATATGGTCTATAACCTATGGTTTTTTCAATGAATATATATATATATGCATAAGAGAGGGACCCGTCTCCCGAAGTCCGCGGCCCGTTGACAGATGGCGAGCAAAAACCGAGCGGGTCACTCGGTAATTTCAATTATCCACAACTATTTTCTTCACAGAAAAGCTTGCACTAAGGAATGAATGAACCACAGTTTATTACAGCAAAGTAACGCGTTTCGACAGCAAAAGCTGTCTTGGTCACACAATTGCATTCTGAGACAGGAAGTCAATACATAGGCATAAGACACTAACAAGGGACTAAAAGTTAGATAACTAGTGTCCAGACATCAACTTGGCGGCCATCTTATAGTGATAGATATATACAAGTGGTGTGTCATACATGATCATTCTCTCTGCATATTTACACGTATATCTACAGATTTCAATCTGTTGGGAGACTTAAAAAGGTATGCTATGTACACAGCGTTCATATATGTACATATTTACAAAATTCATGTATATACATATTGTGCAATGCTGCAAACCCGGGTAACATATTCATTCGACATAGTGTCAATGATATCTTCAATCGCTGCCCAGATGGTCTCCAAATGTAAACAGTATTGTAAACAGTATTGTAACCATTTTCGGCGTAGTGCCCTAATTATTCAAAAACTTAATCATGACAGATTTACAAAGTTTGCAAAGATTTTAAATGAACAATGTCCCACAATTCATATTGTATGCATTCAAAGATAAACTGCTACATATACGATTAATGCCTAAGAGCTACTTCCTGTGTCAGCAAAGAGAAGAAAAATAATACAAGTGCATAGTTAAGAATGAATTCTTTAGCTATAAAAAGTGCAAAATTCTTATCTGATAGATAGGACCCTCGGGAGAAAGGGGTAGGTTATCAGGAACGGATGAGACAGTCCGCTACTCAGGTAACCTGTCCTTTCTTCCTATAAGTGAAAAATAAAATAAAAAAGAAAACTTGAGTACGTTTTTTAAGATTCAAAGTTTGAAAAAGCACGAAAAACATGTAGCAGAATAATATATTATATAGGCAATTTACAGATCAATAACTCACAGCTAATCGAGACCAAACATTAATCCTTTAGGTGATAGGCAAGTTCTTCGTCCAGATTATGGCCTTTAGGATATTTGGTCTCGAGGTTAATTATCCCCTTCGATTCTCGTTTTCGATGTGCAAGGGTTCTGTTTCCACCTCTTGGACCCATGTGAACTTGTTCCAATGCAAAAAAACTTAACAAATTGCTATTGGAACGATGGAAAAGTTCAAAGTGTCTTGCAATTGGGTAATGGGGGTCTTTGTTGGTTATCGCCCGCATGTGTTCTAGTACTCTTTTTTTTGGTCGTAAGTGTAGTACTACCCACATATTTCATCTTACATGGACACATCAGTACATATACACAGAAGGTGGAACTGCATGTTAGAAATTGGTTGATGTTTTTTGGGATGTCAAAACCAGGAATTAAAAAAGATTTAACCATGCTACTGTTGCGACAGGCTTTACAGTGCCCGTAAGGGTAGAAGCCCTTTAGATGGTGATAATTTCTAGTTTTGTTGGGTGTAACATCATTTCGAACAATGATGTCTCTGATACTTCTCCCTTTCCTGTATGTAATTTGGGGCCTGCGTGGCATGCTAGAGCCGATACATCCCATTTATCGGCTAGTATTTTTGATATTTCAGTAGAATTACTGTTAAAAGGAAATATAGCCCTCAAAGTGGCTTCTGGCTCCTGATTTTGAACTTGTATGTTTGTTTCTTCAGGGGGATCGAGTAATGAGTTTCGTTCTACACTCCTAACTCGTTCTTTGGCTTTGTTAAGTACCCATTCGGGATAGCCTCTGCCTCTGATCTGGTAATCATAACGTCCATCTCTTGCTCAAAAGCAGAAATGGTGCTACAATTTCTTCTTGCCCTCAGCAGCTCACCGTAAGGAATACTCCACTTGAGGGTATCCGGGTGGCTGCTGAGGGCATGGAGAAGAGTATTCCCCGCTGTTGCCTTTCTATAGAGGCTGGTTGTTAGGACATTTTCTTTAGCTGTTATACGTAGATCTAAAAACTCAATAGAGGCATTGCTGATCTGACTAGTTAATTTGATATTGTGGTTGTTGGTGTTCAAGATGTTAATGAATTCTGCTGCCATTACCTCCCCACCTGTCCAGATGATGAACAAATCAATATATCTGAGCCACACCTTTACTTTAGAGAAATATAAGTTCAGGGTGTGGTCAGATCTGATCTCTTCCTCCCACTTTCCTAGAAAGAGGTTGGCAAAACTTGGCGCAAAACATGTGCCCATAGCCGTGCCACGGATCTGCTGGAAAAGGTTGCCATTAAACATAAAAATGTTACTAGTTAAGCACAATGACATCTTGTCCAGTATAATTTTTGTATGATCCAAATATTGTATGGATCTTCTTTGTAAGTAGTGATGACTGGCTTGTATACCCTCTTTATGATCTATTACAGTATACAAAGAATTCACATCCATAGTAATTAACAGGTCATTAGGCTCCCATAACACATCCTGTAATTTGCAGATAAAGTCAGTACTGTCTCTCAGGTAGGATGGTAAGCCAGTTACATATTCCCTCAGAAAAAAATCTACATACTTCGAGACATTCGCTAAGGCACTCCCAATTGAGGACACAATGGGTCTCCCTGGTGGAGAAGTGGAGTTCTTATGTACCTTTGGGAGAAGATACAGTATAGACAGTTTGGGGTAATCTCTTTTCAAAAAACAATATTCCTCCCATGTTAATAAGCCGGTCTGCTCCCACTGTTTCAACCTTTCCCATATATCAATGATACTGTTATTGTATACATTAGTATTCACAGGTATATAGAACTGTTTATCATCCAACTGTCTCTGTGCCTCCTTAATATACAGGTCCTTTGGCCGAAGGACAATATTGCCCCCTTTATCCGCGGGGCGAATAATGATTTCTGTGTCATTAGCTAGATCAGTCAGAAATTGTCTTTGTTCTTATGAAAGATTGTGACATACTTTTTTGTTAGCTCTTCTTTTCAATTTCAAGAGTGCTTGGGTAACAACATCTTGAAAAGTATCTATATTATCATGAGGTAAGTTGGGATAAAAAATAGAACGTGGTCTGAATCCGGTGCGTGGAGTCCGATCAGTAGTCATACCCAACTCCCTTTCATTGTCCAAAAAAGTAGTAGTATGATCCACAGTTAATAGTTCTTGTATATTGTGGATTCCTGATGCGTCCCCTACGGTGAGGTTGGGGAAGGTGCTAGGGATGTTGTCTGTTTGTGAGGATATTCCCACAGGATTTTGTTTATATAAGTAATGCCACTTTTTAAGTTTTACCTTTCTGACAAATTTGTATAGATCAATTCTAGCATCTGCATAATTAAAGACTTCAGATGGACAGAATGTTAGTCCAAGACAGAGAGTACTTTTTTCAGCAAAAGTTAATTGTGTACTACTCAAATGAATAATAGTTTGATTTACGTAGTAGGATCCATTATTCTTTGTTCATTGAGCCTCGTGTTCTTGTTCCCTTGTGCTCTTTTGTATTTTTCTTTGATTTGCTGTTGTTTTCTTCGTTTCCGTCTTTGTTTGCTCCTCCCCTCCCTCTTCCTCTTCCTCGACCTCTGCCCCGTGTTTTTCCTTTCATCGGTGGTGACTCGAGGGTTGGCCCTGGTATTTGGCGGCCCCTTCTCAGGACCTTGAACTCGTCTAAAAAATTTGCTCTCTTCTTTGGTATTGGTCTTTCAGAAATAGAGCTCATGGTTGAAAATGAGAGATCAGTATCTGAGCCACTTGCATCCATTGTGGTGTTCTCGTTGGATATTGTACTACCAGCCTGTGTGGTTTTCTGTGGTGGTAGGTCCTCATAAAGATGATCATACTTTGGACTGTATGTCAAAATCCGGCTGGATTCGTAGTCTAGACAGTCTCTATGTAGTTTTCGTTGTTTTCGGTTCTTTATATCTTCTTCGTGATGTTCTAATTTTGGTTTTAGGTCTTTCAAAAATTTCTTAACCATATCCTGATCAGTACTTTTCATCAGTTCATCTTCCAATGATTTTATTTCAGCCATAATTACTTCACGATCTTCCCATGCGTATTTTATCAGGATATTCATCATGGTTCTAGATCCATTGGCAGAATTTTCTTGCCAATCCAAAAGCATTTGAGGATTTAAGGATTCATATGATGGCATAACGTAAATTCGTAGACCTCTTGGAACCATCTGTTTATCTACATAATCCTGTAGTGAGATGGCCTCCCACCATTTAGATGTCTCGGATTTTTTTAAGTTTCTCCAATTTCTTTAGTTTAGTAAGTAGTGATGTGTCTGGATGATTATTATTTCTCTGAATATTGCCTGTACCAACGCCTGGGGCCCTGGCAAACAATGCTGCTGCCGCTGCACGGCGTTCTGCTTCCATGTTGTGTGTTTTTATAAAATGTGAGTCCTTGTGTACTGAATAAATTCATACATCAGCGTGGTGCCACAATAGATGATTCGCTTTAGCACTTCTCTTTACACAATAGACTGTGGTTCAGTTCCCCCTTCTCCTTAGAAGGTTTCTGTTGCCGTTTTTGTTTCCACCGGTCCAGTGATTTGAAGAGCACATCACATGGACACAGAAATCCGGGACATTGTCAATAATATTATAATGTTCATACAGTATCTTGTTAATAGTATTATGTACCGCAGTATATATTGCCGGCTTCTGAGCGTACAATGTTTTTCAGCAGAGTCAATTATGCGCTGTGCCGGAAAAGCTACGGTTTCAAGAGATACCGGAGCAGGCGTCTCCTACAGTAAAGAGGAATGCAGACGAGCAGGCGCGTCTGCTTCCAAACGTACCCGCTCCCTCCCTCCGAATACTTCCCGGTAAAGGGCTAAAGGAGACGCTTACCTCCACGGTAATCTCCGCAGGTTGTATCATCCGGATCAGTATATCGTGGAACGTAATCCAAAACTGCACATTGGATACACGGCCGGCCAATGGACTTCTCCGTTTGCGTGCATAAGAAAGGGACCCGTCTCCCGAAGTCCGCGGCCCGTTGATAGATGGCAAGCAAAAACCGAGCGAGTCACTCGGTAATTTCAATTATCCATAACTATTTTCTTCACCGGAAAGCTCGCACTAAGGAATGAACGAACCACAGTTTATTACAGCAAAGTAACGTGTTTCGACAGCAAAAGCTGTCTTGGTCACACAATTTCATTCTGAGACAGGAAGTCAATACATAGGCATAAGACACTAACAAGGGACTAAAAGTTAGATAACTAGTGTCCAGACATCAACTTTCTATTTTTGATCCCAACTTACCTCATGATAATATAGATACTTTTCAAGATGTTGTTACCCAAGCACTCTTGAAATTGAAAAGAAGAGCTAACAAAATAGTATGTCACAATTTTTCATGCGAACAAAGACAATTTCTGACTGATCTAGCTAATGACACAGAAATCATTATTCGCCCCGCGGATAAAGGGGGCAATATTGTCCTTTGGCCAAAGGACCTGTATATTAAGGAGGCACAGAGACAGTTGGATGATAAACAGTTCTATATACCTGTGAATACTAATGTATACAATAACAGTATCATTGATATATGGGAAAGGTTGAAACAGTGGGAGCAGACAGGCTTATTAACATGGGAGGAATATTGTTTTTTGAAAAGAGATTACCCCAAACTGTCTATACTGTATATTCTCCCAAAGGTACATAAGAACTCCACTTCTCCACCAGGGAGACCCATTGTGTCCTCGATTGGGAGTGCCTTAGAGAATGTCTCGAAGTATGTAGATTTTTTTCTGAGGGAATATGTAACTGGCTTACCATCCTACGTGAGAGATAGTACTGACTTTATCTACAAATTACAGGATGTGTTATGGGAGCCTAATGACCTGTTAATTACTATGGATGTGAATTCTTTGTATACTGTAATAGATCATAAAGAGGGTATACAAGCCAGTCATCACTACATACAAAGAAGATCCATAGAATATTTGGATCATACAAAAATGATACTGGACATGATGTCATTGTGCTTAACTAGTAACATTTTTATGTTTAATGGCAACCTTTTCCAGCAGATCCGTGGCACGGCTATGGGCACATGTTTTGCGGCACGTTTTGCCAACCTCTTCTAGGAAAGTGGGAGGAAGAGATCATATCTGACCACACCCTGAACTTATATTTCTCTAAAGTAAAGGTGTGGCTCAGATATTGTGATGTATTCTTATAGGTTCTGTATCGATCCCCCTATTCCTGACCCTGTTCTGGTTAACAAGTTAACTAGCAGCCATACCATGATGCAGAAACCGTTATCTGATTAAGCCACACTACGGCACAGGAACGTGTTATCTGATTAGGTCATAACGCTTGCCATCTAATTAGACAAGCGATATTCCTCCAGCCCCTGATAAGGCATACGGAGTTCTCAAAACAAATCAAACCTATGACAACCTGGGAAAAACCCTGCGGCCATTGTTTTGATTTCATCGAGAACTTCAGCAAAAGAATGTGCTAACGACCAAGTCGTATGACATCCTTATTGACGTATCTATATCCATCCTTACGTCAATCTCGGCACCTTACAGGTATAAATATTACCGGTATTGCCTTAAGCAAACACACGCGGTGGTGACGAGATCGGAGCAGCCAGACTTGCCGAAGCCCAGAGCAGAGCAGACCCCGCTGGCGCAGCCCCGCCTTCCTGACACGCTGAGAACGAGACGCTGCTTTCTCCTGCCGAGAAATCCAGCTCCGGCGCTTCCGGGTAGCCCTCGCAGGCAGCCTGGAATATCGAGACCAGAGACGAGAGATACCATCCCTCATTCATCCTAGATTCAAGGTACAGAACTGAATAACCCCTTGCAGAGAATTCTTGAGTCAGTCACTTGGCAAAACAAACTTAATTTAAACTGCTACTTTCTATTCCCGCCCACGTATTAGGCTTAGGTCAGGTACACCGGGGTAGGCGTAGTTAGAAACACCAGTTGAGTACGATTAGTCAAATGTATATGTGTATGTATCTATTTTATTCATTTTAAACCACCTTATGGCTTAGAAACCATATAAATGTTTTTACAGTATTATTTTATACTTCTGCTTTTATTGTATGCAATTTACTTAACCATAAGTATTGCGATAATATCGATCCATTTCTCTTGTATGAGAAAAGAGACTGATCAATAAATAACATCTTTTATTGAACACGCCCGTCTCTTCCTTTTCTCTACAATCTGGTGAGACTAAGAATGCACGTACTGACTGAGTAAAATAAGTTGTCTTTTGTTTTCACACGACTCTAGAGATACACTCTTGATTAGGGGAGAGCAAAGTTGTCATGTTCTATGGTTGTCAGAAACTAAATCCCTTCTTGTCTATCCAGGGAGGTTCAACTCCTCCTTGCCTATTCGAGAAAGTTTCTAGTGAACTCTGAGCTAGCTGGCAAACCCAAAACTTTAAGTTTAATATCGACAATAGAAGACCTAGTTAACGTCTGGTCTAGGCCTATACTATTGAAGGTATTATTCCAATGCGCAGAGCCTATTGGGATAATAGGAACTACACTACATGGCGCCCAACGTGTTTGGATAGGCGATAAAACTAACGCAAGACATTAGAGTAACTCAGTCGTGCTTTTTCACTCAGACCCCTTTTTTCCCATAATACTCCAAAGACGTCTGGAGTGGGTGAAAGGCCATATCCGCCAAACCTCGCAGGAGGAAACTCCTATGTATGGTTCTTGGTATAGTCAACGTTGAAGGATACACTGTTCCAAAATATTGTGCATCTAATCTTTTGTTCCCATAAGAAACCTGATCGGCAAACAAACAAAATAACCTTCCTGACAGTAGAATGTCAGACACTGAAGAAGAAAGAGAGATAGCTAGAGTAGCAGCTGAACTCGTAGCAGCTGATAATACTATGCAAGAAGCAGACCCGGATTTAATACTCATCCCGGTCAACATAATTAAATCTATAACCTTAAAACTTATAGAAAATGGACTGACACCAAGAGGTGGCACAGTCATATTCGTAATAGAGGCACACGAATATCGGCAGACAGAGGTATTCTATTCATGGATAAACTTTCCAGCAGCAAACACTGTAACAAAGCACTTCCACCATTACAAAACAGAGGAACCTCCTGAAGAGTACACTCCTTTCGAGGAGGTGGAAGTACCACTTAAATTTCAAGAGCACCTGCTCTTGTTTAATGGCGCCCTAAAACACAACAATCACATCACCAGGCTCGGTCCATTAGGTAGACCAGGAGCAACGTGGCCGGTCCTAGCCGGATACACACCACATCCAGACATCGAAAGAATGTCTGCAGCAGATCTTCTAATAAAACTAAAACAATTAATAAAAGTACATAGACAATTAGTCCAATATGTAATGCGGACTTCAACAATCCAACCAGCAATTAAAATTACACCACAGAACATACAGTCCTGCCTAGGTAAAGTACCAGCTAAAAGGGAACAAATACCATTCTGGTTAGCACAAAAAATCACCCAAATAGAGGCGGTGTTTCCAGACACCACCCCTGTGGATAAACACGGGATTCTGACTATCTGTCTTCCAATGGGAATCGCACCACACGTGGAGGACTGTGACACTTGGGGTACAGTCTTTGCTTCCATCTACACAAAAACGCATGGTGTTCCATCCATTTCGGTAATACCAGATGTGCTAAAACAAATTCAAGACGAATATGGTCCAGAACCTGCCTTAACTTTTGGTATGAAATTACTGAAAGACTTCAAGCAGGTCTCGGCTATATTACTAGCCAATATAAAGGGAGAAGCAGCAAACGTGGCGATCCGCCAAAGGTTAAAAGAAACAGATATAGCAGACCAACCAGCTGAAATTGCCAGAATTATAGAAAAATCCTATGAGGAACTAGGTAGAGATAGTTTAGGTGGAATACCAGTAAAACCCCAACTAATTGAAAGTCCTGAAAAAATATTTATTAAAAATCATCTAAACAGTCAAAAGAAGAACTGGGATGGAAACAAACAATCCAATCCAAAAGAAAAGAGATTCCAGTCCAGAGGAAGGTCTCCTCGGCGGAGAGAAAGATCTCCGGACCAAGGACCCAAGTCTCCCCAAAGTGAGCCCTCTGTGAAAAAATACAACCTTAGAAATAGGGATAATATAAAGAAACCGGATAGATATCAAGATTTTGATACACGTCCCTCTCAATCTTTTCAGACTTCCTCGCAGAAATCGGAAAGAAGAGGACGATCGGAACCCAGGGAAGGGCACGTCAAGTCCAAAGACAAGGAACCTGCTCATCCAAATAAGAAATTACAATTTCCAAAAAAGAAGGTAGCCAGTATTAAAGTAGTTAACAATGCCGAGAATACTGAGGACACAACTGAAAAACGGAGAATGGGCTCAGACAATGCTAGACAGCGCAGCAGAAGTGAGCATAGCTCGCAAAGTCCTTATGAATCATCTGGAGACAGTGGACACGAATGAATATCTTCAAGTGGAAACTGCAGACACCAGAGTTAGCAAACCTCACAAAATATATGAAATAACTTTACGTATAGAAGGGGATAAGACTAGAAAAATAAGGGGACTATTTTGGGATAATCTCTCCAAGGGCTATGACATCCTTCTAGCTGAAAAAGACTGGCCACCAGAGTTTGTCAGGGACTGCCCTCATGGCGAAGAAATAATTATGCCTGCCTTCTCAAATCATATCCCAATTCATAAAAAATACACACTTGCCAGAAAGTGGGCAGTAGCTCAAGCTCCTGCTTTATATAAAAATCACGTAGGATGGGATGAGGACTCTCCTCCTCACAAAATCCAGTTAAAATCACAACCTACTGCACAAAGACAGTACCCAATTAAGCAAGAAGCTAAAAAACAGGTAAAAGAAATACTAGACCAATTAGAATACCAGGGGGTGATTGAAACTTGCACCTCACAAATGAACAACCCTTTGTTTCCTGTCTCCAAACCAGACAATTCATATCGTCTAGTTTTGGATTACAGACACCTTAACTCATGTTGCAAAACTTTTGCAGTACAAAACTCGCATAGTGCTGCACTAATGAATAACATAGTGCGCAAAAAATATAAAACAACATTAGACATCTCTAATGGATTCTTTTGTCAAAATATAGCACCAGAGAGCAGATACTTTTCAGCGTTCTCAATAAATGGCGCTCAAAAAGAATTCTGTCGGTTACCCCAGGGGTACAAGAACAGCCCAGGATTATTCTCAGCGAGAGTAACAGAGTTACTACAAACATATGATGACGAAGCATTATCGTATGTCGACGACATATACCTAACAGACGATGACTTGGATACTCACTTGAAGAGAGTGAACACCATAATACTTGGGTTCGCGGCAGAGGGTTACAAATTCAACTTTAAAAAATCTAGAATTGCCCATCTAACAGTCCTGTTCTTAGGATATGAATTATCAAGTGAAGGCAAAAGCCTGGCTGACAATTTCCTAGAGAAATGTGCCGTACTCCAAGCACCTAGAACACTAAAAAACTTACAGTCAATTCTAGGCTTCCTAAATTTCGGAAGAACATACATTGCAAATTACGCAGAAAGGGTCAAGCCCCTTTATGATCTAATAAAACCAGATTTTAAAAGAACAAATTGGACTCAAAAACACACAGAAATTTTGAGATCCTTACAAACAGACATGTTAATTAAAACAAAATTAGAAACACGTGATAACACACGCAACCTTGTGATTCGAGTCATCCCAGGAAGATGCGGATTCACATACCTGACCTCTAACGAGGGAGAAAAGGTACCAATTGCATTCAAATCACACTTGTACACAGAAGATGAAAAGAAACTCAGCATTAAAGAAAACATTGTTCATGCAGTTCAAACTGCAATAGCTAGAGAAAAAGATAAAGCTGACGGTAGACACATCACAGTCAGAACAGCAGAATCAGCCTTTGAGGCATTAACAACACCGTGTAATTTACCAACAACAGCATTGAATCCGGAATGGATACAATGGGTGAATTCAATTACAACGGACAAAGTAAAATACTACTTTGATCCAGAATTAAAAGAATTGAAAAATCTAGAAAATGAAAGAACATTCCCTCTGCCAATCGACATTCTGCCCTTACGACAGTACGCTTGTGTAATCTATACAGACGGACATGCTCAACCCTCCGTTTGGGGAGAACAAGCATACAACCCCACATGTGAGATTACAAAAGAAGTGTGGCGCGGAGGTAAACTAAGACCTCTGTTAACAAAAACACACTCAGTAGAAACTAATTCAGAACAACAGACTGAAATAATAGCATTGAAAATGGCGCTAGATAATGCAGATCGCGAATTCCCGACACTTATAGTGTTCGATTCGTATTACTGCGTCAAATCATATAACAGCGATTTGCAGACATGGATTCAAAACGGTTACAAAGATGACACAGGTGCAACAATAAAGCAAAAACTGCTTTGGGAACAAATAGTTCTTTTACAGAAAGAACTACCAAAGACTCACGTGATACATACACTGAGTCATCAACGTGATGGCGTTCACGTTGCAGGGAATTCATTGGCTAAGACAGCCACAGCGGTAGCAACTAAATCGGCTTCCGTAGCTAGAAAAAAGCGTACAATGAAATACATTGACGGTGAAACAGTGCTGGCGGTAAAAACGTCATCAAAAGGCGACTGCTCAGCGCTACCGATCAACTATCCACTCAATTATACATACATAATCGATGCAAACTCCGTCCCTTTTGCTCGAATCCCTGGAGTGGGGGATAGAGTAATTCCAAACATGGACAGGAGAACTTTGTTAATTTCAGACGCACATATGGGCGAGGGTCTCAGACACCTCAAACTAAAAGATTCTCTGGAAGAACTACAATCAGTGTACTGGTGGCCAGGCATGAGCCTGCAGCATCACATTTTTGTAAAAAAATGCCCGGACTGCAACAGAGATCGCAGTGGCGAGAGAAACGGTATACTATCGTGGCGTTTCACTCCAGAAAGGATCAGCAGTAAAAATCAAAGCGTCCAATTAACATATACAGGCTAGTTTCCACTTATAATGTAGATCCCCAGCACTCGGCTGACGTCTGGACTGTTATACAAAGATTTGCGAGTCTAAATGGCATATACGCTAGGAGCATGCTACGTTTGACCAATGTTTTCACTTTAGCCCTCAAGCTTGTGGGGAAGCACGGCCAAATGAGCATAGCGATGCGGGATTCTTCTCACTTCCTTCCTGAGGGATACGGGATGGTGTAAAGAAAAAACCAAGGCATAAAGCTATCTATAACAGAAAGGATATTAGGTTCGGGAGCTGGGTGGGTCAAACATCTAATAAGTGTCCAACGTAGTCTAAATAACCTGCCAAGAAATTCTCTGAAGGGATTCAGTCCGTACAAATTATTGTTTGGAACTAGGATGTTAATCTTAGATCTTGACAGTCAGACTTCAGTGGTAAAGGAAAAAAGCTTTGATATCAAAGATCGTTTGGCTATTTTGCAGGACTAAAACAAAACAAGAAAAGACCTGAGCAACATAAAGTTGAAACAGCAGCCAACAACCACTGAAGAACCACCACCTGTCCCAGCAAGACCTGTCTGGATTCCAAAAGTCGGGGATCTAGTCAGAGAAAAGATCGCGGTAAAGAAGGAATTTGGGCCTTCTTACAGAAAAGCAGTTCCTGTCTTGTCTATCAACGGGACAAGATCAGTTGTACTACCGCCGCTTGCTGGTAAAAAGGAGAACCGAGTTGTATCCATCGACCTGGTAAAACCACAATCATGTGGCCGATAACAAACAGCAGGCCAAGTGGACTCCCGATAAGTAGTAGAACACCAAGATTTGCTACCAATACAGAGGTCCAAACTAAGAGGCTAATCACATTCAAAACGCCTACAGAAGAACAACAAGGACTATGCAACAATGCATTGGAACTTAAACCTCTGAAAACCCAAATAAAAACATTTAGTAGAGACACACCAACCTACAATGAAGTAACAAACGAATATGCAAGAAACAGTAATCCTGAAGCAATTGGAACAATTGACAGAACTGCATCCGGCTACTTCATAAACTTCGATGATTCCTCTGAAGACCTAAGTGAATCAAAAACACAGCCATCAACAAAAACCTTTAAAGATAAAGCTAAAGAACTTTTGAAACAGCTGAAAGAAACCTATCTGATTTCTCCATGGATTGAATTTTGGGTGGGCTTTGGTGCATTTATCCTCATACTTTGGCTCATCATGGTACTAACTTTGGGACGCTTCATTGAGGGAAAATATGCTAAAATGGACACAGCAAGTCAGAAAATCAACTTGATCCTCAAACCACACACATCTTCACACGTCGAGAAAAGAGAACTTTCTTCAGTCAACTTCACAGCCAATCCTATACCGGGTGGGGTAGCATGGGACAATACTGACTACGAAATTTATGGTCCGGTTGAGATCCTGAAATATCCACACCAAATTAAGATCTCGTTGAGTGACTTTGTAAAACCAAGCTCATTTGCTGATGATTGGGACTTTGAAAGTATAAATAATATGATGTCTGACCTAGTGATGTCTGCTAAATTTACCAAACATGATTATTTGCAGGGTTCGACTAATTATGATAGTATGTACTGTTACAACCACTATGGTAACCATTTTCTACATAAATCTGTACAACCTCGAAATGTTTTAAATTATAATCAATGGGAACATTGTGCAACCCCTCCAAAAGGAAGCTCAAGAACCTTTTACGACAAATATTCATACTTTTCAGGGTTCAACACAAGTAATGCTGAAACATTTTATTTCAAATTGTCAAATAAGACAGGGACAAAGACCATGCTAACAAACACGAAATTGATATATTCAGACTCATTTTTTGAACAAATGAATACTTTTGGTTTTGATTATTGGGACAAAAATGTTGAAGTTAAAAGTGTTTGGGGTACAAAAGAATGACAAGTACAAGGTATAGAATCATTGTTTAGAGCCTGCATGATCCCAGAACAAATTATATTTTTAAATGACACTGTTCAACAAACCACCTGTCTTGGCTTAGCCAAAATCAAAGACTTAAATAAACCGTCTATTCCAAAGCCAACAATGGACAGCAATAGCTCTACAGATGAAGAGATAGACGTAAACTATATATTAAACCAAAACAGAACACATCCTGATTGGAAACAGTGGTTGATCTGGCCCAAAGATACTAATAACTGTCAAGACAGATTCCTGAACAAAACACAGGGGTTCAAATTGACCAGGCCAGACCCTAGATATTCCCAAAGACAACACCCAGGGATAATAACCACCTACAGTGTGGGCAAATTATGCCTTCAATGGCTACAAACTTCCACACTGACAGAAATTAAGCAACACCTAACTTTACTTACTGATGGTGCTGACTTGCGTGATTTCATTATGGGACCACGCAAACAGCGTCAAAAACGCTTCATAGCAGCCTCTATATATGCAGCTTACAATGAGGCCTGGAAGGTAACTCAAATTGAGACAGCAGAAAGTATACGGGAAATTGACCGTATTAATTTGGAAAAATCACTTTCTGTAGTGGACAATGGGTTAATGACTCTGTCCTCCAGAATTTTTTCTTTGGACAGTATTGTGTCTTCAGCAATCGACATAATATCGCAAGACTTACTGTTGTTACAACACGGTCAGTCTCAATTGCGTTCTATTGTACAGCTTGGCTGGACGTTACAAAATCTGCGTTCAGGCTATGTGCCTTGGCGTTTAATCAACACAACGTCACTATTCAATATCTTTAACCTTACTGATAAACAAATCAGTATGGCACAGAAGGGTGCTGATTATACAATCCTGAGCATTGAGAAACTCGAGAGATTACCAGTGACAATGTCAGAACGACCTGTCAGTGAATGGATAATACATGGGATATTTAATATTCCAATATCAACCTTCAGGTTTCAATACTGCCAAAAATATATACAGGCTGGCATGTACGAAAAATTGGGAAAAGGGTACATTAAGACAACATGGAACTTGCCCTATTCACATGCATGTGTCAGTAATAAAGGACAGAAAGTGTTTCTAGTGGCAATAATTGTGCGATGTCACTAAGCGGTACACTTCTGTGTAATGGAATTAGTTTGCATGGAGCCTGTGAAGGGAACTCAAATAACCTTTCATGTCACCAACTAGGCGCACCTGCAACAGAGATAGAACCATTCCTTAAAAGACTCTATAACGGTAGTTACATTCTAATTGTGGATCGCAGATGTTGTAGTCTTATGCCCGGGACTCCTTATCTCGTAACTACGACTGCGAAGGTCATGTGCTGTGGACACTCATTGTTCCCCAGCTCCTTTCCAGACAGGGAGGCAAGGGCATGGCCTAACTTGAAAATTACTTCTATTCGAATAGATACTTTAAGCAGAATGAAAACAGTGCTTCTTCAGACGCCGACCAGGCTCACGTCATCAAAAGAAACGTATGATCTCCTAGTCGCAAGGACGACTGCAGAGATTCACTCATTGTTATCAACTAATTCCCCATACATTTCGCGGAAATCCTGAATGAAATCTTAAATATTTCTGATACCAGTGGAGTCTCAAAGGTATTTAAGACAGTATTTTCGATGGCATTAACACCATTCAAAGCCATACTGGGTATTTTTCCAGATTTCGTCCATTCGATTTTTGGCGGGCTTCCCCTCATTTTGGGACTAATTGCAGGAATCCTATTCCTGGTCCTAATATTTCGTTATGGCAAACCATGTCACAGACAAAACACCTGCGACAAGGGAAGAAACAATCCGAGCCATTGGATACCGGGACCGGATATCAAAAATCCTGGGACTATCCCGGCTTAGAGACCTGAACATGACTTGGTTTCTTTCATTTCGACCAATGTGGCATCGATGTGTTTTACCTGTATTAAGGTGCCTGCTGTGCGGAGAAGAATGCGTGTTGGACACCTGTCTGACGCTACAATCGGATGCGCCTATGGATGCAGAAACATTGTTGGGTCCGATAAAGGCTCATGCTTTGTGCTGCCCTCAACGGCTGCCAATCCTGATGACGGCATTCGTGGAAACTTCACCACTACGATTAAGGGGTAGTGGAGTTCAAGATGAAAGCAGCATCGATCAGGTACGACCTTCTGTCAGCAATACTAATCAAAACGTCAATGGAGACAATCATGCGCACTAATGCATGGTTACACCTTTTTCCGAGTTAGTGGAACTGTCCCAGGAAGCTGTTGACAGCTTTTTCGACAGTCTAAATGATATGATGTTCTCACCAGAGCAGAAATAGAGACTTTTTAGCAAGCTAGCACACGGTGTTCCAAACACCCTGAATTTGGCCTTCAACTTAATAGCAAAATAACATGAACAATTTTCCCTCCAGTTCACGGACAGCGATTTTTTCAGCAGCCCCACAATATTTTTACGATTTTTTGGGACACTTATCTTCTGCTTAAAGTAAGAACTATTCTTAGAGAACTAAAATTTCTATTTTTAGAAACTTTATAGACATTAGCTGCCCGCTGGTATGTTCATAATTATGTTTATTCTGTGATGAAATGGTCTCGAAACTTTTTCTTCTGTATTAAGAGCCATTTCATGTGTAAATTCTCATATACCAATTAGCAATAATGTATACATATGCGTGATTACTTTAGCATTTTTCTACAGCTTGAGTGCATATAGTACATGTGAATATTTTTTTCCGTATATTACATTATTACATTACATTATTCGAAATGCATTATATGTATTTTGGGGTGGTAAGGTATACACGATACTCTACAGTATGTTTTACTATGCCTAGATTCGTAAACATGGCCATAGTTAGCGTGGAGTGGGTGTGATGTATTCTTATAGGTTCTGTATCGATCCCCCTATTCCTGACCCTGTTCTGGTTAACAAGTTAACTAGCAGCCATCCCATGATGCAGAAACCGTTATCTGATTAAGCCACACTACGGCACAGGAACGTGTTATCTGATTAGGTCATAACGCTTGCCATCTAATTAGACAAGCAATATTCCTCCAGCCCCTGATAAGGCATACGGAGTTCTCAAAACAAATCAAACCTATGACAACCTGGGAAAAACCCTGCGGCCATTGTTTTGATTTCATCGAGAACTTCAGCAAAAGAATGTGCTAACGACCAAGTCGTATGACATCCTTATTGACGTATCTATGTCCATCCTTACGTCAATCTCGGCACCTTACAGGTATAAATATTACCGGTATTGCCTTAAGCAAACACACGCGGTGGTGACGAGATCGGAGCATCCAGACTTGCCGAAGCCCAGAGCAGAGCAGAGCCCGCTGGCGCAGCCCCGCCTTCCTGACGCGCTGAGAACGAGACGCTGCTTTCTCCTTCCGAGAAATCCAGCTCCGGCGCTTCCGGGTAGCCCTCGCAGGCAGCCTGAAATATCGAGACCACAGACGAGAGATACCATCCCTCATTCATCCTAGATTCAAGGTACAGAACTGAATAACCCCTTGCAGAGAATTCTTGAGTCAGTCACTTGGCAAAACAAACTTAACTTAAACTGCTACTTTCTATTCCCGCCCACGTATTAGGCTTAGGTCAGGTACACCGGGGTACGCGTAGTTAGAAACACCAGTTGAGTACGATTAGTCAAATGTATATGTGTATGTATCTATTTTATTCATTTTAAACCACCTTATGGCTTAGAAACCATATAAATGTTTTTACAGTATTATTTTATACTTCTGCTTTTATTGTATGCACTTTACTTAACCATAAGTATTGCGATAATATCGATCCATTTCTCTTGTATGAGAAAAGAGACTGATCAATAAATAACATCTTTTATTGAACACGCCCGTCTCTTCCTTTTCTCTACAATCTGGTGAGACTAAGAATGCACGTACTGACTGAGTAAAATAAGTTGTCTTTTGTTTTCACACGACTCTAGAGATACACTCTTGATTAGGGGAGAGCAAAGTTGTCATGTTCTATGGTTGTCAGAAACTAAATCCCTTCTTGTCTATCCAGGGAGGTTCAACTCCTCCTTGCCTATTCGAGAAAGTTTCTAGTGAACTCTGAGCTAGCTGGCAAACCCAAAACTTTAAGTTTAATATCGACAATAGAAGACCTAGTTAACGTCTGGTCTAGGCCTATACTATTGAAGGTATTATTCCAATGCGCAGAGCCTTATGGGATAATAGGAACTACACTACAATATATTGATGATTTGTTCATCATCTGGACAGGTGGGGATGCAATGGCAGCAGAATTCATTATCATCTTGAACACCAACAACCACAATATCAAATTAACTAGTCAGATCAGCAATGCCTCTATTGAGTTTTTAGATCTACGTATAACAGCTGAAGAAAATGTCCTAACAACCAGCCTCTATAGAAAGGCAACAGCGGGGAATACTCTTCTCCATGCCCTCAGCAGCCACCCGGATACCCTCAAGTGGAGTATTCCTTACGGCGAGCTGCTGAGGGCAAGAAGAAATTGTAGCACCATTTCTGCTTTTGAACAAGAGATGGACGTTATGATTACCAGATTCAGAGGCAGAGGCTATCCCGAATGGGTACTTAACAAAGCCAAAGAACGAGTTAGGAGTGTAGAACGAAACTCATTACTCGATCCCCCTGAAGAAACAAACATACAAGTTCAAAATCAGGAGCCAGGAGCCACTTTGAGGGCTATATTTACTTTTAACAGTAATTCTACTGAAATATCAAAAATATTAGCCGATAAATGGGATGTAATAATTAGTGACCCCATTATCGGCTCTAGCATGCCACGCAGGCCCCAAATTACATACAGGAAAGGGAGAAGTATGAGAGACATCATTGTTCGAAATGATGTTACACCCAACAAAACTAGAAATGATCACCATCTAAAGGGCTTCTACCCTTGCGGGCACTGTAAAGCCTGTCGCAACAGTAGCATGGTTAAATCTTTTTTAATTCCTGGTTTTGACATCCCAAAAAACATCAATCAATTTCTAACATGCAGTTCCACCTTCTGTGTATATGTACTCATGTGTCCATGTAAGACGAAATATGTGGGTAGTACTACACTTACGACCAAAAAAAGAGTACTAGAACACATGCGGGCGATAACCAACAAAGACCCCCATTACCCATTTGCAAGACACTTTGAACTTTTCCATCGTTCCAATAGCAATTTGTTAAGTTTTTTTTGCATTGGAACAAGTTCACATGCGTCCAAGAGGTGGAAACAGAACCCTTGCACTTCGAAAACGAGAATCGAAGTGGATAATTAACCTCGAGACCAAATATCCTTAAGGCCATAATCTGGACGAAGAACTTGCCTATCACCTAAAGGATTAATGTTTGGTCTCGATTAGCTGTGAGTTATTGATCTGTAAATTGCCTATTTAATATATTATTCTGCTACATGTTTTTCATGCTTTTTCAAACTTTGAATCTTTAAAAACTTACTCAAGTGTTCTTTTTTATTTTCTTTTTCACTTATAGGAAGAAAGGACAGGTTACCTGAGTAGCGGACTGTCTCATCCGTTCCTGATAACCTACCCCTTTCTCCCGAGGGTTCTATCTATCAGATAAGAATTTTGCAATTTTTATAGCTAAAGAATTCATTCTTAACTATGCACTTGTATTATTTTTCTTCTCTTTGCTGACACAGGAAGTAGCTCTTAGGCATTAATCGTATATGTAGCGGTTTATCTTTGAATGCATACAATATGAATTGTGGGACATTGTTCATTTAAAATCTTTGCAAACTTTGTAAATCTGTCATGATTAAGTTTTTGAATAATTAGGGCACTACGCCGAAAATGGTTACAATACTGTTTACAATACTGCTTACATTTGGAGACCATCTGGACAGCGATTGAAGATATCATTGACACTATGTCGAATGAATATGTTACCAGGGTTTGCAGCATTGCACAATATGTATATACATGAATTTTGTAAATATGTACATATATGAACGCTGTGTACATAGCATACCTTTTTAAGTCTCCCAACAGATTTAAATCTGTAGATATACGTGTAAATATGCAGAGAGAATGATCATATATGACACACCACTTGTATATATCTATCACTATAAGATGGCCGAAAAGTTGATGTCTGGACACTAGTTATCTAACTTTTAGTCCCTTGTTAGTGTCTTATGCCTATGTATTGACTTCCTGTCTCAGAATGCAATTGTGTGACCAGGACAGCTTTTGCTGTCAAAACGCGTTACTTTGCTGTAATAAACTGTGGTTCATTCATTCCTTAGTGCGAGCTTTTCTGTGAAGAAAATAGTTGTGGATAAATATATATATATATATATATTCGTTAAAAAAATTGTCATTTACAAAACCTTTAAAATTCACTGAAAAAACATAGGTTTCAGACATGTTATGGTTAGGAATAAGCATTAAAAAAAACTTTGAAATTCACTGAGAAAACCATAGGTTTCAGACATGTTATAGTTAGGAATTAGCATTTAAAAAACCTCAAAAATTCACTGAAAAAACCCCCTCAGGTTTCAGGGGTGTTATAGTTAGTTGGACATTTCACTCTTATAAAACCATTGAAATTCCCCCGTTATAGTTAGTTGTACTAACTATAACTCATGCGCACGTAATCCACTGCTGATGATGTCACATATTACATAATTCATGACATGGTCAGTGACATCACTGATGACATCACTGATGACATCTCAAATGACATCACTGATGACATCACTGATCACATCATCTAGTGAATGTGGTTTGCTTCGATATTTAAATAAGTATTATATATATATATAAATCTGCCTTGAACACATCGTGGATGTATAAGTGTCTGAATGGAGAATTTAGTAGCAAAGTGATTGAGTGTCTAAGTGACGAATTTAAAATGTTTCTCTAAATATTTGGGATAGTGATTAAACTTTGTGAATACCTGTATCACTCTATCTCTTGTTGTGTAAACTACTACATAAGTTGGTTACTAGGTATGTGAAAGTCTACATTCGTTATTAATTAGTTAATTGAGTATTTGTATGGGATAGTGAATGAATGTGTGTAAATAGTTGATTTAGAAGGTATATGAGGTTAATACTGTATGTGGAAACAGTTGTTTGGGTGAGTGAATCTCTTTATAGGTGTGGTAATGAGTAAATATATTTCTCAGTGATGTATGTCCAACAAACTAAAAATATAAAAGGCAGTGTATGTGACAATTGTTGTATATAAATAAGTATACATAAGACTCAGCGATTGTATGTGTGAGATATGGATAACTGTATAGTTGTAATAGTGATTTTATAACACACTAAGTATTAGTTACTATCTATATGAATAAATAATGTGGTGTTTGTGTAAGTGAGTAGCTTAGTAAATATAAGTATGATCAATTATTTGCATAAGTGAGTAGGATGTCTGCATAAGTGAATAGGCTATGTGCTGGTGTGTAATGTTGATGTAGGTGTATGAGTATATTTAATAGTGTTCTATTGATCTTTGTTAGCAGGTATGAGTGAATCTACAGGTAAGTGCTTAGATGTGTGTGTAGATCTAGGAATCACTGAGTGGGTTTTTAGAAACTTGTACTGGTGTGTCAATGGTTTCAAATATGGTACTTCATATTTTATAATGAGTGTTGAAAGGTTATGCTACTGTATGATGAGGTGTATCAGTTTGTCACATGGATGATGTCAACAGTGATGTCATCAGTGATGTCATTTGAGATGTCATCAGTGATGTCATCAGTGATGTCACTGACCATGTCATGAATGATGTAATATGTGACATCATCAGCAGAGGATTGCGTGCGCGTGAGTTATAGTTAGTACAACTAACTATAACGCGAGAATTTCAATGGTTTTGTAAGAGTGAAATGTCCAACGAACTATTACACCCCTGAAACCTGTGGTTTTTTTCAGTGAATTTCTGAGGTTTTTTAAATGCTAATTCCTAACTATAACATGTCTGAAACCTATGGTTTTTTCAGTGAATTTCAAAGGTTTTTTAAATGCTTATTCCTAACTATAACATGTCTGAAACCTATGTTTTTTTCAGTGAATTTTAAAGGTTTTGTAAATGACAATTTTTAAATATATTTATTCTTATATTTATTTTTTTCAATACTAATTTACAGTTTTTTTAAAACTATTTATTTTTAGATATTTTATTTTTTAAATTACATTACATTGTATGGCCCCCCTTCTTTTTATTTTTTTTGGGCCCTGGACCCCATCTCCTAGAGCCTGACCCGCAAATCTGCATTTATTCATTTTTTTTATAGGAATGGGATTCCTATGGAAGTAAATACAAGTTACTTGTAAGTATGTTTGGAACTACTTTTCAGGGTCAGTGCTGGGCTAAAAGATGCAGCACTGGTTTCTCTCCTGATAACAAATGAACAAATTGGAATTCGTTCTTCGGATAACTTAAGGTGAATATTTTAAAGTTCGAAAACTGCACACTTATAAGAATTTGCAACTGAAACCAGTCAATGTCATCCTATGAAAGGAAATTCACTTAGCAGGTAAATAGTGTTATTATTACTTACTCAGGGGTGGATCCTGAATCCAGCACTGCTGCATCACCTCTAAACAGTTGAAAGAATGTAAATTACCAAAGACGCGCAGAAGCCCAAATCTCTTTTTTCTTTTTTTTTATATCGCTAGAATGCCTTGGATCATACGCGCACCCCGCGATTTTACCCCCCCAAAAAAATTGGGGGGCCAAGGGGGTCCTTGTGGAACCACCTGAGCAGACCTAGAGGGTCAGGGTGTGTCTACCCTCCCCCTTTTCACGTTTTAAACTCACATTTCACACGTTTCTTCAGCCTTCCTTCTACCGAGGCATAAAACAGCTGTCAACAGTTTCAAGTTTCGAATTTTGACAAGCACTTGACAGCCAATTAGCATTCAACGTGTGATCGGTAGGCTGCGCTTATGGTACCATGACAATAAGCGGAGTATCCATATTACATTTTTTTATGGGAATGGGGCCGTGTGGCCCCCTCCTGTGGTCAATTACGGGCACTGAGGTCTCCACCCCCTGGGGTATGGTTAATTATATATTATTATTTTATGGAGGAGGGCTGCATAGCCCCCCTACTGAAGCCACTTCAAGGCCCCGGGGACCCCATTCCCTGGGGACGGCCCTTTTTTTTATTTATTATGGACGTCACCGTTAGGAACCGTGCGAGGGTCTTCAATTCCCCCACTGTCCCACCGCCTCCCCGCCTCCTGCGGGAGCCAGTGTTCTATCGACATCCGAAGTCCATCTGTGTATGTACCACCTAGCAGTTGCCTTCACTTTGCGCATGCACGTTTGTGGTAGCGCATCCGTGTTAATATTATGTATGCGCACAATACGTCCCACCGTCTGGCTATGTACCCCTAACGTATTTCATTTTATTTGCGCATGCTCAATTACAACATGCCCAATCACAGCTCTCACACACAGTGACATCATGCTCAACCAATCATCCTTCTGCAAAGCATTTATAACCTGCCAACCTTCTTGAACTTTTCCTATTCCGCAGTCACAGCCATTGATAGAGTTCGTATCCACTTCTTCGTAGGTGAGCACTTTTTATTAAGAATAATTAAATAAATTCATCTGAATGACCTTTAAATACCGCGTAAATGCAAATTTTTGTTCGATTTGACAATGTTGTTTTAAGCACGCTTTCCTACTTTTTTATATCGTTAAAGTTGACTTTGTAACTTTTATTTCTGAGCAAATCACTTAATCCTGCCACCTTCAATTTTGTAAGTCGTGCGCCAACTGCTGCTTCCTCCCCATGCAGTGCACATGTAATCGATTGGCCAATGTTGTATTTTAGCAGACTCTCCATGTTTTTTAATAATGTTAAACTTGATTTCTTATCCTTTGTTCTGTGCAAATTAGTTAATCATGCCACATTTCTTTAATTTGCCAAGCGCCACGTGGCCCTTCCCGCATCAGTGTGCTACGTACTGTTCAAGTTAATGTGATGTAGTTTTTCTCGTGTAAGTAGTGCGTTATGTGCTCCATGCATTGCAAAAGTAATGTTTTCGGCAATAGTGTATTTTAGCACGATTTCCAGCTCTTATACCTCAAATATCTTACCTTGGTAGGCGATGTTTCTAGGCAAATCACTTAATCCTGCCGCCTTTACTTTTGTAAGTAGTGCGCCACGTGCTGCTTCCTCCTCATGCAATGCACATGTAATCCATTGACCAATGTTGAATTTTAGCACGCTCTTCATGTTTTTTCATGATGTTAAACTTGATTTGCTATCCTTAGTTTTGTGCAAATCACTGAATCCTGCCACCATTCTTTTATTTGTCAAGCGCCACGTGGCCGTTCCCGCAACAGTGTGCTACGTGCTGTTCAACTTAATGCAATGTAGTTTTTCTCGTGTAAGTAGTGCGTCACGTGCCCCATGCATTGCAAAAGTAATGTTTTCGGCAATCGTGTATTTTAGCCCGGTTTCCAGCTCTTATACCTCCAATATCTTACCTTGGTAGGCGATGTTTCTAGGCAAATCACTTAATCCTGCCGCCTTTAATTTTGTAGGTAGTGCTCCACGTGCTGCTTCCTCCCCATGCAGTTCACATGTAATCGATTGACCAATGTTGTATTTTACAATGCTCTCCAAGTTTTTTAATAACCTTAAACTTGATTTGTCCCCTGTTCTATCTCATTACACAGATATCTCAACCATGAGACGTACTGGTCGCCACAAGCTGTTTATTCCTGCCCATGCACTATACCTGATGGTGGTCAACTATTCCACATACCAGATCCACTCACTGCTCTCCATATGCTATCAGATCAAGGCCAGGAGTTTGTAAATGAAGTGAGTGACCAATCTCGGCCTAACATTTGTATATTGCAATGCTATTTCCTATTTTGCTTGCCAAATATAACCTCTGATGATTGCTTTTCAACCCCAATCCTATTGAGAACAAATGTTGTTATGTACAATAAAATTATTCTTGGACATATGTACAACATATACATTTTAACTCATTTTTCAGTTTGCAGAATGTTACATAAATCAGCAGCAAATTGCTGAGGTTGAAAAAAAGGATATCCTCCTCTTCCAGCTGGTTATAACAATATCTCAAATATGGCATTTACTGGTTGTCTGAACCATGGAGATTCACCAATTTTACTAACGGATAATGTTAAGGTAAATACTCTCAATATGAGTAGTCAACGAAGTTAAAAAGTAACTGATATAAGTACTCAGGGGTTTTGGTATCAGATAATGTCCAATTCACACTTGTATGCATGAGTCTGAAACAGGGTGGATCTCTGTATAACTAATGGATGATTAGGTATTAGGATGGCATACAAAGCTCCCAACCTTCTTACTTTTCTCTTAAAGGGTTCCAAATTGGGGACGAATATTAGGCTGTGCAGTAGAGGTTGACGGTGTTGCTCCACTGGTACTTGGGCCTCTCATGAAGCAGAAGGAGCCTCTCTCAATATCCTTAACTCTTCCTTTTCAAAGTTGACCGGATTCTTAGTCTGCAAATCCTTCCGCATACTTGCAGTTCCACACCAGTACTCTTTATAGGGGTCTCCTCTTGAAAGCAGTCTTGCATATCCGGCAAGTAACAAACCAAAGCGGAGTTCAAGTTGTGAACTCTGTTGGCCACAGTGTTTACACAAGGTAAGCAGAGCGGCCTAGATATTCAATACATCCAATTAAATGCATTAGAAATAAAAGAGCTTATTTACAAACTCCTTGCGTCACTTTTGCGTCACTTTCAACATGAGAAAAGTAACACAAAAGTGGCACAAAGTTTTGTAAATAAGCCCTAAAAAATATTGCCCTGCATATTGACTTCATCTCTCACCTAATTCTGTCTCATCTGTGAATCATTTTAAAGACCTGTTCATCTGTAATATAAATATGACGCACAAGACACTTTTATACAGACACCGTTTGAATGCAAACCTATAAGATAAGTGAAATCTATCAGGTACACTGCACACATTAAAAAAATAGAAAATATCGTCAAGTGTTACTTTGACTTGTAATGTGTGACCTCATTTAGTCACATCGATCTAATTTTAAACACTAATTTTCTTTTTTGTTTTGCAAATTAACTGCACTACTTCTATTGGAGTCCATATTATATGTTGTTTGTTATATTGTTTTGTTAAAGTTATGGTTCTAGTTATTTATTGTATTGTTATCATTTAGTTACACTTCCAGTTATTTATTGTTTTAATAAAAATTAATAAAAAAAGTACATACATCTTTTTTTTGGGTGGGGGTAGCAGTCCACAATAGAAATGATACTTATAATTTGAAGTATAATTCTGAGGCTAGTTCTTCACCAGATCTTTACCAGAGTGTATAGCTACAACTTACGGTTCCAATTCAAAAGAATAAAAAGTACAACGCCATTAGCAACATAGTGTGGTGAACTTATAACCTCTGTGCTCACGTAAGTGTTCCATGAACTATTACTATATTAACAGGCAGAAAGCTGTTTGGGGGTAGGGTTAAAAGTTACTAGCTGTACAGAAACCGTTATATTTACCCTGGATCCTCTACATGACAGAAAGGAAAGCAAAGTAAAACAAAACACCGTGTACCAGATTTACAACACCCGTTCACTACTTTCGCATACAACCCCCTCTACAAAATTACAAGCCTGTGAGCCTCAACAACCCCCCTCAAGCTCTGGGAATCACCACCCTGGGGAATTTGTGTATCACGTGAGGCAGACTGCGTGGCCCTCCGCCTGGTGCCCTCGAGGGCCCTGGAAACTACTACGACCGGCTCCTGCAGTGTCCCGGGCTGCCTACCCCCTCTATACTGCTGTTTGCTTTGACGAAGCGGTACTCTCACGACTCCCGCCCTCCCACAGCAAACATAGTTTGCAGTTTGAAAGACTGAGCAGTGAAATCTATTCTCACTTTCAAAATCCAAAGCAGATTGCATATCCATATACAAATTAGCATCTACCCATGCAAAAAGCAATACTGGCTCCCGAAGAACGCAAAAGTTTATCACACAATGTTACTAAAAAAAACAGCAAGTGTGCTTGACTTCTCAATACACTACCTTATCCTACGTAATGTTATTTTCAATCACGTTCTGATAAACAATAAGAATCATGCTTTTAAAAATCAAAAACATGCACCCTAGCTTACTGTGTAGAATGTTGTCAAACAACCAATCATTTCTTTTCTGTTTTAATTTCACTTTTCCCCCAAACTCCCTCTGTCTATTCTAACATATGCCAAAGGCAGAAATGGAACTCTTCCAATCTATTTTGTCCACAGATTGAGAATGCTAGGAAAAAATGTGAATAAATCTGTTTCTACTTTTCTCCGAGACTATAGAATGGTGTCCATATACCACAAAAATCTGCGTTTCAATCTTCATGGCATCTATAGGAGAGATGCTGTACATTTTAAAAATGAAGGGAACAGAGTCTTTCTCATGAGACTCTGCATCGATACTTACTTGTAAGTATTAAAATCTCTCAATAAACACAAGGGCTCTTTTTAGACCCACCCAACATCTATACACATAAGCTTGATGTATATCTCAAAAATACATGCTTCTTTTTTTTCGGCTGCGAAATGCTTGGATCCTACGCGCATCCCGCGACCTTTTTAAAAAAAAGAAATATACTATCTTACTTTTTGGGCCCTACGGGTCCTTATCTGACCCCCTGAGCAGGCCTACGGGGTCAGGGGGTGTCTACCCTGCCCGCTTTTCACACAATCCACATATATTTCAATGCCTTCCTCAGCCTCGCTTCTACCGAGGCACAAAATGGCTGCCAACAGTTCCTGATTTCAAATGTTTACAACCTCTTGACAGCCAATTAGAATTGAGCGTGTGATCGGGACGGAGCGCTTATCCTATGAGGCCAATCCTCGCACAATCCACGGATCCTCCGCGCACATAGATATATAAATGACTTTAACCGTAATTTTCAAAGAAACTACTGAACAGATTGACACCAGATATGCAAAAGGCACAAGTCGGAACTGAGGACTACCTCTCTGCCAAATTTGGTGTCATTCCGTTTAGCCGTTCGAGCTGTAGCCGTGGCTAAAGGTCCTATGGGAAATTGCATGGGGAAAACATGTTTTGGGACCTCCCTTTTTTCTCGGCCCCCGCTTCACCAATCACCCCCAAACTTTTAGGGAAGGAGCAGAACTGCGCTGGCCAAAAGTTTGGAAAATGTCAAGAAGATTCATCAATCAATGCCAAAGTTATTGCCAATAGAATGTTGCGGATTTCCTGTGGATAATAAGTCCTAACTATAACTACCTACTGGCGGTTGCCAGTAGGTAGTTATAGTTAGGACCAAGTTTCCACAGGAGGAGTATTTCTTGTTTTGCTTAAAACTTTGGCGTCGTTTGATGAATCTTCATGATATTATTCAAACTAATTCTTTGTTTATATCAGCTCCTATGTTGAAAGTTTGGGGGTGATTCATTAAGGGGGGCCGAGAAAAAAGGGGGGGCCCAAAACGTATTTTCTCCATGCAATATCCATAGGAAACGTTAGACAAGGCTACAGGTCAAACGGGTGAACGGAATTACCCCAAATTTGGCAGGGAGAAGGGTCTTGGTGTAGAAAGCATGCTTTTGTTTATTTGGTGTAAATCCGTTCAGTAGTTTTGGAGAAATATCGAAATTTACAGATATCGTTAACGGGGAATTCTGCCATCTAATTGGCTGAGGCGTTACGAGCACGAGCTTGCTGGTTATTGGCTGCGAACGATAGCAACTAGGAAGTGTTGGCAGCCATTTTGTGATTCCATTAAAGCGAGTAAGGGAAAAAAGGTCTGAAAAAAGTAGGAAAGAGGAGGGTAGGAGCGCTGAGAACTCTGTGGGGTGGTTAGGGTGTGCTATATAGGGAGCCTGAAGCAAAGTATTCACCCCTACCGGTGTGATAGTGCTGTTTTGCCCAGAGTGAGATGGTGCTGAGGTGAGGTGCCAGTACACTTGGGGATGAAACCGTGCACCTCAACCGTGAGCTGATTGCTGTAAACTGATGCGCTCTTGGCGCTGTAGCATAGCTGTGTAGGTGGTGTTAGTATCCGTTTAGACTATAGCGGGAATGGGAAGCAAACTACTCACTCCTACTGGTCTGAAGACTCAGGGATAAAACAGTGAGCCTAAGCCGTGAGCTGATTGCTGTAAAGTGATGTGCTGTGGGTGCTTTAGGATACTTGCCGCTGTAGTATACCTGTGTAAGTAGTGTTAGTATGCCTTTATGCTATACAGGGAGTGGGAAGCGAACTACTGTATTTAAACCTAAGCTCCTGCATCAGTGAATTCCACATTACAAGTTACAGTTCCATGTGACATAAACAATAGCTATTAGACATGAATGACTAAATTCTATAATGAAAATAAAGGTAGGATATGATTACCACACTGTGCCAACCAGTTCCTAAACAATGTTGTGTTTTTTGATCTTGATCGCCAGCTCAGGAGCAGAGGCTGAGGATGAGCTAATTTGTGTGAAAGGGCTTTGTGGATAACAGGCAGGCAGAGAGACATGTGCACAAAGAATATACATGGTTTCAAAAGGGATGTCGGGTTAAGGCTAATTTAGCAAGTAAATAGCGTATTTGCATAGGCCATACATCGCCCATCCCTCATTAGGCTAGAGACGTGATGGGAAGTAATAAAAACAGAGTTCAAATGCCTGATCATACTTAGAAAGTTATTATATGAAAATACTTCAATTGTAGTGTATTAAAAAATGTTATCGGAAAAAGCAAAAAAAGTTGGAAAAAAATAAATCCAAGAATATCGCGCATTTCTTACAAGTCTTGGAGATTACAGTCCGGAAGTTCTTCAGCGGCTTGAGATGCGTAATGTTCCAAGAGGCGATTGTTGCCATTGTGTGAGAAAAGCGAAGTGATCCAATTCATATCCTCAAAGGGACAGTAATGTTCCTCGAATGTTGGAGCGGCAATTTGAATTGGCAGGCAATCTGCAATGTTGTCAAAGGTCGCACATTGCAGGAGATCTTTTGTGGCTGCGCAGAAATCCCATTCCACCATGATACCATTTTGCGTTGCATCCGCCATTGCTTCACTGCCTGAACAAACCATGGTTTTCAAGATACTCCATTACCTCCTGGATATCGGGAGAGATTGTTGGGATGTTGGCAAGGCATAGATCCATATGCCAGTCGAATGGGCAAGTTTTGCAATAGAAAGATGGTTGCGCGCAGATTGCATATGTGTAAATAAATGTCATGTAGCTGGCTCCGATAATAGATAGAGGCAGGCAGTCGAAAAGTTGTTCCATTTTTTCACGGTATTGATGTAGCTTTGCGTAGAGGCGTATTCTGCCAGACATGCTTGTTACCACAGGAAGCGCAGCCATTTTTTACAAGCAAAAATAGTAGTAGGATTGCGGCAAAGAGCGCGAGAATTATGGGAACTGTTCCTGTTATTCCAGAGATTATCGAATGAATGAAGTCTGGTATTATACCAAAAACAGTTTGAAAGCCTGCGACAAGGCCAGAGGAGACAGAGTTAAAAAAGTGTGCCAGAGCTTGAGTGTCAGATGTGTTGAAATGGGAGGTTTGTATTTAAAAGGGAGTGTATTTTACTTGAAGTTCGTGCTATCTGAAGTCGATAAATTTCTTTTGCAGAATTCAGGGACACTTCAGTTTGAAACAAAAGCGCTTTCAGTTTGCTCAGTTTAATGAAATCTGTTTTTAAAGTAGGTGTTGAAGGGCAAGTTGAACTTTGGGAGTTACTTTGTGTGGGTGGGAATAGACATTGCCACAGGAAGTTACTCGGTTTGAAACACTGAGGACATACTGTAGTGTAGTTCCTATATCCCTGATAGGCTCTGCGCATTGGAATAATATACACTATAGATTTGACATAGGACTGAGGTCAGTATGTCTCCATTGAGTACATTAAACTTAATTACTTGTGTGTGCCAAATAACTCAGAGGTCACTAGAAACTTTTCGAATGAACAAGAAGGGATTTGTTTCTGACAACCGCATAAACATGACAACTTTGTTTCACATAGAATCTGAACAATCTCTTCAGAGTAGTGGAAACAATAGATAACCATTTCACTCAGTCAATCGTGCATACTTTGTCTCTACAGAGTTGCTCAGAAATAGATAGACGGATGTTTCAGTAAAAAGGGTTTATTGAACAGTCTTATTTCTCATGCAAGAGATATGAACTGCTACAATCGTAAGAGAGAATACGAAGTATAATGCGTACAGCATTAGCAGTAGGATTAAATAGTACTGCAATAGCATGGTCTGTAGCTATGACATATATTCATAAAAATACATACATAAATAACACAGGCTAAAATACTCATCTGGTGCTTCTAAAATAATCCTACACCAGTGTACCTAACCTAAGTGTAGGACGAGGGAAGAAGTAGGTGCTGTTCAGCTATAGTTTAGTTTAGCTAAAGTTTAGTTTAACTATAGTTTAGTTTAACTATAGTTGCCAAGAGTCCCTCTAGGTTCTAGTCTGCTCCATACCTTAGAATGAGAGGGATTGGAATCTCTTTCCCGGGTCTCGATCTCTAACACCCCGCAAGGGGAGTCAGAAACACTGGAGCTGGATTCTCAGCGAGGAGGATGGCAGCGTCTGATCAGTGCGTCAGTTGGGGACTGGACTTCCTACCGAATTGCCGTGGTGAACTGCGTCATGCAAGTAGGCAGTTGAACTGTGGACCGAACCGTGCTTTGCCATGGCAAGTGAAGGCATATTTATACCTTGAAGGTGTTTAGGAATGCCAGTATTGACGTAAAAGTCGGGCATAAGGACGTCATGAATGAACCCCTAAGGAATAGATGTTCATGCATAATATCCAAGCAAGGGGAAGTCCTAAAGGCTTCAGAGTCTGGTTTTCCAAGAACTTGTTGCGATGTAGATGAACAGATGTAGGTAGCCATGCTTGTATTTGGTCAGCATTAGCAATGTCGAAATAAGAGCTGGATTTCTATGCCTAAATAAGGGAAATGTGAATTGTACCTATGTAAGGGCATAAATCGAGAAATCTAGATACGTAATCTAAATCGACACACAACACCCACCCCACCTTCGTATGTATGACGTTACTAAATTCTAAACATGTTAAACATATCTAAAACAGCTATATATGAATAGCTAAGAACATGTCTAAAAATACATTGTAAAAAATGCATTTAAAACTGTTGCAATGCATAAAATGCAATGGTGCTGTACACATTAAAGCAATGTTTCATTCTAAGCATATGTAGACATTTGAATGCTACATGAATGAATCATAAACATATATACATTTATGAAATGGCTCATAAACACAGAAGAAAAAAAGCTGAAACCATTTCATTTCAGATTACATAATCATTTAGATGTGGACAATGACATATATTGTCTCTGGAAGTATTCAAAGAATTCTTGTTCTCTATGAATAGTTCTACTATAAGCAGATTACTTGTGCCAAAAAATGAAAAATACAAATTTGGATTAAAAAAATTAATCATAGGAAAAAGTTATTTGTTTTAAAAAATAAAGGCCAAATTCAGAGTCTCTCCGCAACACTGTGTGCCTGAATCAAAAGTCAAAAGTCAGTGTTTGGGGATCGAGAAAACATGAAGGGCCAGATATAGGTAATTCCGATTTACCGACTCTTAAATACCGACTCATACCGAATCGGTATTTAAGAGTCGGTAAATTGGAAGGAGGCAGATGTAGGTAAAAAATTACCGAATCTGTAAGAGTCGGTATTTACCGAATCTGTAAATACCGATTCTGTATTTCCCATTGATTCCTATGGGCCTTGAAACCCATAGGAATCAATGGGAAATACAGAATCAGTAAATACCGAATCCTGCAAGGGTGCAGGGGGTGTCACTTTGACACCCTCTAGCACCCCAAGTACAGGCTAGTGTGACATGTGGCACACATACATGCCCTAAGGGCATGTCTGTGTGTCACATTGCACAGGTGTGCATGCACAGATGTGCATGCACACCTGAATTCGGTATTTTACCACCCAATAGGATTGGGTGGTAAAATACCGACTCTTAAGGGCCTGTGGCACTCTTAGGAGTGTCACCTACATATGGATTTACAGAATCGGTATGTTTACCGATTCGATAAAATACCGAAGTGGTAATTTTACTGAATCGGTAAATATACCGATTCTGTAAATAACTACCCACCTACATCTCAAAAGCCAAATACCGGTCGGTAACGGCCGAATTCGGCCGTTACCGACCGGTATTTGACTACCTACATCTGGCCCGAAATCTTCTAATCCTGTAGACAAAAAGCCATCTACCATTGTAGGTGAAAGTTGGATTACCTTGTTTAGAAGACTAACCGCACATAGATGAGAAGCATCGCCTACAGCATTGGTCGCATCAGCAATGTTCGTATTGGATGTTACCTGGCTGCCTTTTGTTTCCTCTCGTACATCAGCAGTAGCAATTTGCATCTGAGATCTCAATAAATGCTGTCATCAGGATTGGTAGCTGCTGGGGACAACACAGAGCATGGGCCATTACCGGGTCCAGCAGAGTATCGATATCCGTAGGCATGACAGATGGGAGTGTTAGACAGCTGTCTAGCACGCATTCTTCACCGCAAAGCAGCCAGCGTAGAACAGGTAAGATGCAATCTTGCCAGATTGGTCTGAATGACAGAAACCATGTGGTATTTAATTCTAGTAGACGAGGTAAACCTAAAATTTGGATGATGCGCTCACAACACTTCATCTCCAATAGAGCTCTCTCTATGGTGCTTGTAGTGACGCTGGTGATTTGGCTTGCCATATCGTAGCAGTAGGAGCAAAAATAGAATCCCTGCAACAAGTCCAAAAAGTAGTGTCAGTCCACCAAACACAGGTACACGAAGTTGGGAAATATTCCGAGGACTGCTTGAAAAAGTGCTAACAGTCCTGAACACACGGTCTTAAATACATGTACAATACCGCTCGTATCAGACATGTTTAAGATACGTTCCAACATTAGGTAACTCCCATTGGAAAGTAGTCCAAAAATTGTGATAATCACTGCACCTGGTGAGCCTTGCAGGTGACCGGATACGTTTGTAGTTGAACCATTGCAGGCCCGTGTAAATTAATACCCTGACAAAGGAGAGAACCGCTTAGTGCATTTTCACAGTTAGACCGCTAAGAAACACTTCACGTCCCCACTCCAACATCTGTGTGTGTGTATGATAAATCCCAGGATGTCTGGATGTATTCTTTACCCAACCTTTCATATTTGCCTGCTGGTAAATGTTTTAGGCAATACTGAAAATGGAAAATTGTAACAGGCAGAGTAATTTAACCATGTATGATCCACTCAGTAGCTGGTTTTTCTGCCACTGTGAGTGGTAATTTTTCCAGTTTTTCAATGCTCAGCACCGTATAGTCTGCTCCCATTTGTGCCAGTTTGATCTGTTTATCAGTGAGATTGAATTCTGGAAACAGTGACGTAGTGTTGATTAAACGCCAAGGCACATAGTCTGCTCACAAGTTTTGTAGCATTCAGACTAATAGCATGATAGAACGTAATTGTGACTGACCATGTTGCAACATGACCAAGTCTTGTTCCATAATGTCTATGGCAGAAGACACAATGCTGTCCACTGAATATATCCTGGACCACAGAGTTGTTAACCCATTGTCTACTACAGAGAGAGATTTCTCTAAATGAATACGATCAATTTCTCGTGTTCGTTCTGCAGTCTCTGCTTGGGTAATGTTCTATACTTCATAATAAGCAGCATAGATACCGGCATATATGAAACGTTTTTGACACAGTTTTCTTGGTCCTAGCAAGAATTCCCTATGGTCTGCACCATCTTTAAGTAAAGATAAGTGTTGTTTTACATCCTAAAGTGTAGATCTCTGTAGCCAATCAAGGAATAGTTTCCCTACACTGTATGTTGTTACTACCCCAGGATGCTGTCTTTGAACATATCTTGGGTCTGGCCTATTGATAGTGAAACCCTGTGTTTTGCTCAGGAATCAATCTTGACAGTTGGGTGTGTCTGTGGGCCAGAGCAACCATTTTTTCCATTCTGGATCTGATCTGTTGTGATGCAAAATGTTATGTACGTCGACCTCCCCCGTGTAGGGCTATTACTTGCGGGTATAGGTATGGTCGGTATGTTCATGTCTTTGATCTTGGCTAACCCAAGGCAAGACGTGTGTTGGACAGTGTCATTCAAAAACATAATTTGCTCAGGGGTGATACAGGCTGTAAACAAAGTTTCTACCCTTGCACTTGCCAATCTTTTGTACACCAGACAGTTTTTGTCTCAATGTTATCTTTCCAAAAGTCGAAATCCTGTCTGGACAGTTGGACAATAAAGGCTGCAGAATAAATCTGTTTTGTATTGGTTAACATATTTGTTGTTCCTGTCTTGTTCACATTTTTAAAATAAAATGATTCAGCATTGGATAAATTGAACCCTGAAAAATATGGAAATTTCATTGCAAAAGTTTTTGAGCTACTCTTTGGAGGTGTAGGACAATGTTCCCATTGGTTATACATATATATATTTCTAGGCATTGCAGATTTGTGCAAGAAATGATGACCATAATGGTTATAACAATACATTTGTTCATAGTCTGATGAACCATCTAAATATTCAATGTTCATGATTTGTGAATACTGCAGACATTTCTAGATCATACATCATGTGATTAACAGTCTCGAAGTTCCAATCATCAGGAAAGGTACTAGAGGTAATAAAGGCACTTAATGAAATCTTGAATAAGTGTGGAATATTCAAAAGCTCCGACTGGCCAAAAATTCATATTCAGTTCTGTCCCAAACTATACCATCTGGTATAGGAACGGATGTGATTTTCACTGCTGACAAGTCTCTTTGTTCACCATGGGATTATTTGTGTGGCTGGAGAAGTAAGTTAAATGTTTTACCTGCTGTGTCCATTTTAATATATCTTCCATTTATCAGCATACCCAGAGTTATTACCAGAGCTAACCAAAGTAGAAAGAAGAATATTCCCAAAACGATCCATAGTTCAATCCATGGTGAAACCAGATAAGTCTTTTTCAGGTGATGAAAAAAGTCAGTTGCTTGTTCTTTGAAAGTTCTTTGTGCTGGCGTCGTTTCAAGTTCACTGGGATCCTCAGAAAACGTATCAAAGTTAATGAAATAGCCAGAGGCAGTTCTGTCAATGGTTGGAATTGCATCCGGATTTGTTGAAATCGCTGGAACCACTTGGTCACCTGTTACTTCTTTGTAGACAGGTGAATCAGGACGAATTGTTTTTTGGGTTTCAAGAGGAACGAGTTCCATAGCTTTATTGCATAGTCCTTCTTTTCTCACTGTAGAATCTTCAAAGGTGATGAGTCTCTAACTTTGAACCTCTTGGATTGTAGCTAGCAGAGTGCATCTGCTACATTGTCGGAGTCCATTTGGCCTACTGCTTAGTATCGGCCACATAGTGTGGTTTGATCAGGTCGATGGACACAAATCTTTTCTCCTTTTTTCCAGCAAGGGGCGGCAGTAAAACTGTTCTTGATCCGTGGATTGCTAGGACAGGTACTGGTTGTCTGTAAGAAGGCCCAAATTCCTTCCAGGGATTTGAGCAAACGGAACGCTGTTCGCATCAATTATATATGAGTATTTGAGTGGAAACTTTTTAGGTAATGCTGCACCGCTGCCTTGAATGCCAGCATTATTTCACTGTCTATTTTTGTTTTTGAATGAGTGATTGCAGCTACAGAAGCCGTTTTCATAGCCCCTTTCGCTGCTTCATCAGTCAATGAATTCCCTTCAACGTGAACGCCATCAAGTTGATGACTCATCGTGTGTATCACGTGAGTGTTTTGTAGTCCATTTCGCAACTGAACTACTTGTTTCCAAAGCGTTTTGTGCTTGATTGTGCCACCTTTTGCATCTTTGAAAACATTTTGAATCCAATTCTGTAAATATTCATTGTAAGATTGAACACAGTAAAAAGAATGGCACACTATGAGTGTGGGGAATTCGCGATCCGTATTTTCAAGTGCCGTTTTGCATGCTCGTAGGTCAGCTCGTTGAGCTGTATAATCTCATAGAGATTGCATTTTTGTGACCATAGGTTTAAATTTGCCATCGCGCATAAGACCGTTAATGATAAGCTTGTTTACCCCCCGGAGCGGGTTGTGCTGATCCGTCAGTATAAATTATAAATTCTTACTGGTCTAGAGGTAGAATTTCAGTAGGCAGAGGACATTCGTGTTCATATTGCAGGAATGCTTGTGTTTTTAAATATGGATCAAAAACGTATTCAACATCAGTTGCAGCAAGAGAATTAACCCATTGTATCCATCTTGGATGTAAAGCTTTTGCATATGGAATGCTAGCTTTTATAACTGCGTCTAGGGCTGGTACAGGAGTTACAACAATAATGCGCTTCCCCTGTGCTAGGGCTCTTTATTTTGCTACAGCGGTTTGAACTGCTGTCAGAATTGTTTCTGTCAATGTAAATTTCATTTCTGCTTGTGTATACAAATGTGATTTGTATGCAATTGGTACTTTTTCACCTTCATTAAAAGTTAAGTCGGTGAATCCGCATTGACCCGGAACGATTCGGATCACTAAGTTGCCTACGTTTACGCGTGTTTGTACATTTTTTGTTGCTAACATGTCTGTTTGTAGCAAACACTAAAATTCTGTGTGTTCTTCTGTCCAATGTGTGATTTTAAAATCAGGTTTGATTAATTCATAGAGATGTTTAACCCTTTCTGCGTAGTTTAGAATGTAGGTTCTTCCAAAATTCAGGAAACCTAGAATCAACTGTAAGTTTTTCAGCGTTTTTGGAGGTTGGAGCAGCGCACACTTTTCTAAAAAGTTGGCTGCCAGGTTTTTGCCTTCACTTGATAGTTCATATCCTAGAAAAAAAGATGTTGAGATGGGCAATTCTTGATTTTTTTAAATTGAATTTATAACCCTCAGAGGCGAAGCCCAGTATAATGTTGTCACCCTGTTCAAGTGCCTGTTCAGGTCATCGTCAGTCGGATAGATATCATCGACATATAACAATGCCTCGTCATCATATGTTTGTAGTAACGCTGTCACTCTTGCTGAGAATAACCCCAGACTATTCTTGAATCCTTGTGGGAGACAACAGAATTGACGCTGGGCCCCCATTATTGAGAAAGCCGTCAAATACCTACTTTCAGGTGCAATGTTTTGACAAAAGAAACCATTTGAAATGTCTAATGGGGTTTTATATTTTTTACGCACAATGTTATTCATTAATGCTGTACTGTGTGCATTTTGCACTGCATGTGTTTTACAACAATAATTTAGGTGTCTGAAATCCAAAACTAGACAATATGTATTGTCTGGTTTAGAAACAGGAAACAAAAGATTGTTCATTGATAAGGTGCAAGTTTCAATCACCCCTTGGTATTCAAGTTGATCTAAGATCTCCTTGACCTGTGTGGTGAGGTGAGTCCTCATCCCATCCTACATGATTTGTATATAATGCTGGGGCTTGGGTGACTGCCCATTTCCTGGCATAAGTATATTTTAAATGTACTGGAACATAGTTGGAGAAGGCTGGCATAATGATGTCTGATTCAGTTTCATGTTAAAGGAGCGCGCCCTTTGTGGTAACGTTATCACACAACTCAGTAGTATACAAAGGCACTGAGAGACACAGTGCGTCAAGGACAGCGCCAAAATCTATTGACAGTTAAGCTGCCTCACATAATCAAGGTGTGCACGGAGACAATATAATTTACGTTTATAATGATGTCTTCGCCATGTGGGCACTCCCTGACAAATTTTGGTGGCCAGTCCCGTTCTGATAGAAGTATATCATAACCCTTTGAAAGTCGCTCCCAAAAGAATGCTTTCACTTTTCTCTGTATGTCTCCCTCCATCTGGAGTGTTATTTCATATAACCTATGGTGAGAACTAACCCTGATGTCTGCAGTTTCAACTTGAATGTCTTCATTCAGGTCCACTGTCTCCAGAAGTCCCTTCAGGTACTGGCGAGCTATTGTTACTTCTGTAGCGTTGTCCAACATTGTCTGAGCCCATTCTCCGTTCTTGAGCTGTGTTCTCAGATTACTCGGCATGTCTGATCTTTAGACCTGCTACTTTCTTCTTGGAGAATTGAGGTTTTGTTTTGTTTTTCTGAACGTGTTGATCGTCTTTGGAGTTCACGCTTTCTTCTTTTTGATCTGACCGTCCTCTTCTTTCGGATGTCTGTGACGATATCTGAAAGGTACGAGAGAACCGTGTATCAGTATCTTGATACCTGTCAGGTTTTCTCAAATTATCCCTATTCCTGAGGTTATACCTCCTTTCAGAGGGCTCCTTTTGAGGAGACCTACCTCGGGATTGAGAATCTTTCTCTTTTAGATGTTTGTTATTTTCCCACTTCTTTTTAGAAGAGGTAGGAGTGTTTATAGTAAAGGCCTTTTCAGAACTTTCAGACAGTTGTGGTTTAACTGGTTTCCCACCGAAACTGTCTCTGCCTAATTCTTCATAGGATTTTTCAATTATTCTGGCTAGTACTTACGGTTGTTCTGTTACATCAAATTCCCTTAATTTCTGGTGGATTGCCACTGAAGCTGCTTCTCCTTTAATATTAGATAATATTATTGTTGAGACCTGGTTAAAATTCTTCAGTAATTTCATACCTAAATTCAGAGCAGGCTCTGCCCCGTATTCGTTTTGAGTCTGTTTCAGGACGTCAGGTATTACCACCATAGACAGAACACCATGTGTTTTAGTGTAGATAGCAGCAAAGACTGTGCCCCAAGTGGTGCAGTCTTCTAGATGTGGTGTTATCAACATTGGTAAACAGATTGTTAGAATTCTATGTTTCTCATAAGGGCTGATATTAGGAAATACCGCTTCGATTTGAGTAATTTTTTGAACTATCCAGAACGGAATTTGTTCACGTTTTGTGGGCAATTTACTCATGACTGTGTGTAAAGTCTGTGGTGTGATTTTTAGTGTATTCCCCTGGTGAGAGGTTTGTTGTGGAATAACTAATGGTGGTTGGACTGTGAGAGTTCGCATGACATATTGAACCAATTGTCTGTAAATTTTGATTAACTCTTTGAGTTGAGTGAGCAATTCAACGTCTGACATGTCTTCAATGTCAGGATGAGGTGTATAGCCGGCCAAAACTGGCCATGTTGCTCCTTGTCTACCTAGTGGACTGAGCCTGGTAATGTGATTTAAATGTTTTAGGGGACCTGTAAACCAGAGTTCATGCTCCTGGTATGTGAGTGGAATTTCAATATCCTCGAAAGGAATATATTCCTCAGGTGGTTCATCTTCTTTGTAGAAGTGGAACATGTGTGTTACTGGATTTGATTCTGGGAATACTATCCATGAATAGAATACCTCTGTCTGGTGATATTCATGTGCCTCTATCACAAAAACTGTTCTACCACCTCTTGGTGTTAGGCCATGTATTATTAGTTTTAGAGTGATGGCTCTCCTTAAATTTGGAGGAATGATCATAGCATTCTCATTGGTTTCATTAAAACCTGTGTAGTTTAAAGCTAATTTGGCTTGGTCAGCCGTCCCTCCACCATTTTCGGTGTTTTTTGTTGTTATTAGACATTGGTTAATGAAAGTTGCAGAGCAAGTTTCAAGGGAACAAAGATAAGGTGCACAATATTTTGGAACACTGTATCCTTCAACGTTGTACAAACAAAAAAGCTAATAGATAGGATTTTCGTCCTACTCAGCTATGGCGGATATTATCCTACCCACTCCAGATGTCTTATGGAGTTTTATGAGTGGGGTCTCTGAGAAAAGCACAACTGAGTTACTTCAGTGTTAAATTAGTGCCTTACCAAACCGTTGGGCGCCATGTAGTGTAGTTCCTATATCCATGATAGGCTCTGCGCATTGGAATAATATACACTATAGTTTTGACATAGGACTGAGGTCAGTATGTCTCTATCGAGTACATTAAACTTAATTGCTTGTGTGTGCAAGCTAACGCAGAGGTCACTAGAAACTTCTCGAATGAACAAGAAGGGATTAGTTTCTGACAACCGTATAACCATGACAACTTTGTTTCCCTTAGAATCGGAACAATCTCTTCAGAGTCGTGGAAACAATAGATAACCATTTCACTCAGTCAATCGTGCATGCTTCATTTCTACAGAGTTGCACAGAAATAGATAGACGGGCGTTTCAATAAAAAGGGTTTATTTCACATGCAAGAGATATGAACTGCTACAAACGTAAAACAGAATGTGAAGTATAATACGTGCAGCGTTAGCAGTAGGATTAAATAATACTGCAATAGCATGGTCTGTAGCTATGACATATATTCATAAAAATACATACATAAATAACACAGGCTAAAATACTCATCTAGTGCTTCTAAAATAATCCTACCCCAGTGTACCTAACCTAAGTGTAGTACGAAGTAGGTGTTGTTCAGGTATAGTTTAGTTTAGCTATAGTTTAGTTTAATTATAGTTTAGTTTAACTATAGTTGCCAAGAATCCATCTAGGTTCTAGTCTGCTCCATACCTTAGAATGAGAGAGGTTGGAATCTGTTTCCCGGGTCTCGATCTCTAACACCCCGCAAGGTGAGTCAGAAACACTGGAGCTGGATTCTTGGCGAGGAGGATGGCAGCATCTGGTCAGTGCGTCAGTTGTGGACTGGACTTCCTTTCGAACTTGCCAAGGGGAACCGCGTCGTGCAACTAGGCAGTCGAACCGTGGACCGAACAAAGCATTGCCATGGCAAGTGAAGGCATATTCAATATTCATATAATAGGCATATTCACCTTGAAGGTGTTTAAAAATGCCAGTATTGACGTAAAAGTCAGGCATAAGAACGTCCTGAATGAACCCCTAAGGAATAGATGTTCATGCATAATAAATGAGTTCTTGGAGAAATTAATATCCAACCAAGGGGAAGTCCTAAAGGCTTAAGAGTCTGGTTTTCCAAGAACTCCTTGTGACGAAGATGAATGGATGTAGGTAGCCATGCCTGTATTTGGTTAGCATGAGCAATGCCAAAATAAGGGCTGGATTTCTATGCCTAAATAAGGGCAATGTGAATTGTACCTATATAAGGGCATAAATCGGGAAATCTAGATACGGAATTTAAATCGACACACAACAATACGGTATGCCAGCTCACATTCCATGGCAGTCCATGATATTAAGAAGCAAGCAACTGCCATTAGAAAGCTGTGTGAATATAGGTCTGATTGTGGGAGTTGGCGTGCTTTTGAGAAAGGAAGCAAGATTGGGGCTGTAAGCTTAGAAGCGTTGTGCAGTTGGACATTCTTGCATAGTAATGAATGATTGCCGATGTGGTCGCACTTTTCACCTGTGAGAAAAACTTCTGTATCCTCTTTAAGACAGCGATATGTAAATGGGAGAAACCACTGCTCGTGAATAAACATGCTACCTTATATGATCACATACAACATGACAAACAACATGTACACCTAGCAAACACAACGACACTACGTACTGTGGGAACCGTGGCTAGCCATGTACACAAACCAAACATGGCATGGCACCTCTGCCACACAATGCAGAATGCGGGGAGAGATGGGAGCAAAGTATGTGCGAAGGTGCATTTGATTCTCGATTATAAAAGTATACAATGCAAAGTGTGGAGGGGATGTGCCGGAGAGACTCGAGTATGCAGAGCACAGACATGTACATGTACATGTCAACATACACTGATTGTCTATTGAGTGAAGTGGACACAACCATGATAGTACAGTCAGTAGGGAAGATCACAAAAACATAATGCGTACGTGCCCCCTCCCCCCCCAAATCTTTAGCGTAGAGGGCTGGTTCGGCGTACACAATGCTAGCGTAGAGGTATGAATAAAAGGCACGTTTCTCTGGGTGTGGTTCTCTTCCGGAATGGCGAAGGTGTCTGCCAGGTCTGTGCTGCTTACACCGCCACGAGGCTGACGCCGTGAGCAAAGGTGGCTGCGTGAATAATGCTCTCAGCCTGCGGGTACCCAGAAACCATCACGGCCGCTGCAACGCACATATGCCCCACAGTTCACCTTTCGGCACCGCCGTATGTAGAAAAGGGCCCACCACGCGCCAGCGGAAGCTCCTGGGCCGAGGTCTGCGAGCTCGGAAGGCTCCTGCAATCAATGCTGGCTACCGCGACACAAGCACACAGGGCCCAGCCTGAGGCTCAGCACCGTGGAGTGCTCTGTATACTACTAACACAGTAGTCCAACAGGTACCAACAGTGGAATGGTGTCTTGATCCCACAATGGACGATGTTAGAACTGCATCTGAGAGTGGAGATGAAGGTACTCCCTTTGACCAGGTGCAACAAACTCTAGGGCCAACAGTGGAACGGTGTCTTGATCCCACAATGGACGATGTCCTATATTAACTGCTGCTTTTTTTCATACAACTCCCTCCATTGAGGTGCATCACACTCTGTGCTTCCGTAGTTAACTGCTGCACTTGATTATTGGGCTTGGCCGACTGCAGTCGCTGGACTACACCGCGGTACAGCAGGTCCGAACAGTGAAACGGGGTCTTGATTCTATAATTGAGGATGTCTGTGATGATTTCTGTGTACCCCCTCCGATCAGGTGCAACCAACTCCATGCTTCCGAATTCAACAGCACGTGGCTGCGAGGCCTTAATGACCACTGCCTCTGGCCTACACTGCGGTAAGCAGGGCTCACAATCCAGATTGAGTGGTGATTGTTTAATTACTGAATCCAGTAGGCAACTAACTACAACCTCTATTGAAATATACACAATATCCTTTTAGTATACTTGCTTGAAGAACTTTTTTTAGATGAGTTATAGGTTTACTACAATGACAAAATTCTTCTTGGTAGTGGAAAAGAAAACTGAATAACAGTCTACGCTGGTGGACAGCAGAGATCGCAATTCGAATTGTTTTGATTTATTTATTGCAGAGCTTTTTGTAATTTATGCTGTATTTTGTGAAGAGGAAGTGAGAAAAAGTACTCATGGATGTCTGTGTTGACTACTGCCTTCAATTTACACTGCAGACAGCAGTGTTCACAATTCAGATCGAGTCGCTATTGTAGATGACGCAGTCCTGTAGGCAAAACCCATTGCACCAGTGGGCTCTGTCCGCACCATGCGTCATCGCAGGCTCCGCACACGCTCTTTGCTGCTTCGTGTAGTACACACTGGGCAGCTCAAATCAACGCCACATGGCTGTGGGCCCTTTCTGACCACTCTTTCTGGCCTACACTGCAGACAGCAGTGTTCACAATTCAGATCGAGTCGCTATTGCAGATGATGCAGTCCTGTAGGCAACAGACATTGCTTCTTGTACTGCCCGCCCGCAGCACGCATCATCGCTGGCTGTGCACATGCTGAATGCTTTTGAAGTGGCTATCTGAGTGCACTAGAACTGATGGACCCTTTATGATACAATCTTTTTGTGTATTATTTCAGATCTACTGCCTGTGTCTCAGTATACCACAAGTTATGGTTCTTTTACGATAGAATCTTTTGTGTATTATTTCACATCTATTGTCCCTACCTTACTGTAGCACAAACTATTGACACTTTTATTATTGAATAGCTGTGTGTGTTCCAATGATTACTGTTGTAGTTGATGCTAGCAGCAACCATTCCCTGAGGGCTGGCTTACAGTCACCCCAAACGCATCCAGCACAGACGTCACTGGATATGTGACCCTGGTAATAAAAAGGAGTCGAGCGCAAGTGCCCGTACCCACTTCCACTATCTATCTGTGTTGGTGTGTTCATTATCCTTTCATGATATTGCCCCTGGGCTGTACCACATTACATTGTGCTGTGGACAGCGTATGCAACCATGTTACCTCTGGCAGTGGGGAAAACATCAGTTATGTAACTTTTAGGTGCATGGCTATTACAGGTGGAAGGTTACTTTACAGACCAATCAATCAATCAATCAAGGAGTTTGTTAAAGCGCGACTACTCACCCGTAAGGGTCTCAAGGCGCTAGGGGTGGGGGGGGTTGGGGGGGGGTGCAGGTTCCATTCCATCAAGGAGGGGGTCTGTCGAAGAGCCATGTTTTGAGGTTTCTTGTGAAGATGGGGAGCGATGTTGTCTGTCTGAGGTGGAGCGGAAGGGCGTTCCATGCTTTGGCCGCGAGGAAGGAGAAGGAGCGGCCTCCCGATCTGGTCTTTCTGGTGCGGGGGACCACAGCGTAGGAAAGCTGGGCTGATCGTAGGGTCCTTTGGGGTGCGTGGAATTTGAGTCGGCTGTTCAGGTATGCTGGTCCGGTGCCGTGGAGGGCCTTGTGTGCGTGGGTGAGCATCTTAAAGGTGATTCTCGCCTCGACGGGGAGCCAGTGGAGTGTGCGCAGGTGCTGGGAGATGTGGCAGTGTTTTGGCAGGTTGAGGACCAGTCTTGCGGCGGCGTTCTGGATGTTCTGTAGCTTGCAGATGAGGTTTTTGTTTATTCCGGCGTAGAGTGCGTTGCCGTAGTCGAGTCTGCTGGTGACCAGGGCGTGAGTGACTGTCTTTCGGTGTTCGAGGGGGATCCATTTGAAGGTCTTACGAAGGAGGCGGAGGGTGTGGAAGCAGGAAGATGAGACAGAGTTGATCTGGCGGTCCATTTTGAGCTCGGAGTCCAGGATGATTCCCAGGTTGCGTGCGTGGTCTGTGGGGGTTGGAGGGTTTCCGAGGGTTGTGGGCCACCAGGTGTCACTCCAGGCGTCGGGGTTTGGGCCCATGATGAGTACTTCTGTTTTGTTGGTGTTTAGTTGTAGGCAGCTGTTTTTCATCCATTTGGCGACGGCTTCCATGCCTTCTCGAAAGTTGCGTCTGGCGGTGTTGGGCTCGTTGGATAGGGAGAGGATGAGCTGGGTGTCGTCTGCATATGACACGATGTTGAGTCCGTAGGTTCTGACGATGGGGGCAAGTGGAGCCATGTAGATGTTGAAGAGCGTCGGGCTGAGGGAGGAGCCCTGGGGGACTCCGCAGGTGATAGGTGTGGGGTCCGAGAGGAAAGGGGGGAGTCTGACCCGCTGCGTCCTGCTGGAGAGGAAGGAGCAGATCCAGTCGAGGGCCTTGTCCTGGATTCCTGCATCGTAGAGTCTGCGTATTAGGGTGCGGTGGGAGACTGTGTCGAACGCCGCTGATAGGTCGAGGAGGATGAGGGCTACTGTTTCTCCTTTGTCCAGTAAGGTGAGGATGTCGTCTGTTGCGGCGAGGAGGGCGGTTTCCGTACTGTGGTTTTTTCTGAAGCCGGATTGGGAGGAGTCAAGGATGTTGTGTTCTTCAATGAATGTGGCGAGTTGGCTGTTGATGGCTTTCTCGATGACTTTCGCTGGGAACGGGAGCAGGGAGATGGGTCAGTAGTTTTTGGGGTCAGTGGGGTCCGCTGAGGGTTTCTTTAGGAGGGGGTTGACCTCGGCGTGTTTCCAGTCGTCGGGGAATGAGGCGGTCGCCAGGGAGCGGTTGATGGTTTGGCGGAGGATGGGTGCGATGGTGTTGGCGGCTCTGTTGAAGATGTGGTGGGGGCAGGGGTCCATGGGGGCCCCTGAGTGGATTGACTTCATTATCTTCAGTGTGTCTTCGGTGGTGAGGGCTGTCCAGTCATCAATCGCTGGTTTCCGGGTGTCGGGGGTGGTTGGTGAGGGTTCAGTGTGTTGGTTGTCTTCGTCGAAGTTGTCGTAGATGCTCTTGATTTTGTGGTGGAAAAAGATGCTGAGTTTGTCGCAGAGGTCTTGTGAGGGAGGGATGTCGGTAGACTCGCTGGTGGGTTGGGCGAACTCCTTGATGATGCTGAAGAGTTCCTTGCTGTTGTGTGCGTGGGTGGAGATTCTGTCTTCAATCGCTTTTTTCCTCGTTTCTCTGATGAGTTGATGGTGGGCGTTGGTGGCGGCTCTGAAGTTGTTGTGGGCTTCTGTGGATTTGGTGTTTCTCCAGGCCTTTTCGAGGCGGCGGCATGTGCGCCTGGACTCTCGAAGTTCGGTGGTAAACCATCTGGCTTTCTTGGCACGGGTATTGTTGTTTTTCTTGAGGGGGGCTATGGTGTTGGTGCTGTCCGAGATCCATCTATGCAGGGTTCGGGCTGCGGTGTTGGGGTCATCGTTTTCTGCGATGGTTGGGGTGGAGTTGTTGAGTGAGGAGGTGAGCTGGTCATCGGTGATTTTGGTCCAGTTTCTTTGTGGAAGCAGGTGCTGGTGTCTGTGGATGGTGGGTGTTCTGAAGGTGAAGTGGACGCAACGATGGTCGGTCCATGGGAGTTCGGTGGTGTGGCTGAAGGTGATGGAGTTTCCTGTAGTGAAGAGGGGGTCGAGGGTGTGTCCTGCTGAGTGAGTGGGCTCGGTCACGATCTGGCGGAGTCCAATGTTGTGGAGGTTGTCCAGGAGGGATGTGGTGTTGGGGTCCAGTTGATTGTCGAGGTGGAAGTTGAGGTCTCCCAGCAGGGTGTAGTTGGTGGATGCGATGGCCTGCGGGGAGATAATGTCCGTGATGGAGTTGGCGAAGCGTCCGCGGGGTCCAGGGGGTCGGTAGATGAGGGTTCCTCGGAGGGCGGCGGTGGGGCTGGCCAGTATCTTGAAGTGAAGGTGTTCCATCAGTTCTGTGGACTCGTCAGGGAGTGTGCTCAGGCGGAGGCTGGATTTGTGGACGATGGCGATTCCTCCTCCTGGGTGGATGGGGCGGTCCTTCCTGGAGATCTTGTATCCTTGGGGGATGGCGATGGCGATGTCCGGTCCCGAGGTGGTGTTGGTCCAGGTTTCGGTGAAGAATGCTACATCTGGGGTTGTGCTGTCGAGGAGGTACCAGGAATATTGATGAAGATGATGTTTGCATGTTGTGTGTAGTGCAAGATATGTGTACATAACAAAAAGTTTTCAAAAAAGCTCTCCAAGCAGAAGAGGTGTGTCTCATTAAATGCTGTAGAGAGAATGACTAAAATGGGTGGCGTTCTCCAACTGCTACAATGGGTAATGTTATGAACCAATCAAATGCTTTTCTTTAAGGTCACATGGCAATCGTGCACCCAGCGCGCAAGGAGACCGCACCCGACGCGATTTTGAGAAAATATATTTACCATAATATAAGTTTATTACAGTTAGAAATATATAAATGTTTAAAATATTTTAGATTATCGCTTGCTCTCATATACACTTTAAAGTTGTTTAGATATAGTTTTGAGACATTAAAAAAAATGAGGGAATGGAGTACCCAGCAAGACACCATACGTCTATGACGTAACACAGGGCCTGGCAGCGTGCACTCGCTGCATGCGCAATGTGCAGCGGGCCCTACCCCATACGTACATGACGTTACGCGCGGCTTGGTACTGCACTCCTGTCGCATACCAAATGATGTTACGCGGGATGTGGTGCAACAAAACCGTCGGATACGAAATGCGCATCATTTACGAGTTTAGCAATATGGCGGATAGGATTTGCGTGCTGATGGAGCTTGGTACACTACCGGTATGGGACTTCAGTTTTCTCAGAAAAAAATATATAATACATATTTTTTTGAAGCTATAAAACATTACATAATTTTTTAAGTAAAAAAGAATAATAGAGTTCCAAAATATTACAAAAAAATAGAAAAAATATAGGTTTTATAGATATTAAAATATGAAATTAACATTTAAAAAACTTTCGAAATTCACTGAAAAAACATTAGGTTTCACAGACGTTATAGTTAGGAATTAACATTTAAAAAACCTTTCAAATACACTAAAAAACTATAGGTTCCAGGGACATTATAGTTAGTTGAACATTTAACTCATATAAAAGCCAGAGAAATTCTCCTGTTATAGTTAGTTGAGCTAACTATAACTCGCGCGCCCGCAATGCACTGCTGATGACGTCACATATTACATCACTCATGACATGGTCAGTGACATCACTGATGACATCACTCATGACATCGCAAATGACATCACTGATGACATCATCCAGTGAATGTTTGTTTCTGTAAAGTTTAAATATTTTTCATATATATCCATGCCAAGGTGTATTGAAGAATGAGTGGATCAGTGATTGTATAAGACAGTAAGTATGTGTTAGTATCTGCATAAATAAGTGATGTGGTGTCTGTATAAATAACTGAGTTGGTGTGTATAACTGTACACATGAGTAAATGGGTATGTGATTGATTCTTTGCATGACTGACTAGGTGTGAGAGTAACTCTATGGATGAGTGGCAGAGTGTGACGGTATGTTTAGGTGTATGAGTGTATATTATAGTACTGTATTGATGAGTAACTGCATGTATAAGTGACTGGATGTGTGTGTAGATCTAGGAAATAGTGGGTGGTATGTAATATCTGGCATTGTGTATGGTTTCAAAAATAGTAGTCCGTATTTTAGAGTGGGTGTATCAAAGTTTATATTAGGGCATCAGTATGTGCATCAGATTAGCACGTGGATGGTGCCATCAGTGATGTCATTTGAGATGTCATCAGTGATATCACTGACCATGTCATGAGTGATGTAATATGTGACGTCATCAGCAGTGCATTGCGGGTGTGCAAGTTATAGTTAGCTCAACTAACTATAACAGGCAAATTTCTCTGGTTTTATATGAGTCAAATGTCCAACTAACTATAACGTCCCTGAAACCTATGGTTTTTTAGTGAATTTCACAGGTTTTTTAAATGCTAATTCCTAAGTATACCGTCTGTAAAACCTATGGGTTTTTCAGTGAAAAAAAATAAAATATATATATATATTTTCTCTTTGACACGAAACCCAGTAATAACTGAATTCATCCTACTCCTCTGCTCCATAGTATCACCCCCACCATTCCAAAAATGCCCTATTCAACTCTTGTATCCCGGCATCACTCTCAAAGTGATCCCATCTGCCAAACTGTTGGTTTTCATTCTCAACCAAAATCTGACTATAATATCTCACATTAACAAACTTGCAAAAAAAGACTCTTTCCAGCAATACCTACTAAAAAAACTAAAACCATACGTCCCAGAGACTGACTTCACTGCTGACTCAAGTCCTCTCTCACATCAATTGGGGCAATCCTGTACTCTCAGATCTCCTGAAATCCAAACTGCCGCCCCCTCCCGCCTCTTTAAAACCATGAAGCACCTCACCTAAGTTGCGAAAGGGTCAAGTTGCATGACCTCAGTTGTAAATTGTCATCCACTTGAAGCAAGAATTAACTTTAAAATGATGTGTATCAAACACAAATCACTCAATCTAGGTCTCCCTAAACATCTAAAAGGCAAGCTATGCACCTCGGGAGGTTAGACTAGCAAAATAGGTAAATCAAGCATCCTATTTGAAGATCCCAAAATCAAAAAAGAGTGAAACAATGGAACAGGCAAGCAATCTCATGTCAAGCTCCAAGAATATGTAACCAGCGCCCAGAGAACCTACGACTGAAACTCCTTTTGCTTCCATTGCAAAAGGTCCTAAAACCCATCTTTTCAAATTAAATGTAGCTATTTAGACACTACCAAATGCATACCTATTATTACCATTCCACCTCACTTCCATCACACTGAAACAAAAAATCAAGAGTTCAGAGAGCATCTGAGACTGTATCCCTTAAGATGGTGAAAGAAGGAGAAAGATCTGGGGCCTCATTTATGAGGCCGTGCGTCACTTTTACGCCGCCGGTGCGCCACTTTTTGTGACGCACCAGCAGCGTAAAAAATGTGCCTTGTTGCACCATATTTACAAAGTGACGCATCTAGGTAGATGCGTCACTTTGTAAACCCATGCGCTTCATTATACCTACGCCAGGTATAATGTATGCAGGGGGGGCGTTCTGACGCAAGAAAGGGTTATAGAAGTGAAGCAGTGAAATCTATAAGGTTTCACGGCGCCACTTTTAGGACACAAATGCGCCAATTTCTTACGCCTGCCTCACAGCAGGCGTAAGACTGACGCAGGCCCTGTGAAAGGACACATTGCTGGAGTTGCGTCACTTTTGTGATACACTCCAGCAATGCGTCACTTTTGCGCCATACAGATACGTCAGAAATACTGACGTATCTGTAACTCCTTGCGCCATGATGCGTCATACTGTAAATATGACGCATCATTGATGTCGCAAGGAGAGCGCAGTGAAAAGTGACGCATCGCTGTTTTCACGCAGCGATGCGTCACTTTTCATAAATGAGGCCCCTGGTGTATATACAGATTAGTGCACAAAACAAAGCCATTTAAACACAATAGATTGCTTAATTGGCATGAAGCAGCCAGGGAAGAAAGAGATGGTCCTTAACTTCGGACCTAATGCTAACCTGACAGCAAAATTGTGATATAGATCCATGTAAACGGACTTACAGGCTTTCAAAATGTGCATTTTGTGAGGGAACTAGAATGGGTAAAAATGATTTTCAAAGTCTAGAGTTGGAAGAAGCAGGAACTAATTATAGCATTGAGTTGACTGACCACAGAAAGCAGAAGGTAGAAAGTAACAGCAAGATTGGTTACAGAGGTGAGAGGGATAGTCCTTCTGCCCTGGGATGGAAGCTAGAACAGCAATTCCCCCAAGGTGGAGGGCTTCACTGCCCATTCATTCAGCATCTTCTCCCCATTCAGCTTCAGTCGATGAACGCACACCCATAACATAACATAACGTGTATTTGTAAAGCGCACGTTCACCACTACGGGTATCTTGGCGCTGAATAACAGATATTTGTTGTCCACTTCTTGACCAAACAGTCAAGGAAATGGGAGTCAAAGCTAGCAAAATCGCTCAAGGTTTTCAGAATAATTTGAGATTCATCTGCATGCATAAAAAGGCGGAAGCTGAAAGATAGGATTAGGTAGGCCAAGAGTCATAGAGTCATAGAGAGACGGAAACCTTTCAACTACACCCATAGTTGCATCACATAACATACCTAGTTGGCACTAATAGCACCATATTACATGGGGGGTCATGTGATATTTTTCTCCACAACTCTCTGCATAAAGTTTTTGCAGCTCGCAGAGCTGTTTTCCTACAGCATCAATCAAAGTTTGTATGCTTCAAAAAGTATTTAAATATGAATAGCTGTGTGAAATCACACAGCTATTGTTTCACACAGCTATTGGCAGACACAGAATTGGTGTAGACAGTCTACATCAATGATGTGGTTCACCTTGTAAAAAATAAAAAATAAACTAGTGTTTGCTTTATGAATTTGTGCCGTTAAGCTATTGACTGACGTGTGATTTGTCTGCTGCAATAGGAGCCAAACTTTTCAACTAAAAAATGTAATACACGGGTATTGAGTCACTAACACCCTCTCAGAATAAATAACCGAGATGTCAGTCAACCAGCAGCAAGCAAGAGAGCCTGCCAGAGGCTGTTTGCCTTGAAGCAAAGATTTAATGGAAGCGAAGTCAACATGTTGCCCTTTAAACTCTGCAAATCATTGCCGGGTCATGCAACTCCTGACTCGTTTAGTTTGCCTCACTGTCCTTTTAATGCAATAATTGATACAACTGAACTGTTTGCTTTTTTTGGTGTAGTGCATGCACAAAGAGGTATGTAATATAAAAGTAAACTTACACCAGCAGACAGACGGACTGACATCCAGGCACACACAGACCAACATGCGTACAGACACTCACCCACAGAGACCAAAGTAGAGAAAGGCACCCATGCACACCTACCAACAGGGCAGGCTACAAGTAAACTCACAAGTGCCGACAGACAAACTGACATTCATGCACACACAGACCAACATGCATACAGACACCCGCCCACAAGCAGCAGCACAGAGGAAGGCACCCATGTACACCTACCAACAGGGCTGGCTACAAGTAAACTCATACCTACAGACAGACGGACTGACATCCAGGCACACACAGACCAACATGCGTACAGACACTCCCCACAGAGACCCCAGTAGAGAAAGGCACCCATGCACACCTACCAACAGGGCCAGCTACAAGTAAACTCACAAGTGCAGACAGACAAACTGACATTCATGCACACACAGACCAACATGCTTACAGACACCCACCCACAAGTAGCAGCACAGAGGAAGGCACCCATGTACACCTACCAACAGGGCTGGCTATAAGTAAACTCATACCTAAAGACAGAGGGACTGACATCCAGGCACACACAGACCAACATGCGTACAGAAACCCAGCCACAGACAGAGGCTTAGAGAAAGGCACCCAGACACATCTACCAACAGGGTCAGTTACAAACAGGGATGGCAAACATATAAACAGCCCAGCTGGTTGGCTGTGTTTTTGCTGGACTAATCAGGTAACAACCTGCGTGGCCAGTATCGGCCTCCAATGGAAGGTTGTTGGTACAGCCTTAGAATGCACATATATAGCCTCATCCAATGCACATTAAATGAGGTCGGCTAATTGTCAGATGCACTTTCACAGCAACAGGTGTGCCTTCCGGTTAGCTCCCTTCAGGTGTAAAAGTGGCCTAAAGGAGCTGCTAATGGGAAACCATTAGCACTTGCTTTGCAGAGCATGGGACGGGAGACGACTGGAGAGTTGGTTTAGTAGGGGTTGGTGAAGGCCAGCGAGGGAACTAACAACAAGCTCCAAGGATCTTTACAATTATTAACATATTAGTTGTTGTTATAGTTCTATTCTATTCTCCCTCTATTTCTATTTGTACTTGTTCTTTCTAACATTAGGAGTTTTTTTGTTCATTCCATAGTAGTTTTGCTTTGTGATTTATTACACACTGCTGAGTGCAGGCATAGTACATACATCTAAAGATTTTAAGACCCATAATGACATTCTGACTCTTTTTGTTGAGAGCATTGTGAGTTTAGGTGCACTGATTGATTAATCTTGCAAAGTATGGAGCTTTGAAGAGTTAACTCAATTTATTTATGCCCCCCCTCCTGTCCACTGAACAGGCAAGGATAAACTAGTATACATACACACTAACGTCAGCAGATGCCAAGGGTGGGAACCAGAGGCTCTGGGCTAAGGGGCAAGCCAGCCTCCACTCTACTATGAATCCACAAAAGAAGACTGCTCCTAGATTGTGTTCCTAAAGGTATCTACAGAGTTAGGGGGAGATGCATGGCCAATGGGGGCATCTCGTAAAAAGTTACGGACTGGCATCACACACCGCCCGGTGTCATGCTTCATCATCGGCTGTCCTCGCCCTCTAAAAACTTGGTTTGATAGAGGGCGGGCATACACCTGGAGACAGGGATGCACTTCTAAATCTAAGTGATGGCCATGGGGGAGTGAAAAAGTGTATTAAAAACCATTACCCTTGCCCATATCCTAAGTTTTATCAGGGATCAAAAGTATGGTAGTTAAAAGAAGTGGTCGGTGATACAGGACATTAATCTCCCTTCACCGTGTTGTAAAGGGTCGACATGTTTCTGCTAAAGTGTCCTGAAGGGTACACAGCATTCTTCAGGACCAAAGGGGAGGTTATTACCTAGAGGTCTACTTCGGCAAGGCACTTTCTTTCTTCTTGATCTCCTCAGACCTCCGCAGGCTTGCTCTCCCTCTCCCTCACATTCGTCTGACTCTGACTCTTCAGACACAGGGGCAAGATCCCTCTCGGAGACCTTTCTCAAGTTCAAGCGCCTCTGCCTCTCTAGCCACTGCTCTTCAGCTCTGCTTGTTTTCCGGGCTTCTCTTTGCTCACTCTGCTCACAACGTCTCTCAGCTGAGTCTGACTCTGGACCACTTTCACAGCAACTTCCCCTTTCAGAGGCAGTTTCAGCTTCGCTGCTGTCGTGACCCTCCTCAGCTTGGTCAAGTGAGAAACCAGCTTCTTCAGACACCCTCACATCTTGGCTTGTCCCCTTCTGTGACCCTGCCACTTCACCTGGATTTTCATCAGGGAGAGGAGCTGTTTCTTCCAAAGGTGCTGAAACTCGATGTGTGTGTGAAGCATGCATCCAGTTCGGCAGACCTCAACACTTCACTGCAGTATTCGTCACCAAGATGACTTGGTATGGGCCTCTCCAGCGAACATCCAAGCAGCTCTTTCTCACGTGCTTCCGAACCAGCACCCAATCCCTAGGACTCAGGTTGTGACAGAGATCGCTTGCAGCCGGGACCTCAGCAGCCTGCTCCTGATGGGACACAGAAAGGATGACATCAGCTAGTACCTTGCAATAATCAAGGATCAGATCATCGGTGATGCTAAGCAAGGCTGTTGATGGAACCGCTGGTAACCTCATAGCCATGCCCATCAGTATCTCATGAGGTGAAAGACCTGTTCTCCTGTCTGGGGTACTGCGTATACTCATCAACACCAATGCAAGTGCATCAGGCCACTTCAGAGACGTTGATGAACACATGTTTCCCATTCGGGCTTTCAGAGTCTCATTGACTCGCTCCACTATCCCAGAAGCCTCTGGGCGATAGCTACAACGGAGTCTCTAATCAATTTGCAATGCGGCACAAAGCATCTTCATTATTTCACTATTGAAATGCGTTACTCTGCCCGATTCCAAAGAGGTCAGAATCCCTAACCTAGGCACAAGGTCCCTCAACAGCAGCTTTGCAACTGTGAGTGTATCACATCTACATGTAGGGTACGCCTCCACCCACCTTGAGAATACACACACCATGACCAAGATGTACCTTAACTCATTACACCTAGGCATCTCAATGAAGTCCAATTGCATCCTGTTGAAAGGCCCCCCTGACCTCCCAATGTGACTCATTGTGACCACAGTTTTCTTTCCTGCATACATTTGTTGACAGGTGACACATCTCTGACACACAGCTTCTGCCACAGCACGAAATTGCGGATTGTACCACGTTTGTCTGAACACTCGCATCATAGCATCTCTTCCCAGGTGTACTGCACCATGGATCTGTCTCGCCATCGGGCTCAGCAACTCATCCGGCAACACCGCCCTTCCATCACCTGAGACCCAAATATCCACATCTCCTTTCACGCAGCCTGCATTGATCCACACATTCTTTTCCTGCTCTGAAACTTGTTCCTGCAGGCGCTTGAGCTCATCCCAAATATCTGCCATGGCCAACATTGTGTTAACTCGGTTCTTTCTTGACTCCCATCTACATATTTCTCAGTGAATGAACAACCTTGTTTGGCACAGAATCGTGCAACTTCATCCGCATAACGGTTTCCAAGTGACACGAAATCTGTTCCCTTTCCATGAGCCGTGTACTTTACAACTGCAATTTCTCTGGGACGCTGCAAGGCCTCTAGAAGCAACCTCACAAACTCCCCATGTCAGATGGGCGATCCAGACGATGTCATGTAATCTCTCTGGGACCAGAACTGTCCGAAGTCATGAACTACACCAAACCCCTACTGGCTATCAGTGTAAATGGTAATTCAAATTTGGTCTGCTGCCATGCAAGCACGAGTCAAAGCAATGATCTCAGCCACCTGAGCAGAGTATACTCCTTCCAGGCAGGCAGCTTCAACTACTCCTGTAAAGGTCTCAAACGACCAACACTGTCTCTTAAACATGAACCATCGACAAATGAAAATCTCATCAGGGTCAAGCAATGGTTCATCAACAATGTCAGGTCTCGGCTTGGTGCAAAGTTCAGTCACATCAAGAAAGTCATGGTCTGCACAATCTTCATCAACAGTGTTTGGCAACTGCATCAGGGTAGCAGGATTCAAAATAGAACACCTCTTGAGGGTCACATTCTAAGCAGCAAGTTTGGCCTGCTCGTAGCGTGTGAGCCTATTATTGGTCAGGTGCTGTGTCTTGTTCCTGGTCATCAACAGATTAACAGAAGGTGGAACATGTACAATCAAAGGATGACCCATGACAATACTCTCACACCTTTCAATGCTGACACCCGTTGCAGCATCCGATTTGAAACATCCGGTCAACGCTGAAGCTACTGGATCTGGATCTAGAGTTGCTAAAAAGTAGGCAACTGGTCTACGGACACCTCCAGGTTCCTGGACTAAAACTGCCAATGCACATCCTTCTCGCACACAACAGAATAGTGAAAAAGGTTTGTTGTAGTCAGGCATTCCCAATGCCGGAGCACGACAGAGGTCTTCTCGCAACTCTAAAAATGCCTTCATACAGTCATCGTCCCATGGTACCAGATCACTTACATCCTTGTGCGTCAGTTTCTGCAAAGGCTTAGCTTTCAATGAAAAGTTGGCAATCCACTGACGACAGTGGCCAACCATCCCTAAGAACATTCTGACTCCTCTCTGAGTAGAAGGCACCATCATTCCCATGATTGCCTCTATTCTGTCTGGTGACACCTTTCTCTTGCCTTTTTCTATCCGGTGACCCAAATACTGCACCTCATTCAGGCAGTATTATAGCTTGTTTGGCGACACTTTATGTCCATTTTCTTCCAAATGATTCAGTAAGGCGATGGTGTCAATCCTACACGCATCTTCAGTCTCTGACGCCACAAGGAGGTTGTCTATGTACTGGACAAGAACAGAGTTCTGCGGCAGTACAAGACTCTCAAGATTCTTTTTCAGGATCTGATTAAAGATCGATTGACTCTCTGTATACCCGTGTGGGATACAACACCATGGTAAAACACGGTTTTCCAGCTTAAATGCGAACAAAAATTGACTCTCCTCATGCAATGGAATCGAGAAGAAAGCCTGCCAAAGGTCAATCACAGTAAACCATTCCGGCTGACATGGAATTTGAAACAATATTACACATGGATTCGATACCACTGGACAGCAGGGGACAACTATGTTGTTCACCCGGCGCAAATCCTGCACAATCTTAAACTTCCCACTCGGGTTCTGCAACCCCATAATAGGCAAGTTACATAGACTGCCCATTATTTCCTTCAGGATCCCTTGCTTGATCATGGACTCTATCACAGGTTTTATCCCTGCAATCGTCTCTGGGGTCAGATTGTACTGGGGTGTTCTCGGAAAGTCAACGTTCTGCTTGACCTGAATCTTGACAGGTTCAACCCCTTTGATCAAACCTATGTCCTCACCAGTGAAGTCCCACACTTCCTGTGAGACCGAGTCTCTCCAATCTAGTGGAAGATCTTCCACTGTCACAGCAGGGTACATTTCAATACACAAATGCTGATTTGTGACCTTAAAAGCATCATCATCATCATTGGTTTGCAGTTCCACTCCTTTAGGGGTACAATAGATGGTACAATTGAGTTTACACAGGAGATCCCTCCCTAGTAAACACACAGGGCTCAAGTCGCACACCACGAACCAGTGTTGATCCCTAAACGTTCCTATTTTCACAGGAATCAGCTCTGTCAAAGGGCTTTTATTCTCTTATTCTCAACACCTACAACTTGAATACTTTGTCCTGAGAGGGGTAGGTTGGGGACTACTGCAGATCTCACTGTAGAACGGGTAGCACCAGTATCAACCAAAAAGGTGGTAGGGTGACCATCAACATCAGCTTCCACAAATGGTCCCCTCTGGCCTACCTCCAAGACTGCTCCAAGTGTGCAGTCTTCCTCCGCCTTCAGGCACCGTCATGCCAACGGGTCTAGGTAATAATCGTCACCGTCATCAAAAAGAAGCATCTGCTGGTAAGTCCAAGTCTTCGTCGGGATCTTCGGGGGCAGGGGAACCTGTACTCACGGAGCCGAAGTCCCCCCTTTGGTCAACTTTGGCCTTGACACCGCCTTTGCCACTTCCGGCTCAGGTACCTGCACTACTTCCTCCTCCTGCTGTATCTGATTTGCAGGATTGAAGGGACACTCGCGACTCCAGTGTCCAGTCTGATGACACTGATGGCACTCAGTGGTCTTTTTCAGAGTTGCCAAATCCACCTTTGGCCTTGAATCATCTTTGCTTCCCTTTGGCTTACCCTGACCATTCTGTTTCCTTCCCAGGGTGCCTCCCCCTGACTGGACTTGGCCTCCCTTCTCAGCAGCTTGCATCTGGACCAGCATCAATTTATCTTTGAGTTTCTTATGTTTTGAACCAATCTCATCACTACAGTATCTTGCATACCTCAATATCTCGTCCAGCGGCTTGTTCTGCCAACAAATTAAATACTGCTGGATCATAAGACAAATATCAGGTCTCAATCCCAGGACAAACTTCGACACAAACTGTACCATATCCCTGGGGTCCATCATGTCCAATCCACTGTACTGTTTGAAAACCTGCAACAACTTTTCATAGTACTCATGCACCGTCTCCTTTGGCTCCTGAAGTGTTCGATCTATTTTCACCCAATCAATATCCTGTTGCGGTATCTAGGCTTTCAACCACGTGATCACCTGCTCGTATTTTTTCATAACAAGAGGTGATGGGCTATTCTTGAGAGCATCCCTCTCCGGTTCAGATGTGGGCCATTCGACTGCAACCTTACAAGCTAGCCACAAATCACTCAGAACTATAATGTCAAACAGTGTATTCAGATCGATCCACAACACCTTCGAAATCTTGACAAATCACTCAACTTGCTTGTACCATTCAACTAGACTCTCTCTCAATTTTGGAAAGTCATTTTTGAATGCTGCCAAATCTCCTCTACTCCAAGGCACATGCGCATACCCCTCACTAGCTACCTCCCGCAAAGGGTAGTTCCCAATTCATGATATCCCCCCTCTCGGAGGAGATGGTTCTGCTGCATTTCTCTTAACATTCTTTTTCTTTATTCCCATCTGTCAAGCCTACTCCATGCTCATATCCCTATGATCCGTACTCTGATGTGGGTCTTCAGTCCAATCACCCTCTTTTTATCCAAATCCTGATCAGTATACTGTAACCGATGACCACCCTGCAACATCTTCGTCTTAGACAAATCCACATCGTACTTGTATGCCAATTCAGTTAATTTCTCATGTGCCGACCTTGCTTTACGAGTCACATCATTTGCTACAAACAACAACTCATCTGGCTATATCAACTCATCTGGCCTATAGAGAGAGTGGCAGGTTCCCTTCAACAATCTCGTCCACTTCTGCTTTCCATCGCATCACATCTAACCTCTTTGCCCTTATCGCTGTTTTAAGGATGCCTCGATTAGATGCACCACTCGACTCCCTGCAGTCACTGTCCTGCTCTGTGCACCTGTTCACCTGTTCACTTCAAAGGTGAAGAGAGAAGGAATGCCTTCAATGCCAACCAAATCGCTTGGAGTGCCAATAAATTTATATGGAGCCCGTCTCCGCCAGAGACCAGTGTCCCCTGATCTCCACCTCTCTCAGGTGGCTGCCCCCTCCCAGAATTGATGCATCTTTCATGATGTGAGATCTGGTTGGGGAAGGGAAAGAGGTCTGCTGTTGACCCTATCGCAGTCCGTTAACCACCACTGCAGATCTTTCGCAGTTCCTTCTGAGATCTGAACCATGTCGGTGAGATTTCCCCAATGCTGTGCCCATTGGAATTTCACGTTCCACTGCAGAGCTCGCATATGCCACCTGGCGTGTCTTACCAACAGGATGCAGGAGGCCATAAGGCCCAACAGCCTCAGAGTCAGTCACACCGAAATCCAGGATAGAGGCTAAAATCAAAATCATAGCCTGAATATCCTGGACTTGCTGCTCGGGAGGATAAGCCCGAAATTGCACTGTGTCATGAACTGCTTTGATGAAAGCGAGCATCTGAGAAGGAGTCAAGTGTGACTTTGGCACGTTTATAGAGAGCCCAAGGGAATGCAAGAGGCTCGCCATAGTCTGAAGGTGGGAGACAACTGTAGGGGGCAAGGACGCCTTCAACAGTCAGTCATCAAGGTAGAGGAGGACTGATACTCCTAACCTGCGCAGATGAGCTGCAACCACCGCCATCACCTTGTTGAACACCTGAGGGGCACTGGTAAAGCCAAAGGTTAGCACAGTAAACTGAAAGTCCTCGTGGCCTACCTTGAACCGCAGGGAAAGGCCTGTGGCCCGGCAGGTTGGGAATGTAAAAATGCGCATCCTGAAGGTCCAACGCTACCATCCAGTCTTCCTGGTCTAGGGCAGACTAGACCTGAGCCACAGTGAGCATTTTGAATTTCTTCTTTTTGAGGAAGAGATTGACGGTCTGAAGATCCAAAATGGGCCATAGTCCCTTGTTTTCTTTGGAATCAGAAACTAGCTGGAATAACAGCCACTGCCTACTACTGAAATTGGGACCCTTTCTATAGCTCCCTTGGTCAAGAGAGCAATAATTTCCTCTTGGAGGAACTTTAAATTATCCTCCATCAGCCGTTCCAGATTTGGCAGAACAGGAGGAGGAATAGAAAGAAAACGTAGATAATAGCCCTCCTGGACGATCTGTAAGACCCACTTGTCCGATGTTATTGATCTCCAGTGATGGAGATGATGACACATTCTCCTACTAATTGGAGTAGTGTGGCCCTTCAGAATCAGCATAGGAATGCTTGGAGACTGTGGCTGCTGGGGGCAGTGTGGTAGACGACTTCTGGCCTCCATTCCGAGATCGGAATGCACCGCATCCACATCCTCGCATGGCTTGGGCAGTCTGGGTGGAATGGTGGCTGGGATAGGGCTGACGCAGCTGGAAACCCCTTCCATTGCCACAAAAGGGGTGAAAGGAAGACTGGCCTCAAGGGGTGGAGGAGAGGCCCAAGGATCTGGCCGTAGTTCGAGGGTTCCTTGAACATGACCAGGGTAGAGTCTGCCTTTTTCCCAAAAAGGTGGGTTCTATCAAAGTGCATGTCCATCAAATTGGCTTGGACTTCGCCCAAGAAGCCAGTTGTTCGAAACCAGGTGTGATGCCTCAAGGCCACCGTCATTGAAATCAATCTGCTCAGCGAATCGGTCCCATCTAGGGCCACACGGTATGGTGAATTTAGCTGCATCTCTTCCATCCTTGACAGCATGGGAGAGCACAGTCTGGGCCTCCTCCGGGACTTGCGGCAGCACTTGTGTACAGTCTTCCAAAGGGAATGGTAGAAACTACCCAACAAGCATGCAGTATTCAATGACCGCAATGCCAGGCTGGAGGAAGAAAACAAAAAAAAATCCTAACACAGTCCCATTTCCTAGGGATATACAAACAGTCTTTACGTAAGGCTGGTGGTCTGAGAGATTACATAACACAATAGAAACAAATAATGCTGCAATGTCAAGGAATTTAACGATTAAAAAATTAACAATAACAAATCATATATTAAAAAATGTATTCCATACAATACATTTGTGTGTATGTTACTTAAAAACATTACATTAAAAAATATTTAGAAAAAACAGTTGTTGACGCAGCATTTCAGTATTGTAATTAACACCTTCTTCAGGACAGTTTTTCTAGATAATAGAAAACATACAATTAAAATCTATTTATGTTAAAAAGCATTTTTGCACAGAATACATTGAGCACAATGTACACAACAAGCATTTTCTTTTTTGTTCCATTGTTGATTAAACATTTCATATTGTACCTGACCACCAGCATGAACCACACGTAATTAAACAATCAAATATTGGTAATCCTCATAATAATAATTATTTTAAAACATAGTGCCCTATCTCCAATGCAGAGAATTGCGCTATAAGTATCATGACATTAATGGCTTGTTTCTTTCTTTCCTTGATCTTAGTGACTCTTATGATATCTCCCCAGGTAATTTCTTGGCATACCACACTGTACACAGGACAGTAACATCGCACTTGGGCCCCCACTCCACACGGCTCTCACACATGAAAATGGATGCAGGCTTACCGCAGCCATTTACACTGCTTTACTACCGTCCAACTCTTCACCCAATAATGATCCATGCAAATGTTGGTCTAGTGATCTTCATATGCCACTCTCGGATAAACAATGGCCGTAATCCCTGAACAAGGTCCGATATGTATTGACCAACTCATACCTTCACTACACACAATTTGACTATGTCCATCAGACTTACGTTACACCCCGATGGATTGCACGCATGTTGATGACTGCCTCCCTGACGTGTCCAAGATGTAGCATTAAGAGGTGGGTTTCTTCCACATGGTATAGGAGCGCCTGGTGCTGGCATGTGCTTGACAAATATAATAGCTGTAACTTGCACACTGATTGACACGGACCACCCGCACCGCCCTGATTCTTGATTAGTGGGGATTCACACGAGGGCTAATCGGGACAAATATCTACATAGATTTGCTGATTTGGCATGTGTACTGTTTAAACGATTAATTTGTATGTACTGGAAATCGCCGGCATCCCCAACAAGCAATGCTGACTCCGCACACTGCTGAAATGGGCACACGCAGAAGCAGATGCCCTTGCTGAAGCCCACAGATAAGGAGGCAAGAGGACAAGTGTATTGATTCGGGACTCATTTGTCCAGAACTTGGAGGCAAGGGATGATCTCCCCACCACCCAAGAGGACTTTCTTTGTAGTGTCTTTGTCAATTGAACAAAACAGATTGATGATTGGTGCGATGCAGTGATGAAACCTGGTTCACTTCACAGTGTGTCTTATAGTTGGGTACAATATGTTGCTTCATATCTGTATGGCTCATTCCTAGTTTCACTAATGGCTGGGATGTACTGGCTTCACCCATTATGTGTCTGTGGCTTGCATTGGGATCTGTGTTTTTCTTTATCTTTGGTTTTGTTCATCATGTTTATTGCATTTATACAATACAATCATGTCAAAAAAAATACTGATTGGCACATACATTTACTTATACGTCCTCGTTGCTGGAACCCAGAACTACCAAAATTACTCCAAGGGTTTATTTACTGGCCTCATGTTCTAAGCCACAGTGACACAAAAAGCTCCAACAATTTGAACCCTGAATTTGGACCCTGCCTCAAATGCGTCCTACCCTCCAAGTGGTGCCCACACAGTGCTAAACTTGAAGTTGAGCTAAAGATGCCCAAAAAGCTAAAATTCAAAACTTGGGACTTGAAAAAATTTAAGTCTAAAAGTGCTCTGAGAACTGACAGGTGACCAGGACCAAACTGCCCGCCTCCTTGCCAATCCGCCCATGGTGCAGTACCAGTTGGTCTAACTTTGTGGTAACTCCAGCTACATTCTTCTCCGTAGTAGCAAAATCTTGTTCCGTGGTTTCTCGCAGAAAGGCCTAGTGGCTACAGCCTGCTGCTTTGTCTGGATGGTGATTTTCAACTTCCAGAAAAGTGACAAAGTCTGAATGTAGGAATATTCACGGCAACTTCGTCCACTGGCTCCCTGACGACGATGCTTCCTCCTTGGACACAGCCATCTGCCTTGTCCCGCTAAACTATCCCTTCTCTGACATTTTTCTTTCAAATTCTTTCTCAGTTCAGAGGAATGCCGAGACTAGGTCAAATCCACCTCGTGTATCCAAATGACGCTCTTTTTCGGTCAGTAATAACTTTTGACCTTGCCCTGGTCTCGCTCGACTAGATGTCCGAGATTGGCGATTTGATCTTTTAGGCACTATTTAACTTTTTAAGAATTCATAACTCCGATTTCAATTGTATTTTTGTCTTAAATTATTTATGAAATTTTACTCTTTTTTCCAAAATTTATGCCAATTGCCTCTACGTTATGCCTGACTGATTTTGTGCATGCCCCCAGTGGGGAGGGATACCCTTCTTACTTGAGAGGTGGGGGACCAAATGAGGAACACTCCATTGAAAGTTATTTTACTCACAAAGCTTGGAAACTCCTAAGAATTATTGCATCTGGTTCAGGGCTAGCCAGAACCTGCCAAACAAGACTTGGGTAGATTTCCTGGACTGCTCCTGCAAGGCACCGAGTGGTTGGGTGAGAAGCTGTTCAGTTAGTGATTTTAATAGGCTGTATAATTTTATTTTGAGGAAGCACATGCTGAGTACTTGCTTTACAGATCTGTGCCAACACCTGATTGGCAGTAAGCTCACTGATACCACGGAGCTTGCAAAGCAAGGGGCTTCTGGGTTAGCACCAGAGTGTCCAAAAAGGGATCTGTGGGGTATTCCCCAAGGTCTGATAAGGGTGCTCAACAGAAAAATTAGGGTGGTCAACAAAATCAAATTAAGCAGCTCTCTCAGGCCCCCAAAATAGTTCACAGGGGAAGAAGATCCAGGCCCAATCTGACAAAAAGAAATACGGGATTGTGGAGAAGAAAACAGATCTTTTTGTCCCCAAGTGCTATGAGTGTTGCACTTATGGGCATGTGAAGAGGGATTCCAAGAGAGCACAGCCCCCACTGGTGGGCAGACCCAAAGGTTGGCCTGTGTGGCATTTGGGGAGTAGATTGCTCCAGTTAATATGGGGGTAGCGCATAGGTGACCCTAGTGTCCCTGGGTGACAAAGAGATGGTACCTAAAATCCACATGCCCTCTAATACGTCCAAGCACAGGCAGGGGGTCACCATCAATGGGCAGAGTGTGGAGGCTCTGAAGAACACAGGAGCCAGTATGACTACTGTGAGGAGTCACCTGGTGTACGCAGAGCATATAATCTCCAATACATTCCACCAGGTTGTAGTAGAAGACAACCATAAGACACACTACCTGAGAGAGACATATGAAGATCACAAGACCAACATTTGCATGGACCATTATTGGGTGAAGAGTTGTAAGAGAGTAAAGCAGTTTAAATGGCTGCGGTAAGCCTGTATCTATTTTCATGTGTGAGAGACGTGTGGAACGAGGACCATGGAGGGTTCTGCCTGATCCTGTTCCTAGTGCAATATTACTGCCCTGTGTACAGTGTGCCATGCTAAGAAATTACCAGGGTAGATATCATAAGAGTCACTAAGATCAAGGAAATAAATAAACAAGCCATTAAGGTCCCCCATCCGTGTCAGTCCTGCTTCTTGACACCCTTGGACCTTGTGGTGTCAAATAATACTCTGGAATGCCTCGGTCTGCCACAATGGGATTAGTGGAGTGTATGCTGGCATTGCAGTTTTGCCATCAACATACCACAGCCAAAAATAGCATGCAGCTCACATCAGGCGTGTCTGGCGATGGGGTCACTTTCCTGGTGAGGTGAGCCAGGTATAATGCCACTATATATCCAGAGGCCATATTTCTGAGATCTGTGACTGCACCTACAGTGTCTAACGCCCTGTTGGGGATTTTCACCCGAGAGATCTTACCCAAAGAAGTGGTGTCTGGCAGGGCCACCAACTTCACATCTACATACATGAAGTCCATGTGGCATAAGTGTAGGATAACCTACAAGTTTTCCATACCCTATCTATCCCCCCAGACAAATGGGATTGTTGAGAGGTTCAACTAGGCCCTGAAAGGCACCATCTTTGGCTTGCCTGAGTTCATGAGGTGGAAGTGGGATGTACTCTTGCCATGCCTGCTTCTTGCCTACAGGGAGATGCCACACAAGGTGGTTGGGTTTAGCCCATTTGAACTCCTCTATGCCCACCCAGTTTGGGGACCTCTCCATTTGGCAAAGGAGTGGTAGGAAAAAGCTTCCAGAATGCTCCCTAGGATGTAGTCAGCTACATGATGGCTCTGAGAAACCAGATGCAGTGCTTCTGGAAGAAGTCCCATACAAATCTGGAAGCCAGCTAGGAGGTTATGAAGCTCTGCATGACCAGAAGGCCACTTTGGTTGACTTTCAGCCTGGCCAAATGTATAGGTAATTGAGCCATTAATACCTAGGGCCCTCCAAGGCTGCAGGCCAGGGACGTATTGGCAGGTCTGCCTGGACCAGTGCATCAATTTTAACAACTGAGCACTAACCTGTGGTATCTGGCCCAAGGGGAGCGATGCACAAAGTACGTCCTACCATGCCCACCAATGCTCCGCGGTGTGAACTCAATCTTGTTTATATCTGAGAATAAATAAGAAAATGGCCAGCCCCTGACCACGTACTGTCACACTCATACCTCCCCCACTCAGGAATTTTTTTGAGGAGTGATTTTACTTGTGTTTTCACAATCTGCTGGTAAGGAACAAATATGCAAAGAGTTACTTGAGTATATTCACTACTACCAACTTTCTTACAATCGTTGTACACTGCTCATTTATATAACACTAATTTAAACATTGTTACCTGGTTACCCCATTGTGAACTTGGAGTTATGACAGTACAACTAAGGGGCCGATTACGATGTTGTTAGGAAAGACTCCAAACACTATCCGATTAGTTAGAATCCGATTTGCAAGACTTGTTTTTGACCAAATCGTCACCTTTCCAGATGACCAAGTACGATGCAAGTGAGCCATCTGGGCTGTCCGAATCGGTTCCAAACAGGATTCAGGCAGCCTGAGATATTTGTTGCCAAATCATACAGCACAATGGAGATGGTTTTCAGAACGAGCAAGTATGATGATGGAACCGGACAGCCGTTCCAAATCGGTCTGGCCGAGACGAAACAGCGGTGGGAATTGGAATTTGGGGGGCCGAAGCAGGCCCCCCTTCACCCAGGGCTCTCCGTTATAAAGGCCCGAGGGGGTACCCATGGGTCTTCCATACCCATGCTTGCCCAGTGTGAAAGGCATCATGGGGTGCCTTTGGGGCCAGGGGAGCAGCTGCCTCTAACTCTACCACTGATGACTGGGTCACGATCAACCAATTGAAAAAGGAGTGGCTACGAATCACTATCCACGGCGCACTAATGACCGAATATTTAAGAGCAAACATTGCACCTCAGGGTTTGATAGTTAATATCCTACCCAGGCTCTTTCTGAAAGACGGTCCTTTCAAACAAGACTGGTGCCAAGTGTCATGGAAGTGCACCAAAGATATTCTCTTCCTCATTGTGAAGACTGCTAAAAGACTGGCTGATGCCCTTTTAATAAAAATACAAGCAGCAGAGACTGCCCTAAAAGGGACCTTAACCAATACTGTCTTTAAAACTAAACTTACAGAAATTAACAACGAACTTGCTGACAACAAGGAATATATACTCAAACAAAAGATTGCTAAATTACAAAAAGATGTGGACAAATTCGATAAGGAAAAATTCTACCCCTACCTTAAAGATGATTATGAAACTCTAAAACCGGTTACTCTTCCGATGACAGTTCGGATGCAGGTAGCAGAAGGGGTTCCTCTAACAGTGACTCGAGCGGCGGAAGCAATCGCAACCAACGCCGCAATAACGCCCCTCAAGGCTACAATAACGGCCCGGCATTCCATGCCCCCCCCCAAATACTGCCCCCCTGGCAATACCCTTTCTACCCACAGGGCCCCCCACAATTCTATCCATTGAACCCCCCTTTTTTAGGCAGAGGTTGGGACAGAGGAAGAGGGCGCAGAAGAGGAGGGCAGAAGAGTGTGCAGTGGCAAGATCAGACGACACCAACAGTAGAGACCAGGAGCGCGACCAGGGGCAAAAGAGCCTAATTGTCAACCTTTCGGACAGAACACTCTCCCCCACTGAAATTGATGTTCTGGAAAAAGGTTTAGGCTTTGTCCCCACTCCCACACTCCAGTCAGCTTCAGTGAGATGTGTGAGATGAAACAATTCTTCAGGAAAATACGGCTGAGGGCCTTCTTTCAGGAAAGACAGGAACCTGATCAAGAGGACACAGGGTTGCGCAACCCTTCCACCTTTACCCCAACCAACAACATGGTCTGACCAGAAATACTTGCCTTTGAGGGGGCTGTACTCAAGAGCCTCAAAACTAAACCTAACACCAACACCTACACCCATTTAAAAAAGACAGAGAGACTGGCCATTCAGTCTCTGGCCAATGATTCAACCACTGTCATCGAACAGGCTGACAAGGGGGGTGCTACTGTCATACAGTCGACAATTGACTATGACACAGAGTGTAGACGCCAACTTGCAAATACCACCCACTACACCCCTTTAATGGGAGATCCAACCAAACGTCTGACCACTGCAATTACAGGTTTAGTGACGGAGGGTGAGACGAACGGATGGATCAGCAAAAATGAAGCTGCATTCTTAGTCACCAGTAACCCGAAGACACCTTACTTTTACACCCTCCCCAAGATTCACAAGGGGGTGACACCGATACCCGGCAGACCCATTGTTTCCGGTATCGGGTCACTTTTGGAACCACTCTCCGAATTCTGTGACAAATTCCTGCAACCTTTGGTTAAGCAAATACCGTCTTACCTACAGGATACCAGGGATGTGCTCCGCCTTATAGAGAACATAGAGGGAAGGGAGGGAGTTGACCTCTTACTTACCCTTGACGTAGAAGCACTCTACACAAATATCCCTCAGCAGGCTACTTTGGAGGCAGTAGAGTCCACCTTGCAGAGCCAGGATTGGTCATCACCCACACCCATCTCATTCATCATGGCATGCGCCACTATTGCTTTGACTGAAAACGTTTTCCAATATGAGACCCAGCTATTCCATCAGATACAGGTAACATCGATGGGCAGTACTTTTGCTCCTAGTCTAGCCTGTATTTACATGGCCACTTTTGAGGAGAATACCATCAGGGGTGTCACCAACCCGTACAAAGAAAATCTCACGTTGTGGCGCAGGTATATCGACGACATTCTTGTCCTTTGGAAAGGAGATCGCACTACTTGCCAGGCATTCTGTACATGGATTAATTCCCAAAACCCCTTTCTTAAATTTACAAATACCATCTCTGTAACTAACATCCCTTTTGTTGATCTGAGAATCTGGCTCGATGAGAATGGATTAAGTACCAACCTCCACCGTAAGAACACAGACAGGAACAGCCTCCTGCTTTACGAAAGTCATCACCCAAAAGCCCTGAGGGACAACCTACCATTTGGTCAGTTCCTCAGGGTTCGAAGGAATTGCTCCACTATGGCATACTATAAAAAGGAGGCCAAACTACTCCAACACAAACTACAGGGCAGGGGTTACCCTACTAGACAGATCTGCAACTCCTACAAAAGGGCACTGAATAACCCTTGTAAGGTCCTACTGGATGTGAGGACTAAAGAACCATCAGACAATATCACCTGTGTAACCTCATTTACAAGAAACTCCACCTATATAAAAAAGACCATTAACAAACATTGGGGCATCATTAACTCCGGCGATCTGAGCATCCCACGCCTTGATTTGTGTTTAAACGCACTGCCAATCTCAAAGATGAACTAATACACACACGGCCGAAGGCAAGGGATGGTAGTACCCAGAGGACCCTCTGGGTCCTACCCCCAGTGGTGGGCCACTATCCATGTGGCAACTGTGCAGTCTGTCAACAAACTAGTTCTTGTAAGGAGGTCGCACTAACAGATACATTTATCTGGCACCTAAAACGCCACACTAACTGCAACACACCAAAATGTATCTATCTGCTGACGTGCCCTTGTGAAAAAAGATAAGTGGGTATGACAATGAGACAGGTCAACCTCCGTGTCAGGGAGCACAAAAGTAACATCAGGTGCCTCAAGACACACACTAGACTCTATGAACACTACAAAGATAAGAATCACACAGCGGACAGCATCAGGTGGCTTATCCTTGAAGCACATCAGGACATAACCCAGCATGCGCTCTTTAGAATTGAGCAAAGATGGGTACATCGTTTGAACACAGACAACATTGGTCTGAATGATTCTGTTCCCTGGGCAACCCTATCTAGATGACCACCACACCGTCCATGGTCTTGACCTCACCTGCCCATCTATGTATCACATCTCCAGAGTTCAGGGTTGGGTCTGAATCACCTAGAACACTTGGACACCATCAAATAACATGACCTTGTGAACTACTTCGACCATTCATAAACATTTAATATATGATCCCTTTGGGCTTTAATATTAACTTACCATCCCACCCACACAGATTGCGTACAACCGGCGCACACTATGTTGAATTTTCTTAAAAACATGCGTAACTGGCCACCTATCCTGACTCACTGCAAGATGGCCGCCAGACTTGACTATTCCCAGCAGTGCTGGTATAGGAACATGAGACATCTCCTGGTGATTCCTTTGGCGCATGCGCGATTCTTCATTCGACCCCTTCACGTGATGAGGGTTGTGGGTGATGGCTTCCACCAGGTTAAAGCAGAGGCATCTGAACCGCCTCCCTGCTCCGATCGTTCTTCGTCCACCGCTCGACTCCATGTGGGTTAGTGTTGAAGGTTGAGTCCGCCCGACGGACAGGTAAGCACTCTGGACGATACCTTTGCACCACATAGGGGCATGTGCCATTGAGGTACTTCTGGGTTGCCGTCTGGAATGGCTAGTGTTTGCCGACCATCGTCACGACTGTCAGTGTTGCTTCACGGCTGAGCAATACTGCTGATGTTTGGTGTGCCACTCTCTGCATGTGAATACGCCACGGGAGGCTTCAGTGAATTACGGCCCCCTGCGTGTTCGGATGCTTTCACGGCACCTTCCCATTCGATCGGTAGCATATGCGCTAGCGATACGCCTACTGCCACTTATATGCACACTTGAGCCTTAGATGGCGGCAAATTTCTAGTTCCTTCTATCCGTGATTGCGTGCCTTCTAGTGCTTGGGTGCCACTGCTATTATGCTGCCCTAGAAACTTTAGGCCTCAACTTCTTCCGGTTTTTGTCCCAATTCTTTCCAGGGTGCCTACCCTTAGGTGCCATTACATGGGAACGGACCGTTGAAGCACATTAGCAACTACATTAGGGTGAGCAACAAAGTTTTCATTGTTAATTGTGTTCTGACAGCTAACCTTGTCTGATGTGGTTTAGAGTCACTTTTTGGCGTCTTCATCTTTTAATTACATAGTTTTTTTCCTCCCGTCTTTTTAAATTAAACCCTTTTCGGCCACGATATGTACCCCCCTAGCCATATCGGGTTGAATGCACCTTTTATTTACCCAAGCGTTTATGACCTAGAATTAAGCATTATTGAGCAGTATTTCTATCCCTCATGTTCTCTGTCACTGTATTTTAGGTCGGACATTAGAAAGCAGGACCAGGCGGCCTGCGCATGCACTCACCTCCTGAGGCAGGTTGTATGAACCCCCTTTGTGTGTAGTACAGTTTTTCACTTAATAGGTCCTGAAGAATTGCAATGAATGCAAGAAACATGTTGACCTCCGGGTAGTAGATACACTACTGGGCCATTGCTTCAGTGTGCATTTCTCCCTCACCAATTTAATAAGGTAGTTAACCACATCATTAAAAGTAACCAGTGGATTACCTAACCTTTTTTAATATTTCCCACACACATCACTTGACTACACCTCTTCTATCACCCTCATACCCACATGCATCAACTGGCAGGAACAAAGGATCTCCGCTAAAGAGCCCCTTCGTGGGTGCCCGTCAGACATTGCAGTGCCAGTCTGACGAGGAGCAAAACCCATATGATGAAGCATGACACCTAGCTTGCTGGGTGTGTGAGGGTTTTAGTTCCGAAAGGAGAATTCCCCTTCTGTTCTGTCTTTCGCTTGGTTTTCCTTTCCCTTCCCTTCTCTCTCCCACATTCCCCGGGGAACTGTGTACCTCTCGTTGTCTCACATCATTGGGTGCCTGCCACAGGGTGCACGACTTACCTCAACCACTCTTTTTTCCAATGCTCAGAATACTGCTCCCATTGTAGTCAATGGAATTCTGACCGAATCGTACCCAGATGCATTCGGATGCATCCAAATCGCTCGGTCGGACTCCACTGGTCCGAGTCTTTTGGAAAGCAATCCGGGACCGATTTGGTAGGAATGCTTTCCTAACGACATCATAATTGGGCCCCTTGTGTAATCGTGGTCACTTGGCAAATGCTCAGTAGCCTCAATTACATGGCCAATTTTTTTTAGCTTCTAGTCCGAGGAGGCTTAGTAGCTCTAACAGTCTCTTTAGTCCACGTCTTTGTACTGGACAAACAGGAAGCGAGAGCTGCTCTTCACTGAGCTATTCACTTGTATTAGAAGTCTTTCGTTCAAGCCTTTACTGTCCAAGAAAGAGTTGTTAACTGTATTATGTCTGCTGCGTACATCATTTGCATATGGTTAGTTGGTTAGCGCTGACAAGTCTTGCGTGCAAACGAGCACCCAAAATTCAGTACTCACTGATTTGGCTTGCTTTTTTTACTTTATTTGTCTTTACCTTTGCAGGAAGATCCTAGCACCATCACCACCAGGAACAGCTGAGAACATGCGAGGACTCCAGACACTGGATTTGCTTTAGGTGACTTTAAACCTCGTGGTACAACCGCTCGACACACTGATTGCCTAGAAAATTGGTGCAGTGTGAGGGTGTAGCTTAAATAGACATTTAGCCAAGATAGCTGCAGAGACTTCGAAGTCACGCAAGAGTTCCTTGGAATATTCTAGAGTGTGTGTGCTTTTGTCATCCACCCCTAGTTGTGGCCAATGTTACTCATGTGCGCACTGAAGTATTTGCTAGTCTATGTGCGCTTCACTCATACAATTTTCAGCAATCTTAAGGCACTCTTTCCAAGGTTAAGGGTCACACCATGCTCAGCTTTCTTTCAACCCATGGTGAATGAGGTGATACTTGACGCTACTGTGTTCTATGGCATGTCTGTCACCATGTACACAGGTGTAAACCACCCCTTGCATCTCAATGCACACATTCTCAAGGTCCAATTCAGTGAGTTGGTCTAAACCAAACGGTCTCTACGACTATCAGTGACCTATTGAGAAAAGAAATACAACACACACACAACACACACTGGCTAGACTTTTGTGGCCCCCTAGAGGCATGTCCTATATCTCTGAACTACACCGGGAGGATGGCACCCGTCTTGTCGGCACAGTGGATATACAGGCCAAGCTTCTTCGCTATTACGCTGATCTTTACACTAAACGCCAAATTTGTGTGAAATCCCATGTCCAAAATTAAACTGGCATCAAAAAGTTAAATGTGTCCCGAAAACAGTCCACAGAGTGAATGCTAGTCACACACTGGAGGAAATTAGGTTCTGCGTCTCTTGCTGGTGGTGGTAGAGGTCTTACCATCCTCTCCTTCTGGTACAGATGAAGGCCCCCTCAAAGGGGATTGGTGGAGCCACAGTTGCAGGGTGCATGTGTTTCCTCTTGTGGCAGGGCCTCCATTTCTGTGGGCCTGATGTTGTTGGACCACCAGCAAGAGAAGATGCTGCTGGAAATGCCCTGAACATATGGGTAAAACAATCACACATCACCACAGTCAGGGAGCCCAAATTTGAATTGAGATTTTCCAGCTGAATGTAGTGCTCCCTCTGCAACTGTGTCATCTCCCAGAGCTCTGTAAGGACCTGGGCCATCATATTTTGGGACTGATTGAGGGATCCCAAAACTTGGTCATTGGTGACCTGGGTAACAATGAGCAGAGTGGCCTCACTTTGTGGGCCCACAGGTTTCCTCCCACTACCCTTTGCCATTGACCTAGTAATTCCCATCCCACTCCTGGCTGAATTGGAGGTGGTGGTGGTGTAGGATCAACATCAGCCAGGACTGGGGAGCACAAGATTGGTGTGCTGTTCCTTTGGACACAGGAAGCAGAGGTATCCAGAGGCTGAGGTGTGGTAACAGATGCGGACACTATAGGTGTCTATCCAGGCAGACCAGATAGACCAGCCTGCTCCTCCTCAGGTGTGGTAACAGCTGGGTACACTATAGGAGTCTATCCAGGCAGACCAGATGGACCAGCCTCCTCCTCCTCCTCATCTGGACTTGTAAGAGTGGATTCCTCACTGAAAACTTGTTCCTGGTCTGGAGTGGAGGTATCATCAGTAGCAGTGGCAGATGTTTGTCCATGTACTCTGGGTATTTGACCTATAATAAAACAAATATAAATTGAATTTTTAAATACTGGATTACATATCAAATGATTTTGAAGGAAAACATTGAAGCAACTTAAAAGGGAAGAGGAAATTAATGTAATGATTATAACTTTCAGTAGTATTATAAAGATAAACAAATGTTGTTTGAATTACACACAAGGCTACTTAAAAAACATGAAAAATTATGTCCAGAAATTAAAATTGGGAAGTATAGATACATTATACCAAAGATTCAACACACATCGTGGCTCTCATGCATAATTGAGCCTCCACCCACACTGTCTTTTCCTATTTGGTCTCTCAATATACTGAATACTTCAATTCTGGAATATTTTGACTTTTAAACTGGGCACTACATTTTCTATACTGTAACGCTGCCACCTCTACTTATTAAGCTGGATAGGCGTATGTACTCAAGGCCACCAGCCAAGGACAGATGAGGTAGAATACCTGACTTTTGCAGGTGAGTGAAACTGAACCACGCTATTACTAAGGGAAGTGCCACACTAGTTCAATTGCATCACAATTAAACATCATGTACAAGTTGTATATAATTGTCTTTTTTGATTTGTGAGAGTGCGGTCCAACTATGATATACCCCACTATTTTATGTGAACAACGCAATATGTTGCTTTTGTTTTACCACAGGTTGTGCCAGTGGATCTGCTGAATTGCCAGATCACTGGTTTAGTATTACACATCAATGCTTTTGACTTTTGTCACTTACTTAATTTTTCACTTACACGGAGCGTAGCAGTAGCTAGTAAGAGATCCTGATGAAACCCACGATACTCGTATAGATCAATAGGCTGAAACATGTCGATCACATTCTAGTGCAACTGTCTCTAATGCCATCAGTTACACTACCCACTATTTGTTTTTAATCCTAACACCAGGTAGCAATAATAAACTGTGTCTGGCTAACTTCGTAGTTTGTTTTAATTACTGTTTAGATAGCACTGCACTCCCTTCACCACATACTACGCAAACATTGGGTTTTATGAATGCGCCCCAATTTGAAAACATGCCTGAGCTCCTCCCTCACTTCGAGGGACACCAGGAGGTATCCCATGATGAAGCATGACACCTCTGGTGTGTATGGAAAAACGTTCTTAAAAGTGCCACCCCCTTTCTCAGCATAGTTGTTTCCACCCTTACACTCTCCCGGTGCGAACCCGGACCCGAGGGCTCTTTGTGTGTTAGGTCCCCCTACATATCCCCGGCCCATGTGACAGGCCCCGCAGGGTGCCTGCCACTTCGTGCTGGGATGTGTCCGCACCCTCTATTTTGCATTGTGGAGGGGGCTGCTGAACACATTCCCGCCACAATGCAAAATATAGGTGATGCGACCGCCGTGGTGGCGGTTGCATCGTGATTAGGATTGTGGGATGGCCGCCTCATAGGCGACCGGTCCCAAATCCATATCGATGGCGGACGGACTAAAGCCCGTCCGCCATCGTAATGAGGCCCTAAATGCTTGCTCTTCTCATTGTAAGAGGACAGGCATGCTGATCAGGAGTTTTTTTTAAAGTCTCTGCTTTGACTAACATGTTTTTAGTTTGTGTACTACAGGCCAGCAGACAGCAGTTTAGAAAATAACCTATTTTATTCTTCTTTTACGGAATTTCTTATTTAAACGGTGTTCTTTTTTTTATTAACAGAACAAATAAACTAAGTTGACGAGGATGAGTGAATTGTTCTAGCAGTTTGCTTCAGTATGGATGTATATACAGTACTGAGTTAGAACTGAGTAATGTGAATGACTGAACTTTGGAGCCAAAGGCTAAGGGTGAATTGGTGATGTGGCAGGTGGGTGAACTACTTTGTTAGAATGAATGAGTGATGCTCCATCTAAATATGAATGAGTGAAGGTGACAGACCAGGGAACAAAGGATGCTTCTAACGGTCTGTCAGCTGTGACAGATAAATGTTCTGGGACACATAGAAAAGAAACAAACTGCCTGCGACCAAACAGTGTGTTGGAATGGCTGCTGGGAATGAGCTGACAACAACGAACGGCTCAGATTGGCTGACCCCTTTGCCCTCTTTTTTTCCATGTAGACTGCATTAGCTCTACCAGTAAGCTAACACTTCCTCAAGCCGAGGCTTACAAAGAAATACTGGATGTATTTATTTTCCTGCAAGTATGACGCAATTCTCATTGGGACTGCTGTTTTCTGCACCCTGCAATTATTATCTCAGCAATGGATTTAAAGCATCTAGACATCTAGATCACTTCAGATCTCTAGAACTTTGATAGGATGTAACCCTTTTTCAGATCATGGGAGGGTCGAAGTTGAGCTTGTGTTAGGAGGAATGGAAGGGGAGCGCCCTAGGTGGCAGCTGGACCGCACCCTTCTTCAGAATAAGGATTGGGTTTCAGACTTCAAAGAGTGTGTGATAGAATTTTTTTCAGTGAATAAAGATTCAGCTGAGCCTTTTTCTGTATGGGGTGCATTCAAAGCAGCTGCCCGGGGTCAGATCATTGCGTTTTTCAGCAATAAGGCAAACGATCGCAAGCTAAAAATATCCGTCCTCCAGAGTGCTGCCGAGAGGCAATATGCTTTAAAACTTAATCAACAGCCGAATCAATGGGAACAGGCCAAAGCACTATTAAGGGATTTTTTCACTCTAGAGGAGATAAACAGCTCAAAGGCCTTCCAGCAAAGGGTCTACGAAGATAGTCAATTGATGGGGAAGCTTTTGGCTAATTCCATCAGGAAGAAACAAGAGTCATCCATCATTTTGAAAATTCATGATCCTCGAGGTGGAGTAGAAACACAGAGTGAAAGAGGCGCAAAAATATTCCTGGATCATTATGAGAGAATCTACTCCACGGAATATCAGGTGGAGGAAACTATGATTCAGGAATATTTTGACAACCTAGAAATTCGAAGTAATCAAATTGGGTGTGAAATAAGCTCTATCGAAATTCAAGACAGCATAAAGGCAACATCGGGAGAAAAAGATTCCGGACAGGATGGGTTCCCGATCGAATTTTATAAGGTTTTTATTAAGGAACTTGAAGAACCTCTGAAAAATGTATTCAATCACATTAGATTAGGTGGAAAGGTTCCTCCAGAATTCAAAGAATCCACAATTATTAGCTTTGTCAAAAAGGATAAAAATCCAGAGGATGTGAATTCTTATAGACCGATCAGCTTATTAAACTCTGACTATAAGATATTTATGAAAATCTGGGCGCAAAGATTTGTGTTTGCGGCTCAGGAGGTAATCCATCAAGATCAGACGGGTTTTATTGCGGGTCGGTATATGGCAGCTAATACAGAATTTCTGATACAGGCTTTAGATTATTTTAATATTAATTCGATTTCTGCATGTATTTTAATGATTGATGCAGAAAAGGCATTCAATCTAGTTAATTGGTCAGCGCTTTTTTTTCTCTGGGCCATTTTGGATTCCCTGCTCCAATTATCCGATTGTTACATAATATCTATGAAGGGGCATCAGCCCAGGTAAATATTAATGCTAAGCAAGCGGGGAAGATTAAAATAAATCGGGGAACTAGGCAAGGTTGCCCATTGTCCCCCTTGCTTTTTACTTTCTTTATCGAACCCTTAGTTACAAGAATAAGGAACAATGTTGCTATTGTACCCCCCATCGTCGGGATGTCTAAGTTAAAATTGTTCGCCAACGATATTATCCTCTATCTGGCTCCTGAAAAAGAAAATATTACACGTCTAATGAGGGAGCTCAAGGATTATGAAAAGATCGGGGGGTATAAGATTAACGAGAAAAAAAAAACAGAAGTTCTTGTATTAAACTCTAGTATAGATTTTCTTCTGATTTATCTTCAGCCTCAAGCAGTAAAAAGGGATCCGATTAGATACTTAGGTATATTTGTGACCAGAGAGTATGAAGAACTTTTTGCCTTGAATTATATTAAAATGAAGAACAAAATAAGGAATCTGCTAGATCAATGGTGTTTACTTCCTTTGTCATTGATTGGTAGAGTGTCACTAGTTAAAATGACTGTATTGCCATTGCTTATATTTCTGTTTAGCAATATCCCAATTAAAGTCAATATTGTTTTTTTGAATGAACTTGAATCCATGTTGAGAGGATTTATCTGGAACAAAAAGGCCTCAAGAGTCAAGCTTCCGGTGGTCCAACTTTCTGTTGATCAAGGTGGCCTGGCTCTTCCCCATTTCAAGTCATAATATGAAGCAGCCTTTTTTGATATTGTGGCAGGATTATTAAGGACTAGACAGACAAGAGATAATTTCTTTCTTGAAATAATGTTACAGGAAGCAGGTTCTCAAATCCCTATCTTCTTAAAAACTGCAAAGCTCCCTGAGAAATCAAGATATAAGGCGTTGAAAGGATACACATCAAGATTACAGCTCCTTTTTAAAAAACATGGATCTGATGGCTCTATTTATTTGAGCTTGTCAGAATGTGCCAAAATGGGTCTTAAAATAGCCTTGAATCATCTGAAAAATTGGGAACTTTCCGGGTTTTGTGAATTAAGACATCTATTTGTACAAAATAAGGTAATTAGCTGGCATGAGGTGTTGTAAATGTAAATGTAGTTGAGCTTATATAGCGCACAGCTACCCACAGTGGGTTTCCCGGCGCTTGCTTAGGGAACCCTTTCTGGTATTCCCCTGTGAGATAGCAGGGTATCCACAAGGTGAAAGTCAGGCATCCCGCCGCGAGGGGCCGATGTGGAGATTAAGCAAGCTATTGCCCAGAGTCGCAGAGTGTGAACCCATGAGTCGAGGAGGCACCGGGGCGAGAATTATCGAGTCCGTGGAATTTTTTAGCCCAAGAACCCGCCGAGGCGGGGAATTGAACCCTGGTCCAGGACCGATCTCATTTTCTGGGTCTGCTGCCTCTAACCCCTGAGCCACACTTCTCCACTGTGTTAGATAGAACGAATTCCAGGCGGCTTATGTTTTTTGAGTATTTGCAGATGGTCTATTTTATTAGAAAAGAGATAGGTGGCCTGTTTATTTCTCCCACTGCCTCCATATCAGCTCTGTACGGAGATAAAAATAAGGGCATAGGATTTTGGTATAAAAAGCTGTACCTTTCTAGATCATCTCCTGTAATTGATAGACATCTTGAGAAAATAAGCCTCTCGACACAGTGTGTTTTTACAGACAAGGATTGGGAGGTATTGTGCCATCTAGGAAATAAAGCACTCAGGGCGGCTAATTACAAGAGAATGTCTTTTTTATCACGCTGGCTGCCGTATTATACCCCGGAGGCCCTGGAGAGAATGTTCCCTGAAGTTGAGAATAAGGGCCAGATGTAGGTAAATCTCATTTACCGATTCATAAATACCGAATTTTACCGATTCGGTATTTATGAATCTGTAAATGAGATGTAGGTAAAAATTTTGTATTTTTTACAGAATCGGTAAGATTCTGTATTTCGGTAAATACAGAATCGGTATTTGCTATTGAATCCTATGGGCCTTGAAGCCCATAGGATTCAATAGCAAATACCGATTCGGTATTTACCGAATCGGTAAAAATACCGAATTGCTAAGGGGGACAGGGTGTCACTTTGACACCCTGTTGCACCCCTGAAACTGGCTTTTGCGCCATGTGGCACACATACATGCCCTTAGTCTGTGTGCCACATGGCACAGTTGTACATGCACAGATGTGCATGTACACAAGAATTCGTAATTTACTATGCAATTGTATTGCATGGTAAATACCGAATTCTTAAGGCCCTGTAGCACTGTTAGAAGTGCTACCTACATCTCGAAATACATATTCGGTAATTTTACAGAATGGTAATTTTACCGAATCGGTAAACTTTACAGAATCGGTAAATTTATCGATTCTGTAATTTTAACGATTCGGTAAAATTACCGATTCGGTAAAATTACCGAATATGTCAGTTTTTTGTGCCCCTACATCTCCATAGCCCTTTACCGGTCGGAAACGTCCGAAAATCTGTATTTTCGGCCGATTCCGACCGGTAAAGGGCTACCTACATCTGGCCCTAAGTGTTTTAGATGTAAAGCTATGGGGCAGGGAGGATGGTGTCATATTTTCTTTTCTTGCCCGAAGTTGGAATCTTTTTGGAAGGGGATATTCGCAGATATGGAGCTGGCAACTGGGAAAGTATTTTTGCCGGAAGCAGAGGTGGCCGTGTTCGGCATATGTAAAGAAAGGTGCAGGTTTAACAAAACAGAAGAAGTATTTATTTTTATTTCTAGTGTAGTTGCACGGTCTTTGATTCTGCAAAACTGGAAATGCGTGGTGATTCCATCACAGTTAAAATGGTTTAATAAAATGAGAAGAACATGTAATTTCGAAAGAGCTTATGCAGGCAGGGTGGGAGCCATTGCAAGATTCGAAAGAAACTGGAAATATTTTGAGATTTTGGAATTGTTGAAGAGAGGCTGTTGAGGAAGGAGAGGAGAATGTGAATATTTGCACTTTTTTTTGTAATACTGCTGCATGATAGCTGTTTTTGCCCTATATTGCACTAGCACTTTAAAATTGCACTTAATTGGATTATATGTCTTTTTGCAGTTGCACTTTATTGCAGTTTTTGCACTTTTGCACTGTGCACTTTTGCAGTGGTATTGTGTATTTAAAATTGCGGTTTTTGCACAAGGACCATTGTAAGTTTTTACAATGGTCTTTTTCCTTTTTTAATCCTCTCTTTTTACTCCAGTTTGTCTCTTGTAAATTGTCTAAAAAAGTGTCTAACTGTTAAAAATTTGATGTGAACAATGTCTTTTTTTTCCCAATTCTGTACCAATGTCTTCCTAGTGCCTTGTTCAATAAAAAAATTTTTTTTAAAAAGCAATGGATTTAAAGCAATTACCCAAAAATCAGATTTTAAGATATGCCTCTGACAAATAAATTAATTGCAGACCTGGAGCATGCCTTGTCCTTCTTCGAGAAAACCGGACTCCGGTTACAGCAAAGCACTTTTGCCACTAGAAACCTCTTGGGTGTCCATTTTACAGTAATAAAGAAAATAAAATATATTAATACATTCAGATCAGCACCTTAGAATGTTGGAACAGTCGTCCTCCGCAAGCCCCGTGCTTTAATACCAAATGGTGAATTATGGATTGCCATGAATTCCTAATTCTAATTTTAGTGACATTTTCGAGATCAGATCTGCGCTAATTTTCCAATATACCAATTACCAGGCAACTGCGATCCTGCCCTTCAGTTTGAAAATGAATCCTGTTTATAGCAGCTGTGAAAGTGGTTGCTTTCTAAAAGGATGAACGTTTTATTGAAGATTGATGATGCCCTGGGCGAGAAGTGGAGGAGCGAAGGCGTAGAAGGAATTCACAGTAAACGATGCATTCTGCAGCTGTGTCAAACACCTGGCTTTTTTAAAGCAAAGGTTACCTTTATGGAAATGCCAGTCTTTGCCTCTTGTCTGCCACCTTTACAGCCTCTGAAAAGGGCATTTCATGAATGCAATGATTCTGTATTCTAAGGCACTTTAAATTCCAATTATTATTCAAATGAAACACATCAGCTAATTTTATGGCTATATGTTTTCTTAAATCATAAAACTGTAGTTTTTTAGTAAATGTCAGCCATATGTACTTTATGTGGCTGCCTTAGAAAAGTAATCATTTTAAGAGTATACAAATAATTCATTCTTTTAAAGCTGCACGTATAGGGCTACATTCACAAAGGTAAAATAAGTTTATTTTTTATTTTTGGAGGGGTGATTAAGGGAAAAGAGTTTGTTAATAGGATGACGTTTTTAGAGGACAGCAACTGCAAACATCTGATTTTGCACTTGGACGCTAATTCCTATAATATATGGGTGAAGCAGTTAATGGTTGTGATGAAGTGGAAATCTCATTTTCTTTGTAGGGGTGCATCATAATCATGTGTAGTGCGCACCCGCATATAATCTTGCAAAAATGTGTAAATATGAAGTGTTCGATTATGGAATGTATGAACAGAAATACGTGACATTTGTTAGGGTATTGACAAGTCGAATGGAGAAGGAATGTGGAAAATGAATGTAACTAGTAGAACACTATCATGGAGAACTCATGTTGTGAAACTGACGAATACTCATGTACTAAATAGGTTTATTTATTCATTATGACATTCTATATGTAGGTCAATGCAATAGTTGAAATTGCATTCATTTTTATGCGAATTTGTAAAGCTTACATGATGCATTCCTATGTTAGATGGGCTGTGGATTTCCCTCCTTGACCATCACCTACCCAGCCCGTCTTTGGGCAACCTCTCCTGCGTCTCTCTAATGGACTTTTCTCCCATCTCCTCTTCACCATACCACCTACGCCCCTCCTCTCTACTCTTCTCCTCTTTCCAGCTATTGACCTTTGCCCTCACCCGTCCTTGCTCATAGTTCCCACCCTGTCTATCCACTGGACTTTCTTTTGTGAATTTTCCCTCGTCAGTTGAGACCTAACAATCTGACTGATGCCCGATGGAGCTACCTGTTTAGCTATTGGGGTGATGGGCTGTGGATTCCCTCCTCGGACATCACCTACCCAGTCGATCTTTGGGCAGACTTCCTTTCATCTCTCCTGTCGTCTTTTCCTGCATCCTCCCCTTCACACTGCCCCTTCCCCCTTCTCTATTTGTCTCACCTTCTTTCCTCTCCCAATTTGTTGCTTAACTTTTGACATCATTTGTATTTGTTTTCATTCTCTGTAACATTGTGTAGCCTAATGTAAACTGCTCTGATACCTACAGGTCTAGCCAGCACTATATATAACTCATAAATAAAGTTCCTCTTAACTTCTGATGGACCTCTCACAACGCCCCTTGGGCGTCAAAACTGTGTATACTCACCTGGATACACGAGCAACCTTGGCCGATGCCCGGTGGAGCTGTCAATGCAGCTAAAGAAGAGTCTGGCCCTTGTTTCACCCCCTCGGCCGACACCTACCCAGCTGGACATCTGTCATTGTTTTCCTCGTTTTTCCCTCCCTCCCCCTATGACTCTTTGATTTAAGTGATATAACTATGTAACTTGTAACTTGCTGTAACTCATGTAGAGCGCTCTGATACCTCCGGGTCTAGTAGCGCTATATAAAACTTTTCAAATAACTAAATAAATTAGCTGAAAATCATAGGTCTGAAATGCAAGTCCTTGACAGCTCTCGCTTTTTAATTAATAGTTGAATTCCAGGTGTGCTGCGGAATCTGTTATTTCTCACGATTTGCATTGCAGGTGAAGAAGCGCTCCTTTAGGCAGAATAATGTCTTCATTTTACTGTCTAGGCAAGGAGAGAAGAAGTTACAATTGTGTGACTTGAGTCGATAAAGAAAGGTCAGCTAGCATAAAGCCATGCATCACAAAGCACCCAGCTATCTAGCACAGAAACTGACGATCTCCGGTGGGATCAGATCTTCAAGAAGTGCGAAAAACCTATTACTGAAACCACAAAGATTCAACAAGAAGAAAACTTATAACCGAACCTTCTCAGGAATGGCGCCCAGAATTCGGAATACTTTACCCCCAGAAACCAGACTTAACCCCTCCACTGCTTCTTTCAAAAAGGAAGTAAAATCAATTCTCATGGCCAAATTCACCTGAGTAAGATCCAAAGAAATTCTGATACCAAATGCACCCTCGCTGCTACCCCTACTATGACAAGAGACCATCTAAGCAATCTAGACATTCTATCTTCCTCTTGCCTGACTAAACAGGATAGTTTTGTGCTGTACCTCACGACTTTATCTTTACAAAATGTTTTGTATACGTGCTTCAACTTGCCTTTTATTGATGTATAAAGAACTTTATTTACTGTACAGCGCTCTGATAACCGCAAAGGTCTTGTTCGCACTCTATAAAACTCTCAAAATAAATAAATAAATAAAAGAAAGACAACTTGTTGCAAGGAAGGTACATGGGCAACATTGTGGAAAATTACATTCAGGACCCTAACCAGAGTGGATGGCGTGATGCAAGGTGCATCATGGGAAGGTTACCTGTGGATAACTGGTTGTTGGAATTAGAAAAGTGCAGCACTTCTCTCTGGCCTTCAGACAGAGAGCATCTTGGAACTAGCTCTTTCTAATGATAGTGGCTTTATGCGAATTGACCCATTGATGGTGAAGAGACTTCTAGGAAGACTCAACGCGCTGATACCTTTTTCTCCTGTCCACTGAAAACGCTTAAATAGGGATGTCAATTTAGAGGTAGAGTAGGGATAGGTTTAATGCTTTTAACTCACCAACCCTCGATGCAGGGAAATTTGGACTCTTGCTTCCTGGTTTTCTGTATCCTACTACTTTAATGAATTGTTTTGCTTATGCTACACCATCTAAATTGGATGCGCCAATTTGGCTTTGTGTTGTTTTTCTATACCCTCATGTTGAGGTGTCCCTGTGTCCAGTTATTTTTGGCTTTGTAATATTCATAACAACTTTTCTCCCCTTTACGCCTACATGCTGCGAAAATGAACCATTGGAGTGTGACTCGAGAATAGGTCTAGAACTAATGTGCCCAGCTCTTTCAGTTGGTAGCAGAGATGGATGGTTCGCACATGAAGCAAGGGGAGAATCTCGAAGAATTCTAGAATTAGTGGAACTTAGAACTTCAAAGCCTTGAACTAGAGCCCAATAATCGAGAAAGGAAGGCGACAAAATCTGGTGGAGATCTACGGAGTGTGATGGCGCGGCGAGATCAGTTGAGGAAGGATGAGTGAGTATTAATAGGGTGTATGTAGCATTTTAAATTGAGCAAATGATTTGATTGTGTGATGTCTTGCGAAGTTGTAGTGAGAGTCCAGTGAATGTGGTTTCAGGCGGGATGTGGTCCAAGTATTGAGATTTGAGTTGCAGGTCCCGAAGTGGCCTAAGATCCCGGGATATATAAAATGGCGTAGAAGACACAGAGTTTGTGATTGTCTGACCAAAAAATTGAGGAGTTGTCATGAGACGTCATTGGCAGTTCCAACTAATACAGGGAACTTTGAGTGAATGGGACTTATTTGAATCGTCTAGTGGGCCTTATGTGCAGGGGTTAACTATACTGATTCAGGTGAGCCATGCTGGTTGAGGGTTACCGTGTTTGAATGTCATTGAGTGATTGAATTCTATTGATCTTTTAGAAAGCAGACAATTATGGATTTAAGATGATTGTGTGAGTGAATGAGCACACGGAAATTGTAAAGAAGTGTCAACCTCTTTGAGGAGTAAGAGTGACGTCAGACTGTGCTGTGCGACGATAGGTCAGATGGTGTAACATTGCGGTAGGATTGGTTGGTTGTCATCGAGAAGTGTGGTTGTAAAAGGTTGGTCCGTAGTAATCAATTGAACAATTTGCATTTCTGAATCATGTGATGCTTCAGGGTGTTACGGGATCTCTTCAGAGGTGATGAAGTGGTTGTTACTCGAGTAGGCGAAGAGGCACCACCCGAAGATACTCCAGTATGCTATATGGCAACAAAAGGTGGGCTCCACACTATAATTTGGCTCCAAAATTGGCATAAGATCACTGAGAAGGAGGGTGAATTGTCACTTTCATACTTTGGTTCATTCTGGTTGGATGTATTGAATCAGCTTAGAGGAACAATGTTTGTGCTGCGACCTTTGCCTAGACCCAAAAAGTTTGAAGCGCTAGATGCATGGATACGTGCAGCTTATGCCAAGCAAAGAGAAAAATATCTAGCAAAGATGAAGAAAACTATGAAGGTGTATCAAGATGCACAGTGGGATGTGAGGTTTAAGAGGTGGAGAATGGATACCATTGAGGGAGAGAGGTTGTTACCAGTGCTGGTAGGATGACCACTGAATAGGAGTAAAAGGACAATTGGGAGTGACAGTAGTGACAACAAAGATAGCTTGTCGAATGGGTTCTTAGCCAAGCATCCTCCATCGTATAGTCCACAATCGGGTGAAGAGGGACAAACCTCGGAAAGTGCCGAGAATGTGGAGGGGGTAGCAGCTCAAGTGGGTCCTGATCCAGGGGTCGTGGAAACGATATCAGCAGGAGTAGGGGGGACGGGAATGTCACTTCACGTGCGCCGGAAGCTCTTACAGTAATGGTTACCATTGGTCCTTTTGTTCCTGTTTGTGACCCAGGCTCAGTGGCAAGCTTTAGTCAGAGATAACCCATACATGTAGAAGGGATTGGGTTGGGAAGAACAGGGAGCACGAATGGGAATGTTCCTTCCTTAGTGCCTATGGAATCTAGTTCTGCTTTAGCAACTACTGCTGACCCTTCCGGAGTATGTATTGGCTCCAGTACTATACGGTCTATACCCATGGTAAGCACAAGTTCAGATCTGAAAATTTGCGAAACTTCGGTGAGAAAACCAAGTGGTGCAACTTTAGAAGCAAGCCCAAGTCAAAGAACCTCCGATAATCTACATGTTCTAGATGCTGTGGATTTAGATTTGTGGTTGAGAGACCATAATGACAGCAAGGAGAGTCAGAATAGTAAGTTGAGCCAGGGTACCATCAAAGTTGCAATGAAGGCAATGTTAGTGGATGTGGTAAGACTGAAGGCTGAACTAGAGGAAATAATCAGTGGGAGTCTACCTTCAGGCAGAATTTAGACTGATGAGCAAGATGAGTTGTTTTTTGTGGCTAAGGATGTTACCGCAAGGGCAAGACAGGCACATGAGAAGTTGTCACAGTTGGCTCAGCGGTATGTAGTATACTTGTCCCGAATGAAGACCCAGCAAGAAAATCATAGGCTTACTTACAGTGAACAAGAGCTAGAGGAAAAGAGAGTGTCCGGGTTGAAGACGCACATCCGAGAATTGGTAATAGGAATAAGGGTTTGGAGTATGCTGGGTAAGTGGGAGAAGAGATGGTCAAAGAAGAAGAGCGTAAAAAATGCAGCAGGAGAAACACAACCTCCAGGAGGGGGAACGCTGGGCGTAGAGGCATATCCGTTATGGGAGGTGCTTAGTGGAGAATACGTGCATGTTCCCTGGAGTCAGGGTGATCTTGCTGAACTCACAAATGATTTCCCCAGGGTGAGGGAGAAACCAGCTGAATGGTACAAGCAAGTTGATCGCTTTGTTTAGATCTCGAAAGTATTGTGGATTGTTTAAACACAATGTTCGAAATTGTAGTACTCAGTGATCTATCATCTGCTTGTAAGATAGCTAATGAGTGGCCTACTGCTGAACCTGAGAGGGACTCCGTAACTCATGGTCCTTCGCCAATGGTTATGAAGAAGCACAATCAAGTGATCAGATGGTAGCAGTCCAAAATAGCCCCACAGGGCATCGATTGGTTTAAGATAGACCGAATGACCCAATAACCTAAATAGTCAGTACATGCTTATTAATAGAGGCTGCTACAGGGTTTCAAGCAGTACAGTGGATAAGAGTCACTCGACCCCAACATGGGACAATTTGTATTTAAATTTGTGACTGGACTGAAGCCAGAGATCAGCCTTATGATCCAACAGCATCTAATTTGTTGGCAGTAAAAAACTGTGGACTAAATCCTATGATATACCAGGTACAGCAGTAATGGGGTAGACTCTAAACAAAGAAGGATAAAGGAGACATTGATCTAGGTCCAAATGTGAAATGCTCAAAAGGGAGAGCAGGGGGAGGCAATGAGGGGCCAAGGGAATGTCTCAGGAGGAGTCCAGGTTTCATCAGTCTCAGGGTCAATCGGACAGGGAAAAGGAAGAGGTATCACTATAGATCCGAAGAGAGAGGTAGATATTGTGACTTTGAAGAAGACCAATGCCTATCATTTTTGTCACAAGATCGGGCATTGGAAGCGTGAGTGTCACCTTAATCCTGCTAACTAGGAGCAGGGAGGGGAAAAGCATGCAGGTGGCAGATGGAGTAAATCAGTTACAGACCGTGACTAGGCCGAGATCATTTAATGCAGGAGGAACTCAGAACCAGTCAGTAAAGGTGCCTCAGCCTCCGATATTCTCGCAAGGCAATCAAACCTATCATCAGATGCCCTTAATGGAAGCTCTGGATGGATTTGATCTGGGCCCGTCCTTATGACGGTTCCTGAGGGGGAGGAAGACTGTACACTTGGCACAGTATTAGAGATAGACCAGAGTGGACTATACGTAGAAGCAGACGTAGAGAGTCATCTCATTACATTCTTGATTGATACTGGTGCCACCCATTCTACTGTGAGATTTGCAGTAGCCCCAAACCTGCCCCTCTCGGGAAAATCGTTCCAAGTTGCAGGAGTTTCAAACAAGAGAATGGCACACCCTTTGAAGGAAGAGATGCCAGTGAAAATCAGAACCTTTCACCATCAGTTTGTGATGTGTGATTTGAGTCCAGTCTTTTTGCCAGGGCGCGACCTCCTGTGCAAATGTCTATTGAACACCAAAGGGAATCGAATTGCAGACTAATAATGAGGACGTTGCCTTCAAACTGGCAAACTAGAACTTTTCCGCTTCCTTGTTTCCTTTACTGACAGTAGAAGATATGCCGCTGGATCTCAGAGACTCTGTCTCTCCAGTGGTATGGGACTTCACAGAGGAAGAAATTGGACTGATTTGAGGAGTCGAGGCAGTCTGCATACAGGTCAAGCCAAACACAGGGTTTCAGAGCACACCTCAGTACAATCTGATCCCAGAAACAGTGGCAGGGATTACACCTGTTATTGAATTTATATTTGCGCAGGGCATTCTAAAGGAGATTATGGGAAGTCCGTGCAAATCTCCGATTATGGAGCTGCAGAAGCTGAGTGGGGAATATAGTGTTGTCTAGGACCTTAGAACGGTCAATAACATAGTGATTCCTTGAGAAGCTGAATGGTTCACGGTGATGGACCTCGGCCAGGCATTTTTCTCCATTCCATTGCATGAGGAATGCCAATTCTTATTTCAGTCTGGAGAATCATGTCTTAAGGTGGTGCCGCTTCCCTCAAAGGTATACTGATAGTCCATTCATATTTAATCAGGTCTTGAATAAAAATCTTGAGAGCTTGATTCTGCCCTGAAACTCAGTGCTAGTCCCATATATTGATGACCTTCTCATCGCATCTGAAACACGATAGGCTTGTAGGGAAGGTGTCTCTGAGTAAGCTTCAGTACTGTTTAAACAAAGTACAGTATTTGGGTCATCGAATCGAGAAAGGCAAAAGGAAGGTGTTGAACTTGGCCCTTTTTGCAGGGTCATCCCAGACCCTTTTGCTTTCCTGCTGTATTTTTTCTGACCTGTTGTTGGTGGTTTTATGACTCTGGGTACTTTACCACTGCTGATCAGTGCTAAAGTGCATATGCTCTCTTTTGTAAATTGTGTTATGGATTAGTATTTCCATGATTGGCTATTTGATTTACTTGTCAGACCCTAATACAGTGCTCTATGTATGCCCAGGTCCTGTAAATCAAAAGCTTCTGGTGGGCTTGCAGCACTGATGGTGCCACCCACAGAAGCAGCTCTTAAAATGTGACTCAAGCCTGCCATTGCAGAGCCTGTGTGCAGTCTGGGACTGCCGTGTCGACTTGGCAAGTACACACACTTGCCAGTCCCTAAACATTACCTTTTCTACATATTAGTCACCCCTAATGTAGGACCAAGGTACCCCTGAGGGCAGGGTGCATTGTATTTGAAAGGTATGACATGCCCTGATGTGTGTGGCATGTCCTGGTAGTGAAATACTGCCAATTTCGTTTTTCACTATTGCAAGGCTACCTGTTCCCTTAGGACAGAATGGGGAGTTTGTTTATAACATTTTATGAACATAACTGACCCTGGGAACAAGATAGAAAAATAAACGTTAGCATGCCTGAACTCAGAATTTTAAAATACATCTTTGAGTGAGGGTGATTTTTACATTCTGTGTTTGAAAAATACCACTTTTAGAAAGTAGGTATTTTCTTGCCTAATCATCCAGTGTGCCTCTGCTAGGTTTGTGTATTGCATGTCTGGCTATTGGATGACAGGGGCTGGAAAAGGGCAGCGGATCCAGATGTCTGATGAATCAGGGCTGGGCTGAATAGGCCTGGTCTGCATTTGGAGTGGTGGGACGAGTAGCACCTTCACCTGAATAGGGCTGTGCCTGCCTTCCACAATGACGGCTCCACCCCCCTGTGGTGTGTCCGAAGCCAGGGCTCACACTGACAATGGAGGTTGTTGTGAACTTGCAAAGTGCCCCACAGAACTGGTTTTGGCTGGGTACAGACAGCCTCTGCCTTCAGAAATCAACAGATTTTGGTGTATAAAAAGAGGCGCACAGACTTCAGACTTTTAAATCAAGAGGAACCTTTGCCAAGGAGAATAGTCGGATAAGCTGAGGAGGATTACTGACCTAGTGCTCTTTGCTGTTTGGGGTTGGCCTGCTGTGACTGCTTACTGGCAAGGAAAGGAGAAAAAGGACTTTGCTGTTTGATTTGTCACCTGCTTGAAGAAAAGATCTCTATGGGCTTGAAACTGAGCTTGCCTCCTGTTCTGAAGTCTCAGGGACACAAAGACTTCATCACCAGTTCCCCTGAATTTTTTTGCTGGGAATTCCAGCCTGCAAAGAGGTGCCTGCTGCTGTTTAGGACCTCTAGAGACTGTTTGTCGCTGGGAGCTGGAAAATCGACACAATATTGAAGAAGCATGTTGCATCCGCACCTGTTACCGTCCATCGCTGAAGAACCCATCGCAGCGCCTGCCGCAATTCGAGAAATTGCCGCACGACACATCGGGTGCAACGATCTCCGAAGTCTGAGAAAAATGCACCGATCCCAACGCAAGCCTGCGGTGCGGCTGCACAGAACCACGCAGCATACCAGATCAATGCATTGCATCAAGACATGTAAGGAACCGACGCATCACCTTCCCTGCAGCCATTTTGTTTGTTTTGCGTGACGCATCTAAGGTACTTTGGAGAAAAGTGTTGCATTTACAACTTGCATTGAACTGAACTATTTCTACAATTAGAAAGCCTTATTTTTAATACTGTAGTGTCAATTTTTGTTGTTTGATCTTGTTTGGTTTAGATAAAGATTACTTATTTTTCTAAACTGGTGTGGTGTCCATTTGTAGTGTTTTCACTGTATTACTCTATTTATTCACAAATGCTTTACACACTGCCTCAGAGATAAGCCTGTCTGCTCATGCCAAGCTACCAAGGGGGTGAGCAGAGGTTATTTTAGAAGTGTATCCCCCTTACCCTGACTAGAAGCAAGTGACCCTATTTGGACAAAGGTACCTACCTCTGCCAACTAGAGACCCCCATTTCTAACAGAAGGTGTCACCAGAAAGAGTGGAGGCGATCATGAAAATGAATGCATCCAATAACCAAAAAGAGGACTGAATGATTTTGGGAATGGTTGGCTACTGTTCCTAGTTTCTCCTTGATGGGGAAGCCTTTGAAAATGCTGACCCACAAGGATGTGTTTCATCCAGTGTCTTGAAATAACAACTGTCTGTTTGCCTTCCTGGAGTTGAGAGGGTGCCTGTGTCACGCTCCACCTTCACGAATACCTGATTACAACAAAGCATTCTCAATGTTTTGCCATGAACAAGAGGGATGTGTTCTAACTGTACTCACCCAGACACACTGAGGTGCTGGTAGTCCAGAGGCCTATTTTTCAGCTACTCTACATTCTGTGGTTTTAGCGTGCCTGGATGTCTCAAGCCCTTTGCTGCAACAGGTATATGTATCGACCGGTGTGAAAGCATTGTGATGGTTCATTTCTTATAGTATATGTACCACATTCAGTTGAGCTTTGGCTGACGAGAACCAAAATGCAGCATTTGACAAATAACAGGCTGACCAGGTGTTAGCAGCTTTTGTTCGCACTCTGAAGCGATGTTCTGTGTTAAATCCTGCTACCTTGTTACCTATTCCAAATGCTGATGGGGAAGAATATGAAGACCATTAATGTCTGGATGTCATTGCGCTTTGCACAAAGCCAAGACCTGACTTTGTTGATGAGCCATTGTCTGATCTCAATCAAATCCTTTTTGTTGATGGTTCATGCTTAATTAAAGAAATCTGAGAGCAGCGTTTGCTGTCTGTACCATTTTGGAGTGGTGGAAGCTGCTTGTTTAAGGGAGTACGGGGCATATTACCAAGCAATAGCGATAATTATCGCTATTGCTTGGTTAGAGACAAAATGTTACCGCTGAGCTGCGGCGATTTTTACCGCAGATAAACCTTGGTATTACCAAGGTTTATTGCAAATGCTATAAAAAACGGCCGCAATGCATGAATATCGCTGAAAAGTCAGCGATATTCATGCATTACCGAGCTAATGCTCTTAGCCATGTTATCCACCTCCCATTGGATAACATGGTTAAGAACTGCTCAGGGCAGGTGTTAGCTTTTGGAGATATTCACGCTTAGCGCGAATATCTCCAAAAGTTGGTAATAGGAGACAGCGATCTTAGTGACTGTGCCCAGTCGCTAACATCTTGGCACCCCCACTTTGCATGTCATTAGTGATAAATATCACTGACATGCAAAGTGGGGCCCAAGATGGCCGCTATCTCCTACTAGCTGTCGCAACTGGTGTTAGCGACAGCTAGGTAATAGGGAGATCATTTTATCTCCACTTTCTTGGCTTTTAAAGCCAAAAAAGCGGAGATAAACCCCCTTGATAATATGCCCCTACATTCCGCACAAGTGGCTGAAATCATTGCCTTGACCCGTGCATGTCTTGTTTCTGAACAGATCCGAGTCACTATCTATACCGATAGCCATTACGGGTTAGGTGTGGTTCATGACTATGGACAGCTATGGTTGCAGAGAGGGTTTCTAACATCATCAGGTTACCCGATACGGAATGGAGAGTATATGAGATAACTGTTGGAAGCACTGCAATTGCCAAGAGAAGTGGTTGTCGTTAAATGCGCAGCCCATGGAAGGGGAAATGATTTTGTTACCATCGGAAATAGATACGCAGATAAAGTCGCACGTTACTGGGCAATATACTAATGAGAGTACAGAGCACACCATACTCAGCATGATTCTAGCTGTTACTGACATGTGGAATGAAATGAGACACTTGCAATTGGAAACCACAGACAAGGAACAAGTGGGTTGGGCAGGTTGTGAGAAAGGGAAGGATGACATTTGGGTGTCAGTTGATGGCAGGGTGGCAGTGCCAGATTGTTTGCTACGTCCAAGGCAAGACAGATTTATGTAGCAGCTCATATAGGAAGAGAAGCGATGATGAGGTTTTCAGACAGACTTGGTTCAATCCGAGGTTTCGAGAGATTGCGGAAGCTGTATTTATTTATTTATAAAGTTTTATATAGCGCAAACTTGACCCACAAGGGTATCAGAGCGCTTTACATTAGAAACGTTGCGTTAAAGTTACATCAGGAACAAAAGCATAGTAAGGTACAGTACACAAAAACAAAGTTTCAGGAATTCGTGGGGGGGAGGAGTAATAGCGGGGAGACGAGGAACTGTGCCCAATACCCGGCTGGGTAGGTGACGGTCAAGGGTGAAACCAGGTCCAATCTCCTCATTAGCTGTCTAGCAGCTCCACCGGTCATAAGCCATAATTCTCAGGTCTCAGCGTTCAGGAAACCAGTTTTAGTTAATTGAATTGCGAAGGTTATATAGCGCTGTCTAGACCCGGAGGTATCAGAGCGCTTAACCAGAGGATTGTGCATTAAATGGTACATCAAAAGGATTGTATAGTGCTAGCTAGACCCGGAGGTATCAGAGCTCTATGAAAAAGGGACATTGCGTTACAAATTACATCAATTACAATAGCGTAGTAAGTTACAGTAACCAAATAACGAGGTTGAGAAACTTTGTTAGAAAAGTAGGGGATGAGGGAGCCATAGCAAGGAGACATAGAAGAATTGTGTCCAATGTCCAGCTGGGTAGGTGACAGTTGAGGGGGAAACCAGGGCCAATCTTCTCATTAGTTGTCTAGCAACTCCACCGGGCATCAGCTATGTTGCTCAGGTCTCAAAGTTTGGGAAAAACAGTTTTGAATCGATTCATAGACTACAATGATAGAGGTAGAAGAAGGAGGTGGGGGGAGGGTGGGAGTAAAAACAAGCCAGAGAGGGAGCTGTGGCTACCATATAGGTCGATGGGATCAAGGTCTGGTCAGAGTCCGGTGGTAGGGAAAATTGTGGGAGCCATCTTGGGGTCAGGCAAGGGATTCTGACCTTGTAGTTAGATCCAGAGTTTGAAACATCCGGTAACCATTTGCCATTAACTCTGTGCAGGGGCGCCCCCCACATCCATAAGAATACTCATGGGCTGATGTAAAGCCCCCCCTCTCACCGGACATTAGGACGGTGAAGTCCCTCATGGAAGGCCTCCGCCGCAGTGCTCCCCACGCTCACAGCAGGCTGCAGACTCCAGACAGTGTCTCGTCAGGGGTTAACTCGCTCCGGTTACACACCTATATTGTGCACTGCACCCTCAGGCGCCCTTCCACAGCCGGCCCCCAGGCCCCGCCTCTCCCCCCCAGCAAGGCACGCTGGGGCCCGGGCACCGCCAGTCAGAGACTCGAAGTATACGCCAATATGTGGCGGCTTTGGTTGCAGCAGGCAGTATCCTCGGGCCATGTCTACACCCGGGCCGCCTCACACACTACTCACGATTAGCTGCCAGCAGATACACACTCCGCTGCCCTTCTCAATTTGCGTGAAGGTCCCACATGCAGTCCGATCACCCGGCTGTGTCATACGCAGGTCGTGTCAGGATCGGAGCTCGCTCGGCCAGGGACACCAACTCTCGCTCCAGAGGACAGCAATCAGTGGGAGCCGGCAGCAGGTAAGCCGCCCCAGGCGCTCCCGAGCAGGCAGCTGCACCAACTCCATCTCGGGCCACGGGACACCCAGCCCGGGGCACGAGCACTCTCGCCGTCACAGCGCCGCCTCACCGGGCCCGGTGGGGTGACAGCAGCAGCTGGAGGTCGATCAGCTCACCAGCTGCAGGTAGGGGGTCCCACCGGGACAGTCAGGGAGCGCGCGTATCAGTAGGAGTCACTCTTCAGCAGCTGGGCCCCAGTGTCGGGCAGGCCTCACCTCAGGGATATGCCGCAGCAAGGTCCGTATTAGCCTGAAATGTCGTGCTAAATCATCCATCCAGGCATTTAGTAGTGGTAGTGCAGTGGAGGGAGGCTCGATGCAGCAGATTAGTCAATGGTTCTGCAGGATTCTGATCCCCGGGGCCTGGAGCCTCGCTAACCTGCGTCCGCCATCTTAGGTTTGGTGCAATTCTCAGTGATGCATTGTCATCAGTGTGTCACGTGTCACCAAATGAATGCATGCAAGAAAACTGTTGTTGCTTTGAGTCACATTGGCAGATCCCTTTAATCAGGTCCAAATGCATTTTGTTGAGATGCCTGTGTATAATGGATTAAGGTACATTCTTTTTGTCCTGTGTATCTTTTCTTGACGGGTTGAAGCCTACCTGACTGGAAGGTGTGATAGCCTCACAGTAGCTAAGTTGTTGTTGAAGGTGCACAGTCAAAATATCGAGTTAATAATGTCAATTTGTACTAATATCGAGTTTGAAACATCGAAGGTAAGAAATATCGCTGTAGTAAATATCGTTGTGAAAAATATCGATTTGAATGTATAGTAAATAATATCGAGATAAGTAATGTCGATAATAGAAATATCGACATATATAATGTCGAAATGTTAAAATATCGACATTTAAAAATATATGTGTTTAATATATTATTAATAAAAAATGTTATATACATTTGCTATGATGTTTAAATATAATATAAAATATTTATATAATGTATTATACATTTTAGGAGCGGGATGTTGGGTTTATAGGGGATAAGGGTGGGGAGTGTATTAAAAATATAAATTATAAAAATATTAATTAAAAAAAATATTTCATAGAAATTAGAATGCAAAATTAAAAATTAGAAATATGAAATATGAAAATCGAAATTATATAAAATTTGTAGGAGCAGGATGTTGGGTTTATAGGGGATAAGGGAGGGGAGTGTATGAAATATATAAATAAAAATAAATTATATTTCAAATAATTTTATATAAAATAGAATTCGAAATTTAAATTTTGAAATATGAAATTTAAAATTTTAATTATGAAAATCGAAATTAGAAAATCTATAAAAAGTTTAGGAGTGGGATGTTGGGTTTATAGGGGATAAGGGTGGGGAGTGTATTAAATATATAAATAAAAAAAATTATATTTAAAATAATTTTATATAATATACATTTCGAAAATTAAATTTTGAAATATGAAATTTAAAATTTTAATTATGAAAATCGAAATTAGAAAATGTATAAGATGTTTAGGAGTGGGATGTTGGGTTTATAGGGGATAAGGACGGGGAGTGTATGAAATATATAAATACAAATCAATTATATTTCAAATAATTTTATATAAAATAGAATTCGAAATTTAAATTTTGAAATATGAAATTTAACATTTTAATTATGAAATTCGAAATTAGAAAATCTATAAAATGTTTAGGAGCGGGATGTTGGGTTTATAGGGGATAAGGGTGGGGAGTGTATTAAATATATAAATAAAAAAATGACTAAATTACTATATATATTTGTATAAAATAGATTTCGAAATTAAAAATTTGAAATATGAAAATTTATTTTTTTATATGAAATTAGAAATTTGAAAATCTATAAAAAAATTTGGAGCGGGATGTTGAGTTTATAGGGGATAAGGGTGGGTAGTGTATTAAAAATATAACATTATAAAATATTATTTTGTAAAATAGTTTGAATTCTGAAAGCAAAATTTATATTTAGAAAAATGAATTTAGAAATTATAAAATGTTTACAAATTGTTGGAGTGGGAGGTTGAGTTCATAGGGGATAAGGGTGGGGATTGAAAAAAATATGTCTAAATGTAAAAATTTTAAAGGAAATTTCAAAATATTGTTTAGGAATTTTGAGAAAAAAAATTGATATAGAAATTACTAATTTCTATTTATTAATTTGAAATTATTAAATAAATATTAAAATTTCACAGTGGGATTTTGTGTTTAATGGGATAAGGGTGGGGAGTGGTTACAATATTTATATAGAGATGTTAATATTTCGTCAAATAATAATATAGAAATATGATTATACATCTAATATTTAGAATTTGGATTTTGAAATTTTAATTTAGATCTACTTATAAATGTTTATGAGTGGAATGTTGGTTTTATAGGAGATACAGGTGTGGAGTTTATAACAAAGTTCTACATAGTTAGAGTTCACTGCACCTACCTTCATTATATGTAGATTGGAGTTGGAATAGTAAATTTAATAGGTTCAGTGTCCAGCACCTACCCTAATTAAATGTATATTGGAGTTGGAACAGTAAATTAAATAGGTTCAGTATCCAGCACCTACCATCATTAAATGTAGATTGGAGTTGGAATAGTAAATTAAATAGGTTCAGTGTCCAGCACCTATCCTAATTAAATGTATTTTGGATTTGGAATAGTAAATTAAATAGGTTCAGTGTCCAGCACCTACCCTAATGAAATGTAGATTGGTGTTGGAATAGTTAATTAAATAGGTTCAGTGGTCATCACCTATCTAAATTAAATGTAGATTGGAGTTGGAATAGTAAATTAAATAGGTTCAGTGTCCGGCACCTACCCTAATTAAATGTAGATTGGAGTTGGAATAGTTAAATAAATAGGTTCAGTGTCCAGCACCTACCCTAATTAAATGCAGATTTGAGTTGGAATAGTTAATTAAATAGGTTCAGTGTCCAGCACCTACCCTAATTAAATGTAGATTGGAGTTGGAATAGTTAATTAAATAGGTTCAGTGTCCAGCACCTATCCTAATTAAATGTAAATTGGAGTTGTAATAGTAAATTAAATAGGTTCAGTGTCCAGCACCTACCCTAATTAAATGTAGATTGGAGTTGGAATAGTTAATTAAATAGGTTCAGTGTCCAGCAATTACCCTAATTAAATGTAGTTTGGAGTTGGAATAGTAAATTAAATAGGTTCAGTGTCCAGCACCTACCCTAATTAAATGTAGATTGGAGTAGGAATAGTACATTAAATAGGTTCAGTGTCCAGCACCTACCCTAATTAAATGTAGATTGGAGTTGGAATAGTAAATTAAATAGGTTCAGTGTCCTGCACCTACCCTAATTAAATGTAGATTGGAGTTGGAATAGTTAATTAAATAGGTTCAGTGTCCAGCACCTACCCTAATTAAATGTAGATTGGAGTTGGAATAGTTAATTAAATAGGTTCAGTGTCCAGCACCTACCATAATTAATTGTAGATTGGAGTTGGAATAGTAAATTAAATAGGTTCAGTGTCTAGCACCTATCCTAATTAAATGTAGATTGGAGTTGGAATAGTAAATTAAATAGGTTCAGTGTCCAGCACCTACCCTAATTAAATGTCGATTGTAGTTGGAATAGTTAAATAAATAGGTTCAGTGTCCAGCACCTACACTAATAAAATGTAGATTGGAGTTGGAATAGTAAATTAAATAGGTTCAGTGTCCAGCACCTACCCTAATTAAATGTAGATTGGAGTAGGAATAGTATATTAAATAGGTTTAGTGTGCAGCACCTACCATAATTAAATATAGATGGGAGTTGGAATAGTTAATTTAATAGGTTAAGTGTTTAGTATTAATAAAAATATTTTTTATATTGGATTTGGATAAGTAAATGTTTAATGTTCAGTGTCCAGTATCGACTTAAATAAATTGTATATTCATGTGTGAATAGTAAATTGATAGTAATAGTTCATTATATATGTAAAAAAATATAAGATCTATATATATATATAGTAAAAAATATTTAAAATTTATATATTGGTAGTAATTATTTAATAATGGGTAGTAGACCAAAATGACACAGTTTTAAACAAATGTTTTCTTTATTTGTTCATATAGTAAATAAAGCAAATAATACATGTATAAATAATGATTTAATACAATTTAAACAAATAAATAAATCTAATTTGTCACATAAAATGTTACATTTCGACACCTTTCCAGTAAATGACATTTTTGGTATATGTAAATAATATCGTAAATGAGAAAACATTGAACAATATTATATATAGAGTATATACATTTTAAGAGAAATTACAATACATCACAATTGTTAATAAATGATATAGTAATATATTTGTTACATATAAATGTGAACTTCAATATATGTTATATATGTAGATATATTTTCAAATAACAACATAGATAATAATTATAGTTAATATCATACAATGTATTTTTTACAAACATTTTAAATTATAATATCTGTTATATATTTTTAATTTATTAATATTATTTTTATAATATTAATATTAATACATTAAATATATTATTCACAATTTTTATATAAATCATGAAAAAAAACGCTTTTATTTTCATTAATTTAAACACATTATGTTTAGTTTTATTATAACATTAAATATTAAACTATATTAATAATTAATGTAATAATAAAAAAAATTATATCAAAATAATATTGTTCTAGAAAAACTATTAATACATAGCGTAAATGTAGCAAGAAAATGTAAACAGTTTTAACAAATTTCTGTTACTAAAACAAATTTATTTAACTATTATTTGGATAATACTATCATTTGGGTGTTTTATTTTGTAACCGCTCTTAGTCTTTTTAGGTCATTTTAGGAGATTCAAGCTCGCGGTTGGAAGCTACTTCACGTCTGAGAAGGTAAGATTGCTATTTGTTATATTTTAACTAATTTAAGGAAATTTTGAAGGTAGTACTTTGTTATTTGTTGTTTGTGGACTGCTATGTTAGGGTTAACATCGTATGTAGTTGGTTATTAACGTTTTTACCTTTTCTTAGCGTTTTCTCAGTAACGGCCTTGGAGTTATTGTGTTTGGGGCTTTTTATTAATTTGTTGTTAGATGTATTATTAATGTATTATTTTAAGTTTTATGTAGGTGGGAATGTTTTTATTTTCTCTTGTACGTTTTTGGAAACAGCCATTTCCGTTTCCGAGCTGTTATGTTTTTTTTTTTAAAGAAGTGCATTTCAGTTGTTGTAACTGCTATGTGTTTTACACTTCGTTTATTTTTTGGGTTTTCTGGAGCGTTTCTTAAACTTTTGTACCTTTTTCGGGTTTTTGATGGATTCAGATTTATCGAATTATTGGGATTTTGGATGTATTTTGAACAGTTGTATTTTAGCATTGTATTGGGCCACTGTTTTTTTTATGCTGTGGATTTATTACTGCATGGATTGTTATGGAACATTGGATTTGCTAATTACGTTGTTGTGAAAAGGTAAATACTTTTATATTAATAAATCTTGTGGGTTGGGAAATGTTTTATTTTAAAACTATTTATGTTGAGTTAGATATTTTTTGGGCTAAAAATTAATTCATATTATTAATTATTAGACAAAAGAAATATCTTATAATTTGTGAATAAGATGGTTTGGTTACATTTAAGGCATTTTTTTAAAGTCCAGAATTTTTTTGGGTTATTAGTTTCAGTTTAGTGTTTTGGCTATCATTTTTAAATATTCTAGTCCTCTTCTTGTGGGGTAAAGTTGTACTTGTTGTTGTAAATATTGGTACATTTGGGCTGTTTGTCTTGATAGTTTGGGCTTTAATTGTACAATGGATTGCTCCATTCTTAACTCTTGGAAACTTTGTTCTTTTTGTATTGCTGTTAGTAGTTTGTGTAATGTAGGAGTTGTTCGGCCAGTTGAAGATAGAAAGGCATTATGCCAACCCTCCACTGGGTTGTTTGTCTTGGCCTCTTGATTTAGGGTTGGTAGATATACATTCCAGCAAGGAATTAGGAATTCAGGCTGTCGTCTGTGGCCTGACCTGTGTAGTCTCCCCACCCAGGTGTCCTCAAAATAATCCAAAAGTGGAGCCAATTTTTGTTCATTTTGTGTATAGAAAGGACTTTCTATTAAAAGATTATAGTGTTCAGCCACATCGGTGATTGGCACGTATGCTAGGGCAATGAGGTGTTTTATTTGGTATGCAAATGTAATATTGGTTGCATATTCAACACTAATAGGTCGATTCCGATCCGGTAAAATCCCAGTCCGTACGATTCGTATCCGGAGCCGTTTCCGTACGACTCGTACGGACGCCGTATGACCGGACGATTCCGATCCCGATCGGGCGACCCGGACGCGATTCGTACGGTCCACGTCGATTCGTACGGAAATGCGCACGATCACCTACACACCGTACGGCGCGTACCCCCCATGATCGCAGGGGTACGTGCCGTACCCCTGCGATCATGGGGGGTACGTGCCGTACACCCAGCGTACATGGGGTACGTGCCGTACACCCACCGTACATGGGGTACGGTACGTACCCCATGTACGCTGGGTGTACGGCATGTACGCCCCATGATCGCAGGGGTACGGCGCGTACCCCTGCGATCATGGGGGGTACGTGCCGTACCTGTTTCGGCGCGAACTGTGCGTTTACGACTGTTTTCAGCTCCCGTAGGAAAAGGGTCGTACGGTGCGTACCCGATACGAATCGTACTTGCTGGGTCATAAAAACCAGCCGCGAACCGTACTAATGTCGCGTACAGCGGGTTCCGAGTGAGACTCGTACGGAGATTTGAGTCGTACGGAGTCCTGTACGACTCGTACGGAGTTCGGCACCTAGTACGGATCGTACTTCATCGTACGTACGGGACGTCTACGGGTACGATTCGTACGGGGAAAAAACGCGCCGTACGACGATTCGGAGCGCATTTTACCGGATCGGAATCGACCCCTAAGTGTTAATTTTTGCAAATGTCTCCAAAGACATTGGTTAAAATGGAAGTAACATCCTTGTATGGATGTGTGTGGATATATTTTAAGGATAGAATTTATCATTGCTTGTTCAAAGTCTATTATAATTTTTAGGGGAAAGAAGTCTCTCGTTTCTTGTTTTATTTTGTTTAAAATTTCTGTGTATGTAGAAGTTTGTTTGTTTGGTAACAAACAATAGATGAATGGTATGCAGGTATTATGGAATTGCCCATGTATAGTATATAATTGATAGAATGGTTTAGGGCATATGCTAAAAGTGCCATCCATCATCCATGTTTGACTATCAGTTAATTTTTTAAGGTTGGTGTTTGTTGCAAACATTATTATCCTTTTATCTTTGTTGTTGTTGTCGTAGAAGATAAAAGGTTCATCATTATGAGTTATGGTAAGCTCAGGTGGAATTATGACCTCTTCAAAGGTTTTAGGTGTTGCTATTGTTGTTCTACTAGATTTTTTGGTTCTAGCAATAGTTCTTTTTATAGCAGCTATAGTTGGTAACTGACCTCTTGCCTCTCTAGGTACTCTAGGTATTAATTCCTTAAGTATTACACTAGTTGGTAAGTCAGAGGTTTTGCTTAATTCCTTGGTATTGTCTAGAGTAGATCTAACCTCTATTTCAGAGATGGTAGGTGGATGGTTATGTTCAGTAGTATTAATAACACTTGTTTCTCTGGTTGTTGCACACCCATAGCATTTGTTAGAATAATACTTAGTACATTTCCAGTTAACTTTAAGGTCTTTTTGTTTTTCCTGAGTATAAGTATACCCCATATAGCATAACAAACATTTTCCTTTCTGAGATGATATAAATCTTGCATCTTCTGTCATTGTTGGTTTCTTAAATCTAGAAAAGGTGTATTAAATAATATTAGAAATAGTCATTTTATTAGAAGAGAAAATAAATAAGTATGTAACATTTGTGGGTACTTACCTATTCAAAAGTAGTAGATTTTCAAAGTAGATGTTTTTGTTGAGTGATGCTTTAATAGATTGTAGTGGTCTATGTAAAGAAAATGAAGCATATTTTAGTGAATGTTTATATATGTATTTTTATAACACATTTGGTAAGGTACAATGTTTTATTATGAAAAATTTTACTACATTTAATCTGATGTATATATCATTGAAAAAAATACCTGTTTTAAATATAGAAAAAGTTAAATATTAACATTGTGAGTGTTTAAAAGACAAATATTAGTACTTGGGCTTTTTTTTCTATGCTTACCTAGTTTTAATTTTTAGTTGTTGATGGTAGAATGTTTGTTGTTATGTTGCAGCTTTAATTAGTAAAGTTATCTGTGGAAAAAAGTAATGGTATGATGAATATTTAGTTAAGTATTTATAATAGAAGTAGCATTTTTTAAAACAAGCATTTCAACATTTTCAGTATTTGAAAACTGTGTTTAATAAAAAACAATAATTAGACATTTAAGTAGGAGTTTATGAGTTAGTTATATTATTTTTACTATAGAATTAGCATTTACTTATTGTTTAAAGAGGACATTTAATAGACTTACTTTTCAACTGTGTTGTTGTAGTTTTCTAGAAAATGTTCATCTGTTTGTTAACGTTTATTCTGTTTAGGAAATATGTAGAGATAGATAGAAAAGCAGTTTTAGATATTTAGAATGAACTGCAGGTTGCAAATAATGTAACATTGTATACAGAAACATAAGATTACTTACTTTTAGTTGATTTGTAGTATATTTGTATGAGAACAATCTTTAGGGTAGTAGAAATAAGTCCAGTTTTCCTTGAAGCTGAATATTTTCTGCTGGTTTTTGAGTCTTAATTTTAGCTCTTTATATAGGGTATGTTTAATTAGTGTTTGTTTGTGATTGGTTAGAAACCTAGAAACGTGTTTCTATTGGTTAGTTTGAATTTTTTTCATTTAAATATTTTAGTTTGCTGAATGTGAAATGTCTATTCAGAGAGTTTGTGTATTAGTAAATATTTTATAAATAATATAATTAAATAGTATAGCTTTAAACAATTTATAATATTAAATAAAATATGTGTATATATAACAACAGTTATTTTTAATTGTTTGCATAGATTTAGTTATTTATTATAATTATTTTAGAGAGATATATTTATTTAATAGTGTTTAGTATGTATATACCTAGTTATATGGGTATAATGTTAATGTATTTAATGTGTATAATGTTTCTAGAAACTGTAAGAATAATTTTGAGAAGTCGATATTTAGGTAATGTCGATATTTTTGATGTCTATATTTTGGTAATCGGTGTTTTTGTATTGTGGTATATATATTATTGACTGTCGATATTTTGTATATCGATATAAGTGTGGTCGAAATTAGTGTAGACAAGATTTTTGTATATCGATATAGTGAGCTCGATGTTTTAGTAATTTTATAAATAAGTATAGGGTGTCGATGTAATTGTAATCTATATTTAAGACACGATATTTGTGTAGGTCGATTTTAGTGAAATCGAAATTTTGTCAGTGATTCGTTGTTGAAGGAACTAATTCCTAGATTCGGATTTCCAACTACATTGGAATCAGGTAGAGGTACTCACTTCCACAATGAAATTACGAAATTGCTGTGCACCGCCTTGAGCATAAATCAGAGACTGCATTGTAATTACAGGCCAGAGGCATCTGGAATGGTGGAGCAGGTCAGCGGTACCTTAAAAGCAAGATTGGCTAAAGTGTGTGCTACAACATCACTGAAATGGCCTGATGCTTTGCCTCTAGTGCTGATAAGTCTGCACAGCATTCCTGACAGGAGAAGTGGGTTTTCACCACATGAGGTACTCATGGGAAGAGCAATGCATTTACCTGCTGTGCCTGCCATCCCGTTATTGAACATCACAGATGATTTAGTCCTTGACTACTGTAAAGGACTGGCTGACATGGTTCATTATTATAATTATTATAATTAAGTTTCTAAAGCGCTCAGCTACCCGTAGGTTTCCCGGCGCTAAAACCAAAAGGTGAGAGGGGAGAGTCAGAGGAGAACTGTTAGATGTTGAATAGCCAGGTTTTTACCTGTCTGCGGAACCTAAGGTAGTTGGGTTCGGTTCGTATCTGAAGGGGAGAGAGTTCCAGAGTGAGGGGGCCAGCCAGGCAAAAGAGCGGCCACCCATTCTGGCTTTTTTAATTCTAGGAACTGAAAGTAAGTGTTGGTTAGAAGATCGTAAATTACGAGGGGGATGGTATAGTTGTGCCAAGGGGTTGAGATAAGGTGGAGCTAGACCTGAATTTATTCTGTGAATGATGCAGAGGGCCTTAAATTTTGTCCGGTTTTCAATTCAGAGCCAGTGCAGGGAGCGAAGGGCATTGGAGGTAGGGGAAGTGTTAGGTAATTTGCAGAGAAGTCGCGCAGCCATGTTCTGGACTGTCTGCAATTTACGCGTCACCTCTTTACTGGCTCCCAGAAGGAGGATGTTCCCGTAGTCCAGTCTCGAGGTGATAAGAGCCTGGACCACGGTTTTCTGAGTGTCCAAGGGAAGCATCCAAATGATTTTTCGCAACCACTTCAAGATAGTAATGCAAGTGGATGAAGTTTTGACCACATGGTTCTTCATAGATAGTTGGCTGTCAAAAATGACACCAAGGTTGCGAGCTGTTTTGGATGGGGTAGGTAAAGGGCCCATTTTTGAAGGCCATTGCCGGGGTCCCCATAAGGTGGTGGTGTGACCGAACAGAAGAACCTCTGTTTTCCCCCGTTTAGTTGCAGTTTGTTGTCCAACATCCAGGCTGCGATGTTACTCAGTCCTGTACGGAGGGAAGAGGAGGAGTGAGAGTCAGAGGAAAGGGAGTAGATGACCTGGGTATCATCGGCGTACGAGTAAATAGTGAGCCCAGCTTGCTCTGCAATAGTAGCCAAAGGTCTGACGTACAAATTGAATAGCAAGGGGCTCAAGATGGAACCCTGCGGCACACCGTACGCCGATGTGAAGGTTTGAGAAGCAGAGGACGAGGAGAAAACTTGAAAGGTGCGATCTGAAAGAAAGCTAACAAACCAGTTGAGAGCTGTGCCGATAATGCCAGATGATCTGAGGGCATTGATAAGGATGGGATGGGAAACCGTATCAAATGCGGCACTCAGATCAAGTAAAATGAGTGCCACGGTTTCCCCCTTATCAACTCGGCACCGGATGTTTTCGGAGACCCCTAGCAAAGTGGATTCAGTCGAGAAGCCACGTCTAAACCCGGATTGGGATGGATGTAACAATCCACTTGCTTCAACATGGTTTGACAGTTGGGAATTGATGTGTTTTTCCAAGATTTTAGAAAAAAACGGAAGAAGTGAGATTGGGCGAAAGTTAGATGGGATGCTAGGGTCTGCATTAGTCTTTTTTAACAGGGACACTATCATTGCATGTTTCCATGCCGAGGGTACTGAAGCTGCTTTAAGGGAGGTACTCATTCTGTGTCTCATGTGGTTGAAGCAGTAACTCCACAGACTTCAAAGGATCTCTGCCAGGACCTGACCCCAGGGAATTGGGCTCTCATCAGAAAGCGCATGAGGAAAAACTGTCTTGACTCTCGTTGGCGTGGGCCACATCAAGTGATACTGGTGACAAACACTGCTGTGAAATGTGGCAGAGTGCCGAACTGGGTCCACGCTTTTCACACTCGAGTCGCAGGTCCCTCTGATGAAACAGCTGGTCTGCCAGAAGTGTTTGCAGCAGTGACCGAGGGGTAACAGGAGAAGGCAAGCAAAGCTGTAGAGGTACCTGAAGGGGCTGGACACACACCAAGTCAATCTGAGGGGATCTAGCCACCCAAGACCCTGGTATAGACTTTGAGGGAGGCAGTACCGTTGCAAGTAATAGCGAGTCTGACTCAGTGGAAGATAATGGTGTGACAATTAGCTGTGTGCTGTTAAGGAAGAAAAAGATGCTTCAGTTGAAACTTGGCCTGTGAGACAGACGAGTAGAAATCTGAGACTTGCATTTGAAAGAGAAGTTGTACCCATAGATAACTCTTCGGAGTCTGATCTGAGTGAAACTGAGCTAAACAAAGAAGGGGCGAGAAGCTCCAGGAGAGCTTGAGTGCTGTGCCTGAGATATTACTCTCCCAAGTGGACTTATCCACTTACAAATGCCGGGGAGACGAGGTCCGAGATTTCAGTGCGGATTGTCAAGATCTTGCTGAGAGTTCCTTGAATTGAAGCCAATGCACTTCTGTCGTTGACTGTGCCTTTCCCACCAAGGTTGAGTGGCTTACAGACTCTGATGATTCTGGAGGGCATCGAATTCCTGAGCTTCGGAGCTTCACAGTCTCCTCAGGAGATTGCAGCATTGGGAGCTAAACTGGAACAATGAGTCATTGAGAAGATTGGCTGTGACCTAATAAGAGATGCACACTGAACTTTGACCTGTAAATATGTTGCTTGAAGAAGAACAAACTTAGGGGTTATCACCTAGAAGAAAAAGAAAGAGGGCTGGGGAGGTCTCTTCCAAGCTGTGTAAATACTCTAAACCAGAAACTGTTGAAAGAACTTCACAAGATTTCAAAAAGAAAGTTGTTTAAGGATATTGTTACACATGGATAAAAGGAAGAGAAAAGAGACAGTGTGTTGATCCTCTTTCAAACTGTGATCCGAGCTAATCTAAAAATTGAGAATATATTTTAGGTGCACTCATTGTAGGAGAAATTATAGTAATAGCTTTAGTCATTGCATAGTCAATTTTAAGTGCGCACAAAAGTGAGAAACATGGAGTGCAGGAATATGGGACATCTGCACCTACCACTGCGGCCTCAAAAGTAGGTACACTAGAGTCAGAAAATGTCTCACTAGAGCAAACTAGTTGCTTTCTTCATGTAGATTTATCCAAGGGTGATTATACATTGAATGCTTATGCAATGTTGCTGTATGAGTATGTTGGCACTATGGAACTGAGCAAATTGCGATGTGGGTATGCACTTACCTGCTTCGGTTGAAGAGGGAATCCGCTACCACCACTTGACTTTGACTTATGGCATTAGTTGTAGTTTACTCTGTAGTATGTTTTATGGAAAAGGCAATTACGAGTACTACTTCTCTAACTCTGAGGTGATACTTTCAGAAATTACAGTATATAAACATCTGAATAAATACAATTATTATTAGCAATAGAAAGAATGGAAAATTACTTCTCACCAACAGTAACACTAGCTACTGCTTACTCACATAGACATAACTTAACCTACATACTGACAGACATAGAAAAGAAATTCATAGATCAAGTAGAAGATAGTCATAGGAGATTAGTTGTTAAGGCTGACAACAAGGACAAGAATTCGGAGTGGACCAAGGAAGTGTTAGCTCACAAGGCCAAGGGAAGCTCTGGTCCTATGGCTTTAGACTGGGAACAATGAGGCAAGCTTTGAGTCCGTCACGTTGCGAGTTGGTATGATACTGTGCTTGTGGGACAGAGTGTGTGTGATCATATCTTCCTGGTCAATGGTCCTTTGTAGACGTTTTTGGAAGAGTCAATTTGAATAGTACCAGAAGTGTATTTTGTGTGTGTAATGAATGCGTGTGTTCAGCTTCCGAGCAAATAGTATGGTACATGCTATTTGGCCTTCATGTTTCCAAAAATATACCATTTGGAGAGTTTGGAAGGAAAATCGAACAGCATGGAAAAACATGGATTGGGTGCAGAAGAGGTTGTAGGGGATATATTTGGAGCGATAATACCGAGTTTGGGAGTGGTGTTGAATGACGTCAAGATTAGAAGGCTGCATACAATAGTGGATGAGTTATCTGTTAACACAGCTCAGTCTTTACAAGTCTTAGAAGTGGAGATGGACTCGATAAGGGCGATGGTGATGCAGAATCGTCTTGTATTAGATGCATTACTGGCAAAAGAAGGCGGAGTCTGTTGGATGCTGAAGGTCTGAAGGGATATTAATAACATCATTGATACACATCATGAAATATATGATTTGGCAACTGAAGGAGTTTGGGATAAGATTAGAAAACAATTTGGTGTGGTGGGACATTGGTGCGCAAACCTAGGAATTGGAATTTTCGGATACATCTTGGAGTCGATAATAATTACTATAATCTATATCATTGCCTTGATAGGGATGATAAGGGCGTATGGGTGTCATGAGGCGAGACAAGTGGAGAACTCCTTAAGGGAAAGAAAGAGAAAGATGGAGTGACTGCAGGACAGACACTATGAAAATTTTAATCGAATGGAGGAGTCCAGACAGAGAAGACTGGGTAGGACATCAGTTTAGATCGGTCTACTCTGCAGGGATGTTTTGGAGTTTTATGATGACTCAACGTCATCAGAGGGGGGAACTGATGAAGCGGAAATCTCATTTTGTATGTAGGGGTCCTATTGTTTGTTCCTTTAAGACTTTCCTCTCTGACCTTAACCTCTCACAGGTCTGTAAAGGTCCTACACACATTAAAGGCGCCACTCTCTACCTTATCATTGCCAAAGACAACATCATACAAATAGGCAACATCTTACCTTGTGACTGGTCTGATCATATCCAAATTCCCTTCCTCGTCTTAGATATGGGCTTGGGTAGGCAGGGTCAACTCCTTAAAGCAAAGCAAAACAACTGACTTGCAATATGAGAGACCTCAACATCAATATGCTAACTTCAATCACCGAACATAGACTACAGCCCCCCAATATGACCAACCTTGATGATCTTTCTGATCATTACATTAACACGTTGTCTAACATTCTTGACTCTATTGCACCGAAGCAGCTCAAAAGGATTCCAGTCAAACTTTCCGAGCTGTGGTTTTATGGTTCCTTAAATGATGAATGACGCCGTCTTAGACTCTCTGAGAGACTCTGGCATCCTCTACCACAAATCTCACTCTACTTAGAAAAGTGAGAAGCTCTTACAACAAACACATCCACCTGGCGAAAACAGACCACTTCAGAACTCAATTGGATGGAGCAAAAAAAAAAAAAACACTCTTTGAAATCATTAAGAAACAATCTAACCAGTCTTCCAACCAGATCTCCACTCCGACATCCCTGCTCCCTAGTGGTGATGATTTCACAGCTCACTTGGTTAACTCAGAACCATCTCCTACTAAATACTCTCAAAACTGAATTTTCTTTTGATCTCCCTACCCAATCACTCGGCTCCTACCATTGACTGGATTAAACACCTCACTGCACTGAACTGCACCCCTCACGTTGTAGACTCTGCCAAATCTCTAGGCATCACCTTGGATAAACACTTAACCATGCAAGTGCACATCAGTGCTACTACTAGGGGAACCAATTTCCAACTTAACACACTTAAAAAATCAAACCTTTCCTCCCCTCAAAGATCTCAGGCCTGCGGTTCAATCCCTGGTTATCCCTAGATTGTAATATGGGCTGGTGCCACTTGCTCGACTTCCCAAAGCTAGCTGGGCCCCACTCAGAGCTACCCTGAATGCATCGCCTAGACTTATAAAGGCTGGAGAAAATATGACCACATTTCCCCCGACCTTCTGCAGCTAAATTGGCTATCTAGTGAGGCCAGAATCCCACTCAAGATAGCTTGTCTGACTCATAAAGCCATCACTACAACACCCTGTACTACCTAGCAAAAAGGCTTGAACTATCGGGCACCAGCTGGAACCTCAGAAGTACGTCCACCCTTCTCTTGAAATCTCCAAGATTCAAAAAGAAAAGATCTTACAACCGTGCTTTCACTGGTTTGGCTCCGAGAATCTGGAACTCCTTGCCTTCCGAGATCAGATCAAATCCTTCCACTACTTCCTTTAAAAAACGGGTCAAACGACTGCTCCTGAACGAATGTTAACACATTCATCTTATGATCATGCTCTTGTCTTTATTAATACCCTTATTCTTGTTGTACTACACTGATGCATTATTGTATGCTTTTACATTATTGTGATCTAGTATCAATGGCTCCTTAATTGCATTAACTGGTGATCTCGCTCTTGTTCTTGTCAAAATTCCCTGGTTCGAATTGCACTTCGTTGGCGAGTTTTATTTTGTGATGTTTTACTCTACATGTTCCAGGGCACCGTTGAAACCCCCTACTCTTAACCAGAATGTTTTCCACTATGTTGTAACTTCACCTACTTTGACATTGTTTTTGTATCCCTTCTTGCGCCAACTCTGTACAGCGCTCTGATACCCCTGTAGGTCTTGTTGAGCTTTATAAAATTATTCAAATAAATAAAATAAAATAAAATAAATGTGGAAAATGGATGTAACTAGCAGGACATTAACATGAAGAACTCATGTTTTGAAACTGATGAATACTCATGTACTAACTGTGTTTATTAATTATGACATTCCATGTGTAGGTCAATGCATTAGTTGAAATTGCATTAATGTTTATGTGAATTTGTAAAGATTACATGAAGCATTCTGATGTTAGCTGAAAATCGTAGGCCTGAAATGCAAATACCTGACAACTCTCGCTTTCGAATTAATAGTTGAATTCATGTGTGCTGCGGAATATGTTCTTTCTCATGTTTTGCAGAAGCGCATCTTTAGGCAGAATAATATCTTTGTTTCACTAGTTAGGCAAGGAGAGAAGAAGTCACAATCATGTGACTTGAATCAATAAAGAAAGGCCGTTATTATTCACAGAGGACAAGGTCTAGTTACCAAGGACAAATTTTTGCAAGGAAGGTACATGGGGGACATCGTGGAATAACATTCAGGACCGTACCCAGAGTGGATGGCGTGATGCGAGGTGCATCATAGGAAGGGTACCTGTGGATAACTGGTTGTTGGAATTAGGGAGAGTGCCCCACTTCTTTCTAGCTTTCAGAGAGAGAGCATATTGGAACTAGCTCTTTCTAATGATAACGGGTTTATTCTAAGCCTGTGCAAAGCACTACGGTACACTCGCGTAGTTTGCGAAGTTTGCGCTACTTCACACTATGCGAATTGCACGTAGCACAGTGCAAACAAGCATAGCGTATTGCAGCGGTCATTTTTTGCTCGCTCGCGGTCCACAACATCAAGTTGGCGACCGCGAACAAGCAAAATGACATCCAGGCGAGACTTTTACCTCGTTCGTGATCAGCAACATCAAGTTGCCGATCGCGAGCATGGAAAATAAACCTCCCGGCGAGCTTCTCAATGTGGGAGATCAGGTTTCTCATTGCGAGTGGTCGCATATATGCTCGCGACCGCTCGTGATGAGAAACTACCAGTCCGCGTTGAGAAAGTTGCCACTCTAGTAGAAATCTACTTGAGCGGCAGAAAATGACCTCTTGCACTGTGCAAGATGCAGTTTGCAGTGATTGCACAGTGCGGACAAGCATCCGGCACTGTGCAATCAGTGTGAACAGCATTTTGCACAGTGCACTACGCAGTTCGTGTAGCTCACGTAGTTCGAAGTACACTTCACGTGGCTACTCGTAGCGCTACTTCGCAAACGACGCCCAGGGCTAGTTTATTCTTCTTGGCTCATCAACGGTGGAGAGACTTCTTAGGAATACTCCACACACTGACACCTTTTTCTCCTGTTTTCTGAAAACGCTTAAATAGGGATGTCACCTTAGAGATAGAATAAGGATAGATTTAATGCTTTTTACCCACCAATCCTTGATACAGGGAAATTTGGACTCACGCTTCCTAATTTTCTGTCGCCTACTTCTTGAATTAATTGTTTTGCTTAAGCTGCCCCGTCTAAATTGGATGGCGGATTTGGCTTTATGCTAATTCTTTTATATATTTCTATACCCTTGTGTTGAGTGTCCCTATGTCCAGTTATTTTTGGCTTGGTATTAAACTAACTAACTTTAAGTAGTAGTCCGTGAGTTATTATGTATCAGGGAGAGTTATTGGCAAATTGACTATTTCATAATTACTTTTCTCCCCTTTAGGCTTATATGTTTAAAAAAAGAACCATTGGAGTGTGACTCTAAAACAGGTCTAGAACTAAGGGGCTCACCATTTCAGTTAACAGTATTATTCATGCTCTTATATTGTTTACAAACTGATGGGTCATGTAAACAGCAGTCAGTTGATAATAAGAAAAATGTTTTAAAAAGAGAAGTACATTAGGTTATAAATATACCTTTTCTATGCTTGCCAGGAATTCACAAAAGGTGTATGTCCATCACAGTGGCGGAGGTATCCGCCAAGAGGGAGGAAGTACCACTTTCTCCATGGAGAAGGATATTTTCCCCACAGAGAAAATAGGTGCATTTGCCCTAGGGATTCCGTTTCCCCTATATCGAGTATTCCCACATGGAAAACTCAATTCAGAAAGTCTGAAAACAAATGTTTTGAATGATGCGATTCCCAATGGAATGCATCTTGAGATTTGCACCATATGCAGCTTTCCATAGTAATTTCCATAGTAACTGGTGAATTTAAAAAAGTAGTACATTTGCACCTGTACTTGCGGAGGCAGGTTTACGAGTTTCGCCATGAACAGGGCCCATAGAGTGGATGTAGTGCCTGAGGTTGAAACATAACTACATTAAGAAAAGAAATTTGGGGCATATGTACAAGGAAATGTCGGGGCGCAGAGTTGCGCCAACTTTGGCAGCGCCACGCTCTGACATTTCCAAAACGCAGGGATGCTCTGTACTTACAAAAATATGATGCACCCTCCTGTTTTCCATAGTGCTGTGCAAAAATTAGCTGCCTAGTGCCCTCCAGGCACCCTTGCACAATAGTGCAAGGGTGCCTGCATTGCAGCGAATGATTGTTTATGTGCAGGCAGGGACACCTTACTGCACATAAACAATTATTCATAGGGTTTTGTTCTTTCTATGTGTGTTTTTCTCATTCTGGTTGTTGGTACTAGACTGCTGGCCGTTCCTATGACTTACTGAGCTAAGTCTCTTTGGCTCTATGGTTTTTTGTCAGCTTTGTGAAATATCTTTGTTCGAAGATTATTCTCACTTGCATAATATGTTATGAACTTTGCCTCAGATGAGGAGGTTCACTCATCCGTCTAGCACCTATTCCTGCTAGAATCTTCGTCTGTGCCTACAATACATTTCGAAACCTGTGTACTGGCTTGGTCCTACTTCTTTCTGAGTTATCTCAAAACTTTACAACATTCTTTTGTGGGAAGGTTGAAAAAGGTGAGTCCTACTCTGGTTCGCCCTACGCAGTCATTTTTTAAAAACTCTACAATCTTTTCGAAATTCTCCAGAATGGAATACTCCTTGGTTTCTTTATCTAAGGGCTCTTCCTTTTTGACAACTGCTTCTGCTGCTGCAGGGAAAGCTTCCAAAAAAACATTTAAAATTAGACTTACCATCTCCTCCGAAGTCATCCTCGCCTGTCTCTTTAGACATGTAACTGAAAGAAATTTGCTCACTGCGTCCTTTTATGGAGAAAACTAATGCCAAACTGCAATTCCTCACAGAAAATTGGTCACAAAATGGATGGCTGACTAACTGTGATGGAACACAATGTAGTCTCATGTGGACTTGCTGACGGCAAAATTAACACACTCCAATCTCAAGTCGCTTCCCTTCAGAAACAAGTGGAGGACCTTGAAAAAAGAAATAGACTAAGGTGCATATGTATCATCCGTTTTTTTAGTCGCAAACGCTGCGATTCGCAAAAAAGCAGCGTTTGCGACTAAAAATTCGAAAAATGCGATGTATGATTGAAATTGCATCGCAAAATTAAGGAATCGTAAAATTTGCGATTACTTAATGTTGCGCCAGCATTTAAGGAATCGCAAATTGCGATTCCTTTAATGCTATGTATGAAGCACCCAAGTTGTGTGATTTCTCATTAAGAAATCGCAAATTACCACCAACTTGAAGTTGGGGGTAATTTGCGATTTCTTTCACAAATGCACTTTTTGCCATTTGTGAAGGTTCCAAGTGGCGCACATACATGCCCTTAGGGCATGTATGTTCGCCATATGCACAAACATGTCAATTTAAGGGGTGCATCAGGGTGTCCTTATGACACCCTTGAAATTATTCTCAATTTGCGATTCTCAAATAGCGAATCGCAAATTGAGAATAACTTTCCATTCATTCCTATGGGCCTCCTGATCCATAGAAATGAATGGGAAAGTGATCCTTAATTGCGAATTCGCAATTTGCTAATCGCAATTAAGGACTATTAAGAAATCGCTAAAAAACTGCGATTTTTAACATACATCCCTTTTTGCAATTCTCAAATAGCGATTTCTAAAAAATCGCTATTCGGGAATCGCATATGAGGGTGCTGATACATATGGCCCTAAATAATTTACACATTTTTGGACTACCGAAGGCACGGAGGGAAATGACTTTCTTACTTTTTTCAAATCCTTCATTCCAAGAATTGTAAATATGCCAGCTGAGACCTCTCTTAATATTCAACGTGCTCATCGCCTAGGACGTCAGCAAGCTTCCTTCACCAACTCATGGCGTCCTAGAGGGGTTATTTTATACTTCTTGGAATATACTGACTTACTTAAAGTTCTTTCAGCAGTTAAGTCACCAAGCAAGTTGTGTGGTCTGGCAATTATTTGTATTTCTCTCAGAACTACGGCAAAAACACAGCTGACAACCGAAAAGAATTTCTCAATTTGAGGTCAGATCTCATGGCGTCCTAGAGGGGTTATTTTATACTTCTTGGAATATACTGACTTACTTAAAGTTCTTTCAGCAGTTAAGTCACCAAGCAAGTTGTGTGGTCTGGCAATTATTTGTATGTCTCTCAGAACTACGGCAAAAAAACAGCTGACAACCGAAAAGAATTTCTCAATTTGAGGTCAGATCTCAGATCCCTCGGAGCTCGTATGGTCTTTTCCACCCTTGCCTATTTAAAGTCACCTACAAGAACAAAACAACAACTTATGAAGACCCGATCAGACTGAAAAGTTTTATTAATTCATGCAAGATAGAGACTATGGATTTCTCCGAAGGGTCTACATCTCTGGATTTGTAGAACTGCAGGATCTTCTTAACTTCGTTTTTTTTTTTATTATTGGTCAACTATATTCTTGTTCTTAAAGCGATGTTGGTTAAAGCGGTGCTGTTTTTTTAAATCTGTTGTTACTTGTAACTTGATTGTTTATGATGATTAACAATTTTTCCGTCCCTTACAGGTCCATCCATGCTCATTCCTGTTTGTCCTTCCCCTTGTTATTTGAGCTGTGACCTTCCTTCATCCTCTTCCTCTCCTCTATTATGCTTGGGCACCTCATCTACTCCTCGTGGTTTCTCCCCCCCCCATTCCTAATTGGATTCTTAGGTATGTTCTCCACCTCTGTTCTTTTTGCATTGTTCATCCCATCTCAGTTCCCTTTTTAATTTTTGTTTCTTCTCATTACACTTTTGAACTTACTGTTCTTTTTCTGTTGCTCAGCCTTCTTCCTTCTCCTCCTCATCTCTTTCTTTCTTTCTCTTTCTCTTTATCTGTCTCGTCTCTTCCCCTTTTTTTACTCTATTCGATTTCGTGTTTCTCGTTTGTATTTGTACTATTCTCTCTTCAAATTTGCATATAATCTTATCACAAGTGCATATGATTTGGTTGATGTTACAGCTGTTCTACGTTGTTGGTTGGTTTGCCCAGATCACTATCTTTCTTATGTATTCATATCACTATCTCCCTGTCTCTGAAAATTGTGCCATGGAATGTCAGAGGTTTGAATTCTCCCATTAAACGACAACGTGTTTTAACACATTTATCTAAACTGGATGCTGGCATAGCTCTTATACAAGTCTCACTTAACAGCAACTGAGTCTTCAAAATTAAAAAGAAACTGGGTAGGAGAGGTAATCTTTTCCCCAGGATATGGTAAAAGTAATGGTGTAGTGACAATTTGCAGTAAAACTTCTCTCTCAATTATATGGTTAAGATAGAAAATGATTATATACTAGATTGCAAATTGGGAATTCTCCTGTTTCTTTGCTCAATGTATATGCTCCCACTAACGGTGACCCTTCTTTTTGGAAATCTCTATCAAAACAAATTTTGTCTTGCATTGACGATAATGTTATCTTCGCTGGAGATTGCAACTAGATTTTTGACCCTTTTATAGATCTTAATTTATTAGTCTCCTTTAAATCACATAAATCCCATAACATTTTTCTAGATGTCGTACATCAATATAAGCTTCTTGGTGCCTGGAGAATTTGTAACCCTATTACAAGGGAAATATACTTTTTATTCTCCAACTCACCAATCACAATCTTGAATAGAGCACTTTTTTGTATCTCATAACATAGCTCAATTTTTGAGAGACGCAGACATCGGGACAATTTTAATATCTGATCATGCCCCCATATCTGTCAAATTGGACATTTTATCAAAATCTAATACACCCTTCTAGATCAGACCTTTAATTCCTCTTTTATCTCTTTTTTTAATTAATATTTTTCTTTAAACCAGACTGATACTTTGCCATTTTCTGTTATCTGGGATGCATTTAAATCAGCTGCCAGAGATTTTATTATAGGTTTTGTCTCTAAAAGCGCAGAATTTCACATGAAATCACTAAAGGTCTCGAGAAAAATAAAGAAACTGGAGCATTCATTCTTATTCATATTATTCCTCGAAATGCAAGGAATGTTTACCTCAGCTTATTGAGATAAACATTAAGACAATGCCTCACTCTACTTGTTAAAGTCAAGTGCAAAATGTATTGGTGGCCAAAACGAGGCTGGTAAGCTCTTGGCGAAATATTTAAAGGTTAAAAACAACAAGATTGACATTGAATCAATTCTGGATAAGCAAAACACATTAAGGTTTAAAGATTCTGAAATATTGGATGAATTCCTCCTCTTTTTCAAAGAATTATACATGCCAGGATCCACACCCTCAAATCTTGATATATCTCAGTTCCTTTTGAGCATCAAGCACTCCTTTGACTCCCGAATAGATTACACTCCTTTAGAATCCGACATCTCTCACAACAAGAACTCCTCAGGCACTACAGACACTCAAGAAGGATAAGGCTTCAGGACCAGATGGGTTTACAGTGGAATTTTTTACACACTTCGCACCACTGCTTCTTCCCAAACTACACACCCTTTTTAATTCTTTTCTGCAGTCGGGCAAATCTTTTGGCTCTTTTTTAGAAGCACTAATATGTTTGATTCCGAAAGACAGAAGGGATTCGAAACACTGCAAAAATCATAGACCTAATTCTATGGCCATCATTGACTAAAAAATGTTCTCGAAAACCTTGGCAATGCGTCTTGAATCCTATCTTCCGCAATTATTAGGTGCAGAGCACTCTGGTTTTATAAAGGGACGCCTCATTTCAGATAATGCTCGCCTATTTTTTTTACATTTTATCCAAGCCTTCTCATATACATCATTCACTAGCAGCTGTTGCCCTAGACGCGGAGAAGGCATTCAACCGCATGAACAGGTCATATCTCTTTCAAGAGCTCAAATGGTTTGGCTTTGGTCCAAAGATCATATCTTTGATTTCGCTCGTATACTCTAATCCTCAAGCAGCAGTCTTTGTAAATGGCAACACGTCTTCTTATTTTGACTTGAGAAGAGGTGTGCGTCAAGACTGCCCATTGTCTCCATTTCTTTTTAACTTAGCTTTAGAACCCTTTTTATCGCCAATCCATCAAAACAAAGATATCCAGGGCTTTTTTGTTAATCATAAACAAATTTAATTGCCAGCTTACGCTGATGATATATTATTATGTATATACAATCCAATCCACGAACCTCTATTCCTGCCTTCTTACATGAGGTGGAGCTATTTTATTCCATCTCTGCTTAAAAATTAAATAAAGATATATGCGAAATGTTACCTCTGAATAAACATACATTTAAAGAAGATTTTTTGCTCCTTAAATTCCAACAACACTTTCTTTATGCATGGAAATTGCATACAGAGAATGTCTACATTAACCTTCAAATGGCATACCCTATATATGTCATGGTGGGGGCGTCTTGATTCCATTAAAATTATGATCTCTCCTATAATATTGTATACAATTTCTAAGTTTCCAGCACCTATCCCCTCAAAAAATGTTAAGAAAATCAATTCTATACTGTCATCCTTTTTCTGGAACACTAGAAAACCTTGTATGTCATTACTAAGACTCACAAAACCAAAATCAGAAGGTGGGGTTCATTTTCCAAATTTCCCAAATTATCATAAATCTTTCCTACTTCGTCAATCTTCGAGACGGCTCTCTGATCCTCAACTGGATTGTCCTTTGTAGGTGGAACTTGAAAGTTTATATCTCTCTCCTTTCTCTTTTAAAGAATATCTTTCTTTGACCCGCAAACCACAATCGGTCTCCACTTCTATACTTAAACGTTCCTGTAAGCTTCTAGAATCTAGCTTCTTGAATCTAACCCGAAGTTACCTCTTACAGATTTAAATTCTCTTCTTAATTTCACACTATGGCATAATATTTTTTTACAGATCCATGGCAAACCATTTTATTGGAAGCCATGGAGACATAAAGGTTTAATTTGGACGCATTAACTAGCCAACTTTTGGATTTTCCACCTTCTTACCAACCTAAATACACTCTTCTAAAACAAGCCCTATTGACTGCTTATACTCAAGTTTTATTTTACAGCCACCCCACATCTCACTTGGTTAATACACATTGATAGAGAGAAAATCAAAGTAGAATTATCTTGGGAGGAGAATTTTGAGGTGGAATAAAATATGGTCTAAAATTAGGAAATCATCCAGAGCAGCAAATACCATACAGACATTGTTTTTCATTTATTATAGACTTTTATTACATCCGGTCATTTTTCATAAGAGGTATCCTAATGTCCCTGATACCTGCTGGACTTGTTCATCCTCTTCTGCTGTGCAGACTTTCTGGAAAAAATGTCTGGTCTCAAATTAACTTGATTTTTGGTTCTAAAATACCTTTTTCTGCTGTTCACCTATTTTTAGGAAGCATATCACCTGTTTGGGATAATTATATTTTTCATGTTGAGATTGTAGATTTGTTGTTAGCAGTTGCCTTTCAGCAAATCCCCTACAATTGGAAGGATCTAACCAAGTAATCCTTTCAGACCTGGTGGTACACCGTGTGTTATAACCATAGATTAGATACGGCTCTTGTCCATCCTATTCATTTAGCTACAAAGCACTTACATTTATGGTCACCTGTCACAAGACATATCAAGGCGAGTGCTAGACAATCTTTCTCCAAAACTCCCATGCAACAAGAAGTTGCCCAACCTCTGTGACGTTCCTTAACCTAATATTACACTATTTTACATTTTTCTATGCCATTTTTGTATATTTCTAAACAAGGCTATAGTATTTTATGAACGATGTGGTCATCTTTCTTTGTTTATTCAGGAATTCCATTCAAGTCATGTATACTTGATATTTTAACTTAAACAAGGTTTTATCTAATGTTTAATTATTCTCTCATATGATTATATATTGACTATTACATTATTGTATATTTTCACTTTATGTTTTTTCAATGAACTCTTTCTGAACTAAAAAAAGAATAATACATCTTTGTCACAGTGGAGCTCCAAGCCACTCCTTTAGTTAAAACCTATACCAAGCTCCAAGCTGCCTTTAAGTTTTTTTCATAACTAATTGCACACATTTACATTTCTTTCAGGTAGCAGGCACCAAGGTGAGATGCACCGGAGCCCCCCACTTTTGCTTTCAGGGAGAGGCATCTAAAGGTCAGCCTTAACCTTTCAATTATGATTCTTTTTGTTTTAGTCACAGGGTGAGTTAAGGAAGTGGTAGGACGGAGGCCAGCAGAGTTGTATTCAGATACAGACCATTGATCCTCCAGACCCATGGTGCCACAAAGTAATAGGTAGGATGAAAGAAGAAATAAACCAGATCCATGGACATTGTCAAAGAGATGTAAAAGTGTATGATGCTTGACATAAACATGTGGAGTTGGCCTTTTGGGATTTATAAGTGGTCTCAAGCGGTCTTGCTTTATACTTTTCTCACTTGCATTTTGAATTTGACTTTGGCTAACCAAACATGATGGGATCATTTGGGGTCATTTGTCAGGATTGTATTGTCATGGTATCTGTTATAAAAACGGATTATTGACTTTACAGTAAGTATAGCTTTTGTGCACAATGTGGCAGTTTTTATTGTTATCCCACATTTTTGCTGGGTAATATTGATTATGTGTTTAATGAATGCATGAACTGGTTTTATCTGTATGTATATATGCTGAATATTTTTTTATGTATCCCTGAAGAAGTCCTGAGGAGACTAAACATGCTGGCTCTCTGTTTGGATATTTCGTTTGGCTATAAATGAATGGATTCCCTACGAGGAGAATAAAACAATAAAAGATTTGGTTACATACTGCATCAAGAACCCTTGTCTTTATTCATGTAGAGACCATAAAGAAAGGACAGGGACACGTACATTGTGATTAGTTATAGTTTGCACACTTTAGCTAGCCTAGAGTTCACAGTAGTTTTTTTTATATCTTCAAGGTACATAACTATGGAGTTATGAACAGTAAATCTTTACCTCCGTCTGTGTACCTACCTGTTCAATATTGTGTCCCTCAGAATTCTGGTCACAATGTTTTGACCCCTTGGTATTTCATCCTGTTTAACTTATACACTGCTGACCTGGGAGAAGCACTGTTAAAAACTAACATCGTTCCTCCAAAATTGGGCCACCTTAGACTGTCAATTATGCAGTAGGAAGGCGATCTCATTTTGTTGGATCATACAAGAATTGGCATGAAAAGGGCATTAGAGACGCTACATAATTACAACATGGAAAACAAGCTTGCAGCTAATGCATCCAAGACTAAAATGCTGATCTTTGGTCACAAGCCAAAAAAACAAATACTGGCATGGCAGCTGGGCCCTCTAAGGATAAGCACGACCAATAAGTACAACTACCTAGGAGTACAATTTACAGATACCTGCAGACCAGTACTGCAGGTTAAAGCACTGGAGGCAAAAGCAGCTAATGTCAGGAATCGTCTCAGCCGCGCCTGCCTAACAGATTAAGGACTACATATCCCAGAAGGCTTCAGCCGGGTGTTCCTCATAAATAGAGGGCGGAGCCTTAGCACGTTGTGCGTGATTCTAATTTCTTCATCTGCACCGTTTCCTGCTCCAGGTCCTGGTGTGCAACTTGCGGTTTTGGAGGTCCGGGTTCCTACTGATCAGCGCTTCGCTTGTGTGAGGTACTTGGAGCGTTTCCTCCGTGAACGCTTGTTTTCATTCAGCGCTCGGAGCGCTGGAGGGGCTCTGCTGTCAGCTCTTCTGTTTTGAGTCAGAGAGACTTCTTCTTTTGGTGTCAGCTCTGGGTAATGACGAGGGCTGAATGCGGAGGTGAGTTCCTCGCATTGCCGTCACAAACGAGAAGCCTTAGGGGGCATAACATTGTGGAGGGTTGTAGTCTCCCGCTACACCTTGCCGTGTTAAGAGGTCATTTGTGGATTACAAGTACCAAGGCGGAGGACAGTGGTAGTATTACTACGTCTTGCCGAATTGGGGGGCTATTGTGAAATGAATATGGATTTATGAATTGTTTTTGTCTACGCTATCATGAACATTTAAGTGCCAAAGCGGAGAGCGGTGGTGAGGTTAACTACGTTCTACCGTGTTTGGAGTTTGTTCACATCTATGGAACTGTACTATAAAATGTTTGGTTTCATGGGGATCTACGAGATAACACTGTAACGTTATTTACTTTATGCTTTGCTTGGGTCTCTGCCTGATGCTATTGAGAAATTATCACTTGCTGGGAGAGCACCCTCTTCTTTATTCTTTTGGAAAGGCGAACAGATAGGGTAGGTTCCCAGAGTCCTTATCTTCCTATAAGGAATGTCATTTGCTTCATTGCCAGCCTTAACGTGTATGTTTGTGTTCCGTAGGGGAGAAGAAGTTTATGAGTTCTTTCGACTTCTTTGTTGGTATTGGGAGCATACAGGAAGGCCTTCAGGTGAATAGGTCTTGTCTTAGTGAGAATATGTGAGAGCAGTTGTTTATGCAAGTGCACATTCATAATCGTGTGTTTTCTTTTACAGCTTCCCTTCCCCTGCTGTTCCCTTCTCTACCCGTCCCTCGCTTGATCGCTCAAATACCCTGTGTATGGATATGTCAGGGTGTTGGTGAGGTCAGGAGGTGGACATTCTTGCTACATCCTGGATCCTGCGGAGTGTGTCCTGACAGCTAAGCTAACAAATGGCTTGTGCAAACTACACCACAAGTTTGTAAGCCACTCGACGGAGGGGATCCGACGAGTTATGCAAGGCAAGCTAATGTCTACACTCAGCTATGGCCACCTCGTCTTCCCTGGTCTGTTGATCAAAAAATTGGAGGGCCGATACACAATGGCGTATAGAAAAGCCTTCAAGCTCCCTTACACGACCAGGCGTTCACTGATCCGACTACAGTTCAACATCACAGCAATGGACATTGAATGTAAAAAAGACATAGTCAAACTCCATCATCACGTGATCAATGCATGCCCGGGAACAATCAGGGCAGCGCTACAGGTGGTCTTTACAGATAACAACAGTCGGTGGGCGAGGTATCTCTTGATGGCCAAAAAACACATTGGGACCATCAATTGAACTTTCAACAGACTTACCATTAACAAAGAGTAGTTTAAAGATTCTGCTAAAAAAGTGTGGCAAGAACATCTCGAGGCAACAGGACCTTGAACGGATCAGTCAGTCCTGGGTGCAGAAGGCCATATTAACTCATGTGAAAGTATCTCATGCCAGCCCTACTTAAAAGCAGGTCTTGGAAGGCAAGCTCTATAAATGTTATGAGGGTGAGGCTCTTAACTTTGCCTATACAAGACTATAGAGCCCACTGGAAAAACTGGTAATTAAGTGGCTCCGGCTGTTGTCTGTGTCAACACCACACAGAGGGGCATATTACCAAGCAATAGCGATAATTATCGCTATTGCTTGGTTAGAGACAAAAATTTACCGCTGAGCTGCGGCGATTTTTATCGCAAATAAACCTTGGTATTGCATGAATATCGCTGAAAAGTCAGCGATATTCATGCATTACCGAGCTAATGCTCTAATGCTCTTAGCCATGTTATCCACCTCCCATTGGATACCATGGCTAAGAACTGCTCAGGGCAGGTGTTAGCTTTTGGAGATATTCGCGCTTAGCGCAAATATCTCCATAAGTTGGTAATAGGAGATAGCGATGTTAGCGACTGTTTCCAGTCGCTAACATCTTGGCACGCCCACTTTGCATGTCATTAGTGATAAATATCAATGACATGCAAAGTGGGGCCCAAGATGGTCGCTATCTCCTACTAGCTGTCGCTAACTGGTGTTAGCGACAGCTAGGTAATAGGGAGATAATTTTATCTCCGCTTTCTTGGCTTTTAAAGCCAAAAAAGCGGAGATAAACCCCCTTGATAATATGCCCCAGAATCTGCGGAGCATGCTATTTGCTGCTGCCCAGCCTTGCTGTCCCCAAGGCTCTTGTATTTAAGAACCATGCTTTTACATCACGGCGTTAGATCACGTAAGGAGGCCTTAAGGCATATCTACACCACTACAGTCCCGATGGAGCTGGCACTAATTGGGAAGTTTTATGCAGCTTCCGGAATGCTCATACAATCCGCCAGAGACGTGACAGTTGAATAAACTATGCTTTAAGTACCACTGACACTTGCTTATCACAGCATTTTTAATTCTATACATGTATATACTAACTTTTGCTAGGAACAGGATGCCCCCAGCAGTTTGCACATCCCCTGCATGTCAAATTCTGCATGCGTTGTTTCTAAATGGACCGCTTTTTTCTCTTTTTCTTTTTGGTTCCAAGTCATTTGCGTTCAGTTACTTTATAGTATCTTCGCATTTTAACCTTGTTGTTTTATTTAGATTTTATGTATTTATTTATTACCATTTCTAACTTTTATAAACGATTTTAATTAATCATACAATAAAGTTGTTGTTGTTGTTATATCAATAGAATAATAATTCCATGGCGAAATGTTCTTTGACTGTCCCAGTTTCATCAGAAAATGTGAGATTTATCTGCTTTTCCGGTTCTCAACTAGTAATATTTTCCATATCAGACTTTCAGCAAAATCTGACACGTGCAAATTATATTATTTAATAAACATATTTGTCTGCCCTTGGTATTTCAGATTCAATCTTTCATGCTACAATCCTGTTTCTGCAGGATTTCCTACTCTTCTCTGTTTCTGACAAATGCCTATTAATGCATTGAAGAGGGGAACATTTAGAGGTACATTTTATTCTTTAAAGAATATCTAAGATGCCTCAGACATTATGCATTTTTTTAAATTAATGAGGACAGAGGGTTTGCAATAGGACATCAGATGAAAGATGTAATTTCTTTCCCTTAGAGTTCCTATTTTTCAGTGAATATATATAGAGTAGTTTGCCCATTTCTTAGCGTAAATTGTTGTATTAATTCCCTCCTTGGTCAAGATTATTACCACACTACACCCTGCCTCCCTGCCTACCAGCTGCTACATGCTATTGTTATTACGCCTTGAAAAATCATAACAAAACTACTTCTTCTGCTCCTACTAATAATAACGTGTGCTATACAGTGCTTCATACTTACCTCTGCTGTTTCTAAGCGATGTAAATAATAGATGGTCCAATTTATAATTTTAAAATAGAACTGTGCTCACTGACCTTGGAAGCCCTTGAAAGGTTACCTTGCAGGGACGTGGCAGAAAAAAGGGATGAGTATAAACTTATCGGGACGTCTTGTTGGGGTATCTGGAGGGGGTCTTAACTTGTCACCGAACTAGTACTTAGAAAAAGGGTAGCAGAGTGAGGACGAGGGGTAAATTGATGCACAATGAAAATACTCTGAAGATGATCTGGTAAAAATAATAAAAAAGAAGTAAATGAAAAGAATGGGAAGGAGAAAAAATAAGGGATAGTAAGGGAATCGGGTAGACGATAAATGAATGAAAAACGTGGTGATGGGCTAGAAAGTTAGCTGGTGGTGGAGAGAGTGAAAGAAGGAAAAAATGCAAAAGAAAGGAAGAAAAGAGGTATCAAGTAAAAAGAGCCATTGAGGGTGTGCATGCCGAGACGGCACGTAGGGATAAAAGTATTCCACTGTGCATGATTTTATATTTAGGTATCATGTCTTAGTAATTAAGTACTGAGGTCACCTAAGATAAACTGTACTCCAATGGCTGAGTTTAGGAGTTATGGTAACTGTGGTATAATGTTAAAGTCTTCAACCACCACTATTTTGCGTTTCTTTTGGCTTTCCCATATCCACATATAAAAGCACTTCTCATGATGGCACTTCACATGATGTCACACGGTTCAAAGGTCGTGTCTGACACATCAGGGCACTTACCCCCAGTATTTTTTTTTTTAAGCTGGCTCCTCTGACGATATGCATAGGGTAGAGTTTCGGGTCTAATGTAATCCCTAGAAAGACATATATTCCGTCGTGTGAAGTGCAGGCCACAGCTTAAGACACCCATTTCCTTCTGGGTTAGTCGACCCGGAGAAGAGAGAGGGGGAACTGTTGCCACCAGAGGCACCATATTCCACGCCCCTCTAGGTCACAATACAATAGGCCTAGTATTGGCGGCTTGGGTGTTAAACAGGTGGGATGTGTCTAAATTTAAAGAACCCAGAAGATATGTATAACCAATATTCAAGTGCATGCATACATTGCATTGAAGCCATAACAGTTACGGAAAAACAATGGCTGTTTTTAACTACGCAGCCAATTTAAAGAACCCAGAAGATATGTATAACCAATATTCAAGTGCATGCATACATTGCATTGAAGCCATAACAGTTACGGAAAAACAATGGCTGTTTTTAACTACGCAGCCCATCTCTACGGGACGCTAGAGCTCGTGGTGGTATTTACTTACACTACACTCGTGTGACATCTGAAATGCGCAGATTATTTTATGCTACATATAACTACTACGCAGCAAGAGAGAGGTTTCCAGCAGAGTCGAGAATAAAGCGGCTTTAAGTAGCAGAAAGGTAAAGAAACGAGCGCGTGACGTGACGGAGAGCTGTCAATATGTAACCGGGTGCAACCACGCACAGCGTGATCAGCAATGGAGCGTGTCTTGGCGGTCACCAAGCACACTCAATTAGGACGGGGTTTCTCTTCCAATTACACTTACGTTGTCATGGGAACCATATGTTTAGATACACAGAAGCAGTACATTACACCGGCGCATCACTCGACGGAAATGAATGGCTGCTACGCGGCGGTAGATAGTGTGCGCACTTTAAACTAATATTACCTCATGGCAAACGTGTAACTTTGCTGATCACCGCCCGACACCGACCCACCTGTGGCCTAGGGACCCCCCCCCCCCCGCCCCCAACTGAAACAGCTTAAGCGAGGGCTGCTTGTGGGCCCCAGGGGCTCGTGAATTGGGTCCCATTAAAAGAAACCAAATTAATTGTTTCTGGGCTTCTTTTGTCTGCAAACCTGCCGACAAAATATGTCATAAATAATACTGTTAGGCAATATCATGAGGGGGGTTTGGGAAGTGAACTGATAGGGAGCACGAAAATACACAAAGAGAAATGATGAAAATAAGGAAAACGTGTAGTGAGGGACAAATATAAAAAGAGAGCAGGAGAAAGGAAAGATCGAAAAATGTAGGATGAGAGACAAATTAGGAAGCGGTGTGGTGCAGCGGCCAGGATGCCTGACTTCCTGTGACAGCTACAGGACCACTGAAGCTGGAAAAGCCGCCTGGAGAGTTGGTAGCCAAGATTGCCTAACATGGCTGGCAGCCGAAGTGCAGCCAGGGAAATAAAGCATTTATGCCCCAAAGTTGCACACAAGTCTTCCGCGAGCCAGGAGAGTCATCAGACTGCAGTTTGCTCATGCAATATGGACACTAGCCTCAGTTAAAGGGAACCGATGGTTTCGCAGAAACCGGAGATGAGAGGAAACTGTTTTTTAGCTAAACTTCAACAGGACTTCAAGTGCTCCTTGTGGCCAAAGTTGCCCACTGTGTTAATAGACCAAGAGGTGACCCCCAGGAAAACCCTATCAATGGATCAGCATCCTTTAGCATCCCTTGCATCAAGACTACTCCATGATGTCTATGAAAGTTCTTCCATGCAACCTGGAACTGGACTGAAGACTGCTATGACTCCAAGGTAACTGTCTTAATAAGTCTCAGTGGCCCCTGTGATCCTCTTCCTGCTGGAGTTTGTCACCCAGATCAGGTGAGAGTAGCCATACTTAACTTTGAAAATATCTTCAAAAGTTTTAAAATTAACCGCAGTAGTTGTCAATGCATGTTTACAATTTGAATAAAAAGCAGTGATTTAATATTTGCATAATAATTTATGTTTCTGTTACCCTATGGTGGATTTTTTTTATTTAGGTGTCTAAAAGTTCATAAAAATAAGAGCAATTTTTGTAAATTGGTGCTGGCTTTCCTCTTTGTCATGTTTTTTTTATTCAGCTGTTTAGGTACTTCTAAATGCTATGCACGTGTTCCTTTGTTAAAGCCTGACTTCTCGAAGCTACAGCAATCAAAGGTTGAGGTAAGGTTTTGCACTCAAGCCTGAATGGACCAAAGATTAATTTGTGAGTTTATTACACAGTGAGGTCTCAAAACCACACTATATAAAAAAAACACTTTGCTCACATTTACTTTATTCAAATTTACAATAAACCAGTTCTAATATTTTTTGCAACAAGTTAGTACTGCTTTTGATGTGTTTGTTTTCACACTAGATTCTGCCTTTTTTAATCATTTCTGCAACTAGACTATCTCTTAAATATGAAAAACAAGCCACCAAGGATTTAAGCAGAATGAGGTGGGTGGCTATGTTGTGACCATGTACTTTGAGGAATAAAATACCTATGGCTGGGTCCAGGCTGAGGTAGCACGGTATGCAAAATGACAATGGATTGCGATGCAACCCTGAGTAATTAGCAGTGGCTGAGATTAATGCAAGCATTCCACCGATCACTTTTTTTTTGTTTAAAAGTTTTTTATTGAGTTTTCAGAGAAATACAAAAAGGAAATAAGAAACAAAGAAGTAACATCATATGTCAGAACAATAAAACCTAATAAAAATATTGTATGTACACATGATGGAAGGATGAAATAATATTAAATGCTACTAGAAAAAGAAAAAAAAAAGAAGAAAAGAAAACAGGGGAGAAATAAAAGAGAAAAAGAAGGAAGGTAAAATGTATATGATAAAAGATCATGAAAGTAGAGAGAAAGGTAAAAAAGAAATGTTAAGATAGAGATGCTTGTGAAGCAAGATAAGTTGTGAAAGGTAACCAAAGAAGATCAGATTAAATTTTTCTGGGGTATAGAGAAAGAGGAGACAGTAGCAATTCGATGTTCATCACAAATGAAATTCCACCAAGTCACTGAAGATAGCGTAGAACTGTCTTTCCAACATGACATAATAAGTTTCAAAGCTAATGCAATAAATAGGTCAAATAATAGGGATATAGGATTACAATTTGCAAAATCAGGCAAAGATGAACCAAGAAAAATGTTTTGCAAAGAAAACGTTATATTACATTTTAAAATTTTCATACAGGTAGACCAAATAGAACGCCAAAAACTCATAACATTAGTACAGTCAAAAATGTGATGTCTTAAAGTTCTGGCAAAATTAGAGTAAGACCAACATAAGGGAGACAAGGTAGGGGAAAACTTGGATATACAAACAGGGGTGAGTACTGCTCTATTATAGATAAAGTAAAGCGATTGAGTGATGCGTGCAGCAGTAGACATTTTGAATAACTTAGACCATAACTTATCCCAATCATAGACAGGTAGTGATAAAGCTGAGTCAGTTTCCCAGGCTAATTCTGCAGGAGATTTAGGTCGTTCAGTAATATGTAAAGAAAGTCATTTATAAATGTGAGCTACTTTAGGTATATGTTCTTGAGAGATATTATAAAGCGGTGCAGGTGGAATTATTGAGGTGGGAACAATGGAGAGGTCAAAAATATTTAAATGAGATTGCAGAGCTGTTGATATTATCACTTTTTTATGTAGTTCAGTGCGCGGCTCTAAGTGCCCAGGCATGGGTCCTGTGCTTGCAGTGCCAAAAGACACAATCTTTACCCAAATGATGAGCCCCAATCAGGGTTAAACCGGTCTTGGGAGGCTTGTGTTCTGTTTCAGCATGGACCTGGCCTAGCAGCTCTGGTTGAACTTTTCCTGTTTGAACAGTGCCAAGACTGATTTGCATATGGCTGGGTGCAATCTGAAGTGCCATGGTGAGCAAAATAATGATGGGCTAGAATGCGCCCGAGTAATTACCAGTATCTGAGATGAATTTTTAACATCTAATTGACTCACCTTTCTGTAACTTTCTGTCATGGAACTCCTCGGTGACTTTTAATATCATTATGCTGTACTTTCTGCCCTGTATGACTCCCTCCTGTCTTATTTATATTCTTTCTCTAAATTAGTCGGTCGTTGCCTTGCATTTGGAATTTGACTTGTGCGAGATTAGATCCTTTCAAAATGTGAAAAAATAACAAGGCGTGTATAAATTGACTCTTTTACCTCGACGGTTTCAGTCAGACTAGCGGTATTGTTTCGGCGGAAGTAAAAAGAGAGGAAGGACAGCAAACACGTAATTAATAAACTGAAGAAAACGAAAACACAGGCTCACTCCGATTTCTTACAGATTTGTATCTGCAGGTTCTGCTTGCTTCAATCGTAGTTTGCCTTTTTTAACAGGTAGGCCCTTTTCACTTTGGCTGTGGTTAAATTAGTTCTATAACTTTGTGAACAAGTCCTACTATACAAATATCGCCAGCTGCTTCTTGTATTCTGGGAAAGACAGGTGTTAGAGTGGTGTGACGCGAGGTGTGGACGCCTCGGCACTGTGCAGTGACACAGGAGGGCAGGTTGTGATCTGTTGGTGACACTCTTTCTAGTGCTGCGCCAGAGCAGGCTGGAGAAACCGCCAAGGGGTTTATCATCCAATAGAAACATTAACCAGGTGTATTTTTTCTGCTGATACCGCAGGGCCTGAATGTAATGCGCAGGTGTTGCAAACTGCAATCTCCTTATTGCTGTTCTCTCCATTGAAGCTCTATTTCTGACGTCAATGTCCTTTTCATGCAGACATAAACACAGATTGTGGAAGTGCTGAAGCAAGCAGTACACTACTTTGAACCTTGATGGGATGACTTTAAATGTGCTGGTACTTCAAATTGATAAAATATTCAAGTACCTGTTCCTGGCTAGGAGCAAACCTGCCCCCCTCCCCCTGCCCCCCATGGTGCAGATCATTGGCTCTTCAACCCTCGACTTTCAAACACAGATTGTGGTAGTACTCAAACAAAGCTGCAAATAACTTTTCATAGGTGTTTGACTCTTTTGCATTGTGGCAGCTGTATAACCTTTAGCTTTCATTTATTTTTTCAGCCTGCATGTGCTTGTAATACAAAATGAGGAATATCTTCGTTCTGTGTTGATTTGTTAATAGAAAACTCTGCGGGGCATATTACCAACAAATAGCGATATTTATCGCTAAGTAGGGTTAGCGGCAATATTTTTATCGCCGCGCATCACCAGTTTTTATCGCTGTGATAACTTGCTATTAGCAAGATTTATCTCAAAAGCGATAAAAATCAGGCGAAATGCGTGAATATCGCTGAGAATACAGTCATATTCACGCATTAGCGACAAAATGCTCTTAGCCATGTTATCCACCTCCCATTGGATAACATGGCTAAGAACTGGTCTGAGCAGGCGTTGGTTTTTGGCGATAGCGGGAATATTTCCATCGCTACGCCTGCCTTGCTAATAGGCGATAGCGACGTTAGCGGCTGCTTTCAGACGCTAACAGGTTGGGTACGCCCACTTTGCATGTCATTAGCGATAAATATCGCTGACCTGCAAAGCGGGCCCCAAACCGCTCGCTATCGCCTGAAAGCTGTCGCTAACATCAGTTAGCGACAGCTTGCTAATAGAGCAATAGAATTATCGACGCTTAGCAGCCGAAAACGGCCGCTAAACTGGCGATAATCGCCTATCGCCACCCTTGGTAATATGCCCTTGCCTTGTTAAAAAATGTGCTCTCCTCAAAAAGCTTGCAATTTAAGAGATCACAAGGATCTTTTCGTACAGTAAATACGGAGGCATTGGGTGGTGAAGTATTCAGCAGATGTATCGCTGAGGCGCAACTGACCCTAGAGGGAAGGTAGGGCTGGACTGGCCGTTGCGAACAACGGTCGTTTTCCAGGTGGGCTGGAAGGGTGCGCGTTGGTTTTCAAGCAGTGGGGGCCAGTTTTGTTACTTGGGGCCAGTTTTGCAGCAGTGCTGCAATATTGGCCCCCTGTAACAAAAGTGGCAGTGGTGTCAGTCAGACAGTATTGACAGGGCTGGTTTGGGTTCCCAGTCCGCACTGAGGGAAGGGAGCAAACCCCCCCTCCCACCCTCTCCATGGGAAGCAAACAAAGGGCACGGCAGCAAGCAGCAGGGTACCAGAGCCCACAAAGGGCCAGTGGACAACAAAAACAAGTTTAGGTTAAAAGGGCCCAATCAGGGGAGAAGGGTGTGGCCTGAGCACTGCCAAAAGGCAACCGGGTCAAGCAGTCCTCAGCATTGTCACCGGAAGAAATTGGTCCCACCCAGGCTTCGCAGCCATAGGGAGATGAAGGGGTGGGGAGTCACAAGGTTTAACAATAAATATCTGCACACAAGGATGTAAAAAAGGGCAATTGACCAAACAAGGTACTTGGGATGCTTCATGGATGGAAGGGATCATTGAAGGCAGACAGATGGGTAAGAGATTGTCAGCGCTGGACAGACTGCACTTCCAGCCCAGGCATGGCCACAAACGCTAGACATTCGTAGCAAGGGAAGCTGCGAAAGCTGCAAATGCCGCGACCTGCTCTACCAAGTAATCCACAGAAGTAGAGCTGTCACGGCAGTGGAAGGTGATTTATGACAACCATGAAGAGACGTTGTGACTATAAGGATGATGCCATGCTGGATTAGGCAAGCTGTTCTTATTAATATGGCAATAAGGAAAAGATGTCCATTGTTTAACCTGTTATGAATAATGTGTCTTTTTGTTGTAGTGCAAGATAAGCAAGAACTGAGCATGTTAATGACCGATGCCATCATGTTAGCTATGTAACAGCTCATGATGAGAATATGCGTCCGGTCTAACACCACGATAAAGGCATACTTGATGGGAAAGAAATGAACAGCAGAAGGACCCTTGATATGCTGGCACAGCTGGGGGTGCAGTATTAATCACCAGTGAACCTTTGAGGGCATTTTCGAACAGAGAACTAATTCACCGGCTGCAAGCTTGTGCTGTGTGGTTCCCCGCCGCCGCAGGTAAACGCGGCCGCCAAGCGGGAACTACACTACCCAGGATCCTTTGGGACGCCGCCTTCCTCCCCGGATTTCCGTGCACGGAGGCGCTTAAATTCCAGCTGCCCCTCCGGTGGAGCGGGGCTCACCAGCGAACCTTTGGGGGCATTTTCGAACAGAGAACTAATTCACCGGCTGCAAGCTTGTGCTGTGTGGTTCCCCGCCGCCGCAGGTAAACGCGGCCGCCGAGCGGGAACTACACTACCCAGGATCCTTTGGGACGCCGCCTTCCTCCCCGGATTTCCGCGCACGGAGGCGCTTAAATTCCAGCTGCCCCTCCGGTGGAGCGGGGCTCACCAGCGAACCTTTGGGGGCATTTACGAACAGAGAACTAATTCACCGGCTGCAAGCTTGTGCTGTGTGGTTCCCCGCCGCCGCAGGTAAACGCGGCCGCCGAGCGGGAACTACACTACCCAGGATCCTTTGGGACGCTGCCTTCCGTCCCGGATTTCCGTGCACGGAGGCGCTTAAATTCCAGCTGCCCCTCCGGTGGAGCGGGGCTCACCAGCGAACCTTTGGGGGCATTTTCGAACAGAGAACTAATTCACCGGCTGCAAGCTTGTGCTGTGTGGTTCCCCGCCGCCGCAGGTAAACGCGGCCGCCGAGCGGGAACTACACTACCCAGGATCCTTTGGGACGCCGCCTTCCTCCCCGGATTTCCGCGCACGGAGGCGCTTAAATTCCAGCTGCCCCTCCGGTGGAGCGGGGCTCACCAGCGAACCTTTGGGGGCATTTTCGAACAGAGAACTAATTCACCGGCTGCAAGCTTGTGCTGTGTGGTTCCCCGCCGCCGCAGGTAAACGCGGCCGCCGAGCGGAAACTACACTACCCAGGATCCTTTGGGACGCCGCCTTCCTCCCCGGATTTCCGCGCACGGAGGCGCTTAAATTCCAGCTGCCCCTCCCGCGTCGCGGGAGCGCGCGGGGCCGCGCCGGGCTAAGCCCGGGCAAAGGGCGGGCCGTCCGAGGCCGTCAGGGGCTGACAGAGGCTGGGCTGGGCCAGGTCCCCAACATCTTCTATACCGGCCCTGAAAGGTACTGTGACACTGTTAGAGGGCAAAACATCAACCATGTCCACTCGCTCTGGGAAACCGCTCAGAACTGTAGGAGAAGGGGTTGGGGGGAACCCAATGATAGGCACTATGGATAGGTTCATAACTAGAGTAGCGGCAGTCATAGAGAAGGAGATAGCGATGACGGAACGTCGCCTCTCCGGGGATCTCTTACCACCTAGACGATCCTCTCTTGGCCCTGCGGCTAAAGCCTTGTCACCCCCTACAGTTAGGGTTCCATCTCCACCTATTGTAGAAGTGCCTGAGCATCCCCGATTATCTGAAATAGGCGGAAGCATTGACAGGCTAGAGAACTTATTAGTACAGCTAACACCAGGTGCTGCTAGTGATGATATTGAGGGAGGGTGTGTCTTACCTCTACTTCCCCCTGTTACTAGCCAAAACTTCCCGTTGCCAGACCCTGTTCCTCCTGTGGGCACCTCATTGCCTTGCGTGTTTCAGGGTGCTTTGAAACGTGCCAAGAGGAAAAGAGTTGTGAGTAAACGAAAAGGCAGTCACCCTATATTGTATAAGCGTTTTAGGAAACAAGGGGCAAGGGCCACGGGTGAAATAAAAAGGTAATGGCCAGAGTGCAGAGCACTTGGATGGGTCGGGAGAGCCCCTGTTCCAGGCAAGGGGTCTTGATACTAATAATAAGCATTCCCCAATTCAAGTCCCGGTTTGCCTGGACCAATTCATTAACGTGCTCAATCGCTCTTTGATACCACTCATAGACCAAGTTAAGAGGGTGGAGGCCAGAGTAAATAGTCTCGAGCAGTCGACTCTTGACAACTTTTACTCACTCAAAACTCTGATCAAACAACAGATTAGAAATAGTCAGGACCCCACATGTGGCAAGTTGGGAAATGGAGCAGCTGTTGCAGGTGCTCCGCTACAGGATCCAGTCAAGCCAAAGACGGTGTCTTTAATAGCATCAAGTGTAGCACCAACTTTAACTAATATTGCCCCACTTACGTCTAACCCAGGTCCCGCCCCGCAATCTAATCCACAGCAAGGGAACTCTACTAACGTCCCTAAAGCTCATAAGATAGCAACGAAACCAAAGGCCTCAGTGGGTGTGCAAAATCCTAATTCCAAACTTAAGCAATTACCCTCAAGTAGTGCTAAGACCAAGGGAGATGGGGCAGCTTTGTTAGCTAACTCTGCCGAAACCCATTCGGCAGCACATGCTCCAGCTGCACCCGCCCTGAAGAAATATCCCCACACCCCATGCACTGACCTTCCTCCGGATTGCCACCCCTACGTAGTTGTACTGGTTAAAGCCCCACCCCTGAAAGATAATCAACCAGAGACCCACCAGGCCTTAAAAAATAAATGCCTCCACTGGCTAAAAACAAATAGACCACTCCCTGCGGGCGTCGATGGATTAATCCTCGGTGTCCGCAGGGTGAGCTGGGTTGGCAAGAGCAAGAAGCAGCTGGAAGGGGACTGCATTATTATTAACTTCCAGGATAATAGAGTGGCCAGATTGATATGTAGTCAAGATCAAACGGTGGGGGGCACTGGAATTAGTGCAGTGGACCTGACCTACTTTTACCCGCGGCATTTAAATCCTACAATTCTAAGGCCTGTGTTGGGGGAAACAAGCAGGGGTGCCATTGGTGAAATGTATAGTATCCCTGAGCCCCTTCTATATCCACAGACTAGGTGGCTCGGTCAAAACGGTGGCCTTACGAGCCACTGACTTGAGGTAACGGGAGATCTAGATAGGGGGGAAATGGGCGAGTCCCTACACGATATAGCACTGTCACCTACCTCCTCCTCCCTTAATGAAACCCAAATTGTACCACTGGTAACTTTGGACCCTTCGGGGGACTCAGTTTCTAGTGATCATTGGGGAGCATTGCTAGGTAGAGATAGGGCGACTTCATGCCAAGAAATAGTTTCCCGTTGCGCTCCTGCTGTGACGGACCAAGTCTTTAAGGTCTTCAGCTGGAACGTTGCAGGAATAACTAGAAAACTGGCACTGCCGGACTGGAATGCATTAGTGGAAGAATATTCCATATGCATCTTCCAGGAGACGTGGAGTAGGGAGCCAGTATACAGGGTGGGGTACTCTGCTTATGCCATTCCAGCTGTCTGCCCAGAATCGGGCAGAGGACGACCCTCGGGAGGACTTCTTATCTGGGTAGCTTCATCCCTAAATTTTAGGGTAGTGGAAACTAAGACCAATAGCCCAGATCTACTTAATATCATATTGAAGGATGCCAGGGACCGTGTTGTTTTGAACATATTTAATGTTTATGCCCGTGGCACTAAGGGAGGGAGGCAGTCTCCCACAATTGCTTTGCTGGAGGACTTGTTAGGGGCAACGCCACACAAAGCCTGCAGCTTGGTTGCAGGTGATGTAAATTGTACGTTCGAGCCTTTGGGCTCGGATGTTACTCAGGACCAGGATGAGGAGGATGGCAGGAGGGGGATACCTGTCTTAGAGCTGCCCCCGATCAATAAATGGTCAGAGGTGGCACTGCAGCTAAACGCCCTTAGTACAGAGTACGGCCTGAGGGCCCTAAATGGAAGGACAAGCTCGGACAGGGGGGGTGCCCATACATATAATAGACCCAACCACACATCAAGAATCGATTACATCTTGCTTGATGTGTGCTTGTGGAGCTCAGTGAGGGATATGGTAATATTACCTACAAAAGTGATCATAACCTGTTGTCCCTCACTCTAGCTCCGTGGTGGTCTGCCATTAGTGGGGGTCCCGTATCTAGCGCCATTGTTGACTTGGGTGAGGCGGAGTTATCCCTTTGCGGTAGACGCTTGAAGTGGTCAAAACTTCTCCTGTCTGCCGGAAAACTTGAGGCAGTGTCCCAATTATTGGCCTTAGCCCACCATAACTTAGGCGTAGTTGAAGGGGGCTCGGGGGAGGCATGTGAAGTATTTTGTGGACTAACTGGGGCCTTGACAAATTTGTTTACTGTGCGTAAGAGGCATGGTGGGGCAAAAGAAAGGGCCAACAAAAGAGACGGCTGGTACAATCACAACTGTAGGGAGGCGAAAAAAAACCTAGTCGAGGCAGTCAAAGCAAAATCTCAAGTTAGGACAAAGGAGGCTAGGAAGGTCTACTCCAAATTGATCCAGTTAGCAAAGAAGGAATGGGAGGAGAAATTCTGGGCAGATTTGTTGGTTGCTAGTAAGGATAAAGATGCTAGGGGGTTCTGGAAATTGATAGGCTCCCGTAATAGACCCGACGACACTCTGAGAACTTGTACCATCCCACCCCAGAACTGGTTCCGTCATTTCGGGGCCTTATATTCAGCGATAGAAGGGCCTCTAAACGAGCCAGCTCTACTTTCCTTTTCAATGGAGGATAGCTCTTTTGGCTTGTTCACATCCCGGGAGGTTGAGAATGCCATCAAAACTGTGGTCCCACTGAAAGCTGCAGGCCCGGATGGGCTCCCAGGGGATTTACTGCGGGCCTACCCATCGGATTGGGGCCAAATAATTTCGGCCCTCTTGAATGCTATCTTGGAGGGCGGCCCGATCCCAGAGTCGTGGAGAGGGGCAGTGGTAGTCCCCATATACAACAAGCATTGGCATAGCCAATAGGTCTCGCTTTTGGGACTTTATAAGTATTTAGTTATGCAGCATAATATCCTTGGTGCAACAACATCACCTGTTGCATAGCTAAACACTTATAAGGTCCCAAAGGCGAGACCTATTGGCTATGCCAATGCTTGTTTCTGTTAGGCACGGGGAGATTAAGTGATTTGCCCAGAATCACAGGATGTTCAGCGTTGTTGTCGAGACTCGAACCCAGTTCTCCAGATTCGGGGGTCGACCGCCCTAGCCGTTAGGCCCACTCCTGTCCCTTTCAGCTATGAGGTGAGGCTGCTTAGACCCTGCTAAAATGTGACTGAGACTCGGGTCCCTAATGATGATGGGAGGTTACCAAGCTTCATACTAATTAGGATGGGAATCCTAAATAACCCAGGAGCAAAAGATTGTACAGTAGATAATGAAATATCAACTGTCAAGGGTAAGCATGTCAAGCAAACTAACTTCAGCCAGTATTGGCTTTTAGCTACCAGTATGTTTGTTGCATTCTGGGTAATGAAGCCTTTACTTCTAATGAGAACAGTACAGTTAGAAACCCAGCCATGCAAAGTGTGTGGTACAAAGCTCTGGATTTAAACCCAGTATAGCTATTTGCCCTTCTAACTGCTTGTGTCTAGTTGACATCACAGTCTAAAATAATCCACTGCATGCTGGAGTTAGCACAACACCCAGTCACGTGTTACAATGCTTGCTGCACGCTGTAGACACTGATGTTGATCAAAGCGGTGCAAGTTACATATGTATTGAAGGACCCTTATTTGCAACCTCCGTATTTCAGGACCAAGTGTGTCTGGCTGCAGTGTATGATGGCCACTGAAGACCACTAAGGGTCACTTGTTGGCTTGCATACTGGGTAGTGCAGGATGCAGTGTTACTCTCCACATTACATGATAGGTACTGCAGAACCCAACTTGTTGCCCTGCAGACTGGGTATTCTAGGACGAAGTGTTACTTGCCGAATTTCAGAATGAATATTGCAGACCCCAGGCTAACGTGTTGCCATGCATAATGTGTACTGCCGGATGAAGAGTTATTTGTTGCACCATATACTGGGTAATGCAAGGCCCAGTGTCACTTGCAGCATTTTAAGCTGAATATTGCTGGACCCAGCGTGACTGGTCTGGCTCCACTGTACACTGTCTGCAGGACCCAGTGCCAGTGGTTGCAGGGCACCGTGGGTAGCCCAGGACCGAGGTCAATAATTCCATTGCATGCTAGGTATTTTAGGACCCAGTGTTACCGAGTTACAGTGCATGCTTGGTATTGAAGGAAACAGTACCCTCTCTACAATACATGCTGACTATTACTGGACCCAATAACGCCTGGCATACTGCATGCTGGACCATGTAAATCTAGTTTCTGAATATGCTGGACTGGCATCGCTTGCTGCAACTGATCCTTTTTATCGCATTACATATACTCTCAACAGTTCACCTTTGCATCGATGCCCACCCCATCCTCAGCCTATGCCTACTTGCGCAAACTAAAAATATGTAGTTATCAAATTGGCCTGCGTCTCTCGTCCATCAATGTTAATACCTCGTTCACTGTTGTAGGGGTTGGTAAGTGCAACGCCTTTGTGGCTTTGGCAATACAGGACTGCCAAGTTCAGCTCTTCCGTTCAAAGTGCTTCGGCTAATCGTGAAATAACCCGGTGTCCGTGTCACACTGCGCATGGGGTACGTGGATCGGCACTTGTTGGGTATTACTGGACTGGAAATCATTGACTGCAGTTCATGCCAGTCGTTGCGGGATTGAAGGTCACCGCTACAGTGTATGACTGACTGAATGTTGCTGGTCCCAGCAGGTGCTAACTATTGCAGAACCTGGCATTGCTATCTACAGTATATGATGTGATTAAGAAGCTTATGTCCTTTCAGGCTGTTCATGCATTGCAGCGCCCTGTACAACACAGGGTATCGCATTCTTGGAAACAAAGCCTCTCTCAGCAATGCCAAGGCCTAATAGCCAGAGCCCCCGCCGGCCTCGTTTGTAAAAAAAAAAAAAAAAAAACAAGGGCCGATGCAGCAGAGGCAGCTGAAACCCTCTGTGTCCCAGTTCACCCAACCCCGGCACCTACCGTACTCACTCACCTCTGCCCGCACTGGACCTGCATCTGAAGCTGTTCCTAAGGAAGTTGGCAAACTGCGCCATAACCCTGTCACTCGCAGCGCCCGGCCCCGCTTCACCTGTGACCCGCTCCACACCGAACAAAGGTGCTCAGGCACCCAGCGTACCGTGCACGCGGAAGTGCTACACGCTGCCATCTTTCAGCTGACTGTCACCCTCAGAGCAGCGCACACACTTCCGCGTTCAAGGGGCGCGCGTGGCTTTCGTTTTCTCTTCACCTTTCAGGACGTGCGCTGGGATTCCCTGTTTGGAGCCGGAGGAGTTGGTGCCTGTATTTTAGGAGTGGCGAGCGCGACTCTGAAAAGTCCCCTTCAGCGCCATATGCCTCGGATCCACGAGCCGACAAAACTGGCTGAACTTTTAGACGTGGTGCTATCAAGTAAATACAATCGTCATTTTAAATCGGCGTACCTGTCACGCGAGTGGTGCACCCGCGTGCACCACTGCGAGCGATCTGTTTTCAATAATCACGCCCTCGTCGGGGCACGATAATTCAAAACACATGTCGCCTGTGAGGGTAACCACAAGCAATAGGCCGTGGGCAGAGCAAAGGGGGGACATGCACCCGGCTTTGCCCAATTGCGTGCTGTCTTTCTTAGAAAGACGTACGCAAATCCCAATAGCCTGTAACCAAAAACAAAGCACAAGCATGTGGTGAGCTTTTTGAAGCCCCAAAATTATTGACAGAGCAGCGCATGCGCGCTGCGTAGGCGAGTCCTACAAAGGGAATGCATCCAAGAGGCTTACACCACCTTCAATATGGTGGTCACAAAAGGCATCACTTCGAGCCAGCAAAATGACAACTTGATAATAGTTAGCAAATAGCAGTTTAAAAAAGTATCTCTCCTATAAACAAGTCAAAGGTGCCAAGTGATAATTAAAAACAGTTAAAAGAACCAAAGATGTACAATTCATTCTAGAGTAATTCTCCAATATACTATAAATTATATGGTGAGGTGGGAAGGCTGGTAGGAAAATGTTAAGTTGTTAAGTTGTGAAGCTGCTCTGCTTAAGTAATCAGGCAGAGACACATGAGAGTAAAACAGCAAAGCCACTAGATTGGACTCAAAGTATCTAAAAGGGTTAGAATATCTTTAATTTGGTCAAAGTGAAGCTAGCACAATTAGTATCCTAGGCGAGTGGACGAGCTGAAGTTATGTTAATCAGAAAGACTTTTGCCTGCAGGATAGAACATACAGTCCTGGTGCCCAGAAATACGTGGTGGTGCAGGCCACCGGCACAAATTAACCCTTAAATTGCTCCCGGCTTTAGGCAGTGAAGTAGTGACCATGATCCCAGGCTACCAACAAAGGAAACATGCAAGGTTCGTTCAGTGGTTTGGAGCCAAGGTGGACTATGACTTTGGAGTATTAATAGCTAATGTTAAATCCCAGCTCAAAATGTCAAACCTTTTTTGCTCCAACTCTGATAATCAATGGAGATTTATCACCGAGGGGGGTTGACAATTTTCACCCTTTTCTTACCTGTATTCATTCGAGGTTTTATCAAAGTTAATCTTATATAGATCTCAACCCTCATGTTTAGAAAATATATTACCTCTTCAAGGTCATAACATGTAAAGGCAAGCAAGACATTCGACAATTATCGGCAAGAAATAGGTTGTTGAGAGCCTGCAGTAATCTAGCCTCACTGGTGACTTTTAGTCATTTGGCAGCAGTACATGGTAATTCGGGTCCACTGGGCTAATGATAGCTTTGCATTGCATCAAAAAGGGGTCTAAACTACATCCAATTAAAAAATTCTAAACGTTTTTTAAAAACTTGCTCTATAATACTTTACAACGTTTCATGTTATCTTCTTTATCTTCTCTTAACTCCTCATTTTAAATCAACAGAGTGCTCGCCAGTAACAAAAATAAATAAATATAAAGACTACAGATGTTCCTTTTACTAATTGCCTAGCTAATGGAGGACCTCTGTTACTGGTGCACTGCCCATTCAGTCTGCCACGCCACTTCGGCATTTTAAAGCGAGCAGGGACAAGGCATTCACTGATACATTAACCAATACATTTTACAAGAGCGGGTTTAGCTTTAGAAGTCAGTCTTGATTGTTGTCACACAGTTGACACTGACCGGTGGCAATCAATATAGAATTTCCATCATTGGTGCGGAAGCCTGACGCTTATTTCAAATCTATTCTTACTAATTAAATGGTAGATTTTTTTTAACTGCATGCTAGTCGTTGTCGCTTTTGTTTTATCATGGCCCTCAGATGGTGACTGGCAACTCTTTCTTAGATACCCTTTTTCTTATTAATTAATAGCTTGGCGTCGTAAATATTGTCTTTCAAATCACACACTGAGCGGAGACTGGCCCTCTGGGGTCCTCGGGAGAACGTATGAGGAAAATAAACAATCTTACGGTCGCCAGAGTCTTTTTCCGGTATCTCTTGTCAGACTCCAAAATGTCCATGTTTGCTCCTCTCGGAATGGGCTTCCTCGCACCCTTCACCCCTTCTCTGAATGGGCTACTGTGCGCTCCCTTCACCGGTCTGCTGAGTGGCGCGCGAAGGGTGTCACGATTACACTTTAACCTGCCAAGTGTCAATGTGGACTTTTAACTTTACGAGCAAGCATGGCAACTGATAACGGGGTTCCTAGCGGAGGATACGGAGTGTCACGGAAGGGCAGGTGGTTCGAAGGGGCGTGCCCTCCCTTCTTTGTATCAGAGCACAGCCAGATAAGCTAACAAAACTCCGTCAAACTCATCGTCACTAAAGCTCGACCGCGAGTCAGCTCATGTGAGTGACACGTTAGTGCATGGCCTTGTGACGTCAATAATGGAACGTCCCTTTGTGTTTACCAAAATCCCATTAAATAAAAAACGATGTCACCAAACAGACCTTACAATTTTCTTTCTATAAAAAAAAAACTACCAGCCACTTATTAGGGAGAGTGCAATGGCTGGGTAGTTAGAATCCGTTAATGTCTATTGTAACTTTTGTGCTCTGCTTCAGAACCCCACCATATTCATATTTCAGTTTCCCATTCGAAACAGGGCGCATGAAAGAGGAGGGTCTCATCCTATCATGATCCAGGAGCTAATGAGTGAGTGGATCAACAGCCGGTAATAGCGGTCTTATGGGGAGAGCGCTGATCACATCCCAGTTGAAGGAGCTCATAGAATAGTAGCACTTCTTTCCGATTGGATTTCCTTTCGTTCTTTCCCCAGGAGCTCGCACAGTACATGTATGCGTTACCTGTCGATGCCTTTTAGAAGTTTGCCCACATTGGCTCTAAGCTGTTGGAACGCGGACATGATTACAGCGTGGGAGACCAGCACCGGAAGAAAGAAGCCGACGAACGCAGCAAAAGAAACACTTCCTGTCCCCTATCTCCACATGTCCGGCTTACTTCCGGCATCCACTGGCGCTGCAACTACGAGGAACATGCGCATTGCACTTCCAGTTCCAAGATGTCCGCGGCGTCCAAGGAGTAAAGCGTTGTTTCCTGAGCTAAGATGGCAGCTACGATAGGCAGTTTCGGATAAGTATTCGAATAAGCTGCAGAAAGAGGCTCTTTTTGTTGCAGTTTTATATAGCGCGATCTCGACTCGAAGCGCTTTACAAGAGCACCAATTATATACACGTTCATTTTTGGGAGGTATGGGGCGATTGAGTGATTTGCCCAGAATAGGAGGATGTTAAGCGGATGCTGAGACTCGAACCGTTTTCCCCAGCTAAAGTCGGCAGTTCTGGACATGCGGAAACACTGACAAGCGCTTGGCTGTCAAGTGTACAGTGTGCATACACGTGACAATTAAAAAAACTAGTCGTCTGATTTCTTCCTGCGTACTCCAGCGTTAACACATGGGAGATCTACATCATAGACACAGAAGAAGGACCAGTGGTGCGCGCGCACCAGAGGAGCGTGGGTAAGGGAGCACGAAGACGCCGAGACGAGGTAGGGGATGTGTATGTAAGCGCCGGGGGTTCTCTGTGTGTGTGTGTGCGTGCGTGGGGGTCTGTATGTGTGTGCGTGCATGGGGGTCTGTATGGGTGTTGTATGTGTGTTGTGAAAAGCCTGCCGGAATCGGAGCGCGTGTTGATGCGCGCGACCTCATCCCGGCCGGCTGCTGCTGCGTGCGCGTGACAGTCTGTTGTCCTCTCCGGCTCCCTTTGAGTCATTGAAAGCCGGAATGATAACAATAGTCTCGCTCTGCGACAGCAGGCCTTTGGCCTGCAATCGTAGGGCGAGACCTAAAAAGGGAAGTAGAGACATTCCAGGGAACTATAGGCCAATAAGCCTGATTGACTCTACACAAAAAGTAGCTGGAAAAGTCATTCTGGGGAGAATTCTTCAATGGGTGGATGAGAACCAAGTCCTATCGGACTTCCAAGCAGGCTTCCGCCCAGGAACTGGTACAATTGAGCAGGTCTTTAGGCTAACATTACTGCACTGGAAGGTGGTGGAACTGGGCAAGGGCAGTCTTTATTTGGCCTTCATTGACTTGAAGACTGCCTTTGACCTAGTTCCCAGGGAAGAACTCTGGAGGGTTCTCCATCGCCTGGGCCTGCCCCCGTACATTCTGTTCCTTCTAATGAAACTCCACACGAGCAATTTTGCTCAGGTTCGCTGGGGGAGAAATGGCGAAACAACAGATAGGATTCCTGTCTGTAGGGGTGTCAGACAGGGTTGCGTGTTAGCCCCCACACTTTTTTCCCTCTATGTAAATGGTGTGGTGGAGCATCTGCTACAGGAACCTGCGGACGCACCCTGTCTGGGGGGTGTGCGGATCCCAACATTATTGTTCACGGATGACACTCTGCTCATTTCAAAGACCCCTCAGGGGCTCCAGAAGTTGTTGACCCGCTTTCAGGACTTTTGCGAATCCAGAGGGCTGGTGATAAACGTAGAAAAAACGAAATATCTTATACTACGCCCACCAAGGAAATTAGGTCGCCCTCCTATTCTGAACTCAGTCCCTTTGGAGAAGGTGACCGAATATGACTATTTGGGCTTACGCCTGAATGATAAAATGAGTTGGCCTTCACACATCGACAAGATGGTCCTCTTTCACAAAAGGGTAGGAGGTGCTTTACTCAAGGAATATCATGCATCTCCCAGATCCTCAGTGGCGCCTGCAATTGAGATTTACAAGGCAAGGGGGGTCACATCTGCCCTGTACGGTGCGGAGTTATGGGGTCACTGCAATTTGGAACCCTTATCCAAGACTGAAAACAAGTTCCTGAAGGACCTCCTAGCTCTCCCCTTGAGCACCCCAACAGTTCCAGTGCCCTTGGACTTGGGCTGCAAAAGCATTAAAGACCAGGCCCGTCTTCGCCCATTGCTCCTATGGTCCCGCATATGGAGGGTCCCGGAATTAAAATCCTATGCCGACGGCCTATTGGAAATATTGAACATGGGGGGCTGGAACAAGATCAAGTGGCTGAGGGACACAAAAACTCTTTTGGGGGAACTGGGCCTAGGAGATTGCTGGACTTCAAGATCTGCCCCTCCTAAGGCAGTCCTCAAAAAATTATATTGGGATTGGGTCTCGTGTCAACTAATTGGGAATCCACATCATTGTAATTCGACCGTAGCGTTTCTTAAAATAAAGGATGTGGTATTATACGAACCCTACATGGACCTAATTACTATGCCAGTGGATAGGGCCCTTTACTTCAAGTTTAGAGTTGGCACCCTTCCGCTAAAAGCAACTATATCGAAGTGGAAGTCCTATGCCCATTTATCCCCCTTTTGCGCTTGTTGTCCAACCAGGCCTGAGACGGTGGCACATGTACTCTTCAAGTGCCCAGACTATATCCATCCAAGGAGATACTGGTTGAAACCCCTTTTCAAATGCTTGGGAACACGTATGCATTCGGTGGCTCTTCGAATTTTATTGACTGATACCTCTCCACCTATAGTCTGTGGTGTATCTAAATTTTTAAAACGTTCCTGGTTGATTCGTTGCAATAGATTGACTATATCGGTTTAATTCTTTTTTAGCTAATTTATCTTGGGGAGCTCCCTAAAATTTTTATATATTTTAAGAAATGTATGACATACTTGTATTTTTTTCTAAAATGTTGTTTTTAATGTATGTTATGCTTGTAAGATATCTTTTGCATATCGAATAAAGCTTTCAATCAATCAGTATTAATCATTCTGAATAGTGCACCTCAAATTGAGGGAATAGTCGGGAATACCTCATGCTTTCCTTTTTTTCCCTGCACACATCAAGCTTTCAAAAATGAAGGCAATCGGGGCAGATACTCAAGCCAGAAAGAAACAACTCCTCATGTTTCACAACATTAATAATTGTAAATAGATGCTGAGCTATGGCCAGATGGGTGCAAGAACAGATTCCTCACACCTCACACAGGGAGTCCGCATGATTGGGCTTCCCCTGGACCTTGCTCCTTCCAACGCTCTCCTCTTTCTCACAGGGCACACTGGTCTTGGCGAGCAGGCAGGCACTGGTGTTCCAGACACCAGCACAGGAGGTATTGTACTCCCTGGGTGATGTCCCCTCACCCAGCAAGCAGACTAGCAGGCCTGGGCCCCCAGTCCTGGTCACAGGCAGAAGTCATGCAGAGCTTCCCATCCTCCCATAGCCCATCTGGCTGCTCAACAACTTTGAGATCTCAAACTTCCCTACTTATAGACCTTTGCTAGAAAGCAAATGTAATTTAGTGTTTGGCCTTTCTAAGTGTTATGTTGGTTTTCTGCTTCCTTGCTTCTGAAGGATTTCTGTCACAGCAGGCAGGACTCAAAAGCTGGTTAACCCACAACAAGATTCATCCTCATGTTTTCCACCAGGCAGGCCTGGGCTTCCCAAAATGGAACCCCCAGTCCTCCATGTTATACACCAGCGCAGGCACACTTGTACTCAGAGTACATCCACAGTACACTTACTATACCAGGGCTCGACAAATTCACTCGACCGCTCGCATTTGCGAGTGAGATTGATTAAGGACGAGCTATTTTTAGGTCCTACTCACCCTTTCTGGCGAGTAGGAATACAAACTTGACACATGACCTCTGCCTCTGAAAGCAGAGGAAATGTGACAAGATAGGAAGATTTAAAGGCATCTTTATTGCTCACAAAGTAAATGAACAATAAAAATGCTTTTAAATCTTGTTCTTTTGTCACATTTGCTCAGTTTTCAGAGTTTGAGGTCAAGTTCATTTAAGTTAGGTCGAGGAGATTTTGTAGTTTACTAGACCTGCAGGTCTAGAGCATTTTTTATGATTTGTCGAGCCCTGTATACAGCACCGTTATCCTTATGTATTATGCCACCACAAGCATAACTACATGCAGCAAGCATATTCAGCCTGCTCACACTGTTCAGTACTGCAGCCTTTCTGTAGTTTATCAGAGTATGTTTATTTTCAAAATGCACACTACCTAGCAACATACACACATTTACCAGGCACATACTGTACCACACTTCACCCCTTGCTTACTGTGGTTTTTGCAAGAACACATGCATTCAGCATATTTCCATCACGCACACCCTTCCACATCTACCTGATATAGGCCAGGGTTGTGTTGAGCACACAGCAGTGGAATTTTAGAAAAGGGTCCCGTAGGCCTCACTCCATTGACACTTGGTAAAAAGGTCTTGTTCCCTACTACCGATCACTACATGGTATGCTGCCACCACCGCGCTTGTACTGCTTGAGTTCTGGTGAAGGTGGTAGCCTCCCATCACTAGGATGGCAGCACTTTGGCTGCGCTTCTTAGTCCAACAAGATTGTAGTCCATGAGAAAGCCTATGTCATGCCGCACATGCATGATCCGTGTTCGCCTATAACAAAAAATCAGCATTAGGGATCAAGACAGCAGAACAGTTGGGCACTCAGGACGGGTGTACATGTCTCTTACCATGCGGAGGACTTTTCAGTCCCAACAGAACTAATAAAAACAGAATATGATCACAAACCTCTCAGACCCGTACAAGACACCCCTAGCCAACATCGACAGAACCCACAGGCTCAACATCATATCCTACGCAGACAGCACCCCACTCATACTCTCTCCCTCAGAAGACCACCCCATTGCTACGACCAACTTCCACATCTGCATGATGAGCGTCGCCGACTTGATGAAGACCAACTGCCTGAAGCTCAATACAGACAAGACAGATGTACTGATCTTTGAGAACAAACATTACATAACATCTCATGTGTATTTGTAAAGCGCACTTATCACCCGTGGGTCTCAAGGCACTGAAACACAGATGTTTATTGTTACCCAACTCAATGGTGCTCATTTTATCAACCTCAGATTGATGAAAGGCAGAGTGGACCCACGGGATTTGAACCTGTGACCATGAGGTCAAACACAGGCCTCGGCAGTGGATGCATTAGTCCACTAAGCAACCAGACCCGGCTATATATAACACCTCCTTGTGGAAAGACACCTGGTGGCCTTCGAACTTGGGCCCACACCCACATGTCCAGACCACGCCCGCAACCTCAGCATTATCCTGGGCAGCAAACTCACTATGAAACAACAGATTGACACAGTCAACTCTGCCTGCTTCCACAGCCTTTCCATTCTACAAAGAATCTTCAGGTGGTGCTCCATCAACATTAGGAAATCCCTCGCTCAAGTCTCAGTCACCAACCTGCTGCACTACAGCAACGCACTCTATGCAGGGCTCACCAACCAACTCCTGAAGAGACTTTAGACGATACAGAATTCAGCTGCAAGACTCATTCTTGACATCCCGAAACCGACTCACATCACCCCCCACCTCAGGAACCTCCACTGGCTCTCAATCCAGAAAAGATGGCAATTCATGTTCCTGACACATGCCTACAAGGACCTACATGATCAAGGTCCAGCATACACCAACCACTGCCTGAACTTCCACCAACACTTCAGACTCCTGCGCTCTGCCTCACTTGTCCTCGCTCACACACCCCACATCCGCAGAAGCAACAGTGGAGGACGCTGCTTCTCTGCCTCACCACCAAGTCCTGGAACGGCCTCCCCCTGCACCTCTGGACATCACCCTCTCTCCTTGAATTCAGAAAGGTTCTCAAGACCTGGCTTCTCGACTGATCCCCGCAAGAACTCAGTGCCTGGACACACTCATGGGTGATAAGTAGCCCTCTACAAGTCCATACTGATTGATTGACTGATTGAGACACCAGGATGGAAAATTGCACTCATGCACTATTGAAGACGCTCTTCAGAGTATTACAAAAACATGCATTTAACACCATGGACCTTCAAGGATACTCATTTAATGAAGTTGATCTATAGAAAATGTTAAACTATGGTGGCATAGCTAGTTAATGAAATCATTGCATTTGTTAATGACTGCTTTAGTGCATGTTAGGTATTATTAAATATTGAGCTAATAAGAATGAGTGAGCAGCACGTATAAAGCATAGAAGTGCATTTTAAATCTTGATAGCAGGAATACACAAACAACAAACCATCTATCATTTAAACAACTGACATTGTTTTTATGCTCTTTTCTTAATGAAAGCTTTTCTTTTTGTTTAAGGGAAAATGGTAGAGCATTCCACAGTCTAGAAGCATACAGTGTTTCATTTGTTCCGGTGTTTGTCAGTGCTCAGCACCAGGATTTAGTTCTTGGCACAGCACATATTTATGACAGTCCACCACATGGTGGTACTGTCTATTTTTAATCATCAACATACGCTTTAACAATACAATATACATACAACATAATAAGACCAGCCCCTCCAGGCCATTCTTACAGCTGTGAGTGAGGAATAGTCAGTATTGTCACATTTGAAGGACTGTGATGGTAAGTAGATAGCACTGTTATGGGCATTTGGCAGCATTGGCAGGGGGCCTGGGTGGTGAATGCTGCAGGGGCCTTCTGAGAAGTATCTTGGCCCTTGGCACTTATGTTTCCACAAATTAAGCACTATGGAGCAACTACAGAAAACACCCTTGCCCCTGCTATAGCTTTAAAAATTCGCGAGACCTTTAATCAAGATAACATCTCTGATCTTAACACTCTTCTAGGAGCTGTATCTCAGGAGCAACCTTTGAACAAAATGAAGAACTCTTCTTGTGAAAGGCTTTCTAACAATTACATAGCATAATTCACCAGCTATAATTATTTCAAGTAACTATAACCCGTACCCTAAGCTAACTATAACTTGCGCTCCAACCATGCACAGTTATGTTATGTTATGTTATGTTATGTTATGTTAATTGCTTTTATACCGCGCACAGCTGCCCCAGCAAAGGGGCGTCCTGGCGCCCAGGAAGGTAAACACAACATTGCAAAAAAAACTGCCAAATCAGAAATTTTTATTTAAAAAGTAAAGTCTTAATAGCACGTCTGAACTGGAGTAGGTCTTCCAGTGCTCGAATTTCCGCTGGAAGAGAGTTCCAGAGTTTTGCGGCTACCACTCGAAAGGAGCGGCCACCGGACCTACTCAGCAGGAAACGTGGGACCACAGACAGATTCTGACCCATCGATCTCAGGGGTCGAGAGGGAACATACGGGGTCAATAGATTCTTCAATATAGGTGGGGCTGAGCCTTTTAAAATTTTAAAAGCCAGACAGAGCACCTTAAATTCAATCCTCCTAGCCACTGGAAGCCAGTGGAGCGCCTGCAGTGTTCTTGAGACCGGACATCTCCTAGGCAGTCCGACCACCGCTCTTGCAGCGGCGTTCTGTACTCGCTGCAGCCGCTTAAGTTCCGCCTGGTTGGTTCCTGCTAGCAGAGCGCTGGCACAATCTATCCTAGATAGTACCGAGGCCTGAACCACAAGCTGTCTAGTGGGGGCATCAAAAAATTTCAATACCGGTCTGATGCCCCTGATGACGCTAAAACAAGAGGCTGCCACCCTCTCAGTATGACAGGTAAAACTAAGGGTGGGATCCAGCCAGACTCCAAGGGTTTTTCATCTCTATGGCAGGAGAAGGGATCATTCCTAGCTCGGGGGGCCACCAGTGATCATTCCACCATCCAGGTTGCTTGCCGAACACCATTACCTCTGTCTTCTTAGTATTGAATTGGAGACAGTTCTGATTCATCCAATTGGCTACCGCACGAAGCCCCTCGCAAAACTTGAGGGCCTCCACAGCTGAGTCCCCACTTAACGTGACCGCCAGCTGTGTGTCATCCGCATAGGAGACCATTGTCAGGCCCCAGCGTTTGACTACATCAGCCAGCGGTCTAACGTATATGTTAAATAAGGTGGGGCTCAACGATGACCCCTGTGGGACCCCCAATGTAAGCGGGTAGGAGGTGGATTTACCGGGAGGGATTGCAACCTGGAATGATCTATCTGAGAGGAAGGAGTGGAACCAGCAAAGAGCAGCTCCCCTAACGCCAGCTTCCTCTAACCGCCGCAACAGGATCTCGTGGGACACCGTATCGAACGCGGCACTCAGATCTAATAGCAGGAGTGCCGCTGTTCGTCCGCTGTCCAGCACGGAGCGCAGATGTTCAGTCATAAACAACAAAGCAGACTCCGTGCTGTGACCTGTACGAAAAACGTTTCGGGTGGGATCCAAGATGTTAGCTTTGGCAAGATGGTCAGCCAGGATCCCATTCACGTGGGCCTCGGTGACTTTGGCGGCCCACGGCAGCAGTGAGATAGGGCGATAGTTCTCTGGTTTGACCGAATCTAGGGAGGGCTTTTTTAAAATGGGTGTTACTACCGCTTGCTTCCAGCTAGTCGGCACGGTCCCTGAGGACAGTGACAGGTTGATAAGAGCTAACATAGGTGTGCGACATAAAGCCTGCATGTTCTTAAACTGGGCCGGTTTAAGCGGGTCCAGTGGAGAGCCAGATTTGATTTTTTGGCTCAGTAGGTCAAACCCCTCCTCAGAGAGGGGGGCCAGCAGGTCCAGAGTCACAACACCACCCCTCGGGCAGCCATCTGAGGCCGAGTGATGCATGCTAGTTGGAAAGGAGCGGTAGATAGCCTGTACCTTTTGAATAAAAAGGCAGCCAGACTTTCACAATGGGAGTCAGTGCTAATTTCAGCTGCGGAGGCCCTCTTTGTCATGAGGTCCTTTAGGACCTTAAAAATCAATTTAGAGGGATTGAGTCTTGTCATCAATTATGTTATTTCAGATGTTGCAGTGATGTTTTCAAAGTCGTTATAGAACATGCCATGAGTGATGTACTTTGTGGGGAAATTAGCTGTGTATGGCACTGGTGTGAGGTTTAGTTACCTTACAGCATGAATTATAGTTACTTGAGATAACTATAACAGGTGAATTTCAGTGTTTCTGTGAGTTTGAAACATTACATTTTCACTGAACTTTTCACCTAACTATAACATTACTTTAACCGTTGCTTTTTTGAGTGAATTTCTAGGGTTTTTAAAAGTAAAGTAATATTTTACTACCATACATAAAGCAAACTCCCCTGCCTCACATGGCCTTACGCACCACTGGGGGTTGCCCGCCTGGCCTGCGAGCAGCCAACCCTGTGCCACACACGGCCTTTCGGCATTTGTAGCGTGCGGATGGTCTTACAGTTCCAGGCTGCTCTCTTGGAAACTTATTGGCTTTGTCAAAAAGTTGCAACACCAAAATCTAAAAAGTGAGCCTATTGGCTTTATCAAGGGGTGAGAATATCAATATATATAAAGCAGATCTATCATCTTTCTCCAAAAATCATCAATATTTTAAATCTAATGTACATTTCAATGTACAATGCAATGTTTATTAATGTTGATTAATCAAAATTGTTTAACAATGTTTTAATAAAAAATACATGTCAGTGACTCTTTCTTTTTACCAATTTTTTATTATTACATTTAATTTTGCAGGTGACAAAAAGTTAAAATAGTCAATAACATACTATTTTAATAAAAAAAAAGTCTCTGAGACTTTCTTTTAACATTTTTCAGCCCAGAAAATACAAGCATAAAAACAGCCACAAAAGGCCTTTGCACTCCAGCTGAAGAGCATATAGCGCCAACTAGAAATGCTTTTTAAATGTTGCTAAGGGGTGCTAGACTCCCTGCAGCACCAACAACATTAAAAAAAAGGCCTTGTGGAGGCCCTTCCTATTCTAGGGGCACCATCAAGCTCCGTAAATATAATATCTAACAGGTCATTATGGGGAACTCCTTCAAAGGAGCAGTAAATAATAAATAAGTGACTCTTGAAGCCTATTTATTTATTATTACATTTGGTGTCCTGGTGCACACCTGCAAGATCCTTTTTGAAAATAATTATTGGGGAGGGGACACGCAGTCCCCCTCCTGAGTCTTTGTAGGCCCTAGGAACCCCATACAGAGGGGCCTGTATGTTTTTATATTAAGTGGAGGGGTTGCTTTGCCCTCCTTCTTGAGCCACAAGTGCCCCATCCCCCCGGGTATTTTTTTTAATTAAGAGGAGTGGGGACATGCAACCCCAACACAGAGCTATTTTTAAAGGGAACGACCCCTATCTGAGCCACAAGGGGCCCCATTCCCCAGGTCTTTCAGGGGAGGGGGACACCTGGTATCATCCCGAGCCAACAGCAGTCCTGGGAACCACACCCTCTGAGGCCTTACGTGGGTGCCCCAGATCCCTCCCAGGGCACCCATAGCACACTTTGCTGGGGGCTGCAGGGGGCCTCCATTCCTGTGGCCCCTCCATCTCCCCGCATGCATCCATCCTGCTTGCTGCAGGAGCCAGCATTTATCCTGCCTGTTGGGAGCAGCTGTTTTTGCTTGCTCCAGCCAGAAGGGAGCAATCTCAGTTTTCCTTTGTTATGCACGGTGGCCCCTGACTGCCATTGTCTTTTTTTTAATATGCTGCAATCCTGTGGATCACAGCATAATTCTTTTTTATTTTGGAATGGGGGCATCTCTCTGCGGCCACTATTAGTGATCACTCCTGCAGGAGCCTGCCTGCTGCAGGAATGCTCTAAATTTTTAAAAGTGGGTTTGAGGGACGCTTGCAATATAGACATATTTTTTATCCCTGATTTCTCTAAAAATACTGAATGAATTTACACCAAATCACAAATAGCACGCTTCCTGGATCAAGATTTAGCTTCCTGCCAAATTTGGTGTCATTCCAGTCAGCAGTGTTGTATGGTTCATACTTTCTCCGTAAAACACCCGGTAGGCGGTCCTGACTGACTAATTAGGATGCAACCGAACAGAGTTCGGTTGCACACCTATACTTTACAATGGGAGCATGCATTACGGCTGGAATGCATGCTCCCATTATAAAATGCGAGGTGCAGTTCATCCCTGCCACGAGGTGCAGGGATCAACAGGGTGCCCCCCTCATTCTCCAACCAGAGGCCGTGCACCAAATGGGGCCCTTCTGGGGGCCCCCAAAGCCAAGTTACAACAGCCTTTCTGTGTCGGAAAGGCAAGCACAGAAAGGCTGTGTAAACCTAACATTGTAATTCCTCAGGCCCGCCCTTGAGATTACTGACCACATTTCAACTGGTGGACGGACTTTCAGAGCCCGTCGGAAGCCAGTCGGAATTACTGTTTGCATTTCTTTCCGACCGACTCAATCGTAATGGGTCCAATCCAACAGGCATATTACGATGACTTTGACCGATGGTCTGAGCCGCTTCCGACCGCATCGTAATTAGGCCCTAAGGGGTCGATTAGGATCGCGGACGGAAACGTGTACCGTCCGCCGCGGAAGGTGGCAAGATACTCCGGACCTGTCCGCGGAAAATCCGCTACAGCAATTAGGATAAAATATGCTAAAAACGCCGATCGCGGCGTACGGAGCACACCAATCCCCGTCCGCGGCGGTCGGAGTACACCTGAGTCCGCGGCAGGCGGACGGAACAGAAAGAACACCGACCGCCGCGTACGCACATGACCGCGAATACATCCACTTCCCCCGCGATACCTGCGCAGTGTCCGTGTCCGCAATTAGGATAACTCCGCAAGTACCCCGGTAGTCACCGCCATCCACGTCCGCAGCGGTACCAATGCACCGAGAATCCGTGCTCCACAGCGGAACGCCAACACAAACAACATCCCTACTGTCAAACCAATGCCATACATTGCGACGGAAGTTATCACCAAACACACGAAAATGAACGACCACCCACCGAAAACATCCAAACCAATCACAACACACAATGATCCACCGCCAAGCACCACACAATGCACACCTGGCAACACACCCACCTAGCACCTGACTGCCAATAACCATTCAGACACGGCCAAGACACACACCATAAAATAACTCCCACCCACTCCACAAATCCTCTGCATCACTGCATAGCTGCTAGCAGGATACACGACTTAACTGACAGCAAAGACATATATCATTCACATAACCCACACCCAAACACACCCACCACACAAAGACCCACCACACCATTCCTACACACCACACACCTGCACCTCCCCATTCACGCAAACCCACACCCCGAGCACCACACACCATGGCACCAAAAAAAAAAAAAAAATTCACTGACACCAAGTTAAAGGTTATGGTAGATGAGATAATCCGTGTCGAACCCCACTTATTCGGGGCCCTAGTGCAGCAGACCAGCATAGCCAGGAAAAACAGCATGTGGGACCGGATAGTCACCAGGGTGAATGCCTCCGGTAGCGTCCCGAGGACGAAGCAGGATATACAGAGGCGGTGGCATGATCTCAAGACCCGAGTGAAATCCATTCGAGCCAAGAACTATCTCCGGGCAAATCACACAGGCGGTGGAACCCCCCCGGAGCCCTTACCCTACACCGAGTGGGAGGACAAGGTGATGACCATCATCCACCCTGAGACCCTTGATGGACTTGCTGAGGGAGAAGAGGCTGGTAAGTACAAACCAAGCACCACGAGCACAACTACATGGTGTGCCTCACACAACTGTGAAGACACATCTCCCAGACCCCAACCCATGCATGCAGTCCACATACTCACCAACGTCGAAATCACTCCAACAGGCCCCCATGTCCATAGAGATGGCGGTGGTGGTGGTGGGTGGTGGGTGTGAGGGGACGGAACTACAACTCCCAACAGGCCCCCATGTCCATAGGGATGGCGGTGGTGGTGGTGGGTGGTGGGTGTGAGGGGACGGAACTACAACTCCCAACAGGCCCCCATGTCCATAGGGATGGCGGTGGTGGTGGTGGGTGGTGGGTGTGAGGGGACGGAACTACAACTCCCAACAGGCCCCCATGTCCATAGGGATGGCGGTGGTGGTGGTGGGTGGTGGGTGTGAGGGGACGGAACTACAACTCCCAACAGGCCCCCATGTCCATAGGGATGGCGGTGGTGGTGGTGGGTGGGGTGAGTACCAGTGCAGACAGAATCGGCAACAAAATGAAAACAACCTGTCAAGTCCACATTACTCACCCTCACATTATCGTTTTGCAGGTCATCCTAATCTGACAGCTGGAACCAACACCCGCCCTCCAGACTCGCCACACACAGAAGTCTCAGGGGACGATTGGGCAGCCACCTCCGGGGCAGAAGATGATCCCGGCACAAGCAGGCAGCCAGGGCCATCTGGCTCTCAGGTCACACCTGCACCAACGACTACGGCCTCTGCCATTGTCACAACACCGGCCACTGTGACCTGCACAGCCACCACCAGCACCACCTCCACCACCACCACTACTACCACCACTCCTGCCCCTGCCACCCTGCCCAACCCACCGGCCAATGCCGTGCCAGCGCCATCCCAGCCACGCAGGGAGAGTGTGAGGCAAGGCAGAGATGCAAGGCCAGATCCGGCAGGCAGGAGCATAGGCCAAAGACGACATGAGGATACCAACACACACAATGCTGTGCAACAGTCATTGGAAGCACTGGCCAGGGTGGAGGAAAGCTATCAAAGTGGTCAGGCACAGGCAGACCGGTCCCACCAGGACTTTGTTGACAACACTGCTATGTTGGGGGCCATTGAGAGGCGGCTTGGCCAACTAGTGGACATTTTTACCATGACAACCAACATGCGGATGCCATGTACATCCGCCAACACCACCCTCCCCACAACCCCACAAACAACGCCACCGCCACCGCCACCTGCGGCGGATGTGGTACCTGATGCGCCAGCGCACCCAGCTGACTCCGTACCGTCACAAAGACGGAGGGGCCGTCCGAGGCTGGAAGTGGGTGAGAGCAGTGTGGAAGCAGCTGGCACACGCTCCAAGAGGAACCGAAAATGACTATAACAGTACCTGAGCATGCCATTCACCCTGCCAACTATCCGGTCCCACCTGCCACAGGCCTGCTGCACTAGGCAGACACCACCCTATGTGGTGTCAGCACGGACATTTCATCTGCCATAACCTTCTACTCTCACTCCCCCACCCCTTCACTCATTTGTAAATATGCACCTACACCCATGCACAATTTGTAAATAAATGCCACTTACTCACTCAATCATGTGTTGCCTCCATGTTTATTCACATGAATGCATCAGAAACAGATGTTACTAGGTACAGGTATCCAACTGGTACAGAATCATGGCGCTGCGGGAGTGACCTAGGGAAAATAGAAACCGCAAAGACACGTCAGGAAACATGATCACACTCATCAGAACACACTGCAGTGCAACATTGAACAACCCACACGCATCACAACAGTAATGGATGAGACGACACACATCATGGAGACGTGCATTGACCAAAAATTAACACACACACACATGCATGCATCACATTGCAGAACACAGAGATGAAGCACACCACAATGCCACAACACCAGCACACATTCACAGGGCATACCCAAGCAGCACAAGAGGAGCACACTCACAATCAAGGGAAGTAGCGATCAATGATCTGGCGCCTCTGGTCCACACCTTCCTCCTCACTACTATCCTCATCAGTTGACATGGGTGGGTCGGGAGGGCGAGGAACTTGCAGTTCATCAGGGTCCACGAGCAGTTCAATGTTATTGCGCACAGCCAGGTTGTGGAGCATGCAGCACGCTATCACGATCTTGCATACTTTGCCTGGTGAGTAAGGCAGGGCCCCTCCAGTCTTATCCAGGCACCGAAACCTAGACTTGAGCAGACCAAATGTTCGTTCTACCACTCGACGTGTCCTACCATGGGCATCATTGTATCTCATTTCTCCAGCTGTAGTGGGATTGCGTATGGGACTGAGCAGCCAAGGCCTGTTTGGGTAAGCCGAGTCGCCTGTGTTGGTGGAAGAGAGAGAGAGAGAAACATCACAACCTGCATTGTGGGGCACACCATGCCACACAGATATCACTCCTGTCACCACAGCATACTCACCAACAAGCCACGCTTGTGCCGGACGCAGATTAGCCATCAGTTGGGGGACAATGCTGCTCCGCATGATGTGGGCGTCATGTGCAGAGCCAGGGAATCTTGCACACACATGTGAGATGATGTTGTCAGCCTGGCACACCACCTGCACGTTGAGGGAATGGAAGTGTTTCCGATTCCTATACACCTGCTCACGTGCCCGTGGTGCAATGATAGCGATATGCGTGCCATCAATGGAACCCACAACGTGTGGTATACGACCCAGTGCATAGAAGTCAGCTTTGACCGCTGCCAACTCCGCCGCCTGAGGGAAATGTATATAGTCATGCTTGTACAGCATCATGGCTGTCAGTACATCCCGGAGTACCGTGCTGAACATGGCCTGTGACATTCCCCCGGCATGTCCAACTGTGTACTGGAATGTGCCTGTTGCAAAGAAATGGAGTGCCAACATCACCTTTTGCGTGGGTGTCATGGAACCTGGATAGGTTCTTCGCGGCAGCAGGTGAGGAGACAATAGGGTCACAAGGTCCAACAATCGACGGCGATCCAGCCTGAATTTCCAGATCACCTCCTCGTCCACCATATCCTCCAGCACAGTGTATGGGCGATGGACATTTGGAGCCCTCCTGTGTGGGAGTAGATGGAATGGAAGTCAATTCACATACAACGCATGTGTGTGCAACTCACTCACATGTCAACGCCCTCTACCAACATGTAGTATCCAGTGTATGATTGTCATATGTGTGACTTCTCTGATTGTCAGGACAACATGGATTGACGTAGCAACAATGTGCATCCACTAGCAACATGATGTTTAGCAACATGTGCAATGCACAGTGTCTCACCTCAACATTACTGCCAACCAGACATGTCACATGACCCACATGTGTAGGCCCAACACCACATGCACACATGCAAGTACATGCACACATACTAAAATAAACCCCCCCCCCCATTTCATGATGCACCAATGGCAACACCAATAATGGTGGCCATACGGACATCACATGCATGGGGACACAATAGGCAACACACATGTACAGTACACAACAGAACCCCCACCATAGTCATCATCTGACACATACCACTCACTGACAACTGATTCACAGGTGCCCATACATACGGGATCTACTGTGTAGATGTGAGGTACGACAAACTTGTGTAGGGTACTACCCGATGTGGACATGCAGACGTGATGGACACTTGTGGCTCACCGATGGCCATGGTATGGACACACATGGGATAGAGCATGACATGTGTAGCCACGCAATCACGCACACAACCGTCAGCAGGCAGCTGCAGACAATGGTACAAGGTGCATCATCAGCGAAGATTCAAACATTGACCCCGCCGTGGCGGTGCACTGCTTCCCCTGTTTACGTCTGGGCATACGCGGCCCGCCTTCGACATTCACATTGTCTGCACGTGCACAGACCGTCACGCTCACACACCGGCAAGTGCATGTGCAAGGTTCCGGGACGGATGGTCGATTTGCAACAATGTTGTATCACTGGCGCCAACATGGCGGGGCACGTGTTCGGCGGGGGACGTGCAGGCCAACACATCCATTAGCTGATGTCAATGCACATGGCAGGTCATGCCCCCCCTTACAGTGACATTGCATCATCCAGCCTTCACCGGCCGGCCGGCCGGCCCTGCCCTGCCCAGGACCGCCGTGCCAGCCATGCCAACCACCGCCGTTGCTCAGACACCATCCCCTAGGTCAGCTAAATCTGTTCACAGAGACACCGTCAGAGACAGTGGAGTACAGACACGTGATCCAATAGAGGGTTTGGGTTCAATGGCTACACATGCTGCACAGGCATCCCACACACAAGGTACTCCCAAGGCAAACCTTACTCCCAGTTCCATTCACACTACATTGGACATGGACAGTGAGAAGAGGAAGGCACCTCATGAGAGCAGGGACACTCCCAGGGGCAGGGAGACTAGGAAGGAAGGAGCCACTCCCAAGGGCAGGGAGACTAGGAAGGAAGGAGCCACTCCCAAGGGCAGGGAGACTGGGAAGGAAGGAGCCACTCCCAAGGGCAGGGAGACTGGGAAGGAAGGAGCCACTCCCAAGGGCAGGGAGACTAGGAAGGAAGGAGCCACTCCCAAGGGCAGGGAGACTGGGAAGGAAGGAGACACTCCCAAGGGCAGGGAGACTAGGAAGGAAGGAGCCACTCCCAAGGGCAGGGAGACTGGGAAGGAAGGAGCCACTCCCAAGGGCAGGGAGACTAGGAAGGAAGGAGCCACTCCCAAGGGCAGGGAGACTAGGAAGGAAGGAGCCACTCCCAAGGGCAGGGAGACTGGGAAGGAAGGAGCCACTCCCAAGGGCAGGGAGACTAGGAAGGAAGGAGCCACTCCCAAGGGCAGGGAGACTGGGAAGGAAGGAGCAACTCCCAAGGGCAGGGAGACTAGGAAGGAAGGAGCCACTCCCAAGGGCAGGGAGACTGGGAAGGAAGGAGCCACTCCCAAGGGCAGGGAGACTAGGAAGGAAGGAGACACTCCCAAGGGCAGAGACAAGGACAGTCACAAGACATACGCACCTAAGAAGAGCACGGACACTCCCAGGGGCAGGGACACACACAGGGAGAAGGTGTGTCCTGGGGATGTGTACACCAAAGACAAGTCTGCTGTCAAGGACAGGCATACATCACCCCTTGATGCACTGCGGTTGCTGTTTTCTGGGAAACGGAATACAGATGTCTCCGCAGTGGAGTCACCCCTTACCTCCACTCCCATCAGGGCCCGTCAGGAGCGGATGGAGGTTGACCCTGTAGTAGCATCCCCCATGCCACATGTTGCAGAGGCCAGAAGGCAGCCACACAGCAAACGACAAGCTGGCTCAAGCACGTCCCCAGAGAGCATTCCCCCGCCAGCAGATGCACCTCCCATGGTGGGTGATATTTCTACCCAGTCAGGCCCACTTGCCAGTCCTGTCCTGTCCAGGGTGCAGTCACATGTCACCAAGAAACGGAAACACACACCATTGACACATGCCCAACCCGATGTCTGCCAATTGCAACTATCCCCCGCTCCCAGAGCCACCCTGCCTCCTGGCCCATACAGCCCTGTGGCTCATCATTTCAGTGGTCCCAGTGGCGCCGCTGCAGTTGACTCGCATGTGTCAGGTAGTGGCACTGTGTCTGTTGTTTGCTGTCATGCATCATGTAGTGGCGCTGTATCAGTTGTGCCTCATCCTGTATCAGGTGCTGGCAGTGTGTCTGGGTCTGTGGCGCATGTGTCGGTCACTCGGGCTGTGGCTGTGTCTCACACTCCTGTTTCAGGTGCTGACAGTGTGTCTGGGTGTGTGGCGCATGTGTCGGTCACTCGGGCTGTGGCTGTGTCTCACACTCCTGTTTCAGGTGCTGGCAGTGTGTCTGGGTCTGTGGCGCATGTGTCGGTCACTCGGGCTGTGGCTGTGTCTCACACTCCTGTTTCAGGTGCTGGCAGTCTGTCTGGGTCTGTGGCCCATGTGTCGGTCACTCGGGCTGTGGCTGTGTCTCACACTCCTGTTTCAGGTGCTGGCAGTCTGTCTGGGTCTGTGGCTCACGTGTCAGTCACTACATCTGTGGCTGTGTGTCACACTACGGTTTCTGGTGCTGCCAGTCTGTCCGATGCGGGAACTTCACGCAATCCACCTGATAGTGTGATGTAAGGTGCTGTTGTCTTCACTCACATGTAATTGGACATGGTGTGTGAATTGTCCATTGTGCACAGTCTTCCACTGCTGTGGACCTTGTTACGGGTTGTTGGTGATTCGTACTTGTGGTGCCTCAGATACTGCTGTATGCCCTGTGATGTACCTGCTTTGGTGTCCACACTGCCCTGTTGGTGTTCTCATGCTGCTCTATGCCCTGTGATGTACTGCCTCTGATGTACCTGCTCTGGTGTCCACACTGCCCTGTTGCTGTTCTCATACTGCTGTATGCCCTGTGATGTACTGCCTCTGATGTACCTGCTCTGGTGTCCACACTGCCCTGTTGCTGTTCTCATACTGCTGTATGCCCTGTGATGTACTGCCTCTGATGTACCTGCTCTGGTGTCCACACTGCCCTGTTGCTGTTCTCATACTGCTGTATGCCCTGTGATGTACTGCCTCTGATGTACCTGCTCTGGTGTCCACACTGCCCTGTTGCTGTTCTCATACTGCTGTATGCCCTGTGATGTACTGCCTCTGATGTACCTGCTCTGGTGTCCACACTGCCCTGTTGCTGTTCTCATACTGCTGTATGCCCTGTGATGTACTGCCTCTGATGTACCTGCTCTGGTGTCCACACTGCCCTGTTGGTGTTCTCATGCTGCTGTATGCCCTGTGATGTACTGCCTCTGATGTACCTGCTCTGGTGTCCACACTGCCCTGTTGGTGTTCTCATGCTGCTGTATGCCCTGTGATGTACTGCCTCTGATGTACCTGCTCTGGTGTCCACACTGCCCTGTTGCTGTTCTCATACTGCTGTATGCCCTGTGATGTACTGCCTCTGATGTACCTGCTCTGGTGTCCACACTGCCCTGTTGGTGTTCTCATACTGCTCTATGCCCTGTGATGTACTGCCTCTGATGGACCTGTGCCTTGCCAAGGACTGTTGGTGCACTTAGCCCCTCTCATGTGCTGCCTCTGATGGACCTGTGCCTTGCCAAGGACTGTTGGTGCACTTAGCCCCTCTCATGTGCTGCCTCTGATGGACCTGTGCCTTGCCAAGGACTGTTGGTGCACTTAGCCCCTCTCATGTGCTGCCTCTGATGGACCTGTGCCTTGCCAAGGACTGTTGGTGCACTTAGCCCCTCTCATGTGCTGCCTCTGATGGACCTGTGCCTTGCCAAGGACTGTTGGTGCACTTAGCCCATCTCATGTGCTGCCTCTGATGGACCTGTGCCTTGCCAAGGACTGTTGGTGCACTTAGCCCCTCTCATGTGCTGCCTCTGATGGACCTGTGCCTTGCCAAGGACTGTTGGTGCACTTAGCCCCTCTCATGTGCTGCCTCTGATGGACCTGTGCCTTGCCAAGGACTGTTGGTGCACTTAGCCCCTCTCATGTGCTGCCTCTGATGGACCTGTGCCTTGCCAAGGACTGTTGGTGCACTTAGCCCCTCTCATGTGCTGCCTCTGATGGACCTGTGCCTTGCCAAGGACTGTTGGTGCACTTAGCCCCTCTCATGTGCTGCCTCTGATGGACCTGTGCCTTGCCAAGGACTGTTGGTGCACTTAGCCCCTCTCATGTGCTGCCTCTGATGGACCTGTGCCTTGCCAAGGACTGTTGGTGCACTTAGCCCCTCTCATGTGCTGCCTCTGATGGACCTGCTCTGGTGTCCACACTGCCCTGTTGGTGTTCTCATGCTGCTCTATGCCCTGTGATGTACTGCCTCTGATGTACCTGCTCTGGTGTCCACACTGCCCATGCTCGAGCCTACACTGTGATGTTACCCCGATTATGTGTAAATAAAGTTGTCATTCATGTGTCGTGGGTTGTCGGAGTCATTCTTGCGTGTGTGATGCTGGTGTGTATTTGTTTTTCCTTCAAGGCAGTGTGTTCGGATAAATGTCTCTCCCCCCTACCTAGGTCACGACTCTTGCAGGTGCTGCCGTCCACACGACTCAGTGGTTTCCGGTACATGTGACTCCCCCCTACCTGGGTGACGACCCTTGCAGGTGGTGCCCTCCACAAGAATCAGTCGTTTCTGCTACATGCCACTCCCCCCTACCTGGGTGACGAGCCTTGCAGGTGGTGCCCTCCACACGTATCAGTCGTTTCCGCTACATGTCACTCCCCCCTCTCTACGTCACGTCCCTTGCAGGTACTCCTCACCAGGCAGCGAAATGTTTGTAGCCTACCTGCGTCGTCCTCGATGGTGGGCCAAGACTAGAATGTGGTGGATCGCGTAGAGTATCGGGTATGCGTGTAGTGCAGGGTCCATGTCCACGAGCGGCTCGTGGTGGGTATGGTCGCTGTGGTGAATCCGCTGTGTTCAGGCAGGTTGTTTTTCCGCGGCGCTTTTATGTGTATTTTCCGCTATCTTGATGTGGTGGACGGGCGTAGACGTCAGTCCGTACGGTGGCGTATCTGGATTGGTTACGTCCGCTGCGTGGTTGGGTGAGGTTGTGCGGCGGACCGTCATCTACCGCAGCGGACGGATTTTGACCTCTATTTGCTATCCTGATCTGGCGGACGGAGTGTCCGCGACGGGCGGACGGAGAATAGGCATGTTCCGCATACTCCGGTGCTGCGGAGGCACTTCCGTCCGCCATCCTAATGACCCCCTAAGTTTGGTTTAAAATTCCTGTTAACAAGTTTATCTTGAAGGAATATATTTCTACCTATGGTAGCAATATATTTTAGAGTGGTGGTTCAATAGTGTGAATGCACACTATATATCCTGGTGAATACTACATTTTCATTTTAGAGAATAACCTGGAAGATTTTCTGAACTGAACACAAGTATAACAATAGCATATGTGTTGTTTATATTCATTTCAACGAACACCTAAGCACACCAATACTCCAGAGAGTGTCTGAGATTTAGAGATAAATGGGGCATATAATTTTTATATTGAGGGTTCAATGCGTATGCAACAAGATACGACTTTTAGATAGCAATATTGTTTTTAAATTATCCACTACAACCCAAATAGATGATAGCACCCAGCAGATTGACGTGTCTGAGAGGTGAAACCCAGTGCCTCTGTTTTCTGTCTTGTTCCATCCCTATTTCTCTGGGTCTTCTGCTACAATTATAGCCCAGTTGTGAATGGTTGGACATGGATTTGGTGACCTGTGGAACAGTACGCCATTCCTGGTGGATCCAGAAATCAGGTTAGTGCATTCTGACAATCTCTAAAACAAGAATTGGTGACTACAACATCTGTCAAAGCATTTTTGCGTTGTCTTCATTTATCACTTCAAATAAACATATTGATAGCATGGTTGAACCAACTCCTGTGAATTCAAAAATTTGGAATGAACCAAGTGATGGATGACATCTTTTTTTATATCTATGATAATGTTTCCATATAGAGTAACTCTGCATTGTGAATACAAAAAACATTTGCAATGGATCGATTGGGTCTCAGAAGTAATTATTAAAAACAAATATGTTGGATCTGTAAATTTTGTGCTAACATTGAACTTTCTTAAATTGATATTCAAATTGGTGACCATTGAGCACTATTGTTATAATTTATAACATTTTATTTTAGAATTATACAACGAAAATGTATCGGATATAATGCTAACTCTTCCTAACCTGAGTACATTAATTAAATCAAGCTGGATTCTCATTTAATTAGTCTACATTTTTTCATATTCTTAGAAAGATGAAGAAATGTCCTTTATAAATAATGATAGAGGTTCCTAGTAATTTATCAACAAATATTTGTAATTTGTTATGGTCATATGCTTTTGTAAAATTAAGTTAGAGCTTAATAATCTCCTTAATCGACAACCATACATTTTTATCATTTATTGGATCCCATCATAAATGAAGAAACAAACAATATTATATTCTGATGTATGTTGGTCCAGCAGATCATCTGTAGGGACATTAACTAATTTGCCTTGGGACTGTGTGAGTGTTACTGTTTCTGACCAGATGGATTTCAGAGTATAGATCTGGTAGTTGGAAATTCCTTTTTTTTTATAATTTTTTTTTTTATTGAAAGTTCATGACAATAACATATCTAGTACATACGAGGAAACACGTTAACATAGAGAAACCGAATAAATATACATACAGGGTGTTAAAACAGATTAAAACCATTAGTATGGGAGAAGATACAATAAATGTGTTAAGAGCAAGAGGGAATATCTACATAGGTATTAAAAAGCTATAGGCCCGTGGTTTTCGACCGCCTCCATGCTGCCACGGGCGACCAAATCCTTAGTCCCATGCCCCTAGATTTCGCTCCCTTCAGTGCGTACAACTCCGACTCGATGTTATGGATCCCAAGCAGCCTACAGATCCACATCTGAAAGGTTGGAGCCCCAATGTCCTTCCATGCAGCAGCAATTAATATTCTAACGACAGCTGTTGCTATAAAAACAAGTGCCTCAGACTCTATGCTTAAACCCAATTCGGCGTCATACCCAAATATTAAAAGTGTAGGGGATAGGTCGATCCTGACAGCTAGCAGCCCCTCTAAAAACTTTGCAATTTCGTTTTTGATTGGCCCTAGTTTCTCACAGCTACAAAACATGTGAAGCAGATCAGCAGGGCCCTTACCGCATCTAGGGCAGTTGTTATCCGCTCTCTTTCCCCAATCAAACAGTTTTGCCGGTGTGTAATATACGTTAAATAGGGTTTTAAAGTGCTGTGCTCTTAGGTTTGAGGATCGTAGGAACCTTTTATCCATAAGAATGGCTCTGTCTAAATCGATGTCGGGGTCACTCAGTTTCCCAACCCAGGTAGCCTCTGTCTTAAGCATATCATCTGGCAACGTTCCCAGGAATAATGCATATATTTTCCTTATGCGACGGCCGCTCTATGGTGGGTCTTTTGGATTTAATTGTGTTGATCAATTGTATATATTTAAACTCTTGAGAGCCTTGGAGTGAATATCGTGACTTCAGAAGATCAAGGGGCCTCAGAGCATCCTTTACCATCACTTGGCCCAATGTGGTGATTCCCTGTCTTTCCCAATGTCTCCAGGAACCATCTCTGCTTAAGTGCGGGAATAGCCCTGATTTCCAAAGTGGAGTATGTTTATTAAACTTCGGAATGCTCTGGTTCTTCTGTATTGCCAACCATACCACCTGGATATCTTCCAATATTTTATAACCTGGGGACTTGAAGAAACGTTTATCATAGTTCCTTAGCAATACACCATATGCTTCGTTCCCTAATGCTAGCTGGTATATGGATGGAATACTGCACTGGCAGTGTATCGTGTCAGCAGGAAAGAAAAGTATAGCCATATCTGTGAGGAGACAAGACCAGTGATATAATTTTAGATTAGGTATACCCAATCCACCCTGTTCCTGGGGTAGAGACATAAATTTAATTGATCTCCTCACCTTACCGTATTGTCAAACAAAATTCATAAAAATTGCCTCCATTTCCCTGATCAAGATATCATCTATTTTAAAGGGGATGGACCTAAACTTATATAAGATTTTTGGGAACATTGTCATTTTGATGACATTGGCCCTGCCTATAATTGATAAATGAAGAGTATCGATTCTTTTTAGATCCTGTTTCATTTTCATCAGTAATGGTGAGAAATTATCTTTAATAATTTCCTGTGTCTGGGCATTGATTGTGATTCCCAGATAGACTACTGAATCCACATATCTATCATCCAGTTTGACTGTTTTGCTTGAACATAATACCTGTGTTTTTGCCACATTAAGTCTATATCCAGAAGCACTCCCAAAATCAGAAGTGATGTTGACTATTTCCCTCATAGCACTAGCTGGATCAACAGTGGTGATAGCTATGTCATCCGCGTATGCGAGGATTTTGGTTTCAAGACCATTGGTAATAATTGGTTTTATGTTGATATTACTCTTAATGTGGCAAATCAGGGGATCGATATACAGTGCAAATAGGATAGGTGAGCACGGACACCCTTGTCTCGTCCCTCTTGAAATATGGATCAGGTTGGAACCCTCACCCATTAACTGAATGCTAGCTATTGGATTGTAATACATGGCCTTGATTGCCTGCAGAAATCGGGGACCAAATCCTTTGCCGACCATCACTTTCCAGAGAAAGCTCCACCTAACCCGGTCGAACGCCTTCTCTGCGTCGAGGAGGATCATCGCGATCCCCCCCTCCCCCCCAGCATGCATGTCAAACAGAGTTATGGCTCTTTTAATATGGTCGGTGGTACCCCTTCCAGGGATAAAGCCATGCTGCCAGGGAGAGACGAGGCCCGCGATAATCCTCCCCATCCGTGAAGCCAGTATTTTAGCATAAAGTTTGTTGTCGCTATTTATTAGCGATATAGGCCGATAAGAGCCCGGGCTCTCCTTGGGTTTGCCCTTTTTGTGAAAGACCACAATGTTGGTTTTAGTCCAGGATTCTGGTATAGTACCTGTATTGATAACCCCGTTAAATAGATCTAGCAGGAGAGGGGCCGTTTCTTCCCTCAGGCATTTATAGACTTCAAGGGGTATAAGATCAGGCCCTGCTGCCTTGCCTGCAGAAAGATCTTTTAGTGCCTGAAGAAGCTCCTCCATAGTAATATCCTGTTCTAAGGATTCCCTCTCATTGGACGTCAGATTAAGACCTGTATCCTGCCAGTTTGTGCCCGGGTAGGCTGTGTCTGCCTCCTCCTTATAGAGGACCTGATAGAATCGCCTGAAAACCTCTAAAATTTCTGTTGGCTTTTTATAGGTCTGCTCGCCTTCTTTAATTTCAGTGATGATATTTTTTGAGGTGGCTTGTCTTATCCGAAGCGCTCGAGCCCTGCCTGCATTCTCGCCTGTTTCATACATACCAACTCTACGGGTCTGATATTCTGCTGCAGCCTTCTTTGCTAATTGTCGCTGGATATCTGCTTTTATAGTATTTAAACTCTCTAGGCTCTGAGACCCCTGGATCCCGTAACATACGTCTCTCCTATGTTGCTCCTCTGCCTTCGCCAGTTTAGCCAAGAGACACTCCCTATCTTCCTTCATTTTTTTCCAAAGCCGTGCAGAAAAGCTAATTGTCTCCCCTCTTAAACCAGCCTTAAAGCTATCCCAGACCATGCCGCGGGAAGCGCTATATCTATTAGCATCAAAGAAAGATTGGGACCACCCCTTTATATGTGCTATATAGTTGCTGTCCACTAGAAGTTTCCTATCAAAGGACCATGGTCTCATTTTTTCCCTTGGTTTGCTAACAGACATATTCAAGACAAGGGGATTGTGGTCCGATATTAGCTTTGGGAGCATTGAAATGTCAACATTGCTAAGTTGTGTGGCTGAAACAAAAAAATAATCCAATTTTGTATATTTATTAAATGGATGTGAAAAGTATGTAAACCCAAGTTCATCTTTCTTTTGGTTGCCCCAGACATCCTTCAGGCCATAAGAATGGATTATAGAGGACACCGCCCTAAATACTCGGGGCTTACGGCCACTATATGGGGTGTTACCTGTAAAATCGGCTGAAATATTAAGATCACCGCAAAATACCATAGGTGATGGCCAGTTAGTGAGCTCCCGTTCGATGTAATCCATCACCCCTGGTTCGTCCAAATTAGAACCATACACTGAGCATAGAGTGATGCCTAATTTCAATTCACAAATTGCCCATCTTCCCAACGGATCCGCTTTTGATTTTTTAGCCCCCCCCAATCCTACCCGGCCTAAAATGGCTACCCCCCTGATAGTTGAGGTCTGTGAGGAACAAGACAAGATTTCAAACCCCCTTATATTCAACCAATGTTTCTTTTTCCATGGTAGGTGAGTCTCTTGTATACACACAATGTCGGCCCTGATTAGTTTAACATACTCCTCAAACTTTTCCCTCTTTTTCCACTCGTTCAGTCCTCCTATATTGAGGCTGATTATCTTAATCCTTGACATACCCCTGGAGAGAAACAAGCCAACATACTAACCAGTCACATTTTATCCTGAATCTAGCAACGACAAGTATAACCACTTTCAACATCTCAGATATATCAATAAACATATTTATTGCATGAACTTTCTTTTTGCTTCTTCTTTTTCCCCCTTCCCCCCCCTCCCTCGAGAGTCCCCCCCCTCCCCACCCCCCTGACCCCAACTCACTCCCAGGTGAGGCGCGCAGACTGAGTCTGTGCGTGTGATGGGTGCGGCCCGGCAACGGACACAGTGCGATCAATAAATCCAACTTCAACCTCGACCTTATGTATACCCACAAATCTCCCTAACGTGACACGCTTTCCTCTGTGAGATTCAAACTTAAACTTAAACTTAAACTAAGCTAAACCTTAGACTTCAGCCAGACTTCAACCAGTGACAAAAAAATTAGGACCTTAGCCTTTGTTGGCTTATATGAGTAATGTGACATATTATAGAGAGTCTAGAAACTCCTGAGCCTTAATTTCCGAGGAAAAATATATGATCTTGCCTAGGTGAATTATCTTTAACTGAGCAGGATTGATGAGATAAACCTGGACTCTTTTGTCCTGGAAAGGTTTGATTAATTGTCTTAATCTCCATCGACGTTCCACGGTGGAATGGCAGAAATCCGGCCTGACAAAGAAGGACCCTCCTTCAAAGGTTCTTTTGGAGTCTGGCCGGGCTTTCTCTGATATGGACTGACGAAGAAGAAAATTGCCTATGTAGATTAAGATTGCTCTAGGCTTATCACCTTCTCTGGCGTTTTTTCTCAATCTGAAGGGTGTCCTATGTGCTCTCTGTATTTCAGTGGTCCAGTTCCAGCCGGCGATGTCTGGAAAGGCTTTCTCAAATGTTTTGACGATGAACATTTTGACATCCTGACCCTCAGCCCCTTCCGGAATACCCAGGACCCTGAGATTGTTCCTTCTTTGCCTATTCTCAAGGTCCTCCAGCTTCCACTGGACGTCAATTGCTTGAGCTCCCAGCGTTTCCACTTTATTTGTGGCTGCAGCCGCCTCAGCTTCGGTGGCGACTACCCTCTCCTCTAGATTTGAGACCCTGTCTCCAACACTTACCCAGGCTTTTGAGAGCTTTCTAACCACTGCTTTCATCTTTCTAATCGCAGCTTGGGATTTAAGGCTGTCTGACCGAGTTTCTTCTCTGTGTGCAGTTATTCCTTGGTGAATTGATTCCATCATCGCCATCATTGACAACTGCGTGGTCTCGTTGTGCCTTACGTTGCCCATGGCCGAGTTGGCATTCCCTTGAAGGGATGTTGTAGGAGAGTGATCCCAGGTTAGTGCTGTGTGGTCCCTTTGAGGGGGCACATTTTTGATAATAGATGATGGTAGCCCTGCCTCACTATCGCTCTCTGTTTCCGGATTACTACCATCAATGTCTGAGCTATGTGGCTCGTCGTCCTCCTCTGACCAGTTGGCCTCCTCTGTGACAGAGAAGAAGCACTCGCTGGGGGTCTTTTCCTTTTCCCTCTCACCATGAGTGTCCCCGGGATAGATTGTATTAGCTTTAGAATTGACGAGTAAGCCCCTATGAACCTCTGGGGCCGTGGTAGAGATGGTACTCTCTTTGAGTATTTCAGCTGTTCTTGAGCCTCCTTGATCGCACTCACTGTTAGTAGGTGGGACTACTGTCACTTCTATTGGAGGGTACATCGCATCTTGTGAGGGTAGTGGGGTGTTGACCTCGCTGTTATTGGCAACACAGATATCATCAGCCCCCAATACAGCAGCTAGAGACTCTGAATGTGTCAACAGAAGCATGCCCCCGCCTGCGACGTCATCCCTGGCTTCCTCCTCCTGACATGGCTGAGGGATCTGTGTCTGCGGGTGAAACTGCTGTGGCTGCTGCAGATTTGGGACTGATTGCGCTACTGGTTGTGGCGCTGGATCTATGCCAGGAGTCTCTACTGGAGTAATGGCCGATATTGGTGGGGCGGGCAACTCGAACAATACTGGTAACACAGGTAGTACAGATGACCCCGGTAACCCAGAAGCCGCGGCTGCTGAGGCTGGTTCGATATCCTTCAATTTTTTTTTCCTTTCATTGCGATTCAGCATTTCCACCACACTAACAGTCGCGGTGGCTGTAGCTTGTCGGGTTCTGACTGAGGGAGGGCGCATCTCCTTAGGGGTGTTCTGCCCTGTGGGCGGTTGAAGCTTTGCCTGCCCTGATCCAGCTTCTGGTGCTGCTCCCTCCAACCCAATGTTTGCCACAGAGTCCATGCTTAAGGTGTTATCTGTGTTGCCAGACACAGAGACACCATCAGCCATAACTTTCTTTTTTGACTTGCCCCCAGTGTTGTTTTTTGGAGCCATAGATAAGGCAAATACTATGAGCAGAGAGATCCTCTGCCTCACCTTAACTGGACCTCTGCAGCACCGAGCCTCTCCGCCTCCTTGTGCCGGGCTGTCGGGTCTATCGGGTCTGTCGGGTCTGCTGGAACTGCTGCCGTTTCCGCCCCGCTTCCCAGGTCTCGCCAGCTTTGTGTGGCCCCGCCTCCAGGCTCCGCGAACTCCGCGAGCTCTGCCGGAGCTGCTATGATCCAGCCCGACTCTGAACGAAGCTGTAACCAGGAGCCTCCGCAGACCCGTGCGGGGCAGCCTGCTGCAAAGAGCTCTGAGAAGCATCAAAGTTCCATCAGTTTCAGGAGGTAACCACCGGTCACTTTGACCACCGCAATGCCTCTGCGCCGCTTTTGCTCTTTTGCTCTCCCGCTGCTTTGTAGCTGTTTTCAGCTGGGTATCGGTATCGATGCGATGGCTGTATGTCTCCGCCGCGCTCTGCTGTTATAGTGCAACGTGTGTCTGGGAGGTCATGTAGCCACAAGATTTTTCGTAGCCCTTCTTTCTTTTAGTATTCCAGCGATACTAGCATGAAAAGAGAAAGCCTGGGTGTCGAGTTACTTCAAAACACACCACTTCATAGCTGCGCTGTGTCCGGTGCTGCCGCTCAGCCGCTTGTCACGGCCGCCATCTTGCCTCCCCTCGCTGTTGGGTCCATAGCCTCTGGTAGTTGGAAATTCCTTTGTACATTTTCTGTCCCAATTAGCTTTATATCAAATATGTCCTTATATTCTGTATTATTCACTTGAAAACATTTGATTTCTATAGCTTTTGAACAAGTAATGGAGCATCCATTTGGGAGTGCAAAGGTGAACAGAAACATACTGTCTGTTGCAGCAAGATGGAGACTGATCAAAGACCATGAGATTGATTAATAAACTCATGAAATACGTAATTTTGGCAATAGCTTACATAAACATTGATAATGCACATTTACTTATAGTATACAATCAGCACATCACTTCAAATCTAAATCTCCAATTTCTCTTCACAAATATTTTTTTTCTCCATATTATACACTCACAAATGCAATCTTTGAGTACTCAGAATCACTAACATGATGTGTAGATCACAGATGTGACATCATGTTGTTTGTAACCTGATAAAAAGTGTAATTTTATTCGACAAACATTGGGTAGCTCAGGAAGAGGCAACAAACAACTGAAAAATATCACCACGGCACATGTTAACGTTTATGAGTGAAGTAGATTGCTGCAATGTGTTTTGTCTGAATAAGTAAAGCTTAGTCTGTTTACTGCCAGGGAATCAATCCATATACTATAGTGTAGCCCATGTTTAACGTTTCAGAGACCAGCAATGATTTTTCGTAAATTGTTAGCACACTGTTTAAGATGAAGGTAGTGCTGGTGTGGCAGCTGGTTTGCTAAATAAAAGATTAGAGAACCATGGGACCAGATGTACGAAAGTTCTGATTTGCGATTTCCTAATTGTGATTTTTTGCAAACTGCAGTTAGGGAATCGCAAAACAGAATATACGATCAAGTTGTGGCCATATTTTGCTACTCGCATTTTAGTCGCTTCTTTATTTTGGTTATCACATTTTGCGATTACCAAAATTGCGATCTCTGTCGCAAGTTGCAACTGCAGATACAGAGAAGCACTTCTATTCCTTTTACAATGACCTCAAAATGAGGAAATGATTCTCATTTGAATCCTGGGATGTAGAGAGGAGATGTTGCACTGATTCCATTGCAATATGCGAATTTGAGCAGCAAGCCACAGCTTACTACACTAGCAATGGAAAATGTCAAGAGCCTGGGAAGGAGGCAAGGGGCAGAAAAAGAAAACTCAAGTTCTCTCAGAAATAACTTGAAATTTTAGCAGAAGAGTACTACAACAATCATGACCTCCTCTTTTTTGGAGATCTTCCATGACTGTCCTGGAAGCATAGAAATCAAAATATGGCAGAAAAAATAAATGCTGCTGGAGTAACAGCTCTCTACTGATTAAATTAGAAAGAGGTAGTAGGACCTCAGGTCGAGCACAAAGGAGAAGATTAGGACTCGGCTGAGTGAGTTCCGAGCAGCTAGAGGTGGCCCCTCTACTGTCCCTCCGACCTACTACACTGGAGACGACGGTGGACACTATTTTGCAATCACAGGCTGTTGTGGGTTTAGCTAGGATTGATACATCTGCTTCTGCAACATCTCAAAGTAAGAGCAATATTTTTGATTTACACTTCTGCGACCATAAAAGTGTCATCTACATGCATTACCTATTTATCATAATACAGAGTTTTTAGAAAGGAGTCTTTACACATCTATTACAGTGCATTATAGAACATGTAGTCAATAATTCACTCACTAGTTTCAGTCTTAGAAATGTATTTAACAAATGATTGCAAATAGTAACATGTGTTTTTCAATTCTACAGAAATTAGTTTTACGTCCATTATTTAAGCAGACCAACCTGAAAAAGACAAGGATGGCACAAATCTAAAGGGACAGGATGACTCGCACATGATGATGGAAGATCCCATTGAAATAGACAGTCAGCCAACCACACCTCATGGCCACTGCAGCAGTATGCTGTTCTTCTCACAGCCACCATCATAGGATGAGGATGTTTTCCAACAGCCTCATTGTCCAATCCTTCAGCCAGTTGTGAGGCCACGACATCAGCGTGCTCGCACTCAGTGCTGGGAGGTGTCTCATGCCAACCAAGCATCGTTGGCGGAAAATACAGCTGCAAATGTCAAGTTGTTGAGAGTATCAGGCTGCAAGTTCAGACATCTGCAACATAAGCAGATAATCACAGATAACAAAAATCACAAACAATACAGCAGTGCATTTTATTTGGCCTCAATAATATGGCCAATCAATTGGTAGAAAACAAAGTAAAGATGGACACAAAAATGGACAACCTAGCCAATGTTCTTGAAAAATTATCTCTACAACTGGCAGAGCATAACACCAATCCAAGGTGCAGAGAGAGAAGCACTGCAGCACAAATGGATAGTTTAACCCATTCCATTAGGAGATTGGCAAATGCCACTTCAACCTTATTGAGGAGAACACTCAGGGCCAGATGTAGGTAGCCCAATACCGGTCGGTAACGGCCAAAAATCGGTAATTTCGGCCGTTACCGACCGGTATGTAGAAAATGACATGTAGGAGTCAAATTTTACCGATTCGGAGAATATGAGTCGGTATTTTCCCGAATTGGAATATACCCTATCCTCAGTTACCGAATTCTTATTTACCGAATCGGTAAATAAGAAATGGTAAAAAATGCCAATGGAAATGTAGGAAACCAAAAAAATATCGAATTCAATGAAATTCGGTATTTACCATGGATTGAAAGCAGGTGGTAACCAGGTGCAGGCTATAAAATAAGGCCCCAAAATGCAACAGTGTAACCAGAATGGCGGCTTTCTACGTCATAGCAAGGCGGCTACGGCTACAGGCAGCAGGAGAGAGGGAATGGATAAGGGAGGAGCAAGTGTACAGGCAGAGGATAACAGTTTTCCAACTCACTGAGCCAGAGATATTGCAAAGGTACAGGCTACACCCCCAAACCATCCTGGACCTGATCAGGGACCTGCACCCACTCCTGGACCACCCAACACCAAGGGCGCACGCAATCCCACCCCATGTGCAGGTGCTGTGTAGCCTACACCTGCTTGCCTCTGGGAGTTACCAAAGTGTGATTGCTGCAGTAGGTGGTGTGTCCCAGAGCTGCCTGCCCTGTTTCTTTAGGAAGTTCCTTGAGGCCATGATGCAGAGTATGCATCATTATATGTGTTTCCCTGACACACCTGCGGAACTTGCAAAGACCAGGACAGATTTATATCAACTGGCACACTTCCCACACGTGATAGGCTGCATAGATGGCACCCACATCCCACTCTGCCCACCTGCAGCCACAGAACACATATGCAGGAACCGGAAGTCAACGCACTCCATCAATGTGCAGGTGATATGCAACGCTGGCAACATCATTACAGACATTGTGGCTAAATTCCCTGGGAGTACCCATGACTCGTACATATTCCAGAACACTGGGATATACACACGCCTAGTCGCTGGAGATTTTGGGGATGAATACCTGCTAGGTAAATGACTTTGACACACCCTGACAGTCATAGCAGATGAATGTATCATGAGTATGTAACTAATGGCATTCTCTTTTCCACCTAGGCGATAGCACATATGCCCTGTGGTCCTTTGTGCTCACCCCCTACCTCAATCCATCTACCAGGAGTGAGAGGCGTTACAATGCGGCTCACAGATCTACCCGCAACGTTGTGGAACGCACATTTGGACTCCTCAAGAGCAGGTTCCGCTGCCTCCACAAGAGCACAGGTGCACGCCAGTATACTCCAATCCTGTGCTGCAAAATCATAGCGACCTGTGCCATGTTGCACAATCTTGCCACCAAGGAAGGCACAGAGGTGGAGATTACACATCATGAGGACATTGATGATGAGACAGAACAGACAGAGCCCTATGCAACAGGAGCAGCACCAGCAACAGATGGGAGACTGAGACGAGCAGAGATCACACGCCAATATTTCTAAGTAAGTAATGAGACACAGACAGGCTTAGTATATGAAGTACGTAGTTTAATTGTCACTATGGCATTCAAATTATACCACACCATGGTATTACAATGTCTATTATCATGACTGGGTGGTCACAGTTAACCTTACCGTGACCTGTCCTGTGGGTTGAGGGCCTTTTAAATGTTTGCATCCACGCAGTACAGTGCGGGATGCATGAGGCTGGTTCTCAAGGCTTTCGGTGGTGCCTGGCTCAGCAGATTGGTGCCTGCTACTCCTACGCATTTCAGGGATAGGAGTGCTCGAGCCACTCCTGCTGGTGGATTCATCCGTTTCCCCCACACCTGTGTCTCCAGCAGTGGCTGCCTGTTGCGTGAGCATCAGCTCCATGGCAGAGGTGACTCTACCCATCCCCATTGACAAATCGGTGCAACAGTGCACAATTGCATCCTGCATAGCAACAGAACGACGGCACAGCAGGGAGGTTGCAGTGGCAAAGCATTTCAATGCTTTTGTCTGTTGACGCTTACACAGACGATCTCTGCGCCTCTCTGAGTGGTCCCTATCTAATTTGTCGCATAGAGCACTCATGCACTGGGTCATGTCTGTCATCCCCTTTGCCATCGCCTGCATGCTCACTGTCATGTTGCCTATGCCCTGGTCGATGTTTGCCATCTTGCAATTCATACTGCGCACCTGCCTGTGAACTGCCAGCATTGCCTTTGCCTGCAGGCGCTGTACCTTCACCATGTTGGCCTCAAGACCGTAGAAGACCCCCTCACCATCCTGGCCTTCACCTCTCTCACGTGCCCTTCGGCCTCGGTCACTGGAACGCATAGCTCTTGAAGTAGTCTGCTGCCCAGCGTTGTCTGACACAGGTGGATTGGTTGGCATGTCACCCTCCTCATCTTCCTCCTCTGATGTTTCAAGAATCCAGAGAGGGGGCACATCAAGCCTCCTTGCCCTTCCCTGCACAGGTGACTGTGATGTTGGTGTGGGGGAAAGTGCTGCTGGTTCTGACTCTTGAGTCACAAACAACAGAGGTGACTGGGGCTGTGGTGTGGTGGATCGCTCAGGTGTAGTGGCTGCCTGCGCTCTGGTTTTCCCTTGCTGAACAGCACTGTGACCTGCTCTTTCTCTTGTCTTCTCCCTCCTCTCTGTTGTCGGTGCCCTCTCCTCCCTCTCCTGTGCTGTCTTGCGCGATGACTCTCCTGTAGACAGATATGGACATTGGGTCAGTGGGGTAGTTCACCTGTGTGTCATGATTAAATCACATTTCTATCACACATTTGCCTGGTCTTCATCAGCTTCTGGAAGTAGTGTGTGGCATGCCTTGCTGAATTCTATGGTGACTGCATTGATGTATCTACCTATGACTACATCTCCCATGATGCATTGCTGGACATAAGTAAAACCTGTTCTGGAGTGTGATGCAGGCACACACAGTGGGGAAGGGGGACAGGGAAATGGGATGGGATCAATGTCCATGTTTCTTACCTTGTTTCCTTGCAGCTCTGGCAGAGCAGTCAGCGTCCCCAATGCCATGGATACTCTCCAGCTCCAGGGTGGATTCAACCAGCTCCTCAAGGTCTGTCAGTTGTGGTGCTCTGTTTTTTCCTCCACCTGTGGCTGCAGCTTCTTTTCTGTGTGCAGCTATTTTTTTTTTTGTGATGATACGCAGATCGTACCATCTTTTTTTGAGGTCATCTATGTCCCTGTGGGTGACCCCAATGGCAATGACCTTGGCTTGGATGTCAAGCCAGGTAGTACGTTTCACAGACTCTGCAACATGCAGAGACTGTTTTCCAAAAATCTGGGTTTGGTGTTTAACCACCTCCTCAACTAGCACCTGCAGTTCTGCTGGGCTGAATTTGATCTTCCTCCTGCGCTCTGCTGCATCCTTCTGGCCATTCTGGGTCTCCATTCTGCTGCCCAGGTATGCTCAGGTAAGCCAGCTACTCTGTCTTTCCTCCTGCTCTCCAAACTGTTCAGTTGCTCTGTGCCTGCATGGGTGTGGCCACTCCCAGGTACTGGGGAGGGGTGCTTGAATCTGATTGGTTGGTTCCTCTGTACCTTTGTTGTGGGGTGTGGTGGGTGTTCCTGATTGGTTTACAGGCTCAAATGTCTTTTTTTTCAAAATCCCGATTCGGTATTTACCGATTCGGTAAATCCCATTCATTCCTATGGGCCAGAAGGACCATAGGAATGAATGGGTTATACCGATTCGGTATTTACCGAATCGGTAAATACCGATTCGGTAAATCCCATTCATTCCTATGGGCCAGAAGGACCATAGGAATGAATGGGTTATACCGAATCGGTATTTACCGATTCGGTAAATACCAAATCGGTAAATACCGATTTTGAATTCCGAGTGATACCGAATCGGTAAATTTTATCGATTTTTTACCTACATCCCGTTTTCCGATTCTGAAATACCGATTCGGTATGAGTCGGTATTTAAGAGTCGGAAAAAAGGATTTACCTACATCTGGCCTTCAATCTCCTTGTGCAAATAGATCACTTTAGTAGGGGCGTCTCAATGAGCTTAAGGCAGATTACCTATGAGGTTGAGGCACTACAAACTGCCCAAATAACAATTGAGATAGCTTCTGAACCTCAAGAGAGTGAATAAATCTCTAGCATCAGCAGCACCTCTCCTACAGATGCATGCTAACTGCGATGCAGCAGCATCCGTACTCAGGCTGCACAACATGTACCCACAACCCCTTCTGGACGCATCTGCAAAAAGCATCAAAGGTCACAGTACAGGAAATACCAATAGTGCTTAATTTTTGTGTTTTCGGGGACTTAACTGACATTTGTTGTGACATTAGTTATCATTTAAATGTTAAAATAAACAATTTCACAGAACAATTTAAAAAACCTCACAATAAAGATTGCTTTACTTTGAAGCCTCAAACAAGCGCAAATTGTATATTGTACTTTCACATGCGACTGCTCTTGAACAGTAAGTGTTGGCAATGTGGTCATGTCACTGTCTCCCCTGCACTTCTCTATTCTCCTCTGTTGACTGCTGAACAGGTGGCTCAAGATGTTCATGCTCGCACTCCAAGTCTTACACTGTGATATGTAGGCCACTCCTGGTTGCAATGTTATGTAGAATAGCACACATTGTACTATTTTGCATATAGTTTCCGGAGCATATTGTAAGGCACCGCCACTTTTATGAGGACACCGGAAACGGCTTTTCAACAAGCCAAAAGTTCTCTCAATCACACCCCTCGTGGGACAAAGTGCTGTGTTGTACTGCCTTCCATTTTGGGCAGCAGGTGATAGGTGTGGTGTCAAAAGCCATGGATGTAAGGCATACACACTGCCACCTAAAGCAAGAAAATAACTTTCAGTTTTCTTTCATTTTGCATTTGATAAGCTCAAAAATATGTATGAATTTATTTAGTCAGAAAAAGAGAGAGTTGCCCGGGGCAGACCAAAAGGAACCGGGTCATATCGCACTAGTGAAAATCAAAATTCCCTTCTGTGTCGTAGTATATTTCTAATACAGATATCTCAATTAGTTTACACTGAACCAACAAATCTAGAATTAATTATTAATCATCGTCACACAACGTAATTCAATTAACCAATTATTTACTTTATTATTCACATTATCATCCACAAGCATTTGCAATGCAATAGGTCTCGCATTTGCGAGAGTTTGAGCTACTGGCATTGTAAATGATAATGCCATTTATTTATATGTTGGTTTCAAAACAGATAAAAAGGCATTGTCATTAACAATGCCAATAGCTTAAACTTTCGCAAATGCGAGACCTATTGCATTGCAAATGCTTGTTTAAATTTGAAGTGACTTTATCATGATATTTGGTGCATGGCTTACTTAGCACATATTTTCTTGGCTGATCTGGTTGTCATTGTCAGGCCAGGACCCGACTGGGAAATCATCAGAGATTGGTTCACCCCCATACACCCCTCCACCCCACGTGGAGAGATTAAAGCAACTTTCCCCCACTCCTGTGTTTGCATGGGCAAGTACCACCAGGTTCTACCTGTTGAAAAGTGTTTGTGTAAAAAGGGCGCTACAGGGTAATAATAAGAAGCAAACAGGCACCACACTGTTTGCCTAGATTATTCACACTTATAAATCGGATGCAAACCGGCAGTACATACGTGGCACAAATGCTATTCACGCCGGGTTTTACTTGCACTGGCTAATTATAGCTGGATTTACCTGCCCCCTCGGATGGCAGGCATACCTCCGTCCGTTCTATAAATAGGTCTGCTGTAAGCGTTGATCAGCCCTCCGAGAAGCCCGACCCGCAGCTGAGGAGGGGTGAGAACAGTTTGTGTGTGCGGTGCCAGCACTTGTTTACATGCTTTAATGGGAGGTGGGGCTGCAGCACAGAGGGTGTCCCGATTAATGAGGTTATTAAACACATTATTACACTTGAGCGACGCATATAAAGACCAATGTCAACGCCTGCCTAGTTGCCTCAAATGCAGCAGTGTGGTGTTTGCTGAACTGAGTTAGTTGAACAGCCATTGCGTGCCTCAGACTACTCAACTGACGAAAACAAGAGACAGGAGACAGGAGACAAACTACAGGATTGACTTGTAAACCCGGATCATCCGGTGACTAACGTCTGCAAAAACAAAAACAAATATCAGCAGTGGAATTGGAATGCGTCACACGTGTGGAGGGCGCCCGTTGTCCGTTCTTTCGCGGATGCTTCAGAGAGTTCGGTGCGTTTTGGCGCGGAGCAAGCTGCAAGGAGGCTTCGCGTTAAACAGGTTCTCGTCAGATGCCCAGAAGGTCAATAGAGTTTCTACATTTATCTAGGCTGTAATTATATTATTCCTAACGCTTACCGTTGCATAGAAATACGTGAGAGTGTGTGCCGTTTCCACGTCTGAAAAACATACGGCACCGAGCCAGAATGGCCACATGTTGACATTCTGAAGCAGTAATGCAGCGGATCCTGTCTCAGGCGGGACACAGGCACGGAATGAAAACATAAAGCCAGAAACGCCAGAGAGGAGATAGGCCTACTTACTGCACGAATATTCGAGTCAGTTTAGAATAAAAGACATAAAAAACATGGGAGCTAAGATTACATTTTAATATGTTAGTGAGACAGTGTCAGGCGTGAACAATAGTTTCCCTCTAGTAAGATAACAAGCAGGAGGCAGATAAAACAAATCCCCGCCGGGCCGCCGCGCTGCCTGCGACGACCCGGAAGCGGTTGGGAAGCCGGCCAATCACAGCGCGGCCCCAACCGGAAGTCCCGCCCCATCGCGGCGAGAGACAGAGAGAGCTGCCCGAGGAGCCACGAAGTCTCCGGATGCAGTCCCGGTCCCGAGATGGGGGACCGGGTGAAGAGCGGCCGGGCGCATGGGGAAGGCGGGGCTCTCATGTGGTGAGAGAGCCCCGCAAAGCGCTACCGCCGCCTGAGATGCTGATCCGCCGCCGAGCACCGCCAGAACAGGTAAGTGTGTTGAGTGAGAGGAGGGGTGAGTGGGGGTGGGGTGTACGCGTGTGTGTGTGTCTGTTTGAGTGTGTTTCTGCGTGTGTCTGTCTGTCTGTGTGCGCGTGTGTATGTTTAAGGGGGGGTGCGTGTGTGTATATGCAGTGTGTGTATGCCTTTCTTTGTGCGCATGCGTGAGTGACGACGTGCGCGCTCACGAGGTCGAATCTCGGCCGGCAAATGCGCGTGGCACTTTGCTGTCCTCATTCCCAGAAAAGTAACAACATAAGTTGTCTCGCTAGACGCAAAAGCTTCTTTTGCTTACGTCTAGCGAGACCTAAAAAATCAGCCTTTAATCACAATTAGATTAAAATTCGTTATAAAAACACTTAATAAAAATCTATATACACACAGATCTGTAATCACAGTTGTTCCAAACCTTTGCTAATATCAAAGCAAATATTTAATTGATATTTTTTGTTTACCATTCAAACAAGTCTATTTCAGCAAATTCTTGCATATATACATTCTACAACATATGTTGTTACTCGTACGCTACTGTTTAGAAGAAAACTATTAGCTCAACACTCAACCAACACTCGACTTTATATGCACTTCTTTGTAGGATGTACAATACTACAATGTGTGTATTACATACAACTGTCTTAAAAACATTAATGTATTATTGTACACATTTCGGTGTGTCTTGAAATTCTTAAACACCTTCCTTAGGACTCAGATTAAAAACATGACTTTTTTCATGAACTTAGATCAAGTATCCTTAATAATCTTTGCAAGGGAATCACTATAAGGCTGATGGATTCGTATATATTGCTCCATCTTCTCTCCTCAATTGTTTATGATTATTGAGGATCATCCACAAGGTCAGCACACTAATGACTGCACGTACTTTGATGGGTCAGCAATTCTTATGGAATTCCTTATTCCACTAATAAAATTCCTTTAAGGACAACCCTCTAGAACGATAACAGAACCCCCGAAAAGGCGGAACGCTGCTCCAAGCTTTAAGAAATACAAATCCGACCCAATTGATGAAAGGCAGTAGTATCCTTTGAACGAGAACATTTGAAAACACTGTTACGACTCCCTAAATAAAAAGTTTTGAAATTCACACGGGGGTTGCCCCACCAGCACCTTGAGACCCTAACAGGTGAGTAGTGCGCTTTATAAACACTGATTGATTGATTTGCATATCGAACAAGTGATTACTCATAGAGTTATCATTTCTCCATGTTACAATGTGTTTACTTAAATTCATTTCTCCTTTATTCTAATTAAGTGGTCCAGTCCTCACTAAATCGCTCTTGTATTTTATATCTAACCTATAATCACTCTAAGGATTATGTTGCATTTCCTAATGGACTCAAATATGGAAAGGCTCAACTGAAACAAACGGCTGATACAATATTGACCAGGAGTGACCAGTGAAATGTGAGTCGTTTTTTAGACTGTCCTCACAAACCATACCATTCAGGACTCGTAGATTTGAATTGTGTCATGTTCTAAACAAGATGGAACCCTCAGTATATCTTCTGAAAACCGGATATGCCTGTCTAAAAATTTGCAGAATACCATCATTTCCTTGTCAAGGTAGTCTATATTGGTGGTATGAGTTAGTATAGAATTAAAATCTCCTGCGACAATTTAACAATAGTTAATGTATTTCAGAATCATTTTATTTAAAAACATCTTCAGGCAGGGGTGAATGTAAATACATATTATAATGTATGCTGTTCCTCTAAACAGAGCCAATTTATTTTGTAGTTCAATTGTTAATATATGAATAATCTCTTACGTTTGAACAGCGTGGTGATTTCTTAAGCAGATAATATTATACTTGGTCAAATAGTTTATTACTTTTGTTCTTCAATTAAGTGTCTCACCCAGCCACATTCCTAAACAATATTCTTAACCGCGTTTCACCTACTTTTTTAATCACTTGCAGTAGTCACTCACTGAATTGGGTATATTGGATCCAACGAGCCTGGTTTACTTTGGGATTCAGTCCAATTTCAGCAACAGACTATTTAATACACTCAATAAGACTGTGAGAAAACTATGCCTTCATTTGTACAAAGGATCTAACCATATTCTCTTTCCTTCCTGAGGTCTTAGATTTGTATCAATGTCATTGTTAAAGGTCTAAGGACCTCGTGATATGAGGGGGATGGCAATATTGTCAATGGTCAGTGGAGTTTAGAGTCATTTAATATCAGGATACAAGTTAATGCCCTCTGCTTCTACCTGTAACCCCACTATACTCTTTCTGATACATTTGGGCTGCCCTCTCTGCACGGAACCATGTGACTTTATTTATTTATTTGTAGTTTTATATAACACAGAACATACCTAGCGGTCTAATCTCCAATTGGATTCATGTCACACTGAAGATTAATCAAGCCCAAAAATATCCTAAAACTATTTGAATCCATGAATCAGGGTGCTAACCCCTCTTCTCTGCCTACTACAAACAACCCAGGAGAAAGCTGTGAGAATATTATCAACATTTCTGAAGAAAAGTTGAAAAAAGTAGAGGTTACCTCTATCACTTGAAGGAACTCTTACCATACACCAATCAGAAACCGTATATGACACGTTCATCCTTGAGAAGATTTGCTCCACGTGAAAAGTGTATACCCTATGATCAGACCTTCATCACACAGAACCTATTAACTCTACTTAACTCAAATATATTTGTCCAACTGTGACTCATTCTTGTAATAATTTCACCAGTGCCTCTCTGTAACCAGTAATCATATTTCGGATCATGATACAGCACTAAGGGGCATATTCACAAGAAAGTGTGATAACCATTGCAAAAGTAACTTAACGCAACTCCCAACATCGGAGTCTATAACAGGAAATTTACGGTGTGTTAGCCAAGTATTCACAACACGGTGGTACCATGCGATAGTCACCAGGCAACGTGTCAAATGGCCGCGTTAAAATCAACGCAACGCCACAAAAATGCGTAACACGAACGCAAAATAGCTGCAATGAGGTCAACCTCGATACAGAAATCAGCGAAAACCAGCTACAGGCCTCCAATTCACAAGCATCAGGCGGGAACAATCCCCATAAAAGCTGAAAAAAAGACAAACAAATGCCAAACAACAGCGAAGAACCATGGATGTTGCCGGAGCAAGTACGGAGGAGAACCAGAACCCCACAAGCCCCCCCGGAGGACCTGCCCGGGACCTCGGGGTCAGGGAAGCCCATGGAGAAGAAGAGTAGGAAGAAGCACTTCAGTCCGCAGGAAAACAGGATCCTAATAACGAAGGTAGTTGAACACCATAAACAACTGTTCCTCACCTCCACTGTGTCATTGGCAACACAAAATGGACTATGGCAGGCCATCGTGGACAAGGTGAATGCAGTGGGAGTGCTGAAGAGGACAATGGAAGAGGTCTAGAGGCGCTGGAATGACGTCAAGCGAAAAACCAAGCTGACACTCGCAAACAACTGGAAGCCAGCAATGCAGACTGGAGGTGGGAGTCTGGCGCCACAGGAGAAGCTGGACGAGATGGAGGAAATGGTGTTCACAGTCATCAGTGGAGAGACGGTGGCTGGAGTTGGGGGACCGGACACTGCTCAACAGGACTGGACACAACCGCACCAGGGTGAGGGTGAGGGTGAGAAAATGACCAGGGACTGGGGGGACGGGAGAGATGGGCACAATGGCACACATGCACAATTGAGCTGAGCACATCTGCGGACAAACCATGCCCCAGACTCCAACTCCCACCAAGAGAACAATGTACCCAAGTATGCAAAATCTCAGCACTGTATAAGCACATAAGTCAGAGGCACACTGCATGTAAGGGAGAAGGGGCAGCCAAATCAGAGCTGCAGGGGTGACTCCCCCAAAATGCGGCACCCACACATCACATGCAGAGCACATCAACACTGACAACAATGTGGCACAATACGCGACGCGTCTTCACCAGAACACAAGACACACTGGTGCCGACACCATGTGACGCTTCACCGGCACAGGTTCGGTTGGAATTCGGCCTGCAGACTCAAATATTGCACAAATAATACGAGATAGTAAAATTTTGGTATAGCATCTGGTTGAACTGCGAGATAGAAATCAACCTTGCAATCTGGGAAGCCATGCAAAGGAATCCTAGTTCCCAGTATGCGAAGTATCTAAACTCCTCTTTGGAAATCACTGAATTGGCACCACTATGGCAAAAGAAGCTATCTGCGCCCCTATTTAAGCAGGCCGTAAAAAAGGCAGCCAACATGCACTCGCTGATTGACGACAAATCAACTCTGAGACAACGCTCACACGCCTGGATGATACTGCAATCTTATAAAAAACCCGGCACCTGCAACCTATGTAGGTCTCACCTTTCCACCACACCTTAAACAAAAATATTTAAACCTACGTATGGGTAAACTACCAACAAACGCCGATCAACCCGGCTGGAAGCAACCGGGCCCCAAGGAGTGTGATCTATGTGGCGCTGCTTTACAAGACTTTATTCACTTGATCTGTATTTGCCCTGCACTGGATAGTGAACGCCGGAGCTTACTAAAGGCAAAATTTTAAGAAAAAGGAATCCGTACATGTCGCTCTGCGATTCTACAAGCGATGGACTCAGTAGACCCACAATTTTTTGGGCGAATGATTAAATATGTCATTAATTTCGAAAAAAACTAACAAAAATGTTTGTAATGAGTTAATACCACCTTGAATATTTAGGATTCTTAAAACTGTATTTCCTATTAGTGAATGAATTTTTCTAAACTAATAGTATCACTGTTTTTTACAATTTTACTCATCTGTTGTTTTTAACACTTGTATAATAATGTATATTTCTAAATATTTTTAAAACAAGATTGCATTTCACATTGTAACGGTTTTTATTAACTATACAATAAAAGAAGTATCTATCTGGTGCCGACAGGGTGTAGACACTGGCCAATTACAGCAGTCCCAACCTCTCTTCTCTGATGACGAAGAGGACCGCGACACCTTTGACTCCAACGCCCTTCAACAGCTCCTGGAGAGCCTCCACAGCCCACTTCCAGGAGCAAGGCAGCCCAGCAGCTACGAGGAGGACCCACCCCCTGCCCGGAACACACAGCAGGCAGCACTCCCCACCACGGCTGCCTCCCAGGACCACCACGAAGAACACATAGCCTTCCAACGCCATGTGTTGGCATGCCACGAGCAGCTGGCTGAACAGGTGCGGGTGGGCTTCGACTGCATGGCAGACAAACTAGATGCCATACGTGGGTGTCTAAATCCCATCAGGGACCACTCACAATCCCTAACAGACACCAACAGTCTGCTCCCTGCACTCCAATAACCCATGGCTGACATTGCCAGAGTCCTGACTCAGAGACAAGAACGACTGGCTAGTCAGAGTGGCTCCAGCAATCGAGCTCGCCTGGGAGATGGGACTCAGGCGGAGGCTCATGGAGTACATGGAGCGGGCCAATGCGGAAAGAGCGGCTGACACGGCTGCACACCAGCGAGAGGTAGCTGGGTTTCGTAATGACCTCAAAACCATCTTCATGGCATTGCTGCCACAAGGCCTGGTGCAGATGCATGCTGCTGCTACCGCTACATCCATATCTCTGCCCCCCTAAAGTGTCAGTGCCACACAGTGCGGCAGACATTCCGCCTCCGGCCCCTGAGGTGTCACTGCCACACAGTGCTGGAGAAAGGCCAGCACCACCCACATGTGAGACACATGAAACAGCAGAGGACGAAAATGCGGATGAAACCGCCTTACTGGTACGGAAAAAACTGTAGCATTCATCTCCACCTCATGGCCGGTTTCAGCTTGGTTTTGCCCTCTGCATCATCACCTTCCACTTTCCCCCTCTCACCTTGTACCTCGCAATGGACTGCCATATTCTGTTTGATCGCCAATGACACAGCTATCAGACTGCGGGCTGAACTATTCCACTTCCTTTGGACTTGACACTCCCTGAATGACTCTGGCTGACCCTCCACGGGCCAACCTTTGAAAGTGGGGTTTGCATGGCCCTGTACTGCTCCAGATGCAACACTCCACTGAATGTGCATTAAACATTCTGTATCACACAGATGTATTGTTTCTATGGTCTTTCAAGTGTGGTAGTATGGATGAATGTAGGGTCAGTGAATTCCTCTTACGTCCATGTGGCTCATGTCATTGGACTTGGGTCACAGGGTGACACATTGCCAATTGTTGTCCGGGTGGCGCCGACGCGACAACAGCAACGCACGCATTTGTTACTTCCTTGTCCAGCCCCGTATGGAACAACGCCCAGAGCCCCGGGGTAATTGTTCAAACCCTTACGCAGGACTGGCGATTCCTGTTCCTGCCTTAGTTATGAGGTATATCTGAGTGTCCAGGCCTGATTAACAAACCATGGTCTGTGCGTATTTGTGTCATACTCTAGACTTAGATGTGACTGACTCATGTATTTCCAGGAGTAAAACGTGTTTTCTGCCAGAACGAAAAAGCTTTGTGAATCACAAATTATTTTTCCATAAGTATGTCTAACTTACAAGGGGCTGAATATGTATTTAGGCGCCTCAGGTTTTCAAGACAACTCACTACATGAAGTCACAAGACTCCTGAAATCTTTAGAATAGAGGTCAAATATTGGGGGTGATTCAGGTGGATTGCCTAGTGCCACAACCAGTATATTAGCAGAATTTAGTATGATTTTAAGATGTAGGTTCATGCTTGTGTTATCCATATTAAAACATGTTCCCACCACCCATAGTAAGCAATGTTCATGTACGGGCAACAAGTCTTAAGCCTTTCTGTGCCAAGGATGTACCGGTTATTTCCTCCGCCGCGGTGGCCTTGTGCGGAGGACGTAACCTTGATATCCTCTGCACACATCCAGGAAGTCCTTCTGCTGTTTACAGCAGTGGGATTTCATTTTTTTCAGCCTCTGGAGCAAGGGAAGAGCTTTCCCTGCCATTAGTAACGGGAGACCTGGTGGAATGCTGGGTGGAAGTAATTGTGTGGCTCCCTGCAGATTCTAGAACTTTTCATTACAGAAATGTGAGGAAAATATGTTTTTTATAGTCAAAGTTTGAGGTTTGCAAGGGATTCTGGGTAATAAAATGTGGTGAGAGCCATGCAAGCCAAACCACCATGGATAGCCCTAGGTTGGCTAGGTTTCACTGGGTGCTGGCCGAGCTAGGGCCGAGAATCTAAGGGATTCCGAGGGAGCAAAAATGGTAGAACACGTGTTATTATCATTTTTCCAGGTCCAGGGAGCCTTCACCTAATTTATTTTATTTATTTATTTGCGGGTTTGTATCGCGCTAGGATCACATCCCGGAGGAGTATCTCCACGCCTTTGGCCAGGTCCAGGAGCTACGACCAGGCCCCGGACCCCGTCAGGCCCCGGGGTGGCCCTCCCACCCTAGGCTCCATCTTCCGGCCTGCCGCACCGACAAGGGACCAGGATGGGGTTCCATCAGGCCCGGGAAGGCCTCTACTGCTTTGCCTATGTGATAAGGTGCCTGTGGGCCGCAGGTCGGAGCTCCTTCAGGGCTCTTCTTGCAGCCCCGGTGAGGCTCTGAGCATCCGGCTCTCAGTGTCCGCTGGACCTGGCCCATTGGTCGCACGCCATGCTTTCCACTGGCACCAACAGATGACTGAGCAGCCCTGGGAGTCCCAATGGGGGCTCCTTTGTTTCCCGAGCCCAGCCAGGGGTCTAGGAGGCTGGGTGTATTTGTGCCTGCAGTCCCCTCTGTCTCCCAGTGAGAATGGATTACAAGAAAGGAGGGTAGTCTTCCTCTTGATTACTAGGGAAAGGGTACTCTGGACCCCCTTCTGGTCTGGTGGTTCTCAGCCAGCAACCAAATGGCCCAGGATCCAGGGCCCCGGCGGGCTGTGGGTCCTATCCTGATTGCCATCCTCAGAACTGCCACGTGGCAGAGTTCCCAGGACGGGTATCCACGGACTGGGGTAGCCTTCCCTATCAGCCGGGTCCAGGTTCTCCAACTGGGGCCCTGCCCGCCCACGGGGCAGGCGCTCCCACCCTGGACTCCATCTTCCAGCCTGCCCCACTGCCAAGGGCCCGGGACAGGGGTACATTGGGCGGGGGAAGCTTCCCCTGTTTGGCCTGGTTCAAAAGCTCTGACCGGGCCCCGGTGGACACAGGGATGAGGACCCCCCTACCCTGGACTCTATCTTCCAGGCAACCGCATGGCCAAGCCCCTGGGATGGGCACCCCCGGACCCAGGGAAGCCTCCCCGGCGCGGCCGGACCCTGGCAGACACCCATAACATTGGCCATGTCCACCGGCCTGCTGCACTGCTGAGGGCCCAGGATGAAGGCCTATCGGCCCGGGAAGAATTCCCCTGCTTGACTGTGTTCAGAAGCTCTGACTGGGGCACCATTGGGATCCGGGGTGAGGGCCCCCCATCGTGGGCTCTGGCTTCTGGCCCACCACATGGCCAAACCCCTGGGGCAGGCTCCCACGGGCCCAGAGAGGCCACCACGGTACAGCCAGGCCCAGGAGCTCTGATCGAGGCCCCGCTGGGCTCCAGCAGACACCTCTGCCATTGGCTATGTCCACCGGCCTGCCGCACTGCCGAGGGCGCATGACGGAGGTCCATCCGTCCTGGGGAGCCTTCCCCTGCTTGGTTGGGTTCAGAAGCTCTGACTGGGGCCCAGTGGGCCCCAGGTTGAGTGCCCCCATCCTAGGCTCCGTCTTCTGGCCCACTGCATGGCCAAGCACCTGGGATGGGCTCCTGCAGGCCCAGGGAGGCCTCCCCATCAAGGCTGGCCCTGGGGCGGACAATCCTGCCCTGGGTTCTGTCTTCCGGCCTGCCGCACTGCCAAGGGCCCGGGACAGGGGTCCAATCGGCCCAGAGAGGCTTCCCCTGCTTGGTTGGTTTCAAGAGCTCTGAGCAGGGCCTCAGCAGACCCTGGTGGGCCCCGGTGTGAGGGCCATCGACCCTGGGCTTCGTCTATTGTTCCACTGCATGGCCAAGCACCTGGGACAGGCTGCCGTGGGCCCAGGGAGCTCTGACCTGGCACTGGAGCCCCTGCCAGACCCTGGTGACTGTCCAGGCCCTCCCACCCTGGGCTCTGTCCTCCAGCCTGCCACCCTGCCCAGGACGCAGGTCCATCAGGCCCAGGAAGTCTTCCCCCACTTTACTGGGCTCCATGGTAGGGCTCCCAACCTGGGCTCCGTCCTTGGGCCTGCCACATGGCAAAGTACCTGAGACCATACCGGGGAGGCCCCATCTTCTCGGCCGGGTCCAGGAAATCTGACCAGGCCCACTGGGGCAGGCTCTCCCAACCTAGGCTCTGTCCTTTGGCCTGCGGCATCGCCCAGGGCCCAGGATGGGGGGGTCCATCGGGCCCAGGGAGGCCTCCCCCACTTCTCCGTTGTGTAAGGTACACAACGGGATGGCGTTCTGTGTGCCTGGACAGGCCTCCCCTACTTGGCCTGGCCCAGGTGCCCTGATTGGGCCAGTGGGGCTTCACCGGGCCCTGTGACAGGCGCTCCCGCCCTACGCTCCATCCTACAGTCTGCCACCCTGCCAAGGGCCCGGAACATGGGTCCATCGGGCCTGGGGAGTCTTCCCCAGTTGGCTGGGTTTAGATGCTCTGACCCGGCCCCTGATGGCCTTGGGTTGGGGCCTCCCATCCTGGGCATCCATCCTCAGTCCTGCTGTGAGGCAAAGTGCCTGGGACAGGGCCCCGTGGGCCCAGGGAGGTCTCCCTGCTCGGCTGAGTCCAGGAGTTCTGACCAGGCCCTGGGGTGGACACTCCCATCCTGGGCTCCGTCCTCTGGCCTGCACCAAGGCCAAGGTTCCAGGTTGGGGGTCCACCGGGCCTGGTGTGGCCTTCCCTAGCTTCACCTGCGTGTTAAGGTGCCTTGGGGCCCTGGATTGGAAGCTAGTTCGGCCCCCCTTGCAACCCACACCTGAGGCCTAGGTGGGGCTCTGAGTCCCTGGGCCGCAGAGCCCCTATCCCACTCAAGGACAAGTGGAAGCCCTGTTTGTTAAGGCACAGCGCAACCAGATGTCCGTCCTCCGAGCCTGTCCATCTGGTCGCATGCAATGCTTTCACATGGCGCTATGAGATGGCTCAGCCTCCCTGGAAGCCCCAGTGGGGGCTGATTTGCTTCCCGAACCCAGCCAGGGCACCAGTAGGCTAGGTGCCTTCATGCCTTTGGTCCCCTCTCTCACTCAGTGCACACGGATTACAATAAAGGGGGGGTAAGCTTACTCCAGTTTACTAGGGACAGGGCACTCCAGACCCCCTTGGGGTCTGGCAGTTCACAGCCAGTGACCAGAAGGCCCAGGACAGGCCCACCTCCATCCTGAGCTCTGTCTTTAGGCCCCTGCGTGCCAGAGCACATGGGACGAAGTTACGCAGGCCCAGGGAGACCTCCCCTGTGCACCTGGCTCCAGGAGCTCCAATCAGGCTCCGTCCTCAGGCCTGCCCGACGGCCAAGGTCCCGGGCCAGGGGTCCACCTGACCCGGGGAGACTTCCCCCCGCTTTGCCTGCTTGTTAAGGTGCCTTCAGGCCACAGGTGTGAGGCCCGTCGGGGCTCCCTCACAGTATCATGCCTGATGTCCAGGTGGGGCTCTGAGACCCTGGGCCGTAGAGCCCCCATCTCTTCCAACAACAAGCTAAAGCCCTGTTCATTAAGGCACAGCACAACCAGATGTCTGTCCTTCAAGCCCTGCCATCTGGTATCGAACAATGCTTTCCAATGCACTATCAGATGGACGAGACACTCTGGAAGTTTTGATGGGCGCTCATTTTCTTCACCGAGCCGAGCCAAGGCTCCAGGAGGCTGGGTGCATTCGTGCCTTTGGTCCCCTCTCTCACTCAGTGCACACGGATTACATGAAAGGGGGGTACCCTTCCTCCAGATTACTAGGGACAGGGTCCACCTTTGTCATGGTCTCGGTCCTCCAGCTCCCTGCATGCCAGAGCACCCGAGAAGGGGTTCTGCGGGTCCGTGGAGGCCTTCTGTGCATGTCTAGGTCCAGGAGCTCTAACCAGGTCCCTACGGACCCCAGTGGGGGTTCTCCCATCCTGGGCTCCGTGATATGGCCTGCCCAATAGCCAAGGTCCCAGGTCCGGGGTCCACAGGGTCCGGGGAGGCCTCCCCCCACCGCCTTCCTGTTAAGGTGCCTTCGGGCCCTGGGTCAGAGGCCCATCGGGGTTCACCTCGTAGCCCTGTGCCTGAGGTACAGTTTGGGCTCCGAGCCCCAGGCCCTACAGCCCATCCCCTCCAAGGACCAGCAGAATCCCTGTTTGTTAAGGCACAGCACGAGCAGATGGCTGTCCTTCGAACCTGGCCATCTGGTCACGCACAATGCATTCCATTGGTGCTACTAGATGGCTGAGCCAACCTGGAAGCCCAGATGGGGACTCATTTGCTTCCCCAAGTTCAGCCACGGCTCCAGAAGGTTGGGTGCATTCGTGCCTTTGGTCCCCTCTCTCACTAAGTGCGCACGGATTACAAGAAAGGGGGGTAGCCTTCTACCAGATTACTAAGGACAGGGTAATCCAGACCCCTTTGAGGTCTGGTGGTTCTCAGCCAGTGATCATATGGCTCAAGACCGGCCCACCTCCCTTATGGGCTCCCTCCTCTGTCTCCCTGCATGCCAGAGCACCCGCGACGGGGTTCCGTGGGCCCGGGGAGGCCTCCAATGCATGTCCAGGTCAGGAGCTCTAACCAGGTCTGGGGGCCCCTCTGGGCCTCGGGGAGGGCACTCCCACCCAATTCTCCATCCTTCAGCTTGCTGCACTGCCAAGGGCCCAAGACGGGGGATCCGTCGGGCCCAGGGAGGCTTCCTCTGCTTGCCAGCTCCAGGAGCTCCGACCAGAACTCTGGAGGGCCCTGGGGTGGGTACCCACATCCTGGGCTCTGTCCTCCAGCCCACTGCATCGCAAAACACCCGGGACGGGTCCCATTGGGCTGGGGAGGGCTTCCCTGCGCATCTGGGCCCAGGTGCTCTGACTGGGCCCCAGGACAGGCACTCCTCTCCTGGGCTCTGTCCTCCGGCTTGCCCAATGGCCAAGGTCCCGGGTCGGGACTCCACCGGGGCCTGGGTGGACTCCCCCTGCTTTGCCTGCATGTTAAGGTGCCTGTAGGCCTCAGGCCCATCTGGGCCTCCCTCACAGCCCTGTGCCTGAGGCCCAGCTGGGGCTCCGAGCCCCCGGGGCGGACAGCCCCCATCCCTAAAAAGTCAAGCGGAAGCCCTTCCGTTAAGGCACATCGCAACCAGATGGCTGTCCATTGAACCTGGCCGTCTGATGGCACCTAGCCCCTCGACCATCTGGTCACACAAAATGCTTTCCAATGGTGCTACCAGATGGCCAGCCTGCCCTGGAAGTCGGCCAAGTCTCAATTAGAGGACAGGTGGTGCTTTTTCCATTCACTCCAGTGAGTACAGTTGTACATTTTGCGCCTGGTTTTCTCTGCCTTTAGTGTTTTCTTGATCCTGGCTAACACTGCCCTTAGCATTTTTTCATACCTGATTGTCACTGTCTTTAGCGTTTCTGCTTTGTTTCAGTGCTCTCAAAAGCTAGAGTTGCACTTTGACTCCACATATGCCAACTGTAGACCACTTCTTGGGGCGCACATGGCACACACAAGCAGTTTGCTGGACCACAGCAAATTCTCAGGGAGAGCAGACTTGTATTTTTGGGGCCACATATCCCACTCTTGTTGCCAGTTGGAGTATCCTTCTGAGCCTAGGTGCAGGTAACAGACCACACTACATCCGGAACACTGGTTTGCATGTCTATATTCTTCAGCGTGCAACCGTTAAATGAACAAGCGGCGTCACAAATTTTATTAAACACACCCAGCCACTACCCAACAGATTTCGTAATGCTTGTAAGGAGTCTGCTTAGGACCACTAAAGGCCTTGCACACACAAACACAGGACACAACAATAGCCTATCTATCTGTGTTAACTAATAGCATTACTTAAATATATCAAGTAATTTCCATTGTGGAAGCCTGACCAAGCTAGCAGCAGTTAACTAACATTGTCTCTTGATGTAAAGAAACTACTTTATAACTTACCTCTGTTGCAGCACCCTAAACCAAAAATACTTTGCTGTGACACAAAGAACATGGATAGGAAATTCCATCAGTAATGCTGGCCTAACATAATAAAAAAAACACTCTCAGTGTTTTACATCAATTGCACCTTCTTTTCCCCGTCTGTTTCTCATTCTTGCTATCATGCGCTATCATCTGTTAAAACCTCTACATTTTTCTGATTTCTTTCCTCACTACTTTCTCTGACTTCTTTGGTATCAGCCTGCCACTGCCATCAGAACTGAAAGCTGCTGGATTCGTGTAGGTGAGCACAACAAGATGGCTGCCTCCTAATAGTCCCTGCATATCTCCCGTTATTGACGTGCCTTTAAAATGATTATTCGCTGCTCATACTGTTACAGCCTTACCTCCTGCTGCCTTTTGTAGCTGGTAGCCACTTTTTGGTGGTCTGTGGTGGCTATTCTTTGTGGATTTGGTGAGAGAGCTGAGGCTACAACTTGCATCAAGGCCCCTCTGCTTTGGTGCCTGGAATTCCTGCCGGCGAAACTCACTCCAGAAAAGGGCAAAGCTTGGACCTGGAACCCTCCCACAGCTAGTTTTAGCTGCTGCACCTTTCCTTGGTTTTACTTTCTTCAACCTTTCTCTTTTTTTACTATACAAATTGGCTTAATACTACTTGAATTTATTAACATGGAAGGCAAACATCTCGCTGTACATACTAATAAGCGAAATCAAGTAATATCACCACCACCTCACAAATCTAAAATTGTTGACTCTACTGAACCATTCTTAGCCACATTTCTGGCTCAGTTACAGGCTGTTTGGTCTGATACTGATAACATAGCTACACAGATTACAAATATGTGCATGGGTATGGCAAGTGTATCTATGAAAAGTTCTGAAAATAATACTAAATACAAGATAACAAAACCAAATTAGACCAACTACTTCGTATCACAGCAAAAATTCTCGATATGAATAAACTTTTATTGGACTTGGAAAATCAAAATAGACAATATAATTTAGGTATCTTTAATTTACCTGAAGATATATAGGGTAAAGATTGTAGACAATATCTAGAAGCCTTACTACATAGCCTTCTGAAACTCCAATTTCCAGAAAAATCTTTGATTGATAAAGGACACCATATTCCATTGCTCCTGAAACCTAGTAAAGTCAAACTACATCAAGTTTTTTTCAAAGCTCTACAGTTCTGCATCGCCACCATTTAGTGATGAAAAGGAAAGCTGCAAGTGATATTCCTTCCCTTCTGGTCAGTGGCAATAAAATATTTATTCATCAAGATTTTGTTAAAGAGACAGTTAACATATATAAATAATTCACTGCTCCGTGACCATGACTTCTGAATTCCGGATTAAAATGTGACCTGTTTAACCCCGTTACTATGCGCATTTGAAAATGTGACATCTATAATTCGTTTCATCACCCTGACTTGATACTGCGTGAATATTTTAACATGTCACTGTGCATACTAATAAGCATGAGGAAGCAATTTCACCACCACCTAATAAGTCTAAAATTGTTGACTCCGCTTAACCATCCTTAGCCATACCTCTGGAAAGGTTACACGCTGTTATGTCTAATACTGATCACATATGTACAGAGTTAAAAAATATTCACAAGGATAAGGCTTGTTTATCCATGGAAATTTCCAACAAAACTATTAAAATACAAGATAACAAAACTAAATTAGACCAACTACTTCCTATCACAGCAAAAATTCTCTGTATGAATAAACTTTTAATGGACTTGATCATTTGTAATAGGCAATGTAATTTAAGAATCTTTAATTTACCTGAAGATATAGAGGACAATGATTACAGGCAATATCTGGAGTACTTGAGATTGACAAGCACACCGTATTTCATTGCACCGCAGATCTGGTCAAGCCAAACCATGTCAATGTATTTTCAAAGTTCTATGTCAACACCACTGAGTGATGATAAGGAAAGCTGCAAGAGAAATTCCTTTTCTATTGGTCAGAAGCAATCAAAGATTTTGCTAAAGAGACAGTCAACATAATAAAGAATTCACTGCACTGCTACCATGATTATGGAATTCAGGATTCAAATATGGTCTCTTCGAAGCGTTTACTATGCCCATTTGGAAATATGACATCTCTAAATCATTTCATCATTCTGACTTGATACTGCTTGGATATTTTAACATGTCACTGTGCATATTAATAAGTGTAAGCAAGCAATTTCACCACCACCTCATAAATCAAAAATTGTTGACTTAGCTTAACCATCCTTAGTCATACTTCTGGAAGAGTTACAGGCTGTTAGGTCTAATACTGATATCATAGCAACAGAGATTAAAAATATTCACAAGAATATGGCTAGTTTATCTATGGACATTTCCAACAATGCTATTACAATACAAGATAACAAAACCAAATTAGACCAACTACTTCCTATCACAGCATAACCAATTTGCAATATCCATTTGGAAACAAGACATCTTTAAATCATTTCATTATCCTGATGATCTTCAAGCATTTCTGGATCTTCATTATCCTCTATCCATCGGGACTCAGGAGACTGTCTGCTGATGTTCCTTGTACATCTATCCCATCTTTAAATATTGGCCCAATTTAATGATATTTACCTGATGGGCGCACTTTCCCCTGACTTTTCTTGTCCATACGCATGTGTGATCCTACACTGCTATTGATGTTTGTTTGTTCTCTTATATATATTTTTCTTCGTCCTTTTTCTTTTTTATCTCTTCTTTTCTCAGAGCTACTTCAATCTCATGATGATATTCACATGTTTTCTGTCCCAGTTTATGATGTATTTTTGCCTAACCGTGGTATGTTTTAATGTTTGCAGTTATGGAGAAGTATGCCAATTTTAAAGTTGTATCTCTTAATGTTAAATGTTTACAACACCCAGTTAAACATGTGAAAATAGTAGATTATTTAGCTAGGCATAAGGATGATATTTGCTTACTTCAAGAAACACCTGTAGATGACAATCTTGTCTTGATTCTCACCAATCCTACAGAAACTCCACAACCGCCAAAAATCTCAATAAAAACAATACTATCCTAAGCACTAGCCACGCACCGAGGCCACACAACTTGACCTGTCTGTATTGCAATGCACGCTCTTTACCCAAGCATGCATTGGACATCTGGGCCTTACTTAACTCAGAAAAACCTGATCTTTTCTTTATTACAGAGATCTGGCTGCAAGACTCCTCTCTACCCTACACTGCAATAGCCCTCCCACCTGACTATCGTTTAATCAGACAGGACAGGAAGGATAGAAGAGGTGGAGGTCTAGCAATTGCCTTCAATAGTAAAATGAAAACTCACATTGTGGAATCCCACCAGTCAGACTGGGGCAAACTATGTGTCTTTACTATAGAGCTTTCCGACAAAATAGGCTGTTTGTCACTACTAGGACAGGCAAAACATAAAAGTACATGCCCTGCCTTTTACTTACATAGCACCCTGCCCTAAGAGCTTCGCAGGGCCTACCATAGGAGTGACTTATATATATTAAAAGGGGGGAGTTTAAAGCTTGGCAAGAAGTTTTAAATACTAAGTTGAAGTGGCAGTTAACTGCATACACAGGCACTGCAGTGGCAGGCCTAGAACAGATTTGAGAGAGGACTTCTTTTGTTGGCACAATCAGTGCTGCAGCCCACTAGTAGCATTTGAAGTCCAGGCCCTTGGTATATGTTACCACTCTACTAGGGACTTATAAGTACACCAATTACACACATGTTTAGGGAAGAAGCACATTCACTTTAGCAATGATCAGAAGTGGTAAAGTGCTGAGAGTCCTAAGGCCAACAAAATGATTCAGAAAAACGTGGAGGCCAAAAGCAAAATGATTGGGGTAAGACCACTCTAAGGCTGACAGGTCTAACAATAATATTAAGGCTAAAATAATGTCTGCTGTTGAAGATAATTGTTCTTTCAACCATGATATATAACATCCAATATTGTATGATGTGATTCTTTTAATACATATATTTGGTGAGCAACAATTTTCATCATGACACATCAGAATAAATAAATTCAGGCAAATATTTCTAATGTTGAGAAACAAATAGCTAAGATGGAACATCTGTTTATCACCTCTAAGTATAATACTTATAAATATCAATTGTAAAAATTATGCTATGATTATATCTGTGTATTAAGTAAAAAAACGGGCGTATGTGTTTAAAATAGAAAGACTAAATATTATTTCAATACTAGTAGATCTGGGAACCTGCTAGCAAATGTTCTTCGTATTAAAAAAGATAAAACTCAAATTCATGCTATTCACAGTAATGATGGGAATATTGCTATAGCCACCTATAATATTGTTAGTGAATGTTTTCAAATTTACTCTTCCCTGTACAGCAGACTTGCGTCAATTGATACCCAAACTATTGATGAATCTTTTACAAAATGTAATTTCCCATAACTTTCCCGATCTGACACATGGAGCTTGGATTTACCCATTTCCAAAGAGGGACTAAGGCCCACCATTAATTCTTTGAAACCACACTAATCACCTGTACCTGATGGTAGCCCAGCGGAATTTGCAAAACTTTTTCTCCCCTAATCACTCCTCACCTATTTAAATTGCTCACGAACTTCAGTAATATTAGTATTCTTTCCGGGTCTTTCACAGAAGCATTGATTATTGTCCTCCCAAAACAAAATAAAAGATCATACTAAACTTTCTAATTACCAACCTATCTCGTTAATTAATCAAGACTGTAAAAAGTTTGCAAAGATTCTTGCCATTAGACTATCTAACACTTTGTCAAACATCAGTCACATGGATCAAACAGGTTCTTTGAAAAATGGATATTCTGTTAATAATACTAGACTTCTGTTCCGTGTGATTGAAGCTATTCCATCTTTCTCTATCTCTGTCAGCCTTCTAACACTTGATGCTGAGAAAGCTTTTGATAAACTTCATTAGCAATATCTATTTCAAACCTTCCTGCTTTTAATTGTGGAGAATCTTTCTTGCAAATAAATTCTGCTCTTTATTTATCCCTATTTGCTAGATTGTTTAAAAGGTGTCAATTTTCCAAATCCTTTCCACTGTTTTATGGAAATCCTTAAATCCACTACATTACAAGATTTTGATTCTTTGTTTAAATCACCTAATTCTGCCTCTACTAATTTGCCTCTATGGCATAATCCTCTTATAAAATTGGATCATATTATACAATTTTATCAGTCTTGGATCAACACAGGTATCTTTTATTTTATTTTATTTATTGAGTTTTATCAAATGAAAACTTTACCCGAGGGCATAAGAGCGCTTCGCAGAGTTAGCAGCATATGCTTGAGATACATTTAGAATAAAGGCAGTTACATAGTGACAGAGAGTGAAGAAGTATTTGAGGTTTGAAATTGCATAAGCTGAAATATGTAAGATACAAATAGATTCTTCCTGACATTCTGTGACAAGTAGTACGAGGACATTGTGGGAAGATTGCAGATATAATCTTGAGGTAGTTACGGTATACAAAATACATATCGCTTTGCAGAGCACAGCTGTATTTGTACAAAATTACCGGATGATGCAATGTAAACACATAATAAAAAGAATCACTTCACTATTAAGCAGCATTTTATGCTTTTTATGCAGGTATCCCGTTAGTGCAACCTGACCTGTTTTCATTGTGTTTGGGTAGCAATTTGTCTCACAGATATTTTTGCTAATGATGCCTTTCTACCCTTATCAGAATTGCAACATACATTTTACTTACCTTTACCAGATATTCCTAAATAATAACTTTTATATATCTCTCTTCTCAAGAGTTTTTCAAATAAATTACCTACTGTTAAAATTTCAGACTCAGAAATGTGTATGCATGTTTGTAATGTGTCTTCATTTGTTGTTTCAAACTTTTATTAGAAGTTACATAATACAACTGATGCTAATTTCTTCTTCCTTTACAACTTTTGAAATAACAAACTCTCTAAAACCTATTTTTTAGACACTTGGAGATAAATATGAGTAGCAATCATTTCGGGTTGGCTCGCTGTTGCCTTTTTTAACTGTTTGTGGACCCTTCACAAATTATTTAAAGCTAAAAATGTTTAGTCTCTCCACTGTGCTGACATTGCAAAATGATTGATGGTGTATTAAGACATGCATTGTTTGAATGCATATTTATCTTCCAATTTAGGAAAGAAGTATGGGATATTATTATGATGATACTCCATAATACCAGTAAACTTTCCTATGATATACTTATCTGTAAACCTACTTTTCTTTCAATGTTTGATATCCTTTGCTCTCAAATCAAATATGACCAATTGAAAAAATGTTTTCTTTATTATCTGTTCATAGTTTGTGGCCCAGGATTACATTCAACAGATGGGAAGCTCATTTATCGCTTAAAGGTGTTGCAAATAATTCTGCCTGTTTCCAAGTGTTTTGCATCTAGTTGATGATTATGTTGCATTATTTATATGATGTTTTAAAATTTTTCCCTATAGATTACTTCCCTGTATTCAAAGTATCTACTCTGTACCAAGTAGATATTGTTTGTTTCCTTCATTTTAAGTTTTATTTTTCATTTTTATATTTTAATCCCTTCAATTGCTCGTTTTAATGGTGCAATATTAATTGTATTTGTGTATTTGCATTTCCTCCTATGCTATGTACCATTCCAGGACTCTTTTTTGCATTGTCTTTCTTCTATTTAAAATTCAATAAACTATTTTGAACTCAAGAAAAGTACTGAAAGTTGCTACCAGCGATTAGCCAGGCTGCTTAAGGCGTGCAAAATGAATTGCATGCCCTCAATGCATTTTTTCACCTTCAGTTGATGAGAGACTAACAAGGTGAACTGGGGGCTAAAACCAGTATGCTTTAGTGATACATTTAAAAGGACACTCTCTTTTCTGCCTTTTTGTACGAGTTTTCTATGAAACTGGAGAAAAGGTAGGAATCAATATTTCCAAGACAGATTGAAAAAGTAAACTATAAGGACATCAAGAGTTCTACAGCCACTCAAGAGCATGAAACGTAGCAACAAAAATACTAGAGCAAAGTAGACTATATATATTTTTTTTTTAAAGTCTTTGTTGTTATTTATTTCATCTTTTGCTAATTCATTATCTGTTCCTGCCAAGGATGAGAGTAAAATTCACATGTGTTCCATGAGCCAAAGAAAAGAGAGGGAAGGAAGAGAGTGGGAAGCTGGAAGCGGCAGGAAGATGTAGTACGACTTGTACTTTGGAGTTGTAATGAGAATGTGAAGTGTGAGTCACAAATATGCATAAAGAGTATGAGTGAGGAGGTGGTACTGGAGAATGAGATACAGAAGAGTGCATGGGTTCTGTTGACTGAGCAGTGTCAGTGAGGAGTGAGAATAATAGTGCACGACTAAGAAGACCTACTAGTAAGAGGATTTAGAAGACAGAGTAGGGCAGCACAAGAGGAGGTGAGTGTAAGCGTGCATAGTATGACTGAGACATTTGGCCACGTGAAAAAAGCAGAAGTGTGGGCAGGTGTCCGAGGGTAAGAGATAGAAAGGAGAATGTGCATTAGAAAGTGCAGAGTCTGAGTAAAGAGTGGAGAGGCTCATAGGATAGAGAACAGGAGAAAGAGAGTGTGTGTTGATGACCCAGGCGAGTACAATGAAAGTAGGGCATGTGAGCAAAGGGGTGTGAATCAAGGTGAATGAAGCATTTGACAGGGAATTGGTCCAAGAAGCGCAGAGTGCAGACTCTGAGAGAGAGAAAACACATACTGTAAGTGGCGCTGACGTAGACTGATGGACACCAATAGAGGAAGAAGCATTTACTATATAGACGTTAATACGGTGCTGTTCTCCATATTCATCTGGCGGCGCAATGTGATTAGCAAAGTCACACCTCCTGGCGTCATCTATATCAAGTCTTTACTGCACACATCGGCTGTTGGATACTGACTTTAAAGGTACCCTCTGTCCCCCAAAGGTCTCTCCAAAGGTCAGTCGGCTAACCTACTGTTAAGCTACAGGGACACAACAACATGCTGCTAGAAGCCCTTTTCCTGAAGATCCCATACCTGCTCCAACTGTAGTTTCCGTGGACCCTACTGATGACTTCTGCTGTAGTGAGACTTGACCCGCAAGTGCTGTTCCAGAGGTCCTGGACTCCTGGCTGTGGCAAAGTGTAGTCTCCTAACATCCTGAAAAACCTGCCAGTTACAAATATTTTGGGTCCAAAGACCTCCAGAGGACAAGGGCAAACCTGCCAAGCCACTCATACAAATGTGCGCTGCTGCTGGGCCTAAGATTCAGCTTGCACCCACTTGGAGATTTTCCCTAGAAAAAAATTCTTTTCAGCTGGACCTCAGAATGAAGGGATTCAGTCTTCATGGAGCCCTGTTCAGCTATAGCTTTCAGCCTTGCCCACTGGAGGAATCTGAGCTGAAAAAATTACTAAGTCCAAAGGTAGAAATCTTCACCAGGAGAAGGCACCAAAATCATCCGGACTTTGTGACACCTTCCTTGGGCACAAATTTAAAATTTCTCCCACTTAAAGCTTTATCACCTTCATTCGACAGCTCTCTGGTCATTTTCTGCAAGCAATGGCTGAAGGGATTGACTCAAAACTCATGAGCTCTGGCAAACAGCTAATGGTGTCTGTAGAAAGATCTAATGCGATACCTTGCAACATTGAGACTTAAGCTTCGGAACATGATTGCCACTGAAAATGTGGCCCTAATCTCTGACTTTCAAGAATGAGGCCCAGAAATTCCATTTCTCCAAAAGAATGATGCTGATAATTTTGATTTCACCTGAACAGCAACTCAGGTTGCTGCTTCTGCTGATAAAGGACGATCAGGAATTTCATTCCTGTTGTGCTTTTAAACTTGAAACCCTAATTTGTGCAAAGCAGTGAGGCTTATGTCACTGATTCGGCTTTGTAATAGGTGCAGGTTCTTGCTACAGCTGAGCAACGAGGCTCAGTTCTATAGATTCCACTGATCAGTGGGTCTAGGTTCGATCATTTCCATGAATAAATAGGAACGACAAGTAAATCCCCTTCCCTGACTAGGACTTGGAATTTACTTGTAGGTAACTGAGGGACAGATTTACAATTTTTTCCAAGTAGTACACTGCAGCAACCTCAAATGCTGCACTGCGCTATGTGAAAAAGAGAGGGCCAGAGACTGCCCTATTTGCTAAAATAAGGAACTCTCCTCTCCTCTCACTAGCCCTGGCGCAGAAATCAGCTGCCATGCTCCACAGAGACACCTGTGCGCCATGGTGCAAGGGTTCTTCGTGAGTCTAGTATAGATTTTGTACAGGAAGTAACCCGTCCATTACAAAATACTATGCACAGACTCACTTTAACATTTTGCCACTTTGTACGTTTGCTGTAAAGTGCAGCACATAGGCAAAGTCGGAAAAGGAAGGAGATATTAAGTAATTTCTCCTTCCTTGCATCTACTTGAAAAGGACGCAATTTTCTCATTCTAAACCCAATCTACTTTATTTAGTAAATTGGGTTTAGCATGAGAAACAGTGGGTGGTTGCATGGGAACGCAAATGCACCGCGCTTGGTACGCCCCATGGCACAAAGTTATGCAAAGCAATTAATTTTCCGTAATTTTCATCGCTAAACAAGTTTAGCGCTGGAAAGTAAATTGGGGAAAAAAATATTTTGTGCCAATTTACATCACTTTTGAGATGGAAACATAGTGCAAAATCTTAATAAATCTACCCCTAAAAGTTCTACTGCACAGAACTCAGCTGGTATTATCACACAAGTCTGTCAACTCGGGGTATATGATGCCATTGTAAGGCCCAATCTAAATTTTCTATTCATTTGTTTGTGTTGGGTTTTAGGCCATCGAATTTTTGTTATCCATGAGGAATTGCCTAGGATGATAACAGAGTTGGCGGGTGGTCTAGGTGTGAGTGCAATAGCAACTGTTGCAGCCCCCAACATTAGAGGGACTGTTGTCGTTCACCCTTATAGGGGCTGTTTTTCTATTACAGCTAACGAGGTTGCGATGGGACATCACAATAGTAACAAAATGGATGTGGGGTGTGATGCAATGCTCTAATGACTAAGATAGTTGGATAAGGAGGCATAGTAGGGTCAGTGGTGGCGACAGTGAATATGGAACTAAGCAGTTGGCATTTCAAACTGAATACCAGCGGAGGACTCACAGACCACACATAGAGCAGAAAGTTGCTGGTTTGGTTGGGATGGCCTACCTTTTCCAAGTGATAACTTATCATTTGAAAAACGACCAATTTCGGCCTGATTTAGATTTCAGGGGACAGTATTTACTCTGTTGGGGTGATGGAGTAAAATACTCTATTGCCTTGACAAAGTACTTTTCCTCTAAATTGTTGTCCGCTGGCCTAGAAGACAACTCCAGTCATTGACAGGAACAGCTGTCATGGGGGTTCCTGTCAATAGCTTAAAAGTTTGATGGATGGCTTTTTTTTTTCACAACAAAATTTTTATTTTATTGATCAGGTAAAGCATATATGCAGTTCTCCACAGTCAGGAGAATCCTGACAAACGTCAAATTTGGTATGAGCATCTCACAAACTCAATCAAAAAAACAACCCCACTTGACCCCCCACCTCCCACATCCACCCAGTGACCCACCTACCCACCCCTTATCCCTCCCTAACCCTGTGCACGTGATCCCAGTAAGCCTCTAATAATTGTTTGTGTCGAGCCAGGAAACTTGCGCCTCCTCAGGCCTAAACTCCACCTTCCAAATCTAGACCATCGTCAGGTTCAACTGGAGGTACCAGAGCTAAACCCCTATATTCCGCCCACCGCTTCCAAATTTTGTAATGTTTCCGGGGGCACCCTCTGGCCTCAAACACAGGGCGCTCTAGCCCCATAAAATAATCCATCCCTGCTTTCCATGCGTTCAACAAGGGGGCACGATCACTCTTCCATGCTCGTGCCAAATCCCGTTTGGCCACGACAAGACCCAGCAATAAGAGGTGGCGCTTATAGTTATTCCCCCCCACGCCCTCCAGTACATGTAGAAGGCCCAGTCAAGGAGTCCGGGGAAGATCCCACACCAGCACCTCCGACAGACAGCCCCATACACCCCTCCAGAACCTGGTCAGGCCAGCACACGACCATACAGTATGCAGCAGGGTACCCATCTCAGCTCCGCATCGCAAACACTCCGGGGATCCAATCAAGCCTGCTTTCCACAGTCGCTCCCTCGTGTAATAAGCCCTATGCAGATATTTAAATTGGACTAGCCGGAGACGCACCGCGATAGCAGTCCCTCGCGGGGACTCCAAGGCCTCCCTCCAATCGTCCTCATCTAGGGGTCCAACGTCTCCTTCCCAGGCTTCCTTTAATGCGCTAAGGGTTGAGGAACAATGAATGACAAGGGTTTGATAAATACGTGATAACTTCTTGTCTCCAAGGTCTCCCATGAAAACTTTCGCTTCCAGGGGGCTGAACTCTGGTAGCGACTCCAGACCCACCAAACTGGGCTCAAGCACGTGGCGGAACTGCAGGTATTTGAAAAATTGGGTATTAGGCATATGGAACTCGTCTCTAAGCTCCTGGAACGATTTGAGGGCTACTCCGGATACAAAATCTCCCAGCGAAGAGATCCCTATAGAATCCCATCCGCCAAACCCTGCCAGCGAGGCCAACGCGGGGAGTCGCCCATTTCTCCACAGAGGAGTCTCCGCTGTCAATCTGCCCCACCAGCCCATGCGGCGCAGCGCCTGTCGCCATATCACAAAAACCACTTGCGTGGCACGAGGCAACTGCCTCCGCAGTCTGGCTGAGTACAAGAGCGTGTGCAGCGTGTTGACACCCATCAACGAGCGCTCTAAAGCATATGCCGGGTCTCCTCTATCTCCGTACCACCATTCATTCAACACTAACAAGTGGGAGGCCTGGTAATACGACAGCACGTCAGACATTGCAAGGCCACCACAATAGGTGGACAGGAAGCAGGTACGCAGCGCCACTCTGGCGGCACCTCCCGCCCACAAGAAGCGTCCCAGTATGGAATTAACTTGCCGGAACCACTGAGGTGCGATCAAGTGCGGATGGTTCTGCAGCTGATACAAAAGGCGCGGGAGTGCAAACATTTTGAAGATCGCAGACCTACCATAGATAGTAAGGGGCATCCGGGACCACGTTCTAATGTCCGACTGGACCTTTTCCACAACCGGTATCACGTTGCGCTCCCAAGAGATCGCCACGGACTCGGACAGGAACACGCCAAGATACAGCAGGCCTCCAACCGCCACCTGTAAGGCTGACGCCCAGGAGCCCGCATACGCCCCGTCACCCAGCACCCACAGGGTGGATTTACGAGGGTTAAGATAAAGACCCGATACCTCGCCAAATATGCGCATAATTTCCAATACCCGAGGGCCCGATCTATCCAAGTCTGTAAGGAAGAAGAAGACGTCATCCGCATAAAGTGCGATCCTGTCCGTGAGTCCCCCGTCCCACCGGAAGCCCCGTAGCTGCGCATCGATCCGAAGCCCCGTAGCTGCGCATCGATCCGCACCCAAGAGGCCAGGGGCTCCTTGGCCAGCGCAAATAGGTACGGAGATAGCGGGCAACCCTGGCGGGTCCCCCGAATAATTGGAAACCTCTCGGAAACCGCCCCAGAGACTCGCACGGATGCCGTGATGTCAATGTATAGCAGCTTGAGATACAAAATAAAAACAGGGCCTAGGTTAAGATGGGGCAGGAGTGCAAACAGGTAGGTCCAGCTCACGGAGTCAAATGCCCTATCAATGTCTGCCAACAGTAGGGCTGCCCGCTCCCCCGTGGCCCCCATCGCGTCCACTGCCATCTGTGCCCGTCGAATATCGTGCCGCGTTGCCCTGTGCGGCATAAAGCCAGCCTGGTCCGGGTGGACCAGATCAGCCACGTAAGGGAGAAGACGATTCGCTAACGCCTTTGCCAGCAGCTTAGCTTCGACGTTAAGCAAAGATATAGGGCGGTAGGAGTCATGTCGATCAGGCGGCCTACCCGGTTTCTGGAACACCACCACTTCAGCGTGGTGCCAGTCAGCTGGCAGCCTACCCAGCTCCCGCGCCGCTTCCAACACGGCCCTGTAGTGGGACCCTAATTGGAGTTGGAATTTCTTATAGAATTCGCACGGGAAGCCACTCGGCCCAGGTGCCTTCCCGGGGTTGAGCTGGCCTAGCGCATCACCCAGTTCCTCCGCTGTAAGAGGGTGGTCCAATGCCGCTCGCGTTTCGTCAGAGACGGTCTTCGGGGGCAAATCAGCAATAAATTTATCGACCGCATCAGCTGGAAGGCAGTCCTGTGGCGCATATTGCCCTGCGTAATATCGGGCAAAACTAGTCGCCAACTCCACCGGATCCGTCAACGTTACTCCGTCGTCATTTGTGAGTCCCGGCAGCGTGAGTGGCTGCAGGGTACGCTGACACAGCCTATGGAGCATAGTACAGGACTTGTCCCCCCACTGGTAAACCCTACTTCGCGTGGCCAGCCACGCCTGTCGGGCCTCGTCCAACAACACGGATGCATAGGACTGCTGCGCCTGCAGGAGTAGCCGCACCGCCACATCGTCTCCCCCTCCCTGACACCGCCGCTCAAGAACATCCACGCGCGCCGCGGCAGCAACTATGGCCTCCTTACGTCGGCCACGGGCCGCCGCACACCACGCGATGTCGACTCCCCTCAATGTGGGCTTCATGGCCTCCCAGACCACCGTCACATCCACGTCTGCCCCCAGGTTCTCCTGCCAATAATGGGCAATCGCCCCCCGCATATGGTGTACATAATCAGCCTACTGGAGATGCCATGAAGACATCCTCCACCTAAACGGTTGTCTCCTCCTGTGCAACTCAATATCCACAGCTACTGGGGAGTGGTCAGACAGCCCCCGAGGCAAAATATCTGTCCCTCGCACTCTACTCAGAAACGCACCGGGCACAAAGACACAGTCCAGTCGCGAGAAGGAGCCATGCACAGCTGAAACATAGGTATACTCACGGACCTTAGCATGCAAGTGTCGCCAAACATCAACCCAGCCCAACCCTTCCACCATCGCACTCAACCGGGTGGGGGTAGCAGCAGTCGGTGTCTCCTGCGGTCTCCGACGGTCTATACTCGCATCCATCACATCATTCCAATCCCCTCCCAGTACTGCCAGGGACTCTGGGATTTCGGCCCACACCGCAAACAACCTCTCAGCCAGGGAGCACTGCAACGGGGGAGGTGCATATATACTCCCAAACACAACAGATTCTGAACCCACCATTCCCTTCACAAAGACATACCGACCCTGCGGGTCAAGCCACTGTTTCTCATGCACATAAGCCAGCCTGCGATGGACAAATATGGTGACCCCCCTGGAGCCCCTGGTAAACCCAGCATGAAAGACTTGTTGGTAGCCAAAGCGTTGCAGACTAAGCACTTTCGTCCCCATCATATGCGTTTCTTGTAGCAGTAGGACATCCGCTGCTTCCCTCTTCCCCCATCGCAGAATTGCTCCCCTCTTAATTTTTTCTAGCATCCCCCTAACATTCCAACTCAGTATGCGCATGGACGCCCTAGGGAGTCCCAGAGTTGATGCATCAGCCATGATCCCAGGGGACACAAAACCAGAGCACCCAGCAGCAGGCCCGAGTAGACAGCACAATCAGAAGTAAAGCAGTAGAAATGACGTGCACCCCCCACCAACCCCTCCCGCCCGTACCACCCACCCCCCCAGAACGACCCCTCAACACCCAGTCCCCCTTCCCCCGCCACCCACCCCTATACCTCATAGAACACTGAAGTATCTGTCGCGGCATGGGTAACTTCGGGCCCAAAACAGAGCGCCCAAGGCCAACCATACCAATGGATCCCAACTACCTTCTCAACCAAGAAGAACCACCCCGCCAACTCCCACCCACGTAGGAGACAAGAATCCCCTGCATACAAGCTCCCCGTACTCCAACCCGCAGTCCCACACAATCACAAATATGCAAAGCGAACAGTCACTATATACTCAGTCCTCAGCTGTCCGATCAGCAGAGCATAGCCCTCCGACTACCCCCGGCAGGGGCCCACGAAACCAGCAGATAATCTCGCACCTCGATGTCCTTCAATGTTCCTTTCCGGAGTGGTCAGAGTCAGCAGGTGTCCCATCCCGTGCTCCACTGCGAGAGGAGGAGCGCTTCCGCGACCTAGATCTCCTGTGCCGCTTGCTCCGGACACTTTGGTCGCCTCGCTCCTGTGACGAGCCCCGTGACAGACCCGAATTCAAGCCTGGTTGGGCATGTGGTCGGACCCTTACCGTCTCATCTGTCCACCTGAAGACCTCCTCTGGGGTATCAAAGAAATGGGTCCGTGACTGGAATACCACCCGAAGGCGGGCCGGATAAAGTAAGGAATACTGGAGCTTCAGGCCTCGCAGTTTCGCCTTGGCAGCTATGAAGGAGTGTCGTTGTTGTTGTACCATCTTAGTATAGTCCAGAAAGATCATGATCTTCTGGTTCTCGAATGTAAGCGAAAATCCTTTGCCCTCGCCTCTCGTAGATTGTGTCTCTGTCATGGAAGTTCAGAATCTTAGCAATCACTGGCCGGGGCCGCTCCCCGGACGGCGGCTTCTGCGTCAGGGCTCTGTGTGCACGCTCTATTACAAAACAACGTGACAGGACATCCGGAGGGAGCCAGCTCTCCAGCCACTGGGATAAGAAGTGTTCCATGTTCCCTTTCTCGCAGCCTTCGGGAAAACCCACAAAGTGAAGGTTATTCCTGCGCGCGCGCCCTTCAGCGTCCTCCACCCGGAGCGCAAGACCTTTTTGAATTTTCTCCATCGCAGCTACCTTCTGCTTTAAGGTCCCCACATCGTCTTCCACACTCGAGATTCTGGATTCCGCCTCCGTGATGCGAGTCACTGCATTGCGAAGGTCCTGACGCAGCAGAGTCACATCAGCCCCAACCGCTCCTATTTTGGCGTCCAGCATGTCTCTGGATTGAGTGATCGCCGCCATAAGCGCTGCGTTGTCCGGCCCCGCGCCCTGGCCACCTCCAGATGCCCCGGGACCCCCACTCGGCCCGGTGAATTTGTCAATGGGCCCCTGCTTGGCGGACCCACTGCCCCCTCCGCCTCTGGTCATGTCGGGGATGTACAGGTAGGCAGCCCTCTGCAGTCCGCTTGCAAGACGCCTCAGTTTGGATTCACCGTGCCACCGATATCCACAAGGGCCACTCCACCCTATGGTCTCCACTGCCCCAAGGTGCACGGTTCCTCCACGCAGTCTTCCTCCGATGTCCAGGGACACCTCAGGCCTCCATGCAGCTCCGACCTCTTGTCAAAGAATATAGCATGGCTCCGGCCGGGCTATGCCTCCCCGCTCTCGTGGTTCTACTCCAGACCCCTCAGCGGTCGGCTGCAAGCTTCGGACTGTAGGGGCCCCCCCCCCACTCCACTGCCCAAATTTTCGGGGTAGTTCACTGGCACTCCAGCAGCGGGCCGCGGCTCCTCAGCCACTCACCCACCCACACGGGGGCCCCGGGGACACTCACTTTTCACGCCTCGCCTCGGCCACCACTGCTTACGGCTGCCCTGGGGTCCCGGGCACCACACCCGTGTGAGCCTCAAGGAGTCCACTGGTCAGGGGACCAAGCGAGCGCGACAGCGCTAAGCCAGGCACACCGGGCAGGACCTCGCCCCGGGGGCCACAGCGCCGCCGGTCCCTCTGCTTCACTGCCCAGGCCGCCTCCGAGCACCACCACAAGCAGCCGGGGACCTCCAAACTCGAGGCCCCGGTCTCCGGACCTCAGCGCAGGCTGCAGTCCTCCACCAACGCCTCCGCAGTACGGGCAGCCACACCAGCAATTGAGGGCACCGCCGTGCTCCCACTCAACACTCCGCCGCCGATCAGAAGCCCAGTGCACGGGCCCAACAGTCGTGGCGGCAGGCCAGCGCCGGGAGCTCCCGACCGGGAGTCGTCAAAATCGAGGCCCCGGCTACACACGCCGGGACTAGGCCTCAGGCCGCCGCCGTCGCTATCGCCACCTCAGGGAGTCCGGGAGCTCAACACTCCGCACCGGAAGGCACCCCCCGCCGATCGCCACTATGGCAACACTTGTGGGCTGAGGAGCAGGTCCGGGAGCCAGGATAATTTATCGGATTAGTATCGGGCTGGTGGGAGCTCTAGCAGGCTGCGTCCACCATCTTCGCCCGCGAAGCCACGCCCCCGATGGATGGCTTTTAACAAGTTTTTGTTTCTTTATGAACAAAATCCAAAGGCAGATTTTATTTTTTAAATATAACAAAAAGTAATGAGCCCGACACCATGGGAGTATTCTCTCATCGTATAGGGACAATCCAAACATTTTTACTGTCCTTTACCGCCATGTTTTTCATTGCGATAAGGAGAGTAAAAACTGCCCATTTGACTGTTTATTCTAAATCACATGGGCTGTCTCATGGCCATACCTCTGACAGCACCTAGTCTATTGGGCCGTCAGAGGAGTATGTCAGCGACAGAGATGGGGTAGTCACTGTCACTAACATACTTCAGGTCCACTCGACTCTAAAGGTAGGCGGACCTTAAGTTTGGCAGGGATGATACTCTGTTACACCAACAAGGGAGTACCATCCCCACCAAACTCTAAATCAGACCCTTAGTAATTGTGGTAACAACTTGTCACCTGTATGCACCAACTGGTCTTTGGCGAGCGGTGAGGTTCAGCGTCACCCTTTGGTAGAGAATTAAAATGACACACCTAACTATGCCAGGGAAGAAGTGAAAGAACACAAGTAGATTAGAACAGCCCAAAGAAGAGCTGAATGAGAGAGACTCCTCCAAGCATCTACTCAACAGCTACGTAATGTAAATTCATCAAGAACTAATACCCATTGTGTGTCAAAATGTTGTGTTATAAAAAAAACAATGTCAACTGACTCTCAGTGATCTTAAGAACAGTACAGTGTCTCCATTAAAGCTGGGGTGGTTGAGTATTGATGTATTGCTCTACATGGGACCTGGTCAAGTAAAGGCATGTGTGCACCAAAAGCAATTGTTTCTTCATTTTGGTGTCCCCTGCCTATGTAGTCAAATGTCTTCTCCTTTCTATGTCTAATCCTTAAGCTGATGAGAAAGATGCAAGAATTCTTTCTTGGCTGACACCACAAGGGGTTACTTTTAGGTACTGAAGAGCAATCATGGGTGGAAGGAAAGGGAAGGAAATCTTGCCACAGATTCTCTTAAAAAATGGCAGCTTGCAAACAAAGCATCACGACTCTGCCTCCCGCATTGCCCGGCTCGTCCGCCCTAATTACGGCGCCTGGTTTTCCGGTCCCACTTCAGCACCGATTCAGGCGTCGGTTGGTTTCTCGACGTAGAGATTGTTTCGCCTTAGTCGGGTTCGGCACTGACCAGCCCTTTCTGCTACTGAGAGCTTCCAATGCAGATATCCTGCTGCGTGTGTTTAAATTGTTCCTTATCACAGACGTGATAACCTGCACCTGTCTATTCTGGACGATATCAACCGCCTCCCCATTAGCGGAGACGCATTGGTGACCTCCAAGCAGTTCTTCCCCTGCCTGAGTGCGGTATCGGGCTGGTAATCCCATACGGGATACCAGCTGTTGTCTCATTACGGACGTGGGTCTACCGCAGCATTCAGCAAACTTCTTGGATTAGCTGGCTGCCAGCTCACGGTCAACCTCACCCTCGTCCTCCACTTGTTCCTTGCAAACTTCCCAGGCACTCGTTCCATCGCCTTGTCCTGATGAGATCCCACTATCTCTCAGGGATCGAAACGTCGTCGACACACATCTCTAACTCTATACTTCAATTTGTATTACACTATTGTGTATGAGATGCTAACTGATTGTGACTTTTTTCATTTATATTTCCACAAACATAAAAGTCACCCTTTTAAGTCACTTGCCTGTGGTAAGGAAATCGGCTGATTTCCTTGTACCTCGTCACGGTTTGCTCACTCACCTTTTGTATAAATTGTGCCGTAAATCGCGGTCATACAAAAGTATATGTTGGCAACAACAGTTTGCTGTAATGTCATTACTTGCTAAACATCATTTGCGGATCAGGTGTGTGGCCTAAGGCACAGATACCTAAGAAGACAATTAACCAAGAAATGGTGTGGTCACATAAAGGTAATAAGGAGAACATCATACACAGGGAATCGATGCCACTTCTTCAAAGGTGCCGGTAGGCTTTGAGAGCATATGAAACAAGAAAAGGAAAAAATGGAAGGCATAGATAGCATCGCAATGTACCTAATCATGTGCATCAATGCCCAGTGGTTCCGCTGCAATGGCACGCTCACTGTCATGTTCCTCGGGAAATCGTGCCTGTCCACCAGACCATAGTGATCCCACTCGGACAGTCATTAGGGCAGGCCCAACGTAGTGTACGTGGCATTCGATATTCAGAACAATATACTTGTTTTTCAGAACATATAACCATAACATGATAAACAAAGACATCATGAAGCGTGAAAAATCAAAAGCAAACAAACAAAAGAGTGTCTGGTAGTTTGTGCTGTGCTATCGCTAATGTGGGATATCCAATGCCTAGTGCGGCTGTCCCAGGAAGCAGGGGGGGGGGGGGCGGACACGCAGGTGACGCAGTTCAAAGGGGAGGAGGGGGGGCGAGGCAGGCACATGAGGGGGGGCAGGGAGGCGCAAAGTGGGCAACAACGGCCTCCGCTCTGGTACGGCGGGAGCCATATTTGTCTGGTTGCGTTGTGTGAGCGCGTCTCGTTTGCTCCGGCAGAGCCTTCACCCACGCCGGGGTCCAAGTGTAGGACTACAGTGCCGGAATTGTGCCGTAAATTATTGTTTACATTTTTTTTTCTATTCTGTGAATGCACGCTTACACCCAAATTTTCGATTGTGCAAATTGCGTTTTTGTACTTATCCTAGTGTATGGGACCCTTGTTTTTCCCAATAGACGTTTACCATTGGTCCCGTCTGACCTTTAGGGTCGTCTCCTTGTTCCTTCGTTTATACATCAATGTGCAAAGATGGCTGCTCCAACGAGGCCTTAAATCTCCATTCGTATGTGGTAGTTTCTGGAACTGTGATAAAAACCTGTAGCTCTTAAATTTGTTTTACTTATTTGCTCACTGATTAATTAATATTAAAGTTTATTGCTCTAGTGACTCAAAGTAATGGCACAGTTTAGCAGTGCGAAAAACTGAGACTTAATAAAGGCACCCAAATTTTAATCACGAAACCTTGCACATCGTAAAAATAAATGACGAGGACTCTAATAAAACATGTTTTCGTGGCCATTCAACTGTGGAAAAGCAGCTTATTCTTTCCAATAAATTCTGCTACTTGGCTGCCACGGTATTATTTTACAATGTGCAATTTATTCTGAGAGCTGTCTCGGGTTTAGATATCATTTAAACCCATTAGGTCAGAAAATCATTAATCATAATTTGAAGTGACATTCTATTTCCCTTATTTTATGCCTTCGCAGGCTTGCTGGGAGGTGCGCTCGCAACCAGAGCTGTAAGACTTTAAGGAATGATTCATCACAATCTTTAATGTCAATCAATGATTGCCCCTGGAGGGAAACACTCACGGCAGGCTCCAGGAGCCGTAAAGTACAAGAACAGATAACCCTTCTTCTAAAGCTCTTTGACGTGCGCGGTAATGAGATGTGCTGCAGTCTGAGCTGTGTTTAGCAGACGTTACACAACAAAGCGAATCATTTTGTCCAGGCGACAATTTACTCCTACCTGTCCGAATGCACAAAATTGCTTCTTTTGTGTGTTCTTCACTAAAACATTCAGCGCGATTTCCTCGCTGTATAAAGTTATTTTGCGTTTTTAAGCAGAGGTATATGTTGTTAGGCCTGGCATCCTTGGATTGGTCCCTTGTTTTTTGCCTCTACCCCCTGTATTTCTGACTGTGAGCTGGACTACGTTTTTCTGGCTTGGGTACTCTGGGCACTTTACCACTGCTGATCAGTGCTAAAGTGCAAGTGCTCCCTATATAAATTGTGATTCTGATTGTTAATCCAAGATTGGCCTATTAGATTTACTGGTAGGTCCCTAGTAAAGTGCACTTGGTGTGCCCAGGGTCTATAAATCAAATGCTACTAATGGGCCTGCGGTACAAAAGGGGGTGCACTGTTTGTGCCACCCACATGAGTAGCCCTGCACACATTTCTAAGGCCTGTCACTGCAGTGTCTGTGAGTACAGTTTTAAACTGCCATGTCTACCTGGCAAGTGCAACCACTTGCCAGGCCCAAACCTTCTCTTTTATTGCATTTGAGACACCCCTAAGGTTGGCCCTAGGTAGCCCCATAGGCAGGGTGTAGTATATGTGAAAGGTAGGACATGTACCGGTGTGCTCTACAAGTCCTGATAGTGAAATACCGCCAAATTCTAGCCAAGGACTAGCTCTCCCGTAGGCAATCATTGGGGCTGCCTTGTAACATTTTACAAGTGTAATTTTCAATTAGAAGCAGCTAGAGATTTGGGGGTTGGGTTCTCGGAGCTCAGAATTTAAAAACATCTTTTAGCAAAGATGGTATTTAAATTGTGTGTTTGAAAATGCCACTTTTAGGAAGGGGGCATTTTCTTGCTTAACCATCATGTGCTTCTCCCTGCCTGTGGAATCAACATCTGGTTTAGACTGACAGAGGCTGTTTGGGCATTCACTCTAGACAGTCACACTAAGGGAGCTGAGGTGTGTCCTGCATATCCTGATTTCCCATCACCAGTACGATGGGCCTTCCTGTACTAGAGTGGTGGGAGGACCAGTCATATACACCTGAATAGGGCTGTGTCAGGCCTCTCACAATGCCTTCTACACCCCCTTAGTGTGTTTCTGGAGCCAAGACCAGGCAGGATAAGAACTTGCTCACTACAAATACAATCCTTTGAAGATTGCCTACTCCAAAGGCCAAAAGGGGTATAAGTATTGAACCTAAAACCCCAAACTGCTAGAACACTTCTAGATCAAGAGGAACCTCTGCCAAGGAGGAAAGCTGAAGAGTTGTGAGGAGGAGTATTGCCCCTTTGCTGAGTGTTGCTTTGTTGGGTTGGCCTGCAGTAGCTGCTTTGGACAGAAAAATGACTGAACTTTTCTTTGTATCCTGCTTGTGAAGTTTCTCCAAGGGCTTGTGTGTGCTTGCCTCCTGTTAAGAAGTCTCAGGGCCATCAAATACTTCATTTGCAGCTTCTCTGTACTCCACTGCTGGTTCTGACCCGCCAAGTGGTAACAATTCCAGGTCTGAGCTCTTAGAGGTTTTTCCACCTTCAAAAACTGCAAAACCCTGCAAAATCAACCCTTCGCCCTTCCAGCGCATATTTTTTTTGACGCAGCACAAGAGATATTTCCACACACCGCCGCCATGGGGGCCAAAGAAATTGACGTAGCACCTGCCCATGGCCCAAAGAACCAACGCAGCCCGAGTTCAGCACACCGGTCTCCGAAGTCCGAGACCACCACACTGACTCTGACACAGGCCCTGCTGTTCAGCTGAGAAGATTGATGCATCGTTGGACCGGTGCTGAAGAAATTGATGCAGCTCCTGGTTCGCCGCCACTGCATCAACTTCAGCATGTCCGGATTTTCCACGCATCGCACCTGTGCACCAAGTCTACAGCGGGCCCTTTCAGTAAGAAACCAACACATCACCTCCCCTCCAGTAAGGTACCGACGCATCAGTTCCCCTGCTTAGCAGTAAGGAACCAATTCATCATCTCCCCTGGAGCAAGGAACCGACGTATCACCTTCCCTGCTAGTAAGGAACCGACGAATCACATTCACTGCATTTAAGGAGCCAATGCATCATTGCGCTTTGCTGTGCCTCAACCCCCACGTGTGTTTTTAATGGTGATTTTGATGCATCCCAGGTACTTTACACAAAAAGTGAAACATCAATAGTTTTATATGGACTGAACTGTTTCAACACTTTTAAAAGTGATACTTTGACTTATGTATGTTGGATTTTTGTTGTTTTGGTCTTGTTTGGTTTAGATAACGATTGTTTATTTTTCTAAACTGGTGTGGTGTCCATTTGTAGTGTTTTCACTGTTACTGTATGCATTATGTACAAATACTATACACATTGTCTCTGAGATAGTCCTGACTGCTCGTGTCAAGCTACCAAGAGGGTGAGTAGGGTTATCATAGGTGTGTTATTCCCTTGTCCTGATTAGAAACAAGGGTCCCTACTTGAACAGGGTGTGTGCCACTGCCAACTAGAGACCCCCATTTTTAACATATGTTATATAGACAGACCTATATAGCTATATCTATATCTATCTGTCTATCTATCTATCTATCTATCTATCTATCTATCTATCTATCTATCTATCTATCTATCTAACTATCCATATATATATCACCTAGTGGCAATCGCCACTAGGTAGTTACAGTTAGGTCAGCTGTTCCAAGGGAAAGTGTTTTTTGAGTTACTGATAATTTTGGCACCTTTTCACGAATCTCCACAAAACTTTCCAGCAGGGGCTGAGAAAAAAGGGTAGTCCCAAAGAGCAAGATCCACATGCATATTCATAGACTTCTTTAGACAAGGCTACAGAAAAAACAGCAAAAAGGAATGACACCAAATTTGGCAGGCAGCTAAATATTGGTCCACAGATTGTACATTTTGTGATTTGGTGTAAATCCATGCAGTAGGTTTTGAGAAACTATGGTTGAATTTTAAATGTATATCTGATTTATTGGGTCTGCAAAAGTATCAAGAGACTTTAATGGGAACGCCAATTTAAAAATGAGAACATTCTAATTGGCCGAGGGAGCTTTATTTCGATTGGACCATTTTGCTCCCAGGTCAGACTCCTGTGGGAGCAAGCGCTCTGATTGGCTGCCAGCAACAAGGGAAAAATGTTGCTGGCAGCCATTACCGGATTTGGGGACTAAAGGCCTGATTACTCACTGTGGCGACCTGACCACCACCACCCCAGTGGTTCAATCGCCGTATTACGATGGTGGCGGTGGGACCACCACAAGACCACTGCCAGGATCCAGGATCCTGTGGCAGTGTGGAGAGCAGGCGGGAATCCTAGCATTGCCTATGCCGGCACCACCGAGCAGATTCCGACCTGCCTTTCCACCAAGCATTTCATGGGGGTGACCCCACCATGAAATGCTTTGCAGAATGGCATGGAAAGGGACCCCCAACAGGACCACCGGGCAAATCTGCATATGGGGGTGTGTGCGGGGGGCACAGTCTGTGCCCCTTCAAAAGTGCACAATCGTAAGTGCACTGTGTGGCATGCACAACATGTTGCATGCTACACTGTGAACTAATGCGCTGTAGGCTCTGTCACAGTAGCGGTGTGCTGTTTAGGCTCTCCTATGACCCTAACATGCTTGCTGCCATGACACAGCAGCCGCACTGCCTGCCTGCCCTGGATTAAACTCGGAATGTGGCAGGCGGGTTCACCATGGGCTTAGCGTTCTTCCTGGGACCACTGTGGTGGCAGTCCTACAGGAAGACTGCCAAACTTTCACTAAGCCCCTTAGTCCCCTCTCCTGAACATGTTTAATAAAAGAAATCTAAGGGCGTAGGGTAGGGATACTGTGGCCCCCTAAGCCCCAATGGGGGGACCCAGAGGGACCCCAGCTGGTTGCAAAAACAACAGGACTCCTGCAGGATCAAAAAGAAAAATTGACAGCATGGTTCGCATGATTTTAGTAATGGGAGATCGGCATGTGGCCCTCACCCCTAGACTTTACAGGCCACCGTAAGCCGACACCTGGGTTCAAAATTAATATTTATGGGACAAGCCATTAGAGGCTCCTGGGGACCCACCCCAGGGCCAAAAACATGGTGTATGGGGAGGGGGATGCACAGCCCCTCCTGTAGCCATCAGAGGCCCTAGTGAGTCCACTCCTGGGCCTGAAATCAATTAATAAGGGGAGTGGCCCCCCTCCCCTAACCTCCGAAATCAGTTGAAAAGGGATGGGGGCCAGCTTTGAAAATGCTCCCTCCAGCTGGGTTCAGCCTTTTGATCTGCTTCCCCGCCCGCGGACAGGGTAACAGGTCAAAATATGCGCCCGCCTACAGGGCGCAGCATTGGTATATGCTCTTTGAAGGCGGGAGAAATGCCAGCTCCCCTACATATGGGGAGCAAGCTGGGGCCATGGGTCTTCCCCCAACCCATAACAAATGTATAGTTGGTGCCCTGGGTGGGCAACAGGGCACCCATCTTTAATAGTAGGGACTATGGGATTGGGGTCACTGGGGCCGATAACAGTTCGCGGAGGGGGTGCGTGCTGCCCCCTCCCCTTTATCATAAGCCCTCGGGGAGGAAGCACCTCAGTGCCTAAAGAGGTTCGGGGAGGGGGCTTGCCAAAATGTGGGAACAATAAACACTGTTTACTCTATGGCGAGAGTTTACTCTGTAAAACACTGTTTGCAGACAGTGGAACTCTAATGAGTAATACACCAAACAGTATTTAAAAGTATTTACTAAGAACAGTGTACGCTCTATGCAAATCTTGTCCAAAGAGCAGCCATTTACATAAAGTTAACTAGGGTCTGAAAGTGCTAAAGATTGTAGTACCTACAGCCTTCATACTGTCGTGAAAACATGGCAGATGACTCGCCTTCTGAAGCAAAACAAGTACATGTACATAGGTTAGTACTTGGTGCACACAGTCTTCTGTATTAAGTAGACATTGTCAATTCTGTCTAATAACTCAAAGCTACTTACAATACTCAAGTAAGTCGTACGTAGAATCTTTGCCCTGGTGGAAACGATTTCTACAGTACCAAATACCTTATGTTGAACTTACTGGACAGAACACGTCAACTGTCACCTGCACAAACATTTACTCTTCAATACAAAGATTTTATAATGTGTTCAATATCTCTACACACCTATAGTGCATTAAGAGGACATTTTCTTTCTAAACACTTACACCCACTATCTGGATACAGGCTGTGCAAATTTAGGTAGAAAATTAATATGGTAGCTACACGCCACTAGCTAAACTATAAAATAAACTAGCACACTCACTGGATGATGTCATCAGGGATGTTATTTAAGATGTCATTTGAGATGCCATCAGTGATGTCATAAATTATGTCATAGAACATGTCATGAGTAATTAAACATGTGAAGTTATAAGCAGAGCATGACAACATAAATATTGTCACTGGCATATTCATATAACTATAATGTTACTTTAACCTTTGTTTTTTTCAGTGAATATACATATGTTTATTTAGGGATACACACACATATTTACATATATTTACATACATATGCACTAAAGCGGTCTGCTTTGTAGAAAGTTATTCCTGCACAGAAGGCATATTTGTATAGATATATGTGTGTACATAAATCTATTTCTCCATCTATCTATCTTTCTATCTCTATCTCGCTCTCTCTCTCTCAATATATATTTATATATATTTATATATATTATATTTATCTATCTATCTCTCTCTCTATAGATAGATAGATAGATAGATAGATAGATATGTTATCCTGGGGCAGTCGCCACTGGGTACTTATAGTTAGGTCTGTGTTGCTAAGGAAAAGCAATTTTGGTTTTCCTATTAACTTTGGCACCATGTGACGAATCTTCACGAAGCATTCGACAAAAAAAAATCTCCTCCACCTCAGCTCCTTCCTGGAAAGCTTCCAGGCGATCCGTCAAACATAGTCCAAGAAAAAGGGGGGTTCCCAAAACGCATTTTCCCCATTCATTTTTCCATGGGAAAATTTAACAGCAATACTACAAAAACTGCTGAAACAAACTTGCTTACATCAAATTTGGCAGAAAGCTAGATGTTGGTCCAGAAGGTGTGCTTTTTGTAATTCTGAATAACATCTGTTTAGTAGTTTTTGAGCAATTAAGGCTCAAACATTGTGTATATTTCATGTCGTGGAAGATCCCTGGGACAACAGATCTCAAGTGGATGTGGCCCTCTCCAGACTCGGGAATCTGTCCTGAGTCCTATAAAAAAGGTAAAGAATAAGACATAGGGGGGCAGGATAAGGATACCCTGGCCACCTAGACCTGATGCCCAAATGTTTTTTATTTTTAATTATGCTATGAATTTGCGGAGGATTGGAAATCCGCAGGAATTATTTTTTAAAAGACAGGGTTTCCATACAGCTGAAAAAAATATGTACCAGGTGGGTCAGGGGCGGGGAGCTGCCAAAGCATATTTTGAGTGGGATACATGGACCCTTTTCCTGAGCTTCTCGGATACCCTGGGAAACAATCCCCTTGGGCCGAGAAAGTGGAGGGGCGTGCTCTCTTGTGGGCAGGGAAACTCAAATTCATTCCGCCCGGAGAAGCAAGCAAAAAACAGCTGTTTTCTTCAGGCTAGAGTAAAAGTGGCTCCAGATGCACCATGATCTACCAGCACACTCCACAATAAATTGGTTTGAGGGTGACCTGGGTAGGCATCAGAGAACTCACCTGAGGCCCCGGTGGATGGGTTTCCTTGGGTCATAAATGCCCCTTCCCTAAATAAAAAAAAATAGGCCACTAGAAAATGGAGGCCCAAGGAGGCTCAGGGAGTGGGGGACCACCATTATTAAAAAATAAAGATAACAGGAGACGGGATCCCCAGGGCCAAAAGTGGAGCAGAGTGAGGGGTTGTGTATCCCTCTCCCCAATAAAGTTTTTTAAAAGAGGGTGTCCTGGGTGAGCACTGGGACTCCAAAGTGAGTGATATATGAATGGCAGGAGCAACTCATTTATTATTCACTGCTCCAGCATGGAGTGCCCCATATTTCCACGGAAGTACTTTTTTGTTCATTGAATGAATGAATGAATGAATGAATGAGGGTATTTATATAGTGCACGGCTACTCACAAGTGTCCAGGTGCTAAACACGCCAAATCAGGGTAATGGAAGCATTAATTGCTAAATAGGTGAGTTTTTCATAATTTCCTAAAAAGCTGCCTCATTAGTGGTGTTAGAGGGAGAGCTGATTCCAGAGAGAGGTTGCCAGAAAGGAGAATGAGGAGCCCCTTTGCCTTTTTTTCTTGAGTGGCAGAACAACCAGAAATTAAGCATTCGTGGAGCACAGGGGTCTTGGGTGACAACACATGCGGATCCTTGAGTTCAGGAATTTCAGACCCGTCTCATAAAGCGCATGTTGCGCAATCATTAAAAGTTTGAAGATTACTTTTTTTTCACAGACAACCAGTGTCATTTCTAGTGAGAGACTGTTACTGGTGACTGTTGAAAGTTAGAACAATAGTCAGAGTGGGCAATCTGCAATCCAGCATCCCATCCAACCAGGTACGGGGACAGTGCCAAACAGTAGCGTTTCAGTTTTGTCAGAGTTGCTCTGGAGGTTGTTGGCACTGAGCCATCTCTTGACAGCTTTTACACAAGCTGAGAAAGCCCGGGGTGCGTCTGACGAGGATCATTTGTACACAAACTGCGTGTTGTCCGCATATGAAGTGATTTTGATTTCAAACGACTCAACTTAGGCTGTAAGGGGTGATAAGTAAATATTGAAAAGGGTCTGGCTAAGCATAGAGTCCTGTGGGACCCCATAATGAAGAGATTTCACCTTTGAGCAGAACGGTCTCATTGAGACAGTTTGGACCCTAGACTCAAGAAAAGAGGTGAGCCAACGAAGGGCTGAACCGGTCACACCAATAGCAGTGAGCCGGTGTAGTTGGATCTTGTATGAAACCATATCGAACACTGCCAAGAGGTCCAGTTTTACTAACTAACTAGTGTTTATACATGAATTTTAAATCACAAGTGTTTTAGCGGTTAATCTGCTCTTTGTATGATTTAAACCAAATCAAATAAAGTATTTTCTTACACTGCCAAGAGGTCCATAAGAACCAATGCAATATTATATCCGAGGTCAAGGTGCCACTTCATTAGCCCAGAGATTTCCAGTAGTGTTGTTCTCCTGGTATGATGGGCTCCGAAACCCAATTGTGAGGGATGTAGCACCATGAAGGATTATATAAAATGTGATAGCTGGGTATTTACCAGTTTCTCCAAGATTTTTGATAGAGCTGGATGCAATGAAATAGGGTGGAAATTGGATAATAATGCTGTATCTGCATTTTTTGTAGAGGAACCACATTAGCTTTCTTCAAGGAGCTGGGCACAACTGTGCATTTGGATGCTGTGAACACTTGTCAGATAGATGGGGCAAATTATATCTGCAATCTGATGCAAAATATGGGGGGGTATCTAAGCCTGATTTGAAGCTCTTGGAGCACTCTTTGAGGTTATCTTCTGAGGTAGGGAGAAAGCACATAAGTATGTCTCCCACCCCACCTACAGTTAGATAGTTAGAGGGTGCAGCATACTTCACAATCTTTAGGGAATTGAGGTTCAGTTGAATCTTTTCTCAAAGTTGTTGCTCAAAATTTTGCATCTGCAGCACATGGTGTAGCAGATACGGAGGAATCAGAAAACTGTGGTACAATCTTAAAAAAATAATTCCTTTGGCCTGTTCTTAGCCTCGTTAATTAATTTAGAGTAAAGGTTGCCTCTGGCTAACTTAATATTGTTGTGATATACATTTAATGCAGACTTATAGAGAACTTTATCTTCACTTTTGTAATGGCATCTCCAATTACGTGCTAATCTTGTTCAGGCTTGTCATTCAGCAGCTAGCTCTGCTGTAAACCAAGTGGCTGAAGTAAAGCAAGTCTTTTTTTAGACCACTTTTCAAGGGCTACCTTGTCACCTGCTGCAGTAAGCCAGTTGTTCACTACTGTGTTATCTACTGTTACCTCACCCAAGAGAAAATGTCGTGACTAAGTAATCCTTTAACTTTGGTACATCAATTTTGTTCCAGACACGTACAAGGCCGCTAGATACCTTACTGGGCTCTGGCCTATGGTTGAGGAGAGGCGAAGAGAATGGACAGATGAAATGGTCGGGCCATACCACTCTCTTGGGGGCTTCGAAAGTAATGGGTGTGTTGAAAAATATTAAATCAATTGTGTGTCCAACCTCATGAGTAGGACCAAAGTGAGATTCAAGGCTGTTAATGTTTCCAGAAGAAGTCTCACAAGAGAATCTTCAGCCATCCTAATGCATAGGTTAAAATATCCTAATATCATACACTTACCATAATTAATGATCTTAGGTGCAGCTGCCTGATCAACAAATGTGATAAAATCCCATACGTACCCTGGGGGCCGATTTATCTTCACCCCTGACAGGAATGTTAATGTTGTGAGGAGCTGCAGGAAGTGAAGCAGACTCCCAGCAACATTTAAGAAAACATATGTTTCCTGGGCCATTTAAAACTAAGACGTCAGGAGAGCTTACAATACTTTTGTAAAGCACTCCCAGCTGGAGCTCTATGCTCTTCAGCAGGAGTGCAAGTCCCTCTTGTAGTTGTTTGTATCATTGCACTTAGTGGGCTAAAAGCCTCAGAGACATGTTCCTTTTGTGTTTGTTTGTTTTTTTATTTTTAAAAACGATATGTATCTGAGACTTACTTTTCACAATGTGTCATCCTACAAAATTCATTAATAAAAATGTTAAAAGGAAGACTCACATACATTTTTTTATTAAAAGTTTACTAAACATTTTAATAATTAGCACTATTAAACATTGCATTGTGAGAATTACTGAAATATACACTAGATAAAAAATATTTGTGACTTTTGGAGAGAGATGATAATAGGGTCTTATATTTTGACATTGTTAATCTTTGGCAAGGTCAGTGAGTATACCTGAATACAGGCAGGACAAAGTGCATGCTAGAAAGCAGTGAGTGGCATGGGGTTGGCTGCCGGCAGGTGTTTGGACACAGGACCTGGCTGTAGGTGGGGTATTGGCTTTAAGTATAGTATTAAAATATTATCTTACATTAAAAAAATGCTAATCCTAGAAATTTACCGAAAGAACCAAAGGTTAAAGTGGCAATATAATTAGATGAAAATGTATGGCAATACATGTTGTGTTAAACTTACAAAACCACACAAATTCACCAGTTATAGTTGTTTCAAGTAACTATAACTCGTGCCCTGAAGTAACTATAACTTGCACCTTTGCATGAACTGCTAAGTGTCACAAATATTACACCATTTATGACATGATCTACAGCATCATTGATAATATCATAGCAACATTTGCAATACAATTATTGATGAGGAAAGTGTGCATGGCATGTGCAGGGTGTGTGAGAGCCACTTGTACGCATCAATTACAAAGGATATTTCAGTGAGGTAGTCTAACAGTCAGTGGTAACCTGTTTAAAAAGTACCAGGAGTAGTATGTGCCAGAATATCCTGCTTGTACCTTCTCTACATCACTAAGAGAGGTCAGTCTGGGTTGCACAGATCACTTCATCCCTTTCTGTATGCATGAAAGGTGTACACAGGTCTTGATGACTAGCAGGGAGGACGCATCCCTTCAAGGATGCAGGATGCTAGTCTGGAAATCCGGTATATTCTGATTTACCAGTCCATGGCAGTCCAAGTTATGGTTATTTCTTGAAAAAGAAAGGAAATTAGCCTGAGCTAATTCATTCAGTTTCCCTCATGGATAAAGCAGTTTTTTATGACGGATAGATGACCGGTACGACTACTTTGTCTCTGCACACAGCAGATATGATTTTGAGGCAATTATCCTCTAAACTCATGAGACGCCACTGGGAAATCCCACTGCATATATTGATAATGGCTTTGAAAGAAGATCGTTTACACGAATTAACACAGATTAATATCAGACCCTGATGAAGTCCATGTGGGACGAAACACGTTGGCTGGGCTGATGTACGCATTCATGAACTTTATTTGCGAATAAAAGAAATATTGGAATACAACATCTTTCAAGTCCCCCTTCGCTATACTGTTTTAAAATTTTATGGATGGAAAGACATTTACTATATTTGATTTATGAATTGTTCAGATTTTTATGCTCCCTGACATCATTTTTGTTCACTGATAGAGGAACCGGTGTTTCTCTTATATATGACTTCTAAGTAGTGGAGTCACACCAAGTTGAGCATTATTGCAGTATTAGATAATTTGAGAATAACTATACCGATGCTGCCAACTCTTGCCCACACTACTGTTCGTTTTAACTTTACCTTTTACTTATAGGGCTTGAAATGTCAGACGTTTAGCATAATGCTATAAGCAAAACAAGGCATTGCTTTTAATATTGTTATTGTTATTATTGTTATGATTATTATTGTTATTATTATTATTATTATTATTATTATTATTAGTAGTAGTAGTAGTAGTAGTAGTAGTCGTAGTATTATTATTATTGTTATTATTATTTTGCTGTTATTGTTATTATTATTTTAGAACAGAAATTGTGTCAAGCGGCAACTTTAGTACCCCTGGCCTCTGTTTCCCTACTGGAGGCTAGGGGAATCAACAAATGAATGAGAACAAAAGATGTCCATCAAATAATCTTAAAATGCTCCTTGTTCCTTCACAGTATACCCTTGTCTGTTCTACGAGGTCACCTTAAACTAAAGACAAAAACCTCTCCTCGGTGGTCACTTATAATTTGGGTAATAAATCCACAATAATTTAAATCAACATTGTCCCAAACAGGAGAATTATTTTAGCAAAAACATATGCTTATTTATTCATTATATTCTCATGAGATTTATCATATACAAAAGTATCAAGCAATCTACACAGTTCATATATACAATATATTAAATTCTATACAACACTGTGTACAACAAGGCCCACGCACACAATGGAAAAACCAATTGTCATCAAACATTCTCCAAAAGACAAACTCAGGCATCTAAATCATCCATACAGACCAATCAAGCAATCTTCAGCCACCATACACAATGGAAAACAATACAAAAAACAATCAAATATATAACCACACAACAAAACAAGAGACAAGGCGCCGACGCGCGTTTCGGAAAGGACCATGCGTCTACAGTTCCTTCTTCAGGGCGCAAAATGATCTATTTCACTTTTTCTTGGCAGAATCCAATTTGTATAATAGGCTTAGTCGTGCTTCTTCTTTCCAAAATTAATTCCATTAGTCCATCAATACATCATATTTATATACAACGGGGCTTTATTTTGAAATGTCATAAAGATCTGTATGGGACAATGTGTGGTTCTGAAAATCTGGATTCATATAATAGTACTGGACTCGAGAATAAAAACTTCGCCGAAATATGACGAATTTGGTATCAAAAGACCGAGAATGACGAGTACATCATGTACATGTATTTTCGGCGTATTCGAGTGACGATTTTACCTCGAAATGGTCATTTACATTCTGAACCCTTGGCTCCCATTTATATGTTGCCCTTTTACATAGGCCTTAATCCAGTTGAATTTGATTCCACAAGGACACGTACTCCTTAATCGACTTTTCCCTGACCTCAGTACAAGTTAGAACCATTGCCCCAGGCCGAACTCGTTAGGTCAGTTACCTCCCAGTGGCCGAGCAAGATAGCATCTAGGCTCAACCAGCCATAAAACCATTTCAGCGCGCACACCTGCCATATCTCGCTCACATCTTTCTCCACTCCTTTGCTTCACTTACTTTATGGTGGGGAGGTGCCCGTTTTTATTAGGGGTCCAGTGATATCTGATGAAATGTTGGGCCTTGCCAAATGATTTGTTGTCGGCAGCACGAAGTGAAATATGGACATGTCATCATGACTCTGCTTTTTCTTTGAACCAGAATATGTTAACTATTTACTTTACAACCAAGAATGTTTTGCCTAGGGCCCAAAACTGTGTATAAGAAGAGAAGCCTGACTTCATGAAAGTGTGCAGTCTCCTGAGAATATACCCGTATTGTACTTCTAGGACCCTGTTACCTTGGTTGCAGCAAATAAACTAATCTTTGACTTCACCTAGAAGACTCTGAGTTTCTGTAGGTCTGAATCAGGAAGAACCCGTGGTCTCTGGGTGTTGATTCCCTGACACCGCTGGGTTACCGGTTCTGTGCCGGTTCTTAAAAACCCAGTACCTCAGTTGGCGCCCAACGTGGGGCGATTCCAGTGGTACCAGTCAGCCTGAAGATCGTGAGGAGCTTCGTGTGGAAATTCCGGAGGAGGGCCCACCACCTCATCGACCCCTGCATGTCGACGTGGTCCGAAGGTCTTTGCTGCGAGGTTCCCCGCTTCCCGGCGGCTACAAGGACTGCTGCCCTGGCTGTCGCCCTGATGTTGGACCCTTGAAGTTTTCGGTACAGCGAAACACTGAGACGAGTCTTCTGGTGACGCCATCGATATTTTCAGTTAAGTATAAGTGGAGCGTCTCCCAGTCCTTAGTTGGACTTACTTTGTGGTATCTTTGGGATACAAAAGGTTTTGTATTGGTACTTGCAAGCACCATAACCGAAGGACTCGTGTATTCACGAGAAATATCGTAATCGATAATCCTTTGAAGTTTTGGAACTAGACTAGAGAGCGAGGATGCCTAGTCTTAGACTTGGGAATTTATTTTGTCTTGGTAGTAATAATAGGGACTCCCGATTGGAGGACTCATGTCCGGTTCCTCCAGTTGGAACTCCGACTTACGAGCTATATGTAAAACATGGGGTAGGCCCCATCACTTACAACGAAGTATGGATTAAATACACTAGGAAAGATGGTGTTTTAAAATGGCCCCAATATGGTAGCTTTGATTCTGAAATCTTAGACAACCTTGAAGTTAAACTCTTTAAAAAGAAAGCCCGGCCGGCGATGTTTGACTCTTTCCGCTTATGGCGCAAAGAAGCCAAACAAAAAGAAATTAAATTAGCTAAGAAAAATAAGAGAGAAGGGGGACTTTCAGTAATGCAAGCTGCTGTGCAGTTTAAAGATAATGAAGAAGAGCAGATGAATGAGCAGTTGCACAGGCAACGTAAAATGGCAATAGATAAGTGTTATCCAGTTTTGCCGTCTCTTCAGCAAGAGGCAGCAAAAGAACGTGCAAAAGACCCATTAATGTCACATTTGCTAAATTCACCACCCCCCTATGCGCAGAATGCCACAGCACCCCCACAACCTTTAGTTGCACAAGCTGCGCCTCCTGCTCTTCCACAGCACCCACCAGCTGTTCTTCAGCTGGCTCCTACTTCTTCGGTGCAGCCTCCTCCAGGCCCACCGACCACTTCTGTTTCACCTGTGTTTTCTACGATTTTGCCTACTGTACTTTTTACATCTCCTAATGCTCCCTCTACGATTCTGCCTAGTACCACCTCTATTTTCCCTGATACCTCTTCTGCTATCTCTACCCCTGCCTTATCTCACCACGTTTTTCCATCTGTTTGTCCTTCAGTTTCACCTTCCATTCGGCAGAAAATGGCCAGCACTGTTACTAATCTTCTTTTACCTCTTTTCGGGTCGCCTGCTACGACCCCTAACATAGGAAGAAGACAGTTGCGAAGTCAACTGCCTGATTATCAAGAGAGAGATTCCCTGAATAGTTTAGCTCGGAAATGGGTTATGGACACTGCAAAATATGATGTACAGTCTGTCATGGAAGTCTTCCATCAATGTGAAGCAGCGACACAGAGATATGTTTTCGAACAGATGTGTGTCTTTCTTGGCGAGGATTTGGAAGACAATGATCAAGAATGCATCCCACAAGAAATGTGTCGTGTACGGTTTAAGTGCGGAGAGGGTATGATTGTAGGTCCAGATGTGGAAAAGGCAGTTGAAATGTTATTATCATATCGGAGTAAGGGAAACAGTTCTGGGTCACCATCTGAATGTAATACATCCAGTAGGAAAAAGGCACGACAATACCCTATGAGAGAAGTACCCCCACAGTGGAGAGAGGGTGACGCGACTGCTGTCCCACCTCTTTTGCCACACTTCCAGCGTGTATGGGTACATGTCCCATGGAAGCGAGCTGAAGTTTTAGCACTCAAACAAACATTACCAGATCCGCGTAAAAATCCTGCAGGGTACTATAAAGAGTTGTCACAAACTGCTGGGTCATGTATAATGAATTTAGCTGATATCGATATGCTATTTGGGAATGTTGTTCCACAGCCTTTATGGGGTAAAATTCGTCATGTAGATCATGACCAGGAATTAGGTGACACGTGGGCTAATATTACTGCTGCAGATGCCCGCCAAGTTGGTGGTGCCAAACCCGAACCTTTGATAGCAGAACTACCTGGTAGAATAGTAGATTACATGAAAACGATAATGCCTGCAATACGCGTAAATTGGGATAAGTTGTCTGCATGCAAGCAAAAGAAAGAAGAAACTGTTTCAGATTTCTTCACCAGATTTGAAGAAACATTCATTGACCACAGCGGTCAAGATATGACCACAGAAGGTGGTCAGAGATTGTTTGTCGATAAATTCGTGCACAATCTGCTTCCAGAATTGTGTAGAAAATTAAAAGATTCAGAAAGTTCGTGGGCAGTCTCATCTTCGGCCCAGATATTAGCTACTGCACAGTACTACGAGAATAGAGACAAAGATGAGAAAGATAAAGTAGAAAAGAAAACTAGAGAACTCAAAACGAAGGTTTTGCTACAGCAAGCCTATCCGCCACGTGGTGGTAATCAACATAATAATGGCCAGAATCACTACCAGAATACTTTTCAGCAGCCTCAACAATATCAGAGAAACTTGCAAAGATTCGATTACACTCAACCCCGTGTAGGTCCTAACCAGTGTTTATATTGCAAACAGGAGGGTCATTACAAGTATAACTGTCCTGCCCTATCACAACGTGCAAATGGAATTTCTGGTGTAAGAGGTCGTGGCAGTCAGCAAGCGCCTAGAGGTAGAGGGCGTGGAAACGCCCCACAGGACACACGTCCCCTTCCACCACAAAACTCTATGAACAGGTTTGATCAGCAAAATAACGTATCTGACAGGACAGCTCAATACTACGTTGATGAGTATTACACAGAAAATGAGCAGTGGGAGAATGAGGATTGGTAGGACAGCCATAGACAAAGAGAGGGAGTTGTTTCAGTTCCAGTAGATCAGAGTGGACCTTACGTTGAGGTGATTACATCAGGTGTGTCAGAACCTTTTCTGTTGGATACTGGTGCTACAAAGAGTTCTATTATGCACTCCAAACTCCCTGGCGCACCTTTGTCTGGCGAAATGAACGTTTCTGTAGGTTTTTCTGGCGCCCCAGTTAGAAATCCAATTTCTGACCCTTTATCTCTTGCTGTTGGTCCTTGTGAATTCGAAGCACCCCTTATTCTGACAACAGGTTGTGGTGAAAATTTGCTAGGATTAGATTTGCTAAAAAGATTATATGCGACTCTATACTGTTCTCCTTCAGGAGTACAACTTACTTTAGGTAAGAAAGTGGTTTCTCCCATTTATTTGTCGAGAGATGCACTTCCAGCAGAATTGTCGATTCTCCCAGATATTCTTTGGGCTACTGGTCCGAATGATGTAGGTCTTTTAGAAATTCCACCATATGTTGTAACATTGAAGTCGAATGTTAAAATGCCACGAATTCCCCAATACAGAATATCTAATGAGGGTGAAAAAGGTTTCCTAGCGATCGTTTACGAATTGATTGAAAAGGATGTGATTGAGGAAACACGAGGCAATGTTTGCAATAGTCCTGTTCTGCCTGTTTTAAAACGAACTGACCCTTCTCAGCCACCTGTGTACAGATTCGTGATTGATCTTCGAGAAGTAAATAAGATAGTCGTGCCACAATTCCCAGTTGTGCCCGACATTACCACATTATTGACTATGATTCCAGCGTCTGCTTCATGGTTTTCAGTGATTGACCTAAAGAATGCTTTCTTCAGCATCCCAATTGCTGAAGAGAGCAGGGATATTTTTTCCTTTAGTTTAGGAGGTCGAAGCTTCCGCTTTAAACGCGCTCCTCAAGGCTACTGTGAAAGCCCCTCAATATACAGTCAAGCTCTGAAAACACAGCTTGACACGATTGTTTTGCCAAAAGGTGCCACTCTTGTACAGTATGTGGACGATTTACTCATTGCTGCAGATACTGAGAAAATTTGTAAAGAGGCCACATTGACATTATTGCGTCATCTGTGTGATCTGCATCACAAAGTGTCACTTTCCAAGCTTCAATATTGCCGACAAGAAGTAACCTACTTATGTCACCTCTTATCGAAGGAGGGAAGGAAACTGACCCCAGAAAGAATTCAGGCAATAGCGAAATTGAGTGTGCCAAGAACACAGAGAGAAGTACGTGCTTTCTTGGGCATTACATCGTACTGTAGACAGTGGATTCCAAATTTTTCGTTATTGGCCAAACCCTTGGTGGCATTAACGTGTAAAAATACACCCAATCCCATTCCTTGGTCTGAAGAGTGTCAGAAAAGCTTTTTCGAATTACGCACAGCATTATGTTCGGCTACTGTGTTAGGTACCCCCAACTACAGTAAGCCTTTCACATTGTATGTCCACGAGAAGGAAGGCTGTGCATTGTCTGTGCTGACTCAGTTATTCGGAGATAGACAGCGGCCATGCGCCTATTTTTCGTCAACTTTGGATCCGGTAGCACGAGCATTGCCAAGTTGTTTAAGGGCCACAGCAGCAGCAGCTGTTTCCATTCGACAGTCTGCTGGTCTAGTAATGAATAATACACTAATCGTGATGGTCCCGCATGCAGTAGACACATTGCTAAATAGGACCAAGACACAGCACTTAACGAGTGCTCGACTGTCCAGTTACGAATTGACGCTACTAGCGAGCCATGTGCACATAAAAAGGTGCAGTACCTTGAACCTAGCCACATTGTTACCAATTGCAGAGGAGTCAGATGCTTCAGAACAGCACAATTGTTTTCTCACAACAGAGGAAGAGACAAAAGGGAGAGTGGATTTGTTCGACACTCCTCTTGCTGAATGTGATGGTACATTATGGGTAGATGGTTCATGCTTTAAGCTCCCAAATGGGAACGTGACTACAGCATATGCTGTCACAACTTTGCACACAGTCGTTGAAACTGCGCGAATACCACATGGTTCAGCTCAAGCCGCAGAACTCGTTGCACTTACGAGAGCATGTGTATTGTCTAGAGGAATGAGAGTGACTGTCTACACTGACAGTCAGTATGCGTTTGGAGTGGCTCACAGTTTTGGACGATTGTGGAGAGAACGTGGGTTCCTGACTTCGCATGGAACTAAGATTCAGCATGGTCAGTTGGTGAATGAGCTTCTTGAATCACTGACGTTGCCCCTGCAAATAGCGATCGTGAAATGTAGTGCTCACAAGAAAGTGACTGATGATGTTGGTCGTGGAAATGCATTTGCTGATGAAACCGCTAAGGAAACTGCAAAGAATGTGATAAGCCGAATGTATGTTGCAAGCCCTGGAAAATGGACTGGTGAGGTTGGAATATGTGAGGACACGATAGAAAGTGTGAAGTCCATCCAAGCTGAGGCCACGGAGAAAGAGTTAAGCACGTGGAGAGAAAGTACAGGGAGAATGGATGCAAATGGTTGTTGGATTGAATTGACAGAGCATCAGAGATGGTTGTTACCCGATGCATATGTGCCTGCAGTGGTTACAATGGCTCATGGGATGGCTCATATCAGCGTGAAAGGGATTTGCGAGTTGTTGGCCCCAGTGTGGAAGAATTCAGGGATTCCCAAGTGTGCAGAGAATGTTGTCAAGAATTGCATGGTATGTCTGAAGCACAATCCCGGTAGGGGAACCCCAACTTCAGCTGGTCATTTTGCACCTCCTACGTATCCGTTCGAGGTTTTGCAGCTAGATTTCATACACATGGAGAGGTGCAACAACTTAAAATACGTGCTCGTGGTTGTTTGTGCCTTCTCAAGATGGGTAGAAGCCTATCCCCTAAAAGACAATACTGCCTTGTCCACAGCGAAAGCCCTTGTAAAAGAGTACTTCCCCAGGTTCGGAATGCCTAGAATGGTCTGGTCTGACAACGGAAGTGAATTTGTGGGTCGTGTGATGAAAAGAGTGTGTGAAGGGCTAGGCATTAGGCAGAAGTTCCACGCTGCAAATCACCCCCAATCAGCTGGATTAGTGGAATGTTACAATGGCACGCTTAAACTTAAATTGGCCAAAATCCAAGCGAGCACAGGTCTTAAATGGCCTGACGCTCTACCCTTAGCACTCCTATCCACCAGAATGACTGTGCATTCGCGAGTGAAACTCAGCCCTTATGAAACAGCCTTTGGCCGGCCAGCCAACATATGGGGAGTGCCTATGCCCACGAAATTCAGCGAGCTGCAACACCCTATTTTGCTTGATTACTGGTAGGAATTGACGGCTAAATTGCGTGTTTTATATCAACAGGTCCACAACACCTTGCCTCCGGTCTCTGAGACTCCGGGTTACTCCATTGACCCCGGTTCATGGGTTCTCGTCCGCAACTTTCAAAGAACAAGAAACGACCAGCCCAGATGGACCGGGCCTCACCTCGTCCTCCTGTCTACAAGGTCGGCTGTTAGGGTGGAGGGGAAGGCCAATTGGGTCCACGGGATCCATTGTAAAAAGATACCCTTCCCTCTGCCACATGACCAATGGGTCCAGAAAGGAGGCACTGACTCAGAGCGCACAACTGATGAACGTGTAAAAGAAACTAACCCTGATTGTGAAAGCGAGAACATTTTTCAAGAAACTGTGCCACCACCAGAACAATTGAACTCTGTGGAGCCTGAACTACTATTTCTGGACCAGACAGTACCCGGGAAAAGACGCTACAATTTGCGACCAACAAAAACAGACTAATCAAAAGCGATTCCTTTTTACGATCTGAGAAAAACCTATGGACTAATAAAAGTGTCTTTTTCCCAAAATCCTATTTTTGAAAGTGCAGATCTCCCATCTAGGTAACTTGCTTATTTTTGTTTTTCGAACCGCCATCCGGGTTCCGCTGCTAGGGTCGCGGTTGATTAAAGACTTTTGGGTGCAGCTGACGACGTTAGGTCGGCAGTTCTGGTTGGTCCAAGGGAGTTGCCCTAGACTGACGGAAGCATCCTTTAGCAGAGGCAACCTACCACCGCGGGCAGCACCTTAGAGAGGATGGAGTTTCCTGATGTGGAGAGGCCTGCCAAACAAACGAACTTTAAGCAGAGACCTTTTTAACACGATGACGAAGAAAAGTTTTATAATAGTGTGTATTTTTATGCTATCCAGCGTAATGGTCTTTTTGATAAGCTATGTTTTATTCTCTTTTCATGTGACTTTTGCGCCCACTACATCACCCATACCTCCTCCTACTGTTTCCTCTCATTCTTTTCACCCTCTGCCTGACCACGAATCAAATAGGAGATTAGAGTTCATTAATAACTCCTTCGTTCAGTTATTACACCAACACCAACTTGTAATGAACACAACTAACTGTTGGGTGTGTGGTCTCATGCCCCACACCACGGATAAAGGTATCCCCTATTTGGTCCTGCCATTTAGTCACAATGGTTCAGTCTGGGCATATAGGACAATGTTCATATATGCACGAGAAATCCAACACCTACGTTCTGTAAAAGACAACCTCAAGACTAGCGCCCTAGTCAAAGGTATAGTTGACATGATCAAGGAAGTAACTTCTTACGAAGATACCCCGGATGATGAGATACTTGCATATGTAGGTTGGAACGTGACCGGATATGGCACTACATTAAGTGAGAAACAGCAAGCCAAGAGATCGTCCCCTATCTGGATCGTACCCCATCAAGGTCACCTGTGTCTGCAAGGTATTGGCAAGAATCCCAGAGCTCAGCTAGGGAAGAGTATCTGTACAGAAACGTATGTTTTTGGATCTCAGACTTCCCCTGCGTTTTTAGCCGCTAAGGGTACTTATTTCATCTGCCATGATAGAGCCTATACATGGTTGCCCCCTGACTTCTCGGGCTCATGTTTTGTTTCATTCCTGTTACCTCCCACCTACACAGCAGCGGCGGATTACCATCGGACAAGGGTAGTTAGAGGTGTTTTGAGTAAAGAAGACACTGCAGGTCAAGAATTTGGTGACTTTGCAATGGGTTTTCTGCCGTTCTGGGGAGCCATGGCTAACAGCAGGAACATAAGGCAATTGACAAGGGTAGTTGAATCCACCGTGACTGAAACTGCTGGTGCCCTTAGTAACCTGACTGCTGAGCTCCAGTCGGATCGACTTATGACCCTTCAGAACCGGGTCGCTTTGGATGTAACACTTGCGGACCGAGGTGGAGTATGCAAATTGATCCAGTCTAGTTGTTGCATTTTCATCCCAGATAATGCTCCAACCGTGTACAGGGCCATCCCCAAATTACATAAAATTTCTGAATCTATCCATGTGGATAAAGGAGATTGGTCGTTAATGGGATGGCTCTGGGAACTGATATCTGCCTGGGGATGGAAAATTCTGATGGTCATTGGGATGGTCTTAGCCATTCTTTTCCTGTTCTGTCTATGCATACAGTGTGCTCCTGCAATATGTGGCCTCTGTGCTACATCATGTGTGAGGAAGCCTGTGTCAAGAGATGAACTAAGTACTAGAATGATGTTACAGCAACATCTCAATGACTTTAGGAATATAGATCTGGACTCAGACTAATATGAGAATAGATTAATTGCCTATGTAAGGGCAAAAGGAGGGTTTGTGGTTCTGAAAATCTGGATTCATGTAATAGTACTGGACTCGAGAATAAAAACTTCGTCGAAATATGACGAATTTGGTATCAAAAGACCGAGAATGACGAGTACATCATGTACATGTATTTTCGGCGTATTCGAGTGACGATTTTACCTCGAAATCGTCATTTACATTCTGAACCCTTGGCTCCCATTTATATGTTGCCCTTTTACATAGGCCTTAATCCAGTTGAATTTGATTCCACAAGGACACGTACTCCTTAATCGACTTTTCCCTGACCTCAGTACAAGTTAGAACCATTGCCCCAGGCCGAACTCGTTAGGTCAGTTCCCTCCCAGTGGCCGAGCAAGATAGCATCTAGGCTCAACCAGCCATAAAACCATTTCAGCGCGCACACCTGCCATATCTCGCTCACATCTTTCTCCACTCCTTTGCTTCACTTACTTTATGGTGGGGAGATGCCCGTTTTTATTAGGGGTCCAGTGATATCTGATGAAATGTTGGGCCTTGCCAAATGATTTGTTGTCGGCAGCACGAAGTGAAATATGGACATGTCATCATGACTCTGCTTTTTCTTTGAACCAGAATATGTTAACTATTTACTTTACAACCAAGAATGTTTTGCCTAGGGCCCAAAACTGTGTATAAGAAGAGAAGCCTGACTTCATGAAAGTGTGCAGTCTCCTGAGAATATACCTGTATTGTACTTCTAGGACCCTGTTACCTTGGTTGCAGCCAATAAACTAATCTTTGACTTCACCTAGAAGACTCTGAGTTTCTGTAGGTCTGAATCAGGAAGAACCCGAGGTCTCTGGGTGTTGATTCCCTGACACCGCTGGGTTACCGGTTCTGTGCCGGTTCTTAAAAACCCAGTACCTCAAATGGAACAATAAAGGCAGGATTATAATACAAATACATATGAAGCAAAAGCTATAGCTAACGTTAAAGGTTGCTGGGAAAAACCATCACCAATATCAAATAGATTTAGGAAAATATCTACACCATAGCAGACATAAAGAATCTAAAGGGTAAGGAAAAAGAATGCCCGTGAAAATATAATAAGGAGAAAGCAAGCGACATATCCACATTGTATCAAGCGAAAAAGGAGATGTGCAAAAGATAGAACAGTAAGCACCAACCACCAAGTTTATAGTATATCAGGAAAAAGAATGGTAAGTGCTACATAAAAGCAACTCACATTCTCTGAAACTCATTCACACAATGTCAACTAGTCACACAATCCATGGAGTTTCTAACATACCATAGAAGTTCTTAATATTTCCAGGATAAATAGCACGATAGTATCAAATTCCAGGCTATATACAAAGGCCTGGACAGCACGATATTCCACACGCAGATCTTGTAAGCAAAACGATGTCCAGACAAGGAGCAAACGTTGCTCTGTGGCCGCTGTCAGGATTAAACAACAGAAAAGCACAAAAAGTTACAAGGGGGCCCTCCGACGTAATAAAAGCGTGAGGGACAATCAGAACAAGGGAGCTGTAACACAAATGGCATACCTCTTAATTAGATTTGACTCGTGGCGCAGATACCGAAGATGCAACCTAATGCGGCTACCGGCTCCTAAGCTTATTCCTGCATATACAAATGGCGGAGACAATACTCCAAATAGAAGGTTTCTGAAAAAAAGGATAAAAAGAGGGCAATTACTCTCTTGCGCGCCCAGGTAGCACATGAAGTAGCACATAGAGTAGCGTCACTCGGGTATCACACCAACGATACCCAAGAGAAGAATTTTGTTTCACAATATCTTCTTTGCAGTCATTTCTCAGTTTTACCTATAGGCAATTATATATGCGTTATTCAGATGTATACATTTAAGAACATAAGCGACACAGCTGGCTGTCTTTGTATTATCTAACTATTGCTTACATTTTACTGGAATAACATCCTAGTTGTTCTAATTGAAAAGAAGTATTGTCATAGAACAGATTCGCCCGAAAAAGAGGCTCCTGCAAGTTATTGTCAAATACCCCTAAACCTTATCAAACAGCACAGCAAACCACTCTACCAACCACCAGAAAAAAAGTCTTACACATCTTTGTATTTCTAAATTACTAGGGATTTACTATGAATGCCCAATTACCATCACCCCACCCTCTGTAACCATAATGTGGGTCTTGTTAACTTTGGAGTGTGGAATTAACAGGCATTAAGGGCTGAACGTCGATAATCCCCCACTAAATAGTATTTCTAGGGGAAATTTTAAATGTTGGGTCCAATTTCCGAAATTATTACCCATTCTCCCTCACAGGTGTCCCCACTTTTTGGCTACTTTCAGCAGACAAAATCTTCACGGTGAAGGTGACAGGCCTGCAATATCTTTGTGCACCCTTGGAAATCCCATTAAGAATTATGGACCTCTCAAACTGTATGTGATAGTGGCAATGGAAGACATTTATTTACAAGTGCAGTATAAAAATCTAAAAGATCTGCAAACTCTGTAGATAGTAGTGCAGGGGTATTCAGCACTCCAAATGAACCATGCTGGAGCTCAGAAGGTTATTGAGCAATACAGATGCCTTTATATTGTGTTTTTTATCTTGTCACATTTGCACTGTGTTTAAAGTTGAAGGTCAAATGTGAGGCTCTGACAAATTGCTGCTTTTTCATCTATCATGAAGATTGTTGTTTACTTTTCTTTATCTGACTGCAAAGTGAGAAGATTTTGTAAAGTGTGCTATCTGACAATCTTGCTGGGATAAAGGGACAGTAGGATGTCATTTCCTCTAACACATAAAAAAAGTAAATACCTGTAAATGAACTGTGCAAATATTTCAAAATATATCAATATATCAGCAGTTATGAAAGCACAAATGATGCACTTTTCATTCTGAAGAATGATGGATCAAAGATTTTTATTGGATCAAAACAAATCAAGACACTTGGTGTTGCACATTATTGTGTGTATGCTATATAGTTCTATCAGTAAAACTGTATGTCTGTGCAAAATTAGCAGTCATTTCAATGGAAAATTTGCTGTCTGTAAATGATTGTGTGCTACCACACCATACTTTAGTAATATATTCCCACTAATGTGCTCTTAAATGCTCCACAACTGCATACTACACCCTTTCTACTCTCCTCCTGAATGGGTATGGCTAATTTGCTGCAATTTTTTTGAGTGACAGTCTCTATGGCTTCAGTGATATTCAATTCAATTCAACTTTATTCGGCAGACAGCCATAAAAATGTCAACAAACAAACAATTAAAAAAACAACCTGGCTTCAGTGATATAACATTGATAGTGGGCCGCCTTACTTGTGTATGTGTCCAGTCCATCAAACAGGAGGCCTACTCGGCCTCCGTGTTTTGAATGCAGGGGCTTTTCAAGGCATGGCAAAGTGGGCAATTGCCCCGGGCCCCTACATTCCAAAGGACCCCCTGGTGAAGTAAACAGAGCAGTCAATATTCCTGCCATAATAACGTTGCCCATAAAAACAAACTTATTTTATTTTTTAGTTTGGCAGCTGAACATGCTTCACAGAAAACTACGGAGAATCTTTGAAAGCATTTGGAGCCTGCTGATAAATATACTGCCTACCTGCTTGCTTTACCGGTGCCTCTGCCGGTGATTAGGCCACAACTTGCCGCTCCCGCTGCGCGGGAGCCGCTGCGTGCTACTCTGCATCTCCGCCTGGATACTACCATCAGCCCAGCTGCCGCGGCGCCGAGAGGCTGCAGGGGTGTTGCGCTGCAGGGACTCACTGTTCCAGGAGTCCCTGCGAGACCTCACAACATCCGGTCAGCGCCCCCTGCGTGCCCCACCCCCGGCCGGCTGATAGAAGAAAAAGGGCCCATAGCTGCCACACCCGGCGAGAATCTTTGAAAGCATTTGGAGCCTGCTGATAAATATACTGCCTACCTGCTTGCTTTACCGGTGCCTCTGCCGGTGATTAGGCCACAACTTGCCGCTACCGCTGCGCGGGAGCCGCTGCGTGCTACTCTGCATCTCCGCCTGGATACTACCATCAGCCCAGCTGCCGCGGCGCCGAGAGGCTGCAGGGGTGTTGCACTGCAGGGACTCACTGTTCCAGGAGTCCCTGCGAGACCTCACAACATCCGGTCAGCGCCCCCTGCGTGCCCCGCCCCCGGCCGGCTGATAGAAGAAAAAGGGCCCATAGCTGCCACACCCGGCGAGAATCTTTGAAAGCATTTGGAGCCTGCTGATAAATATACTGCCTACCTGCTTGCTTTACCGGTGCCTCTGCCGGTGATTAGGCCACAACTTGCCGCTCCCGCTGCGCGGGAGCCGCTGCGTGCTACTCTGCATCTCCGCCTGGATACTACCATCAGCCCAGCTGCCGCAGCGTCGAGAGGCTGCAGGGGTGTTGCGCTGCAGGGACTCACTGTTCCAGGAGTCCCTGCGAGACCTCACAACATCCGGTCAGCGCCCCCTGCGTGCCCCGCCCCCGGCCGGCTGATAGAAGAAAAAGGGCCCATAGCTGCCACACCCGGCGAGAATCTTTGAAAGCATTTGGAGCCTGCTGATAAATATACTGCCTACCTGCTTGCTTTACCGGTGCCTCTGCCGGTGATTAGGCCACAACTTGCAGCTCCCGCTGCGCGGGAGCCGCTGCGTGCTACTCTGCATCTCCGCCTGGATACTACCATCAGCCCAGCTGCCGCGGCGCCGAGAGGCTGCAGGGGTGTTGCGCTGCAGGGACTCAGTGTTCCAGGAGTCCCTGCGAGACCTCACAACATCCGGTCAGCGCCCCCTGCGTGCCCCGCCCCTGGCCGCCCTCCTACATACAATTGCAGCAGAAGGGCCGTCTCGCGGGACGCCGGGCGAAGCCCGGGCAAAGGGCGGGCCGTCTGTGGCCGTCCGGGGACGTACAAGGACGGGACAGGCCACCCTATTTACATCTTTATCTCCGATCCTTTGGTACTTGGCAATCTGGAGTCAAGTAATACATTTGCATGGTAGGGTGGTGAGTGTAACATCTGAGATATTGAGACTGAGGCAGGGGTGACGGTGATTTGAGCTGACATCGTCACTTGAGTAATCCGTACCTATACCTCTAGAAGAGTCTATAAAATTCTCACATATATCATCGGAGAAGTAGCTATCACTCACAACTACTAGGTCTATCTCAGGAAAGTATAATGGCATTAAAAAAGTTAAGATCGCGCACAATATTTATGAAGCGAATGGGCACCGAGGAAGCAGTTAGGAAATCCTCTGACAAAGCAGTAAAACATGGCCGGATAACTAGGACCCCGGCAATAAGCAATTACTTTTCTGCCTTATCACCAAAAAGACAATCACTCACTCATGCCCTGGAAGTAGGAAAAAACCTTGATCCTTTGGAAAATATGGAGGAAAAACAGCTCTCTCCTTTGAACCATCAATCAATTCAAAACTTAAGTGAACTAGATCTTGACCTTAATCAAAAGATAATTTTATCATCACAGGAACTACAATCCCTGGACCATGAGGTGTCATACTCAACATCTTTAACTCCTATAAAACGTTCAGGTTCCCTAGATCGTGTTGAGGATCCTCATGGAAATAGCATGAAATTAGTGGAAAATAAATCAGATTTACAGTCAAGCCCAGATAAGTTACTCACTAGCTCTCTGAAAAAATCATTAGGACATGATCCAACATTTGAATTTTCTCCGGACCCTTTCATTCTTAAAAACATTAATTCTACAAATCCCGTAAATCCAATGTCAAAGGCACTTTTCTCTCTGCAGGAAATTTTGGAATCGGTCCTTACTTTTTTAGGACATATTCTGGAAACCCTAGATGTACAAATTGGTATACTAAAATTTCTAGTAGGGGAAAAAAGAAAAAAAGAATCTTCTGACGTAATGAAAAAACAACAAACATCTGATGTGACGCAAGACCAAAATAGTAATACAACAAATATCACTAAAAATATACAGATTCAAACAAAATGTGATATTAGTACACAAACATCAGAAATAGTAATACTAGAAAAACAAATAAAGGAAACTCGGAAAAATCACAAGGACTCCACCATATATTCCCTGAAGAAACTCTTCAGAGAAGAACCTTCAAATACTTTCAAACAGTACTCCATTTTTTCGAATCCTAACAAAAAAATAGATTCACATAAAACTGTATGTAACAAGGATGATCAGGGAAACATCATTAATTATATTCCTGATGTAGATCAAGGAGAGAAGATTTCTAAAATAAAAGAAACCCAGGAAGAAGGGGGGAAAAAAGGAGAAGAAAGCCGCAAAGAAGAATTAATAAAAAGAAAACTCGTAAACTCACATTTCAAAAACTAATCACTCCTCTAAAAATCGGAGAGGGACAAAATGATATCACAATCCCTAATACTACCATAATAGAGGCAACCAGTGACAGAAAAATCATACAGAATGTAAAATCATTAAATCCAAGAGCTGATGAATATCTCCCGGCCACGCTATTCTCACAAATAGGGCAGAGAATTAAAGGAGCAGGAGAAGAGGATGATAAGATATCTATATGCGGGGAAGGAACATCGTCAAAATACCTACTATTTGAAGAACTCTTCCCTATCGATAACGTGCCACTCAATCGAGGAAGAATTATCAATCTTCTCCAACAAATACTGCCTCTACAATCTCTGACTAGTAAAGAAATAGATCTGGTGAGTTTCCCCAATAAAGAAAACAGCAAAATAGCGATGGTATCATTCTGGTCACCAGTACTTCCTGGGATTATTCTTAGAGAAAAGGAGATAATACATAAATGTGGTTATGATGTAATTGAAAGACCTAAACCAAAGGGAAACAAATCTAATAAAAGGTACAATGGCCCTTCAGGGCTAAAATCTGACATGCAAAACATAAATTGGTACAAAAATACTATCATTTCAGAAGATTCGGGAATAAACCGTTTAGGAAATGACACCATAAAAATTCATGTGAATAATGGTGAAAGGGTAGTCTGGTGCCAAGACTTAGAAGAAAAGGAGGTTAAAAAAACCACAAAGTCTTGGGCTTGGATCTCGGAGACGTTTAACAGTAAAAAAAGTGCTAACCATCAACAATATACTGTTTAACAAAGGCTTGGTGATCACTTCATGGAATATGGCTGGAAAAACAACTAATAAAATGATCGAAGCAACCAAAAATCAACCTGATATACTGGTTTTACAGGAAACTTGGGCAACAAAAACTTTCTGCCAGAAAGGCTACTACGTTTATGATATTCCTGCAAAAGAAACTAACCGGGGCCATGCAAAGGGTGGATTGGCAATCCTGTTAAGTGAGGAATATTTATGGGCTCAAGAGATCGTTGAGACCAAGTCCGATAACTTTCAGTGTATTAAAGTGTTGCTGAAAACACACATCACAGCTCCCTAAAAGGCAACTTTGCTCTTTAATATATATGCCCCACCTGGCACTAACCAAGATGCTCTATTCGAGGATATCATGGAAGCAATCTTTCAGATAATAGAAGATCGATCATACATGCCATATCTAATTATGGGAGACCTGAATGGAAAAATCTCAAACATTGAAATTGGAAAATGGGTAAACCTATACAAAGAAGAAACATTGGAAATGTCCATCCCAAAATTTCCTAAAGGTAAAAATTCGGACAAAAGAGGCAAATTGTTATTAGCCTTATTGCCAAGTTTAAATGGGACAATCTTGAATGGCAATGTGGAAGGAGATATTCCGGCATCTTATACTAGACGGGGAAATGGAACTCTATCAATTATCGATTATATAATCTGTGGCATGGATTTATTGGAGAAAGGTACGCATTTGCATACCAACTTTATAGATGAGAGTGATCATGCATTTTTACACCTAACTACCCATTGGATGGCCATCCCTTCCCCTACAAGCCAGATAATATTTTATAATAGCACAATTGAAGTCAACACTAATCAGAGGCGGATTTTCTGGAACTCATCAACCTTGGACAATATGACCGCACAGATTGTACATACTCAACTTTTAACTAAAATACATTCAGATGACCCAATAATACATTTTGAATGCATAGTTAATAAACTCAAGTGTGCTCTCTTAAATAAGTTACGACAGGTCACATCTGGAAACAATAAGAACAACAATAAAAATAAAACCTGGAATTTACCTACTGCAAAAAGGCTCAATAAACTTATTAGAGCACAATACCTGAATTTTTCATCATCAACTCAGGCAGAAATTAATAAACTAAAAAACCAATTAAGAAGAGAGAAGCACATCCATAAAAGAATGCTGCAGGACTATAACTGGGTTGATATTCAAATAGCTGCTAAAAAATATAATCAGCGAAAATATTGGTCCCTAATTGCTAAAATAACCAGAACAAAAAAGAAACTTCAAGCCATTCCAGTCCCACCTTAGGACTGGGAAATTTATCTGAGTGATTTATATAAGGCAAACCCAATCAACTCAGATAGAAGGGATGCCGATATTACTGTGCAAAGGAATGTTACCCCGATTACTAATACCTCAGCATTCTCTATTGCAACGCACATTCGAAAAGCAAGAAGTACTGGTGCTTCAGGCCCTGACCAAATACCCATTAAGGTCCTTCAAGCTGACCCCAAGGAGTGGAGTCAGATGCTATCACCCCTATTTAATTACATATTCAAATCCGGGAAAATACCAAAGTCATGGCAGGGGAGTATTATTATTCCTATCTATAAAAAGGGGAACAAAAACACAGCTGGTAACTATCGCCAAATAGCATTGATGGATGCTACAGGGAAAATCTTTGCCGCAGAAGTTTTGGATCGACTAAAAGATTGGGCATTTTCGCTGGGTCTAATACCCATGTTTCAAGCAGGTTTTAGACCCAACCATTCTGTCACCGATAATATTGCAATACTCCAGACCATTCTTGACAAATACACAGTATGGAAATTACAGCCAGTATACGCAGCATTTATAGATTATTCTACTGCCTTTGATCGTGTTGACAGACCGACTTTATGGAATAAGTTAAGGAGGCTAGGTATTCCTGAACAACTGCTGCAGATTATTGTGAAACTCCATACCAAAACATGGTGTCAAGTCCAAATGGGGTGTGAAAAAGGTTTGACTAAAATAATCCAAACGGCTAACGGACTCAAACAAGGGTGCCTTTTAGCACCGATACTATTTTCATTATACCTCAGTGACCTGCCATACCATCTGCAACAAGGTTCAAGCTTGCCTCCAAAGATTGCTGCACATAGAATACACGCCCTGCTATACGCAGATGACATTGTGATGTTGGACCTTACGCCCTTTGGTTTGCAAAAGCTCCCTGATATTTTACATAAATATTCTAAGGACAACTTCTTAATCCCAAACTTAACGAAAACAAAAATTGTTTCCTTTTCTGGTAGGAAACAAAGTGCTAAGTACTGCTGGAGGCTCGGCGGAGAAAAAGTAGAAGAGGTCGATGAATACACTTATCTCGGCAGGATCTTCTCAAAGAGTCTGAAAAATACTAAACAGATAAACAATTTAAAGAGGAAATCAGAATTACATGCCGGGGCCCTTTCCAGACTGTACTCTGCTACAGGAAATAGGCATTTCTCTTCACTGCTAAAAGTATACAGAGTAAAGATTCCCCTGTTTTATCCTATGCTATGGAATATATCCCAATAAAACAGTGGTCTTATATGGACCAAAAAGAAGGGAACATTTTGAAGAAAGTCTTGAAGGTCTCAGAATCTACACCGGTGCAAGCTTTAAGACTTGAATTCTCAATTACAAGTTCTTATGCTACAGCTGTTGCTAATGTTATCAGGTGGGCTCATAATCTCCTTCATGCAAAAGAAGGATCACTACGATCCCTGCTAAAGACCGAGACTTTTGAACTAGATGCTTCAAAGCAAATATTCTCTAGGAATATGACCGTGGTATTCCAAATTGCTAAGATTAGTACGGATATTTTGCTTACCTGGTCAGCCTCGCAACTGAAACTTTTTTTAAAATGTTTTACTCCTAAATTGAGTTTTGAACTTGACTTTGCACACTGTAGCAAATTATCTTTGTATAAACTTTACGTTGAGACATTGGAGTATAAGCATGCACAGACATACATAGGGTTTTCCCTAACACATGGTGCAAGGAGGGCAATTACAATGCTGCGATTAGGTATTTTACCAGTGTTAACTTTCACATCAAGATGGACATCAGGTGGATCCCCACTATGTACTCTTTGTCAAGGGGGAGATCAGAACATCGAGCACCTTTTATTTGTATGCCCAAACTCAAATGTAGTAACAGCACGGTCAAGACATCTTGTTCCTATATACCGTAAATGTAGAATTTCATCAGTAAAAGAATTGTTATCTGTGTGCAAACAATCACCTAATGAATTTGTATGTTACAATTTCTATACATTTTAAAAATCTTTTTTAACATTATATTAATTTGTAACGAACTCCTTTTCCTGTAACCTGTTGTTTTTATATATATAATATTTGTGGTCCTCAGTTGAGTACCGAAACAAATAAAAATAAAAATTGACTTGACTTGAAAACTACGGCCAGATTTACTACAGGTTTGCTTCAGGACAAAGTCACACAAACTGAAGCAAAGCAGTGCAAACTCTTGCAAGGGGATTTACTTTCCAGCACAAAAAGTATTTTGCGCTAGAATGGTTGCCCTTTTCTCAAATATTGCTTTGCGCTGCTTGGCACCACTTTAGGGCAAGGAAGCACTACTTGGGTGTAACTAGGGCAGATTAGCGCATGCATCTATAGTTTTTTGTTGTTTTATATTATTGTAATATTTTTATTGCCGATTTTCCAAATATAAAAACTCAAAAGAAGAAAAACAAGGTAAAAAGACACACCTTTGCCCTGACAGATCTAATTAGCAGGACAAAGTAACCAACATCTTCATAAAAATACCTTACAAATGATTTATGAAGCACCAGGTACAGTACAGGTAACTCAACACGAAATATGTTGTAAAGCTATGACCTCATCCTCATTACAATTAATTCATAATGTTAGAAACATTGTTAAGGATTCATAAAGACCAGCACTCAAAAAGTAAAGTGCCAAATGTGCAATAAATATTAATTAATAAAAGAGATACAAATCTCAATGTCCATCACAAAAACACATTGCTGGAAAGTAGCGTGTTCTCATGCACTTCTTGTGGAACTCGATCAGGCAGAGTTTCTCTAGCACCTTGTGACATGCTAGCTTCGGGGTCAGCTTTGACCTTTGGAGCTTGGATCTCACCCTGGCTCTCCATTGGAGCCCCTTGCTTGAGGACGGTCTGTGAAGTTGTTCTGAGCCCCTTTTTAGTGGCGTTGGGGTTGGAGCCCTTTTTCGCGGTAACAGCTCCAGATGTACAACCCCGTCCCTCTTACTGGGGTCGCTCAGCAGTATGTTGTGGATGATTCGTTAATGGTTTTGGTATGTATATAAACCTTGGATACCACTAGTTCATGAAAGTAGATAACATTATGATATTTGGTTGGCTTTCTGCTTAAATATTTATTTACAAATGCCTGGTTAATCTCTGCTTCGTAGCACATGCATTTCCGTTTAATCTGTACTGAACTGTTGTTGTGCGTTGCTGTTGTGACCTGGTTGTTACGCCTTCAGCGTTCTTACTCCAGTTAGAGTATGACATTAATTTGCGTAATGGTGCAGTACCTTTTATTTGGGGCCATTTTATTCAGTACCTGGCCACTAACATGTAGACTTTCAATGTAGCTTTCTTTATCTTCAAGTGTTTACACAGGCTGGCATTGCGCTTAGACTCCACCAGTGCCAGAGTCAATTCTGCACTTCAACTGTAGAACATGTGGATGCATGAGCAGTTTGCTGGACCATGGAAACTCTCTGGAAGAATGCTTTCAGTGTACGGGCTTCATATCCACTCTCTTGTTGATGGAGCAGATTCCATCTGCAGTGAGGCCTTGTTTCATTTTTTGTGCTACAGACAGACTGCATTTAAATTGCCACGCACATTTTGGTGAAATTTAAAAACATAGTACATGAAAAATATGAAAGTGAGGCCTAGTCTGTCTGAAATGCTTGTGCTAAATTAACATGTGTTTTTGCAGTGTAGAGAAAAAACTTGTGATAAGTGGCCTTTTTAGCTTTGAAGATTAATAGAATGTGTTTCTCTCTTCCCAGCTCATCCCTTTTAATCTAAATTCACTATTTCTGTCTTAAAAGACTTTGACTTGTTGCATATTTTGATAAACATTTTCAGTTAAAAACACCTCTTTTTATAATGTGTGTGAATTAACAAATGCACCAAACACTACACATTGGGCTAAATGCTTTTTTGCATGAATAGCTATCTAAAACACTAAAGCATGTTGCTATGTGTGCTGTATTAACTGTGTGCGCTGTTTTCACTGTGTGCACTGTATTAACTGTGTGTGCTTTTAAAATTTACACTAAATGCATAATAATGCTATGTTGCACATTGCACCTTTATTTTGCATGTTGTCATAAATAATAGAAAAGCTGCTTGAAACTAATAGCTTGGCTAGGTAAACATTTATAAGGGGTATTAGTATGGAGTTGGCAAACATAATGGGCTGATTTACATGACATTAATATTCTCTTTTGTGTCTGTTTTATTTTTGGGGCCTACACAAAACATGGCTGCCTGTGAATCCAGCAAGGCTATGACTTGCATTTTCAGAAAAGAGTGCATGCGCAGACTGTGGCTGCTTTCCTCAAACCATGAAGAAGTCAAGGCCACTTTGAACTGTACATTCTTGTGATTGAGCCAATGTACCAGTTAGCTAAAAGTATCCATCTAGACTGCGCTGTGGAAGGAAGGAAGAGAATTAGAATGAAAATGTTTTCCTAGTAAATGTTGCAAAAACAATATAAATGTATTTATTCATGTATGCTTCTTTTGTTAAAACTGGTATAGTCAGGATTTTAGAATGAGTCAGGAAAGTGAGACCTCATGCCATCATGACTGACCAATCAAGTACAAGTTTTCCTGAAGATGAAACATTTTTGTGTAGTCTGCCAAGAATTAGAGTATAAATAATGACCTCTCTGGAGGCGTGGTTGGCTTTTTGCTCATATGTCTTTTTTGCTCATTGGCTGGCTTCTTGCTTATTTTGGCTACTAGGCTCATTAGGCTTCAGGGGGGCGTGTGAGCTCTTGAGAGAAGGAACAGATTAGACCAGACATTCTATGGGTTAGGTACAAGATCGTCACGGGTGCAGCCTTGGGCGTCCGAGGAGAGTCAGGCGGGGGTTCCTTGGTGATTTTTTTTTTTCAAAGAGTCCTTGCACGTCATATATTGGCACAGCAGGCCACATTCCTTTGAGGTCTGGTGAAGGAGGGGTTGCTTGCTTTTTAGACGCAGAGAGATGCAGAAGAGTAGCAACAGATAGAAAGGCTTTTTAGATTTAGATGCTAAATTTTAAGTTTATGCTTTGACTAATTAATTAGGTCTGAAAAGATTTATTTGACTTATGCATTTATTTCTCTTAATGGGAGATTTTTGTAAACTATTTAATTATTGATTAGCCTTGCAAGAGTATTTTTCTTAGAAACTTTAAGAATTTTGCGCCACATTTTCTTTCCTACATGTAATGCTTATATGCAGACTGTAATGTGTTCTGTATTCATGCTATTTTTTCCTGTTTTCCAAATTCTGTAACCTGATTGATATTTTACTAATGAATAAAGGGTCAGAGAAAAACTTAACTTTTGACTAGAAAATAAAACCCTTTAAAATACTCAACAACTCTCTTTATTGGCTTGAATAATAATTGCATTTTTGACTGTTCCGGTTTATTTAAAATCTCCTGAAGGTAATACATGGTGTGACGGGCCCAACACCTTTTTCAGCGGTAAGTTAGAGGTAGCATGAGGGTTTTGCATTTAGAAATTACTAGAAGAAATTACCGCTCCATCATTGTCACCAGTTGTAGCGTCCTGCCAGCCCCTGTACCAGCATGTAAGTCAGAACTCAACATTCTAAGCCTGTCTTCAACTCATCCATTACGTCACAGACCTACTGTGTACAGTGGGAAAAAAAGAGTTCCAGTGTTTCCTCATTTACAAGAAACCACAATTTATGTTTCCTTACTTCACTTCACCTTTTCTACCTTAACCATATTGATTAACCTCTCTTACTATCAGGGAGGACCTGGCTTGGCAGTTCTAGCTGGACTGTTCCCATGAGGAGCAGGATCAAGACTGATTTGCATATTGCTGGGTCTAAACTGGGGTGGCATGCTGAGCAAAAGATGATGGATTTACCCAGATCTCTTGACTGTGGTGAATGTCAGATTTATTCCGCATTCCATCCATCATTTGTGTATCTTTTGCTTTCTCGCACTAAGTGTGCCGGGTATACCCAGACAGGGGTCCCGTTCTCACTGGGCCACTGGATTCAAGCTAGCCTGGCTGATGAGGGGTGATACCTTGAAACCGGTCTCAGGGTGCTTCTGTTCCAGGGATGACCTAGCTTTGACAGTTTGTAATGGACTGTACTATCGTTCCTATAAGAAGCAGGGTCAAGACTGATTTGCATATGACTAGGTCTAAGCTGGGGTGGCATGGTGAGCAAAGGAACCATGGATTTAACCCAGATCTCTTGACTGGGGATGAATGTTTGATTTTTTCCACATTCCATCCATCATTTGTGTGTTTTTTGCTCTTCACCTACCCTTTCTCGTGCTCTTCCTCTACTCCATCTCCTTCACCTCTCTTAGTGGCATATGTACAAGCAGATTGCACCACCGGCACGTCACTTTTACTGACATTCCGGTGGCGCAATTCCGAGCGCCATATTTACAAAGTGGTGGTAAGCCAATTTTTGCGGCTTAACGCAGCTTTGTAAATATAGTACCCTTTCACACAGGTATCTTCTTGAAAGGGGCGTGGAATAGGTGTGCATGTTCCACTGCAACAAATATTGCTTTCTGATGGTGTCACAGATTTACAAGGGTCTGCAAACCTGAGGTGGGGCAAAACTAACGCCATGCAAAAGTAGGCGTTAGATTGGCGCAGCAAGGAGAAATATGTTTTACTTCTTCTCGTTTTTGCTTTTTCTATGTGTGCTGCATTCTGTAGCACACATACAAAGAGCAAAACACCATTCATGATTGTTTTTGTGCATGAATGTGTCCCTTCATGCACAAAACCAATCATTAAATAATAGTGATTTGCTACTTCTATGTAAGTAGCAAATCAACATTAATGATTGTTTATGTGCAGGAAGGGACACATTACTGCACAAAAACAATCATCCCTGCAAAGCAGGCACCCTTTCACTATGGTGCAAGGGTGTCTGAGTTGGCACTAGACAGCTATTTCTAGAGCTATGGAAAGCACAGGGGTGCACCGTATTCCAGTAAACAAGGTGCATCCCTGCATTTTAGAAATGCCATTGCGCTACACTGCAAAATTTGCCGCAGTACCACGCCATTTCCATGTGCATATGCGCCCAAATATCTTACTGTTTTCTGTCTAGATCAATTTCTCTATCGCTACCCCTCTTCTCGATCATGAATTCTCCTCTATCTCTTTCTCTTTCACACAAATACATATCTCCCTCTGGACCTCCATCTCAGTTCAGCTCTACCATTCCACCTCAACTTCTCACCCGCTTGCTTTATAGATCTCTTTACCTTAATATGCCATCCTCTCACAACTCTTTACTTTTATATAAACCAAACTTCTTTTTCTGTATTTCACATACATCTCTAAACCTCCTCCTTTTGCCTTACTCCACATTTTTCTACCCTTCACCACATCTCTGCCTTTCTCTCTTTCTCGTTATCCTCTTTACCTGGCCCATTTTTCATAACTCTTCTTATTTTTCCCTCTATCTCTCTACATTGCATTTCTTTGTTTTTCCTCATGTCTCTGTCTCCCTCTTGCTGCTTTTCCCTCTCACCAATTCACCACTTTTTCTACATTACTTCTCTTTCTACCTCACTCCTTGAAGTACTGTACTCCTCTGCCTCTTTTTACATCTCTTTCTTACTAGCTGTATCTCTCTCGCTCTACCTCTCTGCTGCCATCTGAAACCGTATCAATGGCTCTACCCCTCTTCCTCTACCTACAACTTCCTATTTCAACCTCTTTTTATCTTTACCTACGGCTGCCTCAGCTTTCTCTAGTCCCTCTACTTCATGTCTCTTGCTACACTGCTCTCTGTATGTCTATCCAGCTCCTGTATCCAGCCCCTTCTTTTTTCTGTTACACAGTATAGTCATAGTTAACTGTCTGGCCAGAGAAGTGAACATACATAAAGGAGAAGGGGCATATCAATAACGAGGGGCGATAGTTATCGCCCAGCGCGCCTAGCGCTGATTTCCCTAACGCCGGCTATTGCTGAATGAAATCGCCGAGTTAGGGCAATATCATCAACGCATAACTCAAGGGCAATATATATTCCAGCGACGGCGGGGAAATCGCCGCTTTTACAGGGAACATCTCCGGTTTTCAAGCGATGTTCCCTGTAAAACGGCGATATGCTTGATGATACGACCCTGTGGTCATAACACATCAATCCACCTCCCATTGTCAACATACAATAGTCAGGATTTTAGCAGACGTTAGTTTTCGGCGAAAAACGCGATTTTTGCCAAAAACTAACATCTGCTAAAATGCTGAGGGCCACCTTGTAAATATCGCGATGTGCATTTAGTGACAATTTACAAGGTAGTCCATCAGGGGTACACTCAGTGACGCCCACGTTGCATCTCATTAGAGATGCAAATTGAGGCGTCGGCAAATGGTTGATAGCATGCGCTAATGCATGTTAGCACCGGCTTGCAAATAGGGCGAAAAGATTATCTCTGCTTTTTTGGCTTTAAAAGCCGAAAAAGCAGAGATAAGGCTCTTGATAATATGCCCTGAAATGAGTAATAAGGCAGGGGAAAGGAAATATACAAAGAAGTATTAGGTTTTTACCAGGCAAGGTTGAAAATCTTCAGAGCAGCACTTTAATTACCATTATACACCAAGAACCTCTGTGAGTAGGGGGTGATATTTGTGATTACATATATCCGGCAACTAAATCTACAATTTCAAGTATTGTGCGCTCATGTTTTAAAAAATATATTATGGACTAATCCACTAAATGTCTACCGAGACACCATTAGCATGTGTTTTTTACAATGAGAGTAACAAGCTGGTTGGCCACTGAACTCCACATAAAATCTTATTGTTTGCAAGTGAAAAAATCAGAGATTCAAACTAAAAAATAAATGGCTTTCTCAAAGAGTGTTCAAGCTTAGTTTTGGTACTACTTGGCTGGTGAGCAACAGGCAGAAAGAGCTTTCATCTGTTTCTGTGTGTACACGTTTCTGAAACTTTGACATATCATTTAATATTAGTTGGCATCAAGAGGGTTTAAGTGGAGCAAAAAGAGGTAATACATTTACAGTTCTTCAGACCATACAGAACACTGCAGGCAGACTCATCCCCGGCCTTCCACGATGAACCACATCACACCCCACCTCAGGCAACTCCACTTGCTCCCCATACAGAAGAGATGCCAATTCAAGCTGCTGACGCCCGCACACAAGGCTCTACACAACCAAAGACCCGCATACATTAACCACCAACCACCGAGAAGAATGCGCTCTGCCTCCCTTTCAATTGCCCCTGCTCCCCACATCTACTGAAGCAGAAATGGAGGACACTTCCTCTCCCACATCGCAGCAAAGACCTGGAGCAGCCTCTCCACACACCTCCTGACCATCACTACACTTTCGAGTGGCCCTCAAAATCTGACTGTTCGAATAAGCCTCCGGGACATGCAAGCTCCTAGGTACCCTATCTGGAGATTAGCTGTGCTTTATAAATCCTGATTGATTGAGTGAGTTGTTCCAAACAAAGGGCCCCAGAATATATGTTGCCCGGGGCCCGACAGAGTCTTAAGATGGCGATGTTTGAATGAACCAATGAGCGAGACGAGTCTTTCTTCTGGCTGCCTGAATGTTTTCTGGCTTGCTTCCTCGATATTACCGCCTCATCAGGCCTGGGCAGCCATGGAAAGCTCATTAGATCTCTCTTCAAAGAGGTCAGGAGGCGCGCGCTAACGTGATAATTCCCAGACATAGCAATAGGCCATTATTGCAAATAAACACAGCATGGTTTTACAGCTCTTTCCATAGCAAGGATGTAAAAATAATGAACCTGCTGTCATTACAACATGCTCATAACTCCCGTGCCCTGCTGGGGGACTCTCTGCAGGGCGCCAAATGGATGCTCTGGCCTTTTGAATTTCGGGGCTTGTCGAGCCATGTGAAATGCCTCTAGATGACTTGCCGCCAGTTAACATTTTGGTGACTCCCTTTCATAGTGTTTTATGGCTGTAGGAAAGATTGCTGTGCAATTTAATTTTTAATGACTTAATAAGGAAAACAGCGCTGGATTTTCAGTTATGCACCCGCACTGAATGATGGTCTATGCACTGCATTGTAATCAGGGCACAAGGCCTAAAAAAGTAAGTGGGGGGACGCTGACGTCAAAACAGGAAGTGACGTCATGAAAGGTGGCTTGCACCATCAGACTCATTGCCTCCCCTCGCGCACCCCTTAGATGCGATAGCATCAGAGAAGCCAGCGCGTGAGCAGCGTTCTGAATGGGAGAGAATTAAGTGGTAAAGCTTCCATTACTTGTCAGTAATAAATAACCTGAATAATTTTCCTACTCTGCACAGAGCTCCCGGGAAAATAAGTGGGGGGACACCGTCCACCCGCGTGGTACCCTGACTCAGGGCCGGACTGGCTACCGGGCAGTTGTGTGTGCTGCCGAGCAGGGGGATGCTTTCGTTGATGGGGACCTGTATGTGCAAAACGAAATTCGTTTTGCTTTTTTTTTCCAAAGCGCACGCAGGTCCCCATCAACGAAATACGCCCATACCACGGAGAAATCATCCCCCTGCTCGGCAGCACACACAACTGCCCGGTAGCCAGTCCGGCCCTGCCCCGACTCGAGCCCTGAAATTAATCACCGTCACTTTAACTGTTTGCTCCAATGTATACAACTGGTCATGTGAATCTTTAGCTTCAATGTGCTACTGAGTCAGTATGTGAGTGAAAGTGCCTTTACAGCCCCCTCAATGGCTGGAGTATGAATACCTACTGCTAATCTGTGCCCCTCTTCGAAAAGGTGATTGGTAAATATGCACCATCTGCTTGTGGCATCAATTTGGAGTTCATACTAGGGGGCCCAATGAGAGCTTTGCGTCATGCTTGCATCACGCAACGTGATACATGCATAACAGACACCTCTAAGACAGATTTATGAAGCCATGCAAAGCCACTTTGTGTGGCTTTGAATGACTTCAAAAATTTGGAGTAAGACAACGCTGCGTAAATCGCTGAGTTGCCTTACCATGCAGAAAGAGGCCATCCATGGGCGTTGCGGCGGGTGTTCCCATGCAACTCCCATGGTTTGTTTTTGATGCATTCCTTGATTTACACGGACTTGTAAACATGAGAATGCGTCAAAAAGCTACGCCTCCCCGGGAGAGGCCTAACGAGGAGATATTTTATGTCTCCTTGTTTTTCCTCTTTCTCTGTATCCTGCATTCTGCAGGACTAATAGAAAAAGGAAAATGCCTCTTAGGATTGTTTTTGTGCAGGAATGGTGCCCCTTCCTGCACATAAATGATTGTGCCTAGAACACAGGCACCTTGCACCATGGTGCAAGAGTGCCTGCATTGGCGCTAGGCTTCCAAAATAGCACCGGTGCGAGCTGAAAGGACAGGAATGTGCAGTATTGGATAAATGTAGGCAAACACAAAGGAGATGATGGACGGAGTGCTGAAACGTTTCAGACACTCACCCCCGGTCACAGATCTGGGTTGAATCCATCATTGTTCTTTAGCTCACTTCGCCCCCCAGTTCAGACACAGCTATATGCAATTCAGTCTTGACCCTGTGCCTCATGGGAACCGTCCAGCCCAAACTGCCATGCCATGTCTTCCCTGGACCGTAAACAAACATCCTGGGACCGATTTCGAGCTAACAGCCCTCATCAGCCAGGCTAGCTTGAATCCAGTGGCAAAGTGAGCAAGGGGCCCACGTCTGGGTATACCCTGCAAACTTAGGGCGAACAAAGCAAACACAAAGGAGATGATGGACGGAGTGCTGAAACTTTTCAGACACTCACCCTTAGTCACAGATCTGGGTTGAATCCATCATCAGCCGAGCTAGCTTGAATCCAGTGGCAAAGTGAGCAAGGGACCCAAGTCTGAGCGTACCCTGCCAATTTAGGGTGAACAAAGCAAACACAAGGAGATGGTGGACAGAGCGCTGGAACTTTTCAGACACTCACCCCCAGCCACAGATCTGGGTTGAATCCATCATCGTTCTTTAGCTTACTTCACCACCCCAGTTCAGACACAGCTATATGCAAATCAGTCTTGACCCTGTGCCTCATGGGAACAGTCCAGCCTGAACTGCCAAGCCATGTTTTCCCTGTACCGGAAACAAGTATCCTGGGACTGGTTTCGGGCTAACAGCCTTCATCAGTCAGGCTAGCTTGAATCCAGTGGCAAAGTGAGCAAGGGACCTACGTCTGGGCATACCCTGCCAAATTAGAGCAAAGAAAGCAAATACAAGGCAATGATGGACGGAGCGCTGGAACTTTTCAGACACTCACCCCCAGTCACAGATCTGGGTTGAATCCATCATCGTTCTTTAGCTCACTTTGCCACCCCAGTTCAGACACAGCTATATGCAAATCAGTCTTAACCCTAGGTTGACAGGGTTTGCCCAGATGTGGGTCCCCTGCTCACTTTGCCACTAGATTCAAGCTAGCCTGGCTGATGAGGACTGTTAGCCCGAAACCAGCCCCAGGATGCTTGTTTCTGGTCCATGGAAGACATGCCTTGGAAGTTCGGGCTGGACTGTTCCCATGAGGCACAGGGTCAAGACATGATTTGCATATAGTTGTGTCTGAACTGGGGTGGCAAAGTGAGCTAAAGAACAATGATGGATTCAACCCAGATCTGTGACTGGGGGTGTGTGTCTGAAAAGTTCCAGTGCTCCGTCCATCATATCCTTGTGTTTGTATTGGATACATCTGGTGCATTCCTGCCCTTTTCCTGTGACGCAGCGCAGCAAGGTGACTGGTCCTGCACCACAAATATCATAAATATGGCCCCAGGTCCTTTTAGCTTGCATTTCAGTAGTATGGACAATGCACACAGGTAAAGGGATTTCCTTCTGTGAAGTAGACCGCCCCTCACACAACTGGGGGATCACCCTCTTTCGAATTTCTGCCTATATGATGGGTGGGCATGCATTAGATTAAATTTGCACCTTGCGTTGGTGTGTTGTTGCACAGATTCAGTAAATGTTGTTCTGTTTCTTTTGGAGCAAATCTGCCTCTATGCAAATTGATGATGTGGCCTTGCTACATTTACAGGGATGTTTGTGCATGAAAGTGCTGTTCTCCCTTGACCGCTGGCCCTCAATGGCACCTGCAAGTTGCTGTAGGCTCCTGCAAACACTCAAAGTCTCATGTACTTGTCCTTATCACTCCTCTCCGAGGGTCCAATCTGCAAACCTGTTTGTACATACAGATTGATCTCACATGTAAAGCTGTTCACAAAAGGTGGTATTGCACTTGTAAAAACACTGTACCTTCTCAAGGATTTCTGATTTAGTAAATGTATTTCCAGGGATGGGTCTACCAAGAAAGTCTGTGTGCACGCGCGCGCACACACACACGACACACACACACAACACACACCCTACACACCAAACACACACTCTCTCTATCTCTCTCTTCCCCCATCTGCAAAACACTCTTTGTGTTTCTCTCTCTCTCATTCTCTCTGCAATCTAGAGTTAGATATATCTCTTTTTCTCCCAGCAATCATGAGTGGGGTTCCTTCAATTTTGTTTCAGTCTCCATCGTGAAGTGTAAGATGAGATAAAGATCAAGGCAGAAAGGTACATAAGCAATAATTTTGTCAAGAGTGAGGGTTAGAAAATGTCCTGCACTGAACCCTGCCTTCTCTTCGCATTTGCTGAGCCTGAACACCAAATAGGAGGTGATGCAGGGACATTGTTGATTAAGTGGGGTTGGCAGTCATTGCTTGAGGAGGCTGCTCCTAACCTCATTCCTGCCTGCCTGCCTGCCTACTTGCCTCCTTTGTCCCCAGTTTGGTCCTTGCCTGACTCTGAGTCTTGGTGCTGGTACTAGGCCTCCCCATGGCACTGGAGTCAGAGAGTTACAAACTGCAGTCCTTTGTGTTTGAGCCCAACGAATACCAAGCATCAAATTACTTGGTGGCTTAGAGATGTGGACCCACCAAATGGCTTGGTGGGGCCACATCTCCTTTCTCGTGCCGCCTGAGAATGGTTAATGCTCTGAAGGACTCCTGTGACCGAGTATTGAAAATCCACAATAGGTTCTTCAAAGTTTTGTTTTTTGGTTTAATGTTTGAGTGTGCACTTATGAGTGAACATGTGTGTGTGAAAGAGTGCATTTATTTTTGTTCTCTTCTTCCTGTTTATGTTGTGTGAATATATGCATGGCATTGTGTGGGGGTTTAAAGTGTTCATTTTTTTGTTTTCTTCTGGCCACCTTCATCAAAGTTTCACGCAGCGGAACTGCACTGTGCTGTGTGAAAGGGCAGGAAGTCTCCATATTTAACATTATATGTCCACACCTACACTCCTGCACGCTGCATCCCAAGGCTATTTCAGCATGCCCAAATACAGACTCGCTAAAATGGGTGGTAGGTCCTTTTCTCTTTTAGGCCCTAAACTTTGGAATTCTCTCCCCATAAATATTCATACAGAAACCAGCTATGTCCGATTTCGTAGAGCCATCAAGACCTGGCTGTTCAATCAATAATTTTCCAGAACGTAGGAATCTTTCGGGCCTCTAGCACACTGCCTTTTTCAGCGCCGGGAAAACCTTATTGGGTAGCTGTCGTGCTCTATAAGCTTAATAAATAAATAAATAAATAATAAAATATACAGCACATTCCTGTCCTTTCCTTACACTTGCACACTTTTGGCTGCCTAGTGCCAATGCAGGCAACCTTGCGCGGTGGTGCCTGCGTTGGAGGCAGGATTGTTTTTGTGCAGGAAGAGGCACCTTCATGCACAAAAACAATTCTCAGAGGCATTTTCCTCTTTCTGAGTGTGCTGCAGAACACTTAGAAAGAGGAAACAACCAGGAGAAATAAAGACATTTTCCTTGTTGTGCCTCCCCTAAGAAGGCGCAGCATTTTGACACATTCTCAGGTTTACCATTCTTGGTAAATCTGGGAATGTGCCAAAATCCCTGGGATGGATGGGTGGGATCACCCACCCTCCACTCATGGAACGCCTCTCTTGGGTAGAGTAACACAAGGCAGTGATTCGCACTGCCTTGCGTGTCTCTTGATTTATCAAGCCACTCAGGGCCTTGCAAGTTAGCCTTGCATGGGTTTATAAATCTCACATATGTTTCACATTACCCTTGCTCCACCTTGTGTGCCACAAGGGGTGACGCAAAACCCTTGATAAATATGCCCCATAAAGCATATTGATGACCATCCCCAGCATAAAGATGACCGTGGCATATTGTGGACACACGTTTTAAATTGCACCTCCTGGCCTTATGGTGCCACTCCTGGAATAATAGCGCCCCTGGAATATTGCAGGCATACTTGACATTTTGTGCCGCGCTTGATATTAAGGCTGTCACCCATAGAATAATGGTGGTCTTGGCATATTTTGGCATCCTTGGAACATTATGCCCCCATGGCCATATGGTGGTATCACCTGGCTTAATGTCATCCTTGCATTATTGTAAGCATTCTGTACATATCCTGGCTCCATGATGTAATGATGGTCTGGTGTTATTGATGGCTTCATTGGTATATTGTTGTCCTTATTTGCATGTCAATGGATTTAACTTGAGAGCAAAAGGGTTACCAGCCTGCCCGCAGAACTTGGTTGTTTCCCACATAGGACCGTCTGAAAGAGTCACATATAGTATGGGCCACCTTCCTGCTACCCGATGGCCATGACTTTTATTGATTAGAGGGAGCAACTAACTTGTTCTAAGCAGAGAGAGAATGTTATTTGATATAGCAACCAAGTAACCAGTGACCTAGATGCATCCTTTAGACTCAGAGGACCACTGGAGCACAGTGTGGCAGTGATAAAACACAGATTACAAAGTGTTCTAAAGAACAGTGTGGCAGTGATAAAACACAGATTACAAGGTGAAAAGAAGCACAGTGTGGCAGTGATAAATCACAAATTACAAAGTGAAAAGAGGAACAGTGTGGCAGTGATAAAACACAGATTACAAAGTGAAAAGAAGCACAGTGTGGCAGTGATAAAACACAGATTTCAAAGTGCTCTAAAGCACAGTGTGGCAGAGATAAAACATATTACAAAGTGAAAAAAAGCACAGTGTGGCAGTGATAAAACTAGGATTACAAGGTGCTCTAAAGCACAGTGTGGCAGTGATAAGACACGGATTACAAATTGAAAAGAAGCACAGTGTGACAGTGATAAATCACAGATTACAAAGTGAAAAGAGGAACAGTGTGGCAGTGATAAAACACAGATTACAAAGTGAAAAGAAGCACAGTGTAGCAGTGATAGAACACAGATTTCAAAGTGCTCTAAAGCACAGTGTGGCAGAGATAAAACACATATTACAACGTGAAAAGAAGCACAGTGGGGCAGTGATAAAACTAGTATTACAAGGTGAAAAGATGAACAGTGTGGCAGTGAAAAGGCGCAGATTACAAAGTGAAAAGAAGCACACTGTCGCAGTGATAAAACACATCACACAGTGAAAAGAAGCACAGCGTGGCAGTGAAAAAGCACAGATTACAAATTGAAAAGAATCACAGTGTGGCAGTGATGAAACACAGATAGTGAAAAGCATACTTGGCAAGCATGCAAAGCTGCTGTTTGTGATCAAATAAAAATACAATCAGCTAACTCATCTCACAACGGGCACTAGTTCTGAGCATCAAGCAAGTCAGTCCAGTTATAACTGAATGTAGGTTCATTGCCTACAAGGAGCAACTTGAGAGCCCTGATCCCCCGCCTTTAACCACATTGCTTCTCTGACTCACGCTGCCTGACTGGACTAAACTGTCAGATGCTGGGGCTCAGCCCAGCGCTACCACTCATTGGCTATGCTTATGATAAAGGTAAACAAACACATGTTTTAGTTTATATCTAAAATTTGTAAGAGTCCATGGCCCTCTAAGGTCTGCTTCTTGTGTGGTGGAAAAGCATTTAAAATATATTTTCTAGATACCTTCATCCCTATTTCCCTTTTCCGTTTCTCATTTAAACATTTTTAAGATGCTAGATGTGTAAGAGTCTTTTATTGAATTACAATTATAGAACTTAACAGTTTGAAAGATGTGCAGGACCTTTTTTTTCCCTGTCTACATATTTACTTCAAAGTTAAGAAACTGTGGGGAATATTTACTAATTTGGCAACGCCGCACTCCAACATTTTTAAAATGCAGGGATGCGCTGTATTCACATGAACACGGCACATCCCTGCATATCCACTAGCACTGGTGCTAAAAACGCTGCTTAGCACCAGCGCAGGCACCCTGTCACCATGTTGCTAGGGTGCCTGCTCTGCAGGGGCGATTATTTATGTGCAGGAAGGGACACCTTACTGCACATACACAATCAATACAGGTGATTTGCTCTTTCTATATGTGCTGCAGAATGCAGCACACATGGAAAGAGTAAAACACGAGGAGAAATTAATATTTTCTTCTCACATCGCCATACTATGGGTAAGCCCACTTTGCAAGTCATTAGCAATAAATATCGCTGACATGCAAAGTGGGCCCCAAACCGGTCGCTATCGCCTAAAAGCTGTCGCTAACTGCTGTTAGCGACAGCTTGCTAATAGGGAGATAAAATTATCGCTGCTTTAGCGGGAAAAAGTCCCGCTAAAGCGGCGATAGTGCCCTTGCTAACATGCCCCAATGGGTGTTGTGGTGGAACGCTGTGGTATCTTGTATTCAACACCAGTGTCCTGTATATAAGGGACGAAGCACTGTTCTGTAACCCCTGCATCATACCTGGGATGTTATTATTGGAATGACTAATGTCAATTAGAAGCCCTGGCTGTTGCTGGACTGAACTGAGGATGGGGTCTCCTGCAACGATGTTTCCTAAATAAAGTAGATCAGCGTTCTATTACTTTTCTCCGCTTCTTTCATCAACTTAACAAACTCCTACTGCAACACCCATTGCACGCCCCTTTGCCGCAGAGGACTGCGGCAGAAAGGGGCATATTTACAAGGTGGGGTTGAGTCTATTAAGTGGCTTAGCACCACCTTGTAAATATGTGAAATGGTGCTACCCCACTGGAGCGTTAAAAAAAGTGACGCTCCTGTGGCTAAGGGGGCTTGTAAATATGCCAGTTTTTCTTAGAATTAGTGGTTGGGTCGCTGTGTGCCTCTGCTGACAGGACACTCCCACAGACACAAGTTTATGGTTATGTTCAAAACTATGATATATAAAAGTGTTGGTACATAGTGATCAACAATGCGGGTGTTGTATTGGATACATATATAGTGCAGAGACAGTGTAAAGTTGCTATTATCAAGAGGGCATCCCACTATTATCGAACAGACTATAAATCATAGGACTTATAAAATGGGTGGTGCAGTACCATACAGAAATGTGCCCCGCCACTGCGGTGATCATTCCTTTCATGAATCTGCGAAGCTGGAATCAGATGTTCACATAACGGCCATCTTGTATTGTGCTCTGTAAAGCATTAAGAAAAGCTTTTCCAAGATGACTATCTTTGAGTGTGTATGCCTAGTGGCCATTTTGAGAAAATGGTAAAAAACAATAGGTCTGCACTCTGGTTTTATCAATGCTTGGTTCTTTAGGGCTGTCGTTGCCTAGCCTTTTTTGTTGACCAGCACATGCTGTTCAGCTTTCTCACTTGTGGGGCCTTTTCTGTTGTCTGTAGTGGACTTATTAGCCACGGCCCGTGGAGGGAGTTTCGGTGAGGCGGAGAGGCGGGGCGGGGAGGGGCAGGGTGGGGGGTGCTAAAAAGTGGAGTATGGATAATTGAAGCTAAGTAAACAATTTAATAAATAAAACTAATTTCGTAGCGCACCCTGCATCGCATTTTGCGATGCAGGGCGCGCTACGAAATTCGTTTTCGTAGCGCGGGACTGGGACTTATTGCCATCTTTAGGCTGTGCAGGTACATCTTTTTACAAGGAAGGACGTCGGCAACAGAGCATTTTCAAAAGGAGGATATATCCTAATATTGAGGGAAACATTACCAAGTGGAGTCCTTATGTTATCTCCCCCTTTAATGTGCTCAGAGATTACTCTTGTCAAGGGCATTTGTAAAGAAGTTTTGAGAATGGGAATATGGAAGAAACACCCTCAACACGGAAGGGAGTGTAGTGGAAGGTAGTGTCCCCATTGGAAAACACTTACATAGTGTAAATACATTTACGTGTTTCATTACTGCCTATGAAAAAAAATATCTGCTCATTTTAAAGTTCACAAATCAATATGCCTTTGACCACCTGAGGCCCGAAACACTTTATAATGTAAGCCAAAAATGCCTAATCTTAGCTTTCCTCCCACTTAAAACGTCTTCCTGTTTGATGTAGATTATAGGTGAAGTTACATTTCCACATTTTCTTTTCTGTTATCTGTTCACAACTTTCTAAAGTTTTACCCCGAAGAAAACGGTCACTTTGTCAGCTTTGAAGAAGGACTTGTCGTGTCCTCGTTGTGGGCACCACACAGGACAAGGACCCACAGGACACAGGTTGGTACAATCACGTTTCTTTATTCGTTTCTTGGTTACAGCTGGTCGTACCCACGTCCGTCCCCTTGGTCGCCCTGGTCTGCTCTGTCCTCTTCCTGTCCCCTGACCGGATGTCGTGTCTGGTGACCTGGTCACCTCCCTCATGACCCACAGGGTCCTAGTGTCCTGTCCTCGGTCCCTGCTTGTCAGGTCGCCACATCTCCCCCTTTGTTGTAAACAAAATATTCATGATGTTGCTTTCCTGACCATCTCCGCCCCCTTCAGTCCCTGACTGCATTCGCTTGCTGTGGTGATGACAAAAGAGAAAAAGAGAGAGAGAGAGAGAGAGAGAGAGAGAGAGAGAGAGAGAGAGAGAGAGAGAGAGAGAGAGAGAGAGAGAGAGAGAGAGATGTTTGGTCCGTCTCGTCGACCCTTCTCCCCAGTCTCTGCTTCCTACTTTTTTCTACGTAGTTTCTTTGTTTCCTTGCTCTCTTTCTTTGATTGTCCATATCTGCCATCAGCTTTGTTCCTGCTTTTCTGTTGTCCTCCGTCTGCTCTCAGTGCGCCAACCACCCTTTTTCTTCATCGTTGCTCTCCCCTTTTTGCCTTGTTTCTGTTCTTCCATGGTCCTCCTTCTGCTCCCTTTTTGTCAGTCTCTCGTCGTCTTGATCGTTGTTCTCGGCCCTCTGTTTTGCTTCGCGTTCCTTTCTTTCTACCGCCGCCTTTTGTTGTATTTGTTCCTTCAATCACTCTTTTTTGTTCTCTTCCTCTTTCTTTGTTCCCTGAGTCTTCTCTTTGCTTGTTCTCATCAGGTCTATTATTTTTGTTATATATCATTGTTATAAGGCCCATCGTTTTCGCTGTGCTGTTGCTCATCAGGCATGGCCCTGGGACATCGCCTGGTAGAACATGAATCTCTTCTCTTTTTATTCTGTCCTCGTATCTCAGTTCCTCTGTGAATTTTCCCCAGTTTGTTATTTCTTTCCTTGCCCCCCAGGTAAAAACCTTTACTTGGGACGCTCTCAGGGCCGGCTTTACTTCCATTCTCTCGTATTCCGATATACACATGACATTGCATGTTGCACCACTGTCCAGTATAAAGTCTGTTTCATGCTCTCCTACTCTTATCTTTGCTTGGTCCATCTTTCTTCTGGTGCTTCTGTCTGCTGGCTGTGTTGTCTCTCCTGCTTCTTCTTCCTCGCTCCGCTCGATGCGCACCTCCGACATGTGGTATAATCTTTCCACTTTCACTTCTTCCTCTTCTTCGCCTGACCCTCGTGATGAACTTCTCCTTTCATTGTCGATGTATCTGATGTGTCTTGCTGTCGATTCCTGTTGTCTTCCTGTTCTCCCCTTGTCGTCTCCTCTGAATTGTGCGCCTTGGCACATACTGGCGTAGTGATTTCTTCCACCACATCTTCTGCATGTCTGGCCAAATGCTGGGCATGGACCTCGGTGTGGAAATTCCATTCCACACCTGTAGCATGTTCCTTCAGGTCGTCTCCTCTCTTTTTGTTCCCTCCGGTCATTCTTCCATCGGTCTGTGCGATATCTGTTTGTCGTGAAGTGTGCGTTTTTGACTTCAACGCTTTTCCCTCTTTCCATTTCTTTGGCATGTTCCGTTGCTCTCGCCTCTGCTCTTGCTAGGGACAGGATGTTCTCCAATGAGGTTGGTTCCTTTAGTATTCTTGCTCTGAATCCGGTGTCGCGACAGCCCTCTATGATCCGTAGTCTGATTGCTTGCTCGTTATCAAATTTGTCAAACTCACAATGTGTTACCAACTTTCTCAGCCTTGTTGCGAAGTCGTCTAGTGTTTCGCCGACTTGTTGACAGGCAATGGTAAAAGTATATCGTTCAAAATCAATGTTGCGCTGTGGGTCGAATTTGGCTGTTAGACATTTCTTTAGTTGGTCATATGTTTTTGTTTCCTCGGTAGGCAGTGTCACCAGGAGTTCTTCAACGTCATCCCCTGCTAAGTTCAACAGTAATCCTCGTTTCTTTCCATCTGCTACGTTGGTATCATCTACATATCTTTCAAACCGCCTGATCCATTTCTCCCACCTTATTCCTGTTTGTGGCTCCGACAAGTTGAAAGGTAGTGGTGTCCTGTATTGCGCGCTGGGCTTTGGATCTGCCATTCTTTCCTTCTTCCTTTTATTTGTACTCTTTCTTTTCTTTCCTTTTTCTTCTTCTTCTTCTGTTCTTTATTTTTTTTTCTTGGCTTCCCTTGTCTTTTCTGCCTTTTCTTTATTTGGCCTCTTCTGGGCTTTCTTGGTCCTTTTTCCTTGTGCCTTTTTGTTTTATTTCTTTTATGTCTCCTTGTTTTATTTCTTTGTCTTCTCCTTTTCTTAGTTTCTTAGTTTCTTTTCTTTCCTTTTTCTTCTTATATATATATATATATCTATACTATTCTGGCACTTATTTCTGCCTTTTTTTTTTTTACTTTCAGTGCCCTTTATTCTTGTGTGCGCTTTCTTTCGTCTCTTCTCCACCTTTATTTCCTTTGTTTCTCTTATTTTCTATTTTTCGCGCTGTGCCTGACTCTTTAAAATGGCCGCCGCCGTTTCCTTCAATTTCATTGGCTCCTGCGCCTGCTCTTAAGATGGCCGCCGGTGTCCTCGCGAGGCTTCGCGTCCAATCAACGCGATGCCTGACTCCAAAATGTCCGCCGTCTTTTTTCTCCGCGGTGATTGGTTCTCATGCCTGATTTGAAAATGGCCGCCGAGACTCTCGCGAGAGCTCGCGCCAATTCTCTTTTACTTCGCGCTTTCTGCTACACAGCGCTTACCGGAGTCAGCGGTCTTCGTCTCCACATCAGTCGGGGTGGGCTCCCGCGTTGAAGGCGCTTTCCTCTTCTTTCCTCACGACGCGATCCAGGGTGGGCTCCTGAATCGAAATCTCTAATGGGCACACGTCGATCCCTCCTCGTCGCCAGTTGTCGTGTCCTCGTTGTGGGCACCACACAGGACAAGGACCCACAGGACACAGGTTTGTACAATCACGTTTCTTTATTCGTTTCTTGGTTACAGCTGGTCGTACCCACGTCCGTCCCCTTGGTCGCCCTGGTCTGGTCTGTCCTCTTCCTGTCCCCTGACCGGATGTCGTGTCTGGTGACCTGGTCACCTCCCTCATGACCCACAGGGTCCTAGTGTCCTGTCCTCGGTCCCTGCTTGTCAGGTCGCCACAGGACTCTTCATTGCTTTTCGGAATGGTTATATGTCAGAATATATTCTTCAGAAATATCACCTGACATAAATATTTTATCGTAAATATAATTTACAAAAATATTCTCCAGCTGGGTGGACTTTCGAAATTCTGCTCGCAGAATATTCTCCAGTTGGGTGTAGATTTTCTATTACTAACTCTAATCAGGTAATATTTTTGTAAATCATATTTAAAACACAATATTTATGTCAAGCATTATTCTGAGTAGTATATTCTGGTAGCATATGCTCAGAATTACTTGAAAATTTGAAATTTAGTCAAAGCATATACATCAGGCAGTGTGAGCAAATTTCCTTTCCCTAATCCTTTCGTGATTTTGATTCTGATATTGTGTAAGGAAAGGAAGCCCGCGCTGAGGTGGGGTTGGGTGACAGGATGCCGAATATACTGTTGATATATAGGACAGTGGATAGAAAGCCTTTGAGAGTGGGAAGAGTTAGGAACAGGTGGCAGAAGAGATACCCTAGGGCAGAGGTCTTCAATCTGTGGGGCGCTACCCCCAGGGGGGTCGTGGAGTCCTTGGAAGGGGGTCGCAGATTCTGCCAGAGCATGCAGTTCCTGGCGTCGGGCTGATTGAGGGTGCTCATGGCGGAGGCCGAGTTCACACCGAGGGGTGAAAAACATCAAGCCCTCATTAACAAGTAAAAGGTCTTTTAAAGACCTGTCAAGTACTCGGGTGTGGCTGTGTATGTGTAGAATCCTGTCATCTACCACATACCAGGCTTACATGTCAGGAACTATCACAAGGAATCTGCTGCCCTTCGGGCCTGCAGGAAAGGCAAATTAGGATTTTAAACACAATTGCTTCACAGAATAGCAGTTCCATTTCTGCATGATAGTATCAAGAGCAGAAAGGGTGTGACTAATGATTGATTATTTTGTGAAATAAAATCACAATTCACATGTGCTACCTACATTAGATTTGCAGTAAAAGGACACATTTTACTTTTAGTCCTCATTTTGAAATTATATTAATGAAATAATTCACAATTTAGTCACATCGGGTTTCGTTTCGTTCCGGAAAGGAAAGGTTGACAAATAGAAGTTTAGATTAATTAAAGATTGTTTCTTCATTTCTGCTGCTCCCAAAATGGAAAACACACCTCTCAGGAAGTTGGAAATCATGGAAACTCATATTAGTTCATCTTTGATCTATCGTAGCATGCAAACTCCCAGTGTTTAGGGTAGCTAATATTTGCAGTTAGTGGTAGTATGGTCTACAGCACCTTCTGGTGTCCTTTTAGGCAGCAAAAGTTTTGAAGAAAAATAGGCTGACATATGGCTTATTCGGGACCATTCTGTTTTTCCTGCATTTCTTTTAAATGTATTCACGTCTTGAGGAAGATGATCACTTCTTTCGTTACAATTGCATACTGCTCATATAATAGGAAGCTTGTTATATGCTGCTTTTTATGAGCGGGCTTCACTTCACACTGCAGCTGTCGCCAGACAAATATGTGAGCATCTCTACAGAAGTTTTGGTTCCACCCATATTTTGAGAGCCAGGAGTACAGTAGGTATTGGAATTCTTTCGCTTTTTCAAGAGAAGCTCCCTGTAATGAGAATTCCTCGTTTACAGCTTTTCTTGCTTCTTTACTATCGATTGAGGACTGAATATGTTGTTCTGTAAAGAAATAGATGGGTTTTAGATTTGTGAATCTCCAATTCTTGCTATTTGCTTTCCCAGACTTCTATTTTGCTGTTAATCACTTGTTTATACATCTATCTTGTTGTTATTTTATCTTGGACAGATCCTTTATGCAAGACCTCTAAAGGCTATTTTTTTCCGTGAGCCACAGTATAGGAGTTTGAAAATTGCCTTGTATATTTAATATTTGGAACTCTGGGCCTTAGAGCCTGTGATATCTAGTGCCTATACATTTCCTTTTTTTTTTTTAGATTTAAATATGTTTCTATTCATCAAAACGAGTAAAGGTTGGATGGACGCATGTGTGAAAAGATGGGTGGATGAATGATGGGTGAATGGATGGATGAAAGGATGGATGGATGAAGGATGGATGAATGTATGGATGGAAGGATGAAAGGGTGGATGGATGAAGGATAGATGTATGGATGAAAGGATGAAAGGGTGGGCGGATGAAGAATGGTTGAAAGGATGGATGGATGAAGGATGGATGTATGGATGGATAAAAGGTTGCATGGATGAATGATGCATGGATGGATGTGTAAAAAGGTGGGGGGATGAATGATGGGTGGATGTATGTATGTATGTATGGATGAAAGTGTGGATGGATGAAGGATGGATGTATGGATGGAAGGATGAAAGGGTGGATAGATGAAGGATAGATGGATGGAAGGATGAAAGGGTGGATGGATGAAGGATAGATGTATGGATGGAAGGATGAAAGGGTGGACGGATGAGGTATGGATGAAAGGATGGATGGATGAAGGATGGATGTATGGATGGATAAAAGGTTGCATGGATGAATGATGCATGGATGGATGTGTGAAAAGGTGGGGGGATGAATGATGGGTGGATGGATGTATGTATGTATGGATGAAAGGGTGGATGAATGAAGGATGGATGTATGGATGGAAGGATGAAAGGGTGGATAGATGAAGGATAGATGGATGGATGGAAGGATGAAAGGGTGGATGGGTGAAGGATGGATGTATGGATGGATACAAGGTTGCATGGATGAATGATGCATGGATGGATGTGTGAAAAGATGGGTGGATGGATGAATGATGTATGGATGGAAGGATGAAAGGGTGGACGGATGAAGGCTGGATGGAAGGATGAAAGGGTGGATGGATGAAGGATGGATGTATGGATGGATACAAGGTTGCATGGATGAATGATGCATGGATGGATGTGTGAAAAGATGGGTGGATGGATGAATGATGTATGGATGGAAGGATGAAAGGGTGGACGGATGAAGGATGGATGGAAGGATGAAAGGGTGGATGGATGAAGGATGGATGTATAGATGGATAAAAGGTTGCATGGATGAATGATGCATGGATGGGTGTGTGAAAAGGTGGGGGGTGTATGATGGGTGGATGAAAGGGCGGATGGATGGATGGATGAAAGGGTGGATGGATGAAGGATGGGTGTATGGATGGGAGGATGAAAGGGTGGATGGATGTATGGATGCATAAAAGGTTGCATGGAAGAATCATGGATGGATGTGTGAAAAGGTGGGTGGATGGATGGAAGGGTGGATGGGTAAAGGATGGATTTATGGATGGAAGGATGAAAGGGTGGATGGATGAAGGATGGATGTATGGCTGGAAGGATGAATGATGGATGGATGGATGTGATGAGGTCTAACAGGCGCATTTATGGTTGTCAAAAGTTGATGATGAGGAGTACCAGTTTCTAGAAACTTTTGTCGGAAGGGGGTCCTTACGCCTAAAAAGGTTTTACAAGGGGGTCTCGGCATCAAAAAGTTTGAAGACCTCTGCCCTAGGGTCAGGTGTGCAGAGAATAGGGATTCAGATATCTTAAAAAAAAATAAGAAGTGAATGTAAGTGGTAGCTGTGTAAGCAGTGTTGGAATGTGGGAAGTCAGGTGAATTTGGAGAGAGACATATTTTGTATGATGCTCAAAGACTCCTCTCACTCTGCACAGCTAGTCCAAAAGGGACAGCTTAAGGGGAGGTAATATATAGCATACAATTATAGGTTAGTAGATACCATCAATGAAGATTTTCCAAGTCAAGGTTGCATGTCGTCACTTAAAAGGAAATCCAACCTTCGCTCCCTTTGCACCTGATATCACTTGCTATCCCTTGGTAAGACAAAACTTTTTGTTGTAATGGCTCAACAAAAATGATATAGATTATGTGTATGTGGCCCATAAGGTGACGTGTTTGGCAAATAGATACAACGAAAATAAATAAACAGCCAAATACATAAATAAATGTTGTCTTTTAAGTTTCAAACATATTTGTCAACTTTTGTTGCACGTTGTCCATTTCTTGTGATGCTCTGTTTTTTTAACTGTATATCCTTGATGATATAGCTCGCATTAGTGTCAACCCAAGAAATGCACGCACCTACTGACTGCCCCATTCAATGGGAATTGTACTCAAACTCATGGCGGTGGGAGGGATGATCTTGGGGTGTCAATCACAGGAGATGACCTGTCTCAAAACCGTGAGTAAGATATTTGATTGACCTCATAAAATTAAACTGAAGAAAGATGAAAACAGATGCAAACATCATTGCAAGCGCTTTAACCATTGTTATTGGTTAAAACGCTTGCTTTAACCAATGAAATGGTATTGGTTAAAATGCTTGCTTTAACCAATAAAATGTGTTATCATATAATTTTATAATTTTATATCATTCTAACCGGCAAAATTTGTTTTAAACAGTAAGAATTTTGGGGCATATTACCAACAACTAGCGAAAATTATCGCAAAATGTGCTTAGCGACTTGTTTTTTATCGCTGCCTATCGCTGGATATTTTAGCGGAGAAAACATGCTATTAGCAACGTTTTTCTCCATAGCGTTAAAATATCCAGCGATAGCGGCGTAATGCGAGAATATCGCTGAGAATATAGCGATGTTCTCGCATTAGCGACGAAATGCTCTTAGCCATGTTATCCACCTCCCATTGGATAACATGGCTAAGAACTGGTCTGAGCAGGCGTTAGTTTTTGGCGATAGCGGGAATATTTGCATTGCTACGCCAGCCTTGTGAATAGGCGATAGTGACGTTTTCGACTGCTTTCAGTCGCTAACTGTTTGGGTACGCCCACTCTGCATGTCATTAGCGATAAATATCGCTGACATGCAAAGCGGGCCCCAAACCGCTCGCTATCGCCTTCAAGCTGTCGCTAACTGCTGTTAGCGACAGCTTGATAACGGGGCGATAGAATTTTCGCCGCTTTGCGGCCGAAAACAGCCGCTAAACCGTCGAAAAGTACCTATCGCCCCCCTTGATAATATGCCCCTTTAATTTTAACTTTCACAATTCACTTTTGGTGCATGTGTCCCTCTACAGAGGCACATAAGCAGAAAATGCATCAATTCTCCCTTCCATTATGACCTACAATGAACGTGTTCTTTTGGGAGTTTTCTGGGAACACCTAGAGGGTGCTTAGCCTCCAGACCCTTGGAGTGTCTGCCCCCCCCCCCCCCCCCCCGCAATTGAGGGGTAGACCACATCCATGGCGTGTGTGCTCGATGTAGGTAACGGCGTCCCAGATCACATTCTCTAGAAAGGCCAGAAGCAGGCCTCCCTAAAATAAGGTCGAAGATGCACTTGACTCCTACACTGCACTAAGGGTGGTTAATTGGGGGTTTGGTGGTCCTGCCGAAACACCTTCCTGTGCCTCGTGGCGCCCCCTCTGCCGAGAGCCTTTCCTTCTCCCCTGCATCCAGATATGGTCTTCTCTCGCTCAGAACAGGATTAATTGTGAAAACAATTCTTAGTGCAGGCAATGCGCTCTCTAGCCTCATTAATTTGATAGGTTTAAGGTGTAAAGTCAACAGTCATTAGCAATTGCTCTAAATTAGCTATACGATTCACACATTAATAAAGGAGAAATTAACTACTTGCTCTTCCTTAACATGATTGGAAGTCGACACAATTTGCATTACTGCATCCCTGTGTGCGCATAATTGTGATGCTCACTTTGTACTGGCATGTAACCTTTACTTGCTATGGCTCACCATAAGTGTACATCCTCTTTTGTAAGCACACACACACACACACACACACACACAAACACACACACACACACACACACACCCAACACACACACACACACACCAAACACACACACACACACCACACACACGCATGCATACACATACACATACACATACACACACACACACTTACTTGATTCCTTGCTCCTTTGCCTGCTGACTGTGGACTATATGTGTCACTGTGATTCAATATGCAGAGAAAAACCCTTCTCCCCACTGCCTTTCATACTGAATGTTGACAATAAAGTCATTAACTCCACCAGGTGCTTCGGAAATCACAAACCAGGAATAAATAATAAGACTTTCCCAGGCTGTAATCCATCTTGTTGAATATGCAGAACAGGTCACCTCCACTGGCATTCATTCTGGGAATGCGGATGTTCCAGTGAAGGCCAGTTACTTTCCTGGGATGTTTTTTTGTGTGCTTCTTGCTCGGTGTGTAATAATAAGCAACTCTAAAGCCCTGTGGTGTCATATCTCTTTATACTAGTGATGAGCGTCGGACCGACACTGCGCATGGGTCGGCTACTCGAATAATCTGCTGTTCCTGTTGTCATTCTGCTATGGTGTCCCAACATCTTCTTGATTCTCTAGGGGGCGCAATTCCTAGATTGGAGGAGCTGACTTGTGTCAGAGTACATTTGAAGGAAAGGTACTGCTATATAATCGTTTTCTGCTCTTGTGAAGTGTACAGTACTGGCACGGATAAACATGCATAAGGGTGTTCCAACCTCTGCCAGTGCCCTTATTGGAGTAGGTATCACGGGGTATATTTACAAGCCTCTATCGCCACAGGAACGTCACTTTTTGCGATGTTCCTGTGGCGATACACTCCTCGCCTTATTTACAAGCCGGCGTTAAGCCACTTAACGTGGGTTAACGCTGCCTTGTAAATAACAAGGCGCCCTTTCATACTACACTTAGCGTGAAAGGGGTCGGCGTTGGGTGTTGCAGTTGGCGTTCCGTCGCAACACCCACTGATTTTCATGCTGCCCCCTATTTACAAGGGTTGCATAAATATGGGGCAGTGACAAAATTAAGTCCAGGGAAAACCTGGTCTTAACATGGCAAAATGCCTAAAAATTGTTTAATTTCTTATCCTTTTTTGCTGTTTCTATCTGTGCTGCATTGTGTAGCACATATGGAAACAGCAAATTGCCATACCTGATTGTTTATGTGCAGTAAGGTGTCCCTTCCTGCAGATAAACAATTATAAAAAATGACGATTTACAACTTCTATGTGTGCTGAACAATGCAGCCTATATAGGAGTTACAAATCACCATTAGGGATTGTTTATGAGCAGGAAGGGACATCTTCTTGCACATAAACAATAATTCCCTCAACACAGGCACCCTTGGACTATGGTGCAAGGGTGCCTGCATTGGCGCTAGGCAGGTGAGTTTAGCGCCAATGCTAGGGAAATCTCAGGGATGTGTTGTATACCATTGTAGTGTGGCACAAGCAATGTTTGATTAACGCCACGCTTCACCATTCACTTGTAAATATGTCCCCAAGTGTTCTTATTTTGCCCATTTGCATGCCAACGTTCCTATATCATAGCACACAAGCAGTTCACCCATTGGTGTAGTAGTCACTAGGTGACACTGATCTTCACAATGATCCAGTTCCACAAAAGAGTTGTAGGGCTACATGCACACAACATCTGTGTACCACATTTACTAAGAGACCCATATAATCTGTAGCTCAGAATATCAAGGGCTTCAATGGGTGCAATCAATCAATTAATATATTTATAGAGCGCGCTACTCACCCGCGAGGGTCTCAAGGCGCTGAAGGGAGAGGGGGGGCCGCTACTGCTCCAATAGCCAGGTCTTGAGGTGTTTCCTGAAGGTGAGATGGTCCTGGGTCAGTCGTAGGTGTGCGGGGAGGGAGTTCCATGTCTTGGCGGCCAGGTAGGAGAACGATCTTCCTCCGGTAGTGGCTCTGCGAATGGAGGGTAGGAGTGTAGAACGAGAGGCGGTTGTTGAGGTATTCGGGGCCCATGTTGTGGAGCGCTTTGTGTGCGTGGGTGAGGAGCCTGAACGTGATCCTCTTGCTGACGGGGAGCCAGTGCAGGTTTCTCAGGTGGGCAGATATGTGGCTGTGGCGAGGGATGTCGAGGATGAGTCGTGCGGAGGCGTTCTGTATGCGCTGAAGTAGTTTCTGAAGTTTGGCTCTGGTTCCTGCGTAAAGGGCATTCCCTTAGTCCAGTCGGCTGGTGACGAGGGCCTGGGTGACCGTCTTTCTGGTTTCTGTGGGGATCCACCGGAAGATCTTTCGGAGCATGCGCATGGTGTTGAAGCATGAAGATGAGATCGCGTTGACTTGTTTGGTCATCGTGAGGGAGGAGTCCAGGATGAATCCCAGGTTGCGTGCGTAGTCCGTGGGTGCCGGTGCGGTGCCCAGCGCTGTGGGCCACCAGGAGTCGTCCCAGGCGGATGGGTATTGTCCGAGGATGAGGACCTCCGTCTTGTCTGAGTTCAGTTTCAGCCGACTGAGCTTCATCCATTCCGCGACGTCTTTCATTCCTTCCTGGAGGTTGGTGTTGGCGGTGGTTGGTGTAGTAAGTCCAACCACACAAGAGGTAGGTTCCAGGTAGATTTATTGTAAGAGGAACAGCTTAACAACCACTAGTAGGAGGAGAAGTTCTCCAAGCATCAACCTCTCAGTAACGGTACATGAAAATCAATCCCAAACATTCTAGATGACATGGTCACAATCTAAATGACATAAATAAATTCCAAATGACATAGCGTCATGGGATACCACACACCTCCCCCCTTTTAAAAAAAACAAAACAAAACCCCAAGTGAAGAAAAAAAAAACCAAATAAATATTAAAGAATTAAGTTCTAATATACTCTTTAAACTTTGAAGGAATGCTTTTTACACGCTCACTGCGTCTTAGCGGAATTTCTTCACAATCAACATTTGGTAAGTGGTTGTCGACTTCGACACAAGAATCAGATGTAACATCAGAATTATTCACAGTATCAAAATTATTTACAAACTTATTTTCTAAATTGTCATATACCTCATGTGTGCCAGAAAATCCACCAGATTCATGGTTTGAAACAAACTTCTCTGGCAAAATGGTCTTTTGAGTGAAAGGAACAACAGTAGTCTTACATAGGGAAATCCTTCGCAAATTCCATATTTTCCCCCCTTCCACTCTGACAGCTTTACTGAAAACTTCAATGACCTTGACAGGATCAGACCATCTAGATACCTTCTTGTGTAATAGTCCGCCCAACTTTACTCGCACAAAATCACCAATCCGTATTCTGCAAATATTGTACTTCTTCTTGGAAGTATGTTGAACCATCCTTTCCTGGTATCTTCCAATTTTATCCTTCAACTCTTTAAAATCCACCTCATAAGAAGAATCACCTTTTAACCACCAGGGTAAAAGTCGAGAACCTGGTTTTCTCCCACGTAACAACTCAAATGGAGACAAACCAGTCACAGAGTTAGGAGACAAGCGATAAGTCAACAAAGTCGCTTGAAGAGCTTTCTTCCACTTCAAACCACTCTTCACAGCCAACTGGCAAGATTCCTTGATGACCCTGTTAAACCTCTCGACTTGGCCGTTAGCTTGTGGAAAGTAATTCGAAGTTCTTTTATGCACAATGCCACATTTACTAAGAAAATCTTCAAATTCACTACTGATGAATAGTGGACCATTGTCCGAAATAAGTTCCTCCGGTAAACCTTCCCTTGCAAATATTTCATCAAGAAAATCAATCACATGTTCAGAAGAAGTTCTCTCAACAATTTTTAACTCAGGCCATTTTGAGAAGTAGTCAATTAAAACTAAAGCGAATAACTCTTTACCAGATTGGTAATTGAAAGGTCCAATAATGTCAATAGCTAATCTCCGCCAAGGACCATTGGCATATTCAATGGGAGACGTGTCAACGGTAACGCTCTTCACAGATTTGTCACTCAACAAGCAAGGAGAACAATTCCTAACCCAGTTATCCACCATAGAATCGACACCAGGCCACCAGTAGTGCTCTCTAATTCTCCTTTTAGTTGTAGACATACCCATGTGTCCTTCATGTGCTAATTTGCAAATCGTTTCCCTTAGTTTCAAAGGAGGTATAATTTTATCAGACCTGACAATAATATTCTGACTCAACATTAATTCATCCCTGACTTTGTAAAATGACGCTAATTCACCAGAAAGTTTCCTTTCTTCAGGCCAACCCTTAGTCAAAAACTGCTTAACTAGATTCAAAACATCATCACTTTCCATAGCTTCTAGCCAAACCTTCTCGGACAAGACTAGAGAACCCTCTTGATTTAAAACCACATTCACATCTGCAAGGAAGTATGCAACATCACAATCAACACTTTTACCAACGGTAACACTTGCAGGAAAACATGACATACAATCCGCATGGACATTCAAACGTCCAGGAACATACACAACTTCGCAGCGATATTCTTGTAATTTGGCTGCCAACCTTGCTAAACGAGCAGTAAGTACTCTTCCCCCATCTGCAGACAACATAGTGATCAAAGGTTTGTGGTCAGTTCTTAAAGAAAATTTTGTTCCCCACAAAAATTGTCTAAAGTGCTGAGATGCCCAAGTACAGGCAAGTAACTCTCTCTCAATAGTTGAGTAATTCTTTTCAGCGTCACGTAAAGCTCTAGAGGCGTATGACACAACAAACTCACCAGACCTATCTTTCTGCATTAATACGGCACCTAACCCAACATTACTCGCATCAACATAGACAATGCATTCTTTGCCCACTGAGTATGGTTTCAAAAATGGGGCCTCAACAATTTTGCATTTAAGAATTTCAAAAGATTCCTGTTGTTCCTTGCCCCACTCAAATTTAGCATTTTTTTTAGTAAAGTCCTCAATGGATGTACAATGTCTGAATAATTATTTACAAATTTACCATAAAATTCAGTCAAACCTAAAAAGGAAAGTAATTGTTCTTTTGACTTAGGTGCAGAAGCATTGACAATACTCTGAACATGGTTAACCTTGGGTTTGATACCATCCTTCGAAATTTCATGGCCTAGGTACTCTACTTTATCCTGTCTAAACTTGCATTTAGTGAGTTTTAATGTGAGACCTTTAGATTTAACTTTTTCTAAGACAGACACTAGGTTCTCATCATGCTCAATGTTGTCTTTCCCAAAAATCAAAATGTCATCCTGGAATGCTATGGCCCCTTTGCATTCCATCAATAACTCCTTCATTAGACGCTGGAAAACAGAGGCTGCACTGGCCAAACCGAAAGGCATGCGCAAATATTGGAACATCCCTTCTGGGGTAACAAACGCAGTTAATTTCCTGGAGTCCTCATGTAACTCCACTTGGTGGTAAGCGCTAGCCAAATCGATGGAAGAAAAAACAGTAGCCCCAGATAATGCAGCAATCAACTCGTGTATATTAGGTAAGGGGTGTTTATCTATCCAGATTTCCTTGTTAAGACTGCGAAGATCCGAACATAAGCGAAGTTCGCCTGAACTCTTAAGTGATATTACAATGGGCGAAACCCAAGGAGACGATTCGATTGGCTCAATTATATTCTTTTTTACCAAATCATCTAACATTTCCTTTAATTTTGGCCTATAAGCTAAAGGAACATTTCTCACTCTATGCCTCACGGGAACAGCGTTATCATTCAAAATGATTTTGTGTTTAAAATTAACATATTTTCCTAATCTCTCGTCAAAAATTTCCGGAAATTTTTCAAAAACCTTCTTAGTGAAACTAACACAAATAGGTGTGTCTATGGTTAAATTCACCATAGAGTCAGTTGTTGACTTCTTAAAACGAGGCTCATGAACATAAACTGGAGGATCTGCATTCGGATCCAATTTAATTCCTAAGCCACGTTGGTGAGGCCAACTGAGAATAGATACACCTTTAGTAGCAACGTAAACTTTTGCTTTGAATTCCCAATTCTTGAAGGTTAACTTCGCCCAGAAAAAACCCTCTAGAGCAATCTTTTGTCCCGTGTACCCACCAGGATATATGTCTGGACTTAATAATTCCCTTTGGCACCACAATTGTTCAAAAATGTCCTTGCCAATAATGGTGTACCACGCACAGGAATCAACAAATATTTCAACAGGTTTGTCATCCATCAAGATAGTACAAGAAGGAAAATTCTTTTGAACACACTCATCCACAGAAAGTACACAGTTCAAAATATTAAGAACCTCTTCTTCTTCAGGTGAAATGTAATTGATTCTCTGTCCTGACCTGCATACATTACCAAAATGCCCTTTTTTCTTGCACTTTACGCAGATTTTGTCCCAAGCAGGACAACCTCTGTAATTGCCTACATGGCTGGAACTTCCACATCTATAGCAAAGTATAGTACCCCTTTTCACAAAACTTCTATTATCATTAGCATTTCTTACATACTCTTTCTTGAAATTGGTTTTACTACTGGAAACACTCGAATTAGGTTGACTTTTAACAATAGCTACTTCTACGTCAGGAACATGTGTCTTCTGATTTTTCCCTCTAATTTCAGACACAAATAATTCAGAATATTCAATTCCTTTAGCTATATTCACTACTGCAGCTAAAGTAGTCTCTGTCCCTAACCAAAGTCTTTCTTGGATCTTTTTGCTTTTAGTTTTCATCATAATTTGATCTCTAAGAACTTGCTCATATGATATAGTCTCAAAAGAACAAGTACAAGCAAGTGCACGTAATGCTGCTACGTAATCCTCAATAGTTTCGTCAGCCTTCTGTTCACGAGAATAAAATTTGAAACTTTCCATTACGGTATTTATTCTTCTACCAAAGCGAATTTTCATTTGCTTAGCGGCTTTATCAAAAACATTCATATCACCAACATCTTTTAAAGGTGGTAAGTTGTCAAATTCTTTAATCCCAGCACCCCCAAGACAATGTCTCAAAAGAGCAAGTTTTCTTTTTGCAGAACAATCATCTTTTTCTAAAACGTCTACATAAGCGATAAACATAGGGTACCAGAGATCCCATTCTATGTTAGGATCACCTGCAACTTGAAGAAAATGAGGAGGTGCAGCAATATTTGACATGTTGTAAATAAAGATTAATATTGAAAAATAATTTTAAAAAAACTGATAATAGCAGTATTGGTGTGCAAATCACCGTAGATGTGGATTTGCTAATATCGATTTTTCTTTCTCTTTTTTTTTAAATTTGACGATCTGGAAAAAGGTGTGCAAATCACCGTAGATGTTTGCAACGAAGTGCGCTAAAGAAATATAGCAAAAGGACCTTTCTTTCCTCGTTAAGTTTCCTAAAAGACACGAAGTTCTCACATGCAGACTGGAGAAATGCTTCAGGCTTTACAAAGATGGCCGCCGTAAGCGTCTTGTAGTGCGCGATGACGCAGGTATCCCAGAATGCACTGCAAGGATTTCGACCAGTATGCGAATCTCGAGGACAGAACACAGGGGCTCGAGCAAGTAAGTTTTCCTTTTTTTTTTTTTTTTTTAAATAAATAGCTCTGGAAAACGCTCGCATTCGTATTCAATTGATAATTTCAGCGAAGCAATCCCAATAAATGAACAGATGAGAGCCCGATTTAATGACAGAAAACACCGCTCGATACTTGCGGTCGATAAGACATCGTACAGATGCAGGGCTCAATATAAATCCAAAGTAAATTCAAACAAACTTACATCAGTAGAGCCAAATCGGACAAGTTCTCCCAATAAAGTCTGAAAAATTGTTGTGGAAGAGTTCTTCTCAGAAGGTTGCGAAAAGTAAATTTTGCTCAGCTTGAAACGTGTGAACGCTGTCCTCTTAATTCTGGTACTCCCAATCGTCGCCAATAAATGTGTAGTAAGTCCAACCACACAAGAGGTAGGTTCCAGGTAGATTTATTGTAAGAGGAACAGCTTAACAACCACTAGTAGGAGGAGAAATTCTCCAAGCATCAACCTCTCAGTAACGGTACATGAAAATCAATCCCAAACATTCTAGATGACATGGTCACAATCTAAATGACATAAATAAATTCCAAATGACATAGTGTCATGGGATACCACAGTTGGGTCTTTGGTGAGGGAGAGTATCAGCTGGGTGTCGTCGGCGTAGGAGATGATGTTGAGGTTATGTTTGTGTGCGATGGTGGCGAGGGGGCTCATGTAGATATTGAAGAGGGTTGGGCTGAGCGAGGAGCCTTGGGGTACGCCACAGATGATCTTGGTGGCCGTGAAGCGGAACGGCAGGAGGCGGACTCTCTGGGTTCTGTTGGAGAGGAACGACGTGATCCAATCCAGTGCTTTTCCTTGGATCCCAGTTTTGTGGAGGCGGGTTATTAGGGTGCGGTGGCAGACGGTATCAAAGGCGGCTGAGAGGTCTAGGAGGATGAGGGCGGTTGTCTCCCCGTTGTCCATCAGGGTCCTGATGTCGTCGGTGGCTGCGATGAGGGCTGTCTCGGTGCTGTGGTTGGCTCGAAATCCGGATTGGGATGGGTCGAGCGAGTTGTTTGCCTCGAGAAATGCAGTCAGCTGTTTATTGACGCTCTTCTCGATGACTTTAGCCGGGAAGGGAAGAAGAGAGATGGGGCGGAAGTTCTTGAGGTCTTTGGGGTCAGCTGTGGGGTTTTTCAGAAGGGCGTTGATCTGTGCGTGCTTCCAGCTCTCTGGGAAGGTGGCTGATGCGAAGGAGTAGTTTATAACGTTCCGGAGGTGGGGTGCGATGATGGTGTCGGCTTTGTTGTAGATGTGATGGGGGCATGGGTCAGAGGGAGAGCCAGAGTGGATGGTGTTCATGACGTGGGTGGTGTCTTCTGTGCTGATGGGGGTCCCGTCGCTTAGGGTGGTGGTGGGGGTCGTTGGTTTGGTGATTGGAGGCGGAGTCTGGGCGTCAAAGCTGTTGTGTATATCTGCGATCTTGCTGTAGAAGAACGTGGAGAGGGAGTTGCAGAGGTCTTGCGACGGTGTGATGTCGTTGTTGCTGGCACTGGGGTTGGAGAGCTCTTTTACGATGCTGAAGAGTTCCTTGCTGTTGTGGGGGTGTTGCAGCAGCACCTCTCTGGACTTAATGTGTACCATCACAAAGAATATTTGGTGCTGCAGGTGTGATCTGCTTCCAGACTTCTATAGCATATTTCTAACTATGACACAAACTGTATAGCTGTGACTTACATCTATGTAACGGAGTAATGAATGTAGTGATCTGATCTACACATGCATGTCATATGTATATAATAGTATAACCACTGTCCGCCCCCGCATTGTAACTGAATACATTGGTAAAGTCTACAGTTAATGCATGATAGCGAATTGTGCTCTTGTCTCCACTCGGTGAAACGTTCCCTAATTTTTGCAGGTGCCTGGTCAACCATTAGTCAATATGGAGAGAGTTGTTTTGATTATTTGACCATTACTTTGGGCCGGCTTTAGCGCTGGTGGCGCCCTGTGCGACAATGTCTGTTGGTGACCACCTCTGCCACGGATTCCCTCACTAGCACCCTTTAACACTGCCTACTAAGTTTCCATAACCACTGTCTCTCAGATTCATTCAGTTTTATAGCACCACCCACACCAGTGTAAGGTGTCAGAGCACTTTATACCACACACACACATTGCACAGAGACAATCATATGTGTGTAAATCAGTGCATAGGAAATGTTACCTCAGACAGTACTACAAGGTGTAGTGTAGGAGTGGAATGTCATCGAAGTGCTTATTCAGGAAAGGCACAAATTCTGAATTTAAAACGCAACATCATTGTTAAGGGTTCTCTTTGTAAATAAGAATTGTTTTCTACCCAAATGAACCATTTTCACAAGATTAGGATAACGAAAGACTGGGCAAAAAACATACAGCTCTAATATATACCTTGCAGTTTGCACTAGTTCTAGGGTGACATTTAATAGTGCAATGTTCTTCATGAGGATTTTGACTTAGAAACGACAAGTAAAAAAAGGAGCTCTCTTACAGGAGCAGTAGCCCACTGACCGATTTACCTTATATGCTCTTCGTTATCTGCATGTTACACTTTCTTACCAGCAGGCATTTCAACCCTCTGCGCTATCTTAGGATGAGTCAACCTGGGAGAACTTCCTTTAAGAAACTCCTATAGGAAATTCTCTAAGTATTTATGATGTAATTTGTAAGGTAAATGTTTATGTTTTTTGGAAGATACTGTGATAAGAAAGCACAGGGACATATTTTAACATGTAAGTACCTGATTCAGAATAAGGGTCTGATTTAAAGTGTGAGGGATAGTACTTGTCCATCAGGGTGGTAGAGGACATTACCTTCCCCAGCATGATTTGTGGGCCTTTCCAAAGGTTTGGTGGTACTTTTTAAAAGTTTGTGCTTTTATGAAATAAACTCCCAAAGTGAGAGCTTGTTTAAGAAAAACAAAAAACTAATGGCCCCCAATTTCTCTCCCAGGATGTCGGGTTCTTTTCTTTTTTTCTGTCCCTCGCTGCCAGGTTTTCATGGCGATGATGGACAGAAAAAAAAGACTTCACGCCGCCCACCCTAAGTAGAGTAGGCTGTGTGAGGGCTCTGCAGTCAACCATTAGCAAACTTGTGAGGAGAGGTAGTCATTTACTTCCTAGAGCTAGATTAGCAATGTACAGTTTATGATGGAATAAGCACCTCCTTGCAGCCACCATTGTTTCCAATAGGTAAATGCAGTGGGGATGGGGGTGTTGCAAGAGGGAATCAGATGGAGAAGGCTTGGACGGACTGGGAGCCAGAAATGCCCACCAAGAGACGTCTCTCTCCCACCCTGGGCTCCTCTGCCATACACCCTGATTGAAGATGTCCTGGACCCCTTGAGTAGAAAACTAGCCAGAACTGCAATGAGAGACAATAAACATGACACTGGGTAAAGGTAAGTTAGGAGTTGTAATGTTGCTGATACTGATCTTTGTGGGATATAGATGAGACAGGCGTGTGTGATTATGTTGGGCAGGAAGGCATGCCCACACAGACAACTGTGACTGTATGGAAAAGACTTGTGTCAACAGAAGTGATGAACAAGCTGTGTGTCTCTGCTACGCATGTTATAGCAGAACCCACCTCAATTATTGCTTGCTGTGAAATGTATGAGATGTAAAGTATCCAAAATTTTGAAATGCATGCATCTTCTTTTATCTAAAACCAATTAAGATATTTAAAAAATAGGTTGGAGTGTGTAACAGCCTTCCTTCGATGGCATCTACTCCATTGGGCAGTTGGAAGAAGTCTTCCATCAATGGAGTGAACACGGGCTAAGTCGATGGAAAACTTAAGGTCCACTCATATCTAAATGGCCGACAGGGTGCTCCATCGCCTTTGCAACAAAGTATCCTGTCTAACAAACTCTAAATCAGGCCCAAGTCATAGATTGGACTAAAGTCTAAAACAATTGAAGGATTTAATCAATTTGGCAAAGGCAAGGAACAGTTTCTTCAATGGTGTTTCTGTAAGGGAGACTAAAGGTACACTGTTATATACACTCAGTGACCCTATTGAGACTCTGAACCATCTGGGTGGAAATCCTTATCATAAACCTAATATTTTACAATGCATGTACATTTGCATCATGTGGATACTATATTCTATGTAGGAGTCATATTTTACAAGTATAAGATTATTGACAATTCCTAGATAAATATATTTAAAAATGTGTTTTCTTTTAACTTGAGCCGTTTAGAAACACTTAAATGACATGCATTACATACAATTTTCCAAAATTGCACATTTGAAATTAATTGTAATCATATTTCAGTCAATATCAACTGGATTGATGGGATTTGTCAAAAAGACAGTCCAATGCCCGTTAAATTAACATGATGTATCAAAAGATAGGTGACGTGTTTTGTGGTGATATGTCAACTACTTCTTCAGGGCCTTATAGTGAATATAAAAACATAAGACAAACTTAAGAAGAAGAATTACATTTTAATCAATCAACAAATGTTTTTTTTGATAGTTCATATTTTTAACATTTTACAATAACGAACATTTAAGTTTTATTTCAAAAAATGTCTTTAAATACTCATGGACAATTCATTATGGCACTAATTGGCTAAAATAATGTGAGTTTCCTTTGTTTTAATTGAGTTTTATACAATAGTTTATTTTATTTTTATTAGTAGCAATTGCTCCCCCCATTTTAATCGAGCTGAAATAAAATCAACTTTCAAATGTATTCATCATTTTATTCACAACGCTCCCTTTGTAGGCAATGCCATTTTAAACAAAAGACTTTCAATTTACATATATTGCTAACGTAGAACAGAAAGAGTAGTGCTATAAGACCTGCACACAACTCATTTTAAAATCACTAAGATGCATACTTTCACAAAAGGTACTATTTTAGCTCACCCATCGGATGTATGATGATACAACGCGTACCATCACAACACGGTATGTTACATCGCGGTTTTGACAACGCGAGTCGTTACATCGACTAGCCCTGGCGGGTGCTGGACTTAGGAATAGTGTGAATTACTATTCCAACTCCAGTCTGTGTACAATAGAGAAGGTGTTGGAATAGTAATTCACACTATTCCTTAGTCTAGAGTGATCTCCAGTGCAAGTCGATGTAACGACTTGTGTTGTTAAAACCACGATGTAACCATACCGCGTTGTGATGGTTTCATGGTAAATGATGTTTCCCCACCCATCACCAGCGGCGGTTTCTTCATTTGTGCAGAGGCGCGTTATCCCCCCCCCCCCCCCACAGCGAGTGCAGAAAAGGTGAAAATAAAATGGTAATAACATGAATTGATTTCCTCTTTATTTTTCACTGCTTCTAGGCTGAGCAGTGTTTGGGGGTGGGGCTGTGCCATTTCTGCTGACTGGCAGCAGGGGAGGAAGAGTGGTGCTCACACCGGTTTAAAATGTGCATGGCACTTTGGCCAGTTGTCTTGAGTCGGCCAGCTTGACGTGCACTTTAAACCTCTCCAACCTGGGCTGTCTTAGACAGGTGGGTGGAGAGCAGGCACAGGCCCCCAGTGCCTAAGGGAGCATCGAACCAGCCCACTCAAGCCACCCCAGGCGCTTCGCTCATGCAGGCCCATTATGAACAAAACAGTTAATGAGTCATGATTGAGAGCTTTGGCACTGAGCCTAAAGGGATTGTTGGTTTATCACAGTGCCTGTGATTGGGTTAAAATACACTTGGCTCAACAACTCCCCTCCATTATTATATGTCACCTCCTGCCACTGCATTTATGCTTCATATAAAATACTAAATGCAAGACGTTTAGATATATTGATATTTACACACCAGTCAGGGGCAGGGGAGCTGTGATTTCTGGGGTGGCTGCCTTGTGTGCGTGGTGCTCATAAATGAATCTATTTCTTCTCTGTGTCTTCAAATGAAAACTGGTGAGGAGCATCAGCAACTCACACAACCACGTCTTTCCTCCACGGCTAAACCTACTGGGCAGATTTATGTAATTGTGAACAGATCTGAGCATTGGTTGGGTGGAAGGGAAGCCACAGCAGAGCAACTCCACAATTAAATTATCAACAGCTGGCATCAAACTGTATTGTGTAAAATAGGGTAATACATATTGCCCTGAGGTCCACCCTCAATCAGAGAAGTTGGTCTACTCATGAAAACTGCACCATGCAGCACTCCAGACATATTGTGAAATGCAAAACACTGTGCACTGTACTCTGGCTTACCAGCAGTAAAGAGCTTATGCTCTCCCTTTAAACATGAAAGATTGACATATTTCTAAGTCACACTATAAATTTACGTATAGGTCTCTAGTATATCGTACTACATGTACCCATGTCCTGTTAATGAAATGCTACTAGTGAGATGCAGCAGTCATTGAGCCACCCACTAAAATAGCACTATAAACCACGTCTTCAGGCCAGTCCCTACAGCCTGGGTATGCAGTTATAAACTGACATTTTGACGTGGTAAAATAAACATTATACCAGGCCTAAACCATCCTTTTCAATATTTTTAATTCACTCCTAAATTAGCCCCTAAATTTCCATAGGGAAGGGTGCACGGTATTTAAAATGTAGGACATGTATATTTAATATCTTTTATGTCCTGGCAGTGAAAAAAACTCAAAGTTATGTTTTTACTGTGGCAAAGCTGGCTCTCTCATAGGAAAACATAGGTTTACACTATAACAACTTAAAACGCCTAATTTCAGTCTGGGAGCAGGTAGAAAAATAAATAATTCAAGGACTCATTTTAATAGTAATTTAAAATCCAACTCAATGGTCAAGTCAGATTTTATACTACTATTTTAGAAATGACACTTTTAGAAAAGTGTAATGTCTGTGTCATCTGTTTGATGAACGGCTCCTAAGAGGTGAGATTGAACCCAGACTGTGGTTTAAAGGCTTGGATGGGGATGGGTGTTTTCTTACTTGAGCTTGATGGACTTTGGAGCTGTGCCCAGCTCTTGCCAGAGCTTGAAAACGAACCTACATTATCACTGGCAGATGTAGCTCTCCCCTAGGCATGCCTGCTTTTGTCTTCCCAGCCAGCTTGGCTCCAAACCCATTAAGTATGTAGAGTTGCCTAGAACTGGTTTGGAGTGACCACAAGGCAGGATTTGCCCATTATACTAGCCACACCTCTGGGTAGAAACGGAGAGCTCTGACCAAGGGAAGAAAAGTTCTGCCATGTTGGATGATGGTAGAGAGGGGTAGAGTGGGATAGCTAACAGTAAGACACACAGGACACGCTGCACAAGTGGGTAGGGTCACCCCTGGGAACTATTACCCCATTGGTTAGTGAGTGGTCAGGAGTTTCCCCACCCACAGGCTGACATTGGGCATAAATGCAGCAACGCCAGTACTCTCCGCAGAGCACTCATCGACCTGTAGAGAACCAGGAGAGGGATTGCCCTGCTGTCTGGAGAACCGTGCTTGACTTAAACCCAAGACCCCAGACGTTACTCCAAGGGCCAGTTGGCTGACCTCCTGTTTGAGCTACAGGGACACAACAAGCTTCCAGGGGCCCCTCTCTCTCTGCAACTGCTCAGCTGACCAGTCCAATTGGAGCTACCCTAGACTCACCTGCTGGCCATGGTTGGAGTGAGTTCTAGCCTCTCTGAACCTGGACCCTTGGCAGGTGTTAGAAAGTACTCCTTCTGTCTAAACTACACAAGCTGGTACTTGCATTTTTTTCTCCAACTTTCTTCCTGGAGAACCGCTGAAGAGCAGGATTGTCATCGAAGCCACAGCCACTAACATCAAATTGTTGGTTGTACTCAGCTTGCTGGTTTGCCCTACTGAAAGAGATCTAACTTCTAGAAATGTTTCTAAGTCTGAACATAAAACGTTTTACAGAGACCGACACCGTGCTGAAGCTGGTCGATGATGAGGACCAGGCATGGACTCTGGACTTCGCCTTCTCTGATCTTTTCCAACTTTGTTGATTACCGCACCGGGACTCTGTTTATCAGCAACCCACTATCATCGAGCCCCTCATTGGATCCAGTATGCAGCTTGACCTGCCGGCAACTAGTTTATTACCTCTTTTCTCCCAAAAAGCTTCTAAGTCGAAGATAAACTTTCTACAGGCACGAACATTGTCCCTTTTGCCGATCTGTTCTCCATTGCAGATGGCCTTAAATTTTTACTTTGACCCGGTCTAGCATGACCAGATAACAGCAAATGGCACTTTGTGCTTTTTGACATTATTTTTAGTTCAGACTATAAAACGTCATACCACAGGTTCTAATGATTGGCGTTTCATGCTTTAGTGTCATTTTATTTATTAAAATATTCTCTATTTTTCTAAATAGATTCGGGAGTTTGCATGTGTTGTGTTTTTACTTTATTTCTGTTTGAGTGCTGCATATACACACAGCCTCTAAGTTAAGCCTGCCTGGTTTTGTGCTAAGCTACCAGAGGGTTAAGCACAGATTTATTTAGTGACTTTTGTGGTTCGGCCTATAAGGACTGGGATTATTTTTTGAGGTAGGTTCTCACTCTCAATTAATACTCAATTTCCTACAGTCCGTAAATCACATGTTACATATGAGCAATGTTGGAAAGAGATGGCATTGAATGCCACAACCTGTAGAGTTAAATAAGCTTACAGAAACAACCTGTAGCGTGAGAAGAGGGATGGTTTGAAACAATGTGAATCAACTGTCATACCAGCGCAACACTGCCATTTTGGCAATGGAGAGCAATAATGTGCCGCAGCTCTCATTTAAAGACGATTGCCAGGACAGAAAAACATTTGAGAGTTATGTCAATAAGATATTTTAGAGATACTATTGAATTGCTGAGCCAAATTTAGTCCTAAGACTAAATTGTATACTGAGGATTAACTGAGCCATCTGTGATCTCATGTGTGGAGTGCGTATTATGAAAAACTATTGTTCAGAATTTTGGTAAAACTTTTTGGGAGTATATTATTGCCAAGTCTGCTGTGGAATTTCTCTCCTGGACCATCTTACAATTGTTGAATCTACCACCTCCAGTTCTTCGGTTACTTAAGAAACAGCGCACATAATGGCAACAACATTTTAGGGTATTCAGTGTTTTTTAGGGACCATTGATGGTTTCAAACATACCAAACATGTATGGGAAGTGATAGATACTAGAACAGCCATGGAAGGTCTAGAAAGTACCAAGCATTTGATGCTGTGCAATCCACTCTGATTGGTACAATTGAATGACTATCATGAGGCGGTGGCAATGATGGAGAAATATTTTTATAAGCAACCTTGCTAAATAATGAAGCATCACAAATTATTTCTCGTGGTTCAACAGGAAGGGGAGGATATAAACATGTATGCAGCATCTTTAGAAATTGGCTGCATGGTGCGAGTTTGAGAACTTTACTGAACAATTAGGTAGAGACCAGATAATCTCTAGACACCATAATAACACAACCCAAGAGCTACTACTGACATAAAAAATCCAAGTTTAGGTCAGACAGCAGATATTGCTAAATTAGAGGACAGAGCAATCTACCAAGGAAGAGAGTAAATCTAGGGAAGAGGGTTTATGGTTTGTAAAAAGTAACACATTACCATTAAAGAACTTGATGAAATGAAACCATGAAGGGAGTGACATGTGCTACAGGTGTGGGTTTAGGCAGAGATATATGAGTTATATAGTTCTGGGTTGCTGGGTACTCTGTTATTACAAGCCAGTGTCACATTGTCCAGTTATTTGCTTTGAGAAATCAGAAATAGACTAGACAAATAATTGCATTATTACTGTCTGATTAGGACCTGTACCTGCTTTATCTCTTCCTAGGGGAGACATTGGCCAAAGAATTTATGTTGGTTATAGCTCTTTTGGTGATAGTAAGCTGTGCTCCTGCATGAAGAAGGTAGTAAAGAAACTTCACGGCATGTTGGAAGACTTGGGTCATTGGCCTGTGCAGATCACAGCGTGAGTGAAGTGTATTTTACGTTATTAGGTCATGCTTATGGAATTTGATATTTATTTGAAAGACAGCGCAAGGGTCACTGAGGCTTGATTCACCCAGCATGTGGGACTTCGGTTATCTGAAAGCGGAGTGGGCAGTAGCCCGCCAAGTTCTCCTGGGCCCAACTGCAAGCAAGAGAAATTTGCACCCCATCCCTTGGCTTGACAGCAAATGCCAGTTTTATTTGGTGTGCAGGAGGCCACTCACGCCTCTCGGCCATAGAACCACGTCAATGGCTTCTTTATTGATAGCTAACTTGTAAGTTCAGAGACTGTGCTCCTGATGGGCAATGGGTGACAGCTGCACCTTTGTGTTGTGTGCACCATGCACTGACCTAGCTCTTTTCCCATATTAGGGGGAAAGAACAAGTAGAAATCAAAAATTTTCGTATAAGTTTGGTCACAGTGAAAAGTACAGGTGATGTTGACAAGTGTCAAGCCTTGTATCAGCGCCATACAATCCAAAGTTTGTTTGACCTGGGAATAGAAGGAATGAGAGATGAATTTGGTGATCCTGGATCTCATGAAAGCATTCTACATCAGTGGGCAAGCTCAGAATGAGTAGAAGCACCTGTGTTTGCTTAAACATGACTGCATCGCATATGAATATACAGGGAGCAATGGCTTCCTCTTCATGTTTTTGAGCTATATAGTCACCAGCTCATATACTATTTCATAGATTTTATGAGTTAATGTATGCATTGTGTTCAGGACAACTTTTGCAAAACCATCACATGATCCCCTTCTGGCCCTGCAAATGGTTGCTGCAGCTGTTCCTGATATGGACTCTGATCCTTCTGTAAAGGGGGTGCAGGTCCTATAGTCATGTTGTAAAACTTAGAACAAGAGTGTTGGGTACAGCTTTCTATGGGAGGAAGCATAGTGATCCTTGTTGATACAATCCTGTTTTCAGAGCTTTAAGCAATGAATGTACTGGCTACTACACAGCGACATGCAATGACCAGTGAGCTGAAGCCATCTGAGGTGAGTCATGTTCTCAAAACAGGAGTAGAAGTAGGTCCTGTGGGTCCAGGGATCTTGTGAATGGTCACATGGGCATGTTATGTGACTTACCATGGACCGAGTGTATTGTATGAGGTGCATTCATCACAGAGTAGTGCTTCGAGATAGAGGCAGCAATGTTGCTGTTTGCTCACCAATGGGCATCAAACCAGTAAACATGCAGCCAAATCTGGTGTTTTCCAGTTTCTAATGAATTGCAAATATTCCCTTCAGTAGTATTTTATAAGTTATGACCAGTTAACTCTAAACTTAAAACAGATGTTATAATTTCTGCTTATGCTGCTTTTGATTTCAAGAGTAAGCCTGTTCTGATGAGCCACATGTTGATAATTTCACAGCAAGTGAATATGTTACAAATGTTGCCTTGATGGCTACATAAGAGACAATACTTATCTTAGGTGCTTGTGAAATATATAGCTACAAACATGTGTCATATGCCTTAAAATGTACAATATAAAGTTTAATATTGGTTCATACAACCATTTAAACAACCAATAATATCATTCATAAATACACTTGTAAAATTTGAAAATATAGATACATTTTTGAGTAGTCAACTACAAAGCAAATTCTCCTTCTATTTTCTATGGTGTCAATGAGATATATGAACAATTGCTAGTCTGAAATGTGCTTGCTAACAATATGAAGGGTCAGGCACAACTGCTTCAAATTCCTCTCTATATTTCATCCTCCATAACATGAAGAAAGCATTGAATCCATATGCACTTTCACGAGAGAAGGCCTATATGCAAATCATTACTCAAGTACATACAACACAATTTCAGAATGTTTACACACAACCAGGTCTTGGTTAATTCACCTTGTGGTACATAGGAAATTATGGCCTGACATTCTGATTGCAAATTTGATGTTGGTACATATATAAAATGTGATGATTAAAGGTGTCTGAAAATGTAGTACTGAATGATTCCATTGTGATTTATTGCAGGAGAAATCATATACAGCAACATAGAATTGGACTCCGGCATGCCTGCTTTGATCACTGACATTTTCTTTTCCTTCTCTCTTTTCCTTCTTACTTATTTTCCAGCAGGCATACACAGAGAGGCCAGCGCCTTACCCTTTCCATCATTCCCATGTGACAATACAAGCAACAGATTCCCCTGTCACCAATCCCGTGCTTGGTCATGGATGTAGTAACCTTCATTGTGTGTGAAGAGACACAGAACTACGGGCCAGATGTATCAAGAATTTTAACAGTAGTAAACCCTCCAGTTTGGCCTTCCAAAAGTTCTGACTTCTGAAATGGGATTGCGAAATGACATTGATTTGGCATTTGGAAGGGACTTTCTGTAGGCGTCCCTTCCACACAGGTATCTAATGTATCAAATTTCTGTGATCAAAATCAAGTTGCAAAACATTGACATTTTACCGACCCCTTCAAAGGAGGGGGTAATGCATTTTACAATAGGGGAGGTGTTGCCTATGGATCCCTTCTCTTTTGTGGATGTAATAAAAAAAGTGTGTTGAAGAGTAGGTAGTGGTCCATGTGACCAAAACATACTGCATCTAAAAAAAATGTAAATTTTATTAAAAGGCAATCACAGACATCCCTACAAAGGCCTCCAATTGTAGTCAGCCGCTGTTGGACTTGGCCCTTTTGGCAGGTTCACCCCTAAACGTTTTGCATTTCTCCCAGCCTTTTTCTGTGTAGTGGTAGTGGGTTTAGGCTTTTGGGCACTTTAGCACTGTGGTTCAGTGTAAAGTGTGTGCGCTCTGTGTTACATTTAGTGAGAGTGGCCTGTCCTCCCATAGGAATGCATGGGGGATTCCCCGCTCAGTGTGTGTCAGTGGTAATTCCTGGTATGAGAGGAGCAGTATGGTCAAGTCTGGTATGTATGAAATTGTGAGGATAAATGCTGTGCAATGATGTGCACAGATTTATTATGACTATGTGAGAAATGGCACTTTTAGAAGTTGCCATTTCTGTGTGCTATGTGTCTGCCTGCCTGAGTTGAATTGCATGTCTGGTTTTGGAGGGGCAGGGCAGGCTGAGCCAGACGTGGATTGAATAGATAGATCTTCAGTTGGAGTATGGGAAGGGGTGACCTAATTGATCTGAGCAGCGCTGTGCCTGGAAAAGTGGATGATGGTTCCACCTCCCACGGCGCGTCTCATGGTGGACCCCCTCTGCCTGAAAGGTAGGATGCAGCATTGTAAACAAAGTGCTCCAGGACCACAACAAACTGTTTCTGGCTCGGTTCAGTGACCTGTGACTTTTGAGAACAAAGACTTTTGTTGATATAAATATAGGGGCTGTGACCCCATGATGTTGTTCAGTTCTTGGGCCAGAATCCTGCCGGGGCGTGCTGCTGCTGGGGCCCGGGGGGGCTGCCATGAGGGCTTGCCTCCCTGGGCCCTGCATTGCCCCTTCCTCTCTAAAGACTTTTTGGGACCTTTTACTTTGTGTGTGTTAGTTCTGGATGTCAAGACGAACCTCTGTCCGTGTAACTAGAGGGAAAGGACTCTGAAACTTTTATCCTTCTTGCTGAAGCAACTACAGAAGAGCCTGATTTGAGCTTGCCTCCTGCCAAAGTCTCAGGGACATTAGACTTCCCCCATCAGCCGTGCGGAATCCTATTTGAGGGGGATCCTACTTGCAGGTGAGGTCTCTGTTGAGAAATCCAGAGCCTCTGGTTCTACTGCGGGGAATGCGGGCTGAAAGTCATCGCTATCGCTATTGTGGGCTGTTGCCGCTGAGTCCCCTCATTTGCCTTTGTTACCAAAGTCATTGCATCGCTATTGTGGGCCGCCACAACTGAGGAGCTGTTGCCGCTGTCATCACCGGGTCGCTTGGACCCCGGCCTCGACCTGAGTTCGTTCCACAGGCTTCTTGAGTGCCTTTATTGCTTTTGACTATTTTTAAACAACAAGGGGACCCCAATTAGTATCAGCGAGGGACCTCGGGGAGCTTAGTTATATGGAAACAACAATGGTCCCTGGCAACGAGACAATTAAGTGAAAATAAATATAGACTCAATCAGTTCTATATTTTAGAAGACATGCCCAGCCGGGCAGAGGTCCTCAAAATTTATATTTAAATCAAGGTTTTACAAAGCAGAATAACACCTTCAACAGTTCACGTGCGTGGGGCACAAGCCTGTACCCAGCCACAACAACACACGAACAAAACATACATAAAGGGCTTGAAAGGCAAAATCAACATACTCTGAAAATTTCAAGTTTCGACAGAGAATTTCATATAGGTACCATTACGCAATTTTTTAAACCAAGGTATTTTACAAGTATATGGTACACAGTGGGTCGACGACGTTTCGGACCCCTTACTAAATGATGGGGTCCATCATCAGGACAAAACAATGGTTGCCTTTTTAGTTAAAAAGCCTCTTTTGCCTAAAGAGAAGAAAGAGGGACATGGAAATATTTTAAGTTCTCAAACACATAATCATAGTGACATTCTACAGTGATACTCAGGCAGATATGCCAGTATCCCAGTATCCCAGAGACAAGGAGTGACAATGATCTTAGTGTCAACCGACTTGTGGCTACGTGGGGAGGCACATTCCATTGGTGCAAAGGAAGTGAATGACACTCAGATTGAAGCCCAGGGTGGCAACCTTCACCTAATAAGCGGCGCAGTGATACCAAGAATTAATAATATGTCAAGGTAGAGGCGTCACTCCATTTATAGAACATATCAACAATAAAGTGAAATGAAAACGACGCAGTGATGTGAAATGAGTTGTAAATTAGAAAAAAAAATTAGGGGCGGAGTCAGTGCGGTACAGTTGTAGCTGCATAGAGGTAGAGGAAAAAGGCTCACCAGTGAGGTAAGAGAGCTGGAGCTCAATTGGACGTGAGATTACTTCAGGAATAATTAGCAATCCGCTATACCCGGATTATCTAAATAAGGGAAGGAAATGGTATTTTAGGACTGGGACCAACCACTTACTGGAGGGAATTGCCCGCAATGTATAAATGTCTTACCAATGATACAGTGTATATATTGGATTATTCGAGGGTCCAGACCAATCGAATTCACGGAAGACAGGAAGTTTATGCGCGGTATCAATTAGGAGACATTAATAGCTTGGTGGGTTCATCTAGGGAAAGGGGGAGAAATAACCACACATGGGGTCGGGTGCGGCCCTTAATAGATTACGCTGTAAAGGGATTCTTTATGCGGCGGCTTACCAGTGGGTCAAGGACGCTAGATCGGGGGTCCAGAGGCAGGCGAAGACTGATATCGTCCGTCCATATATACCTATATATACAGATTACATTGTGATTTATGCAAGTCCAATCCAAGATAGACTATGCAGAAAGGCAGGCTGGGCAGATACTCGTGATTCGAGCAGTGCTTACCGTGTACACCGGGCGATGCCGGAAGCGCCGCGTCGCGCTGGAATCCTGGAACCAGGGGGGGGCCTGCCGGTAAAGGGAAGGATTAGAAATCAGGGGATTACAATGGGACCGGGTGTAGCGCGGGACTGTCTGGACGTCTGGCTCGTCTTGTGCTTACCGGGTTAGTCGGCAACTGGGTTTCCTGGTTGGGCGGGTCCCGTGAGCACAGTAGTTTTAATATGCTCGCCCATTGGCTAACTAGTAGGCATGAAAATAAAGAAAGGACCAGGGCTAGGCGGCCATCTTAGGGAAGGAGAGTGAAAGCCACAGTGTGCAGAGTGAAAATTACAGCAAGGTGATCTCTGTGAGTGACAGTAAATTATGTGACAATAATTTATGTGACAATTATAGCAACACTAAAATTCAAATACATTATTTACACGTAACATTCTCTGCGGAGGCCCAGAAATTTTATATCCACTTTTCACTTTTCAACTAGAAACCATAATCAAATTAATGTGGTCCAATCCTCTTGCTGGTTAAGACCAGAGTTCAGGCTGTCTGTCCTTATGATCCATTTTAACTCCTCTTTATTGAGCAGGAGATTCAGGTCACCTCCTCTTGGTGGTATTGTCACTTGATTTATAACCGTCCAGCGGATATCATTTTCTGTGTGGTCCTTGGAGGTGAAATGTTCAACCAAAGGGGCGTTGGGTGTCTTGCAACGTATTCTGCTCCGATGTTGGGAAATCCGCAACTTAACTTTCTGCTTGGTTTGTCCAACATAAATCAGATCACATGGACATAAAATTGCATATATAACATTAGAGCTGGTGTCAAACAACAGGCACGATGGCAGAACCCTCCGGGAGAGCGACAGACCCGGAACAGATTCTACCAATGGTAACAGAGTCTGAAAACACAGAACTTACTATTCCTCTGTTCAACCTCTCAAACCATACATTGTCTTCTCATGAAATCTCTGTTCTCAGTAAGGGCCTATCCTTTGTCCCTACCACCTACCCTAACTTCCTTGACCTACAGTCCGAACTTATGACATTCTTTCGGAAAGTTAGGTTGCGGGCCTACTTTGAACTTAACCCAAGTGACCCTAAACCAGTGTCGACACCCTTCAGACCACCGTCCAGATTTTCCCCAGTGGCGGGTATGATCCCCAAGGAAATCTTAACATTTGAGAAGGTGGTTCTTAAAGAAACCACAGAATTGGCAAAATCCCACATCTTTGTACCATATAACATCTCTGTGGATGAGAAATCTGCCATCTCAACACTCAAGAATAATCCCAGTTTAATCATCAAGCCAGCTGATAAGGGTGGAGGGATTGTACTGCAAGACATTGACAACTACAAAAGTGAGTTATTGCGGCAAGTATCTAATACGGACCACTACTGTAGACTCCCCACAAACCCTACCAAAGATATTCAAGCTCAAATCAGAGTCATCACCTCTGAAGCCCTTGATAATGGATACCTGAGTAAACATGAGTATGATTTCCTTAACACCCCCAATCCAAGAACACCGGTAATTTATACTTTACCTAAAGTACATAAGAGCCTTGACCAGCCCCCAGGCCGCCCGATTGTATCGGGTTGTGGTTCGGTTTTGGAACCCTTGGGCCACTATGTGAATTTCTTCCTTAAGGACTTTGTCCCTACTACTAGATGCTATATAAAAGACAGCACTCACATGATCAACCTTGTTGAGAATTACCCATTTAACCAGCATAATGAGACCCTGTGTACTCTCGATGTTGAATCATTGTATACAAACATCCCCCAGAGAGAATCATTATTGGTAATGGAGACCATCCTTAACCAGAGAATCCGTCCTCACAGAGTACCTACACTCTTCATAATTCAGCTCCTGGAAATTTGTCTCACGCAAAATTTCTTCACGTATGATAACCAGTATTTCCAGCAGATCCGTGGAACCTCCATGGGAGCTATTTTTGCTCCAACCTTGGCCATTCTTTATATGGACTGGTTGGAATGCAACACGATTTTAGTGGATAGCAACCCATTCTACCAAGGCATCCTTACATGGAGACGTTATATAGATGATGTCTTCATGATATGGGGTAATGACATCGATGCCTTCCCAGCCCTACTACATTGGCTTAACAATAACTGCAGTGGGCTCACATTTACACTTACTCATAGCAAAACGTCTATCCCTTTTTTGGACTTAAACATCCAGCATGATAATGGTCTACTGTACACTTCTCTATACCACAAACCTACCGAAAAAAAACACGCTCTTAAGCTACAATAGCTGCCACCCTAGGGCCCTAAAAGATAGTTTGCCCTACTCACAGTTCCTCCGGTTGAGAAGGAACAATTTCCACAAAGAAGACTATTTCCATGAAGCTAGTCTCCTGGCAACTAAGCTGAGACAAAGAGGCTACCCGCGTCGCCTCATAAAAACCTCGATGAAGCGTGCTTGGTATTGCCCACGCGAGTGCCTCTTGGTCAACAAACCCAAACCCACTACAGACAAATTGGTGTGTGTCACGACTTTTTCCAGCGTCTCCAATAAAGTCACGAAATCCATTAAGAAAAATTGGCACATTCTAAACTCGGGGCAACTGAACTGGGAACGCCCATTGTTTGCTTTCAGAAAAAGCAAGAATATCAAAGATCACTTAGTGAGGGCGGCCTTACCTTCCCCCACCCTACCTAAAAGAACGATTAATGATCACTGGTCCATGACACCACTGAGAGGCCATGCGAAATGTGGAACATGTGTGGTATGTGATTTTACTGTTGAGAGTAAAGAATTTGTGTATAAGGAAACCAGGAATGTATTGAAGACATTCACAAATTGCAAAAGCTCTAATGTTATATATGCAATTTTATGTCCATGTGATCTGATTTATGTTGGACAAACCAAGCAGAAAGTTAAGTTGCGGATTTCCCAACATCGGAGCAGAATACGTTGCAAGACACCCAACGCCCCTTTGGTTGAACATTTCACCTCCAAGGACCACACAGAAAATGATATCCGCTGGACGGTTATAAATCAAGTGACAATACCACCAAGAGGAGGTGACCTGAATCTCCTGCTCAATAAAGAGGAGTTAAAATGGATCATAAGGACAGACAGCCTGAACTCTGGTCTTAACCAGCAAGAGGATTGGACCACATTAATTTGATTATGGTTTCTAGTTGAAAAGTTAAAAGTGGATATAAAATTTCTGGGCCTCCGCAGAGAATGTTACGTGTAAATAATGTATTTGAATTTTAGTGTTGCTATAATTGTCACATAAATTATTGTCACATAATTTACTGTCACTCACAGAGATCACCTTGCTGTAATTTTCACTCTGCACACTGTGGCTTTCACTCTCCTTCCCTAAGATGGCCGCCTAGCCCTGGTCCTTTCTTTATTTTCATGCCTACTAGTTAGCCAATGGGCGAGCATATTAAAACTACTGTGCTCACGGGACCCGCCCAACCAGGAAACCCAGTTGCCGACTAACCCGGTAAGCACAAGATGAGCCAGACGTCCAGACAGTCCCGCGCTACACCCGGTCCCATTGTAATCCCCTGATTTCTAATCCTTCCCTTTACCGGCAGGCCCCCCCCTGGTTCCAGGATTCCAGCGCGACGCGGCGCTTCCGGCATCGCCCGGTGTACACGGTAAGCACTGCTCGAATCACGAGTATCTGCCCAGCCTGCCTTTCTGCATAGTCTATCTTGGATTGGACTTGCATAAATCACAATGTAATCTGTATATATAGGTATATATGGACGGACGATATCAGTCTTCGCCTGCCTCTGGACCCCCGATCTAGCGTCCCTGACCCACTGGTAAGCCGCCGCATAAAGAATCCCTTTACAGCGTAATCTATTAAGGGCCGCACCCGACCCCATGTGTGGTTATTTCTCCCCCTTTCCCTAGATGAACCCACCAAGCTATTAATGTCTCCTAATTGATACCGCGCATAAACTTCCTGTCTTCCGTGAATTCGATTGGTCTGGACCCTCGAATAATCCAATATATACACTGTATCATTGGTAAGACATTTATACATTGCGGGCAATTCCCTCCAGTAAGTGGTTGGTCCCAGTCCTAAAATACCATTTCCTTCCCTTATTTAGATAATCCGGGTATAGCGGATTGCTAATTATTCCTGAAGTAATCTCACGTCCAATTGAGCTCCAGCTCTCTTACCTCACTGGTGAGCCTTTTTCCTCTACCTCTATGCAGCTACAACTGTACCGCACTGACTCCGCCCCTAATTTTTTTTTCTAATTTACAACTCATTTCACATCACTGCGTCGTTTTCATTTCACTTTATTGTTGATATGTTCTATAAATGGAGTGACGCCTCTACCTTGACATATTATTAATTCTTGGTATCACTGCGCCGCTTATTAGGTGAAGGTTGCCACCCTGGGCTTCAATCTGAGTGTCATTCACTTCCTTTGCACCAATGGAATGTGCCTCCCCACGTAGCCACAAGTCGGTTGACACTAAGATCATTGTCACTCCTTGTCTCTGGGATACTGGGATACTGGCATATCTGCCTGAGTATCACTGTAGAATGTCACTATGATTATGTGTTTGAGAACTTAATATATTTCCATGTCCCCCTTTCTTCTCTTTAGGCAAAAGAGGCTTTTTAACTAAAAAGGCAACCATTGTTTTGTCCTGATGATGGACCCCATCATTTAGTAAGGGGTCCGAAACGTCGTCGACCCACTGTGTACCATATACTTGTAAAATACCTTGGTTTAAAAAATTGCGTAATGGTACCTATATGAAATTCTCTGTCGAAACTTGAAATTTTCAGAGTATGTTGATTTTGCCTTTCAAGCCCTTTATGTATGTTTTGTTCGTGTGTTGTTGTGGCTGGGTACAGGCTTGTGCCCCACGCACGTGAACTGTTGAAGGTGTTATTCTGCTTTGTAAAACCTTGATTTAAATATAAATTTTGAGGACCTCTGCCCGGCTGGGCATGTCTTCTAAAATATAGAACTGATTGAGTCTATATTTATTTTCATTTATTGCTTTTGAAGCAAATCTGTAATTATGTGCATTGTGGCTCGAGTGCTTTTAGCCTCATGTCCAGTCTATATAAACAAAGGGCATTTTGAGCCCCTTCGAGAAGGCCAGTTGGCCAGGGGGACTGTTGGGTTTGTAGGGCGCCACGCTCTAATGTGATGGATATGGTGCTAGGAAATATGATTTATGTAGTATGATTTACGCACTCTGTTTTATGCCTCTAAATGTGGTTTACGATTATGAGGTTTTGCATACTGTATTTGTTTGATTTATCCTCTACTGTGGTTTATGCTAGTGAGATTATTTCCTAAGGTGAGTTATGCTTAGGAGGTTATGGTCTGCTATGTTTACGTTTATGAGGTTGGCGCAGGATATATTTCATAATATGATTTATGTTACAGGATGTTGCTGAGTCCAGTGTTTGCCAGTAATTACTGGTTGTGTTCTGTGCTTATTATATGCTCTCCATTTACTATCTTTACTAAGCGATGGTTCTGGCAGTGGTCCAAGTGGCCCTGTCATGTGTATATAATCCCCTATAAATATTGCCCAGTGCCAGTTGGCACAGTGTATATTGTATGATTACTATTTTAATGTGTTTTATGATAATACAAAGGCTATTTTTGATATAACCTTGTGTGGAGTTCCTTTTGCGGTGTGCCTAGTATGTTGTTGCTGTGTGGGTTGCGCAAATGCTTTACACATGGCCCTTGGGATAAGCCTGACTGCTTGTGTCAAGCTACCAAGGGGGTGAGCAGGGGTCATCTTTGGTATGTAACTTCCTTGCCCTAACTAGAGTGGTGGTTTCTGCCTAGCTTAGGCGCAAGCCCTAGCCAACCAAAAATTCCATTTCTAACAGCCGCAATTTGCAACCTACCTCATTATTATTCATGATGTAGGTTGGATTGGGACCCACTATGATTTGAATTCTTACAAACCCACCTATAAGTACATAGTCTGTTCTTAAAAATATTCACTAATTGACAAAATACTGTTCGCAATTTACAGCCAATATTTTGTGAGCAGATATTCATACATATCATGAGGACTTCGCCCAAACTTAAATCCTAAAAATAATTATATTTTTCTTTGCCTCATTTTGAACTTTAAACACATTTTAGTTTGTGGGTTTCTTATGTTAGTGGAATTTTACCCTTCCTCGCATCAACCACCCTATGCAAGATTGTGCTCTGTATGTTTTTTGCATCTGACATTTTTCACTTGCACTAAACATTCCAATCCACACGTTGAGTGTATGTTTTGTTCTCCTCATCCGCCACTTCCCTTCACATTTAGATAATTTGTGCATATAAAAAATCATACACATTTGTGAATGGAGTTGTTTGCTTAAGGACAAATGGTGGTTGTTGAGTTGTTCATAGAACGGTGTAATGTATGCGTACATCAGTGTAACATGCACATCTGGGGTAGTATTGATCACACATAACACAGGTATGTTATATGCGATACAAAATTGCACACTTGACTACGCCGAAGTTTGCTGTGTCATGAACAGTTTAGTTGACATCAAGTCATACGTTGACATGTGGTGAAGTGTGCAGGGGTGATTGTGAGCCGTATTTGAGGGAAGAATGTTCACATGACATATTTAACAAATGAAATGCTAGTGATACACATGCTAAGAGATTGAAAAGCTGTCATTCCTATTTTGGGGGATGTTGCCCTTGTCTTGTACTCATTGTGTCATCTGTTATCCTCCTTTGAAGTCATTGGTACTCCATTTTGACCGACATGTCATTCTGTTCCTGCATACGCTTGTCCATGCTGGCTAATGTTACCTGGATATTGATAAACACCTGGCCAAGTCTCACATCCTTCTGCTATTGGAAAACCTTTCCTCTCATGGTGCTGACTCGACCTGCACAGACTCACTAACAATGCATGGGTGATGCTCCCTGGATTCCTTAGTGATCATAATTGTGCGAGGAAGCAACTGGGTGAGGGTACTGTGTATAAACCAGCACTTGGAATGCTAAGACGTTTCAAGATAAGTCAGCCAGCGTCTCCAGGAAACTGCCCAATGGAGTTGACACCTGGTGAATGCTGGAGGAAGGAGAAGCATCTCTGGTCTGGACAGGGTGGGTAGAGTTGACAGATGAGTCTGTAGTAACTGTGTAGAGGACTTGTGACATGTGTCGCAACATCTGTGGAATTGGTTTATGGAAATGATTCACATGAGGAAGAGGTAACAAAGGCAGTATTCACCAAAGCTTACATGCTGGATGATACCTGGATGTTGGCATCAATCCTCTCTTTCTCCTAAATTGTTTGCTGTGCGCTGATGATAGCTTGCAAGACAAATAGATTTTCCTCTCATGTCATTGTGAATCACCCCCTCCATATGTGGAAGGCACAAGTGGATCTGTTAATTGTTCCACATGTGCTGTAAGAATTGAAGACACCATGGAATTATGACCACAATGGTATATGTACAACTGGTTGGGGATTTGCACAAAAAGTCAACATCTGGATCTGCCACAGATATAGGCTATAGAGACAGTTCCAGATGCAACATGGTGGTACCCTCATGGGTACCAGAAGGAGGAAGCAGGAAACATTGCAAGACTGGAGCTGCAAATTAGGATGGTAAGAATATATGTCCTGTTGGCAAAGGGACAGGAAAAACGTGCAACCTACACACGCCTCCTGGGGTGACAAATTACATATGGAGATGGAGTACTGATGACCCATGAAGGTGACATGGAAGTGAGGTTAACAGTAATGGGTAGGGGCATGGAGGTTGTTTAGACAGGGTAAAAGGGGTGAGATTGCATCAAGACCCCCTCTCTGGCTCTGACCCAGAGTTCTGTTACATGACTAGTCCTGAGTGCAACATGGTGGCACCCTGAGAGGTTACTGTAGCAGGGTGGGGTGCCTGCTTCAAAAACTAACAAAATATTCTGCACTGTTAAAACAAATAATGTGTAGGCATCTTTACTTTTTGCATAAAACACCTCTTCATGTTATCAGAGAACATATTTGACCTTCTCCAGTTGTATGAAAATCAAGCTTATTAACGTTTACAACAAAACATATAAACCATACAATACAGTTCTACGTATATAAACCGTTACAATCAAATACATAAGAAAGAAACGACTTCAAAACTGTATGTCAATTAGGAATCACAAAAAAGCGTAAGGGATTAATTAAATTTCTCCTTTCACAGGCACAGGGTTTGCCAATGTACTTCTGAGACGCGATCAAATGTGTGCCAGTTTTTAACTCAAACTGCAAAGTTCTGAACAAAAATGAGCTCTGGGAGCAAATGGCTGGAAGGCACAAATAAAGGCTATTTCAGGAGCCAACAGGGAGTATATGCAGGATGCAACCACAAAGGCATGGGGCTAGATCATAAAACATTTTTCACTGGCGTTATTGTCTGTCCTTGGTGGTAAATAAGGCAGCGTTGGTTGCTGACTCCTTTTGCTAGCATATTATGAAAGTAGGATGGTGGAGTTGGTAATGTGTGAGAACAATATTTTTGCATACATGTTGTGTTACATTTTATTGCTGGGCTGGTGATGTGTTGTGTTCTAATCCTGCATTATTGCATTGAGTTACTGTTGTGGTCGCGCTGTCTTCTGTTTTGCCTTTTCGTTGCATTGTGACCGGTTATGTTTTTGTGGCACTGTTATTGTGCTCTGTGTTATGGTATTATGGTGTGTTTTGCTGTGCTCTGCGATTACTTTAGCAATATCATCAAAGACTGCTACATTTCCAGCAAAACGTTGCACATTCCTTCAAAGTTCCAGTGACAAGCAACCATTTGCCAATGTCTAAGATGGTAAAATACACTACTTCAGCTTCTCAGCTATTTAAGACACTAATCAGATGAAAACTGTCAGAGACCTGTCTTAAATTAACAAATCCCACACTCATTATATGTGGAACAGCCATCAGAACAGTCCAGGAAGTCCACAAGGTCACTCACAAACAACTTCTGCAATTTCTTCTGTGCTGGAAGAAGAGTAATAGGACAACAACGTCTAGTGTCACTTGGATCCAAAGGGCCTTTCTATAGCATAGAGAGATCACTACTCTGATTTTCTTGACACTTGGTACAACACCTGTGGAAAGGCTGAAGTTAATCATGGCTACTATTGGACTGGGCGGCGATCATCAGGAGACCCACATCTGATCCTGAAGATAGTTTTCTAATGATCACTTAAGTGAGGTAGATTAAACTGCTTAATTTGTAGAAATGGAAGTGCCAGGGCCTGAGGTAGTCCTTGGGAGACCACCGTGGTTAGCACTGCCCACTGTCCCTGCCAGCACCGTCAAATACTGAGCATTACACAATACTGGTGTGATGTATTGGACTATTCCAGGTCACCTCAAGCTGAAAGCATGCCCATGACCCGCTGATTTTATATTTTTTAGAGGTACGTTGAACTCTTAATGATGGATACCACTCAAACATAGATGAACAACGCCACCATGTGGTAGAATGTCTTAAATACGTGTTGGTGTTTAGGAATAAGTGCTCCAGCAAACACCAGCACAAATTAAGCACTGGGATTAAAATGGTTTTCCACTGTCCCAGATAATTGATAGTGAGTACAATGACGAATCTCCCGGTGAAGCCTTCCTTCAACAGCCCTATATAGAGCATAATGACAAGAGGGGCAGGAGGGTACATGGAGGGGTCATGAATTGCAAAATTAAATCCACAAAATGTGTACTTGGAAATTAACATTCATATCAAATGGCATTGTGCTATGTATTATGTTTACCCATAAGTGTATACCTTATTATAGTGCATTATTAAGTTATCACGGTTTGAAAAGATTCTCATTAAGGCATTTTTGACAAAATTCAGTGCATGAAATATTCATTAAACACTAATACTGAAACCTATAATGACGATTTACTATGCCGCCACCGTGCTCATTATTAGGACACAAAAAAAGCATAAAGCATACTCACGCATGCCAGCCAGGGGAGAAAAAAGGGATATGATGAAAACCACCTCAGCTGGTAATTGGCCTAGATATTCTAATTACATTCCGAAATGCAACATAAATGAAAGGATTCGCCCTTGGAGACGAGGAGGTGAAAGAGGAACATGATTAAGGCATATTTTCTTATGAAACAAGAGAAAATGAAGGCATGTGCGGTTTCTAAGAATACCTTGAATATCATAACTGAAAAGAAAGACATTAAAGAGAGTAAAAATCACATTTGAAAAGAGGGTAACTAAGCCCTTTCATGATACTTTGTTACAGAATTCCACCTGAGAAAAGCCAGAAGAAAAATCTAAGGTTCCTAATGATATTATTCAAATAGAATTTAAAGTGTTTGAAATATTTGAACTACGTGGAAAAGTTATTTTGGACAAGAACTAATTTGGAACAAGCGCCCAAGGTATCTGCGAAAACTAGCAGCGTGCTACGTCCAAATCCGGAATCTCCAGCCAGCCATTGCTTTGCCCTTCTGCCAATCACAGTTGAAAAGACGGAAATGGGTGGATCCAGTCCCTAAGCATGGAACGCTCACCACCAGTGCAGCCTAACTGTCTCCTCTTCAGCAAACTACTGAAAACCGAACAAATTAACAGAACCATTCATATAACTAAACCCAAAGATCTCCAGGAACAGAAAGGAGCCATCTAATGGTCAGAGTTCTGCTGGGGTCAGAGCTCACAAAAGCATTCACAGATTTACTCACACCCTCTCGTTCTATTCTGATTTTCTAATTACCAGTTTTTCCAGAAATTGGAGCTTTCGCCAAAATCGGTTTTGCAAATTATGCAGACATTTTGTATGCTGAATTCCTGAAAAGGAAATCCTCACTGGTGTTCCGAAGAATCAATTCGGTGACCTAAGGCACTCCGCCGCTTGCAGAACCATTCGCATTTTGCAGTGGCATCAGGCTTGTGGAATCTGCATCACTGGAGCTTGAGACATATTAGAATTTTGCGTACTTTGTCTCGGTACACTCTGTGAGTATAACGGGTTATTACTCTGGGGCTGTGTAAACCCTAAATTCTGGACCTGGTTCTCATCATCACTCTGTTAGGTGTGCCCTAACTCATTGCAATAATAACAAGGATTCGATTTCTTCGTTGTTGCCACATCAATCCCAGTACATTGGTCAATCGGAACACCATGACCTCTACCTTTTTGCAGGAACTAATTTCCACCTTTTTTCATAGGAGTTCCCAACTTATTTACTCTTGCATAGAACCAACATCACGTACAAAAGGTTGACTCAGACTTCCTCTTTGTGCTGCTTTCATCTGTGTCACCATCAAATTCTCCTTTAGTTGCTTCTGCTTCATTTCTAATTAATCACTACAATATTTGTCATATCTTAAAATCTCAGCAACCATTTATTCTGTTAACAGATCAAATGCTGTTAATTCATCAATCTAATCTCAGTTCTCAATCCCATCACTAACTGAGACACAAAATCTCCCATGTCTTTGAGAGTCTCTACTCCACTGTGCTGGTCAAACACCTGGAATAATCTCTCATAATAGGAGTGCACTGACTCTTTGGACTTTTGGATTGTCCAGTCAATCTTAACCCAATCATTGTCTTTTGCTGGTATTTCCCCTTTCAAAAACATCATCACTTGTTATTTTTTCTTCACTAATGGTGATGGGGCATGTGATATCGGATTTCGCTGAGGTTCCTTCTCCGGCCACTCTACAGTTACTTTACATTCTGCCCACAAATCACTCAGTAATACAATGTCGAAGAAGGTATTTTAATCCACCCACAAGACTGGACAAATCTTCAAAAATCGCTCAACCTGTGCATACCATTCCACTGGCTTTTCTCTCAATTTTGGAAAAACATTGATGAATGACGCAAGCTCACTCCTACACCAAGGCACATGGACATAACCTCCACCAGGCACTTCTCCCAATCGAAAATTTGAGGTGCCCTCCCCATTTCTAAAAGATGGAGGCTGCTCTACTTTAGTTTTCTGGTGATCCCTCTTCTTCGCCCATCTGCCAACCTACTTATCTAGCTCATTTCATTTTCGGATGCAATTGACTAATTCCTTAATTTGAGTTTTCATTCCTGGTGTTCTCATACTGCAAATGTCAATTTAATCAAAACATACACAATAACTTTCCTGCAGTGACTTGGTTCGGCTTAAATCTACATCATACATTCAGACCAATTCAGGGAATTTATCATGTGCTTATCCTGCTCTTTTAGTGACACTTTTACATATAAATACAAGATTCCTTTCTTAGTAGGTATCTAATTGGGAAAGATCAGGGTTCCCTTGTATCATCTCATCCAGATCTAACTTTAGTTTGGCCACAATCATTGAATTTTTCCTCGCAGGGGACTGAATTATTTATTTTCTTAATCCTGAACCTTCACTTTCTCTTGGGGACCCATTGAAAAATCGAATCAAGTAATCTAGGGGTATATTATCAAGGACAGGCGATACATTACCGCCGCTTTTATCGGCAGGAAACTGCCGATAAAGCGGCGATAATGGCCTTGATAATATGCTCTATGAATTCCAATCGAAGCCCATGTTAGATGTGTTCACATCAGCTAATGCTCCTGTGGTCCCAGGAATAGGAAGTACTGCTTTAGTCCTGAGTCAGGTGAATACCCCTTATGTTGCCGCTACAGCATGAATAATGAATCAGACAGGATTTACTTCTATTGGAGAGTCTGCTCAAATATCGCAAAAATTAGAAACGTCTCTTTGGAATGACCTCAGAGTGTTATCAACAGTAATCCCAGAGAAAGGAAAGCATCTAATACCTCTGTTGTAGAGAATGGTACTAATTCCTGAGAACTGGGGGGCATATTATCAAGGACAGGCGATACATTACCGCCGCTTTTATCGGCAGGAAACTGCCGATAAAGCGCCGATAATGGCCTTGATAATATGCTCTATGAATTCCAATCGAAGCCCATGTTAGATGGGCTTCGATTGGAATTCATAGAGCATATTATCAAGGCCATTATCGCCACTTTATCGGCAATTTCCTGCCGATAAAAGCGGCGATAATGTATCGCCTGTCCTTGATAATATGCCCCCCAGTTCTCAGGAATTAGTACCATTCTCTACAACAGAGGTATTAGGTGCTTTCCTTTCTCTGGGATTACTGTTGATAACACTCTGAGGTGATTCCAAAGAGACGTTTCTAATTTTTGCGATATTTGAGCAGACTCTCCAATAGAAGTAAATCCTGTCTGATTCATTATTGATGCTGTAGCGGCAACATAAGGGGTATTCACCTGACTCAGGACTAAAGCAGTACTTCCTATTCCTGGGACCACAGGAGCATTAGCTGATATATCTACTCCAGTAAGAACTGTCAAAGTATGTGTTGTGTTTCCTGACCACTCTCGTTTAAACATAGGAACTGCCGGACCAATAGTGACCGGAACAGCAATTGTATCTGGGGCCTTGGGAACAGTGGCGTTAACAGAGACACTGATCCCTGAACTCTCTCCCATGAGTTTCTGACTCATATTTACTCCCATAGTTACTGGTGAGGTGGCTATTCCAGAGTTTCCACTTTCAACTGCACCATTAATTCCCTCAGGTTGGACCACATAATTTGGAGGTGGACGCATTGATAACAACACATCCAAGAAGCCATTGCTAGGATAACTATCACTGTCTTCACCTATACTGTCAGAGTTTCCTGACCTTTGCTCCTCCTTCTTCCCTTTTGTTTCTTTCTCTTTCTCAGGTTCTTCACTCATCAAAACAGGGTATAGTCTAGTTCCCTCTTCTATATCAGTTCTCCATCGCTGTTGTTGTGCATCCCATCTAGCATTGGCAAAGATATGCACTGTCTTTTCAAACTCTTCCCTGATAGTTTTCCCTTTGCCTAACAAGAGCTGTACGCTCCCAAGCATTAAGTGCTTCAAACTGTGAAGGCCTAGGAGGCGGCTTCATTATACACAATGCCCTTATCAAATTTTCAATGATTCTCAAATTAAATGTGGCATAGAGTGGAAACATCAATGCACATTCTTTCTCAATGATTCCATGCCACTGACTCAGCCAAATAGATGTGTGAAAGCCCACATTTATGGCCGTAAAATGATCTGGCATGTCTTCGGGTGGTGCCTCTTCCCCCTTTTGAACAGGTATTCTTACATCTCCCCTAATCAGATTTCGTATAATCTTAAAGAATTTCATTTTCCAACAATAATGTCAACAATCACAAATAGAAATTTGCTCCGAACTAGGAATTAATTCCATACCCACAATTATCGCTCAGCATCAATAACCAATAACAGCGTGGCTCTCCGTGACATAGTCAACCAATGACAGCACGGCACAAATTACAAAGTCCGTTCCCAGCGCGGCACACCATGATGTACCCCTCACTCCTCGCAGAGGTTCAGCCTCCTTTATAATTTTCAAAAACATTGTAATACAAGCACCACAACAAAGCTGCGCAAAATTGAACAACTCTGTACGCTCCACTAAGGAATCATAGTATTCAATCACACAAGAAATGACCAGAGCGATACTTTCCGGCCTAATCTGAAACCTCGACCAGCAGGGAATCTCCTGGATTAATATAGCTTCACCCCTGTGCCAAAGGATCCACCACACCAACCACACCTTACTTTCACACAAAGATACATTTCCTACCTCAATTGTGCCATTGACGGTACATCATGACAAGCACCACAACACTTAGGAAACAATTACAACGGAGTGTTTTCTATACTGATAACCTATTACTAACCAGGGATCTTAGGCCACATTGAGCCCGATAACCACTTCAACTTCTTTGCATTAAGCGCTTCCACATCCTCACAGCAACTTAAAGCATCCCAGCATCACACCATGCAGGCTCCGAAAAGCACCGCAATCGAGACATAAGCAATTGCAACATGCTACCCTATTGATACTCACCCCTCTGTTATTCCAACACTCTTCTGAGCTGCTGGAATGCCACTGATCCTCCTACTCGAGACAAGGGCTTTAAGGACTTGGATTGGGTTTGGGCAAGACTGGCCTCTCACATAAATGACATAACTCCCTCTGTCTCAATAATGAAACCATATGACAAGCTACCCTCTGGGAGCGGGCAAGCGTGTGATTTACATTCTCTCATCCGATGGATCTTTTTAAGTTGACTGACACGCCAAGGGAGTTAGCAATAATAAAACAATTCAATATTCTTGAAGACAATTTGGCCACACAATACAAACCAGGAATCAGTGAGAAATTTTATTTTCAATTAATAGTCAGTCCAATATGTATGCTTGTCAGGAGAATATTAAAAAGATGCAAGATTATATCTGGCAAGCTGAAATATCGCAATTGGTTCTGTCTCCGCAGCATTGGATATGAAATTATCACAGCCACAATAATATAAAAACTGAGAAATAGAAATTGGTGTTCCTTAAAGATTCTCCTATTCTCTCTCCTAAACAAAAATAAGTTATAGAGTCATCTAATCAAGGCTCTAAGTTTAGAATAAGGACGGTTAATAGAATAGGGTCTCATGGAAATTGGGAAATGCAAGACGATGTCAGAATAATAAAGACTCCATTAGAAGACTTCCAAAACTGAAATAAGTGTTTAGTATGCAAGAATAAAGCAAGCAGAGTGGTGTGTGTACCCCTCCCAGTCTAAGGGAATCTGCTTTAACTATTAACAGCGTGAACACAAATTAAAACCAATAAAATTTCAACAACAATCATATCTCTCCCCATACCACCAGGAGCAAATAATTTCATTTTTCGTGTTGTGCTCTGGCAACATTACCGATTCCACAGAACTTGGAACATTTATTGCAACATAGAACACTCCCTGTTCCTCAAACGCAATGAATAAAAGGCTTTGTTTGCTCATTACATCTTCATGTTTCTTTATAAGATGTCTCTTTTAAGGCCTTACTATCAAGAAACTAGTACAAACAACAATACTCCTTTCTCTAGCTAAGGAAACCTTGAGAATGCTCCTGCAAAAGAAAGAATAAGCTGACCAAGCAAAGTACATTTCAAAATCAAGGCCTTTAGTCAGACTATCTTTAACTAATCATTTAGGGCCCGAGTCCGATCTCGCTCGGAAGGGGTCCAAATGGGATCCGTAGTGAGCAAGCCTGATTTGTAGCCCCGGTTTCCGAATGACTCGTACCACTGTACGTGCGAGCAAGTACAATGTGAATATAGCCTCGGGCTCCGAGCGACTCGTACCCCTCAGCAAAGCCCCCCGGAAGACTTCAACATGGTCAACTCGGGCAGCATAATGGGTCCGATTTCTGAGCGAGCAAGTACGATGCATGCGTCGATCAGCCGGATCGAGTCGGAGCCTCGACTCGAAAAAGCTCCAGGAAGCGTACTTCGGGGGGCCGTAGCAGGCCACCCCTTTACCCGGGGCCCTCCGAATCAATCCAAACATGCACAGTGTGGCAGGCACCATGGAGTGCTCGCCACAGGGTATATGCTTTTCCCCACCCACCCATTTTCTGCAATGGGAGCCTGTGTATGGGTCTGTATGCAGACTCCCATAGACTTCAATGGAAGTCCAAGCAAATCGAGCCTGTATGCTTAAGGACGCATCTACTCGCTCGCACGGACGCCCTGAGCACGTTTCGTCCAGAAAGCCCTCCGGATCTGAGCCGTACAGAGGGCTTTCTTGACGGGTTGGAGTCAGGCCCTTAATGTGCATTTCAAATACATAATTATACATGCACACATAGGACTTTCAAAATAAATGCAAACATGAAATAAAGAATGCAAGTTTACTTATGCAAATATAACTTGAACTATAAAACATGAATAATGAATACATGTAAGCATTTTAATTGAACAGTAGTCAAACGTTTATAAAGCTTCAGTTTCTCAATAGTTACATTTCATTAATGCATTTAAATGCTCACACATGTTTGTATTATTGAGGCACACAGTAAATATAATGACAAAATATAAAGGTGAAATTGCACAACGATAACATGTAAAGGACCACACATGGCCACCCACTGATACTGCAACACAATTCCACAGAAAGTAATTGAGACAGAGGTTTAAAATAAAAACAAATAGGAAATAATGGTAAAACAAATTAAACTACTTAAAATATTTAAATATATAAATAAATATAATTGAATTTTATAATTATAAAATATTTTAACCACCTTTTTAATGGAAGAATTAATGTAATGTAAGTTTGATTTAAAAGATAAATAAACTCATTTTAATTAATTCCATACATCATGCATAATAATTACCAATGCACAGTAAAAAATATTTTTTAATTTAAGTTGGGAATGTATTTATAATTTATAATTTAGAAAAATGATGTGTTTTTAATATATTTGTAATTGATTAAAGATTTAATTCAATTTAATTCACTATTCAATTAGTATTGCAATAGTCTTTTTTATTATGTTCTTCATTTAAAAAAGTGTATATAAAATGAATTTACATTATTATTTACCATAAAAATATTTGTACGAATTTAGTATGAAGTGTAATAAACCTTTTAAATTTTATCTATGCTTTACCAAAGGATAGCTTCACCCTGACTGTGAAGTTTCCCTATGTTAAAATTTAACACAAAGTAAAAGCACTTATTTAACTAAAAAAGTGGCCTACTTTGAGTGATGTAATGCCTTATCCAGTATGCCCAAAGAAGATGTGTGTGAGATTGGTTGACTCAACACAATATACGGTGGTTGAACAGTATCCTGGCATTCGCGGGTAGGATTCAGCGGTTCCTGGCAATTTTGACAATTTAGCTTAAATTACCTCATTATTATACTCATCAAATTTAAATTGCCCTGATTTTTTTCATTTGCATCAGCCTTATAAGCAATGGAATAGGGTTCACATCAATGGGCTACTTTCAAATTCCTGCCACATCACCTCTACTTACGGTATTTGGGCGAGAGGACTAGATGCTTTCAGTGGATGATTGGGGTAGAAGATCTTGTGTCGCTGTATGTAGATAGTTTGCTTTTTGTACTTGAGTTGCCCAAAATAATCCAGACTGGCAGCGAAACAGAATCTCAATGACTTCAGAGTGTATTTGTTGCTTTGGTCAAAAGGGACAAGTCTCACCTGTTTTCCCTGAAGAGAGCTACGAATACTATGGAATATTATCTCAATCTACCCTGATGGTAGCTGTTGGAAGTGGGGGCCCTTATCCCTCACCGTGGCCACCAAATGCTGGAGGCGGGAATCCCTGACCCCTCATTTCAAAGTTAGGCTAAGTAAGGACACAGTCTGAGATAGCCCTGCTCACCCCCTTAGTAGATTGGCATGAGCATCCAGGCTTATCAATAAGCCACAAGTGTACAATATGTTCAACCACACTCCCAGCAACCCAATGATGTCACCACAAAGACTCCACACAAGTTTTTATAAAATGAGTGTAATCTTTATATAAGACGTTATACGATATGACCACACGATACAATATCAACATATAAGAATGGGTAGTATTCCTTCCGGTGGGTTGGTAGGTTCTAATCCCAACCAGGGCTTCCAACCAACAGGTAAGCTCACATCTAACTGTTTCCAAAAGGTTAGGAAAGTCGTATTGCTAGAATCACACATGTTGCAAAAGAAAAAAAATACTGCAATGCATAACGATATTCTCTTGTATTGTGCAACAGAGAAACAATGCCATACGTAGCACCACAGTCATGTAATTTGCAATAGAAGGAATAATGCAATGCGTATCACTACCAGCATGCCCTGTACCAGGAAGAAACAAAGCAATGTGTCACGCTACAATCATGTACTGTGCAGGGAAGAAATAATGCACCGCGCCACGTTATAATCAGATACTGTGCGATGAAGAAATAATGCAATGTGCAACGTTACAATCATGTACTCTGCAAGGTAAAAATAATGTAGTGCGTAGCGCAACAGGCATGTAGTTCGTCAGGCACAAATGGGTTCAGGCGTCATACGACAGTTCGGTAGTTTGTTAGCAGCAGTAATGCAAAGTGTAACACCAAAGTTTAGGTGCTCCGTTAACAGTGCCCCCAATATGTATCAATGATGACGCAAAAGTATTGCTTCTCACTCCGGCCCCAGTACTGCCCCTCCTTGGGTCAACACGGGCCGAAATCCGAGCCGAAGCAACAGGCTCACGCAGCTGACAAAAGTGAGAGCACGAGAAAGTGTCCCCCCTGGGCCGCACCCCACCCCAGGTGGTGATCCACGTTACCTGGGGGGGGGGGGGTGCGACGTCTCTCTCCTCTCCTCCTTCACTGACTTGGGACTTGATGCAGAACTCTGTCAATGGGTACGGCGAGCTCAGGCCGACGGCTCAGCTCTTCCGGGGCTGCCGGTCCGGGCCGCTGCTGTTTTACTCCGAGGGCCCAATGACCTGACCTTGCTTCCGGCAGTCTCAGTTAACACCGAGACCCACCCTCAGCACTGTGGAGACTTACTTCGAGTTCGGTGCACACACTACCCAGGCACTCCTCACCAGCACCTCAGGTTGCACCTCGACACGCACTCTGCTCGTCCAAGACTCACCTCTTCTCTGGTGCTAACGATGACCCGCACTCTTCACCAGCGCCTGTGCTTGCACCGCGACACGCACCCTGCGCGTCTGAGTCTCTCCTCTTCTCCCTTTGCACACGATATCCAGGCGCTCTTTACCAATGCCCTGGCTGCAACACGCCACGCACTCTGCGCGTCCGAGTCTCACTTCTTAACTCGGTGCACACGATGACCAGGTGATCCTCACCAACGCCCTACCTGCACCACGACACGCACTCTGCGGTTCTGAGTCTCACTTCTTCACTCTGTGCACACGATGACCAGGCGCTCCTCACCAACACCCTGGCTGCACCACGACATGCACTCTGCACGTCCGAGTCTCACCTCGTATCCCCATGCACACAACAACCAGGTGCTTCTCACCAACGCCTTGGCCTGCACCACAACACGCACCCTGTGCATACAAGACTCAGCTTACTCCTGCGTGCCCATGATCACAAGGCGAAACTTCTGAGAGTCTCAAGCTGCAAAAGCACGCGCACCCCAGCACAGCCAATACTGGGGTGTAGCAATAGGGGTGGGGAAGACAATACAACACAAAAGAGAAACAATATTTTCAAAAGTGACTGGGAACACCGGAAGTGAAAAGTGAAGTGTGGTGTAGGTTAAAACTAGCTTGGAGGTGTCACTGTGCCTAAACTTTATGTGCGGCCATTGCATCTCCCATTCACTACCATCCTTCACATTTTTAACCCTAGCCGGACGTTCCAGGAATAAAGTTTAGGCACAGCGACATCTCCGAGCTAGTTTTAACCTACACCACACTCCACTTTTCACTTCCAGTGTTCCCTGTCACCTTTGAAAACATTGTTTCTCTTTTGTGTTGTATTGTCTTCCCCACCCCTATTGCTCCACCCCAGGTGTTGGCTGCGCCGGGGTGTTTTGTAGCAGCCCTATGATGAAGCATGTCACACAATTTGGTGAGTGAGGGCAGTATTAAGACACACAACACATGCCACCACAAGACACAGACTTTTTATTACTAACTACTCCTTTTGGTGTATATCACCACTGACAAATCAAGAGTGCATGACAAGGTATCTAGGACCCTTGCTGGAATTAAATCCACTATAGGCAAATCACACCCTGGAAAGAATACCAGAAAAGAAAATCTCCATTGTATACAAAACATGTGTCATAAATAGGGCACCATGTCTGCCATGGTGAGAAATGGTTGGGAGGCAGACTTGGGCACTTTGGAGCACGATATTTGATGGTTGGTACTTACGGAACCAGGTGAGTCAGCCATTTCATTCCACTTTCAGCCAGTCAAATTCCACCCTTCACACACTGGGTATAATTCACCAGACTCTAACTGTGACTCATGAAATGGGACTGATCTCCATTATGCTTACGATTTCTGGTTTGCAATTGGGATTTTAATTACATAGTATAGGGGTGTTGAGTTATTCAATTGTTCTGGAAGGGAGTAGCTAAACCCCCTTTTGAGATATTAGATCAGAAAATAGTCCTCACCTGTTAGATTGTCTGATGAATATACGCAAAGACCTGGATGATAAGTGGCAGGGGAAGACTCACAGCAGACTAACCTGATTCATGGCTAAAGGAGATATCGGCCAGCATTGGAGAGCAGTGGAGGCTCCAAGTCATAATAAGTGGGGCTGTGTCTGGATTGCTTTAAGCTGCTTGAAAGAGGCAATATATAAAGCTCTTGTGTGCCCTCGAAGGCGACTGAAGATTTGTGGCCCATGCATGGCATTTCTTGTGTATCCTTAGAGGTGGTGAAGTAGAAGTTATTTCCCAAGTGGCTGTGAACCCACTATTGATTGTAGTACAATGTATAGTATCTTTATGGTGCATGCTCATGCTTACAAATAGTACTGAAGGCTGTATGGGTCTTTTCTATGTCGTTTTTTCTCTGTACTTTGTAAAAATGCCAATAAAATAGTTTATGAATAAAAGGGCCACAAGAAGTTAGTGTTGGGCATCAATTGTGTCAGTGCAAGCATTAAGCAATGGATAACCACAGTTGTGTCATGGATGGCCATAATATGTCAAGAAAGTTCACATTGTGTTAGGAATCACCAGAATATTCTCAAGAATGATCTTGATACATTAAGAAATCCAGTTTTATACCAGATATATCCAGGTTTGTGTCAAGAATGATCACTATATGCCAGGGTGGGCCACTATTATGCTAGGTCCAGCGTGAATCTTGTTAGGAATATGTGTGTTATGTCAATGATGGGCAACTAATATAACAGAAATAGCCATAATACCATCATGTTTGCCCAAAGTATATAAAAAACAGCTTGCTATTTTGCCAAAGATACAACACATTATACACAATGGTGACTTGGAGGAATGGATATCTAAATACTACCCATAGGGTACATCAAATTACCCTATTAATGGTGCATCATCCCGTCCCAAAGTGTTAATACATTAAAAACCACACACTACTATTTATGCCTCGTTGTTAGTTTGTTCCCAGTAATGGAGCTGATAGGAAATGGCCAGACAGGATAGCAGCGGACTGCGCTACGCACATCGGAAAACACTGAGGGCTTGTTGTGCGTGACCCTAGGAAACAATCATGGTGACTGTGGCGGTGGTATTTATTACACCAAGAAGGTCCTGGTGTTTCTTAACAACATAGTGTATTGGATATCAAGTTGTGTGACTCATCTACCAGTTGTGAAGACCGCATTGAGCACGGGGGCCACGCCCCAGAGGCATAACGCCAGTGGGTGGCACAGTTGTTCCCTTTGCCCTTGTCCTGATGAGGACCGAAAGGAATAGGGGCTGAACGCGTCGACAGGTCAAGTTTGGATGAATCCACTAAATCAAGATTATAATTGTGTTGAATTGGAGATACACTTTACAAAATGTTTTAAGAGGTGTAGCAGGGACCTCATGTGTTTACAGGATTACCTCGCAGTGTGTTGCCATTAATGAGGGTGCAAACAGTGACATTAAAAATTGAGGGTTAGGAAACAATATATGATGAATTTGTTGATGAATTGTTGATATGTACTTGGTCAAGAGAATATATGTGCATAATTGTGTAAAATGTTGTTGTTGTTTATTTTTCTATAAAACCAAATGAAGAATCGTTCCAACGAGGGATAAATAGGGGTGTGTGGTTTTTGATGTATAAACATTTTGGGACAGGACAATGCACCATTAATAGGGCAATTTGGTGTAACCTATGGGCAGTATTTAGATATCTATTCCTCCACATCATCATTGTATTTAATGTGTTGTTTCTTAGCCCAGGTAGTGGAGGTGGATTTGGGCAAACCCCAATATTCTGCACATTATCCCAAAGATAGCCAGGATCAAGTTGCTTTAATGCCCCTAAGGCTGGATGAAGCCCCCAACTTCCCAACCATACCTTCTCAACCTTCCCACTTACTAACCGTCAATTCTCAACACACACATATATATATAGTCCCATTGATGAACATGCCTACTCACCAACATGCACTCAAACATAAACAGAAATGCACACATACATTCTTCACCATATCTGATCTTCCACATCCAACATTACTACAAATTGCTCTCGTCGGGTTCCAATGAGGTTTGCAGGAGCAAGCACAGGCGTAAGATGCCATGATTGACAGATTCTGCTTGTCACACTCTGCTCCCTACTGCTTCCGCTAATCAGCACAGTCAGGAGGAGTAAGAGGCGGCTTTGCCTCTGCACTGGTGCTTGAGCCAACTCTGTGTTCAAGAAAAACTGCAAGCTTTTTTTACATGCTCAGTGCGTGTAGAAGGAGGGCAACGTCTCTGTACACCCTGTCTGCATGCACTTCCCATGTGCAAGGGAATCATTATATAAACTGATTGCCTGAGTTAAGAGCTTTAACCTGGCCAATCAATCCCTGAGCGGTAGCTGGAAAGTGGTGTGGCTCTAACTGCCAAACTTCTTGTGTGAAGGGAAGTCTAGGCAGATTTTACATGCTGGTGTTTGTGGTTGTAAGAACGGTATTGCAACCTACAACAGTAAAATTCAGTGCAAAATGCAAAGGAACTCTACTAGCATAACAAATTATACCAGCTTGTAATACCAAGTTAATTCGGTGGCAGGTAACCCATGGAAAAAGTGGGATACAATATTATTTTTGAGCTTTACACAAAGATATATTATTAGATGTAAACACATGTATCACCTATTTCTCAGCTTTCTCTGGGCTCTCCTAGGATAGTCAATATTTTCTTTCTTCACCCATCTGCCCGACTCGGTCAGAAATAATTCTGACCGACCGATTACGAAGCCCACGGTCAGAAGGGGAACCGTTCAGTCATTCCAAATAGGTTCCGACCGGCATACAGAGAATCCGAGTGGGCCGGAACCAATTCGTACAGCTCAACGGACAGCGCTTTCGTCCGATTACGATGTTGGATTCCAACAGCCTTTCCAACTCGGTCTGTCCGACACAAAAAGTCTGTTGGAAACTGACTTTGGGAGCCCCTAGCAGGCCTCCATACATCCGAAGTCCTCCAGTTTGTGGTCGAGGGGATACCCAAGGGACCCCTCTGTGATACCATGCACAGTGTGGCAGGCCCCATAGGATGCCGGGGACAGGGTGCAAGGTTTTCTGCAGACACCCATTTTCCCCATAGGAGCCTGTGTTGTCGATTGGAACACAGGCTCCCATTGAAGTCAATGGGATTCCTTCCTAAAAGTGTCCGGAAGCATCATAATCGGTCGGTCAGAACCGCCCACGCGAGTCAGTCGGAACCGAATCCGACAAGAAGTCGGGCGGTTTAGTTTCCGACCGACATCGTAATGAGGCCCTTAATTGTGAACACTGGCTCTTATGACAGCTGATACATGGTGGCACTGTTTGTGGGATTTAGAGATAAGCAGAACAATAGTTGTTTTATTAATTCAATATATATTAAAAATAACTAATACCTGCCGCTCAAGCCATTCTAATAGCTTTAGGGGCCTCAAACATTCTGAATTGTCACACTTGTAGCAGTGTGATGATTAGTAGTTGTGTAGGTACTGTGACGGCAGTGTTGGGAGGGGTAATGAGAGGGGCTATGGGCGGTACCAGCTGTGATGACCTCCTGACAAGGGCCCCAACACCTATTCTTTTTGCAATTTAAGCACTGAGGGCCACCATCTGCATTGAAGGCACACCCTGTCTTCTGACACTGTTTTGTCCTGCTACATACTGTCATGGTGGACGCTAGCTTTGAGGGTTTGGAAGTTTGTCTTTAAAAAACAAAATAAATGACATGGCAGGTCGGTCAAATTTTCGCATTTTTACCAAATCTGCTCCTGTGGTGGAAGCAATTTCAGCACAAAAGCCCCGGCCAACCCGCAATAAACGCAAACTCTGCTGGACTGACTAAAGGGAGTAGGGTGTCGCAAGTTCTGCACCCAGTAGTTTGGTAGCCAGGTCGCCAAACCTTAGGTGAGAACCCATGTCCACGCAGTAAGACTGGGCACAGCATATACAATTCTTTCTTGGACTATCATATGGATAAACCATATTTTCTGAAAGCTCATCCACTGATTCGGCAAACCTATGCTTCATTGAATGTTTGAGAATTTAAACTTAACCTAATGCATACAGGTAATTGAAATTACACGATGATGTAACTCACATTGCTGTCTACCAATAATAACCAAGCAACAAATACAAAATCGAAAAAACCTGATATCCTTAATGTGTTAATTAGTAGGTTGTTAACCTACATATAAACGCAGCAGCAGCTGAACATTCTTTTCATTCATTTCCTTAATTCAGACGGCTAATTGGAAATCCATACACTATTCAAACACCTACAAAATATTTTGATGCTTGGTTATAATTGTGATGCATTTATGTATTTGAAATGTTGCAGCAGCATGAAACTGTTGTTACGGCGGGATTTCTGATCTATTGCTATAGATCTAGATCCCAACTCAGGTCGACTGAACCGTTGATACCTGTCATAGAGTAAAAGGCAATCCACTACTAGGTCAATCAGTTAAGGACTTTCACCACTCTAAAGAACCACTTACTACGAATACGTTTTAAAAGTTTATTATAAAGCCAAAGTTAACTGGAGATACAAACATCTCAAAATAAGGTTCAAAAGATATACTGGTATCAATACAAACATAAAGTTTCTAAATGCTCTTAGTCGGCAGAAGAATATCACCAAAACCAATTCAAAAATCATCAGAGTTGCAAGAATAGACACAAGCTGTAACTTGTGAGTCATTTACAGAAAGGAAGAAAATCCAGATTAGACTGTCCCTACACTAGACTAAGTGACATCCCTACTTAGTAAAATCTTAACTTAAAAAGGTGTCAGCCGTGGTGACTTCCAAAGAAGATCACTCACTTCCCTTAGTCTTCGTTGTGAATCGGTGTCTCGCAGTTATCCTATCTGCCTACCCATCCGCTCTCTTAGGTTCCTCAGACCATCTGCCCTAACTCCACCCAGGGGTGCTGTCCCTAATACAAGAAATCACATTTACCATAGAAACGCCCTTTAGAGACGCCCCTCACGTGGTGTCGGTTCTGGCATTTTCCATGCTGATACTCCTCTGGGCCCATCGTTAGCGTTGACCTTGCTTCTCAGGCTCTTCTCCGGCAGGACGGTACCCCCCAGGAAATTCCTGAAGCCTCCTCCAGGCCTGTGCCTGGCTCCCTGAACAAAACTCTATTCATCACTCTCTTGATTGGAACCTCCTCGCACTTGCAAACAGACACTTGTACAGTGGGCCCCAAATTCCGGCCTCCACCGTATCTTCTAAGTCGTAAACCTTCGAGCAGGCTCCGCAATTTATGCTTAACATGACCTTCCTCTAACTAACACATGCAGATCAAAGGAAATGACCTTATCTATTCAGGCCTATTAGAATTACATGAAACGGGCCTGTGCACTCTGTAAACCTTTAATTTCTTAGTCTAAACAGTATTCTAACTTATTACACACAATGGTTATATGAAACACTTCTATAAAACATATATTTCAGTTCTATGATCAATAATACTTTGAATTACAACAACATTAAAAAACCATATCATGTGAGAGTGTAACAGCACCTTTCATTCTCTGTGAACTGCCATGTGGCCTACACATTTCTACGTTTAGCAGTATTACATTCTCCTCTACAACAGCCACATAACATGGGATTTCAACATCATTCTAACATCTCTACACACTTCTACATTAGCTTTTCACACTGATATATGCATTCTATTTTAATTAAACACTCTTTTGTATTTTCTCTCTATAAATTCGACACTCTTATGTAATCTTTAGTAAACTGATGCAACGTGCTTGTAAATATGGTGCACTTCTATTTTTTCTCAATTTGCGCTCTCTCAGTTCCCCCCTTTGATGACTTTTAGTAGTCATCACCATCACAACACCATCCCTGAGGTATGAACTGAATCAGACAGACCTCGTTGCAGTACTCTCTCGTTTCATCATCTCTAGAGCCCTCAGACTCCTGTACTGATTATCCTGCATCGCAGCTAATCTCCTCTCCTGCTCTCTCATGGATCTCTGCAACCTATTTGATCTATACCATTGGTACAGCCACACCAATCCCCACAAGGTGATTATACAAATCACTATTATGATGATAGGTTTCAGTATGTACCAAATGAAACCCTTTCCTAAGTTGGCAAACCAACCTCCAACTTTACCCATTCCATGACCTACTTTTTCCCACACATTTACCTGTGTCAAATCCTCAATCTCATGATGAATTTCAGTGATGTTCCGTATATACTTTTCTAGAGGTTTTGAATTGTCTGGAATGTAAGTACAACATTCCTGAACCTTCAAAGCCTTACAGACTCCTCCCTCTTTGGCTAACAGAACGTCTAGAGCAAGTCGGTTCTGAAGAACCATTGCCCTTATCGATTGCATCTCTCCCTCCACCAGCATTAATGATCTAGCAGTACTGGCGGACAACCTATCTACAACTGTTGCCAATCTTCTAATCTTGACATCATTCAGTACTATCCCTAAAAGAGGAAACATAGCACCAAATACGTCTCCAACTACCTCCTCATAGCTTACATCCCTTCTTCCTCTAGCTTGAGTTCCTCCCTCTATAATTTCTAGATCCTTAGCATGGTATATTTTGGGGAAGACAATTGCTAAATAACATGATCCATACCAATTATCCGGTAGTTTCACGTATGCATTTCTTCCACAAACAAAATATACATTCGGGATCACCTGCATTCCCTTCAAGAAATCCTTTGTATAATATTCTAATTGGAAAGCATGTTCACAATTTACTTCTCCCACAAACACATTCTCATAATAGGTTTTACCCCTATATATACACAGTTTCCCTTTTTGCTCTCGATCTAAAGCTATTGGACCATTACTACCCTTTCTTTTGTGTGACCTTTCTTCCTCGGTCCAATCTGTTTTCCATTGGCCTGAAGCCATTAAGATCCTCTGTCTCCTATACCGATCATCCACCTGTCCTATAAACCTTTTCTCAATTTCTGACACTTTACAAGTCAAATTATTTCTTCGGGCATGTGTAGTATCCAACGTTTTCCAAGGAAAGAAACATTTCTTTAATCTATCTTCACTCTTATAATAATCCCACTTGTTCATGTGCTTGTAGTTTGGAACTTCTGGTAAAACAGCATCAAAATTTGAAAGATAATACTCAAAACCATCACGTTCATAAAATATACTAAGCAACAAACTACATGTGATTCCATAAGTCAATGGAAGATGATGATATCTAATACCTTCGTCTACAGAGGCTGGCAATTGCATGCACACATAGCAATCCTTTGCCTCCATAGCATCAATATATTCATAAAGCAATTTAGCATATGCATTTGATTTGAAATTTCCCTGTGATTCATCCACATGCAACCTACGAGTCTCTGCTGCTAGTAAAGCTTTATCTTTCTCTGTATTGTCCCCCCTTTGACCAGCAGTAGTAGGTTTCTGTATCGATACAATTTTTGCTTCCTTTGTTGCCTTCTCTTCATTTTCATGTCCCACTACATATGATATAGTAACTACTAAAACTATAAGAAACATTACTCCCACTAAAAGTGTGCCTACTATGCATTTTGTCTTGCGGTTTGGGTTGCCGGCCTCCATGATCTCAAGACAGAGTAGTTCTGATTTTCTTTCACAACACAAAGTCTCTTTTCTTTGCTTATTCAGCCTTTCCGAACCACACCTGGAAGCTGATAATCCCTTCTGCAAGATCAGTCTTTGAGTTCTATAGCAACAGACAACCCTAGCCCTTCTCCGTCCACTAAATGGGAAGTCCCTAAATTTCTTCTTCTTCCACTTGGCGCTAGGTTATCTTTCAATCTGTTTTATTTACAAAGTCTTCAGCAATCTGGAATCATACGTGTTCCAGCGGCTCTAATCACGTATTCTAATATTTCTAAACGAAGAATGATCTCCTCGAGTGTTGGCATAGTTGAACAAAAAGTCGGAAACTCTATTCTGTTTAAAACCAGTTCTCTTATCCTGCTCAGATAAGGAGGATTGGGGATAGTGAGTGTCAGCAACCCTTCGACCTCCACTCCTGGTACCAACAACACTACTTCCAATGTTATGATTGGGTCAGTACTGGTCACTGTCACTTCCCTCACCCTCCTGGCTCCGTGCACCAGACATCTGCTGCTAGGTAGGTCCACTCAGGAGTAGCGTATCTTCTGCAGGGCACTCGCACCCTCCTCGATCTTCTCGGACCTCCCTGTTCCTGTCTTTGTGCACCTTCGTCCAAATCCGAGTCTTCAGATATAGGAGCAAGAGTTCTCTCTGGAGTTGGCTTCAAGCTCGGCCTCTTCTTTCTTTCAGGCCAACTAGCTTCTCCACGCCTTGTTCTCCTATTTCTTGTCCTCACACTCGGTTCTTGATCACTCTTGTCTTGATCCGTGTCTGAGCCGTATTCACAGCAACTTTCTCCTTCGGTGGCAACTTCAGTTTCACTGTCGTCCTGTCTTTCTTCTGCTGGATCTGTAGCACTCCCAACTTCTTTCGACACCCCCACAGCTTGACTGATCCCCTCTAGTGGTTCGCCGTCCACAGCTGGATTTTCATCTGTGAGAGGAGCTGTTTCTTCTAAGGGTGCTGGAACCCTTCGAGTATGGGAAGCATGAATCCAGTTTGGCAGCCCTCCACACTTTACAGCAGTATTCGTTGTCAGGATTATTTGGTAGGGCCCCTTCCAACGCACGTCTAGGCAGTTCTTCCGGACGTGTTTTTTCACAAGCACCCAATCACCAGGGCACAAGTCGTGACATAGGTCTCTTGAAGATGGAACTTCAGCAGCCTGCACCTGAAGAGACACAGAATGAATGACATCAGAAAGTCCCTTGCAGTAATTCAGGATCAGGTCATCTGTAATATTTAACAAAGCTGTAGTTGGAACAGACGGAAGTCTCATTGCCCTCCCCATTAAAACCTCATGTGGAGAGAGACCTGTCCTCCTGTCTGGTGTGCTACGCATACTCATGAGTACCAAGGGCAGAGCATCAGGCCAGCTTAAGGACGTCGATGAACATACTTTGACTATTCGGGACTTTAGAGTTCCGTTTATCTGTTCCACGATACCGGAAGCCTCTGGTCGATAGCTACAGTGCAACTTCTGATCAATGTTTAATGCAGAGCAAAGCATCTTCACAACTTCACTGTTGAAATGAGTTCCTCTGTCTGATTCCAAGGAGGTCGGCACCCCAAAGCGCGGGATCAACTCTCTAAGCAACAACTTTGCTACTATGAGTGTATCGCACCTGCGTGTAGGGTATGCTTCGACCCATCTGGAAAATATGCATACAACCACCAGAACATACCTGAGGCGGTTGATTTTTGGCATCTCAATAAAATCTAATTGCATTCGGTTGAAAGGCCCCCCAGACCTCCCAATGTGACTCATTGTAACTGGTGTTCTTTTCCCTACGTTCAATTGCTGACATGTGACACATCTTTGACACTCTGCTTCTGCTGCAATCCTAAACTTTGGATTATACCAAGTCTGCCTAAATAACCTCAGCATGGCATCTCTTCCTAAGTGTACTGGACCATGTATCTGTCGTGCCATTGGACTCACTAATTCATCAGGTAATACTGCCCTTCCATCTGCTGAAACCCACAAATCCATTTCACTTTTCACACAACCTGCTGTTTCCCATGCCTTTTTCTGAGAATCAGGTGCGTTCTCTTGCATGTCCTTTAAATCCTCCCAAGTATCAACTGTTTCTAGCATCATGTTTAACTCTGTCTTTTCCTGAGTCCCACCTACTTCCACTTCCGTGAAAGAATATCCTTGCTCTGCACAATATCGAGCAACTTCGTCTGCATATCGATTACCTTGCGACACAAAATCTGTATTTTTGGTGTGGGCTACACATTTAACGATCGCAATTGCTGCTGGACCTTGTAATGCTTCTAACAACAGTCGCACAAATTCCCCATTTCGAATAGGCGAACCAGAGGAGGTCATGTAACCTCTCTGAGACCACAATTGCCCAAAATCATGAACTACACCGAAACCATATTGGCTATCGGTATAAATAGTGACTCTAATTTTGCTACCTGCTAAACAGGCACGTGTCAATGCAATGATTTCGGCTACCTGAGCGGAGTGTACTCCTTCCAGGCAAGCGGCTTCCACAACTCCAGTAATGGTGCAAACAGCATAAGCTGCTCTCAACCGACCAGTATCGTCTCTTAAACATGAGCCATCAACAAAGAAAATTTCATCAGGGTCAGTCAACGGCTCATCCACAATATCTGGTCTTGGCTTGGTGCATAGTTCAGTCACATCAAGGCAATCGTGATCTTCACATTCTTCGCCTTCTATATCATTAGGAAGTGGCATCAATGTAGCAGGATTCAAAACAGAGCACCTCTTAAGGGTCACGTTCTCCGCAGCAAGAATAACTTGCTCGTAGCGCGTGAGCCTATTATTGGTTAAGTGCTGTGTCTTGGTCCTGGTCATTAACAGTTCTACAGAATGAGGTACATACACCACTAATTGGTGTCCCATTACTATATTTTCACACCTTTCAATGCTGACACCTGTTGCAGCAACGGATTTGAGACATCCGGGCAACGCTGTGGCTACCGGATCTAAAGTAGCTGAAAAGTATGCAACTGGTCTACGGGCATTTCCATGAGTTTGTACTAAAACTGACAAAGCACAACCCTCTCTTTCGCAGCAGTAAAGTGAAAATGGTTTTTCGTAATCAGGCATCCCCAAAGCTGGAGCACGGCACAAGTCCTCTCTCAGCTGTAGGAACGACATCAAACAATCCTTGTCCCATGGTACCGGATCACTCACCTCCTTGTGCGTCAGTTTTTGTAAGGGTTTTGCCTTCAGGGAAAAGTTAGCTATCCACTGTCGGCAATAACCGACAATTCCTAGGAACATCCTGACTTCTCTCTGTGTCGTAGGCGAGTTCATCTTCATTATCGCCTCTATCCTATCTGGTGACACCTTGCGCTTTCCTTTTTCTATCCGGTGACCCAAGTACTGTACTTCTGTCAGACAGTACTGCAATTTGCTCGGAGATACCTTATGCCCATTTTCAGCTAAATGGTTCAGCAAGGCGATGGTATCTATCTTACAAGCTTCTTCCGTTCCTGACGCAACAAGTAGGTCGTCTATGTACTGGACCAGAACCGAGTTCTGTGGCAGTACTAGACTTTCAAGATTTTTCTTCAATAGCTGGTTGAAAATTGATGGGCTTTCTGTATACCCCTGTGGGATACGACACCATGTTAGGACACGATTTTCCAGCTTAAAAGCGAAAAGAAACTGGCTCTCCTCATCTAATGGAATTGAGAAGAAAGCCTGACAAAGATCTATCACTGTGAACCACTCAGCTTGGAATGGTATCTGAAACAATATCACTGATGGATTCGGTACCACTGGACAACATGAAACAACTATGTTATTAATCCTTCGAAGATCTTTTACTATTCTAAATTTCCCACTAGGTTTCTGCAAACCCATAATCGGGGAGTTGCATGGACTATCCACGATTTCCTTCAGTATTCCCTGTTGAATCATAGAGTCGATTACGGGTTTTATTCCTGCAATCGTCTCCGGGGTCAATTTGTATTGAGGCGTTCTTGGATATTCAACATTTGGTTTTACCATGATCTTCACTGGTTCTACTCCTTTGATCAATCCTATCTCTTCTTCAGTATAATCCCATACCTCTGATGACACTGTATCTCGTAAGTCCCAAGGAAGCTCCTCCACAGTCAGGGTAGGATACAGTTCTACGCATACTCTCGAATTTGCAACTTTAAAGGTAGCATCATCGTCTGTAGTCTGTACCTCCACTCCCTGAGGTGTGCAGTATATTGTGCAGTTCAGTTTGCACAATAAGTCTCTTCCTAACAGACACACAGGACTAGAATCACATACTACAAACTGATGTTCATCGGTGTAGTTTCCTATTCACACTAGCACTGGTTCCGTCAAAGGGTTAGTCATTCTCCTATTTGCGACTCCTACCACTTGAATTGTTTCCCCCGACATTGGTAGATCTGGAACCACTGCCGATCTCAAAGTTGATCGAGTAGCTCCGGTATCTACTAAGAATGTTGTAGGACACCCTGCCACTTCAGCCTCAACAAACGGTCCTCTTTGATCCACCTCTAGAACTGCCCCGAGGGTACAGTCCTCCTCTCTACTTACACGTCGTCCCGTCAATGGATCAACGTAGTAACACTCTTCTTCGTCTATAAAAAGAGGCATTTGTCTATAGATCTTTCCCCCTGTCGTAATCTTTGGTGGCTGCGGGAACTGAGCTTGTGGAGCCGAAGTCCCCCCTTTGGCCACCTTACTCTTGGGCACTGTCACCCCTTGTATTTATTTATTTATTTATTTTAAAATTTCTAGAGCGCACAAATACCTTACGGTGTCTCGGCGCTAGAGTTTGCAGATTACGAGGGTTCCGGTGACATCTTACTGATTAAAGAGCCATGTCTTAAGATGTTTTCGAAATGAAAGTAGAGAAGAATGGTCTTTAATCTGGGAAGGGATCTGATTCCATAATTTTGATGCAGCCACTACAAAACGTCTATCTCCCCATGTTACCTTTTTTGTGCATGGGATTTGTAGCTGTTGGGCCGAAGATGAGCGTAGTGTTCAACTGGGTTTATACATTTTAAATGCTCTTTTGAAGAAGTCAGGTCCGTTGTTGTTCAAGGCTTTGTGAATAATGCACATGGCTTTAAACTTTATCCGGCTTCTAATAGGTAGCCAGTGGAGCTCGCGAATTGTGGGAGAAATAGAAGCGTGCTTCGGTATCCCCATAAGAATCCTTGCAGCAGCATTTTGGACAAGCTGCAATTTGTTCACAACCTGCTCCTGTGCGTTAAGCAGTAAGCCATTGCAGTAGTCCACCTTGGATAGCACCAAGGAGGACATTAGGGTTTTACCTGCAGTTGGGGGAAGAAAAGGGAGCAGTTTCTTCACCATTCTTAGAGTAAAAAAGAGGCCGAAACCACCGCATTGGCATGGCTGAGGAACGTGAGCTTATTATCAAAAAGCACGCCCAGGTTTTTCACCTTGGCTACTGGCAATGGAGGGGTTCCGAGTTCCGAAGGCCACCAGACCAGAGACCAAGACGGGGTTAGTTCGCCAAAAACCATTACCTCCGTCTTGTCAGAATTTAACTTTAGGCAATTCCGGTTCATCCATGTACTGATGGCCTTCATGCCTTTCTGAAAATTTGCTGCCACTGCTTCTCCATTTTTGTGTATCTCCAGGACCAGCTGTGTGTCATCGGCATACGATGTCAACCCCATACCGAATGACTTAATTACCCTCGCCAAGTCCGACACGTAGATGTTGAAAAGTGTCGGACTTAGCGAGGAGCCCTGGGGGACACCGCAAGGGAGAGTGAAGTCAGGGGAGCAAAAATTCCCCATCTTCACGGACTGTACTCTATTGGCCAGAAAGGATGCCAGCGTTGCTCTGGCCCTGCCCTGAATGCCAAAGGCGGCGACACGGTCGATCAAGATGGAGTGATCGACCGTGTCGAAGCCCGCGGATAAATCCAGGAGTATCAGGATAGCTGCACCGCCCCTGTCCATAATTATCCTGACCTCCTCTGCCGCTTTTATCAGAGCAGTCTCCGTCCCATGGCCCTTCCTGAACCCAAACTGTGTGTTGTCGAGTAGATTGTTCTGGTCGATAAAGGTCGACAGCTGTTGGTTCATTACCTTTTCAATTATTTTTGAAGGATAAGGGAGAGAGGCAATTGGACGGTAGTTTTTGGACTCTAAAGGGTTTAGTGCGGTTTTTTTTAGAAGAGGTGTTACAATTGCCTTTTTCCATATAGGGGAATACACACCTGTCTGAAATATGGCATGACAGATATTGCTGAGTACTGGGGCTGTTAGGTCGGATACTGATTTAATAATGCGTGGAGGGCATGGGTCCAGTGATGATCCTGATTTAACAGTGTTTATAAGCTCCCCCATAGACAGAGTTGGCAAGAAAACCTCAAAGTTTGGTTTTGGTGACCGAGGGGGAGGCTCCGGGGTGGCTGAATCAATGGTCGTTATTTTAGTAAAGTTGTCGAAGATATCCCTGACCTTGGCCTGGAAAAAGTCCGCTACCTTGTTGCAGAATGTTTGGGACGGTTCGATTGGGGGGGGGACAGGAGGATTAGCTAGGTCTTTTACCACCTGATACAGTTGTTTATTTGAGTTGAGAGCACGTTCTATTTGTGTGCTATGGAAGGCGCATTTTTCAGCTGTGATCAACTTTCTGTAGCTAAGCAAGGCATTCTTATAAGTCTCTTTGTCGAAGAACTGGAACTCCTTGAACTTCCTCCTCCTCTACTTCTAGTTCTCCATTTTCAGGGTTATAGGGACACTCGCGTTTCCAATGTCCCACCTGGTGACACTGGTGACACTTTGTCGTTTTTTTCAATGTAGCAACGTCTATTCTAGGTCTCGGGTTTTCCTCTTTGTCCTTATTCTGACTATTTGATTTCTGTCCCATCGTCCCTGTTCCCTGTTGCTGCTGTCCGCCCTTTCCAGCCGACTGCATCTGCACCATCATCAGTTTCTCCTATAGTTTCTTTGCTTTGGAATCTATTTCATCACTGCAATACCTTGCGTATCTCAAAATTTCATCCAATGGTTTGTTTTGCCAACAAATTAAATGTTGCTGAATCATCAAACAAATATCAGGTCTCAACCCCAAAACGAACTTCGATACAAACTGTCCTATCTCTTTGGGATCCATTACATCTAATCCACTGTATTGTTTGAACGTTTTCAGCAATCGCTCATAAAACTCATGAACTGTCTCCTTGGGTTCCTGTCTTGTTCGGTCTATTTTTACCCAATCTATATCTTGTGGTGGCACCTTCTCCTTCAGCCATGTCATCACTTTTCATATTTTAACATTACTCTTTCTGACGGTCCATTAGTACGAGCATCCCTTTCTGGTTCTGCAGTTGGCCATTCGACACTAACCTTGCATGCTATCCACAAGTCTCCTGGGACCACAATGTCGAATAAGGTGTTCAAATCAATCCACAATACCTTTGAAATCTTGACAAACCTCTCTACCTGCTTGTACCACTCTACGGGACTTTCCCTTAACTTCGGAAATGAGTTGGTAAATGCAGCCAAATCTCCCCTACTCCAGGGCACGTGTACATAACTCCCATTCGCTATTTCTCGCAAAGGGAATGCCTCCATCTGCAGTAGCCTTCCCTCCGGAGACATCACATTCGCGCTCCGCCTAACAGTTCCCTTTTTGGACCACCTCTCTTCCCATTTGTCCAGATCTCTCCACGCTCTTATTCCTGTGATCAGTTCCCTTATGTGTGTTTTTAATCCAGTTGTCCTCCTCTCTTCTAAGTCCTGATCTGAATAATGCAACCTATGGTTACCCTGCAATGCCTTTGTTCTGGACAAATCTACCATATATTTGTCTGCCAGTTCAGACAGTTTCTCATGAGTTGCTCTTGCCTTTCGAGTAATATCTTTTGCTATAAACAGCAGCTCATCTTGTTCGTACATGTCAATCCTTTCTAAAGGCAACGCACCATCTATTATCTCGTCCAGGTCAGATTTTAAGCTGGTCACATCGAGTCTTTTGGCTTTTATCACAGCTTTCAGTATGCTATCTCTAGAGAGTCCATTTACATCTCTCCCATCACAGCTCTGAGTCCTACGTCTGGGCTCAGGCGTGTTATGGGGAGTCCTCCCATGCTCCCATCTCTCCAGGTCCCATGCAGTTCCATCCTCTCTGGGTGTATAGTGAAACACTTCTCTATTTCCCATAGTCCCACATTTCCCATTCTGCCTGGTTTCTCTAGGTGCATGGTAAGACATTCCATTATTCCCCATGCCTTCGCAATTTGCCTGTGATCTCTGATCACTCGACGCATGGCAAGATCCTTCGCGGTTCCCCATGTTCCCACGATTCCAGTGCTGTACGTTATCATCAGGTGCGTGGAGAGTGCACTTAAACTTATCCCTGTACTCTTGTGTCCTTTGGTCTCCCTCACTTTGAATGAGACGAGACGTCTCTCCACACTCCGTACTTCTACCTTTTCGCCCCTGCCCATTTCCACCGTCAATATGACGTGTAACTCCTCTACTCTCCTGACTTTTACCGTCCCACTCCTGACTGCTTTCGCTAGCCCCGCAGTGAGATAATGTCCCGTTGCCTCGACTTCCCCATTCAGCTTCTGCTCTTGACCTGTTGCTCGGTGCTTCTGTGGACCTATCCCATTCCTTCAAGTCAGCCCTCAACTCTTTATAGGATTTCGGCCGTGGTCCCCTCAGGTCCATCGGTCCTCTCTGACCCCCCTGTTCTGTTACGGGATCCACTGCTGAATCCAATGGGGTGCTCCACGTTATCGGTCCTGGCAATTGCCTCCAGGCATTTGTCGTGTTATTCCTTCTTTCCATCTCAACTCTTTCTCTGTCTAGCCGTACCTGTTCTTCCTCTCTCCCTTTCTCTGGGTGATAAACCGACACTATAGGACCTATGGTAACGGGTACTTGAAGAGCATCTGGCAATCCATAAGACTCAACCCTCTCTGTTGCTGGCATCTTCTGCACCACAACCCTTCCGACTACTCTATGTACAGGACTATGTTGAGATGTCTCCTCACCTTTGGTAGGTACCCAATTCGTTATAGGGAGTGGCCTATTCCCTTCTATGTCAACCCTATCTTCCCTTGGGAGCTCAGTACCTTCTATCTCCCTATTGTCCGGAGGCGGTCTATCTATCAACAACCTATTTATTAGGCCATCCTCCGACTCGCTCTCGTCATCCTCTTCTATGGGTCTCTTTTCTCCTGTAACCTCTCTCACTGGGTACAACTTATCCACTTCAAACGTCTGTACCCTCCATTTCTTGGCTTCCGCATCCCATTTGGCATCTTGCACTGCCCTTACTGATCGCCTTACCCTTTCTTGGCGTCTGTTCTGATTCCTGTCGTGCGCCGCCCTAATCCACGCATTAAGGGCCTCAAACTGTGTTGGTCTAGGCAAAGGTCTCAATGAGGACATAACTGCTTTCAGCTGATGCAACACTTCTAGTCTAAACGTTCCGTATTTCAGAAAAGTCAGTTCCTCATTCCCTTCTGTAATCTTACTCCAAGTATCAAGCCACAGTATAGTATGCAACCCAACATTCGTTACCATATAGTGAGCTGGTGTACCCTCTGGCGGTGCCTCTTCCCCGTAATAAGATTCTCTTCTTTTTCTCTTAAAGATCGCTCTCAAACATTTAAAACACTTCATGTTCAAAATCTAAAAAATTTCTATTTTCTCCGCGTTCGTTTACTTCCTGATGACAATCCACCAACCCCAGCGCGGTTCTCGCTAACCGGCCTATCACAGCGCGGCTTCACACCAACCGGCCTATCACAGCGCGGCTCTCGCTGACGTCACTCATCTCCCCTTCGCAGCAGTTCCCCTCCTTTCTCAGCTCATCTCCCGGTCATGCATGCGTCCCATTAATACTCTGAAAAATGATTACTTCCGACCAAGCGATCACTTCCCTTGACTGTACGCCCACAGTCTAACTGTAATTGTCACCTTAACTGACGAAATGTCTTTCCGTGTCCATACAATCGCCTTAACTGATAGGTTTCTTACACACGGTAACTTTCGACCTGCGTCCGTTACCCACACACTCACTCTTGCGTTCCCCCTATCTCGGTCCTGCGGGCGATCAATGGTACCTCATGACCCCCTTTACTCTGGTCGACAACTACTCTGGATGTTCGATACAGCCGAACCACTTAAGCTCTTCTCCGAACTTAAGATTTTCACCCAGGTTGCGCGCGCTCACAACCCTCTCACAATCACACTACAGTCATTCAACTCCGCATGACATTACAATACAGATACAACACAAAACACCGCAATCTGTCAACGCATGACCCTTGTTATACTCACTCTCGTCCGACCCTGCTGCTTTTCTCTCGCACCGTCAGCACCTTCTTCGGCAGGAGAATCTTCCGCTGCTCATCTCTCGATCTCTAGGGACCTTAGGGTAATCTTAACCTAGTCTAGATCACCTTCCTCTAGAAGGTAACCATCCTTCTCTGCTACCAACTGTTACGGCAGGGATTTCTGATCTATTGCTATAGATCTAGATCCCAACTCAGGTCGACTGAACCGTTGATACCTGTCATAGAGTAAAAGGCAATCCACTACTAGGTCAATCAGTTAAGGACTTTCACCACTCTAAAGAACCACTTACTACGAATAAGTTTTAAAAGTTTATTATAAAGCCAAAGTTAACTGGAGATACAAACATCTCAAAATAAGGTTCAAAAGATATACTGGTTTCAATACAAACATACATTTTCTAAATGCTCTTATTCGGCAGAAGAATATCACCAAAACCAATTCAAAAATCATCAGAGTTGCAAGAATAGACACAAGCTGTAACTTGTGAGTCATTTACAGAAAGGAAGAAAATCCAGATTAGACTGTCCCTACACTAGACTAAGTGACATCCCTACTTAGTAAAATCTTAACTTAAAAAGGTGTCAGCCGTGGTGACTTCCAAAGAAGATCACTCACTTCCCTTAGTCTTCGTTGTGAATCGGTGTCTCGCAGTTATCCTATCTGCCTACCCATCCGCTCTCTTAGGTTCCTCAGACCATCTGCCCTAACTCCACCCAGGGGTGCTGTCCCTAATACAAAAATCACATTTACCATAGAAACGCCCTTTAGGACGCCCCTCACGTGGTGTCGGTTCTGGCATTTTCCATGCTGATACTCCTCTGGGCCCATCGTTAGCGTTGACCTTGCTTCTCAGGCTCTTCTCCGGCAGGACGGTACCCCCCAGGAAATTCCTGAAGCCTCCTCCAGGCCTGTGCCTGGCTCCCTGAACAAAACTCTATTCATCACTCTCTTGATTGGAACCTCCTCGCACCTGCAAACAGACACTTGTACAGTGTGCCCCAAATTCCGGCCTCCACCGTATCTTCTAAGTCGTAAACCTTCGAGCAGGCTCCGCAATTTATGCTTAACATGACCTTCCTCTAACTAACACATGCAGATCAAAGGAAATGACCTTATCTATTCAGGCCTATTAGAATTACATGAAACGGGCCTGTGCACTCTGTAAACCTTTAATTTCTTAGTCTAAACAGTATTCTAACTTATTACACACAATGGTTATATGAAACACTTCTATAAAACATATATTTTAGTTCTATGATCAATAATACTTTGAATTGCAACAACATTAAAAAACCATATCATGTGAGAGTGTAACAGCACCTTTCATTCTCTGTGAACTGCCATGTGGCCTACACATTTCTACGTTTAGCAGTATTACATTCTCCTCTACAACAGCCACATAACATGGGATTTCAACATCATTCTAACATCTCTACACACTTCTACATTAGCTTTTCACACTGATATATGCATTCTATTTTAATTAAACACTCTTATGTATTTTCTCTCTATAAATTCGACACTCTTATGTAATCTTTACTAAACTGATGCAACGTGCTTGTAAATATGGTGCCCTTCTATTTTTTCTCAATTTGCGCTCTCTCACTGTTCAAAGACAATTTATATGAGACAGGCAAACAGAAAGGTATTATGTGATCTAAATTAAATCTGCCTTGCAAGGTATTGATCCTTTCCCAAACATCAATAGTTCTCACTCCAGTATTTTTGTACATGTGTTTGACAGGGAATTTGTTTTTGATTTAGTGCTGTATAATGAAACTTTAGAAAATAATATTTTCGTTAAAATACTAAACGTTTTAAAAGTGAATATTATGCTTTCAAGTTAAGAAATAGTCATGAAATTAGTGTTACTGTTGGTAAATGATTCCACAAAAATTGTGCAAATCATATATACGAGGATGTAAAAATAGAAATATCAGTGTTTATTATGTTAGTTTGTGTTTGTATGGTGTACTGCCCCATTATTTGCCGTCTCCATGCTGTGTGCTTTCTAGACGGTGCCTTTCTGTGTTTACAAGAGGGTTTTTGAAGATAAGGGTCTATTTTTATTGAAAATTATGAAAATATATCCTTAACTCGACATGTATACTTTGTCAATAGACAGGGTCGGATTGGGACTGCAATTAGGCCTGGGAAGTCCCAAAAAAAGTGGCCCACATTCGCGGGTCACGCTCTTTCAAAAAACATAATTTGATTAGTCTCATTGGACTCATTATTAGAGAAATGTTTGTTAACCTAAGCATTTTAAAGCCTATATAATTAGTAAGAATGGTGAAAACTAGAAGCACTGCCTTTTGACCAGGTGGGCGATGTGAAATGAAATGGCCCAATGGTCACAATACCTGATCTGGCTAGGGTTACCACCTGGCTGTTTCTTTACCAACATGACCTGTATTTTATTATCCCAGCCACTGCAAAAATGAAGAAAAATGCAAACTTCTCTATTATTAAGTAGGCAGCTTTGGCCACAGTGACACATTCTCTCTAGTTTCATAAAAGCTTAATAAGGGTTACCTCACAGTGAGGCCTATGCAAGTACACACACACCCTCCAGGAACACTTCTCTTAGTTCACTCCCTACCCAGCTCTCTATAGCCTCAGGGTAGAGGCCTTGCAAGGGAGGGGTCAAGAAAAAGGACACAACTGCTGCTCCAGTGGGGCCTGAGGTGTAGATGGCCCATATCCAAAAATTCTGGTCCTCCAATGAGGCCCATGCATACCCCCACCGACCCCTACCCGCCATTGCCTGAATGTGATGGCCTGGCAGGGGAGGGGTCAGGGCAAGACACTGCTTCGCTGCCCCACTGGGGGGCTGAGGTAAGTATGACCCAATAAATAGAGAAACAACTGGCCACCATTAAGCGAGATTGTCATACTTAACACCTTCGCCCCCGCCCACCATCGCCTGAAGTGTGATGGCCTGGGAGGGCAGGAATGAAGCAGAGCTCCTTTAAAAACTGGCCCACATGTCACCCTTAGGCACCAACCCATCCGCCAATGTCTGACTGCCCTCTATACCCATTTTACCCTGACAATAGATATATGACACAATGGTGGTCACCAATGTGTAGTCATAGTTAGGTCTAACCTTGCAGAAGAACAGTTTTTTGTTTTGTTAATATCACTGGTGCTGTTCGATGAATCATTACTAAACTTTTCAAAAAATCTTAGGTCCCAGAGAAAAGTTTTGTAGGTGATACAAAAAAGCAGCTGAATGGAATTACAATTTATTTGGCAGAAAGTTAAAACTTTACTCAGACAGTGTGCTTTTGACAATTTGTGTAAATCCATACAGTCATTTTTGAGAAATTTGAGTTTAAAAAGGTGCAGGGTGGCTATGAATTGATTTATATTTTAGTGATATCTTGATGACTTGTCCTGTGGGAGACCCACAGGAGTTCCGCAAATTAAAAAAATAAGTGCCTCTTGGCAGGGGAGGTTTTATCCCATCGCCTTCTCAGTCCTACTGGGCTGGTACTGGTCTTGCAGGACTGAACGTTCTGATTGGCTGGCTTCCCCCTCAAGAAATATGTAGGGGCCACCATTACAGTACACAGAGACTCAGTCTCTGTGCCCTGAAACACCAAGAAAACATAGAAGTGGGCAGAGTAGGAACACCATGACTGCCTAGCACTCATGGTTGGACCCAGAAGGACCATCCTAGGGGCCAATATTATTTTTAATGTACAGCAGATACTGCACTACGGGACCCTGCATGTCTCTCATATGTGGTACCATACTAATCCCACGTGAGTTGTATCGCAGAACCATGCAGCTTTCCTTGGTGTAGCTTGTGCAGTACTGTGTTACAATTTCCCACTAATGGTACAAGCGCTACAAGATCAAGGCAAAATAAAACAAGCATTGGCAGTGCCACGAGGTCTGGCTTATAACTGAAAATGCCTTGTTAGTGACTTATGAGTTTAGGCACTCCAAACATGGACTCTAGCACTCATCTTTGCAGTCATTCATCCATTATTCTACCCACAGACTTATTCTTGCATTCACTCAATTACCCATCTGCAACAAAACAAATGCAACACACATATAGAAAATAAAAGACCAAAAATAGAAAAAATAGAACATGCCACTAATTAATTTTGCTGCATACGTTCTTTCAATACAAAAATAAACTTAAACATACATGACATGGCTCTCTTCCAATAGTATTGTACACAGTATATATCGCTGTTGTCAAGTTTCAACAAAGCTGCAATGTTTGAAGGCAACTGGTTGACCATCTTGGAGCGTTAAAAATAATAATAAGCTATGCACAATACCATTTCAAGATGGCCAATCTGGAAATATCGTACTAGGCTGACACTTGTAAATACTAAAATAGATAGTGTATCATTGTTCTACTGTAAGGTGGCCAACATAATGTTTCTAAACATGGTAGCCATCTTGGAATGGTACCACAATGATACACCATGGACACAACCACTCCAAGAAAACTGGCAAATGAGAGATAGTGGCTGTACAAAATACACCACACTACAAATTAAATGCGCAGCAAGTACGTAGGCTTAATCGACTGTCTGTGGAGCTGCAGGGTGCTCCAAAAAAAGAAATGAAAGGTAGATGTGAAAGAAGACATACATTAGGAAAAATTGGAAAACTAAAGGACTGGCCATCAGCCCTGACACTGAAGGACACTCATTTTCTGGTGGATGTGCTCATATGATAAGGCAAATTGCTGTAATTCGAAGGACAGTAGAGTCAATGAACGAAATGATCTAATCTACTGGCCAATGCAGATGGCCATTATGGAAATAGCAAAATGTTTTCAAACAGACAGAAGAGGACTGACACAAAGGCCCTCTAACTGAATACATGTATGTATAGATAATTGTCTATTGCAATGGCCTGGAAGACAACTACACCTGCTAAGCTCTCATGTATCTACAATAGCATCTAGTCAAGACTATCACAGTGAAAATCGAGTACTGTTAGGGTTTGAACGAGGAAATACCCCACTCCATAATCCTTGATTACAACAGTAGTCTATGAGATTCCATGTAACAAAATGCCTGTCTACATTCATTAATACAGTTTACAATACAAATTGGATGGGGACTGAGGCAAAGACAGATTGCACCTATCCTTAGTGGAGTAATTTCTAATACAAATGCACAAGGCGTTAGGGACCGGAGATTCAATACCCCTAAATCTCCCTAGATACGCGGTATCTCTAAATTCCATAAACAACACAGTGCTCCAGCACACTTAATTTAGGGCACCATTTAACAAAAGTAACTGATATAATTTAAACATTTGTAAATCAAATATCAAATTCAAGAATGGAAATTCAGCAGAGTTGCTCTTTCAAATCCATTATTGATGACTCTTTTTTTCAGACAAGATAAAAGACCGTAGCCAATACGTTTTAACCTCGTGGACTTCTTCAGTGCTACAAACATATATATATATATATATATATATATATATATATATATATATATATATATATATATATATATATATATATATATATATATACATACATATATATATATATATATATATATATATATATATACACACACAATTAATTTACATAAGTTTACACGTTTAAACAACATAGCAAAAGAGTGATGAAAATCGTCCAAGTTATCTTAAAACCATTAACTTTTAGGAATTCATTGTATTTGAGTGTGGCAAGTGGTCAGACCTTTGGGTGGTACCCTGCAGCCCATTGGACAAGAGTGACCTCTTGCTTGAACCAGAGAAATTGGAATAAGTATCTGAGAAGGGCAGAACCCCTCACATCTGCTGCTTGAAACTTAAGAAAGCAAGTCGGGCCATGCTGAAAGTTTGATGTGCATTTCCTAAAGCCTGCACTCTGAAGAATGCACCATCTGAAACTACAGCCTGTGGATTACCTTGCTGTAAAAGGACTAAAGAGTGGACTCCCTACAAGCTACAGGTCAACAGAGCTCACCTGGAACATCACCACCAAGGATCCTCAACCTAGAGAACTACCAGTGGATTTGTAAGGGTTTTGTCCAAGTGGATTGTGGGAACTGAAGTCCTCAACTTTCAAGGACCATCTTGGAGATTCCGGACCCTTGGAGTGAGTTTGAGACACTTGGGACCCTTTGGGGAACTTCAGGAAGAAGTTCCAGAAGTTTGGAGAACTTGGGAGCCACTTTGGAAAAAAGCTCCATAAGGGGACCAACTCAACCTGGTCAGCCAAGCCACCTACCTTCAACCATGAGTCGGCCTGCCATCCAGGTTTGTCCCACTGAAAAGCTCCGTAGGTCCTACTTCCAGAGTTTGACCAGGAGTAGTCGAAATCTGAGGCCGGCGAACCCTCACCGAATCTGGCCTGGTGAAGAGCATCGAGGGCCCCCTTGAGAGAAAGCTCCTTAAAAGTTTCTAAGTCCGAACGAAGAAAAGGTGACCGAGAGCAACCGCGAAAGCAAAGCCGCCTGCCTTTAACTGCATGTTGGTCTGGATCCTTGGTTTGTCCAGCTGGACCGCTCCAGAGATCTGACTTCCATAAGTTTGACTGAGAGCTGGTCGCAAGGCAATCCCGCGAACCCTTACCGAATCCAGACTGCCTGAGAGCTTCGAGAGACCCCGGGAAGAAAAGCTCCATAAAAGTTTCTAAGTCCGAAGGCAAAAACTATGACCAAGACCTACCGCGATAGTTAGCCGAGCAGGGCACCATCGCGGTCAGTCTGAAATTTTCACTTTGACCCGGTCTATCGCGACCAGATGTCCCGATAAGGCGCTAAAGGTTTCTATGTGCTAGAAATTGCTAAATATTTGAAAATTCATATCGCCGGTTTCCTACATTGGATTTATGTCATTTTGGAGCTATTTTAAAGATAAAAATATTTCCTATTTTTATAAATTGATGTTGGATTTTTATTGTGCAATGTGTCTTGATTATTTACTGAATTGGTGTTTTTAAATGCTTTACATACCCATCTTTGAAGTTAAGCCTGCCTTCTCACAGCCAAGCTAACAAGGGTTGAGCATACAAATAATTTCTAAGACCTATTCTGAGCCCTATACTATGTTAGTGGCCTTATTGCCAGTGGCAGATATTAATTTTCCGCTAATAATAATCCACTTTCCAACAGGTACTTAAAAGTCAAATCTTCTATGCTAAGGGTTTCCCACAGGAGGAAATTAACATCACATCCTCTGCCTACCAAGGTAATCCGTGAGATTTGCTATAACAAAATATCTGGATACAAGCTTTAATACTGTGTAATAAAAATCCACCCTTTAAGGCTTATTCGTTTTAACATATATTTTCCACAATAAATAAGTCAGACCTACTGCTTTTGATGTAGCGCTTCATAATAAACAGTTCTGACCTATAGCCTTGATCACCAGCTTGTCACCACAACCAACTCAGTCCTGCCACGTTGAGTTGAAGTTTTACTCAAAAGTAAGGCCAAATACAATCACTCTTTTTCAGCTAAAACATACAATGTACTCCAGTTAATGAATATTGAGGAGGAGCCACATTTCGGTAGAGATGGAGCTAAAGCTCTTCTCCCGATTGTACATTTTCTGTTGATCACATAAGGTATAGCAACAACTGCCAAGCAGACCTAAACATGGGGGACAATTTATGGGAATTCACCATAGAGAAAGTGCCACAGTGAGTTATCCCCATAGAACTCAAATAGAATCAACTAGCATATCTGCAGGAACTTCCCTTGGTCTAAGCATGTCTAAATACGTATTTTTTTACTCTTCTCTCTTTTAAGATGCAGTGGTGATGAAAAGATACCTACGTTAGTTCTGAGCTATTGCTACTTCGATTCTTTGGTTTCCATCTTTGTCTATTTTCTCGCTAGATCAGTCAGCTTTAAAATGTTCTGAATTCAGCCTGTGTGAAATATTTTATTTAACTGCAAATGCAATATCTAAAATAGAAAAACAGTTTTGTCTTCGCCACTGCAACACCATGCCTTAGATAGTATGTAAGAAAGTTCTGGACACAGGCATTTCTCTTTATTCTGCTAAACATTTCCATCAGACTGTTCTTGTTCAAGTAAAGTATCTATCTATCTATCTATCTATCTATCTATCTATCTATCTATCTATCTATCTATCTATCTATCTATCTATCTATCTATCTATCTGTCTATAGATAGATAGATAGATATATAGATAGATACATACATACATACATACATACAGCAGGGAGTGTTACTTTCAATGGCCTCTTATTTTCTCTAACTGCATAGTGCAATATGAGCTTGTTTGTAACTTGCCATTATTCTTCATCCATTTCTGTATTTTATTATCAAGATACCATTCCCGATATCTCCTGGTATACAAAGATGTTTTAGCATCTCCCTTGTCTCCATAGCAACATGATGTCATGTCTAGAGGCTGGTGTTCTATAGCTCTGTCTGCAAACACTGAAAAAATAGACATAGCTATTTATGACTGCATTACTTGAGAACGTGTTGATAAGGGGTCATGGTAACCCTTATACTAATTCAATCTCCTGCGAAAACCTTCAGATGTCACAGTGGCCGCAGAATGTTCTACAGGAGCTACCAACAATATTCAAAGTTGCACAAGGCACTGGATCTATCTGTCACCACCATAGTTCCCCTAGTGCCTTCAATTTGGAGCACTACATAGATGTTGCCAAGGGCCCTAGCCGAGACTCAGTGCTAGTGTTGCAAATTCGATGCAGTGGTCAAAGGGAGTCTATGTTTGTCCTACCACTCTTTCTGTCTGTTACCCCAATGCAAGACCCCTATGCAGCTTCTGTTCAGCCAGTCTGGAGCTTTTGGAGATACTAAGAGTGGGCACTTATGGTACAGAAATACTGCAATGCATACGAAGGAAGGGGATGTTGTGTCAGCTAGCACAGTGTGGAGCATACTGCTATGACTGGCCTATGGACTGCCACTATCCCATTGAGTGTCTGTAGATAATGGATATAAAGCTGAAACAATCAGCATCTTCTATTGGCTGTAAACTGGAGACATATTATCTTTGTAAGATTTTAGGCTTTTTCTCTGGTTACTGAGGAGCTCGGTGATTGATTGCCATTGTTTGAGATGGCTAGCGTATAATCAAGTTACTCAGTTTGTCCACTTGACTCTCCAAGGGTAGCTATGTTGATCTGGAAAGGCTTACTTTAAGAGGTGGCAGTAGTTTTGGGTTGCACATATGGCATTTTCACGGGTTAGAAAATGCTTGCTGAATGGCTTTTATCTACAGGCCGGAAGAGCCCCAAGTAGGGAAAACTGGTCACAGGTTACTTCTTTTCCTTGACCTGGCCAGGCATTTTAGGCTACTGTTTCTATTGGAGCAGGAACTTTACCTTTCTGATTTGGATATGGCTGGTTTCTATCAGGAGTACCACACCAGTAAAAATGATGCATTGGAATGAAGCAGTGAGTAATTACCAGTGTCTTAGATTAAGTCACAGGTTCTACCCATCCCTTTTTTGTTTTTTTAAGCATTAAATCCTAAATGCGATATATATTTCTAGACGCGGGACCTGCGGTCCCAGGCCATTTGACTCAATTCGCACCTCAATGACGAGGTTCAAATAGGCCAGAGCAAGTCTTGGGGTTGTTTGTGTTTCCATATGGAGGGGACCTAGTCTGGCAGTTCTAAAAACACACCTCCATGCTTCATAACTGCATCCTTAGCCAACTGACACCCTAACCAAAGTAGCTAGATATATAGCACATGTACAGCATAATCACAAACTGTGTAAACCAATTAAGAAGATTAATTGTATGTACATTTTTCTCATGTATATATCCTGAAATCTAACATGAATTTATCTAATAAAAATGCTAACACTGTTCCCCCAGTATGCAAACACAGACAGACTATATTTATACATCTATTTAGCTTGCATGTGCCATAATTGCTTAAAATTCAATAAATCTAAGGAGTGGTATATGCCACACTTCAAAACAAACATGCCAACTCCTGAAGTGGATAGGTTATTGTAAAAGTCATAAAAAAGTTAGGGCCAGATGTAAGACAGTTTTTAGAGGTCGCAAACGGAAAATCGGCCGTTGTAGTATGTAGAAACCGTATTTTGTGAGTCGATTACCTATTACCGACTTACAAAATAGGGTTTGCAAGGTCCCCTTCCTGTACATAAACAATATATAAACGCCATTTTGTCACTTCTATGTGTGCTGCTTAATGCACATGTCATTTTTTTAAAGATTGTTTATGTACAGGAAGGGGGAACTTCCTGTACATAAACAATCCAAGGCATGTTGCTTTTTCCAATGTCCTGTACACTGTTCTGCTGACCACTGGGTCCATAGACACAGCAGACACCAAGAAGGAAGTCACCTTGCTCTCAGAGGTCAAATCTGTCTAACCACCATGTTTGGAGATGCCAGGATTCCCGGGAGGTACCCTGCACCATTACCATAGGGTACCGGACCCCTTGCAGCAACCAACGCTTGTTTAAAATCTAATCCGGACTCCAACACCGCAAAGACCGGCCAGCCAATGAGGGATGGCTGCATCGCAAAGGCCAGCACTGAGTGGCTCAGCTGACCTCTTTTGTCCCCCTTTGCAGTTCTGTTGAAAACCGTGAGGGCCTTTAAAGCGTGGGCCCAGCCGACCAAAACCCTCTGCACCTGAGTCCACTTAGCCCAGGTCCACAAACACAGTCTGTGTCCCCCTGCTCCCAAGACTCTTACAAACTGAGTCCACCCCATTGAGAGCTCCTGGACTTGTCGCCAAGTCCCCCCTCTCAGCCTGTTTCTAGGTTGCCCCCCTCTTTGCGTAGGGTGTAGTGCACAAGGCCACTAACCCACACAGCACCTCTGCACCCGGACACTCCAGGGCAGGTAAACCCTAACTGCTGGTGAATCTTGTGACCCTGACCCCCTAGCACCTTAATTCCTAAAGGGGTCCCCTGAAATACGATTCCAAGTACCTGTATGCAGTATATATTTCTTTCTCCATAGGAAAGAATTTTCACGTAAACATGCATTTGTGTGACATTTTTACTTACCTGTAAAAAGTGATAACTCATAAAGTTCTTACCCAATTATGAAGTTCTTGGTGGTAAAAATTATACAAAATACCTTTCAATTTTCTAAAATGGGTCTTGAATTTCTTCTTGAGTGTGTGTCTCATTAATGGCTCTGTGTGTTCATCAAATGCGTAACACTACACTCTAATAAGCCTAAACTGCTCACCCACACTACCACAAAAGAGAGCATTTGGGATTATTAATTTAAGCCCTGTAAGCCAATACGAGTTGCCTGGACTTTCTACATAGTGTACCTCATTTTCGTATACTGCATACCGAGGTAGCTTCATACAATAAGGATCAATCAAAGGCAGTGTTACTAACAAACATGGTGTTAGACCTGTCATCCTTAGGGTAATTTTTCCCCAGACTTGCTGCCTTTTGCCTCCCATTGTTGCTGATTCTTTTTGTTGACCTTAGGACTCTGATCACTTTACTACTGCTGACCAGTGATAAAGTGCATGTGATTCTCCTCTAAACATGATTACATTGGTGTATACCTGATTGGCATATTTGTGGTACTGGCAAGTTCCTTGTAAAGTAGTATGCCAGACTCCCAGAGCCTATATTTCAAATGCTACTAGTGGGCTGCAGCACTATTTATGCCACCCACAGAAGTAGCCTTTCAAACTTGTCTCAGGCCTCCCACTGCAGGACCTGTGTGTGCAGTTTACTGCCACTTTGACTTGCCATTTAGAACTACTTGCCAAGCCTTAAACTCCTTTTTGTTACATATAAGTCACCACTAAGGTCAGCCCTAAGTAACCCTAAGGGCAGGGTGCTTTATAAGTAAAAGGTAGGACATGTCCCTTTATGTTTTGAATGTCCTGGTAGTGACAAACAGCATACGTTGAGAATTCCGTAATACAGTTTTAAGCTGTAATTCCTGATCAGACAGGAGTAGCTTTTTCATGTTTCATATCTTTCAAACTGTAATTATAAATCCTTATTGGTGAAGTTGGATTTAACATTACTGTTTCAGAAATGCCACTTATAGAAAATGGATATCTCTCTGCACTTACTGCTCTATTTGCCTGCCAGCCTGTCACCAATGCACGTCTGGGTTGGGTGACATCTACACTTTGTGCATTACCTCTAGACAGCCAGAAGCATAGGAAGGTGAGGCTCATCTGCATTTAAAATCAGACACCTCTGGATTTTGAACTGAACCTTTGTCAGAAGGACTGCTGGGCTGCTTAAAGGACACTACTGGACTGCTTTTCTGGAAGGACTGCTTTTCTGCATGTTGCCCTGCTGCCTGATTCTCCCTGGCTCTGCTGAAGGACAGCTTGACTCAGTGTTCGCTCAAAGTGATCTCCAAGGGCTTGCTTCCTGTTTTCTGATGTTTCAGGGTCACAAAATGCATCCTGCAATTCTGCTAGTGCTGCTGGACTCTGCCTTATGTGAGTCTTACCCTTGCCTGAGGTGCCTTCTCCAAGTTCTGGGCCTCAGAATTGAGTTCTGCGGCTGTTTTCTACAAAACCGATGCATCGTCATCACTGGGTCAGTCTAAACCGACAAATTGCGTTTCAATGCCAACGCAGAGGCTGTTCAAAGCTCGATGACAATGCAGCGACCTGATTGCGTGGAAAAGATCACCATATCACGCAGAGGGCATCAATGCTTTTCCCCTTACAAAGCACTTTCTCAGAGGGCCCTGTGTGAGTCATGTAGCTGGCCTGCCCTCTATTGCGATCACCCTGAACTTTGGGTTTACACCAGTCCCTCGTGACCTCAAGTAACCTTGTGACCACTACTGACTTCTAAGCACTGTTTTTGCATTTAATCTTTAAAAATTAATATCTTGACTTCTACTGATTGGATATTTGTCATTTTATTCTTATTTAGATCAGATAAATATTATCTGTTTTTCTAAACCAGTGTGGAGTCTTTTGTGGTGTATTCATTGTGTTACTGTGTGTGTGTGTGTATGTGTTGCACAAATACTTTATATGTTGCCTCGCTAGATAAGCCTGGCTTCTCTTTGCCAAGCTACTAGAGGGTGAGCAAATGTTACCTTTTAATGTGTATTCAGCTTACCCTTACTAGAGTGGTGGTTCCTGCCTGGGTTGGGTGCATCCCTCAGCCAACTAGGAATTCCATTTCTAATACTTGTGCTCTGTCTCCTTCTCACAGATAGTACACTGGAAACTTCCTCCATCTTTGCAGTCTGCAAAATAACTCATAAAGAAGTATTCAACTCCCCTTCGATGCAGGTGCTGAGAATCATTGTCCAAACCCAATTGTTTGTTACTCTAGGACCTTCAAAAATAAGCTAACAAAAAATAAAAGGTTTTAGTGAGAACACTTTGACTTTGGTGCCTGAAACAAAAAACACAATTATGCACAACAAGTAGAAATACATCAGTAACTTAAAAACGGAGTGAGGCACATAGGGCCCTTCATGCTAATGTTAAAGCGTGCATTTTCTAACTATAGTATATTAAAACATGTAATCTCCTCACCTTCCTACATTTAAACATAAAATAAGTGTAATATAAAGTGTGCACATGTATAAATAAGGGTTATGCATGTAGGAGCTTAACATTTTAGAAATAAAAATAAATTATGATGACACTGAGTTTTCAATTCCCCCATCTAATAATTTCGTACCTGTGCATCAAACTGTACTCAGTTAGGATTAGATCAGCACTTGCGTTTCTAGTGGCCCAAATTGTTACAATTATGGTATGGCAAAGTTTTTGTTACCAGAGCCATATAGATCCCTGAATTCAAATCAACCGGGACTCCTTTCCCTCTACCTAGAGAGACACCATTCCCATCTTGCATCATCTGCCCACCGCCTTGATAAGCAATTCCATTCATTCCATTGTCTCTGCTAGAACCATAGTCAGATTTAACCGGTACAGACCATTTTTAAATCCCTTCTGATCCTGTTTCATATGATGCAAGATCTTATCTAAAGGTTTTGCTTACCAACAGATCACATTCCACTGGATTTACAAGGTAATCTCTGGGCACAAATCAAGAATGAACTGAGACACAAAATTAACTAAGATCTCCTTGCTCAGCATTTTTAATACCACTATGCTGATTTAACACTTGCATAAGCCGTTCATAATAAGCATGCAGTGACTAATTTTCAACCTCCTACTTTCAAGAAATGTATCTCTTGAGTATACTTCTCCATGCCTACAGTAGAGGAAACTTGTGTTTGAGGCTCTCTCAGCGGTTATACATTTCCCCACTGCACAGACACCTTACATTAAGGCTCTGCAGGGTCAACGCCAAAGTTCTTGCCTTCAACCCTCCTGCTTTGCTTAATTCATTTTTGTTGGCTTCAAGACTCTGTGCACTTTCCCGTGCTAACCAGTGCTATCCCTGTCAAACATGGTAAAATTGGGCTACATCTGTTTGGCACATTTAACTTACTTGCAAGTCCTTAGTATATGATACTAAATGTACCCAATGTCTGTAAAATAAATGCTACTAGTAGGCCTGCAGCACTCGTGCCCCCCACTAGAGTAGCACTTTCAAACTAGCTCAAAGGAACGCCATAACACCGCCAATACTCCAAACGGGCCACTCAGCTGTTAAGTTATCACATCTTTGGAACTTGGCCAAAATAATGACTTCTGTGCAAACGTCTTAATTTCCCTGAGTTGCCTCAGATGTAATACGAAAGAAAAAGGTGCAGTGTGCTGACCAAATAAACATTTCCCACACATCCTGGTTTACCTAATTCTGTAGAAACCATGCTGTTCTGAGTAGACCTCATGCTGTAGAGCAGGGTTCTTCAAACTGTGGGGTGCAACCCCCAGGGGGGCCGTGGAACGATGCAAAGGGGGTCGTGCATTCCCACTCACACTTCTGCCCAGGCCCAAGGGCTTCAACCCCCCTCTTCCCCCATCCTGTGCTGCAGTGCAACTCGAGCTGCTGGGGCTCGGATGGGCAGTGTCTGGAGTATTATCTCCGGCATGCCTGTCCAAGTTTTTCAGAGGTCTTTAAAGCCCATTTGCATATTTACATGCCTTTGTAAACTGGTTACAGAGGCTTAGTGTTTTTTTCCCCGGTTCCAGTACCCCCTGGGTCCTCACTCTGCCTATTCCTTACATTTGTATTTTAGATTTACTGCTGTAGTGTGAGAGTGCATTTAATGAAAAGGAATATAAAGTAGGGATGCCAAAAGAAAAATGCCTGCCCTGTGTTGTTTAAAGAGCCTGCAAAGACCTCCTCTTGACACTAAATAGACTTATAATTAAAAAAGTATGTATTCATTCATTATGTGACTTTTCTATCTTTGTTCTCTTTAATTATCAGTCATGGATCATCGAGGCAGCCCTAGAACACAATTAATAGTGCTTTCTATCCATATTTGCTGTTCAAAGTATGCACAGATAAGTGCTTAAAATACGGCTTTAGGTGACTGCTTATTTTTGTACCGACTGGGCCATCAAAATAATCTGCTAGCTACCCTAACCATAGGACTGGAAGTTTGTTGCAGGATCAGCACATTATTTATTTCCTCCACCCTCGATCCCCGATTAATGCCATAATAGCAATAGTTTAACTTAGATTTTAAACCCTACGCCGCCCCCAATAACATGCTGAGTCACTTCAAGTGCCTGGGAATGCACCCTGCATTCAGACAACTCACTCATCATTCTCGCCCTTCTCTTTCACGCTCACCCTGCACTCACAGCGTTCACAATGCACTCACACTGATCACCATGCACTCACACCATTCACCCGCTCACCCTGCACTCACAGTGATCACTCTGCACTCACAATGCACTTGCGCTGTTCACCATACACCTCACCCTGCAGTCACACAAGCACACTACTCATCCTGCACTCATGTAACACCTGTCCCCCTCACTGCTCAATATGCAACTCACACAAACAAGCCCATCAGTAATCATACATTCATTCATCCCATTCTGAACTTGCATCCGCACTCAAATTCGTACGGCCACCTCACTCACCCTGCAGTCACTCCTCTCACCCTACTCTCACACTGTTGCATCGTTCACCGTGCACTCACATGGGCACTCTTGTCACCCACACAGTGCAGAGGGTTAATGTGCCTGCTACAAAGAATATGTACCATGCAGATCACAGAAATTAGTGTGACTAAACTATGAGTAGCGCTATAAAAAAATGAAATGTTTGTCAGAAAGGTGCTATAGAGAGATGAAGTGCATTGTTGGTGAGTGGTAGTGAGGGAATTCATGGAGAAGAAGGAAACAGGGGTGGGGCACAAAAAAAGACTGTCGCACAGTGTGCAACCAGTGTTAGGGCCAGCCCTGGCTGGGAGTGTTAGCCCCCACCCCCCGAAGTTCTGGTCTAGTGGCTCCCCTGCTTCTGCCTATTATTATTATTTACATTTGTAGTGCGCTACTGTTACCAAAAGATATCCTGGGGCTAATAACCATCTTCTGCCGGAAGGAGAATGAGAAACACACAGAAGGAGAAGGATCACCACCCAAATGGGGTAACCTACAGAGCATAGAGAAAGGTTTTTATATATTCCTAAAGGATAATAGATTCTTGGTGGAGCGAAGCAAAGGAGGGTGTAAGTTCCATAACTGCGCGGCCTGCACCAAAACAGCGAGACAGACAACTCATACCTTCTTGAATTAGGGAACAATAAGCAGAGTGGTACAGGCTGAGAGGAGCATACGGGTCCGACCCGTATGCTTGGTGAGGAGAGATGAGAGGATGAGAGAGGACAGCAAGGGAGTGAGAGAATTTGATTGAAGAGGTCAGGGATGAGGAGAAATGTGAATTGCCGAAGAGAAGTGTGGACACACTAGAAGTGAGTGTGAGCCAAAGGTGAGGGTTTCTCTTAGAACAAAGGGGAGATGTGAAAGATGAATGGGGGGACTGGAGGGGTGTAAGATACAAATAGACAAAAATTGAATGGAGAGACGAGGTGAATGAGAAGTGCTGAGGGGCACAGGAGGTGACGGGCCAGAGAGGCCATGAGATAAATGCGAGAGACTGTTAGAGATGAAAGCAGTGAAAAGACAGAATGGCAAGAGGCGATTAAAGGTGAAGTGAGAGGTTGAATGGGGAGACTTCAGAAGTTGTAAAAGGAGTGAAAGGAAATGGCCTGCAAAGTGAGAGAGGGATACGGGTTTGGGAGAGGAGAGAGGGATGGAAGGGAGGGAGTGAGTGAGTGAGAGGAAAGCTGCAGGGGTAAACTGCTTAACTCTGCACAACACCGCCAGGGTTTTAAGGGACCCTTGCTTCTTCCGGCCAGGCCAGAGTGAGCTTCTAATGTGGCAGCACTTATTCCTGCGGAGTGGAAGCCCCTTCACAAAGGTTGACAAGAAATCTTTCTGATGTTATTTGCTGTATTTTGGTTATAAACAGGTACTGATGGGGTGAAATCTTTCCTCAGTGTTACTGTGTGTAAAAATTAATTTCAAAATAATGAAGCAATGCTATCCCAAAATAAGCGGCATCACATATTATCATTTACATTTTCTTCCCACACAATTTAGTCAAGCCAGTCGCGTAATTCGGTCCTCACCTGCCTCATAATTCCAGTAGCCCTGCCTACAGGTTTAGAAATTTTTGCCAGGAGGGGGTCCTTACACCTCAAAATGTTGAAAGGGGGGTCTCGGCATCCAAAAGTTTGAAGGCCTATGCTGTAGAGACTCCTGCTAAAGTGAAAATTGTGAGTATAAAATCATTAACCTGCTCTTTGGAGCTAGGCCTACACTTTATCAGATACCTAAAAAAACATTTTTGAGAAAGCTAATTATTTTATGCTGGCACTTCTTTCTTCTTCCTTGTTAGCTGCATCATGAGAAATGCCAAAATATATAGCAATTAACCCCCGTGTTTGTGTTATGTTTAGCTTATGACTCATTCACCATGTGAAAGACAGTTACGATGACAGCCTGACAGAATTAAAAGATTTATTTAGATTTGTTTCTGTCAAAACTCATCTTTTATGTCGTTATCAAAGAGCCTTCAACAGTAGTTTTTTGTGTGTATTATGCGGCAGGCCCGATATCGTCAGCACTATTTTCTTTGAAGTGGGGTTTCCTTTGCTTCAAAATGCAAAGTAGTTTTATTCATCACGAGCTTTCATGAAAATCCCTCGCCCGTGAAAATTTCACCTGCTGTTTTTGTCACTCACTTTCAGTCAGACAGGCGCTTCCAAGGGGAAGGCAGCCAGCCACATCACGCCCCACTCAAGACAAACAGCACTACACGGCTTCGACTGTTAGGTGAGCTTAGCCGAAATCTTGTTAACAAGTGAGAGGGCTTTTCATACTGATATAATTGGCAAGCAACTCTTTCCTTACAAGTACCAATGGACGAAAAACAGAGCATTTTTCTGCAAAACAGTTCATTATTGGAATGCCGAAAAACGAGCCAGACAAGCAGTTTCGCCAGCGAAAAGATTCATTATTACTCTGTTATAGTGAATTAGAATTCGAAGTTGTTCTGAGGTAAAATGTGCAACCATTTCCCACTGTTTACCTCGTTTATTTCACCACATTGTAATTTCATTTCACTGACATAGCGCCTTAGTCATGGCATTTAATATCAAAATAAAGACTTCACAATGCATAGTAAAATATGGACAACATCATACACCCATTAAGCAGAGGGGTTATAGGGTTACAGGCAAGACTATAGTCCTTCAATAGAGACCAGAATGTTGCAGTCAAGGATATTATTCATGTTTTACGTGACACTTCATACCACACTTATGTGTTAGGTAACGCTATGGATACGACGTTTCTACTACTCATTTTTGGTGCTCAGTGTAGTGACAATGAAGGATAAAAGGGTGAGGCTGTCTTGCCAGCTTTTGCACAGTGACCTTCAGATCAGGTCAATAGTAAACGTTCAGCTCACTGAACCATCCCCCAGTCACATACTGTGCAGCAAGGGGCAGGGTCGGATTGGAAGTGGCCCACATTCAAGAGGCGTGGCCCACATTCAAGGGGCGTGGCCCACATTCAAGGGGCGTGGCCCACATTCAAGGGGCGTGGCCCACATTCAAGGGGCGGGGCCCACATTCCAAGGGCGTGCCCTTTCATGAAACACCATTTGCATAGACAAGGAATGAAAGTGGGAGGATACTGTTCTTGCACAGGACACAGGGCCAAGGTGACAATGGCATACATGCTGAGCAACTAAAAAAAATAGCAAGGCCCCTTTCTGTCACAAAATTATTCCAGCCCTCCAGCACAGGAGCACCTGAAAAGCAGCATAGCCCCTGCTATTACTAACCTACGTAGCCCTCCCCAGACCTTCAGCTCAGGAGCACATGAACAGAGGTAAGGCCCCTGCAATTAGTAAATTAATCCGCCCTCCAGGCCTCGGTAAAATATCCTGGCAGGGGAGCACAAAACACAGCTTTCTGGGTCATCCAAGGTAGCCAGGTAGCCAGGGAGGAGGCTGAGGTGAAGCTGGAGCATGGGAAGTGCCTTCCCAGTGTGTTCTGGCAGTTTGAGTGTTTACCATTTACTGTAGTATTACCCTTGTACCTGTGTATGGTACCCTTTTGTAACTTGCACACGTCACTTTTCTCTGGTGTCACACTGTATGCTACCTCTCACTTTTGTTTGCTTTAGATACTTGCACAAGTGCCACCATTGCCTACGTAACGTTTGTTCTTGTGCTGGAGTGTCTGCCATTTATTGCAGTATTATACCTCTACTTGTACTTTGTACGCTTTTGTAACCTGCACACATATCACTTTTTCCTCCTGTAATGAACCGATTGCTACCTCATGTATTTTGGTTGCTCACTATTGTCACTTTTGATTCATGTAACTTAACGTTTGCTTTTGTAATTTGTCCACTTGTAATTTTTCTCCTCATGTATTATTGCTGTTCCTAGTGTGAAGCGCTCTGACACCTTCGGGTAAGGTCCGCGCTATATAAAATCGCATAAATAAATAAATAAAATAAAATAATTCCAAACATCACCTGGCCCCCGCAGCAAGACCCATTCTTCCTCGCCCACTGTGCCCTGAATGTGAAGGGCTGTGGGCGAGGTATTAATACTAACACAGTTTCTGGGCTGCATGTGCCCCAGGGGGGCCGAGGTGAAAATGGCTCAAAGGCCTGAGAAACACCTGGCCCCCAGGGAGGCCGATCCTTGCAAACAATCACCCCTCCCCAGCCCAGCCTCAGCTTGATTGCTTGGCAGGGCAGGGGTGAAGAAGAGGCCACAGCCACAGCTGACAATCGCTGTCCGGCCGCACAGCGAGGCTGCTTTCATTTTCTCTGTCTGTCTCCGTGCACTCTGTGGGCCGTTTTTTTCTCCTCTTTTCCTAGTCCACTCTCTGTGGGCTGGGACAGGGGAGAAAAAAACGGCCCACAGAGGGCACTGAGGCACCGGCCCTTCGGCCCATGCCCGAATGCCCGCCTTGCCAATCCGCCCCTGGCACGTGGGAGAGACATCCAATGTTTGGAAGCTTGCAGGAAGAAGACTCGGATGCAGATCGGGACAAAGAGAACGAGGGGCAGTGAGAAGGAATAGCGAGGCAGGCCAAAGGTGCAGGTGGGAACATACCCCCAGATGCATCAAGCTCATATTCTGCGAATTTTAAATTGTGAAAAATACTGAATCGCAATTTGGAATTCGCAGAATGGGATGCATCAAGAAAAGCAATTAAAAAAAGCGAATCGCAATCGGTCGCAATTGCCGATTGCGACTTTGGCGAAATCGCACAAAAATCACAGAATCGCCCGTTTTCCATGTTAAAATTGCGAATTCGCAATTACCGAAATCGCAAATTGCGATCTCGCTAATTGCGAGATCGCAAAAACGGGAAGTCGCATTTCGAGAACAATGATGACATCACAACCAGGAAGTAGGTAGTTCCCTCCCTCATTCAAACACAGAGCCTGAGAGTGGAAGAAGCACAGCCCAGAGCTCCACAAGACACAACCTGCAGCACCACAACAGGTCCCAAACAACAAAATAAAATGTCCCAGGAAGCAGCAGGAAGCAGTGCACCAGGCAGAAAGCGAAAAAAAAAACATTCGGAACAGGAATTGGAGTACTTCTTCGAGGGAGTATCCAAGGACCATGACAGGCTGTTTGGCAAGGAGTCCCGGAGGGTGCCTGAGGCCGACAAGAGGGGCATTTGGCTACATATCCAGTCAAAGGTGAACTCTGTTGGAGTGACCCAGCGCTCCATTGATGAGCTTAAAAAGAGGTGGTACGACCTCAGAGGTCGTGCCAAAGAACGCATTGCTGAGAGGCTGGGGGAGCAACATGCCACCGGAGGAGGAGACCCCACAGTTGCACCCAACACTCCACTCGAAGACCTGATGGAGGACACACTCAATCCTGCAGCCTGCGTGGGGGTCACCCGGCTGGACACCTCCCGACTCACCCAACAATCCCAAGGTAAGTGCCATGCAACTGCGACCCCGTCCCCTAACAATGCCCATGACTCCAGAGCTAGTCATTTGATAACCCCAGTAATGCAGGCCATGCACACCTGAAATGCCCTATTGCATTGTGGGACCTGTAGTGTGACAATAATTCCCGGATAGCCACACACAGCCAGACCTGTCAAGTGAAAGATATCCCTAAAGCCAGTCAGGGAATGCAAGCCTGCATGCATGTTGCAACATCCCATGTGCAAGATACATATCATTAATCATGCATCCATTTACATCACAGGTGCGTCAGAACAACCCAGCACAGACAGCAAGGCACTCCACATTGAGGAGAACCCTGAGGACACCGAGGGAGAGGGCCAGCCTGCCCCACGACCTGGACCATTACAACCACCAGCAGCAGTACCACCACCTCCCCATGTGGACAGGGCCACCCCTACAGCCACAGGAGCACAGCAACCACCCCATGTGACACCCATGGCAGTGGTACAGGCCACACCACCACCCAGGAGGCAGACACGGCGCACAGCCACTGTGCGATCTCAGTCCAGCGGACTGATGAGGCAGAAGCTCAACGTGTCAACATGCAATGGCAGGGGGGAACATGTCAGAGATCCTGGGCTTGGCATAGAACGCCGGATACTTGCTGTCCACCAGAAGCAGGCACGGCACATGGCAGCCATCCACCTGCAGCTTAATAAGACACCGCGAAACTTGAGCCAGCTCACGGAAAGCATGCAGGTGTTGACCGCTGCTGTCAGGCAGAACAGCCAGATCCTGGTGTCCCAGCAGGACATCACCCGCCGCCGCCACTGCCAGCTGCTGACCCGCCTGTCAGCATACACAAGATCCAACCATCTGATTGGTAATGCGACCTCCCAACTTTCGCGCCGCTCCCTTGCGATGCAAATTCAGATGGTACAATGCTGCCAGGACGTCGCCAGGGCCTTGGAACAGGTCACAACAGCTGTCCAGAGTCTGCAGGTGTCTGGCCATGGCCAAGCAAGTGGGGGGGATGATGCCAGTGATGGCACATCAAGTCACAGCAGCCTGTCCTTGCCGGTGATAACCGCACGCCCTCCGCAGCACCAAGCCCACTGCAGCATCACGGGTCAATAGTGGCGTGGAGGACGTGGAGAGGCGACTGGGTGCGTCCGGCCGGAGGCGCCAGTGACTCTATGTACTCTAGCAGCAGTGCCATGCTGATAACACAAGCACGCCTGCTCCGCTGTCATGGGGATGTATGAGGAAATACAGTTGACATGTATTGTTAAAAAAGAATCCTAAGAAATATTATTGTGCCAAAAACATTAAGAATTTATTTCAAACGTAAATCCGACTCGTGTCATTATTTAATTTGGCATGCATGAGTGCAGTGTTGTGTGAGGGGTATGGGTGCACTAGAAATAGTTCATTGTGATTTGGTTGCGTGGCCCGTGTCCTTCTGCAGGATTCTCCCCGCGAGCATGATGCACATGTGCAGGTGGGCGGTTGTCCCCCTCCGACTCACTGCCAGAGATCTCCACAGGTATCCTCCGCTTGGTAGCAATATTGTGGAGTATGGCACACACGGCCACGATGCGGCAGCAGACCTCAGGCTGGTATTTGAGGGCCCCGCCAGTCTTAAGTAGGAAGCGAAATCGGCTCTTTAACAGCCCAAATGTCCGTTCAATGCAATTTCTGGTGCAAATGTGTGCAGCATTGTAACGCCGTTGCTGTGGTGTGGCAGGGTTGAGATATGGGGTGAGGAGGTACTCACGGAGGCCGTAGGCGCTGTCACCTGAATAAAAGGAGTAGAGGGTCAGTGCCATTTTATGCGCAGCTACATGGTCTCGTCGTACTGTATGTGGGCATGTGTACTTACCTAGGAGGTGTCCTTCGCCATAGTCACCCCTGGCCAAGCGGGTGTGTATGCCACTGTGCCGGAAGATGAAGGAATCATGCGTGCTCCCCGGGTATTGGGCCACTATGTCAGTGATGATTGTTTTTGCATTGCAGACCATCTGGATGTTCAGTGAGTGGTAGGACTTGCGGTTCCAGGTACATGTACTCTGTCTCAGCGGGTGGGCAGATGTGGATGTGGGTACAGTCAATGCATACAATTACATGGGGGAATTGCGCAATGTTGTAGAATTGAAGCTTTGTTTGACTTAAGTCCTGTTGGTTGTTACTGAAGGTTATGTAATGGTGTATCCGGGTTAGCATGGCGTCCAGGAAACTATGTAGGCAGCGGGACAGTGTGCTCTCGGAGATCCCCCCTGCATATGCAACTATCACCTGGAAGCTTCCAGAGGCCAGGAGGTGCAGGCAGCACAGGACCTGGACATGGGTGGGCCTGGTATTGATCCTCCGTGTTGGGTGCTGCATCAGGGGGTCAAGGTCATCGATGAGCTTCTTAATCATAGCCCCATTCACCCTGTATTTGGAGTAGTTCTCCTCATCAGTCTGGCCCAGGAGTGTTATCCGCAGCCGGAAAATGCGCTCCTGAATCCTGCGTTGGTTCCGGCCTGCACGCTGGAGCCTCAGCCGCCTTGCCACGATATATAGTCCTGGCATTGTGAATGTCCTCATGCTCCTACTGTGTCTCCTTAAGTGTGTTTGTTTTGCCCCGCCCAATATTACTTTTTTTTTTTCCCCAATTGAACTTCATGGTTACCACCTGGTTTGACTTCTTAATTTGCGCCTCGCTAATAGTGATTTTGGGTTTTTTCGCAAATTGCGATATTTGATTAATTGGATTTGCGATTAATTTGCGAGTTCGCTAATTAATTCGCTGAATCAGTGGAACATCGCTATTACAGAATCGCAAAGGGGGTTCCACGTTGATTCTGCGAATTTAATTGCGAACTCGCAAGATATTTTTTGCGAATTCGCAATTTGGTTGGTTTTTCATTCATGAATTGCGGGTACATAAATTGCGATCGCAATAGCTGTTTCGCAACTATTGCGATCGCAATTTTGGTTGATGAATCTAGCTGTTAGAGAGGCATGCTAGTGGTGGTGGTAACGGTGACTGAACAGAGAGGAGCAACTGGGTAAGCATGGCACCCATCATGGAAGAGCAGTGGTCATGAAGGAACAGAATGAAAGCAAACAGAAGAATTTTGGTAAGTTTAAAAGTAAAAAAATGGTGGAATTTGCAGATATTACATAGAATCAGCAAGTGTAACAAGTAGAGCGAATTTGTTTAAAAAAGGAAAGATAAAAATATAAAACTAAGGTTTGAGATGGGAAAACTGGACTATTTATAGAAACTGGCATGTTCCCTTGGGATGAGTGCCCGACTGCATGTATCTGGAATACTGATTTTGGGCCCTGGTGCCATACTAATCGAGAGCGTGCGCAGACGCCCAGGACCAGTGCCAGCGCTAGGCATGGGCAGTGTGGGCAGCTGCCCAGGGCCCGCACCTGTTAAAATGTAAGAGAGTCCTTGCAGCAGTGCCTTTTAAGAGACTCTGCTAGGATGGTGATGCAGGGCTGTGGGCCCAAGTGAGGGGGCCCTCCTCTGATCCTCGCAGCTGTCTGGAATGAATTATTAAAATAATTTCGACTTGCAGACCATATTAGAATTGCACTTTAGAACGGTTTAAACTGTTGCGGAAATATATTTACGTAGAAAAAAACCACATAGGAAATATAGGCATGCTTTAAACGTGTGAAAGAATCACTTTAGAATGCATTTCAGCTTCCATAAAATGTTTTCAAATCAAAAAATAACACGTAGGGAAAATGTGCTTGCTTAAATGTAGATGAAAATAACAACGAAAAAATATTTTTGTACTAGGCTATCATTATTAAGGGGTCCATTACGATGTCGGGCGGAATGCCTCCGCCAGGCTGGCGGTGGCCACCGCCGGCCTGGCTGAGGCAATCCGCCCGACATCCCAAGCCCAAATCCCCCCCGCCATATTAGGATGGCGTGGGGGATGGCAGCGGTGAAAAACACCGCCCGCCTGTTTTCCGCCCTGGTCGCCTTGCGGCCGGGGCGGAAATCGAGTAATATGGTGGCGGTGTCTGTTAGACACCGCCTGCCATATTACTATGTGCATTTTTCAATGCCTTTCCGTGGCGGCAATGCCGCCACGGAAAGCCATGGGGTGTTCACTCTGGGGGCCCCCTGTGGGCCCCCAGAGTGAAAGCCAAAGGGGGGTGGCACACGGGGGGTACCTGTGGTACCCCCCTGCATTTACATGATCAAAGCAGCAGGCACTGTGCGGTGCCTGCCGCTTCGATCATTTAAATGCGTGCATTTTTTTAAAAACATTGTGGTGGGCGGTGCAGTGAGCACCGCCCGCCACAATGTTAAATTGAGGAATGCCCCCGCCACTGTGGCGGGCGCATCCTAATACCAATGTCGGGACCCCCGCCCTTTAGGCGGGCGGTCCCGATAGCCGATAGGGTGGCGGGCGGGCAAAGCCCGCCCGCCATCCTAATAACCCCCTAAATGTGGCCATCTAATTAGGCTCAAGCATTTTCTTTTCTTTTTTTCTTGCTCATAGCTAATACATGTTTATTTCAGACATTTTGCCCAGCACCTGCATCTTGTTAAAGAATGTGCTCACTTTAAGATTTAGTTTCCTTAGCTTCATCGTACCATATTAGATCATTCATATTAACAATGAACCTTGCTGCAAATTCATAATAACTAGACAATTAGTATGAACAATAATTTAGATATACTTTATGTATGATCAACTACAACATTATTGATATATTTGTTTTGTCACATCTGTCGAGCCTTTGTATTCACAATACACACTGAACCCAGCTTTTAGCTTAGGTAAGAAGGTTCTCAAGAGAACTTTCCTTCATGTTTCTGACACAACGCAACAGTGTTTTATCATATACCAGCATGAAATGTTTACTGTGGGAATCAGGAGAAGAAGCAACGGATGTTAACGACACCATGGGATGACCGGTTTCCATTGGATAAGAGATTCAGACAGCTACTAAATTTTGTTACATTTTTGTGTGGTTTTATATTAATGAGTATTCCTAGTGAGTTAGTAGGAGAACTCTCACTCTGACCTCTGAGTCTAACTTGGAGGAGACACTTTATGACTCTGCTACGAGAGAGTCGCTCTTTTGCATCCTTGCCATTTGTTACCAACAGCTATTGCTAAAGGTGTCTTTATTCTTCTTACATTATTCTATTTTTCTTTGATCAATGCATTGATATTTGTGAAGGTTGCTACTACTGCTGTGGGGAATTAGGCTAAGTTTCCAAAGCAACTCTTTACCGGAAGTTCTAGTCCCTAACTATGCTCCGAAATTGTTATCTTTTCTGAAAAGGAACTCTACATGGGTTTCTCTGTGTAGAGCAGAATTAGGCTCTTTCGCTAGATAGTGACAATTTCCTTTATGTAACAGTCTGTATTTATTTATGTAGTCACTAATCAAACGTTTACTCACGATTTCTGTAAACTGAACTAATTTGAATAAATATGCCAAAACCATACTAATCCTTTAAGGTAAATAAAAAGGTTTTGAAAACTTATCCAACCTCTCATCATTGGCTGAATAGTAAGAATCTGGCAGTTGATATGTACATGACGTGTTTTGTTCCAGCTCCATTCGTACTACGGTGACAAGGGTCCATCTGAACTGTCAAGCGCCATCTGGATTTCCAAAGGTTAAAATCTGTAAAGGGGGGGTGTTTACTCCTAAATATCATTTTGCCAATCCTTTAGGAGATAACACAACCATCGGCTGAAAGGGTTTCAGTAATCTAATCTCTGCAGCTGCATGTGAACTGTGATTAGATGGGTGTGAAGTGAGCCTTGCCCCTGCATGAATGAAAAACAGGGAATCCTGCCAGGGTCACAATAAAAGCCAGACACACATTACATCACAATGAACATTGCTCACCTTAGGGTTGCCAGCTTTCCGAGAGAAAAATACCAGCCATTTGTGGAGTCTGCTAAGGCCTAGATATTATACTAAATAGGACTTTATGTTTAAAGTATTTTATTCATCAAGACATACCAAGACAAGTATACATTATCATGAAGCAACCTGTGAGGATGGGCGAAGCCCCATCCCTAGGACTTTAAAACATTTAAACATTACTTTTCTGCCTTTCTTTACTTTAACTATTAGTCAGGTATTGTTAATGTAGCTCTAGAACACATTTAAAATTATTTTCTATTCATACCTGCTGTTTGAAGTATGTACAGGTAAGGGTTAAAAATTCAAGCTTTAGGACATTTTGCTTCTTTTTTCCTCTGGCCATGGCATGAAAATACCTGTGGTGCCAGTAGAAAACCATCCAGGTGGCAACCCTGTTCACCTAGGCTAAAGGAAAAGGGTGAAAGAAGCGCAGAGGCTGGTGTAATGATTGAAAGTATGGGCCCTGGGCCCTCATGATGGGAGCAGCAAGGATGGACACGGACACCAGGAATGAGTGGTAGGAAAGGTCCTGAGCACGTGCGCTCAGCCTCTTTTATTGGCAGCGTCATGTGACACCATGACGTCTGTGGTGGGTGGGTGTATAGTGTGTTACATTACACAGGAACACTAGAACGTGTACACACCAAGACACTACATCACTCCCCTTTTTAATCAATGAAAAAAACTCAACTTGATAATTCGCATTTGGGGAATTAACTTATCTCGGGATGCAGTGAAGTGTTCAGTTCCATCAAGCTTTTCTATCCGCCGCAGCTTGGGAAAGGGCAGGTGGAATCCAGTCTGTTTCGGGGAACTTTCGTCCGCTCTGGCACAGGTTGGAGATGCTAGATGGACACAGTCTGTGGACGACTGGGTAGCCCCTTTTCCTCACAGTCCTTGTGTTGTTGGCTTCCGTGGTAACGAGTGCTGTTGAAGTTCTTGCAGCTCGCCCTGTAATGGATGGTCACGTACCAGTTCGGCCTCGGACTAACAGTGGGGACCTATTTTGCACTGACATCTTCTTCACTCCTAACTGTGGCAACGGCCACGTGGATGTACTTCTTTTCTGCTCTTCAACTGTGGCCACGGCCACATGGAATAACCTCCTTCCATTCTTAACTGTAGCAACGGCCACGTGGATATTCTTCCTTGCTTGTCACGGTGGCAGAGGTGCCACTCAGATCTCTCCTCTTCTTCCTTTCTGTTTCACAGTGGCAGACATGCCACACCGCTCTCTCCTCTTCTTCCTTTCTTTTCGCAGTGGCAGACGTGCCACACAGCTCTCTCCTCTTCTTCCTTTCTTTTCGCAGTGGCAGACGTGCCACACATCATCTTCCTTTCTTTTCCCAGTGGCAAGCGTGCCACTCGGATCTCTCCTCTTCTTCCTTCCTGTTTCGCGACATCACTCGGTCCGATCTTGCATCTTCTCTCCTGACCTGGCTCCTCCATGCAGGGCGCGCCCGCTGCATGAGTGATCCTGGTGTGTCCCCGACTGGAACACTTCCTCCTTCTTCCTTAGCTTCCCGAGTAGGTGTCACGAACCCTCTACTCTGGATTCTTGTTGGTGACGTTCGTTGATTGGTGTTCAGGGATCTTGATTTGGTCGAACGTCCTGGACCGTTTGGCGGTCCCGTCCTGCTGGTGTTTTGGCAGGTTTCTTCGTCCTGTCGGACTAGGCGCGGTAGCACCTTCTGGTATTGTTTGAGGGGACCCATCGCGGGTCATACTTGGTACGCGATCTTTCTGTGGATCAGCTTCTGGGGGTGCCACGCTTAGTGGTCTTCTTAGGTAACTGTTCTGCACTGTGGCGTTACCTGTGCCCTTCTTCCATCTCGTGGGGGCTGAGCCTTGCCACGTGGCACGTTATCTGCGCCCGTGCTTTCCACGGCTCTCGGACACTTGTTGCGTGTCTTCGGTACTTGCAGCTTTGGCTGGCGTCGTTTTCTTGCTGCTTTGGCTGACGTCCAGTACTTTGCTGCTTTGGACCGTCGGGTACTTGCTGCTTTGGATGGCGTCAGAAGTTTTTTTTTTTTTTTTGCTGCTTCGGACCGTTGGCGGGAGTGGTTGATGCTGCGGTGATCTCCTGTGGCCACTAGGAGTCACCGCTCTCTCCGTCTTCTGATCTCAGCAGTCTTATTCCCTGATCGTTCCTCCATTGCTTGGCAGTCGTTTTCTCCAGACGTTTTGTCCTAGCTTGGATTCTTGGTGAGGCGTTGGTGCCTCTTTTCACGTCACTCTGGAAGTGGCAGCCGCCTACTCCTTGCTGGTGCGTGTGTGCGTCTTCTGCGCAGAGCGCGCTTTCTGGATTTGCGAGTTAAGATGCTTTTCTTTGGGGCGCTACTCCGCCTGTTGCCTCCAGATGGTGTTACTCCTTTTGCGTTGAACAATGCTTGTTTCAGTGCTGGAGGATGTTGGTGCACTAATGCTTTTGGCCACTGGGTGGCAGTGTTGCTGGATCGTTTAGCAGCCTGTCTTTCTTCCCGGGTGTGCACTCTACTGCTTCAGTGCACAGGGGGTTGGAGCTGCTGCTGATAATGGGTGAGTAGCTTTTCTTTGCTTTAGTGTTCACAGGAATGTACTGAAGTGTCAGTGTATTGAAGTCCGGAATGCATTGCAATAGCACAGTTATTTCCCTTTTGTATTGTGCAGGCTTTGATGCTGGGGCAAATTTGGCTGTCTTTGTGGGTGCACCGTGGTTCTTCTTGATTCAGTGTCCCGGTGGGGCTTGCGTACACTTTTGGCGGTTTTGACCGCCTTGCCAGCACTCTGCCCCTCACGGAACACACAGGGAGGGGGCTCTTTGATGACGCTGCGCTGGCCACATGCGGACGCTCACTTCACCCCTACTTCCCTGCACTCTGCTCCTCACACGGAGCATACGAGGAGGGGTGGGGGGGGCGCCTTCTGATCTTGGCGGCGCTGGCCGCCTGCAGACGTTTGCTTCTCCCTCGCTCTCTCTCCCCGTCCGCAGCCGCCTCGGCAGTACTCACGCGGGCGGGGGAGAAGTTGCTTCACTCCGGCGGGGGAGCACGTCTCTCCAGTCACTCCTCCCTGGGCGGGGGACGCTCGAGGCAGGCCGCGGTTGGGCTCCGCCGGCTCTGTCCTTTTGAATGTACTTGGTCCGCTGGCCCCACTTTCGCCGGTCTCCCGCCGCTGCAGCTTTTACACGCACACGCTGCGCGGCGGAGACCTGCCTTGCTTCTCGCAGGCCGCGGGTGGGCTCCGCTGGCTCTGCAGTCCTTTGACCTTCACTGGGCACTACCGGCAGGCCGCGGGTGGGCTCCGCCAGCGCTGCTTGGTCTCTAGTTCGCTGGGGGTGCCGCCAGCAGGTCGCGGGTGGGCTCCGCTGGCGCTGCTGAGTCTTCCTTCGGTGGAGGCGCCACCAAACGGTCGCGGGTGGACTCCGCTGGCCCGGACCACGTCGCGAGGGGGGTCGGGAGGCGGTTAGCTACTCCGCTCCCTCCCCCTCGTTGGTATTGATGACTACGGGTCCGGCCGCCTTCCCCTTCACGCCGTGGCTTGCTCTGGGCCCCGCCGCTTCCGTACACGCGCGGCAGGGGCAAGGGATGACTCGGGCAGGCCGCGGGTAGGCTCCGCTGGCGCTGCTTATGAATGGCACAGTTTATTTAGTAGCGCTTCGCCTCTGGGGCTCACCTTCGGCCGGCGGGCCAGAAGCTGCGTCGCTGTCGCGGCGGGTGGACTCCGCCCGGCCCTGGCTCCTCTTTCACGGGGCTTTCGCTTGGCGACCGTCTCAGGAGGGCTCTGGGCGGTCCGCTCATTCCCGCTGGCACGTTGGTGGCGGCTGACGCGGGTGGCTCGGTCGGCTAGCTGTTCGCCTCTTGATGGCTGCTGGGCTCCGACGTGCTCACCGGCTTCTGGGCTCGCTGTGCCTTGCTGCAGGGGGTGCCCTTCAGGCGGGCACTCTCTCCCCCTTTTCCCCAGTGTAGGGTAGTGGCACGCATGGGTTGCACTACCGGCCTCGTCGCCATTGTAATGATTGAAAGTATGGGCCCTGGGCCCTCATGATGGGAGCAGCAAGGATGGACACGGACACCAGGAATGAGTGGTAGGAAAGGTCCTGAGCACGTGCGCTCAGCCTCTTTTATTGGCAGCGTCATGTGACACCATGACGTCTGTGGTGGGTGGGTGTATAGTGTGTTACATTACACAGGAACACTAGAACGTGTACACACCAAGACACTACAGCTGGAGCTGGGGTAAATATCAAGGGGGTACAAAAAAGGAAAGAACTAAGATAAGAGGTGGGGGAGAGATGACAGAGTAAAAGTACAGCAGAGAGGTGACAGATGAACGTAATGGGGGCAGAACGGTAAAAAAGAGCTAGAGGCTTGAGGAAACGGGAAGAGGAGCAGTGTATGTGATGAGCAGAATCAGCGAGAGAAGGGACGAGTCTGGGCTGGACCGTCGCTAAGCTTGGGGAATATGGGCAGCTGCCCAGGGCCCCTGGCTCACATTGAAAACATGGGGCCCTTCTTCTGTGTGAAATGCCACACAATCAGTCAGCCCACCTGCTCCTCCAGGCCCCCTCCCCAATTCAATCACATCACAAATGTATTTTTTCAAGGGATGTTTCTTGACCTCCCTCATCATCCAGGCTGCAAGGCCCGGGTATAGATCCCCCTTCCCTGGGCCTGGCTACCATTATCCAGTGCTGTGTGGCCAAGGGCAGGGGGCCCCATTCTCCTTGGCATCATTGCTGTAAACCCCGGGGGATTAAACTCCCTCACATGGGCCTCGCAGCACATGGAGTAGTTTAATGGAAGTGGGGAACCAGGTACAGGTCCTGGCGTGGTCTCTAAATCCTGTGATTCTAGGTAAATCCTTAAACTTCCCCATGCCTAAAAAAACTGTGACCTTTTGTAATGGGATTGATACATTTGTAAAGCACTCCAAAGACCTTGGGCTGAGTTTGTGCTATATGAAAGTGCAAAAAAAAAAAAACATGACGCCCTGTCACAATCACCTCACATCCTAGTACTATCCATCATGCATGACTCGTAAACTCCTTGCTCACTCCTTGATCAATGGATGGGTGGATGGAGTGAAAGGGTAGATGGATGGGTGAAATAATGGATGAGTGGATGGATAAGTGAATGGATGGATGAGTAAAAGGGTGGATGTAAGGATGGATGAGTAAAAGGATGGATGGATGGAGTGAAAGGGTGGACAGATGAGCAAAAGAATAGGTAAATGTGTGAAAGGATGGATGAATGAGTGAAAGGATGGTGTAAGAGTGGATGAGTGAAAGAATCGCTACATGAGTAATAGTGAGGGTGTAGGGATGAAAGAAAGGATGGATGGATGAGTAAAAGTGTAAATGGATGGATGGATGAGTGAATGGATGGATGGATAAGTAAGTGAAAGGATGGGTGGATGGGTAAATGGGTACATGGATGGATAAGGGAAAAATTGACTGGCAGTGTGGCTGAATAGATGAAAGATAGGATGGATGATTGAAAAGATGAGTGGATGGAGGGGTGAAAGGGTGTATGGCGAGATGGATGAATGAAATAATGGATGAATAGGTTTGGATATGGATGGACGGACATACAGAATGGTGGAAGAGTGAATAATGGATGAAAGAATGAATGAATGACAGAATGTAAAGGAGAAATGGTGAATATCAGAAGGTAGATGGGAGGATGAATAGATAGATGTTTAGATGGAAGAGATCAGAGATCTCTTTTGGGAAGGGTTGTGATGACTTGTTTGGCTTGCTTGAGCCATAAAAGCTTTAGCTCATAGTGGGGGGTATTTTAAATTTTTATTTTCTGGCTATTCCTTGCCTATGCATGGCATTTCTGTATTTGTGCTGTTTACTTATGGCATGTCTACATCATACATCATATGTATGACATTTTGAGGGCCACGCAGCTGCTACTTGAATGTTACACTAATAATTGTAAATTATATCATGTTTTGTTTTAAGTGTAAGGTTCTAAGGAGAGCTATATAGTGCCATGGTCTGTGCTTGAGGTGTATATTGTGCTTGTAGGTGTCCAAAATAAACTGTGTAATAGTGTTTTCTCTGTGCCTTCTTCAGGAGAGCTGCAAAGAAAAGCACCTTTGTGACTCCAGCCAGCCAGTGCTAGGTATGGCAAACATATTGCAGCTCTATTCAATGCCCCCATAAACAAAGTCTGACTCCCTATTGTATGTCCCACTTGTTGATACACTTATAATGTGCCCCCTATAGTGGGTCCTCCACGGCAGGACCCCCCCTACCTTTGTTCACCATCACAGCAACAACTCAGGATGTGCAAAGTAAAAACTTCTTAATGACTCCAAGAGTATATAAGATTAATTCTCAGGGGTTGAGTAAGGCATCAGCTTCCAGTTTATAGCTAGGAAACTGAGCTGTTCTGCAGTAGTCTTGAGGTAAAACCTAATTTCTGATATTGTGTGTCTGTCCAGATGATACAAAGGCCTGAACTCTCGTCTCATAGCTGCAGCAGGAATACACAGTACTGGTATGCAGGCACAACAAAAGCACACACTTGTGTGAACACAGTCACACCAAAGCTGTCCACTGCCTTATCCGCACAACTGGCTTCAGTAACGGTTCCAAAATAAGTGCATCATCTAACTTTTTTTTCTAGTCACAGTGCAAGCAATGTATATGAAAACTGTAACTCACACTAGCACAGACTTCCACCAGAGTAGGTCTCAAGTTGCTTCTTTAAACTACATGTAAGTAGTTCTGTTGTTATTTTCTTGAATTCTGGAACTTGAATTTTCATTTTTCTGTCATAAATACAGCAGTACAAGATCCAAATGAAATGAATAACTCAAATAATGTATACGGTTGGTAACTGTAAAAACTCACATTTTAAGCAGCCTTTTCAGTACAGTGGTGAATTTAACCCTTCTTTGATGCAGCCTCATATGGAGGCATGGCACTTGCTTTGCTTTGCTTTGTTTCTACCGAGCTCTGCTGCCCTTTTAGTTCTGACCTGTGATTTATAAAGCTTTCAAGTAAAAATGATAAGGTACATGCATTTGAAATCAACTTTATTTCGCTATATCCAGTTGCACACTTTTTACCATAGTGATGCCATTCAAATAATATTCCACAGTGCTCTGGACTTTTTATCATGCACTAAACTGGAAACAATCAGTTAACATTGAGTAAGGAAGTCCATCTTTGTAAAACCTGTGCCTAGCTTTTCCATTCAATGTGACTAATCATGTATTCCACTTCATACAGCTTTAAAATAGACAGACATTTCATTTGAGTATTTATCTTTTTATCTATGTTACTGATTTGCAGATACAAGGTCCTTTGGCAAAATCAAAGAAGATTACAATTCTCATGATGTCACTTTCTGTGATGTCACTTCTTGTGATGTCACATGCAAATTAGAGTGACATCATATCTTACCCATTCGCCTGGGTCCCCAAAAATCCAAGGACCGGCCCAGCCCCTATGATATGTCCTGGATTTGTCCTGTGACCTTGTGGGGTGTACAAAGAGTTTCATCATTTTAGACAAAGGACTGATATCCCTGTCATTGAGTTTAGCAGGAATGGCAGTGGTGAAAGCATGCCATATTTTAGAATCAGTAGTATGACTAGACCAGCTTATCTGATTCACTGAAGTGGAGGTCTACTGGTCCATTCATGTAAAATTTAGCTTCCTTCATCTTCTCATTCTTTTTCACTAACATCCAGAGCATTTGATGAGCATATTGATAAGTGTAGCCTATGTTGTACATGCATGGTGTGTGACTGAGCGAAAGTAATTGAGGTTAGTGGGATCCACTTTGGATGTACCTGCCCTGGCCTTGCACAGGATAAATTACAAATATGCTCCTTGGGAGTATATTGTATTGCTCACATTCCTTCAGCTGGAGAGCGAAGACCTAGACACTAAAGTGGAGGCAGGGAGCCGTTAGATATTCTATGAAGCCTTTTGGTTGGTATGAATCTGCTGATTGGTTTTCCTGACCACCGGCATTTGGTGGATTGTAGGGGTAAGAGGTGGAGTGTGCTCTGTTATTGCGGTTTTGATAGTTGTGGTTATGTTGGTAATAGTAGTGGATTTGATAGTGGCGGTGATGGTGGTAGGAGCAGTAGCGATCATAACACTTTGTGGAGTAGGGGTATGGGCGGACCGGAATAACAGGCGTGGAGGCCGGATATAATGTGCTATGTTCAGCTGTTTTATTGATATTGTACCAGGGTAGGTAAGAGGGTTGAGAGAAGGTGAAACTGGATGTCTTGAATCCTTGTCTCCTGGGGTAGGTGGCACAGGATGGTCCTCCGCTGGGCAGGCCGTCGGAGTGGGGAGATCGTCGGGTTTAGCTTCTGGTCCACGGACGGGATCCGATGTCGCCTCGGAGGGAAATGAGAGAGAACAGGGCGGTTAGTCCTTTTTGTAATCGGACCGTCGGAGTACCACTGCCAACACCCGGGTTGTGATGGGGCCAAAGAGAACGTGAGGGCGGAGGACGGAATGGGGCTCAGAAGGGGAGAGAGAGAGAGAGAGAGGAAAGGGAAGAGCGTTCTGTGGTGGGGGAGGAGTGTAGGCGCTATGATACACAGGGCTAGGTGAAGTGACAAAGGCTAAGTACTATTTACAGTGCAGGTGTGGTCTATTTAGTGGGAGACACTATATACAGTTAAACTACACTATGTACAGGGAGACACGGAGTAAAGATAACAGTGTACTCACGTGCCCCGCCACAACTCTCCAGCGAGTTGCGGCCACTCTCCAGCAACCTCCGGAGGACTCCACCAGTCTTCGGTCCAGACGTCCTCCTCCTCCTCGACTCCGCTCCTCGCAATCCTTCCACTCTTCGCCTCAGGTTCTCGGCACGCTGTCTCCTGCCACGAGTCCACCGCATCGAACGCTCTCCTCTCTTCGTCGTCGGCTTTTCTGTGTGTCGGGCTGATGATTGGGGCGGGACTTCCGGGGTCTCCGGGGTCACGGGAGTTCACTTCCGGGTCGTTGCGCGACCCCGCTGGTTGTTCCGTTTCCTGCGGGGGAAGAAAGAGAGGAGGAGTCCTGGTCGTCAGGGACGCCAGAGGATCAGTGGTCATGGAATCCCTGCTCGGGCGTCGCCCTATCGAGGTGAGAGGCGCTCCCCTTCCACACACTTGCAGTGGGAGTGGTGGTAGTAGTAGTGATGATAGCTGTGGTGGTGGTAATGATGGTGATAGTGGTAGTTGTGGTCCTGGTGGAAATGGTAGTGTGGTGGAGGTAATGGTGGTTGTACTTTTTGGTATAGTGGTGGCAATGGTGTTGGTGGTATTGGTAGTAGAGGTAGGGACAATGGAGAGGGTGGTGGCAGTAGTAGTGACATTGTCTGGATCTCAAAGTGGTATTCATTGGCACTGTATAACCTTTTGATGGGGATTACCAAAGTTTCTGCCTGACAGTCAGCACTGAAAAGAAATGAGCATTGATGATGCACCAGTAGAGTAGTACTGAAGCCCAGGCCACTGTTAACCATGGTACCCAGGGGGTGGCATGGAGCAAGAGCCAGGATCCCCATAAGCAGAAGTAAAGTGTTCTCAAGGATGTCATTATACAGTTTAAGCTCACCAATTGATGTACACTCTTTTACCTGTCAGTGGCTTTCCCTTCCAGGTGCGGAAGTAAGCAGTAAGCACTAAGCAGCTAAATGCAGTCACTTTTACTACCTGGCAAACCAAACACCAAATGACTTGCCTGTGGGGTAAAATGCCATTTCCTACATGCCAATGGCTGAAGGGGCCTTACCAGTCTCTATGTATGCTATTCTGTTATTCTGTGGGCTAAACTAAAGCGCAAATGAAAATCCAACAAAGCAATGGCTGACAGAGCCAGAACCCTTACATATACTCACTTTTCTACGACTATGATGTATTAATTTTTAAGATTGCAATAGACTGCAGAAACAACTAAATCTGGCTCTAGGGCAAATCTAAAACATATTGAATCAGCAGAAAAGGCATGCAAGTCACTAACTGTGGCTGCTCCACCCTTTCTTGCTGGTCCATCTAAAAAATCTAGTGGTGGGCTTGTGGTATAATGCATGACTGGACTAGTCAAATTCTTTCTAGACAATATTTTCCTCAGTCTATTTTTGCCATATTGCAAAAAGCCCAAAATGATGCGGTTAGATTTTTTGTGTTGGTGAAGGAAAAGCGATCACATGTCTGCAACAAGGAAGATTCGACGATAGTTCTCTGTTGTCTTTCGCAAAAAATCTCATTGTAATTTGTGAACTTCATAAGTACAAACTCTGCAACACTCCTTACTAGGTGTGGGCAGAACTCACATAGTTTTAGTTCGTGGAATTCCGCGGAGTTGCATAAAAACTCTGTGAGATTCCATGGAGTTCCGCCCACCCCTATTTAAAATATATACAGGGACAAATGTAACCCTAATCAGCATATCATTCCTTTAATTTTTAGTAGACTCCTACGTTCTTGTTCTCCAGTGTCAGCGGTCACTCCATCGCAATACACACACAACACAGTAACTTGCGTAAAGTTACTTATGCAACAGGACTTGTCATGGTCTTCTTGACTCTTAGGGCCTAGGGTGTCACTGACAGCCAGGGCCAGGCACAGGCAGCAGTGAGGCGGCTTATTGTGGGTAGGGCCAGGCTCTGTTCAGAGCCTCCTGCTTGGAGGCTGGACTGTTTAAACCCACCAGACCCAGAGAGGGCTCAGTGGCTCAGATACTGTCCCTACCCATTCGTTGCATGTTTCAGCACCATCTGCCCCCTTTTGCTTTCTAGTAGCACGCTCCACTGCCAAGACCCACTGACAGAGCTGCCTCTTGTGACAACTCGCTGCCATGTCAAAGGAGACAAGGCTTACAGTAGTCGTTGGGAAAGTTCAATCACTGCACCTTTCCGAAAGGAATTATAATAGTGAATAATTATGGAAGTAGGATTGAACATGGTAATGACAAATTTCTCATTCTTCAATATCCTGCATTAAAATAATATATTGGTAGGAATGTGTTTCTTTATGTCATCCTATTTATTTGAAACGTTTTAAATTTCTAATTCTGATTTTGTTCATTTTTTAAATAACTGTGACATTTCATAGAAACAGAAACATTGGTTCAAGGTGGCCGCTCCACTGCTTTAACACAATCAAGGCCAAGCGAGCTGCGTCTGTGTCTTGTTTTCGTCTGTCAGATGCCTTCTGACAGTGGTGAGTTTTTGGATACCGAGGCGGAAGCCTCATTACTCCACATTAATTTTGAGTTTTTTAGTCGCTGTTTAGGTTGTCTTATTGATGTGTGACGCTTTGTCACAGTTGAGGTTGTATCACAAGGTCAGCGCTGTGATGGGCCCTGGGTAGCGGTCAGTTTGGTTTGCAGAAGTGTCAGCAAGTTTTATCGCAGAGTCTTGTTTTCATCTGTCAAATGTCTTCTGGTGGTGATGAGCTTTTGAAGGCTGCCGCGGCGGTTGCCTTCGGACAGTGATGAGTTTCGGGTGCCTGCCGGGGCGATTGCCGCCTGGCAGTGATGAGTTTTGCGTGCCTGCCGGCGTGGTTGCCTTCAGGCAGTGATGAGTTTTTGGATGCTGCATTGCTATTTCAGTTTCACAAGGTTAGCGCTTCGATGGGCCGCGGGTAGCGGTCAAATGGGTTTGTAGAAATGTCAGCAAGTTTCCTGATCAGTGGGTTTTCTTTTTGATCCAATCCTTTGTAGAATGTCCTGTTGAGTTTGAGGAGATGGTCGCCCAACATCTCAATGCCTAGGTCTCTGTGGAGGTCTGCTGTTCGTATTGCTCTTTGTCTCTTTTATGTTCATGACCCGCTGTAGTGTAGTTCCTATTATCCCAATAGGCTCTGCGCATTGGAATAATACCTTCAATAGTATAGGCCTAGACCAGACGTTAACTAGGTCTTCTATTGTCGATATTAGACTTAAAGTTTTGGGTTTGCCAGCTAGCTCAGAGTTCACTAGAAACTTTCTCGAATAGGCAAGGAGGAGTTGAACCTCCCTGGATAGACAAGAAGGGATTTAGTTTCTGACAACCATAGAACATGACAACTTTGCTCTCCCCTAATCAAGAGTGTATCTCTAGAGTCGTGTGAAAACAAAAGACAACTTATTTTACTCAGTCAGTACGTGCATTCTTAGTCTCACCAGATTGTAGAGAAAAGGAAGAGACGGGCGTGTTCAATAAAAGATGGTATTTATTGATCAGTCTCTTTTCTCATACAAGAGAAATGGATCGATATTATCGCAATACTTATGGTTAAGTAAAGTGCATACAATAAAAGCAGAAGTATAAAATAATACTGTAAAAACATTTATATGGTTTCTAAGCCATAAGGTGGTTTAAAATTGATAAAATAGATACATACACATATATATTTGACTAATCGTACTCAACTGGTGTTTCTACCTACGCCTACCCCAGTGTACCTGACCTAAGCCTAATACGTGGGCGGGAATAGAAAGTAGCAGTTTAAGTTAAGTTTGTTTTGCCAAGTGACTGACTCAAGAAGTCTCTGCAAGGGGTTATTCAGTTCTGTACCTGGAATCTAGGATGAATGAGGGATGGTATCTCTCGTCTCTGGTCTCGATATTCCAGGCTGCCTGCGAGGGCTACCCGGAAGCGCCGGAGCTGGATTTCTCGGCAGGAGAAAGCAGCGTCTCGTTCTCAGCGCGTCAGGAAGGCGGGGCTGCGCCAGCGGGGTCTGCTCTGCTCTGGGCTTCGGCAAGTCTGGCTGCTCCGATCTCGTCACCACCGCGTGTGTTTGCTTAAGGCAATATCGGTAATATTTATACCTGTAAGGTGCCGAGATTGACGTAAGGATGGACATAGATACGTCAATAAGGATGTCATACGAGCTGGTCGTTAGCACATTCTTTTGCTGAAGTTCTCGGTGAAATCAAAACAATGGCCGCAGGGTTTTTCCCAGGTTGTCATAGGTTTGATTTGTTTTGAGAACTCCGTATGCCTTATCAGGGGCTGGAGGAATATTGCTTGTCTAATTAGATGGCAAACGTTATGACCTAATCAGATAACACGTTCCTGTGCCGTGGTGTGGCTTCATCAGATAACGGTTTCTGCATCATGGGATGGCTGCTAGTTAACTTGTTAACCAGAACAGGGTCAGGAATAGGGGGATCGATACAGAACCTATAAGAATACATCACACCCACTCCACGCTAACTATGGCCATGTTTACGAATCTAGGCATAGTAAAACATACTGTAGAGTATCGTGTATACCTTACCACCCCAAAAATACATATAATGCATTTCGAATTATGTAATATACGGAAAAAAATATTCACATGTACTATATGCACTCAAGCTGTAGAATAATGCTAAATTAATCACGCATATGTATACATCATTATTAATCGAATATGAGAATTACACATGAAAATGGCTCTTAATACAGAAGAAAAAGTTCGAGACCATTTCATCACAGAATAGAAATAATTATGAATATACCAGCGGGCAGCTAATGTCTATAAAGTTTCTAAAAAATAGAAATTTTAGTTCTCTAAAAATAGTTCTTACTTTAAGCAGATGATAAGTGTCCCGAAAAAGTCATAAAAATATTTTTGGGGCTGCTGAAAAAATTGCTGTCCGTGAACTGGAGGGGAAATTGTTCATGTAATTTTATCATTAAAGTTGAAGGCCAAATTCAGGGTGTTGGGAACGCCGTGTGCTAGCTTGCTCAAAAGTCTCTATTTCTGCTCTGGTGAGAACATCATATCATTTAGACTGTCGAAAAAGCTGTCGACAGCTTCCTGGGAGAGTTCCACTAACTCGGAAAAAGGTGTAACCATGCATTCGTGCGCATGATTGTCTCCACTGACGTTTTGATTAGTATTGCTGACAGAAGGTCGTACCTGATCGATGCTGCTTTCATCTTGAACTTCACTACCCCTTAATCGTAGCGGTGAAGTCTCCACGAATGCCGTCATCAGGATTGGCAGCCGTTGAGGGCAGCACAAAGCATGAGCCGTTATCGGACCCAACAATGTTTCTGCATCCATAGGCGCATCCGATTGTAGCGTCAGACAGGTGGCCAACACGCATTCTTCTCCGCACAGCAAGCACCTTAATACAGGTAAAACACATCGATGCCACATTGGTCGAAATGAAAGAAACCAAGTCATGTTCAGGTCTCTAAGCCGGGATAGTCCCAGGATTTTTGATATCCGGTCCCGGTATCCAATGGCTCGGATTGTTTCTTCCCTTGTCGCAGGTGTTTTGTCTGTGACACGGTTTGCCATAACGAAATATAAGGACTAAGAATAGAATTCCTGCAATTAGTCCCAAAATGAGGGGAAGTCCGCCAAAAATCGAATGGACGAAATCTGGAAAAATACCCAGTATGGCTTTGAATGGTGTTAATGCCATTGAAAATACTGTCTTAAATACTTTTGAGACTCCACTGGTATCAGAAATATTTAAGATTTCATTCAGGATTTCTGCGAAATGTATGGGGGAATTAGTTGATAACAATGAGTGAATCTCTGCAGTCGTCCTTGCGACTAGGAGATCATACGTTTCTTTTGATGACGTGAGCCTGGTTGGCGTCTGAAGAAGCACTGTTTTCATTCTGCTTAAAGTGTCTATTCGAATAGAAGTAATTTTCAAGTTGGGCCATGCCCTTGCCTCCCTGTCTGGAAAGGAGCTGGGGAACAATAAGCGTCCACAGCACTTGACCTTCGCAGTCGTAGTTACGAGATAAGGAGTCCCGGGCATAAGACTACAGCATCTGCGGTCCACAATTAGAATGTAACTCCCATTATAGAGTCTTTGCAAAAATGGTTCTATCTCTGTTGCAGGTGTGCCTAGCTGGTGACATGAAAGGTTATTTGAGTTCCCTTCACAGGCTCCATGCAAACTAATTCCATTACACAGAAGTGTACCGCTTAGTGACATCGCACAATTATTGCCACTAAGAAACACTTTCTGTCCTTTATTACTGACACATGCATGTGAATAGGGCAAATTCCATGTTGTCTTAATGTACCCTTTTCCCAATTTTTCGTACATGCCAGCCTGTATATATTTTTGGCAGTATTGAAACCTGAAGGTTGATATTGGAATATTAATTATCCCATGTATTATCCATTCACTGACAGGTCGTTCTGACATTGTCACTGGTAATCTCTCGAGTTTCTCAATGCTCAGGATTGTATAATCAGCACCCTTCTGTGCCATACTGATTTGTTTATCAGTAAGGTTAACGATATTGAATAGTGACGTTGTGTTGATTAAACGCCAAGGCACATAGCCTGAACGCAGATTTTGTAACGTCCAGCCAAGCTGTACAATAGAACGCAATTGAGACTGACCGTGTTGTAACAACAGTAAGTCTTGCGATAATATGTCGATTGCTGAAGACACAATGCTGTCCAAAGAAAAAATTCTGGAGGACAGAGTCATTAACCCATTGTCCACTACAGAAAGTGATTTTTCCAAATTAATACGGTCAATTTCCCGTATACTTTCTGCTGTCTCAATTTGAGTTACCTTCCAGGCCTCGTTGTAAGCTGCGTATATAGAGGCTGCTATGAAGCGTTTTTGACGCTGTTTGCGCGGTCCCATAATGAAATCACGCAAGTCAGCACCATCAGTAAGTAAAGTTAGGTGTTGCTTAATTTCTGTCAGTGTGGAAGTTTGTAGCCATTGAAGGCATAATTTGCCCACACTGTAGGTGGTTATTATCCCTGGGTGTTGTCTTTGGGAATATCTAGGGTCTGGCCTGGTCAATGTGAACCCCTGTGTTTTGTTCAGGAATCTATCTTGACGGTTATTAGTATCTGTGGGCCAGATCAACCATTGTTTCCAATCAGGATGTGTTCTGTTTTGGTATAATACATAGTTTACGTCTATCTCTTCATCTGTAGAGCTATTGCTGTCCATTGTTGGCTTTGGAATAGACGGTTTATTTAAGTCTTTAATTTTGGCTAAGCCAAGACAGGTGGTTTGTTGAACAGTGTCATTTAAAAATATAATTTGTTCTGGGATCATGCAGGCTCTAAACAATGATTCTATACCTTGTACTTGTCATTCTTTTGTACCCCAAACACTTTTTACTTCAACATTTTTGTCCCAATAATCAAAACCAAAAGTATTCATTTGTTCAAAAAATGAGTCTGAATATATAATTTTCGTGTTTGTTAGCATGATCTTTGTCCCTGTCTTATTTGACAATTTGAAATAAAATGTTTCAGCATTACTTGTGTTGAACCCTGAAAAGTATGAATATTTGTCGTAAAAGGTTCTTGAGCTTCCTTTTGGAGGGGTTGCACAATGTTCCCATTGATTATAATTTAAAACATTTCTAGGTTGTGCCGATTTATGTAAAAAATGGTTACCATAGTGGTTGTAACAGTACATACTATCATAATTTGTCGAACCCTGCAAATAATCATGTTTGGTACATTTAGCAGACATCACTAAGTCAGACATCTTATCATTTATGTTTTCAAAGTCCCAATCATCAGCAAATGAGCTTGGTTTTACAAAGTCACTTAACGAGATCTTGATTTGGTGTGGATATTTCAGGATTTCAACCGGACCATAAATTTCGTAGTCAGTATTGTCCCATGCTACCCCACCTGGTATAGGATTGGCTGTGAAGTTGACTGAAGAAAGTTCTCTTTTCTCGACGTGTGAAGATATGTGTGGCTTGAGGATCAAGTTGATTTTCTGACTTGCTGTGTCCATTTTAGCATATTTTCCCTCAATGAAGCGTCCCAAAGTTAGTACCATGATGAGCCAAAGTATGAGGATAAATGCACCAAAGCCCACCCAAAATTCAATCCATGGGGAAATCAGATAGGTTTCTTTCAGGTGTTTCAAAAGTTCCTTAGCTTTATTTTTAAATGTTTTTGTTGATGGCTGTGTCTTTGATTCACTTAGGTCTTCAGAGGAATCATCGAAGTTTATGAAGTAGCCGGATGCAGTTCTGTCAATTGTTCCAATTGCTTCAGGATTACTGTTTCTTGCAGCTTCAGCATATTAATTTGTTACTTCATTGTAGGTTGGTGTGTCTCTACTAAATGTTTTTATTTGGGTTTTTAGAGGTCTGAGTTCCAATGCATTGTTGCATAGTCCTTGTTGTTGTTCTGTAGGCGTTTCGAATGTGATTAGCCTCTTAGTTTGGACCTCTGTATTTGTAGCAAACCTTGGTGTTCTGCTACTTATCGGGAGTCCACTTGGCCTACTGTTTGTTATCGGCCACATGATTGTGGTTTTACCAGGTCGATGGATACAACTCGGTTCTCCTTTTTACCAGCAAGCGGCGGTAGTACAACTGATCTTGTCCCGTTGATAGACAAGACAGGAACTGCTTTTCTGTAAGAAGGCCCAAATTCCTTCTTTACCGCGATCTTTTCTCTGACTAGATCCCCGACTTTTGGAATCCAGACAGGTCTTGCTGGGACAGGTGGTGGTTCTTCAGTGGTTGTTGGCTGCTGTTTCAATTTTATGTTGCTCAGGTCTTTTCTTGTTTTGTTTAAGTCTTGCAAAATAGCCAAACGATCTTTGATATCAAAGCATTTTTCCTTCACCACTGAAGTCTGACTGTCAAGATCTAAGACTAACATCCTAGTTCCAAACAATAATTCGTACGGACTGAATCCCTTCAGAGAATTTCTTGGCAGGTTGTTTAGACTACGTTGGACACTTATTAGATGTTTGACCCACCCAGCTCCCGAACCTAATATCCTTTCCGTTATAGATAGCTTTATGCCTTGGTTTTTTCTTTACACCATCCCGTATCCCTCAGGAAGGAAGTGAGAAGAATCCCGCTGTGCTATGCTCATTTAGCCATGTTTCCCCACAGGCTTGAGGGCTACAGTGAAAACATTGGTCAAACGTAGCATGCTCCTAGCGTATATGCCATTTAGACTCGCAAATCTTTGTATAACAGTCCAGACGTCAGCCGAGTGCTGGGGATCTACATTATAAGTGGAAACTAGCCTGTATATGTTAATCGGACGCTTTGCTTTTTACTGTTGATTCTTTCTGGAGTGAAACGCCACGGTAGTATACCGTTTCTCTCGCCACTGCGATCTCTGTCGCAGTCCGGGTATTTTTTTACAAAAATGTGATGCTGCAGGCTCATGCCTGGCCACCAGTACACTGATTGTAATTCTTCCAGAGAATCTTTTAGTTTGAGGTGTCTGAGACCCTCGCCCATATGTGCGTCTGCTATTAACAACGTTCTCCTGTCCTTGTTTGGAATTACTCTATCCCCCACTCCAGGGATTCGAGCAAAAGGGACGGAGTTTGCATCGATTATGTATGTATAATTGAGTGGATAGTTTATCGGTAGCGCTGAGCAGTCGCCTTTTGATGACGTTTTCACCGCCAGCACTGTTTCACCGTCAATGTATTTCACTGTACGCTTTTTCCTAGCTACGGAAGCCGATTTAGTTGCTACCGCTGTGGCTGTCTCAGCCAATGAATTCCCTGCAACGTGAACGCCATCACGTTGATGACTCAGTGTATGTATCACCTGAGTCTTTGGTAGTTCTTTTTGTAAAAGAACTACTTGTTCCCAGAGCATTTTATGCTTGATTGTGCCTCCTTTTGCATCCTTAAAACCATTCTGAAGCCAGATCTGCAAGTATTCATTGTAAGACTGAACGCAATAATACGAATCGCACACTATGAGTGTGGGGAATTCTCGATCGGTATTTTCAAGCGCCATCTTGAATGCCAGTAGTTCAGCTCGCTGAGCTGTACAATCTCCCAGAGATTGTGTTTTGGTGATAGCTGGTTTAAATTTCCCTTCGTGCCAGCGACCTTTAACAATCGCGCACGCAGCACTGTAAGCTTGTTTACCCCCCACTGCAGGTTGTGCTGATCCGTCTGTATATATTATACAGCCGTAATGTTCTAGAGGCAAAATTTCGGTCGGCGGAGGACATTCAAATTCGTATTGGAGAAATTCTTGTGTTTTTAAGTTGGGATCAAATTCGTATACCACGTCTGTTGCAGCAAGAGAATTAGCCCACTGTATCCACCTTGGATGTAGTGCTTTAGCATTCGGAATGCTTGCCTTTGTTACCGCCTCTAGGGCTGGTATCGGTGTCACGATTATTATTCGTTTACCTTGTGCCAGGGCTCGTTCTTTTGCTATAGCTGTCTGTGTTGCAGTTAGAATTTTTTCCGTTGGGCTAAATTTCATTTCAGCTTTAGTGTACAAGTGTGATTTGAATGCAATTGGTACCTTTTCTCCCTCGTTAGAGGTCAGGTATGTGAATCTGCATCTTCCTGGGATGACTCGAATCACAAGATTGCGTGTGTTATCACGTGTTTCTAATTTTGTTTTAATTAACATGTCTGTTTGTAAGGATCTCAGAATTTCTGTGTGTATTTGAGTCCAATTGTTTTTTTTTTAAATCTGGTTTTATTAGATCATAAAGGGGTTTGACCCTTTCTGCGTAATTTGCAATGTATGTTCTTCCGAAATTTAGGAAGCCTAGAATTGACTGTAGGTTTTTTAGTGTTAGTGTTCTAGGTGCTTGGAGTACGGCAATTCTAGATTTTTTAAAGTTGAATTTGTAACCCTCTGCTGCGAACCCAAGTATTATGGTGTTCACTCTCTTTAAGTGAGTATCCAAGTCATCATCTGTTAGGTATATGTCGTCGACATAAGATAATGCCTCTTCATCATATGTTTGTAGTAATTCTGTTACTCTCGCTGAGAATAATCCTGGGCTGTTCTTGAACCCTTGGGGTAACCGACAGAATTGTTTTTGAGCGCCATTTATTGAGAACGCGGACAAATATCTGCTCTCTGGTGCTATATTTTGACAGAAGAATCCATTCGAGATGTCTAATGTTGTTTTGTATTTTTTGCGCACTATGTTATTCATTAGCGCTGCACTATGCGAGTTTTGCACTGCAAAAGTTTTGCAACATGAGTTAAGGTGTCTGTAATCCAAAACTAGACGATATGAATTGTCTGGTTTGGAGACAGGAAACAAAGGGTTGTTCATTTGTGAGGTGCAAGTTTCAATCACCCCCTGGTATTCTAATTGGTCTAGGATTTCTTTTACCTGTTTTTTAGCTTCTTGCTTAATTGGGTACTGTCTTTGTGCAGTAGGTTGTGTTTTTAACTGGATTTTGTGAGGAGGAGAATCCTCATCCCATCCTACGTGATTTTTATATAAAGCAGGAGCTTGAGCTACTGCCCACTTTCTAGCAAGTGTGTATTTTTTATGAATTGGGATATGATTTGAGAAGGCAGGCATAATTATTTCTTCGCCATGAGGGCAGTCCCTGACAAACTCTGGTGGCCAGTCTTTTTCAGCTAGAAGGATGTCATAGCCCTTGTAGAGATTATCCCAAAATAGTCCCCTTATTTTTCTAGTCTTATCCCCCTCTATACGTAATGTTATTTCATATATTTTGTGAGGTTTGCTAACTCTGGTGTCTGCAGTTTCCACTTGAAGGTATTCATTCGTGTCCACTGTCTCCAGATGATTCATAAGGACTTTGCGAGCTATGCTCACTTCTGCTGCGCTGTCTAGCATTGTCTGAGCCCACTCTCCGTTTTTCAGCTGTGTCCTCAGTATTCTCGGCATTGTTGAATACTTTAATACTGGCTACCTTCTTTTTTGGAAATTGTAATTTCTTATTTGGATGAGCAGGTTCCTTGTCTTTGGACTTGACGTGCCCTTCCCTGGGTTCCGATCGTCCTCTTCTTTCCGATTTCTGCGAGGAAGTCTGAAAAGATTGAGAGGGACGTGTATCAAAATCTTGATATCTATCCGTTTTTTTTTATATTATCCCTATTTCTAAGGTTGTATTTTTTCCCAGAGGGCTCACTTTGGGGAGACTTGGGTCCTTGGTCCGGAGATCTTTCTCTCCGCCGAGGAGACCTTCCTCTGGACTGGAATCTCTTTTCTTTTGGATTGGATTGTTTGTTTCCATCCCAGTTCTTCTTTTGGCTGTTTAGATTATTTTTAATAAATATTTTTTCAGGACTTTCAATCCGTTGGGGTTTTACTGGTATTCCACCTAAACTATCTCTACCCAGTTCCTCATAGGATTTTTCTATAATTCTGGCAATTTCAGCTGGTTGGTCTGCTATATCTGTTTCTTTTAACCTTTGGCGGATCGCCACGTTCGCTGCTTGTCCCTTTATATTGGCTAGTAATATAGCCGAGACCTGCTTGAAGTCTTTCAGTAATTTCATACCAAGAGTTAAAGCGGGTTCTGGACCGTATTCATCTTGAATTTGTTTTAGCACATCTGGTATTACCGAGATGGATGGAACACCATGCGTTTTTGTGTAGATGGAAGCAAAGACTGTACCCCAAGTGTCACAGTCCTCCACGTGTGGTGCGATTCCCATTGGAAGACAGATAGTCAGAATCCTGTGTTTATCCACCGGAGTGGTGTCTGGAAACACCGCCTCTATTTGGGTGATTTTTTGTGCTAACCAGAATGGTATTTGTTCCCTTTTAGCTGGTACCTTACCTAGGCAGGACTGTATGTTCTGTGGTGTAATTTTATTTGTGTTCCCCTGATGAGGGGTCAGCTGTGGAATTTTAATTGCTGGTTGGATTGTTGAAGTCCGCATTACATATTGGACTAATTGTCTATGTACTTTTATTAATTGTTTTAGTTGTACTAAAACATCTGCTGCAGACATTCTTTCGATGTCTGGGTGTGGTGTGTATCCGGCTAGGACCGGCCACGTTGCTCCTGGTCTACCTAATGGACCGAGCCTGGTGATGTGATTGTTGTGTTTTAGGGCGCCATTAAACAAGAGCAGGTGCTCTTGAAATTTAAGTGGTACTTCCACCTCCTCGAAAGGAGTGTATTCTTCAGGAGGTTCCTCTGTTTTGTAATGGTGGAAGTGATTTGTTACAGCGTTTGCTGCTGGAAAGTTTATCCATGAATAGAATACCTCTGTCTGCCGATATTCGTGTGCCTCTATTACGAATATGACTGTGCCACCTCTAGGTGTCAGTCCATTTTCTATCAGTTTTAAAGTTATAGATTTCCTTATGTTGACCGGGATGAGTATTAAATCCGGGTCTGCTTCTTGCATAGTATTATCAGCTGCTACGAGTTCAGCTGCTAATCTAGCTATCTCTCTTTCTTCTTCAGTGTCTGACATTCTACTGTCAGGAAGGTTATTTTGTTTGTTTGCAGATCAGGTTTCTTATGGAAACAGAGATTAGATGCACAATATTCTGGAACAGTGTATCCTTCAACGTTGACTAAACCAAGAACCATACATAGGAGTTTCCTCCTGCGAGGTTTGGCGGATATGACCTTTCACCCACTCCAGACGTCTTTGGAGTATTATGGGTAAAAAGGGGTCTGAGTGAAAAAGCACGACTGAGTTACTCTAATGTCTTGCGTTAGTTTTATCGCCTTTCCAAACGTTTGGGCGCCATGTAGTGTAGTTCCTATTATCCCAATAGGCTCTGCGCATTGGAATAATACCTTCCATAGTATAGGCCTAGACCAGACGTTAACTAGGTCTTCTATTGTCGATATTAGACTTAAAGTTTTGGGTTTGCCAGCTAGCTCAGAGTTCACTAGAAACTTTCTCGAATAGGCAAGGAGGAGTTGAACCTCCCTGGATAGACAAGAAGGGATTTAGTTTCTGACAACCATAGAACATGACAACTTTGCTCTCCCCTAATCAAGAGTGTATCTCTAGAGTCGTGTGAAAACAAAAGACAACTTATTTTACTCAGTCAGTACGTGCATTCTTAGTCTCACCAGATTGTAGAGAAAAGGAAGAGACGGGCGTGTTCAATAAAAGATGGTATTTATTGATCAGTCTCTTTTCTCATACAAGAGAAATGGATCGATATTATCGCAATACTTATGGTTAAGTAAAGTGCATACAATAAAAGCAGAAGTATAAAATAATACTGTAAAAACATTTATATGGTTTCTAAGCCATAAGGTGGTTTAAAATTGATAAAATAGATACATACACATATATATTTGACTAATCGTACTCAACTGGTGTTTCTACCTACGCCTACCCCAGTGTACCTGACCTAAGCCTAATACGTGGGCGGGAATAGAAAGTAGCAGTTTAAGTTAAGTTTGTTTTGCCAAGTGACTGACTCAAGAAGTCTCTGCAAGGGGTTATTCAGTTCTGTACCTGGAATCTAGGATGAATGAGGGATGGTATCTCTCGTCTCTGGTCTCGATATTCCAGGCTGCCTGCGAGGGCTACCCGGAAGCGCCGGAGCTGGATTTCTCGGCAGGAGAAAGCAGCGTCTCGTTCTCAGCGCGTCAGGAAGGCGGGGCTGCGCCAGCGGGGTCTGCTCTGCTCTGGGCTTCGGCAAGTCTGGCTGCTCCGATCTCGTCACCACCGCGTGTGTTTGCTTAAGGCAATATCGGTAATATTTATACCTGTAAGGTGCCGAGATTGACGTAAGGATGGACATAGATACGTCAATAAGGATGTCATACGAGCTGGTCGTTAGCACATTCTTTTGCTGAAGTTCTCGGTGAAATCCAAACAATGGCCGCAGGGTTTTTCCCAGGTTGTCATAGGTTTGATTTGTTTTGAGAACTCCGTATGCCTTATCAGGGGCTGGAGGAATATTGCTTGTCTAATTAGATGGCAAGCGTTATGACCTAATCAGATAACACGTTCCTGTGCCGTGGTGTGGCTTCATCAGATAACGGTTTCTGCATCATGGGATGGCTGCTAGTTAACTTGTTAACCAGAACAGGGTCAGGAATAGGGGGATCGATACAGAACCTATAAGAATACATCACACCGCCCCCGGCGCGCACTAACAAGAGCGGCCATCAAGTTGCGACTGGAACCGGCCTTTCAATACAATAACTCCAAACCTGAGACAATTTATGAAGGGACAAGAGTCCAGCTTAACCATGTGAAGAAGGACTGTAATGTATTTGCTCCTTACGGAATGACAGAATGTTATTACACAGCATTAAATAATTCTATAAAAAAGCAAACAATGGATGCCATCAAAATGCAAGCATTCTTTAAAAAAAAAATATGTAAAAGTCACATTTGCATTGAGGTGGGCTCCGGTGAACTCCGCCATGTGGTGAGTTTACTGCCAACCCTACCCTCACACATGCAGCTCACAGAGTTTAAACCTTTGCCCCAGGTAGGGCAACCTGTTCCTCCACTGATACCAACAAAACATAAACGGGGAAGGACACATAATTCAGTGTGCAGCTGTATTTAGACTTCTCAAGCTTCCTTCTATCAATACACATACATTTTACTTGTTCATGTCAAATGCTTCTTTTTTCAGATTTTTTATTGGTGTTTAAAAAACAGACAATGGTATGTCCACTGATTATATTTGTGTCAGAACACAAATCATAGAGGTCTTTGCTTAGGGCAATCTCTTTTTAATTCTCACACCCCTACTTAGATTTAATCTTTTTTTTTTATTTCTTTGATGTTTTTGTGAAGTGCTGCTAACCTCTGTACACTCGCGTCAGAGGGCTTTGGGCGTGGGTGCATATAACATTGTGTGAAAATATAAAGTCCAAGTGCTCTAACTGGGAACTTTAGCAGTCAGTCAAACTACAGTGATGAACGGAATAAATATACTGGCTGTCAAATATGGCCCAGAGGCCCTGTTGGCTAATGAATATGCTTTTCACAATAACTAAGTCATGCCAACTGCCTTTGCTCTAAATTCAGAACAAAAGTAGGGCAAAACTTGTCTTGGGTTACTTGTGTTCCTTTTCAGAGAGCACCTGGATTGGGAGTTTGAAATTGACTGTTTCTGCTAGAGCAGGATCAAGACTAATTTGCAAACTGAGAGAGCAAGATGCATAAGAGAACCATAGGTTACAATGCAATCCCGAGCAATTTGCAGTAGTTAGACAAATTGCAAGCTTTTCTCTTATCAGTGGTTGTGTGTTTGATGTTCTGCCTAAGCCAGACGTATGTCCAAATCTCACTGCACCTCCGGAACCAAGCTACACCTGGCTGACAAAGCCCAATGAGGGCGAAACCAATCTTGAGTTGCTGGTGTTCCTGTTCAAGGATAACCTGGCTTGTCAGTTCTGGCTGGACTGTTCCTATTGCAGCAGGGTCAGGACTGATTTACTTCTGGCCGGGTCCAATTTGAGGTGGCATGGCGGGCAAAGGAACGATGTGTTGGAATATTACCCAGAGCAATTGCCACTGGTTAGACCAATTTCAAGCATTCTTCCCATCACTTTTTGTGTGTTTGGTGTACCACCCTTTGTAGCATAGGGATGCCCAGATGTAGGCACCGTACTCATTGTGCCACTGGAACCAAGCTACACCCAACTGACGGGCCCCAATCATAGCGAAACCGTCCTTGGGTTGGCTGTATTCTTGCTCAGGTATAACATGCTTGGCAGCACGGGCTCGACTGTTCCTATCGTAGTAGGGTCAAGCCATAGGTCTGATACTCTCTGTGCCACTGAACTCAAGCTACACCCAACTAAAAAGCTCCAATAAGGGTGAAACTGGTCTTTCATTGCTTGTGTTCCTGTTTAGGGTGGACCTGGCTTGGCAGTTTGGGCTTGCCTGTTTCTATTGGAGTAGGGTCAAGAATGATTTGCATATGGCTTGGTCCAAACTGAGGTGTCGTAAAATGATAGGGTGAAAAACTACCTGACCGATTGCCAGTGGTTAGATAGATTGCAAGCAGCTTGATGTACCACTCTAAGTTGCAAGGGTATGCTCAGATTGGAGTCCCGTTCACTTTGTGCCAAGGGAACCAAGCTACACCCTACTGAAAAGGCCCATTCAGAGATCTTAGGTTGCTTGTGTTTATATTCAAGGATGACCTGGCTGGGCAGTTCAGCTGAATTGTTCCTATTGGAGCACATTCAAGACTGGTTTGCATATGGCTGTGTACAAACTAAGGTGGCATGGTGGGCAAAGTAGCCATGTGTTTGGAATGCTACCCAAGCGATTGCCTGTGGTTAGATAAATTGCAAGCATTCCTCCCGTCACCTTTTGTGTGCTTTATGTACCACCCTAAGTCACAAGGGTATGCCCTTATGTGGGTCCCGTACCTAATGTGCCACTGGACCCAAGGTACACCTGATTAATGGGCCCCAATCAGGGCGAAATCGGGCCTTGGTTGCCTGTGTTCCTGTTCAGGGAGGATCTGGCTTGGCAGTTCAGACTGGACTGTTCCTATTGGAGTAGTTATATCAAAACAAAAAGAGGAGTATCCCCTTAGAAGATAAAGAACAGACGTATCTGGAGGGCAGGTTTTGGCAAGAAGGAGAATATTAATCCTTTTGTTTAAAACCCCTCACTCACCAACCTAGTGGTGACATGCTTCATCATCGGGGTCCACCCTGGCGTCCTAGCGACACCAGGGTGTGCTACGACACCTGTACTACAGTGGAGCGGGTTGTGACTGTGGGTGTGAAAAAAGATGTTAAAAATTGTCCTGGTTGTACTCAAAAATATAACTTTAATTGTAGAGCAACTGAACAATGTTAAAAAATAAGTGGGCGAGATCCTGGTAGGGGAGTTACGGCCAAAAGATCTCTATATGTGTATATGTTGAGTGGTCAACATGTTTCTACCTTTAGGGCGTTTGCCCGGTATTCGTCAGGACCAGAAAAACAGGTGGACAGGAGGTGTGTGCTCCCTAAAAAGCACACCCTTCCCTGATCCCCTGTGTACCTACTGGAAAAATGGCCAGTGGTATATACTGCTCATTAAAATATGCGAGCACTCTGTGAGTGATAGATTGGCCAACTCGCCACATTGTTCACCCACGTTGCTCTACCAAACGTGCTGTTTGTTTACATAGACCGCCAATAGCAGCGGGGTTCAACCTAACCCGCAATGTGTTGACACGCAGCAGCCTAGCAACCGTCAGTACGCCACTGCGCACTGACAGCCCCGCCCCCATAGCCAGCCCCGGCCGCGCCCTTTCCCGGAAACGGCCGACTCCTCATTACAACGAAGGCTGCGGGCGGAACCCACTAGCCGTGCAGAGGCCGTTAGGAGTAGGTCAGACCTTGTCCCTCCCGCGACGTAACTGTAAGTAGAACGCCTCCGCCAGCTCCCAGGTACACGAACGAGTACCGGGAGCAACGAGGGTACTTTCCTTCGTTCACAGGGCACCTTGAGAAACGTCCTGGTTTTCACTGCGCACGCTGTTTTAATTTCACAGAATATGTTACGCCCACGGCAGTGAACCTACGCCCTGCCCGTTGAAGCCCCATAGAGCTCACAATTGAGTAAGCCCTCATTTATGCCATACAGCCTCAGTCTGTTCCTCAGTGTTACATGTATGTTTGTTATGTATGTCCAATAATCGTTATTCACGCTATGAATGAGTCTTATGCTGTGAATGTATATAGCACAACCGTGATACCGCTATGCCTTAGATCACTCCATCATGAATATTACCACCATGGGAGAGCAACTGCCAAGATATTTACTTTCCTGCCAGGATCACAGGCACCTCGGGATATTTACAATACAGTCAGTGCCATCCTCAGTGGTAGATGGTATGCATCTCCCAATACAGGCACGTGACACATTAATAGATATGATTCACAAGTACTATGATCACATCGCATGCAATCTGCACGCACTATTTACCAGCATAGATGTTGACTAGTATCTCACCCCATCACCACGGTATTGATTTATTTGGAGGGTAATACCCATTGGCACTCTATTTCAATCCACTGAGACACTGCACGACGTTACAGGAGAGTAAGCAAATGTTAAACCTGACTATGTTTACCCCTTTTCTCTCCCCACAGGTCTCTTTTTCACTTCTTCACCTGCTCGCATATTTTAATGAGCAGTATATACCACTGGCCATTTTTCCAGTAGGTACACAGGGGATCAGGGAAAGGTGTGCTTTTTATGGAGCACACACCTCCTGTCCACCTGTTTTTCTGGTCCTGACGAATACCGGGCAAACGCCCTAAAGGTAGAAACATGTTGACCACTCAACATATACACATATAGAGATCTTTTGGCCGTAACTCCCCTACCAGGATCTCGCCCACTTATTTTTTAACATTGTTCAGTTGCTCTACAATTAAAGTTATATTTTTGAGTACAACCAGGACAATTTTTAACATCTTTTTTCACACCCACAGTCACAACCCGCTCCACTGTAGTACAGGTGTCGTAGCACACCCTGGTGTCGCTAGGACGCCAGGGTGGACCCCGATGATGAAGCATGTCACCACTAGGTTGGTGAGTGAGGGGTTTTAAACAAAAGGATTAATATTCTCCTTCTTGCCAAAACCTGCCCTCCAGATACGTCTGTTCTTTATCTTCTAAGGGGATACTCCTCTTTTTGTTTTGATATAATTCCTCCCAGGGGAATAGGAGTGATCTCAGGTTCACATTTGAGTGAACAAACTCCCTTACTCTCTCTTTTGATTGTAGCCTATTGGAGTAGTGTCAAGATTGATTTGTATGTGGCTGGATCCAAATCAAGGTGGCATGGTCGGCAAAAGATCAATGGGTTGGAATGCTACTCGAGAGATTGCCAGTGATTAGAAAAATTACAAGCATTCTTTTTATCACCTGTTGTGTATTTGATGTACCTCACTAAGTGGCAAGGTTTTGCCTAGGCAAAGTCCACATGCTCACTGTGCCACTGGAACCAAGTTACACCCGAACTGACAAACCACTATCAGGGGAAACCAGTTTTGGTTTGCTTGTGTTCCTGTCCAGGGAAGATCTAACTTGGCAGTTCGAGCTGGTCTGTTTATATCAGAGCAGGGTCAAGAATGATTTGCATATGGCTGGGTCGAAACTGAGGTGGCATGGGAGCAAAAGAACATTGGGTTGGAATGATACCCCAAGTGATTGCAAACATTCCTCTGCCATCACCTTTTGTTTTGTGTGTTTACCAAATATAGCCTGAAAATGTTGAATGAACAAATTGCAGTTTTCTAGCCACAGACATTTATTAAAAATCAAAGGTGTAATCCATAACATAGTTGTGAGAAGTTGGCCTAGTATAAGCTGTCCACTAATTAAAGTGGGCACCTTACACCAGTCCAAACGACCCTTATGATGTATTAGGTCAAAGATAAACTTATAGAAAGCTATCCTAGTGGTATAAGAACCACGACTGGAGTCGAGCCAGTGTCTAGAACATGTAGAATCGCTGTGACCCCAAGGAACCACCCAAGGTGAGTAAAAAGGGACCCCATGGAGGAGGGGTGCAGTGTGCTAACACGACCGCAGGCGCTGTACAATTCTATGGGGAAGTCTCGGTTTCAGTTTTAAAGTTTAAGGACCCTTGTCGGTGGACTTCGAGGAAACCTTTTGGACCTTAAGAGGTTGGAGAACCACCCCACCCATGGATACCAGAGTTTCCTATCCCAGGAGAGCCGGCTACATAGGTCTGGAGTGGTGTCGGAAACCGCTGTCATTTTCAATGGAGGGTTGCAGAGAAAAGCTGCTGCCGGGAAAGAAGAAAGTGTCAGTTGGAATCCAAGGGTGGATTCGTGATGGAAGGAACCTGAAAGCAGAGGGGACAATGTACCAGCCCACGGAGCACTTGGTGCGAGGAGGCTGGAGTTCTTTGGTGAAAAAACTGCTCAGGGTCAGGACTACATGGGGTCCAATGCACAAGCTCGGGAATCGCCAAAAAGCATATGCACTTGCAAAAGTACGTGGTGCACAGGGGTTCGTGTTATGCAGTCCCCACAAGGGATACTGGCCTCAAACTCAGTGAGAGGGTAGCTTGACCTCAAGGAACTTTGGAAGCCACCTCTGTGTTGCTGGAGCCTTCACAGTCCGCAGGAGCTGAGGATCAGCAGACCGGTCAGTTGCGTTATGCTGCCTTCGAATGCAGGGGAGAGACTCCTTCACCCTAAGGGAGAGTCTTCAGTAGTCCTTAGTGCTCCACAGGTCCTGCACAGAGCCTGTATGGTGCAAGGGCACAGACAAAGCTTTGGATGGGGGGGGGAGATGAAGTTGGGCCCAGTCAAAGTCAAACGAAGTCCAGAGTGTCCAGACAGTCGAAGGTCAGTGGTTTCTTGTTACAGAATCTTGTCCACGTAAAATGTAAAGTCTTACAGCCAGGTAAGCCCTTATGTACCCACGGGAAAGGGTTGGACAGATTCAGGGGACCTTCCTAGGGGAGTGTCAGGACAGAGGGGGAGGTTACTCCCACGTCCTTTGTCCATTTTCACGCCAGAGCAGGAGCCAATGGCTCCCAGAACTGGTTCGAACTGAACTAGGCACAGGGACACCAAATGTGCCCCAGGTGCAGAGTTTTAGACACTTTGGAAGTACACCCACCCAGCCCCAATTCATTAAATCCTGTCTGGGAGGTGGTCACACCTCCCTGTGATAGGATGCCTATTGTGCTACCTTCCTCTGCTCGAGCTTGGCTCAGCAGCAGGAGGGCAGAAATGTGTCTCTGGTCGGCAGCATCCATTTTGTGCTGACCAGGTCAAGAAGGCTGGCACAGGAAAGACCAGTGACCCCACGAAGCTCGCTTCAGAAGGGTGGAATCATAACTCCCACACCGGTTACAAGTATGGAGTTATGATTCCAAGGTGTTTGTTACCAAACACGATATGTTTTGTTTCAGCCATTTTCGAAATAGCATTTACCACAAGGTTATAATGCACCTCTACCTATATGTCTGGCTGAGTCACAGACAACCTGGGAGAATGGTCTCCGAAGGCTGCAGAAGGGCTCCGCTCATGCAGGGGTACCTTCTCACGTAAAACCCCACAGCCTGCCATCAGGATGGTAAAGGCCTGCTTTAGGGGTGACTTATAAGTATTAAGTGTAGTGACCTATAGATATAGTGAACCTATATCTAAAGTAAGTGGTGCGAGCACCAGCTTACACAGGCTGCAATGGCAGACCTGTAGGTCCATTTTGAATGGCCTCTCATGGGTAGCATAATACATGCTTCAGCCCATGGGAGGCCTCTGGGGTACCTATGCCCTGGGTATATGGGTACCATATACTAGGGACTTATAAGGGTACCCCAGTCTCCAATCTGGAGTGTACCAAAGCACATGGCATAAAATTTCAAGGAGAAAGCAGATAGATTGGGGTACTGATTAGCAGGATCTCAGGCAGACTAGCCAAAACAGTATAACATCAGGCAACAAGTGGGGGTAACCATAAGAAGCAGATCTTACTTTCCTACAATAGTGTCCTGTGTCAAAGATGACATAATAAAAGCCATCTTGGTTTTATCCTTCTGACATTGTTGGGGGTGAGCCATCAAGCGAGGAGTACATTATTGTGTGAGCAACGCCTGAAAGGTATGTGAGTCTCCTCCATATTTATCATGGGAGGCAACTGAAGTGCTACATGGTGTAATACCTCAAGATTCCCTTCAGAAGGAATATCCAAATATCCTGTTGTGACGCCTGCACTAATAGAAACCCTGGGGGTGTGGACTGAAAACCCCTGAGGAACTTGTTGGGATTGATGGTGATGGTACTACCAACTGATGCATTTTAAGTTATGGCTTGAGCCATTGCCTGGAAAGGAATCATGCCCAGATTCCTGTTCTGGAAAAATTATAAAGGATCCTAGTGCTTTGAAACCAAAGTGAACATAACCCTCGTGTTACTCTCAAAGTGTCACAGATATATTGCTAAAGCACAGAGGGCAGCAAGTGGAGAATGGGAAGGAGAGAGAGAGAGAGAGAGAGAGAGAGAGAGAGAGAAAGAGAGAGAGAGAGAAACAACTACACTGGATTCTCTTTTAGTGATCGTATGCAGAGACCTCCCAATTGTGGAATGCATTCAAGAGGTAAGAGCGTACTGGATATTTAGAAACTTCCCTCATGTTGGATGGCATTCTCACAATAAGTGCAGACTGGGTAGTTAGAGACCTTCATTGTGGTGGATGGTTTTCAAAAAACAAAAATGCCACTGGGCATGGCTCTAGCGAAACGGAATATCGCCAAAAAATGGGGATCTAACACAATACCTTCGCGAACACAATGGGAGAATGACGTGGATGCGGCGATGGTGGCAGAAAGGGCAGTTTATATGCATAGGGGGTATCCGAAAAAAAGGTCCAGAATCTGGGAGAAATGGAATGTGTACCGAGGGAACATATGTGAACCCCCACAAGACCAGTCGGAACTTGAAACAAGCCCATAGGGTGGGATGGAAGCCGCACTGTATATATGTTGATGTCCTATTCGGAGATAAGGGGAGAACCAAAGGGACTGTTAGTGTCAAATTGTTGATGTAGCCATATCGTTAAGAACCGACATTAGAAACGTGTACCATTGAAGTTTATGTATAGATGTACAAGCATTGAATGATCTCACTTTCATACGACTACAATGATTACGTTATGTAATGATGAACATAATGCTGAGTAATGATCCATGCGACAAACGAACTTTGAGGACTATTCGCTAATACGGAGATAATTAATTGTACTTGTATTGTTACATTGCAAAAAAGCCAATAAAAACTGTTTTACCCAAAAAAAAAAAAAATGTACCCGACAGTACAGACCTTAAAACCCAAATGACTATCATATATGAATGCCCAAATGATGAGCGAATAACAGTAGCAAGACACTTCCTAATAGGTGATTCTCTCACCAGCACTTCCGCTGCGGGGACTCTGATGAACACTGGGTAAGACCAGGAGACATTCCCAAAAAACAGCAGAAAGCAACTGATATCAGCACCAGTACTCATAGAGGGCGGAAGCAGAGAGAGCACACAGCAACAACAACTTGCCAGACAATGCATGAGTAAAGTATCCAGTGGAGTAACTGGGGGAAAACAAGCAAAAAGTGGCAAACAGTAAGGCCTGGTGAGGAACATAAGCATTAGCAGACAGCCGCAGAAAGCATACAGTTGCCAAGCAGGGAGTGGATCAATTATACATCACTTCTACAGGTGGACCAGCTTTGACACAGAAGTTAAAGTCAAGGGGATAGGAGCTCCAACTGAGGTGATGGACTAGATTACTAACCTACTGTGTTAGCCACATTCTTCCCAATCTCCATTACCTCCAGCTGCTTTATCTGTGCTGTAATCCTCAACCTTTGAAATTCCTGACAGAGACTGACAATAGATATGATCATTTTATTTGTGAGCATTGTGCCAACAATGTAAAGATCGATATTGTATGTGAGGAGTGATCCCATCAGTAGTGCATTGTGGGACATAAGTATGATTGTCTACCTAACATTTGTGCATTATGTCTTTTGTGAGTTTAGGTAAGAATCTTAATGTAAATTTAACTTAAAGTTCATCAATAAATGTTTTTCTTTTGAGACTTCATTGTTTAATCTGAAAAGGAATTCAAGTCTTGAGGGAGTACATATCTTAAAGCGGAGACATGATGAAAACGAAGTTGCCCAACTTTCAAAAGCTGTTGGATATTCTATCAATTAAAATTTGGAAGAGGACTCCCATTGACTCAGGGCCAATTGGGCGGAAAGTGGGCATTAGGAATTTTGTGGATTCCTGTCGATTCTGAAGTTTACGGTACAAAGAAATGATAATGCACAATTTTAGGCAAACTTTGAGGTTTGCTGACCATTTGGATAAGAAAATGTTGTGGGATCCACATAAGGCACACCACCCTGGACTCCCACAGGTGTTTAGTTTTCAGAAATGTCTAGGTTTGGTGAGTTTCCCGCAGCTACCCTAATTGCCAAATAAGTAAATTTGTTTTGACAGGAATGTCGATGCCTCCACATTGCATTTTGGGCCTTTTCCTGTCGTTGGCACTAGGCCCAAACACACCAGTGAGGTACTATTTTAAAGGGGATGTGTGGCGGAATGCTGGGTGATAGGAAACTTGTGGTTCCCCACAGATTCTGGAACTTTCCTTCACAGAAATGTGAGAAATATGTGTGTTTTAGCCAATGTTTGAGGTTTGCAAGGGTTTCTAAGTAAGAAAATGTTGTGGGATCCAAGTGCCACACACCACCCTGGACTTCCCCGGATCTCTAGTTTTCAGAACTGTTTGGGTTTGGTAAGTTTACCTGGGCAGCTGCTGAGCCCAGGCAATCCCCATTTCAAAATCATGTCATTTTTGATTGGAAATGTTAATGTCTGCACATTGCATTTTGGCCCCTTTGTTGATGAAGCCTCTCGGCTCACATACATAGTTAAGGTGCAATTTTGTATTGAGACATGTGTGGGAACACTAAGTGGTAATACATTTGTGGATTTCACAAGTTTTCCTCACAGAAATGTGAGGAAAATGTGGGTTTGTAAACAATGTTTGAGGCTTGCAAGGGCTTCTGGGTAAGAAGTCCTGGTGAGAGCCACACAAGTCACTCCATGCTGGACTCCCCTGGGTGTCTAGTTTTGATAAATGTACAGGTTTGGTAGGATTTCACTGGTGCTGGCTGAGCTAGGACCCAAAATCCACAACTACACAAATTGCAAAAAAAGGGTCAGTTTTCAGGGGGAAAAATTGATGTGTTCTTATTGCTATTTAGGCTCTGTCCTGTAATGGGAACTAGACCCACCCACGCAAGTGAAGCATCATTTTTATCTGGAGACTTAGGGGAATGCTAGGAAGTAGGACATTTGTGGCTCCCCTTAGATTCTGACGAACACATGGGGGAACTATTCTGATCCCACTCCAACTGCACAGCCATCTCTGCTGCCAAATGAATCCAATAAACCAATCGTATATTTATATTCTTCATTTTCTCCATATTTGAAACTCAATTAACTTCCTCTTTTTCCATTTTTCATTGATTTATTATTCCCATTTCCATACAAGAATATTCGTAGACAGGAGTTGTTTCCGCACAACACGACTTTATTTTTGAAAAAACAATGCATTTCGGTAGAAAACCTTCATCAGGGGTATCTATAAAAAATAAATACAACCATCAGCTTAACAATAAATTACTGATTGCAATGCAAAAACAAAGCCTATAATACATTTTTGAAAAAACTTTCTTTCAAACATCCTACATACAATTTAACATCCTCTCTCTATCGACTGCCATCATTTTCCATTAATCAACTGTGCCAGAACTCTCTAATCCTTATCAAACTACCCCTCTTCTGTAAATAACAACACGTACCTCAACACATGAAACCCTCCCTAAGATTCTAGCACTCGAACTCAAAAACATATGATGAAAATGTGTGTTTTAGGCACTGCTTGTGCTTGTCCACGACTTCTGGGTTCAAAGAAATCTTGTCAGACACAAGGAGATGCTAGACAGAGCACTGAAACTTTTCAGACACTCACCCCCAGTCACAGATCTGGGTTGAATCCATCATCGTTCTTTAGCTCATTTTGCCACCCCAGTTCAGACCCAGCCATATGCAAATCAGTCGTGACCCTGTGCCTCATTGGAACAGTCCAGCCCAAACTGCCAAGCCAGGTCTTCCCTGGATCGGAACAAGCACCCTGAGACTGGTTTCAGCATAAGACCTCTCATCAGTCAGGCTAGCTTGAATCCAGTGACAAAGTGTCTTGTGACACCTACAAACGTAACATCTCCCTAGACACGGCTAGATGTCTAGTTTTATTTTTTCTTGGTGCACCCCACGTTGGAAAAAACCCTGGATTCTGCTGGGAAAAATATGATGCCTTCAGTCACATTTTGGAGTGTATTGTGTCACAGGAGCTAGGCCCAGCCACACAAGTTAAGTACCATTTTTATTAGAAAACTTTTGGAAACACAGAATAGTAGAAACATAGGCCACACAGTAGCGTGATGTGGTGGATGGCAGTATGATATTCCCCGACCTGCATTTGATTGCTCACATGTAGTTTCTGATCCGTGTCCATGTATGCTCTCACCAGCACCTTTCGATGTTACCTACAGTCTGCCTCAAGAGGCTGCACAATCGCACTTGATGCTTTACCAAGCACACATTTCACACCAAGATGCCAAGAAAGAATATATACTTTATTTCAATGGCAAATCTATAAAGCACACTTTACTACTGGGAATTCAATACACTGAAGTATTATAACATAGAAAGTACTACAATGATACATATTACAACAGTGCTACTTTTTTGTCCTCATCCTGCCATCACGTTCTTGCTGGTACAGCTCTCATCCCACAATGGGTGTCAGGTCCCAGATGTCCTCAGGATGGTACGATGCCAAAAAGGGTTCCACCTCTCGACAACCCCTGGGTCTGACCATAAACAGACACACAGTGGTGGTCAAGCGAGGGATAACAGGAACTGCAGGACAGGAACGGGAGGGCGGAGAAGCTGTAATGAGAACAAGACTCTATAAGCACAACCCGCACTGTATTAACTTTGTACACAATACTCCTTGTATTTACACTAGAAGATACAGTCATGTATCTAAACACTGGTTACCTGGAGGGCAGAAAAAGGTAGGCTTTGCCTGGCCATCAGAGTGTAGAGTAAAACAGCACAATCCTAAAATGCAAGACAATACGTTATTCACTGAATGCACTGTATTAGCTCAATGTAATCCTATGGTACTATTCACGTACCAGTGGTGCTTAATGCAGGGCTTCAACAGAGGGCAGAATGGTAAACAGCCAGCCAGGCGAAGCTCATTATACCCCTGTTGTGTGAAAAAAGGTAAAACAGCAAATACTAGGTCTCTGCTTCGTTAGAACAACGTAAAGAAAAGACTTCTAGGTTAACTTCACCCGAAGCCTTAATGTATATGGTTGATATAAACTGCTGTGTAGACCTTGAACCAGCAAATATCAATACACAAATATCCAACAGTGAATTAGCTGCTGTTCTGTTCGTGATATGAGTGACCTGGGAATCACCCCGGCAGATGTTCTCTCTCTGCCGATTACGTAAACAAAAAGAATAACACAAGACGCTGCCACAGCCCGTGGTAATAATGCAAACTGTCCAATGTACTTGCGGTAGTATTAGAACCTCCCTGCCGCATATGAGCTCCTTCCCGGGAGCCTCACACAGTTCAAAAGGAAGAGTCACGGACCAAGTACAGCGGGTCCGCAAACACGAAGCCTCAGCAAATAGGCTCCGGTACCCGCCAAGAGAAGGTTTCCCCCAGAGCGGAAAACCGCCACTGCGGGACACAAGGAAAGTCTCACGAAGAAATCAATCAGCAGAAAACCAGAAAAGGATACACAGCAACACTCAGGAATACAGGATCCTACCGTGACAGCACTCCGGAACCAGAATAAACGGCGAGGCGATGCTGGATCCACTCCGTCTTGAGGCTTCCGTGAAGTGACGTCATAGCCAGACGCGTCGCTCGCCTCCAGGAATCATGGGAATTGTAGTCTTTCCCTGGAAAACATGGCTCTAGGCAGTGTTCACGGTGTCCCACCGCCGTGGGTCGTAACAGTACATCCCTCCCCAGAAGAACACTGACAGAGACATGGTTTGTGGGGGAAACGTTTGTGAAACAGCTGAACATATTTAGGAGCATGTACACCCAAAGCGGGCTCCCACGAATTCTCTTCATTTCCGTACCCCTTCCAAGCCACCAGATACCACAATCTGGTGCGATAGATCTTGGAATCCACTATACCCCTCACCTCATGCTCTTCCTCACCATTGACCTCAACAGGAGAGGGCCTGATCTTTTTACCAATACGCGTGGGTTTGACTAGTGATACATGAAATGCTGGATGTATTCTCAAGGACGAAGGTAAAGCCAGCTTCACCACCACAGGATTCACCAGTTTAAGCACTTTGTATGGACCTATATATTTAGGGTTGAATATACTGTACCTCCTAAATCGTATGTTCTTTGTGGATAACCATACATAGTCACCTTTTTTGTACACTGGACCAGTTTGTCTGTGCTTGTCTACGTAGGCCTTGTACCTCGCCTTGGCTTGTACTAGGTACCCCTTAACCTTCCGCCAGGTCTCCTGGAGGTTCTGCACCCTTTCCTGAACTTCGGGGACAGGGGATGCGGAATCTGGGTGATGGAACGGAGTGAAATTAGGGTGAAAACCGTATGTGCTAAAAAAGGGGGCATGTTTTGTGGACCCATGAACAGCGCTGTTATAAGCTATTTCAGACAACCATAACCTATCCACCCAATCCTCGTTAGTAACATCCACGTAGCATCTCAAATACTGTTTCAATGTTTGATTTGCCCTTTCTGTCTGCCCATCTGTTTGTGGGTGGAAACTCGTGGATGTACTGGTTGTTATACATAATGCCTTACACCATGGCTTCCAGAATCTAGCCGTAAATTGACTGCCCCTGTCGGATATAATCACCCTGGGTAACCCATGCAACCTCACTATGTTTTGGAGGATTAGATGCGCCAACACACTAGCAGAAGGTACTTTCTTGCATGCGATAAAATGCGCCATTTTTGTCAGATAATCCACTACCACTAAGATGACTGTACACCCCTGATCGACTGGCATGCCCACCACAAAGTCCATTGAAATGCATTCCCATGGAACATCAGGCGTGGGGAGAGGCTGTAATAAACCTGACTGTTTGGTATGCCTCGTCTTCATCTGGCTACAAACCGGGCACTCCGCCACCCAATTCGTGACGTCTTTTTTGATGTTTGGCCACCAGAATTGTCTCTGTATCCGCTCTAGAGTCTTGCTGTTGCCGTTATGTCCTGCACAAGGTGCATTGTGACACCACTGAAACACTTGCTTCCGTAGGGCCTGAATGGGTAATAGCAACTGTTTCTTTCGCATGGGGAGACCCTGCACCATTGTCCACTCTTTGTGTGCATTTAACCATTTCTTCCAGTCCTCTCTCTGAACGTTTCTAAGGACGCTGCGTAGAAACATCTGGGTACAGGTGACGCCTATAACCTTCTCTGGGTTGATGATGGCCTCTTCTCTTCTGTCTGCAGGGTCGGTCCTGGTGTACTGTCGAGATAATGCATCTGCCTTTCGGTTATCCTTTCCCGGCCTGTAGGTTACGATGAAGTCGAATTCCGCAAAATGCATCATCCACCGCATCTGTCTAGGCGTTAAGTGGCGTGCCGCAGCCATGTACTGTAAATTGCGATGGTCCGTATAAACAGTTACAGCATGTCTAGCCCCCATGAGATGATGCCTCCATTCCAGAAAGGCTGTTTTTATCGCCAACAGCTCCTTCTCTGCTATAACGTAGTTTCGTTCAGCCTGATTCAGTGTACGAGATAGATAAGCCACTGGATGTAACCGGCCCGTGTCGGAATGGCGTTGTGATAGCACAGCTCCCACTGCTACATCAGAAGCGTCAGCTTCCACTATAAAAGGCTTGCTGGGGTCTGCATGCACCAGTACAGGTGCAGAAACAAAGGCTTTCTTCAGCTCCTCGAAACTTCTTTGGGCTTCTTCGGTCCATACAAAGGCCACCTTCTTCTTTAATAGTCTTGTCATCGGGCAGGCCATAGCAGAGAAGTTTTCAATAAACCTGCGATAAAAATTCGCAAACCCAATGAAGCACTGGATGTCTCTTACGGTTTTGGGTGTAGGCCACTCTTTTACTGCCAAAATCTTCCTTTCGGACATTTCCTGGCCCTTTGGTGTGAGCATTACCCCTAAAAATTCCACTAAGTTAGTGTTAAACTCACACTTACTGAGCTTGCAGTATAGTCGATGCTCCAACAAAGTACGCAGCACAGCCTTCACATGACCCGTATGTTGTTTCGTGGTGGAGGAGTAAATCAAGATGTCGTCAATATATACAACGACGAAGCGATCCAAGTACTCCTTAAGAACATCATCCAAAAAAAACTGGAAGGCTGCAGGCGCGTTACATAGCCCAAAGGGCATCACTAAATATTCGTACAGCCCAAAACGGGTTTTGATGGCTGTCTTCCACTCATCCCCGGATCTCATTCGGACTAAGTGGTAAGCCCCCTTTAGGTCTAGCCGCGTGAATATCACTGCATCTTTCACCTGCTCTAGTAATACGTTGATTAGAGGAAGGGGGTATTTATTCTTCACCGTAATGGCGTTCAATGCTCTGTAGTCAGCACAAGCTCGAAGATCACCATTGGCCTTTGGGATGAAGAATAACGGAGAGGCAGCAGGGGATTTAGATTCCCTGATGAATCCGAGCTCTAATAGCTTATCCAAGTATGAACGGAGATGCAGAGTCTCTGGTTCCGTCAGAGCATACACTCGCCCGGCTGGTATTTTAGCCCCAGGAATTAAATCTATTTGGCAGTCATACGGTCTGTGGGGTGGTAATGTTTCCGCTTTAGCCTCACTAAACACCTCTGCCAAGTCTTGGTATTCGGCCGGAAGTTCCACATCATGTTCAACTGCCGTGGCAATATGATGGATACTAGCCAACCCCGTAGCAGGACTGAGTTTTGTCGGATAGCAATTCCTTTGGCAGAACTCCGATGAAAAATGTAGAACCTGACTTTCCCAATCTATTGCGGGATTGTGTTTCCTCAGCCAAGGAAGTCCAAGAATCACCCCATACTGCGGTGCGTGTATAATGTTGAAGAACAACCTTTCCTGATGTTCTAAACCCATTGACATACATAGTTCCTTGGTTTGTAACCGGATAGGTCCGAAATCCAACTTCCGCCCATCCACTGCAAACACGGCTTCAGGGGTTTCCTTTTCTTGCAGTTCCAGACCTAGGCTACTGGCTTTGGCATGATCCATGAAACAGGCAGTCGCTCCCGAGTCCAACATTGCTCTAATCCATATCCTTTCCTCGTGTATGTCCACACCTATGTCTACATAGAAATGTATAGCTTCTTTTGTGCCGTTTCTATCCAACGAAGGGATAAACAACTTACTTGAAGGGCACCCTTCATTCCTCTTCAAGCCTTCTCGTTTCCCGACTTCTGTTCGGAAGACACTACAGACACCTTCCGGTTTTCATACCGGGTTTTTGTTCTCGTTGGGCATTCCCGTATGAAGTGTCCCTTCCTGCCACAATACAAGCACAATCCCCTCTTTCTTCGGTATTCCCTTTCCTCCGCCGTCAGAGGGGATCTAACTGCCCCTATTTCCATGGGCTCGGATTTCGTTGAGGACGTTACATCTGTTGTTCTGGGGTGCTCATAACTGGGCATTGCCTTGTCCTTCCGCCGAGTTTCTCCCCTTCGATCACTAAGGCGATGATCCAGCCTCAATACCAGGCTAATCATGTCTTCGCAAGTACTGGGCTGAGGGTCTATTTGGGCCAGGACGTCTTTCATCTCGCCAGTCAATCCGGTGTAAAAGATGGCTAAACGCTTATCTTCGGGCCATTCAGTTTCAGCAATTAGCCTCCTAAAGTCATTCAGGTATGCTATCAGATCCCTGTGTCCTTGTCTTAACCCTAGCAATTCCCTATCTGCAGACAAGGTGGCTGACCTGCGGTTAAAGGTTTTCTCGAAATCTGACCGAAATGCCTCCCAATCCCTTAACAAAGGATCGTCTCTCTTTACTAGTGGTACTGCCCATTGAGCTGCATCCCCCGCCAAATAGGATATGAGAAAGGCCACCCGTGCATGATTAGTGTTAAAGACCTTAGGTTTGCATGAGAAATGTAGAAGGACTTGAGTGAGAAACACTTGCACTTTATCACTATCCCCATGAAATCGTTCTGGAGGGGCCAAGGGTATCGGGGCGGGAACTTCCACCACCAAGGAGGAAGAGGGCTGGGTGCCTGCATTAAAGGGGTTTCTACTCATTCTATCCACCTGTGCTTGCAATGTTGCAGTTTCAGCTCTGGAGGCCTGTAACTCAGCCTGTACCAGTGCCAATGCTGCCATGACATCTTCGAGGGTGGACATGGTATCGTACTACCGGGAGGACTAAATTCTTGGGCCGTTTATTCTGTCAGGTCCCAGATGTCCTCAGGATGGTACGATGCCAAAAAGGGTTCCACCTCTCGACAACCCCTGGGTCTGACCATAAACAGACACACAGTGGTGGTCAAGCGAGGGATAACAGGAACTGCAGGACAGGAACGGGAGGGCGGAGAAGCTGTAATGAGAACAAGACTCTATAAGCACAACCCGCACTGTATTAACTTTGTACACAATACTCCTTGTATTTACACTAGAAGATACAGTCATGTATCTAAACACTGGTTACCTGGAGGGTAGAAAAAGGTAGGCTTTGCCTGGCCATCAGAGTGTAGAGTAAAACAGCACAATCCTAAAATGCAAGACAATACATTATTCACTGAATGCACTGTATTAGCTCAATGTAATCCTATGGTACTATTCACGTACCAGTGGTGCTTAATGCAGGGCTTCAACAGAGGGCAGAATGGTAAACAGCCAGCCAGGCGAAGCTCATTATACCCCTGTTGTGTGAAAAAAGGTAAAACAGCAAATACTAGGTCTCTGCTTCTTTAGAACAACGTAAAGAAAAGACTTCTAGGTTAACTTCACCCGAAGCCTTAATGTATATGGTTGATATAAACTGCTGTGTAGACCTTGAACCAGCAAATATCAATACACAAATATCCAACAGTGAATTAGCTGCTGTTCTGTTCGTGATATGAGTGACCTGGGAATCACCCCGGCAGATGTTCTCTCTCTGCCGATTACGTAAACAAAAAGAATAACACAAGACGCTGCCATAGCCCGTGGTAATAATGCAAACTGTCCAATGTACTTGCGGTAGTATTAGAACCTCCCTGCCGCATATGAGCTCCTTCCCGGGAGCCTCACACAGTTCAAAAGGAAGAGTCACGGACCAAGTACAGCGGGTCCGCAAACACGAAGCCTCAGCAAATAGGCTCCGGTACCCGCCAAGAGAAGGTTTCCCCCAGAGCGGAAAACCGCCACTGCGGGACACAAGGAAAGTCTCACGAAGAAATCAATCAGCAGAAAACCAGAAAAGGATACACAGCAACACTCAGGAATACAGGATCCTACCGTGACAGCACTCCGGAACCAGAATAAACGGCGAGGCGATGCTGGATCCACTCCGTCTTGAGGCTTCCGTGAAGTGACGTCATAGCCAGACGCGTCGCTCGCCTCCAGGAATCATGGGAATTGTAGTCTTTCCCTGGAAAACATGGCTCTAGGCAGTGTTCACTGTGTCCCACCGCCGTGGGTCGTAACAATGGGAGAGGATGAACCTGTCCACGCAAGGATGTTGTGTACCACAGTAGTCTCCCTCGACACAAAGAGAAAGATAAGTAGAAAACAGGGACCTCCAGCATACATGGCTTAATTATTGGACCCACTTATTTGTTGCCAATTTAAGTAATATGCTCAGACCCTCACCAAGCTTTGAGGGTCACTTGCTATATCGATCTGTCTTATATACTTGATATTTTGAAGACAGTTAGTTATGAGTGGGACATTTGCAGATTTTCAGAGCCTACATATCTCTAGTCTCCCAAGCAAGACCACATAAAAAAACAAATGTCATTATTGGAGGGCTTGCCCACATACCTTCATCCTGGAAAAGGCCAAAAAATATAAGTTGAGGGCTTAGCTCGATCTGGTATCCTGTGGCCTCGCTGATAAAGTTGCATACTGATGTCTCTGATGGCTCTAATGTTCTTATCCTCAGCCTCCAAAAAGGCCCAATACCAGATCAACACTTCCTTCTTAAAGGGGCCGTCCTTCATCACCTGTTCAAGCCATGGCTCCTTGTCCTTTTCATCCCACTCTTGGGGGGCCCACAATGATCTTAGCTAATAGTATTTGTATCTTGTGAGCTGACCATTATTGCATACCCGTAATACTTCCCATTTCACCAAACCCGGACCTGCTCTGAGATCTACCCAATATCTTAAACCAGCTGCTTTTAAGGGTTGAGTGAGCTGGTCTACCCAAAAGTCTGGGGTGCCCGGAGACTCCCAAACTGGTGCCGAAGACGTGTAATAAGGGATACTCTTTCGGAAATACACCCATGTTCTTAATGCTGTTTTCAACACCTTCAACCTGACCTTTTTGAAGTATTTTGGGTCACCATATTTAAACAGAAAGTGGCTCTGTCCTGTCGTGTAGTTCCTATATATCCTATACAGGATCTGCGCATTCTGATCTCCTGTTATTGGGGAGAGAATAGTTTCTGACAAAGTCAGAACATGACAACCCTGATCCTTCAGGAATGTGGAATCAATATACTACTTTTCACTCAGTCACTCATGTTCACTTATTCTGTCTCAGAGATACACAGAATAAACAGTCTGGGCATTTCAATAAGGATTTACCGAACAGTTGTTATTCTAGTGTGGAATAGATTTGCTGTGACAACCATTAGACAGTAGCTGAGATATATGATTAGCAATACTACGAAAGAAAAGGGATGGTATAGTTCTACCATTTTGCCGTAATCATGCATATATACAAGTACATAAAACACGTGATAAGAAAGTGCGTCTTCCTACGTCTTCCTACGATGTCTCCCTAACTAGATGTACCTAAAATGTACCTAGCATCGGTGTAGGTGTTATGCGTTATGCCAAGAATCCCTCTAAGGTCTGCTCAACACCATTACCTGATAAAGGAGAGAATATGGGACCCCGTTCTGGTCTCGAGTTGGACATCCCGCGAGGGATGTTAGACCACTGCTAGCTGGAGTATCTGCATGCAGCAACCTCAGCCTCTCTGGTCAGTGTGTCAGCTGGGAAGTCACGGTCTCCTCTGTCTCTCTAAGCAAGACATGATGTATATATACCCACAGGTCTCCCCAGGGGTCCTACCTTGCTGTGTTACTGTGTCGGCCTAAAGGATGACGTCAGGCTTCAACTTTAACATAGATATTATACAGGAGATGTTCGATCTGCTGTGAGTCCTGCTGTGCTTCCAAGAAGCCTCATGCATAATGTATGAGTATCGAACTAGGGAAAAAGGTGTGTTCTGAATGGAGTGTCATATCTAGGTAAAAGGTCATTCCCTTATGAACTGGTATTTATGAAATGTAGGGAAGGATATAGGTGAAAGGTTGCAGTGTTGCCTGCGCCTATATAGGGTACCTATATGGAATATAACAGTCACAAATCCCTAAGCATTTCCCTAAATAATCTCCCATTGGAGATCTATCTAGTGTATTAGCTAACATACAGAAGTTCTTAAAATGGAAAGCATAGCAATACATCAGCAGATCAGGGAGAGCTAGACCCCCGCCCCAAGCTTTCTCCTCAATTATTTCCAGGATATCCTCGGTCCCTTTGCAGCCCAAATTAAGCTCCCAATTTACCCCTGCAATTTAGCTATGTCTTCCCTCAGGAAAGTAAGGTATAAAGCTGAAGAGAAAAGTGATTTTAGGGAGAATAATAATCTTAATGAGATTTACTCTACCATAGATGTTTAATGGGAGATTAGACCATCTTAACAAGAGTCTCACCACCTCTTGGCTGACTTTTTTCTAGTTGACCCTCGGGACGTCTTCCAATCTCTGTGTTATTAAAATTCCCAGATATCTCATTTGAGATTTTTCCCCCTGAGTGATCTTTCCCTGGCTCCAATCCATCACTCCAGGTTTGTCCCGATTAACCTTATGTCCGCAATCTTGCCAAAACCCTCAGCCCTCGGCATCAGACTAAATATTGTTGACTGTGGATTTGTTGTATATACAACCTTATTGTCTGCATATAGGGTTAGTTTAACCTCCAAACCAGCTGTCTTAAAAGGGATTATGGTGGTATATACCATAATGCGCAAAAGGCTCAATATACAGGTTAAAAAGTAAGGGAGATAGGGGACATCCCTGTCTAGTGCCCCTACTGATGTGCAACCAGTCTGAGAGTTCTCCAATTACAAGCACCCTCACGATGGGGAGCCTATAAAAATGTTATATTGCCCTTATTACGTTTTTGGGGAAATCCCAAAGGTATTACCAATGTACCCTGTCGAAGGCTTTAGCTGCATCTACCTCCACTACAATTAATGGCAAATTCTGGGCTTCCGCCATATCCATCATCAGATGTGTATGCTTGTTTAACTGCCGCCCCGGGATAAAACCCCTCTGATCTATGTGGATAATGCTCTTGATAACCAGCGAAACCCTTGAAGCTAATATCTCTGAAAAGATCTTATAATCTGCATAATTCGCATTCAGTAGGGATATTGGTCTGTAGGACTCTTTTTTTGCAGAGTCTTTATCAGGTTTTAGAACTAGTACCACAGTTGCCTCTGACCAAGATGCCGGCGCTTCCTCTCCCTTTATATAAGTAGTGTTAAACACTCCCTTTAAAACGGGGGTTTGCTTCTCTATGATAGCTTTACACAGCTCTACTGGAAGACCATCTGGGCCAGCGGCTTTCCCACCACTCATTTTCCTACACAGTGCCAATATCTCCTCCTCAGTAATCTCTGACCCTAATAGGTCCACTTGCGCCCTTGCTATTTTTGGAAGATCTAACTCCCTTAACCAGGTCTCTCCATATGCTCCTTTCCAGGATGTAGATCCTCCTTATATAGACTACTCATATATCTCCAAGCTTCTGCTCTGATGTCTGCATTGGTCTTTAAGAGCACCACGGTCTCGAAGACTATCAGACCCTGTATCGAATTCCTGGCTCTATCTACCTTAGCCTTCCAAGCCAAAAGAGAGTTACACCTCTCGCCGTAGGAAAAATGTTGCATCTTACTGACTTTCCATCTGTCCTGGTTTATTTTTGTGAGCAGAGCCTCATACTCTGCCTTGGAATCCTCTAGTTCTCTGAGGAGGGTTGATACTCAAGGCGATCCCTCTAATGATGCCGTTTGGAGTTCAGTTTCTTTCAGCTTCATTTTTACCATAACCACCTCATCTATCACCTGTGTAGCTCGCCTCTTTTCTATCGTTATAGCACTTATTATTGCCCTTAGGCACACCTTATACAAATCCAACACTACTTGTGCCTTGGCAGAATCTTTGTTGATATGGAAGAAATCAGCAGTCTTATCCGCCAAGCCTACAACCATCTCCTCATCCAGCAATATGGTTCTATATAGGGTCCACCTTCTCTTCCCCAGCTGTTTACGGTCCTCTAAATATAAGACCACCGGGGAGTGATCCGAGAGTACTGCTGGGACATGGACAACTGACTCCACCTCATCGCTTAAATCCTGGTCAATCAAAAAGTAGTCTAGGCGCGAATAATGGGCATACTTTTTACTATAGAAGGTAAAACCTCTAGTTGAACCCATCCTACTGCACCAGATGTCTAATAAATTTAATTCGACCATCATGCTCCTTAACCTACGGAATGTCTTAAGGGAGCTTACATATTTTGTCCTTGATGTTCGATACAGTTTGTGATTTAGAATAATGTTGAAGTCCCCTCCAAGAATGATGGGAATCGTAACCTCCAAAAGATTGGATTACAACTTCTCCAGTGCTATTAGAAGATCGCTAATTGGACCGTAATAGGTTACACATGCAACCAGCCTGTCTTGAATACCCAGATTAGCCACCAACAATCTACTGGAACTATCCGAATCATATTTCAGTAACTTTATTCCTGAATTTTTTCTTAGAACTAACTCCACTCCTCTGGTGCTTCCTCTCTGATCTGAGCACACTACATCCTGGACCCACCTTAATTTACTAAAGCAGGGCCAACACTCCTCCCACTCCAAATGAGTCTCGTGAAGCATTATAATGTGCGCCCCATTATTTCTGAGATACTCTAGCACCATTGGCAGCTTTCGCCTAGATCTCAACCTGTTCACATTCCAGGTGGTAATTTGAACTTTTCCCAACTTATTCATTGTCTTGTGACAGCATACCATTCTCCCTGGAAGCTGCCTTGCTTAACCTTAAATAGTGAGTGCCCCCTGGAACAAATTTACAGTGACTATAACTTTGCAAGATGAGAATATATTTTTTGATTTTTTCCCTCCTATGCTCCAAACACCCTGTGCCCTCCCTCACCCGTTGAGGAACCCCCCCCTCTCCTATCCTTAGGCGATATAATCTGCCATTCACTAACCCCTTCCCCTGCAGAAGGATATACAGAACTCTATCTCTCTTACTTAAATCAAGCTGACCCTGTATATGATCCCTACTATCTGTATTGGTTCTCTGCTACTTCCGAAAATGGGCTCCTAAATGCTAGCTGCGGCAGCCGTGGTTCCCTCCATCTGAGCCAAGAAAATGTACACCTCCTCAGGGTCCCGCATATAATACATCTTATTCTTCCACATAATCTTTTACATTGCAGGGAATTTCACCTAGACATGAGCTCCTTTTCCTCTGTAGGTCGTTCATCCTAGTACCTAGTTCCCATTGCCTTTGTACCGTCCTCTTACCTATGTCGGACCTCACATGATAAGTAAAGTCCTCCTACTTCAAAGTGCTATCTCTACTAAGAATATTACTATGTCAAATAAGAGAGGGCCATGGGTAAATGTAATGTTTAGATTTAGGCTAAAGTGTAAGATTAGGTTTACTGTTAGGAATAATATCAAGGCCAGGATTAGAGTTAGGTTTTGGGTAAGAGGTGAGCATAATTGTAGATTTATGGTGGGTCTTAATGTTAGGGTTATAGTTGGGTTGGGGATAAGAATAAGGTTTACAGTTAGGGCAAGGATTAGGCTTAGGTTAAAATTTGGGATAGTGGTATAGGGAAAGGGATTGGATAGCGATTGGGATGGGATGGGATAGGGATGGGATAGGGATAAGGATAGGGAAAGGGGAAGGGATAGAGATTAGTATAGGGATAAGGATAGGGTGGGAGGATAGGGATACAGCTACAGTTATGTTTTGTCTAAGGTTTAAGTCGGCTTTAGGTTTAGAATTAATTTAATGGGTTAGAGTAAGGCCAAGATATGAGCTTGAAAATTAGGTTTCTCATCCTGACTCAAAACCCTTGTAAGTTTAGGGGCTAGGCTTACGGTTAGGTTTAGAGTTAAGCCTATCATTATTTTTAGATACAGAGTTAAGTTTTGAGGTCGGTTGTACTTTGAAGTTAGGCTTGGGGTAAGGCTGAGAATTATACTTAGGGTTAGATGTAGGTGTAGGCTATGGGTTGGGTTTAACGTCACAACAATGTTAGGAATTAGGCTTAGATTTAGAATTATGGTCAGATCTAAGGCTATGTTTAGAGGCAGGTGTAGAGTTAAACTTAAGAGAATTTTAGCATTAGGGTTAAGATAGGGGCAGTTTGATCCATAGGGTGAGTGTAATGGCGATTGTAAATGTAAATTATTCATGGTCGTACCTAAACCCATAATGAAGGCATTGCTTTCTGTTTGTCCTTCATTGGGTATGAGCGGTGTACCCAGTATGTTTTTTTTCTGTGCATTGTTGGACTTGAATTTCTGCATTTGCAAATAGCAAAGCAAAAAGTCCTAGCAATCAAAGAAAAGAGACCTGGATTAGGTACTCACATCTAACCTGCAACGTCTTAGAAACGTTCTGCATGGGTTGAAATCAACTCGTAAGTGATACTTTACCCCCATACAAACTATACGTTCACTAGGATATTACAGTTCACCTCAGAGTTCCAGGTCCTGTGGCCTCCTGTCTCTATATCGCCATAGTACTCCATGGGGGCTTCCAATATCCTTATAACATGTAGCTGGACACACCTTATTACACAGTAGAAAAATTAGAAGAGTTGGAAATGCAGCCAAATTGCTTGATTAACGATCATGAACGTGGCAGGTATGAATTTTCATAGGCCACAAAGGTCAATTTTGCTCAGGTGCTGCAGATCTCCAGCACAACTTGGTACCTGCGGATGCAGTTAATGTATTTCATGTACTGCTAGTTTTAAAACTCAATATTATTGTAATATATATTTTGGGATTAGAGTTTTCTTAACTAGAGTTATTTTTGTTGGGTGATATTTGGGTATTGATATTTTTGCTATTTCAGTTATAAGTATAGCATTTCCAATATTTTGGTAGGTCGGTAATTTTACGATTTAACATTCAGGACTACATTCGTATGTGCATGGACAGTTGCCCATCAGTTCTAGCAACCTAGAATTAAGGGCGAGCACTTTACTGAGATGTATTTTGCTTCCATAAGTCTGTCCTCTGCTCTAAATTGCTCCTCTTACCTTCTAAACCCAGAATTATAGGAGGCAGTAGGCTATAAAAGGACATAAACCACAATAAGCTGACGTCATATAGTTCCCATGGCAACCCCAATCATGAATGACGAAGAAGGACATTGAAGAAGGTCATGCTACTGTAGCTGTTCAAAAACACTCTTGCTTACTCTCATGTGGTGCTTTTAGTCTGATGGTTTAGAAGAAACATGGATTTCCAGGAAGCCAGTTACTGGAAGTCTAATTACTAATTTCATTTCACTGCTACCAGACATGCAATTATAAAGTTCATTTTATGTTTCAAAATGTTTACAACTGAGCCGATTAGTCCCGTGTATTGGGAAATGCCTCTGAACTGTTTTCCAGAGTCAACAAAACATTTACCGTATTGGACATCTGTGCCTTCATGTCTAATGGGTAGCCGTCCATTGTACAAGTGCTGTCACTACTAGATTTTTTACTAGCGCTACAAAAACGAAGGACTTTTTATCTAGCTGATGACGAACTACAATCTGTTTAGTTTTCATTTTTTTCAGGTTTACTACAGAACAGCTTCTGAATTCTAACCAATTGTTTCTCTACTATCATTGACCTAGAGTTAGAGGACAATGAAAGAGGCAGCTGAGCTTGTGTAACCTGAAGGTTACAGGTTCGAATCCAGGTAGGGCCCAATCAGAAGTTCATCCTTCCTGCTTTCTAGCATGGGTAATATTTCTTAGGATCATATTCACTCCTATGAATTCCAACAATATGACGTGGATACTACTAGTTGTAACAATATTTACCTTTTTTTTTACTATGTTAGGCCTGACAGCCTTAGGGTTGTCTTCCCCCAAACATTTTTGCCTGCTTGCCTCCAATTCTGCTGAATTGTTTTCCTTGGCCATAGAACTCTAAGCACTTTACCGCTGCCAACCAGTGCTAAAGTGCATGTGCTGCTCATCTAAAACATGATTTGATTGACTTATTCACAATTGCCATATTTATTTTACCTATAAGTCCCTAGTACAGTGCACTACATGTTCCCAGGTTCTGTATAATAAATGCTACTAGTAAGCCTGCAGCACTGATTGTGCCACACACTCAAGTAGCACTTTAAACATGTCTCAGGACTGCCACTTCAATAGCCTGTGTGTGCAATTTACACTGCCATGTTGACTTGGGATTTAAAACCTCTTTCCAAGCCTCATCCCACCCCCATTTATAACATATAAGTCACCACTAAGTTAGGCCCAAGGTAGTGTCTAGGACAGGGTGTTGTATAATCAAAAGATAGGACATGTACCTTTAGGTTTTGCATGTCCTGGTATTAAAAAACACCCAAATTAGTGTTTCACTACTGTGAGGCCTACCCCTCTCATAGGTCAACATATGAGTTCCTTATTACACGTATAAGCTGTAATCCCTGAGTGAGAAGGAGTAGCTCTGTCATGTTGTATCATCTGAATGGTAATGATAAATCCTCTAAACTGGTAAAGATGAATTTATCACTACCCTTTTAAGAAAGGCACTTTTAGAAAGATGACATTTTTTTGTTCTTAGCCCTGTGTGCCTGCAGCCTGTCTTCAAAACACATCTGGGTGGGAGACAGCTGGGCTGTGTTCTAAGCTACCAGAGGGTGAGCACAGATTAATTTAGGTTATGTATCTGACTTACCCTGACTAGGATTGTGGTTCTTGCTTTGATAAGTTGCATACCTCTGCCAGCCAGAAACCCACTTTCTAACAGTTACAAAGCTAGCAATTCCACTTGTTGCATTGCATGTTCTTTTCTTATATCTCCATGGCACATAACACAAACGATTGCTACAAAAGGCACACATTAATCCAAATTTAGAGTGTCATTTATATTATGGCAGATGCTGTTCACCAGAAACCACCAGATGTCCCTCATTGAATTCACTTGCCGTTCCCTTTCCTCATTCATGCCAAGGGAATTGTTTGAGTCCTCTCATGCTCTGCTGTTGGTAACAACCATCTGGCAGCCCATATACCACAGAACAACCATCATATGAATGTCCGAAGGCCTGCCATATTTAAAGCAGGTCTTCTGATGCTACTTTTTCCTGCCCATGAGAGGCATGGCAGTCTAAAGTCCACATTTGTAAAGCGCACAATCACCCGTAAGGGTCTCTAGGCGCTGGGGGCCGTCGGGAAGATTAAGCAAGTTATTGCCCAGAGTCACATGGTGCTGGGCTAACCTGCCACCAGAGCCGGGGATCGAACCGTGGTCCCCAGATTCCAGCGTCAGTCGCCCTGGCCGTGGCGCCACACCTCTCTCTCAGAGAGATAAAAACAGCACTGACCAACACACACTGGAAGTAAACTTCCAACATGTCAGTTTCATAGTTATTTCACAAACGTAAACTCCTGCTTTGGGAACTTGAATGTGAACAAAATCTGTGCCAAGCGGCCCACCAATTTGTGCCCTACTAGCTATTGAACTTTCAGAATCACCAAAAGGGCTTTCACCATGTAAGCGTGAGCATTTGCGGCAAAAATGTCCCAGATGTGTCAGTATGGCATTTAACAGCTGGTAGCGGGCCTCCCATTGCCCTATGAAGGTGGGTGCCTCCCCATCCCAGCTGCTTGGCAAGTTGGTCATTAAGGACCAAATGAGACCCTTAAAAGTGAAGAAAAATATAATTTTAGACTAGCTACTCTATAAAGCACATTGTAGAATGCAATTGTAATGCATTTTCTTACTTATGATCATGAAACACTGAAGGGTTTCATGAGCTCTCACGGATATTTGACCTAACAGGATCGAATTAGATCAACTGGACTTGCTTTCAGCCATGGAAAAAGGTTGTTCATAGAGCAGATGGTGCTGCTGCTGCTATGGGAACTCACACAAAATCCATATAATCTCGATTTATCATCAAGAGTTGAAACGGTCTGGTAGATTTTATATTACATTTCATGGCAGTGAGCTTTGGTATCCACAGAATGTAGATTTTTGATTGTTCCATTCCCTCCAGCAATTTCCAGCACATTAATAATGAATCAGTCATCTGCACTTCACTAGGTTTGTACCAACAGCGTAATGAAACAAGGAGGGGCGGTGGATGAATGGATTGCGAATGAAAAGATAAACGATGACTCACTGTAGAGTGAGCAGTGGTCTAGGATGTTATGAGCTTCATTAAAAGAAATAGAGATACCATTTAACATTTGTAAGTTAGGATTCTGGGTGGCATTGTTCTCAACTCAAGCTACACATTCATGGTCTATTTAATGTCACTCAAAGCCCTCACTTAAAAACATCGCTGTTATTTACTGTCATCGTTCTAGAATTCTATGTGTTCGCAGTAGCGGCTGCTACCAAATGGGCATGAGGGGCAGCGGGGGAGGGAATTAAAAAAAAATCCACTTACCTGGATTCGGCCGCCACCGCCTCTCCTCCGTCCTCTTCTCTTCCAGGCAACCAGGAAGCACCCAGACTCCACTGACCAATCACAACGCTGCCTTAAAGCAGAATTGTGATTGGTCTGAGCACCGTAGTTCGGCGCTCAAATGGGCTAGGAGGCTGTATTGGAGCCTGGTTGGAGAATATGCAAAGTGCGCATGGCATTTGGCTGGCCTGAGACTGCCGGCCAAAATGTCATGCACACTTAGGAAGTGCCTACTGATCCTCCCCTGCCCCTAAACAGCCTAGGCCCGCCCGCCCCCTAACCAACTGAGCCAGTACACTTGAATAAAATGATAATATCGTTAGGTTATTATCATTTTATTTTTCCGTTTTTCATTGCTCAGTGGGGCGACGCTCCTCTGCCTTAGCGTGTGTGTTTGCTTACATTCACCTGCATTTTTTTTAATAGTGTGCTTATTATCAGTCAATGAATCAGGGGTTTATATGGCGCACTACTCACCCATGAGAGTCTCAAGGCGCATTGGGGGGGCTCCCGATCAGTCACAGAGTCAGGTCTTGAGGTCCTTCCTGAAGGTGTGGAGGGTTGGAGAGCGTCTGATGTTCACGGGGAGCTCGTTCCAGGTCTTGGCTGCGATGTAGGAGAAGGCTCTCCTGCCTGTTCTACTTCTGCGGATGCGGGGGACCTCTGCCAGGGCGAGGTCCGCAGAGTGGAGGTTCCTCTTGGGTACGTGGAAGGATAATCTCTCGTTGAGGTATTTGGGTCCAATGTTGTTGAGGGATTTGTAGGCGTGGGTGCGTAGTTTGAAGGCAACCCGCTTCTCGGCAGGGAGCCAGTGGAGGTCTCGTAGGTGTTGGGTCATGTGTTTGTGGCATGGAGTCCCCAGGACAAGTCTGGCATTTTGGATGGTCTGGAGTCTGTGTAGGAGAGACCTGTTGGTTCCGGCATATAGGGCGTTGCCATAGTCCAGTCTGCTGGTTATGAGTGCGTGGGTGACGGTCTTTCTGCAGTCGGGGGGATCCATTTGAAGGTCTTCCGGAGGATGCGCAGGCAGTTCAAGCTATTGGAAGCGACGGCGTTGACCTGGCGGCTCATGGAGAGGGAAGAGTCGAGGATGATGCTGAGGTTGCGTTCGTGGACCGTTGGAGTGGGTGGAGTCTCGAGGGCGGAGGGCCACCAGGAGTTGTCCAGGGTGGAGTTGCAGGGTCCAAGGATGAGGACCTCGGTTTTCTCTGAGTTGAGTTTAAGGCAGCTGTCATTCATCCAGGTTGCCACGTTCTTCATGCCCTCCTGGAAGCAGAGTCTGGTGCCTCTTAGACTGCAGAAACCTCTGTTTATAAGGCCTAGTGTAAATATGGTGATAGGAACAAATACTCCCTGGCAAAAATAATGTTTGTGCAAGTTCCGAATTTTTGTCTCTTTCGATAGTCTTAATAATTGGAAAACAATGTACGTAGTCAATCTTCAAGCCTGTATCCCAATCATTTTTTCAGTAGAGAATCTGAGTGCAAACTGTGAGGGTAACTCACTGGCAGCTCTCAACAAGCACTAGAGATAAAAGTTTGAACATCTTTGGCACTGGTATCAGGGCTATCACCTGGGTCTAAATGGCCTTGTAAGTGTGACTCAGTGCAAATTAATATTTCCACAGAAAGCAAAAGGCTTGGTTAAAAAAACAAAAAGAGGATGCAAAAAGGGACAAAGAGAACGCCATGTGGGCCAAACTACACGCTGATATAAAGCAAAACAACAGCGCAAGTTTTTGGAGAACCATAAACAACTTTGTTCCTCCAAATAACGAGGGAACTACCTCCAACATTTCTGAGGCAGTCTGGTCAAAATATCTCGGGATGTACAGATAAGGAATGTTAGCAGTAGGGTTGGTCTTGACTGATGCAAAGGTTCTTGGCTGTGGGCACAGATGTGGAGAGGTAGAGAAAAAGAAAACATCAGGGGATCGTAGTTGGAGGGAATGCCAGGGGTTAATTAAGAGCTATCCTGGTGGATAAAATTCATATTACACCAGTAGAGTGTAAGTAGAGTACTAAGGGGTCTATTAGGATGGCGGGCGGACTTCAATCCGCCCGCTACCCTAGCGGTGCTGGGACCAGCCGCCAGTGGCGCGGCGGTCCCGCACTGGCAATTAGGATGCCACTGTCACGGTGGCGGTGGCATCCCGCATATATTGCATTGTGGCGGGCAGAGCTGTGAGCAGGACCCGCCACAATGCAATATATGCATGTTGTGCTTTGGCCTGCACATCGTGACAGGCACCACGCGGTGCCTGCCACCTTGTGCACCCCCAAGTGAAGCCCCCCACCCAGTTGGGGGCCCGCAACGGGCCCCCAAAGAGAACTCTACATGCCTTTCGCATGGTTCTGCCAGTGGTGCTGGAATGCCACGAGGGGCACTTTTCCCAGCATTAGCAAAGGAGTGATTGGCCAGTGGCTCCTGATTGGCCAGTGGCTCCTTGTTTTTTTTCCTCCTCCTTCGCTGCCATTCTTTGCTGACAGTGTCTGGGTTCTGCCCTCATTCACCTTCAGAGGTGCTTGCAGTGTCGGCCATTGCATTGAAATCATTACATTTTCTGAAAACACTGGTCTTCCTCAGAGCCAGTGAAAGTGGTAGGAATAGCAGAGTTGTTGGTGAGATGACATATTCGCAAATCAAATATCTTCTCACAATTCAATTAATGTTTCTTCAACAAATGTTGCATTTCCAAAATAATACTTTGAAACGAAATTAAAAGGGGAGGAAATTAAAACGTCTGAAAAGCTTTTATGAAAATGTAAATATTGCATTCATTAAAAAAAATCTAATTAAAATCGACCTCCGCTATTGTATTGATGCAGATAAAAAGAAAATGCCTAACAGGTGCTCTTTAAGCCCGGCTTCATGGCGTTTCAGTCGTGGAGAGAGCTCATGTACGCAAGAGAAACAAATGCATAGTGAAGGGGTTTGCAAAAAGAACAATTGATGGACAGAATCCAGAACAATGTCATACATTCACCCCAGTACAGAGATCTGGGCCTAAATCCATAGTTTTTTTGCTCACCATGCCATTCCAGTTTGGACCCAGCCATGTGCAAATCAGTCTTGAGCCTGTGCCCAATGGGAACAGTCAAGCCCGAACTGCCAGGCCAGATCCTCCCTGGACTGGAAACAAGCATCCTAGGACCGGTTTCGGGGTTTCTCCCCTCTTCAGCCAGGATAGCTTGACTCCAGGGGCATAGAGAGCATAGGAGCCACGTCTGGGCAATTGATGGACAGAATGCAGAACAATGTCATACATTCACCCCGGGGCAGATATCTGGACCTAAATCCATCATTTTGTTGCTCACCATGCCATTCCAGTTTGATCCCAGCCACATGCAAATCTGCCTCAACCCTGTGCCCAATGGGAACAGTCTAGCCCAAACTGCCAGGCCAGGTCCTCCCTGGACGAAGACATGCATCCTAGGACCGGTTTCGGGGTTTCACCCCTCATCAGACAGGATAGCTTGACTCCGAGTGGGATGGGTATGCCCAGACGTAGGTCGCGTGCTCTCCATGCCACTGGAGTCAAGCTATCCTGGCTGATGAGGAACCCAGAGTGGGAAGGGTATGCCCAGACGTGGGTCCCATGCTCTCCATGTCACTGGAGTCAAGCTATCCTGGCTGATGAGCCCCAAGTCTAACATATATTGTTGTTCCAGGGAGCACCCATAACTCTTTCATATTACAACTTAGTGGAATTCACCATCGGCTACAAAGAGGAGATTTTGATGAAGGATATTTACTGGGCAAATACACATATCATTGTATAACATAACTCAAATGTCTATTTAATCCTATAGCTAAATATATTTTGTTTGTTTGTAGCCTTGGACAATGCCTCCATATCTGTCCCACACTGCTCCTAATGAAGGTCTAGAGGCATCATAGAATGTACTTTTGCATTACTTACAAGTCTGTTTAGATGTCTGCACAAGAGTGGTGGTGCTCTGCAATACTCTCCAGAGATAAATTGCAAGATTGCAGCAACATGTGCTATTTCGAAAAATATTGCAACATAGAAAGGACTAACTGTTACTGTAACTGTTACTGTGTCAAAATCTGACTGAGGAAGAAGAACCAATCCCACCACCGTCTTCACATGAAGAAACTCGAGCTGCAGAAGGGTGTTTGAGATGTGCTAATATAACCAGTTATTATTTTTTCACCGTAAGTATGTAAATGCATTCAGTGTTACATGCAGAATTAGAGAGAGCCATTGTAGGTTGTTTAACTAAATGTACCTTTAATTTAAGGCACCACAAGGTGTATTAGAAAGGATGCTTCTCTTTCCAGGCTGTTGTTTAGAAGAAAAAAAACGATATGCCATTTTTATGCAATGTCATGATGTAACATTACTTCCTCTTTAAGGCTTGTGTTTGTTGCGAGCTAATGTATTTGCTCCAACAATTTCAGCAGCACCAATGCGACCCCTGCTTTGCCACTGATTCAAATTGTCTGCAGCTGACATGCTACTGACACTTGATTGGTCCTAACTTTCTCCCACTCCAACCTGTGTGCCACTTGCAATGCTAATTGTTTGCACTGACTCTACAGTATAGGTCACCTGTATTATTCCTCTTGCCACATCTGCCCTTTAATGCCCCATTTTCACCTGTAAACTAATGATGCAGCGAGATAAAGTGGTTGTGGCTTGTTGAGGCGATTGATGCCACGAGCTAACCCATCAATGCGGGGTGGTGTATGGCACTCCCTATGCCTTTTGTGGATGCTTTCAAGGCATCAGTAAGATTAATAAAATGTTATTCATTGCCATCTAATTGGCAGTTAGGATTCTTGTGACACCTTGCACCCCATTTGTGATGTTTCTGTCTAGGGTTACCAGTTTACAAATAATCATTTTGAACTGCTTCTGTTGCAGGTTCTGCTCCTTGAGCTTAGATGAGTCTGAATCTTCAAATAGTTGTTAGTTTTTCGGACTTATCACATTTGCAACAGGGGACTGTGATTGAGTGTGTGGAGACTGACGAGTAATAAGTCAATATCCTCCCAACAATTGGCGTGGCCTCACTACAGGTTCCAGTGCAACAGCTGTTGTGATGTCCTCACTCCCTTCTTCAGCTGTGTCTCTCTGCTCCATGGCTGCAGGAATTAGAATTGTGGAATGTGTTGAACCGGGATGGCTGGCACTATTATTGGGGTCAGCTATGTGAATATCTTCTGGACATTCCCCTTCTGAGTGGTCACTGTCGTGAAGTGGATTTTATGTGTAAAAATGGACTGATTATGCATTGATAATGTGTACTTGGTTGTACTTTAACTACAGTGCCAGGACACTTTGAATGAAGCAGCAGTTGCTCTCTACCAAATTTTTCTTCATTCATTCATTCATTCATTTATAACATTTACCATTACATTTTTTTGCCCTTCTATTTGTTAGTAAAGTTCTTTAAAAACGATGTGTCTCATAATGCACTTTGAAAGTACATGGAGTAATACTAGTGTATATCTAAGATTTCGAATATTTGTTTTCTCTACATATGGATTAGCAATATGTTTACTCGTCTTACTGACACCCTTCACATACACTGTTTGGAATTACATTTACATAGTTGGTTCACCTTGTGAGGTTCCAACCAGGTCTCAATTCCAGGCAGCCACTGGTGCCTTCTGGTTCCAGGGTTCATTACACACATTCCTCTAAATCAGTTGTTGGAGGGAGGGTGGGTGGGCCTTCTTCTGTTTCCCGAGTCTCACGCACACGCTTGCCACTTTCTCCTTGGTACGAGATCTAAGATCATACCAACTCTTTCTAATCTCCTCAATTGGTCTCTGAGTCACTCCAACCACATTGGCCTTCTCCTGCAGCCCATTGCAGATCATTTTCTTTTGGGCCTCACGCACCATCATAGATGACTTGCCAAACAGTTGGTCATGATGGCCAACACATTCCTCAGTGAGGATTTCAGGCTCCTTTTCAGATAATTTGAGCTTCCTGTTCTTGCTGCCAGCATCCTTCTGACTGTCCATACTTGACATATTTCTGGGGAAAAAAGGTTGGATGGCAAACAAACACTAAATGGATCCACCGAGGGAGCTTCTGCAACAATTCTATCCATCTTCAAACTGAGGCCTACTTCCTGCTGCAGATGCTATCACTGTATGCCTAACGCAATGGTCGTTATTTGCATCTCTGGTCACTAATTAGGATATCACTAAATGTAGTTTTGTAAATACTAAAAAATGACTAAATAATGAATCGCAACTGTTTTGCGATTTATTACGGACATAGCGATTAGCAAATATCAAGTAGCAATTTGCAAAGATTCGGATTTTGGTAATCGCTATTCGCTCATTTTATACATATGGCCTAAATTTCACATATATTTGATCATTTACATACAGAAAATTTAGAATAGGAGTATTTACCACACAAGCTAAATATAGGACTTTGTGGTGCCTCTTTACAATGTGCAGTAAATGCCCTACGCTCACAATCAAGTGCATTGATCCATAAGATGGCATCCTCACTGTGAAACTAAAGACTGTTATTGCTACGTGTACAGGAGTGGTCCCTGTACTCACATACTGCCAGGATGTGTTCAAATCTAAGTCCTTCCATTTTGGACTATAGACCTACAATTCCCCCCCCCCCCTTTTTGTATCTCCCTATTAAACATATAGAAAAGATCTCTGTTGTCTGTATGCTGTTTTCATCACTTATTCACAGTTTCCACTGCCATAGCGGAGTGACTTAATAGAAGGATATACCATAGCTCTCTGGAAAGCCAAGTCCACATTTACAATGGGGAGTATCTACTCTTTCATTCTTATTTGTGTGCGCCTTTGTGGCACAAAAACACAAGTGACGTAATTAGTCTCTCTATGCTCCAGCTTTTTAGGCATGGGTACCACAACTTCCCTCAATGGAGATTATTTTACTTGTTCAATAATTGTTCTACACCTATTATAGGTGATGAACTTTAAATGGTGAAGACACTGATATGATAGTCCTGAAAGAAAGTAAGAGAATAATGTCTCCTAAATCACACCTTGGGTACACATTATCCCCAAAGGTATGGGTGACAGATTTTAAGGTCTTTAATAAAATACAACAAATGTGGCCAGAATATCGACTACCACAATATCATAAAGAAAAGCATGTACAGGTCAGTACTGATTTACAATTATTAACTTCATATATATATATACCATGATGATATATATCTTAAATATACGTAGCAGTGGGGCGAAGAATAGCAAATCTATTCTTACCTGTGTATACTTATTTCACTATATTGTACTGGTCGATATTTTGATCACACAGCAGGATGACATTTTTATCTTCAATATTCTGAAATACAACTTCCCTAAGTTGTGAGGCTTTGACTGGTGGACATGGCCTTTGGGAGGGCCCCATTCTGGAAGGGTGTGCTTCCAAGGTGCCAAATAATTCACCTGCAGGGTTGTTAGCACTTTCTTGCTGAGGTTTATTTCACTTCATGCCCACCAATGGAGCTACAGGTCTGGATCTGACAGCTCTTCTCTGTCTCCTGTGCCTCTGTGTCTAGTGAAGACCGTCTCCATGACATGGCGATCCTAGGGGGCAATCAGTACTCCAGTGGCTTGAGGAGACTTGATGCCTGGCCATCCACTTCTTGGGTCCCTATAGGTTCCTGCCCTTCCTGTCGAGTGGGGAACCCTGAATAAACAGGGTTAGCCCACCTTTTTTAGGGATGATATCGGATACCTGCCACCCATGTCAGGCTAGGAAAGTCAAAGTACTTGCATAAGTGCTCAGTAGCCAGCACACACGCAAACTTAGGCTCTCTACAGAGACCAGCTCCAATGTCAAACTAAACTCCATGAATGTTTAAAACTAATGACACACACACGTGCAGTAAACTAATTACAGAGGCGCTCTCAGCTGGTAGAAACATGTTACATCGCTGGTTGTTACATCAGGCTAACTTTCTGGAGAAGAAACATTGTACACATCCTTACTGTGCCCAAAGCCATTGTTTACATAATGTTCAGCAAGCAAGCAAATTCCTGTAGTCATCAAAATCTATTACACACCCATACATACCCGTACATGCAAGAGATCAATGCATACTGCCTGATAGTTCTGTGGCTAGTCATCTGATTGATCCACATAACGTTCAACGTGCAGCTTGCTCACATTTCTGTCATCTGTAATCTGTCCTTCAATCTCATGTTCCCTCACTACTACCTTCACACCCTCATTCTAATCAAAATGCTATCTGGGCCTCTGGCATTTCGAAGCACCATGTATTCACACTTTTTCACCAGTCTGCTACCATGTGGCAAGTGCTTCAACTTGTTGGCATTGCTCCCAAGTACCCAAACCTTCTCCCTGTGCTTGGTGGTTGTGACATGCCTTAAGACATGCCGGGGATAGTTTACACATGTCTGGTATAGTCTCTTTGTCCTGGCAGGGTTCCTAAAATATATTAATTCATTTTCCTTTTTTGTAGTAGTGGGTCGGGCCCACAAGCAGTAAGTATAACCACTGTGCCCCTCTCCCCCTGCATCCAATGGCATCAATGGTGCAGCAGCTGGTTCCTTAGATGTTTTCTACACTTTTCCAGTCCCCTGTGGGTAAATTGTCAATAAACTCTAGATTTATTTTTTAATTGTCTGGAATCTCTCATACCAGGGACAGTGCTCTAGTCAAGAAGTATCACCTTATAAATCTTAGTGGCCCAGTTTCTTATTCATCATGTATCTTCTAATTGATCCAAATTGTGCAGCATGTGAATTTTCAGTATCAGCATCACACTCAGGTTTCTGCTATTAGGTGTTTTCCTCTATTTAATACCCTTATTGATTAGGCACGTTTTAGATTTAAGATGGATGTGCTGTAAAGTGCAATGTTTTCTTTTATAGAACTGGGCGCTAAATGGTATGATTAATATATTCATGTTTTTGAAGCATTGTGCAAAAATACCTGAGTTCAGAGAAACTATGAATGTATGTGCCTTAAATTAATACATTATTTATCAAAAAAGGGGAGAGTGATCAATAGATCAACGGACACTAATTACCACTTATGAAAGTGGAAGGTCCAGTTACAGCAAGTGCCCGTATCTAGTACAGGTAATTCAACAAAAGGGGTGCTGAACTGTTCCTGAAAGAAGGGGAAGGTTAGGTAAAGCTGGCGTGACCGGAGGTGTGAGTATTACACCTTTGGGCATCCATTTTGTTGGATGTATTTGCCTCACACACCCAGAAGGGTGTAATGCTTCATCATCGGCGGTTGCTCCTCATCGGGGGGGCGGTGCAAGATCCGACGGATCCGAGCTCGGCGGAGATGGGTAGGTGTTTCCACGCGGTCACGGGCTGATTAAGCTACACCTGAAGGCTTAACCCCGATGTACTGTCCCGCCGACCACTCATGTGGCTCTTAGACCCTGACCATTAGGCATAGGACTTTCCACAGAGGTAAAATATACCTACACCACATACATGACACTGGCATGTTGTTGAGTTCCTCTTTTATTATATTTTTTTCACTCCTATAAGGTCCTGATGAATCGCAGGTGATTTACCCAATTGCGAGAAACATGTTGACCATTTGTTCTTCAAGGCTCGTCTAGGGTCACTCTACCTAACGAGGTGACACCGAGCGACCTTTTTTCACGGTTTTAATTGTAGTAGGGGGACCTCTAGAATTAAGTAGTTTCCGGCACCCCTTGCTGCATTTTAATCACCACACCAGGCTTACCTGCTATCCTGCCCACACACCCGCACTTCACCACAGGGCAGTTGGATACAAAAGATCTCCGCCAAAGTGCCCCTCTTTGAGGTGAGCCCGTCGGGGATTGCACCGCCCCCCCGACGAGGAGCAACCGCCGATGATGAAGCATGACACCCTTCTGGGTGTGTGAGGCAAATACATCCAACAAAATGGATGCCCAAAGGTGTAATACTCACACCTCCGGTCACGCCAGCTTTACCTAACCTTCCCCTTCTTTTAGGAACAGTTCAGCACCCCTTTTGTTGAATTTCCTTAAATTAATACAGGCATGAGTTAAAATGTCCGCATCATCAAGGTTGTATTACATTGGTACAACGACTGGTGAATGAGGGTGCTGTTCTCTGTGTTAACATTTTTAATGGAATCATGTTTGGCCTCTACAATGAAAAAAAATCCCAATCCTGGTCTTGGAAATAACTTCATTTATAAATGATTCACTTCACCAAGGATCCGTATCTATTGCAATGAAACACCAAATTATAACCCCACTACTGAAGAAACAATCGTCCAACCCTCTGTGCCCAGCAATTTACACAACATGTGCAACCTCCATTTGTTCCCCTAGGAATAAGCCTGTAATAAAGTCTCTCTCCCGGAATAGTTAGTGAAAGCAAGGGGGTTTGGGAAGTCAGCAAGTTCCTTATCGGAACTAAGAAGCCTCACACAACTAATGGGCTGGATGACATGTCTCATTCAGCCTTTTTGTGATGTTGTTTGCATCATCGGCTTCCTGCTCCTACGTCAAGCCGGCGCTGCAATGCCTGGTCTGAGGGTTGAAATGAGGCCATACTAATGGTTATTTTGGTCCTCCATACCCCTCTATGCACTTTTTAATAAAGCGGCTAGCCACACGAATAAAGGTTACTTTGTGGACTACCCAACTTTTTTTAAACTCACATTTCGCTCACTACCTCACTTTTCTAGGTCCCTCACACACTAGCAAATCACGGCAAGGAACACAAGATCTCCGTAAAAGAGTAACACGTGTTGTTACCCGTCAGGCATTGCAGCGTCGGCTTGACGTAGGAGCAGGAAGCCGATGATGCAAACAACATCACAAAAAGGCTGATGAGACATGTCATCCAGCCCATTAGTTGTGTGAGGCTTCTTAGTTCCGATAAGGAACTTGCTGACTTCCCAAACCCCCTTGCTTTCACTAACTATTCCGGGAGAGAGACTTTATTACAGGCTTATTCCTAGGGGAACTTTGTACAACCTTTGCTACATGTTCTTTGGACAGGCACACTGGACCCCTTTAAACATTGTCCCTTTTCGTCCCCCTCTTTGTTCATATATACAACCTCCATTTGTGGAATCTAACAATATCCCTAATGGCAGACAATCATGGCAGATGGACTAAGATTGTAATTGCTGACATTAGTGGAGACATGACCATCTCCCTTGATGAGCATCATTCTGAATCCCTGTTCCTACTCGACCTGTCTATTGCTTATGATGCTGTCCATCAAAAGATGGCACAGTACCGCTTGGAATATTGGGCTGTTAGCAACATAACAACACTCCAAGGGCCGTATTACACACTGCTGCGCCAGTGCTAGTATTTCGCTGTGCGTCAGACTACGCGCCTGATCGCATTACAGAGGACCAGTCTGTAATGTGCCGTGATGTTGGCGCAGACTTTGAACTCTGTGTTTATGTGCGTTTGAGTCTGTGCGCATATTGTATTAGCGCACAGACGCAAACGCACATAAACACAAACATACTCTGGTGCACAGCGACAATTAGCACCGGCGCAGCAGTGTGTAAGTCAGCCCCAAGAGTGCTAATTTATGCAATAAAACCACAGCAAACACTATAGTACTGGATCACCATCATCTTCAGTCAAACACGATACTTGCAGGATTTGACAGGGCCCATCACTTTACTACCTTTTATTCAACATTTACTGGGGCCCATGGGCTGCAATGATCTCTTAATATCATATCCAATTCCGAATGTTAGCAGATGACGTTCAACTACACATTCATGTAGACAACCAAGCTGACCAGAATAAAATCACTGTTACCTTTTCCTGAAACAGATATACCTGTGGATTAAGTAGAGCTATGTCTGTACTTTCTAAGCCTAAAATTCTCAAAGTTGGGACTGAAGCAGACAACAGCATGCCTTTTACCTGGCCTATACAACAATGGTGATGGATCAAGCCCTGATCTGTTGACTGGGTAGGAGTGTTCTGCTTAATTCAGATACTCTGTCCATCACCACCCCCTTTTCTGAATCGTTTTGGCCACCATAAGCGTGGCAGGGTATGCTCAGATGTGAGTCCCTTGCTCACTGCACCATCAGGATTCAAGCAAGCCGGGCCGACGACGGCTGAAATGCCAGAAACCGGTCCCCGGAAGCTTGTTTCCTTTCCAGTAAAGAATTGGCTTGGTAGTTTGGTCTGCCCTGTTCCCATGATGCACTGGGCCAGGGACAGACTAATTTGCATGTAGCCAGGTTCTGAACTGGGATGGTGCAGTGAGCTAAAAAACTGTGATGGATCAAGCCCTGATCTGTTGACTGGGTAGGAGTGTTCTGCTTAATTCAGATACTCTGTCCATCACCACCCCCTTTTCTGAATCGTTTTGGCCACCATAAGTGTGGCAGGGTATGCTCAGATGTGAGTCCCTTGCTCACTGCACCATCAGGATTCAAGCAAGTCGGGCCGACGACGGCTGAAATGCCAGGAACCGGTCCCCGGAAGCTTGTTTCCTTTCCAGTAAAGAATTGGCTTGGTAGTTTGGTCGGCCCTGTTCCCATGATGCACTGGGCCAGTGACAGACTAATTTGCATGTAGCCAGGTTCTGAACTGGGATGGTGCAGTGAGCTAAAAAAACGGTGATGGATCAAGCCCTGATCTGTTGACTGGGTAGGAGTGTTCTGCTTAATTCAGATACTCTGTCCATCACCACCCCCTTTTCTGAATCGTTTTGGCCACCATAAGCGTGGCAGGGTATGCTCAGATGTGAGCCCCTTGCTCACTGCACCATCAGGATTCAAGCAAGCCGGGCCGACGACGGCTGAAATGCCAGAAACCGGTCCCCGGAAGCTTGTTTCCTTTCCAGTAAAGAACTGGCTTGGTAGTTTGGTCTGCCCTGTTCCCATGATGCACTGGGCCAGGGACAGACTAATTTGCATGTAGCCAGGTTCTGAACTGGGATGGTGCAGTGAGCTAAAAAACGGAGATGGATCAAGCCCTGATCTGTTGACTGGGTAGGAGTGTTCTGCTTAATTCAGATACTCTGTCCATCACCACCCCATTTTCTGAATCGTTTTGGCCACCATAAGCGTGGCAGGGTATGCTCAGATGTGAGTCCCTTGCTCACTGCACCATCAGGATTCAAGCAAGCCGGGCCGACGACGGCTGAAATGCCAGAAACCGGTCCCCGGAAGCTTGTTTCCTTTCCAGTAAAGAATTGGCTTGGTAGTTTGGTCTGCCCCGTTCCCATGATGCACTGGGCCAGGGACAGACTAATTTGCATGTAGCCAGGTTCTGAACTGGGATGGTGCATTGAGCTAAAAAAACGGTGATGGATCAAGCTCTGATCTGTTGACTGGGTAGGAGTGTTCTGCTTAATTCAGATACTCTGTCCATCACCACCCCCTTTTCTGAATCGTTTTGGCCACCATAAGCCTGGCAGGGTATGCTCAGATGTGAGTCCCTTGCTCACTGCACCATCAGGATTCAAGCAAGCCGGGCCGACAACGGCTGAAATGCCAGAAACTGGTCCCCGGAAGCTTGTTTCCTTTCCAGTAAAGAATTGGCTTGGTAGTTTGGTCTGCCCTGTTCCCATGATGCACTGGGCCAGGGACAGACTAATTTGCATGTAGCCAGGTTCTGAACTGGGAAGGTGCAGTGAGCTAAAAAACGGTGATGGATCAAGCCCTGATCTGTTGACTGGGTAGGAGTGTTCTGCTTAATTCAGATACTCTGTCCATCACCACCCCCTTTTCTGAATCGTTTTGGCCACCATAAGCGTGGCAGGGTATGCTCAGATGTGAGTCCCTTGCTCACTGCACCATCAGGATACAAGCAAGCCGGGCCGACGATGGCTGAAATGCCAGAAACCGGTCCCAGGAAGCTTGTTTCCTTTCCAGTAAAGAATTGGCTTGGTAGTTTGGTCTGCCCTGTTCCCATGATGCACTGGGCCAGGGACAGACTAATTTGCATGTAGCCAGGTTCTGAACTGGGATGGTGCAGTGAGCTAAAAAACGGTGATGGATCAAGCCCTGATCTGTTGACTGGGTAGGAGTGTTCTGCTTAATTCAGATACTCTGTCCATCACCACCCCCTTTTCTGAATAGTTTTGGCCACCATAAGCGTGGCAGGGTATGCTCAGATGTGTGTCCCTTGCTCACTGCACCATCAGGATTCAAGCAAGCCGGGCCGACGACGGCTGAAATGCCCGAAACCGGTCCCCGGAAGCTTGTTTCCTTTCCAGTAAAGAATTGGCTTGGTAGTTTGGTCTGCCCTGTTCCCATGATGCACTGGGCCAGGGACAGACTAATTTGCATGTAGCCAGGTTCTGAACTGGGATGGTGCAGTGAGCTAAAAAATGGTGATGGATCAAGCCCTGATCTGTTGACTGGGTAGGAGTGTTCTGCTTAAATCAGATACTCTGTCCATCACCACCCCCTTTTCTGAATCGTTTTGGCCACCATAAGCGTGGCAGGGTATGCTCAGATGTGAGTCCCTTGCTCACTGCACCATCAGGATTCAAGCAAGCCGGGCCAACGACGGCTGAAATGCCAGAAACCGGTCCCCGGAAGCTTGTTTCCTTTCCAGTAAAGAATTGGCTTAGTAGTTTGGTCTGCCCTGATCCCATGATGCACTGGGCAAGGGACAGACTAATTTGCATGTAGCCAGGTTCTGAACTGGGATGGTGCAGTGAGCTAAAAAACTGTGACGGATCAAGCCCTGATCTGTTGACTGTGTAGGAGTGTTCTGCTTAATTCAGATACTCTGTCCATCACCACCCCCTTTTCTGAATCGTTTTGGCCACCATAAGCGTGGCAGGGTATGCTCATATGTGAGTCCCTTGCTCACTGCACCATCAGGATTCAAGCAAGTCGGGCCGACGACGGCTGAAATGCCAGAAACCGGTCCCCGGAAGCTTGTTTCCTTTCCAGTAAAGAATTGGCTTGGTAGTTTAGTCTGCCCTGTTCCCATGATGCACTGGGCCAGGGACAGACTAATTTGCATGTAGCCAGGTTCTGAACTGGGATGGTGCAGTGAGCTAAAAAAACGGTGATGGATCAAGCCCTGATCTGTTGACTGGGTAGGAGTGTTCTGCTTAATTCAGATACTCTGTCCATCACCACCCCCTTTTCTGAATCATTTTGGCCACCATAAGCGTGGCAGGGTATGCTCAGATGTGTGTCCCTTGCTCACTGCACCATCAGGATTCAAGCAAGCCGGGCCGACGACGGCTAAAATGCCAGAAACCGGTCCCCGGAAGCTTGTTTCCTTTCCAGTAAAGAATTGGCTTGGTAGTTTGGTCTGCCCTGTTCCCATGATGCACTGGGCCAGGGACAGACTAATTTGCATGTAGCCAGGTTCTGAACTGGGATGGTGCAGTGAGCTAAAAAACGGTGATGGATCAAGCCCTGATCTGTTGACTGGGTAGGAGTGTTCTGCTTATTTCAGATACTCTGTCCATCACCACCCCCTTTTCTGAATCGTTTTGGCCACCATAAGCGTGGCAGGGTATGCTCAGATGTGAGCCACTTGCTCATTGCACCATCAGGATTCAAGCAAGCTGGGCCGACGACGGCTGAAATGCCAGAAACCGGTCCCCGGAAGCTTGTTTCCTTTCCAGTAAAGAATTGGCTTGGTAGTTTGGTCTGCGCTGTTCCCATGATGCACTGGGCCAGGGACAGACTAATTTGCATGTAGCCAGGTTCTGAACTGGGATGGTGCAGTGAGCTAAAAAACGGTGATGGATCAAGCCCTGATCTGTTGACTGGGTAGGAGTGTTCTGCTTAATTCAGATACTCTGTCCATCACCACCCCATTTTCTGAATCGTTTTGGCCACCATAAGCGTGGCAGGGTATGTTCAGATGTGAGTCCCTTGCTCACTGCACCATCAGGATTCAAGCAAGCCGGGCCGACGACGGCTGAAATGCCAGAAACCGGTCCCCGGAAGCTTGTTTCCTTTCCAGTAAAGAATTGGCTTGGTAGTTTGGTCTGCCCTGTACCCATGATGCACTGGGCCAGGGACAGACTAATTTGCATGTAGCCAGGTTCTGAACTGGGATGGTGCAGTGAGCTAAAAAAACGGTGATGGATCAAGTCCTGATCTGTTGACTGGGTAGGAGTGTTCTGCTTAATTCAGATACTCTGTCCATCACCACCCCCTTTTCTGAATCGTTTTGGCCACCATAAGCGTGGCAGGGTATGCTCAGATGTGAGTCCCTTGCTCACTGCACCATCAGGATTCAAGCAAGCCGGGCCGACGACGGCTGAAATGCCAGAATCCGGTCCCCGGAAGCTTGTTTCCTTTCCAGTAAAGAATTGGCTTGGTAGTTTGGTCTGCCCTGTTCCCATGATGCACTGGGCCAGGGACAGACTAATTTGCATGTAGCCAGTTTCTGAACTGGGATGGTGCAGTGAGCTAAAAAACGGTGATGGATCAAGCCCTGATCTGTTGACTGGGTAGGAGTGTTCTGCTTAATTCAGATACTCTGTCCATCACCACCCCCTTTTCTGAATCGTTTTGGCCACCATAAGCGTGGCAGGGTATGCTCAGATGTGAGTCCCTTGCTCACTGCACCATCAGGATTCAAGCAAGCCGGGCTGACGACGGCTGAAATGCCAGAAACCGGTCCCCGGAAGCTTGTTTCCTTTCCAGTAAAGTATTGGCTTGGTAGTTTGGTCTGCCCTGTTCCCATGATGCACTGGGCCAGGGACAGACTAATTTGCATGTAGCCAGGTTCTGAACTGGGATGGTGCAGTGAGCTAAAAAACGGTGATGGATCAAGCCCTGATCTGTTGACTGGGTAGGAGTGTTCTGCTTAATTCAGATACTCTGTCCATCACCACCCCTTTTCTGAATCGTTTTGGCCACCATAAGCGTGGCAGGGTATGCTCAGATGTGTGTCCCTTGCTCACTGCACCATCAGGATTCAAGCAAGCCGGGCCGACGACGGCTGAAATGCCAGAAACCGGTCCCCGGAAGCTTGTTTCCTTTCCAGTAAAGAAGTGACTTGGTAGTTTGGTCGGCCCTGTTCCCATGATGCACTGGGCCAGGGACAGACTAATTTGCATGTAGCCAGGTTCTGAACTGGGATGGTGCAGTGAGCTAAAAAACGGTGATGGATCAAGCCCTGATCTGTTGACTGGGTAGGAGTGTTCTGCTTAATTCAGATACTCTGTCCATCAACACCCCCTTTTCTGAATCGTTTTGGCCACCATAAGCGTGGCAGGGTATGCTCAGATGTGAGCCCCTTGCTCACTGCACCATCAGGATTTAAGCAAGCCGGGCCGACGACGGCTGAAATGCCAGAAACCGGTCCCCGGAAGCTTGTTTCCTTTCCAGTAAAGAATTGGCTTGGTAGTTTGGTCTGCCCTGTTCCCATGATGCACTGGGCCAGGGACAGACTAATTTGCATGTAGCCAGGTTCTGAACTGGGATGGTGCAGTGAGCTAAAAAACGGTGATGGATTAAGCCCTGATCTGTTGACTGGGTAGGAGTGTTCTGCTTAATTCAGATACTCTGTCCATCACCACCCCCTTTTCTGAATCGTTTTGGCCACCATAAGCGTGGCAGGGTATGCTCAGATGTGAGCCCCTTGCTCACTGCACCATCAGGATTCAAGCAAGCCGGGCCGACGACGGCTGAAATGCCAGAAACCGGTCCCCGGAAGCTTGTTTCCTTTCCAGTAAAGAATTGGCTTGGTAGTTTGGTCTGCCCTGTTCCCATGATGCACTGGGCCAGGGACAGACTAATTTGCATGTAGCCAGGTTCTGAACTGGGATCTTGCAGTGAGCTAAAAAACGGTGATGGATCAAGCCCTGATCTGTTGACTGGGTAGGACTGTTCTGCTTAATTCAGATACTCTGTCCATCACCACCATATTTTCTGAATCGTTTTGGCCACCATAAGTGTGGCAGGGTATGCTCAGATGTGAGTCCCTTGCTCACTGCACCATCAGGATTCAAGCAAGCCGGGCCGACAACGGCTGAAATGCCAGAAACCGGTCCCCGGAAGCTTGTTTCCTTTCCAGTAAAGAATTGGCTTGGTAGTTTGGTCTGCCCTGTTCCCATGATGCACTGGGCCAGGGACAGACTAATTTGCATGTAGCCAGGTTCTGAACTGGGATGGTGCAGTGAGCTAAAAAACGGTGATGGATCAAGCCCTGATCTGTTGACTGGGTAGGAGTGTTCTGCTTAATTCAGATACTCTGTCCATCACCACCCCCTTTTCTGAATCGTTTTGGCCACCATAAGCGTTGAAGTGTATGCTCAGATGTGAGTCCCTGGCTCACTGCACCATCAGGATTCAAGCAAGCCGGGCCGATGACGGCTGAAATGCCAAAAACCGGTCCCCGGAAGCTTGTTTCCTTTCCAGTAAAGAATTGGCTTGGTAGTTTGGTCTGCCCTGTTCCCATGATGCACTGGGCCAGGGACAGACTAATTTGCATGTAGCCAGGTTCTGAACTGGGATGGTGCAGTGAGCTAAAAAACTGTGAAGGATCAAGCCCTGATCTGTTGACTGGGTAGGACTGTTCTGCTTAATTCAGATACTCTGTCCATCACCACCATATTTTCTGAATCGTTTTGGCCACCATAAGCGTGGCAGGGTATGCTCAGATGTGAGTCCCTTGCTCACTGCACCATCAGGATTCAAGCAAGCCGGGCCGACGACGGCTGAAATGCCAGAAACCGGTCCCCGGAAGCTTGTTTCCTTTCCAGTAAAGAATTAGCTTGGTAGTTTGGTCTGCCCAGTTCCCATGATGCACTGGGCCAGGGACAGACTAATTTGCATGTAGCCAGGTTCTGAACTGAGATGGTGCAGTGAGCTAAAAAACGGTGATGGATCAAGCCCTGATCTGTTGACTGGGTAGGAGTGTTCTGCTTAATTCAGATACTCTGTCCATCACCACCCCCTTTTCTGAATCGTTTTGGCCACCATAAGCGTTGCAGGGTATGCTCAGATGTGAGTCCCTTGCTCACTGCACCATCAGGATTCAAGCAAGCTGGGCCGACGACGGCTGAAATGCCAGAAACCGGTCCCCGGAAGCTTGTTTCCTTTCCAGTAAAGAATTGGCTTGGTAGTTTGGTCTGCCCTGTTCCCATGATGCACTGGGACAGGGACAGACTAATTTGCATGTAGCCAGGTTCTGAACTGGGATGGTGCAGTGAGCTAAAAATGGTGATGGATCAAGCCCGGATCTGTTGACTGGGTAGGAGTGTTCTGCTTAATTCAGATACTCTGTCCATCACCACCCCCTTTTCTGAATCGTTTTGGCCACCATAAGCGTGGCAGGGTATGCTCAGATGTGTGTCCCTTGCTCACTGCACCATCAGGATTCAAGCAAGCCGGGCCGACGACGACTGAAATGCCAGAAACTGGTCCCCGGAAGCTTGTTTCCTTTCCAGTAAAGAATTGGCTTGGTAGTTTGGTCTGCCCTGTTCCCATGATGCACTGGGCCAGGGACAGACTAATTTGCATGTAGCCAGGTTCTGAACTGGGATGGTGCAGTGAGCTAAAAAACGGTGATGAATCAAGCCCTGATCTGTTGAATGGGTAGGAGTGTTCTGCTTAATTCAGATACTCTGTCCATCACCACCCCCTTTTCTGAATCGTTTTGGCCACCATAAGCGTGGCAGGGTATGCTCAGATGTGAGTCCCTTGCTCACTGCACCATCAGGATTCAAGCAAGCCGGGCCGACGACGGCTGAAATGCCAGAAACCGGTCCCCGGAAGCTTGTTTCCTTTCCAGTAAAGAATCGGCTTGGTAGTTTGGTCTGCCCTGTTCCCATGATGCACTGGGCCAGGGACAGACTAATTTGCATGTAGCCAGGTTCTGAACTGGGATGGTGCAGTGAGCTAAAAAACGGTGATGGATCAAGCCCTGATCTGTTGACTGGGTAGGAGTGTTCTGCTTAATTCAGATACTCTGTCCATCACCACCCCCTTTTCTGAATCGTTTTGGCCACCATAAGCGTGGCAGGGTATGCTCAGATGTGAGTCCCTTGCTCACTGCACCATCAGGATTCAAGCAAGCCGGGCCGACGACGGCTGAAATGCCAGAAACCGGTCCCCGGAAGCTTGTTTCCTTTCCAGTAAAGAATTGGCTTGGTAGTTTGGTCTGCCCTGTTCCCATGATGCACTGGGCCAGGGACAGACTAATTTGCATTTAGCCAGGTTCTGAACTGGGATAGTGCAGTGAGCTAAAAAACGGTGATGGATCAAGCCCTGATCTGTTGACTGGGTAGGAGTGTTCTGCTTAATTCAGATACTCTGTCCATCACCACCCCCTTTTCTGAATCGTTTTGGCCACCATAAGCATGGAAGGGTATGCTCAGATGTGAGTCCCTGGCTCACTGCACCATCAGGATTCAAGCAAGCCGGGCCGATGACGGCTGAAATGCCAAAAACCGGTCCCCGGAAGCTTGTTTCCTTTCCAGTAAAGAATTGGCTTGGTAGTTTGGTCTGCCCTGTTCCCATGATGCACTGGGCCAGGGACAGACTAATTTGCATGTAGCCAGGTTCTGAACTGGGATGGTGCAGCGAGCTAAAAAACTGTGATGGATCAAGCCCTGATCTGTTGACTGGGTAGGAGTGTTCTGCTTAATTCAGATACTCTGTCCATCACCACCCCCTTTTCTGAATCGTTTTGGCCACCATAAGCGTGGCAGGGTATGCTCAGATGTGAGTCCCTTGCTCACTGCACCATCAGGATTCAAGCAAGCCGGGCCGACGACGGCTGAAATGCCAGAAACCGGTCCCCGGAAGCTTGTTTCCTTTCCAGTAAAGAATTGGCTTGGTAGTTTGGTCTGCCCTGTTCCCATGATGCACTGGGCCAGGGACAGACTAATTTGCATGTAGCCAGGTTCTGAACTGGGATGGTGCAGTGAGCTAAAAACGGTGATGGATCAAGCCCGGATCTGTTGACTGGGTAGGAGTATTCTGCTTAATTCAGATACTCTGTCCATCACCACCCCCTTTTCTGAATCGTTTTGGCCACCATAAGCGTGGCAGGGTATGCTCAGATGTGTGCCCCTTGCTCACTGCACCATCAGGATTAAAGCAAGCTGGGCTGACGACGGCTGAAATGCCAGAAACCGGTCCCCGGAAGCTTGTTTCCTTTCCAGTAAAGAATTGGCTTGGTAGTTTGGTCTGCCCTGTTCCCATGATGCACTGGACCAGGGATAGACTAATTTGCATGTAGCCAGGTTCTGGACTGGGATGGTGCAGTGAGCTAAAAAACGGTGATGGATCAAGCCCTGATCTGTTGAATGGGTAGGAGTGTTCTGCTTAATTCAGATACTCTGTCCATCACCACCCCCTTTTCTGAATCGTTTTGGCCACCATAAGCGTGGCAGGGTATGCTCAGATGTGAGCCCCTTGCTCACTGCACCATCAGGATTCAAGCAAGCCGGGCCGACGACGGCTGAAACGCCAGAAACCGGTCCCCGGAAGCTTGTTTCCTTTCCAGTAAAGAATTGGCTTGGTAGTTTGGTCTGCCCTGTTCCCATGATGCACTGGGCCAGGGACAGACTAATTTGCATGTAGCCAGGTTCTGAACTGGGATGGTGCAGTGAGCTAAAAAACGGTGATGGATCAAGCCCTGATCTGTTGACTGGGTAGGAGTGTTCTGCTTAATTCAGATACTCTGTCCATCACCACCCCATTTTCTGAATCGTTTTGGCCACCATAAGCGTGGCAGGGTATGCTCAGATGTGAGCCCCTTGCTCACTGCACCATCAGGATTCAAGCAAGCCGGGCCGACGACGGCTGAAATGCCAGAAACCGGTCCCCGCAAGCTTGTTTCCTTTCCAGTAAAGAATTAGCTTGGTAGTTTGGTCTGCCCTGTTCCCATGATGCACTGGGCCAGGGACAGACTAATTTGCATGTAGCCAGGTTCTGAACTGGGATGGTGCAGTGAGCTAAAAAACGGTGATGGATCAAGCCCTGATCTGTTGACTGGGTAGGAGTGTTCTGCTTAATTCAGATACTCTGTCCATCACCACCCCCTTTCCTGAATCATTTTGGCCACCATAAGCGTGGCAGGGTATGCTCAGATGTGAATCCCTTGTTCACTGCACCATCAGGATTCAAGCAAGCCGGGCCGACGACGGCTGAAATGCCAGAAACCGGTCCCCGGAAGCTTGTTTCCTTTCCAGTAAAGAATTGGCTTGGTAGTTTGGTCTGCCCTGTTCCCATGATGCACTGGGCCAGGGACAGACTAATTTGCCTGTAGCCAGGTTCTGAGCTGGGATGGTGCAGTGAGCTAAAAAACGGTGATGGATCAAGCCCTGATCTGTTGACTGGGTAGGAGTGTTCTGCTTAATTCAGATACTCTGTCCATCACCACCCCCTTTTCTGAATCGTTTTGGCCACCATAAGCGTGGCAGGGTATGCTCAGATGTGAGTCCCTTGCTCACTGCACCATCAGGATTCAAGCAAGCTGGGCTGACGACGGCTGAAATGCCAGAAACCGGTCCCCGGAAGCTTGTTTCCTTTCCAGTAAAGAATTGGCTTGGTAGTTTGGTCTGCCCTGTTCCCATGATGCACTGGGACAGGGACAGACTAATTTGCATGTAGCCAGGTTCTGAACTGGGATGGTGCAGTGAGCTAAAAATGGTGATGGATCAAGCCCGGATCTGTTGACTGGGTAGGAGTGTTCTGCTTAATTCAGATACTCTGTCCATCACCACCCCCTTTTCTGAATCGTTTTGGCCACCATAAGCGTGGCAGGGTATGCTCAGATGTGTGTCCCTTGCTCACTGCACCATCAGGATTCAAGCAAGCCGGGTCGACGACGACTGAAATGCCAGAAACTGGTCCCCGGAAGCTTGTTTCCTTTCCAGTAAAGAATTGGCTTGGTACTTTGGTCTGCCCTGTTCCCATGATGCACTGGGCCAGGGACAGACTAATTTGCATGTAGCCAGGTTCTGAACTGGGATGGTGCAGTGAGCTAAAAAACGGTGATGAATCAAGCCCTGATCTGTTGAATGGGTAGGAGTGTTCTGCTTAATTCAGATACTCTGTCCATCACCACCCCCTTTTCTGAATCGTTTTGGCCACCATAAGCGTGGCAGGGTATGCTCAGATGTGAGTCCCTTGCTCACTGCACCATCAGGATTCAAGCAAGCCGGGCCGACGACGGCTGAAATGCCAGAAACCGGTCCCCGGAAGCTTGTTTCCTTTCCAGTAAAGAATTGGCTTGGTAGTTTGGTCTGCCCTGTTCCCATGATGCACTGGGCCAGGGACAGACTAATTTGCATGTAGCCAGGTTCTGAACTGGGATGGTGCAGTGAGCTAAAAAACGGTGATGGATCAAGCCCTGATCTGTTGACTGGGTAGGAGTGTTCTGCTTAATTCAGATACTCTGTCCATCACCACCCCCTTTTCTGAATCGTTTTGGCCACCATAAGCGTGGCAGGGTATGCTCAGATGTGAGTCCCTTGCTCACTGCACCATCAGGATTCAAGCAAGCCGGGCCGACGACGGCTGAAATGCCAGAAACCGGTCCCCGGAAGCTTGTTTCCTTTCCAGTAAAGAATTGGCTTGGTAGATTGGTCTGCCCTGTTCCCATGATGCACTGGGCCAGGGACAGACTAATTTGCATTTAGCCAGGTTCTGAACTGGGATAGTGCAGTGAGCTAAAAAACGGTGATGGATCAAGCCCTGATCTGTTGACTGGGTAGGAGTGTTCTGCTTAATTCAGATACTCTGTCCATCACCACCCCCTTTTCTGAATCGTTTTGGCCACCATAAGCATGGAAGGGTATGCTCAGATGTGAGTCCCTGGCTCACTGCACCATCAGGATTCAAGCAAGCCGGGCCGATGACGGCTGAAATGCCAAAAACCGGTCCCCGGAAGCTTGTTTCCTTTCCAGTAAAGAATTGGCTTGGTAGTTTGGTCTGCCCTGTTCCCATGATGCACTGGGCCAGGGACAGACTAATTTGCATGTAGCCAGGTTCTGAACTGGGATGGTGCAGCGAGCTAAAAAACTGTGATGGATCAAGCCCTGATCTGTTGACTGGGTAGGAGTGTTCTGCTTAATTCAGATACTCTGTCCATCACCACCCCCTTTTCTGAATCGTTTTGGCCACCATAAGCGTGGCAGGGTATGCTCAGATGTGAGTCCCTTGCTCACTGCACCATCAGGATTCAAGCAAGCCGGGCCGACGACGGCTGAAATGCCAGAAACCGGTCCCCGGAAGCTTGTTTCCTTTCCAGTAAAGAATTGGCTTGGTAGTTTGGTCTGCCCTGTTCCCATGATGCACTGGGCCAGGGACAGACTAATTTGCATGTAGCCAGGTTCTGAACTGGGATGGTGCAGTGAGCTAAAAAACGGTGATGGATCAAGCCCTGATCTGTTGACTGGGTAGGAGTGTTCTGCTTAATTCAGATACTCTGTCCATCACCACCCCCTTTTCTGAATCGTTTTGGCCACCATAAGCGTGGCAGGGTATGCTCAGATGTGAGTCCCTTGCTCACTGCACCATCAGGATTCAAGCAAGCCGGGCCGACGACGGCTGAAATGCCAGAAACCGGTCCCCGGAAGCTTGTTTCCTTTCCAGTAAAGAATTGGCTTGGTAGTTTGGTCTGCCCTGTTCCCATGATGCACTGGGCCAGGGACAGACTAATTTGCATTTAGCCAGGTTCTGAACTGGGATAGTGCAGTGAGCTAAAAAACGGTGATGGATCTAGCCCTGATCTGTTGACTGGGTAGGAGTGTTCTGCTTAATTCAGATACTCTGTCCATCACCACCCCCTTTTCTGAATCGTTTTGGCCACCATAAGCATGGAAGGGTATGCTCAGATGTGAGTCCCTGGCTCACTGCACCATCAGGATTCAAGCAAGCCGGGCCGATGACGGCTGAAATGCCAAAAACCGGTCCCCGGAAGCTTGTTTCCTTTCCAGTAAAGAATTGGCTTGGTAGTTTGGTCTGCCCTGTTCCCATGATGCACTGGGCCAGGGACAGACTAATTTGCATGTAGCCAGGTTCTGAACTGGGATGGTGCAGCGAGCTAAAAAACTGTGATGGATCAAGCCCTGATCTGTTGACTGGGTAGGAGTGTTCTGCTTAATTCAGATACTCTGTCCATCACCACCCCCTTTTCTGAATCGTTTTGGCCACCATAAGCGTGGCAGGGTATGCTCAGATGTGAGTCCCTTGCTCACTGCACCATCAGGATTCAAGCAAGCCGGGCCGACGACGGCTGAAATGCCAGAAACCGGTCCCCGGAAGCTTGTTTCCTTTCCAGTAAAGAATTGGCTTGGTAGTTTGGTCTGCCCTGTTCCCATGATGCACTGGGCCAGGGACAGACTAATTTGCATGTAGCCAGGTTCTGAACTGGGATGGTGCAGTGAGCTAAAAACGGTGATGGATCAAGCCCGGATCTGTTGACTGGGTAGGAGTATTCTGCTTAATTCAGATACTCTGTCCATCACCACCCCCTTTTCTGAATCGTTTTGGCCACCATAAGCGTGGCAGGGTATGCTCAGATGTGTGCCCCTTGCTCACTGCACCATCAGGATTCAAGCAAGCTGGGCTGACGACGGCTGAAATGCCAGAAACCGGTCCCCGGAAGCTTGTTTCCTTTCCAGTAAAGAATTGGCTTGGTAGTTTGGTCTGCCCTGTTCCCATGATGCACTGGGCCAGGGATAGACTAATTTGCATGTAGCCAGGTTCTGGACTGGGATGGTGCAGTGAGCTAAAAAACGGTGATGGATCAAGCCCTGATCTGTTGAATGGGTAGGAGTGTTCTGCTTAATTCAGATACTCTGTCCATCACCACCCCCTTTTCTGAATCGTTTTGGCCACCATAAGCGTGGCAGGGTATGCTCAGATGTGAGTCCCTGGCTCACTGCACCATCAGGATTCAAGCAAGCCGGGCCGATGACGGCTGAAATGCCAAAAACCGGTCCCCGGAAGCTTGTTTCCTTTCCAGTAAAGAATTGGCTTGGTAGTTTGGTCTGCCCTGTTCCCATGATGCACTGGGCCAGGGACAGACTAATTTGCATGTAGCCAGGTTCTGAACTGGGATGGTGCAGCGAGCTAAAAAACTGTGATGGATCAAGCCCTGATCTGTTGACTGGGTAGGAGTGTTCTGCTTAATTCAGATACTCTGTCCATCACCACCCCCTTTTCTGAATCGTTTTGGCCACCATAAGCGTGGCAGGGTATGCTCAGATGTGAGTCCCTTGCTCACTGCACCATCAGGATTCAAGCAAGCCGGGCCGACGACGGCTGAAATGCCAGAAACCGGTCCCCGGAAGCTTGTTTCCTTTCCAGTAAAGAATTGGCTTGGTAGTTTGGTCTGCCCTGTTCCCATGATGCACTGGGCCAGGGACAGACTAATTTGCATGTAGCCAGGTTCTGAACTGGGATGGTGCAGTGAGCTAAAAAACGGTGATGGATCAAGCCCTGATCTGTTGACTGGGTAGGAGTGTTCTGCTTAATTCAGATACTCTGTCCATCACCACCCCCTTTTCTGAATCGTTTTGGCCACCATAAGCGTGGCAGGGTATGCTCAGATGTGAGTCCCTTGCTCACTGCACCATCAGGATTCAAGCAAGCCGGGCCGACGACGGCTGAAATGCCAGAAACCGGTCCCCGGAAGCTTGTTTCCTTTCCAGTAAAGAATTGGCTTGGTAGTTTGGTCTGCCCTGTTCCCATGATGCACTGGGCCAGGGACAGACTAATTTGCATTTAGCCAGGTTCTGAACTGGGATAGTGCAGTGAGCTAAAAAACGGTGATGGATCAAGCCCTGATCTGTTGACTGGGTAGGAGTGTTCTGCTTAATTCAGATACTCTGTCCATCACCACCCCCTTTTCTGAATCGTTTTGGCCACCATAAGCATGGAAGGGTATGCTCAGATGTGAGTCCCTGGCTCACTGCACCATCAGGATTCAAGCAAGCCGGGCCGATGACGGCTGAAATGCCAAAAACCGGTCCCCGGAAGCTTGTTTCCTTTCCAGTAAAGAATTGGCTTGGTAGTTTGGTCTGCCCTGTTCCCATGATGCACTGGGCCAGGGACAGACTAATTTGCATGTAGCCAGGTTCTGAACTGGGATGGTGCAGCGAGCTAAAAAACTGTGATGGATCAAGCCCTGATCTGTTGACTGGGTAGGAGTGTTCTGCTTAATTCAGATACTCTGTCCATCACCACCCCCTTTTCTGAATCGTTTTGGCCACCATAAGCGTGGCAGGGTATGCTCAGATGTGAGTCCCTTGCTCACTGCACCATCAGGATTCAAGCAAGCCGGGCCGACGACGGCTGAAATGCCAGAAACCGGTCCCCGGAAGCTTGTTTCCTTTCCAGTAAAGAATTGGCTTGGTAGTTTGGTCTGCCCTGTTCCCATGATGCACTGGGCCAGGGACAGACTAATTTGCATGTAGCCAGGTTCTGAACTGGGATGGTGCAGTGAGCTAAAAACGGTGATGGATCAAGCCCGGATCTGTTGACTGGGTAGGAGTATTCTGCTTAATTCAGATACTCTGTCCATCACCACCCCCTTTTCTGAATCGTTTTGGCCACCATAAGCGTGGCAGGGTATGCTCAGATGTGTGCCCCTTGCTCACTGCACCATCAGGATTCAAGCAAGCTGGGCTGACGACGGCTGAAATGCCAGAAACCGGTCCCCGGAAGCTTGTTTCCTTTCCAGTAAAGAATTGGCTTGGTAGTTTGGTCTGCCCTGTTCCCATGATGCACTGGGCCAGGGATAGACTAATTTGCATGTAGCCAGGTTCTGGACTGGGATGGTGCAGTGAGCTAAAAAACGGTGATGGATCAAGCCCTGATCTGTTGAATGGGTAGGAGTGTTCTGCTTAATTCAGATACTCTGTCCATCACCACCCCCTTTTCTGAATCGTTTTGGCCACCATAAGCGTGGCAGGGTATGCTCAGATGTGAGCCCCTTGCTCACTGCACCATCAGGATTCAAGCAAGCCGGGCCGACGACGGCTGAAATGCCAGAAACCGGTCCCCGGAAGCTTGTTTCCTTTCCAGTAAAGAATTGGCTTGGTAGTTTGGTCTGCCCTGTTCCCATGATGCACTGGGCCAGGGACAGACTAATTTGCATGTAGCCAGGTTCTGAACTGGGATGGTGCAGTGAGCTAAAAAACGGTTATGGATCAAGCCCTGATCTGTTGACTGGGTAGGAGTGTTCTGCTTAATTCAGATACTCTGTCCATCACCACCCCATTTTCTGAATCGTTTTGGCCACCATAAGCGTGGCAGGGTATGCTCAGATGTGAGCCCCTTGCTCACTGCACCATCAGGATTCAAGCAAGCCGGGCCGACGACGGCTGAAATGCCAGAAACCGGTCCCCGCAAGCTTGTTTCCTTTCCAGTAAAGAATTAGCTTGGTAGTTTGGTCTGCCCTGTTCCCATGATGCACTGGGCCAGGGACAGACTAATTTGCATGTAGCCAGGTTCTGAACTGGGATGGTGCAGTGAGCTAAAAAACGGTGATGGATCAAGCCCTGATCTGTTGACTGGGTAGGAGTGTTCTGCTTAATTCAGATACTCTGTCCATCACCACCCCCTTTCCTGAATCATTTTGGCCACCATAAGCGTGGCAGGGTATGCTCAGATGTGAATCCCTTGTTCACTGCACCATCAGGATTCAAGCAAGCCGGGCCGACGACGGCTGAAATGCCAGAAACCGGTCCCCGGAAGCTTGTTTCCTTTCCAGTAAAGAATTGGCTTGGTAGTTTGGTCTGCCCTGTTCCCATGATGCACTGGGCCAGGGACAGACTAATTTGCCTGTAGCCAGGTTCTGAGCTGGGATGGTGCAGTGAGCTAAAAAACTGTGATGGATCAAGCCCTGATCTGTTGACTGGGTAGGAGTGTTCTGCTTAATTCAGATACTCTGTCCATCACCACCCCCTTTTCTGAATCGTTTTGGCCACCATAAGCGTGGCAGGGTATGCTCAGATGTGAGTCCCTTGCTCACTGCACCATCAGGATTCAAGCAAGCCGGGCCGACGACGGCTGAAATGCCAGAAACCGTTCCCCGGAAGCTTGTTTCCTTTCCAGTAAAGAATTGGCTTGGTAGTTTGGTCTGCCCTGTTCCCATGATGCACTAGGCCAGGGACAGACTAATTTGCATGTAGCCAGGTTCTGAACTGGGATGGTGCAGTGAGCTAAAAAACGGTGATGGATCAAGCCCTGATCTGTTGACTGGGTAGGAGTGTTCTGCTTAATTCAGATAATCTGTCCATCACCACCCCCTTTTCTGAATCGTTTTGGCCACCATAAGCGTGGCAGGGTATGCTCAGATGTGAGTCCCTTGCTCACTGCAACATCAGGATTCAAGCAAGCCAGGCCGACGACGGCTGAAATGCCAGAAACCGGTCCCCGGAAGCTTGTTTCCTTTCCAGTAAAGAATTGGCTTGGTAGTTTGGTCTGCCCTGTTCCCATGATGCACTGGGCCAGGGACAGACTAATTTGCATGTAGCCAGGTTCTGAACTGGGATGGTGCAGTGAGCTAAAAAACGGTGATGGATCAAGCCCTGATCTGTTGACTGGGTAGGAGTGTTCTGCTTAATTCAGATACTCTGTCCATCACCACCCCCTTTTCTGAATCGTTTTGGCCACCATAAGCGTGGCAGGGTATGCTCAGATGTGAATCCCTTGCTCACTTCACCATCAGGATTCAAGCAAGCCGGGCCGACGACGGCTAAAATGCCAGAAACCGGTCCCCGGAAGCTTGTTTCCTTTCCAGTAAAGAATTGGCTTGGTAGTTTGGTCTGCCCGGTTCCCATGATGCACTGGGCCAGGGACAGACTAATTTGCATGTAGCCAGGTTCTGAACTGGGATGGTGCAGTGAGCTAAAAAACGGTGATGGATCAAGCCCTGATCTGTTGACTGGGTAGGAGTGTTCTGCTTAATTCAGATACTCTGTCCATCACCACCCCCTTTTCTGAATCGTTTTGGCCACCATAAGCGTGGCAGGGTATGCTCAGATGTGAGTCCCTTGCTCACTGCACCATCAGGATTCAAGCAAGCCGGGCCGACGACGGCTGAAATGCCAGAAACCGGTCCCCGGAAGCTTGTTTCCTTTCCAGTAAAGAATTGGCTTGGTAGTTTGGTCTGCCCTGTTCCCATGATGCACTGGGCCAGGGACAGACTAATTTGCATTTAGCCAGGTTCTGAACTGGGATAGTGCAGTGAGCTAAAAAACGGTGATGGATCAAGCCCTGATCTGTTGACTGGGTAGGAGTGTTCTGCTTAATTCAGATACTCTGTCCATCACCACCCCCTTTTCTGAATCGTTTTGGCCACCATAAGCATGGAAGGGTATGCTCAGATGTGAGTCCCTGGCTCACTGCACCATCAGGATTCAAGCAAGCCGGGCCGATGACGGCTGAAATGCCAAAAACCGGTCCCCGGAAGCTTGTTTCCTTTCCAGTAAAGAATTGGCTTGGTAGTTTGGTCTGCCCTGTTCCCATGATGCACTGGGCCAGGGACAGACTAATTTGCATGTAGCCAGGTTCTGAACTGGGATGGTGCAGCGAGCTAAAAAACTGTGATGGATCAAGCCCTGATCTGTTGACTGGGTAGGAGTGTTCTGCTTAATTCAGATACTCTGTCCATCACCACCCCCTTTTCTGAATCGTTTTGGCCACCATAAGCGTGGCAGGGTATGCTCAGATGTGAGTCCCTTGCTCACTGCACCATCAGGATTCAAGCAAGCCGGGCCGACGACGGCTGAAATGCCAGAAACCGGTCCCCGGAAGCTTGTTTCCTTTCCAGTAAAGAATTGGCTTGGTAGTTTGGTCTGCCCTGTTCCCATGATGCACTGGGCCAGGGACAGACTAATTTGCATGTAGCCAGGTTCTGAACTGGGATGGTGCAGTGAGCTAAAAACGGTGATGGATCAAGCCCGGATCTGTTGACTGGGTAGGAGTATTCTGCTTAATTCAGATACTCTGTCCATCACCACCCCCTTTTCTGAATCGTTTTGGCCACCATAAGCGTGGCAGGGTATGCTCAGATGTGTGCCCCTTGCTCACTGCACCATCAGGATTCAAGCAAGCTGGGCTGACGACGGCTGAAATGCCAGAAACCGGTCCCCGGAAGCTTGTTTCCTTTCCAGTAAAGAATTGGCTTGGTAGTTTGGTCTGCCCTGTTCCCATGATGCACTGGGCCAGGGATAGACTAATTTGCATGTAGCCAGGTTCTGGACTGGGATGGTGCAGTGAGCTAAAAAACGGTGATGGATCAAGCCCTGATCTGTTGAATGGGTAGGAGTGTTCTGCTTAATTCAGATACTCTGTCCATCACCACCCCCTTTTCTGAATCGTTTTGGCCACCATAAGCGTGGCAGGGTATGCTCAGATGTGAGCCCCTTGCTCACTGCACCATCAGGATTCAAGCAAGCCGGGCCGACGACGGCTGAAATGCCAGAAACCGGTCCCCGGAAGCTTGTTTCCTTTCCAGTAAAGAATTGGCTTGGTAGTTTGGTCTGCCCTGTTCCCATGATGCACTGGGCCAGGGACAGACTAATTTGCATGTAGCCAGGTTCTGAACTGGGATGGTGCAGTGAGCTAAAAAACGGTTATGGATCAAGCCCTGATCTGTTGACTGGGTAGGAGTGTTCTGCTTAATTCAGATACTCTGTCCATCACCACCCCATTTTCTGAATCGTTTTGGCCACCATAAGCGTGGCAGGGTATGCTCAGATGTGAGCCCCTTGCTCACTGCACCATCAGGATTCAAGCAAGCCGGGCCGACGACGGCTGAAATGCCAGAAACCGGTCCCCGCAAGCTTGTTTCCTTTCCAGTAAAGAATTAGCTTGGTAGTTTGGTCTGCCCTGTTCCCATGATGCACTGGGCCAGGGACAGACTAATTTGCATGTAGCCAGGTTCTGAACTGGGATGGTGCAGTGAGCTAAAAAACGGTGATGGATCAAGCCCTGATCTGTTGACTGGGTAGGAGTGTTCTGCTTAATTCAGATACTCTGTCCATCACCACCCCCTTTCCTGAATCATTTTGGCCACCATAAGCGTGGCAGGGTATGCTCAGATGTGAATCCCTTGTTCACTGCACCATCAGGATTCAAGCAAGCCGGGCCGACGACGGCTGAAATGCCAGAAACCGGTCCCCGGAAGCTTGTTTCCTTTCCAGTAAAGAATTGGCTTGGTAGTTTGGTCTGCCCTGTTCCCATGATGCACTGGGCCAGGGACAGACTAATTTGCCTGTAGCCAGGTTCTGAGCTGGGATGGTGCAGTGAGCTAAAAAACTGTGATGGATCAAGCCCTGATCTGTTGACTGGGTAGGAGTGTTCTGCTTAATTCAGATACTCTGTCCATCACCACCCCCTTTTCTGAATCATTTTGGCCACCATAAGCGTGGCAGGGTATGCTCAGATGTGAGTCCCTTGCTCACTGCACCATCAGGATTCAAGCAAGCCGGGCCGACGACGGCTGAAATGCCAGAAACCGTTCCCCGGAAGCTTGTTTCCTTTCCAGTAAAGATTTGGCTTGGTAGTTTGGTCTGCCCTGTTCCCATGATGCACTAGGCCAGGGACAGACTAATTTGCATGTAGCCAGGTTCTGAACTGGGATGGTGCAGTGAGCTAAAAAACGGTGATGGATCAAGCCCTGATCTGTTGACTGGGTAGGAGTGTTCTGCTTAATTCAGATAATCTGTCCATCACCACCCCCTTTTCTGAATCGTTTTGGCCACCATAAGCGTGGCAGGGTATGCTCAGATGTGAGTCCCTTGCTCACTGCAACATCAGGATTCAAGCAAGCCAGGCCGACGACGGCTGAAATGCCAGAAACCGGTCCCCGGAAGCTTGTTTCCTTTCCAGTAAAGAATTGGCTTGGTAGTTTGGTCTGCCCTGTTCCCATGATGCACTGGGCCAGGGACAGACTAATTTGCATGTAGCCAGGTTCTGAACTGGGATGGTGCAGTGAGCTAAAAAACGGTGATGGATCAAGCCCTGATCTGTTGACTGGGTAGGAGTGTTCTGCTTAATTCAGATACTCTGTCCATCACCACCCCCTTTTCTGAATCGTTTTGGCCACCATAAGCGTGGCAGGGTATGCTCAGATGTGAATCCCTTGCTCACTGCACCATCAGGATTCAAGCAAGCCGGGCCGACGACGGCTAAAATGCCAGAAACCGGTCCCCGGAAGCTTGTTTCCTTTCCAGTAAAGAATTGGCTTGGTAGTTTGGTCTGCCCGGTTCCCATGATGCACTGGGCCAGGGACAGACTAATTTGCATGTAGCCAGGTTCTGAACTGGGATGGTGCAGTGAGCTAAAAAACGGTGATGGATCAAGCCCTGATCTGTTGACTGGGTAGGAGTGTTCTGCTTAATTCAGATACTCTGTCCATCACCGACCCCTTTTCTGAATCTATACAACAAGTGGCCATCCCATCTTCAGCAACAGCAGTTAAGAATCATGGGATATAATTAAATGAAAGTCAATCTTGTGGCCTACAAAGCACTAAATTGGTCAAAAACACAAATTTTCACCTAGTGTCCATATGGAAAATTACCTATCTGCTGCAAGTAAAGTACTAGGGCACTGGTGTTACCAAGAGAGATCGCTGGTGTTATTAGGGGAGAGGATGTGGTCTCACAGATAGAGCTGCTGACTATCGAGCTGGGAAACCAAGTTCGAGTCTCTGCATTGGCTCAACATTCTGTGATTCTGGGCAGATCACTTAATCTCCCAGTGCCTACCAAAAAAAGAAAAAAAAATAATGTGTCCTTGTGGAACGTCACTGGTGCTCATGTAAAACTCTCCAATAGCATTGGGTCGAGTTTGCAATATATAAATCTGCAAAAGAAAAAAAAAGACACAAGTACTGTAATAATAAGTTTGCTGGAGCCTCTATGAAGGAGACAACTAAACTACAGAGCTGCAGAACGAAGCTGTCAATCTGTTCTTTAACTTAAAAAAGCCTACCCCACCATACCAGCTCTCAAAGAATTTCACTGGATACTACTGTGAACCACTTCTAAAGAATAGTAGGATATAGGTCCAAAATACGTTTAGGCTCTTTTCCTATCTTAGGCACTGACCCACAACTTGAGGTCGAGAAAGGCAAATCTGATCACTCAAGCTAAATGTAATCACATGAAGCATGGAGATTGATAAGGAGCTGGGAGCACAGCTTTGTAAATCATTGCACACCGACCTGAGAATCTTCCCCAAAAGCCTGCCTTTTAAGGAAGCATGCTTCTCCAACATTGAAACTATCAGGGCTACCCACTAGATATATAGACCAGCCGCGGCCGGTAGTGGGAGGAGCGGCCGGGCGGTGACGTGGGGAGGGGGAGGGGCAGGGTGGGGGGTAGTAATGTATGGATTATGGAGTTTAACAGGTAAGTAAACATAAATGAATAAAATGAATTTCGTTGCGTGCACTGCATCGCATTTGGTGGCTGGAAACTCTGGTATAATCATATGTGCAAGAAGAACAGGACTATTTGTGGATAAAATTGCTATATGGATTGTGGGAGGAGGAGCTTTATCTTGACTACAATATGTAAGTGTATGGGGGTGGTAAAGGTTATGTCGGTAAATATATGTGGTTTGAATTATATAAAAAAAGACAAAAAAGTGGCAGTAGGGTTGCAAGCATTGTGAGTTAATATTGTATGTCTTCAAGTAAAACATATCGAGGGTTCTCAATCACATGTTTTAAAAACACTAGGGTTTAGGCTGATAAGTGCAACGTCACAAGGGGCCAGGGTCCGAGGGGTTGCGATTCTAGCTAAAGGTGGTAGGCTGGTGTTTAACCAATCTAAATCTGATGAATTTGGACGCTGGGCAATTACGGAGTGCCAATATGGGGTCAGGCAGAAACTAACACTTTGCACATTATATGGAAGTAACAGTGATGATGCGGCGGTGCTGGATGATATTTCAAGTGAACTTACTCATTGGCCTTTACCACTGATGGTCTGTGGGGATTTCAATATTATTCTTCCTAGTGATTGGTCTGTGGAGGAGGGATGGTGGTATGTGGGTCGGAAGCCTAAAGTATTCAAGGCATTAAAGAACATGTGTCAGACACATGGATTAGTGGATAGCTGTCAGACTACAAGTTCAAAAGACCCAGGGTACACATATTTTTCTTATCCACACTCCAATCATGCCAGACTGGATTATGTGTTTATTTCCAACTCCTTAAAAACAATATTTTGTATAAAGAAACTGCCACGTGTTTTATCGGACCACAATCCATTAATATGTAAGCTAGAAGTAGAAATTAGTAATTCCAACATAAGGTCCTGGACATTCGAGAGGTCCCTGCTTTTGGATAGAGAATATTGTATACATATGAGAAAATGGATTCCGAACCTTCTAAAAGATAATTAGGGCTCCCGGTTTTATGGTATTTATTTTTTTGACATTTCCGTCTGTATTTATCCATATTTATTTTTTGTCAACTTTATCTGTATTTATCAATATTTATTATGGGTTTCGTAAAAAATATAAAGCTGAAACTGGTATATTTCCACATTTATTTTTACCAATAAAGATGCAGTCATGCTTGAATACCTGCCAGGTTTCAGTGATATGAACACTTGCAGAAGATAAACCAATGCACTTATATGGAAATATGCACATTTCAGTGTCAGCTGTGGGGATATCTATTTCTTTTAAAGCCTCTTTACTAAAATCCCTTTTTAACCCCCTTACCTATCAGTCCACACAGTTATTGGCCTGGCAGTCATGGCAAAGTGTATATTTTAGAATCACTCAAAAAGGACCCAATTTCCGTTTTTATCCACATTTAAACATAAGTACAGACGAGAAAATAAATGATTTCTGTCTGTATTTATCTGTATAAATCAGTAAAAACGGAAAACAGGGAGCCCTAAAGATAATGTAAGGAGCACTACAATTCAAATAGTGTGGGATGCCTTAAAGTCCGGAATTAGAGGTGAAACATTCCGATACTCACTAAATGCTAATAAACAAGCCAGGGAATCTTTGATGATATTACAGGATAACTTGAGGTTGGCAGAAGAGGAATTGGTGAGAGCGGTTACAACAAATAAGGATCTAGAGAGAACACATAGACAGGTCGCAATTGCTAAAGCAGCGATTATTAATATATTTACAGATAAGGCCGTAAAAAAAGCTACAGCGCAAAAATAAATAGTATATGAAGTAAACTAACAAATTGGTCACCAACTTGCTGTGCGTACAAGACAACAGACCTCTCTAAATTTGGTCCGAAAGATTAACAATCCTATGCTAGGGCCAAATAACTGACCCAGAACTCATAAGAGAAGCTTTTAGGAGATTTTATCAAGATTTATATACAGCAGGTGTGGTGTGTGTGCAGCAACATATCGAAGGGTATCTAGACAATATATCAGGTGAAAAATTAGAGGTTGAAGATCGGGAAAATCTGGAGGATCCACCTGATGTTGAAGAAATCTCAAGGACTATTAAAGGTTTAGAAAGTGGGAAAGCGACTGGAACGGATTGCATTTTGTTGGAATTTTATATCACCTTTATAGAGCAAGTTCAAAATATCCTTTCCCTACCTTATGCTACATATTTTTAATGGTGGTCAACCTCCGAACTCCTGGTCAAGGGCGAAAATTGTAATCTTCCCAAAGAAGAATAAACCTCCAGAGCAAATGTGGTCTTATCGCCCTATCACACTCATTAATGCCGACTCAAAGATATACTCCAAAATGTTGTCCAATAGAATTGCACCTATTATCCATAAAGTGATTTTCAAACGTCAACATGGATTTGTGCCAGGGAGGTCCTCCATAAATCATATTCAAAGAGTTATTACTCTATTTGATGCTATGGATGTTGCAGGAGACCCTATGGCTTTGGTCTTACTTGACGCCAAAAAAGCCTTTGACAGGGTCTCCTGGCAATATTTGTGGGCTGCCATGTCTAGGGTGGGAATTAAGGAGGGTTGTATTCAGGCAGTTCAAAAGCTATATGCCGAACACACAGCGGCAGTGATGGTTAATGGTAAGTTATCAAAGGTATTTACAATCTCCCGAGGCACGAGGCAGGGTTGTCTCTGTTCCCCGCTTTTATTTGCGATTTATATTGACCCTTTTATCCGTAGATTGGAAGAGACCATAGGAATAGTACCTACATGGTCACAGAATAATTCCACCAACACTTTAGCATATGAGGGTGATATTGCTCTGGTAACGGCTGATCCAAATACTGCCATGATAATTATTGAAGATGAGGCCAAAAGATGTGGACAAATCTGGCTATGTTCTTAACCAAAGCAAGACACAGATTGTTTTGAATGATAAAGCAAAAATGAATGATATACGCATAGTAGATAAAGCTATATATCTAGGTGTCTGCATTTCATCGAAACTAGATAATGTGGTTAAGTTAAACATAGAACAAATTATGGATGGAATGCAAAAAAATCTTCAACGCCTTGATAATTTGCATCTTTCTATTATAGGCAGAGCCAGTGTTATTGAGATGGTCTTTTTTCCTAAGATTTAAACTTGTTTAGGGCAATATGTCTAGAATTTACGACATAGTGGTTTAAAACAATTGAGCAAATGTTTTCTAGATTCCTTTGGGCTTATTCACAACCACTGCGTGCTTATAAACGTCTTACCTTACCCAGAGACAGGGACGGGCTGGCACTCCCGATTTTTAAAGCTTATTACTGGGCCTCCGTATTGCTTTGTAGTAGGAATTTATTACAGAATGTAAGGGAGGATGCACAGCCGGATGCAATACCATCTATTTTCGACCTTGTTCTAGGCAGTGGGAGTAGAGGCTATCGTTGGCATCAACTGCATGATAGTTACCATAAAAAAAGGTCAAGCTCAAAACTCTGTATAGTGGGTGGAAGGCATAGAGTGCAATAAGAAGAATTCTTGGGATCGGCAGAATTTCTTTTTATAACCCTTTAACCGATAACCAAATTCTTCCGGAGATTTTTAGAGGAGCTAGTATACAAAAATGGAAGAATGTAGGAATTGTCCAATTAGGCTGTTTGTTCACCCCCACAGGGATACAATCTTTTGAAGAACTGAAAAAATCTTTTAATTTAGACTGGCAGGATTTTTTAAAGTATCTTTAAATTTGAGATTTTTTGTCACGGAAGGTAGGGGGGAAGGGTCAATTTGAGAAATTCAAAATTGTGGAGAAATTACTTCAGGATAAAATAGGCACTATTGGGGAAATATATGCACTTATTAATGCTGTATTACCAGATGATATGGATAATGTTTCACAGAAGTGGCAGGAGAAACTAGGAATTTCAAATGAAGAATTTAATTATGCATATGTCACGTCAAAAACTATTTTCATGTCTTCGAAATTACAAACACAGTTTTTTAAAACTTGTTTTTTTTGTATTACACCCCTGATAAAATTGCTAAATGGGGAAGTGGCAAGGGAACATTCTGCCCGAGATGTACACTGTTTAAAGCAGATGGTGTCCATATTTTTGCTGTTTGTGATGAGCTATCAAAACTGAAAAAAGATATTGGGAAATGTTTGACTGAAGTGCTGCAAACAAATAACTTTGACTAATGATGCCATTTTACATGGGCCTGTGGATCCTAATAATGTAATGCAAAAACAGGTCATGAATTGAGTTTTATTGCCATGGCTGTATTAAGAATGTGTATCACCTCCTCCTGGCTGGACCCTAATGCCCCAACCTTTCAGCAATGGCTAGCCAGGATGTTGCCAGTTTTCAATTTACAAAAGGCTATATATAGATGAAAGGCCAGAACACTACGTAGAAGAGGGGTGAAGATATGGACTCCCCTGCTTGAATGGAGTAAAGCTCAAAGTAGCAAGTAGATTGAAGGAGAGTATCTTCCCCAGGGAAGCAGGGATGTATAGAATTATTTGTTAAGAGGATGATATTGTAACTGTTATGCTGATCTACAATGGATTTAATCCGGGCTCGATACTTTATGTAAATATGTAATTCATTTGAGTATGTATTCCTTTATGACAGGAGTGGGGGAGGGCTGGGGGGACAGTGGTATTTTTTTTTAACTTAATAAATATTGTTTAAATGAAAAAAAGGAACAACAGCATGTTTACACAAAATTATATTTTTCCAAAATGAATACAGTTTATTTTACGGTCTTTTCAATGCCTATATGTTTACTTAACTCCTATAAATATGCTATTTTGTGGATGCTAAACAAGTGCATATTTGTTTCTCAATGTATAATCTTTGATGTAAATATACATTATTTCTGATCATTGTCCATATCCACACAGTGCATACATGCATGAATTGCCGCTCCTCACCCTCTAAATGGTGAGTAACTTGAATGTTTTGTTACGGTGAGTTGGTAGCAAAAGAGCTGACTGGAGCAAGTAAAATTAACATTCCTTGAGACCTGGTGGCTGCCTTGCTGATGGGAAACTTGCCCTATGGCCTATAGAGCTTACCTACAGCCTGCAGAGCTGAGAGTAGCCACGTGCCCTTAACATGGGGCAGAAGATTTGAATAGAGTGAGCTGCTGATGGGCCTTCAGACCTGATGAGAGGCCTCAAGGTCACAAACAACAGCTCCACCAGGTGATTTCTGAGGAGAAATGGTCTAGCAGCCATAATACCTGAAGTGGTAGTACCTTAGCACAAACTGATTCATTGGCAGTACAGCTGAGGTCCTCCTCACCACGGGCCCTTGCTGTTTGAAGTGCAAACCTGCATTATGCCTTACCCACCGATCTTACTCTTCTTGCATCCCTTCCCCATACTCAACCACAACTCCAGAAGCTCAATACAGTTTACCAGATAACAAAACAGAAAAACATCTAAAGTCACTTGCCTTTAATCTCATCAAGACTTCATCAATGTTGCAAATGCCTGGGGGCTAGCAGAATTGCCTGCATACCCATGTCATTGCTAGCTCTGCAGCCAATCTTGTCAGAACAGTCAATAACTCATTAAATATAAGCATTTTTACAACGGAACTCTAAATGCCTTACCTAAAATCCTCCTTAAACCAAACAGGATTTGAGCCAAGAATTCCTTCTAACTACAGTCCAATAACAAACTATTTTAAGCCAAAAGGACAGAACGAATGAAAGCTCTGCCTCTAAACATATACCTACATTCAAAGAAAATAACCTGCTTTCAAATTTTCAAAACAGATTCTAATAAGGCTGAAGCACAGAAGCAGCAGTGATTGCCACATGGGATGATTTTAAAACAAAAGTGGATTAAAACTGGAGTACCACCACACCTAGTACTTGAACTCTCCCTTGACTTTGATACTGATCACCATCTCAAGCTTCTACAGAGACTTGACAACATCTGAGTGCAGGGCGCATAACCGAAGCAGAAAGCATCTTTTCTATCAGACTGATCATTATCTCACGGCTTCCTTCATGTCAGCTCCTTTAATTCACAACTAATGCACCACATATCTATACACTCTCTTTCACATTTACCTTAGCTCTGTATTGCACCCAATCTGCTTCTTCAATTTCATTACTTAGCAGATATTAAACAAATCATACTTAAGTATGAAAACTCTTCTGACTTTGACTCATGCTCAATCAGACAATATCACAAAGTCAAATAATGGATATTTAACCACAGCAAAAACAAAAACACATCAAAAATTAAAATATCCATATGCAGTGAATGGATCAAACACCGTCCAGCAACAAAAAAGCCTAAATAACTACAACTGAGCCTAAGTGAGGAATTTAGGTATAAAAATGGACGTCAGTTTGTTATTTCTAATATGATTGTGTCTCTCTATTAAGTTTAAACTGCAGTGTGACACTTCTTACCCTCATATTGGCTATAAAGTTATCTCCGCCTACATTGCTTGAAATTCTTGTCCCGCCCTATTGACTGAAGAGTTCGCCACCCTGGACGCCGGATGTAGTCGTGCCGCTTCTCTGCACTAAGTTCACTGGCCTGGTTTTCCCTCACCCAGATTTACTGGTGCAGGAACAATGGACCTAATTTTAGAGGCAGGTACAATCACTTTAGGAAAGAGCTTTATTGCAGCCTGGACCGTTTTATCTGGCCCTCTCCTGATCCTTAGCGAAGGCATGTATTGCTCCACCTGCTAGGGGATATACTTCCTCCACCCACCTTATACCCCTTAAACTTCGCCAACCCCCACACAGAGGTCCTGCAGGCATCTGCTTGCTCAATGCAGGTGTCTGCATTAAAAACTCTGGAACATTTTACAAATTACAAAATTCTACCAATAAACTCCATGTCAACAAGTTAGTCCTCATTCTAGGAATTTAAGATGTAATAGGAGCAATTCTATTTGGACATAGGGAATTCCGGCCTCCAGGCAATCTCCATATAACAGTCCGACTGGCTCGTAATCAGAGACGATGTGTAAATTACGCATGTGTGTTTTTATTGTATGGCTCTCTTCCTACTCATATGTTGTAAAACTTAATGGATTAATGCACCTAGTTGCACTTTCTACGTTCTGCAGAAGACGGGTCCCTCTGGGTATAGGTTAGGGCAGAGGTTCTTAACCTGTGGTCCACTACCACTGGGGTCCGCAGAGCCTACGCAGGAGGTCCGCAACTTCTTAGAAAATTAAATAATAATAACAGGTTAATAAAGTGTATAAAAATAAAAAAGCTAAATGTTCAACTGAAAATTTTAAAACATTCTGTAAATGTGAAGGTATTTGAAATTGAAGGCTAAAAATTACGTCAGTATCCTCAGATTGATCTATGGGAGAAGTGTAAGTGCATCAAACAGAATATAGCATGGACGATGAGAGGCTTCAATGGATTTAGTAAAGCTCCAACTGTCCCATCAAAATTACATTTTTGAATGTTTTATGTTTGTGTATTAAATACAATAGTTCATTATTTGCTTGATGAATGGTTATTTCTGATTTTTTTGTGTATTGGTTTGCAGTTCAATTAATCAAAAATGCTTAGGCTGTGTCCCCAGCTTCCAGTGATGACTCAGTGGTAGCCCCCATAATCCAATCATGTTTCAGTGGGGGGTTTCCTGGTTCCAGCAATGATTAAGTGGGGGTCCTCAGAAGTCAAAAGGTTTAGAACCATTAAGTTAGGTGATAGTTTAAAATGTAAGAAGTGAATCTGCAACCATTGAAGTCTACCAAAACACAACTTGGTTGTGGGTGTACACCATGTCATGTCCATGGCCGTCATTGTAAGATTAAACTAAGACTCCTGTGAGTAGGGGGTGTGGCCAACAGCATGGACGAGTAAGTCGGGAGCCTCTGCTGCTCCGGCGAGCCGATCGAGATCCGGCGAGAAAACGGCATCCAAAAGTCCAGTTTCGGACACTGAGGGAACACTAAAGGTTCCGTCGTAACCTGGATGCGAGAAATAGTGGGAGCTGCAGCGCCAAAACCAGCTTAAACTGCAAGGTAGACCGAGCTGCTCCAGAGCACCGCGGAATCTGACCCAAGATGGCGGCGGTCTGACGACGCGACTGGGGCGAACAGAGCAGTAACGGCCGACGCTAAGAACGGACAGCAGCGTCGTGAGAAGGGGACCGGTGCTCCGGAATTGGCCGTGTTCCACCCGGGGCGGACTAGAGTGCCGCTGGGGCTTCGGTGGAGGACTTCGGGGCCGCACTGCGGAAGAGTGAACTAGAGGCAGAGAGCGTCCGGATGAGAGGCCCGGCGAGGTAGGCCCGGGTGGCAGAGCGGGGAAATGCCTGCACCAGCCCGGACGGCAGGAGCGCTGACAAGAGACATTGGAAGTGGGGGCCTGCGAAGGTGCGGGGTAGCAGCCCGGGAACGTGGCCAGGTAACCTGAGCTGGTGACGAGGGTACGGACTGGGGGCCTAACACGGCGGAGAGCGGCCTAGCGATCAGAGCCCCATCCAGGCGCCTGGCCCGTGGAAGGACCTGACACTGCCCCTCCTGTCAGGACGGCGCTGCGGAGGTGAGCATCAAGGTGGACGGCGGCGCTGCCCGGGAAGCTTAGGGCAAGGATTTGACCGGGGCACAGACAGCTCGAGTGCAGCACGGGGCGGAGAGCGGCCTAGAGGTCTGGTGCCGGGACAGGGGAAGAAACATAGCGGCCCCCCCCACATCCCGGGAACACGCCTGATTTGCGGAGGAGCCCTAGAGCCTGGTCCCGGCTGGAGATTAGAGAGTCGACCTGCCTGGCAGGTTGTGACGCCAGCCCGGGACAGCCCCTCGAACATGCCAGAGCGCAGGATACAAGTGAGTGATTGGATCTGGGGAGCTGCATTGGGCCAGACTACATAGTGCTTGAATTGAAGGTCGGGGGCTGGTGGACGGACGAGAAGAGGAGGAGATCGGACAGGGGGGTCATCGACGATATCCAGCCCACTGGGGAGTGCAGAATGGGTAAAAAGGAGGCGACCACCAGAACCCCACCACAGGGGACCCTGGACTGCTATGCTACGGCCCCCGCAACACAGAGACTGATCTCCCGGGGCCACGCTCGGAAATGGCTCTACTCATGGGGGCCATACAAGCGTCGCGGGAGGCTATACAGGCGTCCCGTGCAGCCCTGGAGGTCAAGATTGGAGAGGTGGGCTCAGAGGTCACACTGCTGCGACAGGACTTTCGCAACTTGACGGAGAGGGTGATCAAGGCGAAGACCAGACTGGGTGAGGCCGAGGATACAATTCATACCCTGAAGAAAGATGTGGCGGAGCTACAGGCCTCACATAAGCAACTCCAGTGGAAGGTGGATGACGCAGAAAATAGGGCCCGCCGCAATAATCTCCGCTTTGTGGGTTTTAGAGAAGGAATTGAAGGGACCAACATGGCGGAGTTCCTGCACTCCTGGCTGCAGAAGACCTTCCAGACAGCGAAATTCTCAAACTGCTTTGTGATAGAAAGAGCGCATAGGGCATTGCTGGCGAAGCCACTGGTGGGGGCGAGACCGAGGCCTGTCATTGCCCGCTTCCTGTACTTTGCAGACCGGGATATGATATTGAGAGAAGCCAGAAAGCTTGGGGAGATTCGTATGGAGAACTCGCAAACTATGATCTTCCCGGACTACAGCCAGGAGGTGCAGAAACAGAGGCGCTCCTTTGACACGGTGTAGGCAAAATTGAGGGACTTACATATTCAGTATTTGCTGCTCTTCTCGGCGAAATTGAAAGTCATTTATAAGGAAAAGACGTACTTTTTACCCACCCACAGGATGCGTGGCAGTGGCTGGAGGAGCGCCCCTCATTTCGGAGACCAGAGGAAGGGATGCGCGGAACGGCAACGGAGTCGACTACCACCGGGGCCCAGTGGGGGCAACCGAAGACCCAGAGAGCGAGAAGAGCTCGGGGCAGCAGGTTCCAGGTTTCGCTGCCTGGCGGGGAACGCTCGCTCGGAAGGGGAGGAAGAAACTGGTGGTAACACATCCAGCAGTGAGGAAGCAGAGGATCAGTCAATGCACCCGCTAGTGGCGGCAATCAACGAGATGGAGCAGGAATCGGCCAAGGAGGCTGGGGCCTCGCAAGACGACATCCAGGACTCACATTCTTGAACTTGGGACAGATTGGACGCACAAGCTACAGGCTCAAAGCCGGGCGACACGCAAGTTGTTTCACCACCTATACCTATTGCTTTATTGCTAATTGGGGTAATTTACCTTCTGGTATGTAACTACAGGTGAAGCGAGTGTTATATGCTTTCTGGATAACGTTTCGGGGACTGGTGTGTAGGGGGTTTCCTGGGAAGGGCGACAGACCTTCTCTGCCCGGAAGTCCTATACGTAGCCTATTGCGAAGATGGGACTGGCGGGGGGCGGGGGGTGGGGAGGAGGGAGTTGGGGGAGTGTATAGTTGTTTCATGTCTGGGGATTCATGGGGGGGACTTGAATGTGAGTTTCAGATTTTTTGCTTGGGATGAGAGTTGGGGGAGGGGGGATCGTTACAGCATGTCAGGATGATCGTACATAGATGCCTAGCTTCAATGGTCTCTGAGCAACCCGCACCGCGATGCAGGGCAAGCTGACAGATAACCCTATAGGAGAGGCTCTGGCTCAGAAGGGGACCAAGATATTAACATGGAATGTTAACGGCCTTGGCAGTAAGATTAAACGGGGGTTAGTCCACAACTACGTGAAGAGGGTGGGACCTGATGTAGTGCTGCTACAGGAAACACACCTACAGGGCACCAAATGCACCTTTCTGGCTAGGGCGCAGTACAAAGTTCTCGCACATGGAGGGTTCACCATGGGCTCTAGGGGGTAGCCATACTAATTAAAAAGAACCCTCCTTTTCTAGTAGCACAGTCCTGGGTAGATCCACAAGGGAAATATGTAGGGGTGAGGGGACAATGGGGACGGCGGGAGTACACACTTATTTTGGCCTATGCACCGCCCAAACTGCAGACAGGTACACTTAGGGGAATCACCGATATCCTCCTGAACACGTCAGACACCTTACAGGTGTTAGGGGGTGACTTTAATGATGTAATAGACCCAGCAACAGATAGGACAGGGGAAAGGGCTAGGGTCCCGACCCCCACCCTGCTTTCCAAGATGATAGATACGTTGGGATTGGTGGATGTGTGGAGATGGCTCCATCCGGAGGATAGGGCATACTCGTTGTTCTCCGGAGCACACAAGGTATACTCCAGGTTAGAGTATATCTTTATGGCTAGGCACGCTCTCCATGTAAATGATACGGCAGTGTACCAGGCGAGAGGCATATCGGACCACTCACCCCTATTAGCAGTGGTGGGGGGGAAGGGACGGGAGGCGCACGACGTGGAGACTGACGGCATGGGACCTTCAGAATGCGGACATACTAAAAGGACTACGGGCAGACGTGAAAGTGTACATTGCTGAAAACGAGGGATCGGTCTCGTCCCGGGTTGTGTTTTGGGAAGCTCTTAAGGCGGTCCTGCGAGACAGAGCACAGAATAGACTGGCGGGGGAAAGAAGGAAAGTACAGGAGGAGGTTTGATCTCTAGAAGTCCAGATTCTGGCCCTGGAACGGGAACACCAGCTCACTAGAGACTTGGGGGCCTTCAGAAGACTTTTGGATGTGCAGCGCCAATATAGAAGCATGGTGACGGGGAAGGCTAAGGCACAGGCATTGGCGACGTTGCATCGCTTATATGACGTAGGGGATAAATCTGGGAGGTTGTTGGCATGGCTTAGTCGGAAAGAGAGGGATGCGAGATGGGTGGAGAAGGTGAGAGACGGTCAAGGTAGATTGGTGCAAACAGATGAACAGATAGCCGGGACCTTTGTGGAGTATTACAGAGTATTTTATGACACCAGGGACTTAGGGTCACAGGAGGACGCGATGCAGTACATGGCCCATGTTGAGCTCCTGGTGCTAGCGGAGGAAGATCAACGAGACTTGGAAGTCGGCATTACACTAGACTGGCCCTAATGGATTCCCGGCGGAATTCTTTAAAAAGACTGCGGACTTACTGGCCCGCCATCTCCTGGGGCTCTTGAAGGACACAGAGCAAGAGGGAGAGCTGCCGCCGGACCTCCGTCTGGCCAAAATAATTCCAAAACATAAAGAGGGTAAGCCGGCAGACAACTGCACGTCGTATCACCCCATCTCCCTCTTAAATGTAGAGGTAAAGCTCCTAGCGACGATATTAGCCCTCTGACTGCGGTGAGTGATACCAGAGCTCGTTCACCTTGACCAAACAGGTTTCCTCCCGGGTCGGGCAACTAGATTAAATCTTAGGCGGACCCATAATTGGCTAATGGAGGTGAGTGTAAGAAAGGACCCGCATTTGTTTTTGTCTCTTGACACCGAAAAGGTATTTGATGCAGTCCACTGGCCTTTCCTTGAAGGTGTACTGGAGCGATTTGGCTTCGGGCCTAAGTATAGGAAATGGGTGAAATTGCTATATACCGATCCTAGGGCAAGAGTTAGAGTCAATGGAGTGATGTCTGAGGATTTCCCTATACAAAGTGGGACCAGGCAGGGGTGCCCCTGTCTCCTCTGCTATTCGCTCTCACAATAGAGGTGCTGGCATGTGCAGTCCGGCAGAATGTGTTAAACCTAAGGTCAAGGGACAATCGATATTTGCCCGGCGGTATCGCCTCTTTAACCCATGAATTATTAATCAATGAAGAGGCAGGCGCTGGAGACGGGAAGGCAGGAAACAAGGTTTATTCTCTCCGGAGGAGAACACATCAGTTCAGACAGCAGGTATCGTCATGAGGTGCTCTAACCGCATCTCTGAGGCCTGGCCTCTTATACACAGTTAAATGAATTTTATTGCAGGTAACACAGTTTTGTAATGTTTTGAAGTATGAAAGGACATCCTCTGAATCTCCCCTACAGGCCCGTTCCCACACATATTTACAGTTGAAGTCCCCACCCCGGTCACAACAGGTGATGATTATCGCGCAGCTGGACATTCCGCCGATTCATGGAATGTGGGGGGTTTGGTTGGATCTCATAGGGTGAGGGCTTTGATCAACTCGGGGGTCCTTTGATGAGGGAAGCTTTCTACTGTACGGGGAGGGGCAAGGAACAGTATCGGCAGAGCTAGGTGTCGGCCTGGGAACGAGGAAGACAAACGGGCACACAGAAAAAGGGGTTTTGTATCAAAAAGGGCCTGGGACCATAAAGGGAATGAAGGAAGGTGTCGCGCTGGGGACAGGATGGGGTTCTGAGGCAGAGCTGCGCTGAAGTGAGGTTTATGACCCAAGGCATGTGCGAGCGGGGGTTTGTCAGAGTGCGGGCTTTGTGAGGGAGGAGGGCTATGCCGGGGGCCAGTGGCATGCGAAAAGGGTTGTTCTGATCGAGACACCTAAAATGGCGGGTGCGCACGACAAAAAGTGTGGAATCAGGGAAAAAGGCAAGATGGCGCAGATAATGTTTACCAGACCGTACTAATTTTCCACAGTTGGAGACATCAGGGGGTTTCAAATAGGACAGGCAGATACTACTGAGGAAAAAATATCGTTGTATGCTGATGATGTCCTTCTCTATGTTACACACCCGGCCACCACGATCGTAGCACTGTTCTCGAAACTGGACCGCTATGGTGCCCGAGCAGGCTATCAGATAAATTGGAACAAGTTGATCCTTTATGATCCCCAGGGACGGGAGGTATGGCCCGATCTGCTGGGGAGGCTCCAGACGACAGCTGAGAGATTTGTCTACCTTGGGATATTTGTGACGCGAGACACTAACCTTTCCTACGACAGGAACATCAAGAGAATAATAGTTAATTATGGGATGGGAACGGAAACCGACGAAGCAAACACCACTATGGCGGTGTGCTTGGTTAAGGGAACTCAGTAAGTTGAGGGGTTACCAGCGCTGGGTGATGTAATGAAAAGAGGGGAATTGCAGTCATTTCAAGCATTAATGGTGGAATATGGGCTGCACCATACGCAATATTTTAAATATGTACAGCTGAGGCACGCCTGGAGGGCTGAGGGGACTTTGACGGGATCACTTCCGGAGTATGCACCACTGGAGGGCCGCCTCTTACAAGAACAGATCCCGGGTAGAGCAGTTTCTCTGACATACAGAACTTTGATGAATAACATGCCGGATGGGCTGGGAAACCTTAGAAGCACCTGGGAACGAGATGTAGGGGAAATGGACACGGTGGATTGTGATACGGTCCTGATGCACCCGAGAGAGGTAGCAATTAAGTCCCGTTTACGGCTTATTCAATATAATGTCCTCCATAGGACCTACTTTGATAGAGTGTGCCTACATAAGATGGGGAGGGCTAGTGAACCGTACTGCCTGCGATGTGGTTGAGACAGGGGGGACTTCTAGCACACCATTTGGTCCTGCCTGGAAATTCAGACTTACTAGGGAGAGGTCCTAAGAGAGCTGGTAGAGGTGCTGAAGATTACCCTGCCATAAGACCCCAAGCTAGTACTGTTGGGGATGACAAATGACATAGACTTGACTCGCCCACTGCTGATCTTCTTAGTGCTGGCTTTGGTGGTAGCCAAGAGAGACGTGGTGAGGAAATGGAGGTTACCCACTCTGCCGCAGCTGGAAGAATGGCGGAGGGGTATGGATCTATACATGGCAGCCGAAAGGGTCACGTAGAAGGCACGGGGATGTCCTAAAAAGTTTGGTAGAGTGTGGGGTAAATGGCGCCATTACCATGTTCTGGACGGGGGACACTGAGCTGGAAAGAGTGAGCCGGCATTCAGCCCCAGACAGAAGGGAGACCGTTGGTGAATATAATGATGTAACAGAATGGGACCGGGAGGGAGATCTGTTGTTTTTAGCGGTGGAAGAGGGAGGGCGGGGGGTGAAGGATGGGGTGTGATGATTAATAATGACATGCTTGTTATGTGTTTGCACAATAAAATGCTAATAAAAATTTTTTTTTAAAGAAAAAAGACTCCTGTGAGTATGCAGTTCAGAAATTCTTGTGCACAGTGTACTTTTACTATACATCGCATCCACTTAAATGTGAGTACCTATTTGACTCCTACATTATGAGTGTGAGTACATTATGATTTTTTCAGCTTAAAGGTGTAAACCAAATCCTTGCCATAACAGGACTGGGACTAAAATATTAATAATTAATGATGCTTCTACCACTTCTTTTGATGTCTAGAAATTAATAATGGGTTAATTATTGCTCAAATCACTGGCACATATTTTACCGACATCAGAAGGATGAAGGGCTGAGTAGACCCGCTGGGATTCGAAACTGTGACCTTTAGCTAAAACACATGTCCCCAATGCATCCATTGTGCATTGAAATATCTTATCAAATTCGGTATGTGGCAAGAGTGGCAGGAATTTGGAAGCAAGGCAAGCTACTGGAAATAGGAATAAAAAGGCATTTTGTAGCAGCTTGTCCTTGGGGAGACATGTTCCTCTAACAGGAGACAATCTTAGTGTTTTTTCACGTGCGTGAACCTGCTTGCACCAAGCATTTTGAAATCCCACGAGGGGTTGTTAGCGCCTCAGTGTTGAATTACATTTGTCAGAAAGTCAGCCTAAGAGTGACACATAATGGGACTCCCACTAAGCAAGAAATCGAGGTTTTCAAACGGGAAATGACAGCCATGCAGTTTACTCTACCCAGGCTGATTGAATTAAATTGTTAGGTCCTGTTTTTGCTTCAATATTATGATAGGAAAATGCCAGAGCGCCTGAAATGTTCTTTGTGTCTTCTTAGACATTATTGTTCTGCACTCCAATTACTTCCCCCAGCAAGATCCGTATCTTGAATTAGTTAACACCTTAATAAGCACTTTGGCACACCGCTCCCCACCCGACACTCACTTGCCTTCCATTTCAGTCCCAAATTCTGTTCAGAAGCTGTAGTAAAACTCCTGCTACATATAGGTTTTTGCCTAAATACAAACACTTAGGTCCAGATTTACTAACATTTTGTGTTGTGGTTGCGCCACTTTTTGGGCGCCGCTATGAAGTGAAATGCTAGTTGATTTTTACACAGCCACGCAATGGTCGATTTGCGTTTCCTTGTGTGGCTTTGTAAAAAAGTCAACGCAGTGCAGCACCATGCATTACACTCCGTCTGGAAGGCGTTACATGGATGGAGCATTGACGTTCCCATGCACCCACCCATGTATTTTGACAGAAATCCAGATTTACAAAAGTCATTAATCCTGGGTTTGCGCCAAAATGATGTTTACCCAAGAGAGGCATATCCGGGAGAACTATCTTCATTTCTCCTCTTTATTTCCTCTTTCCACGTGGGTTGCATTCTACTGCATACATAGAAAGAGGAAATGACTCTAAGGATTGTTTTTGTGCAGGAAGGTATCCCTATCTGCATATAAACAATCTTGCCCGTAATGCAGGGACTCTTGCACCATGGTGCAAGGGTGCCTGTGTTGGTACTAGGCTACCTGAAGTGCGCCAGCGCAATGAGTTGATAGGGCGCCTTTCTGCCCTCTCCCTTTTCCGCAACGAAGTGCAGCAAATTGCTGTGCTGAGTTGTGTTGAGTGAAAGCCTTAGTCTACTATTGTTGTTGTAAACACAACAGTTGATGGACAGAATGCAGAACAATGTCATACATTCACCCCAGTACAGATATCTGGGCCTAAATCCATCTTTTTTTGCACTCCACACCACCCCAGTTCAGACATGGCCATATGCAAATCAGCCCTGACCCTGTGCCTCATGGGAACAGTCCAGCCTGAACTGCCTAGCCATGTCTTCCCTGGACCGGAATCAAGCATCCTAGGACCGGTTTCTGGCTATCAGCCGTCATCAGCCAGGATAGCTTGACTCCAGTCGTGTGGAGAGCATGGGACTCACGTCTGAGCATACCTGTCCCACTCGGGGTGACAAATGCAAAAACAACAGTTGATGGACAGAATGCAGAACAATGTCTTACATTCACCCCAGTACAGAGATCTGGGCCAACTACTGTTGTTGTGTCACCTAAATCATGGTAATTATAATAATCACCCCTAGAGTCATAGAGCATCTATGGTAAAAAAAAAAAATATTCAGAAAAACCAAGAGAGTTGAAGACTATGAAAAAAGAGGTTTGGATATGCAGCCAATCGTTAGTTAAATTAGAAGGCTAGAATGCAGGGCGACTACTAACTAGTTTTACCCACATCGTGGGAGATGAACAAGAGACCAAAGTTGGATGAAATACTAGTGCCTGATGGACCTAACAATTTGGAGAAATTGTCAGGTCAGAAATTGATTAATATAATAAAGAGAGATGTTAAAATGCTAAAAGACAGATGGGAGGAGGTGAATAGTTTGTGGAGCCAGCTGGTTACCAGAAAGGAATAGAGGGGAGCTGGGAAGCCACAGCCATTAATAGGGCAGTTAAAGAGGCAACTAGGGAGGTTACTGGCTTTTTTGTAAATCTTATTTAAATTTTTCGAAAAGGCAAACACTGAACAACGTTACTGAAGATACACTTTGCGCACCAGTGAACACCAAGGATAGACATACATACTTAAAAGTGCGATAGCAGGCAGGGAACAAAATGCAAACTGCCATGGCTATGGGGTACAGTAGGAGTAATCTGTAAACAATAAGGACGGGCAGTGTGGGTCAGGGGGTCTATGTTGGGGGGGAGAGAAAATACATGGGTTACATGTACATCTATGGGTGTGGGTCCGAACTAGCACCACCTTCAGAAAGGTGGTCAACCAGGGTTAGCAGGTAGTCTCACAGAGGCTGGCAAATGTCCCTGGGTCTGGATGTTGGAGGTTGCAGTGATGTGTAGACTTTGCTGATGGTGTCGCAATAGATCAAGTCTTTTAACCAAGCATCCCTTGTGGGGACTCTACTACTAGCTTGGCATATGGCGATCCGGCACTTGGCTACCAACAATGCAGTGGCCGTAAATCACCTGCGTTAAGCGGGAGAAGCTTGATGTAACCTAACAATGCCATCAAAGGGTTGGCTCAACAGTAAGTTTGGTCATCTTCAAGAGTGAAGCAAGCACCTGTGTCCAATATAATTGAACAATTGGACAGTTCCATGTGAGATGTGCCAAGTCCGCGTGGGCAGCATCGCACTTCGGGCAGTGATGGGAAGATGTGGGATCAATTTTCACTGGGCCATTTGGAGTAGTGTATGCGCGGTGTATGAACTTATAATGCAGCAGTTTACATAGATGGTTTGAAGAGACAAGTTTTGTCTGAGTGCACCAAAAATGCCATACTTTGTCCTGTATGGGTTGACCTGAATCGCGCTTCCTAGGCTGCTCGCGTCCCCCCCACACCCACCGATTTCAAGGCTATGCAAGCTTGATAAAGTTGAGATACTAGCCGGGAACCGTCTGTCAACTGATCACCAGCGTCAAGGGTGGAAAGTTGTCTGGTTCCACCAGGTAATATGGTAACCTGTGGCGCAATGTGCCATGTAGTCTCCTGAAGATGAAATGATTCAAATGGGTGGATACTCTAGTGGCTGAGTGCCACGTGTGTAATAACCTGTCCATCTGGGAAAAGGTCACCCATTGTGGTTAAGTGGTTAAGTGGTGCAGCCTGAGAATACGCTTTTATAATCAGCCCACCTCCCAGTTTTGTAAATGTGCCCAAGGAGAGTTCAGAAGCAGCTAAACCAATTCAGCCAAGCTTTAATGGATGCTTGATCGTGCAGTTTCGAACAGTCAAAGTAGCTTCGGCCATAGTGGTATTTAGGATTGGTGACCTGTGAGCCCTAATATATTCTGCCACCTTTTCACATCATAATATTTTCACTTTTTCCCAAGCCTGTAACACATTGCATGTAAGCAACTTCCATATATATGCTAAATAGTTATTATTTCCTTTGTGCATGGTTGAGGTGCTCGCTGACCTTCATAAGCTTTTTCCTCTACCATCCACCGCAATATTTGTACATATCCAGAACCCACTTGTGAGGCTGTGCCCTTATGTTGCTGACCTTACTGAGTTGCCACTAATCACATACTCAGTCGTGGCAGTTTCCACAGGGGGGGTGACCCTTTCTGACATTGCCACATCTGTCCAAGACATTCAAAACCAGCCCCAGAATCCCCATTTGTGCCATGCTCTGAGCAGGAGCACCCAGTGCCTGATTCTCAAAGATAAACTTACAATTTTAAGTTTACACAAAAGTGTAAGTTTACATTTGTGAATCAGGCCCTCAGTGTCCAACATCACAACCACAGTATCACACAAGAATTGCTAGCCCTGATGTGCACCCAAGAAGAATACACAACACTGAAATAGACAAGTTCATAGAACTGACGGTGGAAGTGAGGACCGCTCCATTCAGGCCCCATTTACAAATAAGAACACCCAGGTGTTTCCGGTGCACATTTTTATCACAAAGCACTGAGGTTGAGTAGTCATTGGCTAGAGAAGTGAGATTGACCCCAGTTTTGATGTAGACTTCTTTAACTGTGAGTTTTCACATATTTATTAAAAGGTTGAAACGTAAACTGGGTAAAAGTCCCAATGTACCTATAAAACAGTGTCATTGGCAACACATTCAGTTTATTGTGAGTTGCATATGTATTACATATCTCTGAGCTTCAAAACCTACCTCCAAGAGTAAGCCCTGACTGCTCGACTTTGTTAGCACCTGAAAGTCACAACCCACAAAGGAGGCACTTGGCATTTCAGTGAGCTGTGAAGTTATAATCCAGACAGAACAGGCAATGCTTGTCACCAGGCTAGCACAGTATCAAGAATCAAACATGGGTTATCTCTTGTCTGTCTGGAGAAAGTCCTATCCAATATAGAGGCCTAGTCAATTGTCAGTAAAGAAAAAGGAATCTTTTTCTTTTAGTAAGACCCTCAGCCATTATATTAGTGGCATGCTTCATCATTGGGCCTCATCTTTGCCCCTAAAAGCCAGGATGGGCATGCCTGTATTCCAGGGAGCATTTTGATATTTCCATGAAGGTATCTAGAAAATATTTTTTTAAATAATAATAATAGGTTTATTAGTCAAGTAAAAACATAAACACAGCACAATCATGCAGGAACAAAGAACAAAAAAAAGTTAATCATAAACCAACATCAACCATTAAATATATTAATAGATCTTTACATTTTATTTCGGAAATTCCTTTCTCAGAAGATAAAAATGTCCAGAGCAAAGATTAGATATCAAGGGATGGCTGATCAGAATGGAGTAAAAGATAACAGAGCAGCCAATTATCGAGTCCCTAAATATAACACTATAGATGATAAAGGTGCTTGTATGTAGGATTGTGGAGCAGGTGTTAGTACTGTGCTGCATGGACAAAGAGTATCAGCAAGAACAGGTACCTATGTGCGAGGCTGGGCATTATTAAAATGCCAATGTGGCAAGAGGCTAAGTGGAGCAAATTAACCTTGGCAGGACGGGATAAGGAACCACCAGAGGGGGAGCTGATATGGGGGGCCCTAGCAACCCGTTCTTGCTGCTTACCTGCGCATAGAAATTTAACCTAAAAGCGACGGGGGTGACGCAGCTTAAAATCAAATTCCTGGCCCTCAGCTCGCCTATATTCAATCAGTACTCATTATAAATAATTTTTATTTTAAGAGATTTTTAAAACAGTCCAAAAACTGCACTAGTCTAATGTTCATCTTTATTTTAACTGGGTCCATTGACTCCACAAGGGCCGATCTCCAGGATCTAATACCCCGGTCAAGAAATTCTCACCTTAAATGGCTTCTGAGTTGAACAATCAACAAAGAGAAGATACATATTACGTTGAGAAGAGTCTTGATCTCCTGGTGGCACAGGCGACAAGTCCGGGCTTCTGGTAGACCTCCCCCCAACCTCCATTTTGGCATAAGGTCTAAATATGAAAATACCTCAGACAGACCTAGGTATCCCTTTATTAGTGATCTGGGTGGGTATGGATTAAAATCACAAAGGGGTTTACGATATAATGGTCCTATAACCCTAAAATGACTGCCAACATGTTTCAGTCCCTATTCTACGGCCTCTAAGGTCTAGGGCTTATGTCAGGACGTTTCACTTTTAACTGCCCTAGTATTACATACATTCACAATTTTCTATATCTATAAAAAAGCCATGCAATACTAAATTGAGTGAGTACTTTTTCTCACCTCGTTGTAGGATCTATGTTCCCCTTTCAGGATTTTTGTCAGGCACTGAGTTAGGTAACTGAGAGGCATGTTACCCTTGATGACTACGTGACTACAAGGACATGCTCCTCCACCCCTGAGTGATTGGACAAAAATCCTCTTATTTCAATCGCTTTCCACCCCATAGCCCAAAGACTAAAAAAAGTGGTCTATGGTAGAATATTCACTCTTAAATCCACCCTGCTCAACTGGTATCAAACTGTTGTCCTCAATCCAACCCCTCAAATACAAAAGGATTTCCTTGGGAAATATTTTCATCCCTATACCAATTAAACTCATCTGGCAGTAATTTGGGGGATGAAAAGGTCATTCATTTTTATACATCGGTTTAGTTAAGGAGCCTTTTCAATTCAATGGAAATTTCCCCATCTTTAAAAATCTAATAAAAGAAAAATAGAAAAAAACTGGCAAACCAGTCAAATTATTCAGATGAACACTGTAAGACCTTCCTGCAAAACTGGTGTCATCTCATCAAAGAACAGAAGAAATAGAACAATATCCTCTCCACCTAGAAGGCATATGTTGACCTCACCCGTTACTCTTACAATCTTCAAATCATGCCACATCACCTGCAAAGCTGCAAGGATTGGTGCACCAGCACACGCGGCCAAAAAGCCAACCCCTTCAGGCAGCCAATGAAACACGAAAATGCAAGAGACCACCAGGGTTGAAATCCATTTAAAGAGAACCTTGTTCGCTCTGGGTAAGTACCCACTACTTTTCCTGGTTTCCGGCTCATAAAGAGAGTTCGCGATACTCTCCCTACCTTACATTTGTTCACAATTTCAAATTGTTCCCATTGCCATGTCTGGCCCCATATGCCCTATTACTATGTAAAGTAGTCCAGTGTTTCCAGAGTTGGGGTTGACGATATACAAGGACTAGCACATATATACCTGGGCATAAGTGTGTATGTCAGAGGTCTTTAATTTGCCCAATAAAGTCTGCATTACAAAAGCAAAATGTTCGATCTTATCAATGAAGACTCTAGGAAAAGCGTAAGGATGCAACCAATCAGCACAATTGAAAAAGGCAGGTAGGAGACCTATTCCTGATGGTTTATTATTTATCAATAAAGAACTCCTGCACTTTTGAACACAAAGCTTCAGATGTTTTACACCACACTAGCAAAAGAGCAAGCCTGGTTCATTATTCTGTTTCTACAGATAATTGGCTTGTTTTTTTTCTGAGCTACTTCCAACTTGAAAATCATTTGGACTCATGTAGCACTTATTATAAAAGGGCACATTCAACACCACTGTTGACTGCCAACAAAACACCCGAATGACAGTGCTATCAATGGCAACAGATGCAGTTAGAGGCCAACACATATATCATGTAGCAATGATGCTAATAACAGGCTCCTTGTCCCTGGATGCATGGAGTGATAAATGTGATATGATGTTAACCAGACAGGAAACGTATGCGCCCAAAAAGGCAAAATGCACAGCTTTGTAAGTCTTCTTGCATAATGTTGTGGACATGAACTACTGAAATTCAGTAGCTGCAGATTACCCACAAAATGATGGATGTGCAACTGTGTGCAAAGCTGCACCAGATATTTTGTTGATTGCTGTATGAAATCAGTAAAGAGGTGAGAAATGCGCCCAGTTGGTGTTAACAGCCCCGAGTGAGGGGGTGGGGAATGCTTTTGTCTACAATAGGAAACTATAACCCTGCATAGATATATCTAGTTCAAACACGATGACAATAACGGTATATGGCATCTCCTATTGCTTGGTCTCACGTTGGCAAAGAGGGACATAGCTAGGGCTTGGAAAGCATCCCAGGCCCCGTCGCTGACTGCATGGAGAAATGGGATAGATTTTTGCATGGGCCTTGAACAGCCGGTTTTCACTGCCAGGGGGTGTCCCCGTAAACATTATAAAATTTGGAAGCGATGGTCAGACTACCGGGGACTAGATTTAGATCCACCGTTGGAAGGGGATGTTCATCAGACAGGTTAATGGGTGTGAAGAAGACGAGCTTTGCTGGGGGGATGGTGGGTTTTGTATGTGATTCCAGTGAAGTGCTAAAAGTTTCCGAGGGGGGCGTGGGCGCAATCGGGGGGAGGAGGGGGGGGGGGGTGTTCTTGTTAGTTTCTTAAGTATAAAAAGTAAATGTCATTTGTTATTGTATACTGGATGTGTGCAGCAGTCTCCGGGGTTGCAGAGCTATCCAGTGATGTGAACCGTGTCAAATAAAGCTTGTTTAAAAAATGTAAATGGTATATTCTTTGTCTTGAAATTGTTTTTTACTATTCATGCAAACTAATATTTACATAACAGACACAGTGTTCTCAAAACAGCTATTACTTAAGATGACTTTCAAAGTTCAGAGGATTTCAAACACTGAAAATCTTTTTATAAAATTTGATACCGCTTACTGAGAAACTTACATGATAAATATTTAATGTACAAACTGTTTTGCTGTGATGTATCCTGTCAGAAAGATGAGTGTGCGGGTATGATGGTGGGAATAAAATAAGCAGCTGTCATGCAAATGTCACTGTGTACGTGTTACCAAGGTAACCTGTTTCCACAGCGAGAAGAAGTGGCATCTACAAGCCGAGGATAGCCTTCCTAATGTGTTTCTGACAGTCCCGGTGCCTCCACCTTCCCTGAGGCACATCACCTTGCACAAAGTCTGTCCCATTACTCTTGTCAATCAGGCTAGTCTTTAAGTGACTGTGATGGGCTCACAGCATCGTTGGTCCAATGTAAATTCAGATGCATGATTCTGGATATTGTGCAAATTGGGGTTATCCTGTTTTGAAAATGCTGTCCAGACCAGAACACAGGGCCTCATTTATCAGGCCCGACCGGCACTATTTAAAGTACTGATAAACTACCCTGTCCAAACTCATACATGAGGCGGACTATCTCACCTTTATCTGGGATAGCCATTCCTCATATTTGACTATTAATGTTAGCACGGGATGCAAATCTGATATGTAAATATTTAATCAAAGAATATAATTCGACTTGCTTGTATATGTAGTATTAATCAAAAAATACATACAATATTATATATAATTCACAATTTTTCAACAACACAATCAATGATCAAAGAAAAGAACAAAAAATAAATACAGATCTCCCACAACCCCAACAGTCAAAAACCTAATTAAAATATCTCTACAATCACTCCACTCATACACATACCTCTATCATCCAAAATACCAACATAAATATATACAGAGATTACAGCAACAAAAGACGCAAAGTAACTCCTAGAATTTAAACATTTAATAGTTCAAATGCCAATATACGCATATGCTATACTTAGAAAGGCAAGTTTTTCACATATATATCTATTACCTACTGGCGGTCGCCAGTAGGTATATATAGTTAGGATTTTTTCTCTATGGGTTTTTTGAAAATTCTATGTCTAATAACTTTGGCGTTTGTGGACGGAATTGGCTGAAATTTTCAGGAAAATGGCACATTTTGTTTCTGAGCAGCCCTTGAAAATTTGGGGGGGGTTCGTCCAGTGGGGGCCGAGAAAAAAGGGGGGTCCCAAAACGTGTTTTTAACATTGAGTTTTCCATAGGGCGGTTGGCCTCACTTTTAGCCCGAACGGCTGAATGGATTTGCACGAAACTTGGCAAAATTGTAGGGACTGGTAGCCCGATGTGCCTTTTGTAGGTCTCAATATATGTGCTCCAGTGGATTTTGAGAAATTAACGTTTAAAAAAAGATATATATCTGTAACAGCGGACCGGGCAGCGGCCCAGGACGCGTACTTTTCGCGCAACGGAGCTTTGTGAAGCGAAGCTGATTGGTTCTCTGGCATCTGTCAACATTCCAAACAGTCCGTAGCGGCCGCCATCTTGTCTCTCGGTAGGATCGAGAGACAAGAGGAGGCCAAAGCGAAGGGGCAAATGACCATAAGGGGGAATAGTAGATCCTCGCTGACCCCCTAGGTTTGATGTGGAGGTTTTAAAAGGGCCCCGCGGGGCAAAAAAAAAAATAATAATAATAATCGAACGGCTGAATGGATTTGCACGAAACTTGGCAAAATTGTAGGGACTGGTAGCCCGATGTGCCTTTGCTAGGTCTCAATATATGTGCTCCAGTGGATTTTGAGAAATTAACGTTCAAAAAAAGATATATATCTGTAACAGCGCTCCGCTTCGCGTAACGGAGGTTTGCGAAGCTGATTGGTCATTCTGTCACTGGGCTATAGTTGGGCTACATCTGGCTGATATTTGGGCTACATTTGTTTTTTTGTGTGTCTGGCGGCCATCTTTGGGCTACATTGGGCTACATTGGGCTTCATTGGGCTACATTCGGCTAATTAGCAAATAGCTCATCGCAAACTAGGAATGGTAAAGAATCGCTATTTATTCCTTAAAGTTCGCTATTTAGGAAATGCAAAAAACTTTGATGATATATATGGCGGTTCATCTCTAACAAGATAAGAAGCATAGGGATACATTTATGATGACTGGCGCATCACCAGGGATGTGTTAGTCATTCTGTGCCGCTGTTCCGTCACCTATGGTGTGCTGCATTTACAATGCGGCGCATCATGGGGCAAAAACAGCACAGATGCGTGATGTATCTGTGCCGTAAAGGTGGCGCATTGCTGGAGTTGTATCGCAAGTGTGATGAAGCTCCAGCAAGGGTCGGGGGTGCCCCTGTCGCAGGGTTTCTGTTCTCACACAGAACTGTGGACAGAGGATTGGAACCTCGGCGAATGCATTGCTGGAGTTGTATCGCAAGTGTGATGAAGCTCCAGCAAGGGTCGGGGGTGCCCCTGTCGCAGGGTTTCTGTTCTCACACAGAACTGTGGACAGAGGATTGGAACCTCGGCGAATTAGGGTGTCCCAAAACTCACGTTAGTAATCAAAAACTCCTTAGCAAGCTAGGTACAGTGTCACATTGGATATAACAAACTCTCAATGTTTAGACAATCCAGAATATGAACTTATAGTACCTCAGGATACGTGGAACTCATGAACAGTCGGTCGTTATAGATTTCTTAGAAACCAGAAAATGGAGTTAAGAAGAACAGATGTGTATTTGAAATGTTTATTTACTAATGCCGTCTTCTCAGGCGTAGTACCTTAGATAATAAAAGTACACATATTATCAGTAGCAAAATTACCAGCATAGTTACTAGTACATAAAAAGTGAATGGTGATAGTATGTTAACATGCTGTAAATGAATAAGAGTTAGCAACACTTATAAGCAGCCGCGGGCCGTGGAGGGAGTTACGGTGAGGCAGGGAGGCGGGGAGGGGGAGAAGCAGGGTGGAGAATACAAGTACACATATTATCAGTAGCAAAATTACCAGCATAGTTACTAGTACATAAAAAGCGAATGGTGACAGTATGTTAACATGCTGTAAATGAATAAGAGTTAGCAACACTTATAAGCAGCCGCGGGCCGTGGAGGGAGTTACGGTGGGGCAGGGAGGCGGGGAGGGGGAGGGGCAAGGTAGAGAGGGCTCCACCCTGCTTCTCCCCCTCCCCGCCTCCCTGCCTCACCGTAACTCCCTCCACGGCCCGCGGCTGCTTATATCTCACCCTCCCTAATACACATATTATATTATTTGCTAAGAAGGTCTCTTTGTGTTGGTTTAGGGTGTGCCCATACTTTAGTGTCTTAGATTTGAAGGAATCACATCAGCATACACCAGCTCTCTCTTCATGTGAACCGCATCAACTGTTGTGTATGTGTGTTCGGCAAAGCAATATAAAACCCGCCTCATGCCCAGAATTGGCAGAAGTTGCACTTATGTTATGAGTATGAAGTCGTGGAGATCAGACCTCATAACAATTCTGTATCGTGTTGTTCTTGAAACTTTAGCACTCGCTGTACAGATATAGTTTAACAAGTAAAGCAGATAGTAGACCAATAACATATTATTCTCATGTAAACCACGATGAACTACTAGGTGGAAAGCTAAAGCAACAACTAAGTGTCGTGTGCAGAAGTTGCAAAAAAGGAAAAATGGCGTTTAAACCGGTAATGAGCCCATGCTAACTTAACACGGTGTAAAGATATCCAGGACCTAGATGACACCTCCTCATGATCCGGAAACGAACTGAATAAGATAATAGAAGTGCCATCTCATGAGAGCAGATTGCAAGTTTATATGTGGACGGTCCGCAAGGTAAAGCATTAAAACCTAGGAAAATTTAATGCTAAAGAAAAATAAAACAGCCAAGTACTTTATCGAGTCTTAAGCCAATAGGCAAGGTAAATAATAAAAACTTGACAAATAAGTTAATGAATTGTCAATGAAATGCTAGTACTCAGCATATCAAACATGAAAAAGGTCTATGACATAACTGTGTATGCAAAATAAGCTGCAACAGCCTCCAATAGGAAGTCACCGTCTTCATCCGAAAACAGTTCAGCCATCCAATTTAAAAGCGGAAAAGAACATACGTGCTCTCCCAGCACCGGATCCTCTATCACCATCAGAGGACAGCTCGGTGGGTTTTCAAGAAAGCTCTGTTCCAAGAAAGACTGTGCTGCCGCCAGTAAATTCCAGGGACCAAGTAGTCCATGCATCAATGCCACAGCCATAATCCTTTCGCCAGGACAAACCAACTCGTGAGTAATGATAGGAGTCATCAGCTGATTAAAGTCGACGTCAGGAGAAACCGGTCCGCAGAGACACAAATCAATGGCCCAATCGAAATCACAGGTCAGGCAGTGAAATACAGGCTGGATACAGGTGAAGTAGGAGAACCGAAAAGATAATCCATATGCCGTGCTTAATATCGCCAACGGCATTGTGCCATAATATTCTAGCATGCGATTGCGGAACAGTGTCAGCAGCTGCAGGGTCGGAGGTTGCATAGGAGGGACATCCATATTTAAAAATGTAAAAAAGCACAAGAGCGTCCGCTGGTAATGCAAGTAAAAATGCCAATCCACGAACCAGAGTGCAGAAAATACAATGAAAGGAAGCAGGGATGACTCCAAAGATTTTCTCAAATGAAGTCACGAGGCCACTGGTAACAACTTTAAAAAAGTGTGTCAGGGACTTTGTGGAGGATGCGTTAAAGATAGTCGGAAACATGTTGCTGAAATTGAAAGGCAAATCTTAATTGAAAAGGGTGTGCACCTCTGTACGGGTGTTCGCTATGTGAAGTACGAAAGTTTCACGGGCCGAACTCAAGGCCACCTCTCTCTGAGACAAAAGAGCTCTTATTCTTGCCATGCCGTTGAAACGTGTCCCAAGGTTGGTATTTGTGGCCAGATTGAAAACTCCCTATGTTCATGTGTGGGAGGAAATAGAACATTTCTGCAGCAAATAACCCGTTCACTTACTGTTACGATAAAAGGAATACTTTTAATTAACTCAGAACAATCTTCATTATTGAGCATCAAATAACTACCATTTTCCAACAACTTGAACGTGGGGATGATAGCAGGAACTGGCGTGCCTTGCAACACGCAAGCCATATTTGGTCGGTGTTTGTTGCATGAACCGTGTAACTGTATGTGCCTACACATTAGTGAATGATCTGGCGTCTCAGTGCATTCCTCTCCATTCAGATAAACTTCTTGATCATCTTTGAAACATCTGTATGTGTATGGAAGCGACCAGACCTCATGAAGAAAAGCACTAACTAAATGTTCATAACGACCTATTGGTATATATTTCATACAATTTGAAAACTTATATAAAGCAAAAGGCAGCGTTATTAAACCGTGGATAAGGCATGTTGTCAAAAAACCCGCAATCCTCTGCTGATGATGTCACTGAGCATGTCATGAATGATGTAATATGTGACATCATCAGCAGTGGATTACGGGTAATAGTATCTCTAGTTTACTCCCCTATAGCTGTCTTTATTTTAACATAAGTGTGTGTTTCCCTCCCTTATACTTACTGTTTTTGGTTCGCTTCCAGTTCGCGTACCGGCGAGCGAACTAGGAAGCGAACTAAGAGAAATAGAGGTTGGCACAGTTCCAAATATTGTACCAATTTTTTAATAACGGGGAGGTAGTTCTGAAAAGAACTTTTTTTTTTATTTTTCTGAACTTTTTTTACTGTTTTTGAATTTTTCGGAACAGTTTTATATTTTTTTGGGTTTTTCTTGGAGGGGGCAATGAAAACGATTCATTGTAAAGGGCTCAACAGGAGCAACAAAACAAAAAAAAGAAGTATTTATTATTTTGGGCGTTTCGGACAAACTTGCATATGATAGTCAATAGCTCTGTTGATCAGAGTGATGCTTCTTTCTCCGTAGGAAATGAATCCATCGCAAAATACGCAGGTGTGTTTTACTTCACCAAATCTCATTTGTATATTTGGCACCATCTCCCTGCCCTCTGGTCCCGTTACTTCCGGTACAACAGATCTTCTGGCCATAATAGGGAGATTATCTAGGTCGTTCCGAAACTGTGCAGCACTGTAGATGTTAGGATGCCACCTAGTCATATGGCGATGCATTGTGTAGTTTCCGAAACTGTATTTTTTGTCGGTCCCTCTGGACAGTCTATCTTGACATATAAGGCAAGTTACGTATCTTGCATTTACTTTTTTCTGACCTTTGGGAATTTTAAAAAATTGCCAAATTAAGTTTTCTTTCCGGTGAGACGTCCTGGGCTGCTCAGGCAAAAACTGCCTCTCTTCGTGCTCGTCCTCCTGTTCCTCTTCTTCTTCTTCTTGTTGAATTATAACTTGAGCAGGTGGTCCACTCTTCCTTGGATGTGGTGGAGGTGGTGGGGAAGCACCAGCTGAAGCTACTAAAGAAGCCATTGCTCAGTGATCACAAAGGGTCTTTCTCTCACAATGATGAAAGTCAGAGTGAGGAAAGAAGGAGGGATTTTCATCATTTGGGAAAAACAAGAGTTCTCAACCAATCAAAAGTGTTCATTTTAGATTATATGACCTAGTCTTACATCATTAGGAAACCAAAAGTGAAATGAACCAATGAAAAGTGTTATTACCAAGTCACATGACTTGCTGTGTTTACGTTAAGCGCTTTGCAGGGCCTCCCGGTTTGCTTCCAGAAACCTGCGCTTTGCGACTCGCTTCGCGTACCAGTTCGCTAACGTAGTACGTCATATGACGTATCACGCGACAACGTGAAACGTCATGCGGACGGGAGGCGTCACGATGTTGTTTTGTAACGCGGCACTTGCGGTAAAGAAACGTTTACCGGCTCGCGGTCTATTTCGCGGCATCAAGGTCAGCTAACGGGAAGCTTCCCGATTTGCGAAGCGGGAACGAAGAAAAAAAAATATTTTAAAAAAAAATTATTCATAAACATATAAAATATATTTTTGGATTTAAAGAAGAATACATTTTACAGCTACAGATATTAGCTGTTAAAAAACCAATGAAATTCACAGAAAAAACCATAGGTTATGGACCATATATAGTTAGGAATTAGCATTTACAAAACCTTGAAAATTCACTGAAAAAACCATAGGTTATAGACCATATATAGTTAGGAATTAGCATTTACAAAACCTTGAAAATTCACTGAAAAAACCATAGGTTATAGACCATATATAGTTAGGAATTAGCATTTAAAAAACCTTATTTTACTCACACAAAACCATTGAAATTCCATATATAGTTAGTTGCACTAACTATATATCGTGCACCCGCAATCCACTGCTGATCATGTCACATATTACATCATTCATGACATGGTCAGTGACATCACTGATGACATCACTGATGACATCTCAAATGACATCACTGATGACATCACTGATGACATCTCATTTGACATCATTCTTGTGCTAATACGATAAACCTCTTCAGACTCTAATATAACCTTAGATACACTCAGTGTATACAGACACTCACACACTGCCACTCATCCATGGAGTTACTCACACACCCAGTCAGTCATGCAAAGAAACAATCTCACCTCCATTTCTTCAACTATACAGTTAAACACACCTTACTTATTGAAACATATACTAACACATATTTACTCTCTTATACAATCCCCGATACAAGTTCACAATGATCGATACAACCACTCACTCATTCAGTGGCTCTCATGCACAGTTATTTATATATGCCAACTCTCACATGTACTGTGTTTTACATATGTACTTACTATGACATGTAGCATTGAGATATCCATTCACTCATCAATACACTCATGCACACAGTCAACTGCCCATGTAGCTGTTTCCACATGCACTCTTGAACTCATACACCTAGTGAATAAACTGCTCACACATCTATGCATAGAGTCTCACACCTTCCAGCCACCCCCACACAAACTCAATCTCCCATAGAAATACTTGGGCAACCAATTAATAACACATATAGCCTCTCGTATAGCTAATGATCAACACATGCAGCAGTTTACAGAACAACAGACATAATGATGCACAAATTAAGACAGTTTAGTCACTAACCCATGCATTCAGTGAGACACATTTAATCACTCACTCATACAGTCAGTCATGCACCTACTAAATCCTTCATCCAGACACTTATACATCCACTCAAGACATATTTTAACTTTACAGAAAAATACAGTCACTGGATGTTGTCATCAGTGATGTCATTTGAGATGTCATCAGTGATGTCATCAGTGATGTCACTGACCATGTCATGAATGATGTAATATGTGACATGATCAGCAGTGGATTGCGGGTGCACGATATATAGTTAGTGCAACTAACTATATATGGAATTTCAATGGTTTTGTGTGAGTAAAATAAGGTTTTTTAAATGCTAATTCCTAACTATATATGGTCTATAACCTATGGTTTTTTCAGTGAATATATATATAGATATATATACAAAACAGAAATCACATCGCATTCAATGCAATAGATAGTACAAAGCTACAAAGTAGCTGTCAACATATCTTGCTTTTCACTCTTATATGTCGTATGTGCAATTTCTTTAGATAATCTAATCGGAATCTCCTAGTGTTTCTGCTGTAGTCAGCGCCTACCGGCACTATTGCACCGCCGGAACATCTCTTTTTTGACGTTGCGGTGACACAATGTGCCACTGGCATATTTATAAGGCCACGCAAGGCCACGTTACGTGACTTGTTTTTATGGCTTTATAAATATGTGCCCCTTTCACGCAGAAAACTGTGTGAAAGGGGCATTCCATCGGTGTTGCTGGGGGCGTTCCCAGCAACTCCATGGCTTTTTGACACTGCCCCAGATTTAAGAGCAACCGTAAGTCTGAGGCAACGACAAAAACGTACGCCTCCCCAGGAGAGGTGTAAGGAAGGCACAACAAGGAGAAATTTCTTTATTTCTCCTCGTTTTTCCTTTTTCTATGTGTGCTGCTTTGTGCAACCTTTACAAGTCACAAATGCTTAATAAATGCATGACATGAAAGTGCACTTAGCAAATGTTTCTTGTGTGGTTTAACAAATAAAGGTAAGTGTTGCACTTGACATCATTATTAAAGCTTGCATTCACTGTAGGATTAGAGAATTTAGTCACAATGTGTGTTTACCCTGACTGGCTGATATATTAATTGAAGTCTTGATGAAATAAACCGTCCTTACTTAGTAGCTAATGTATTTACTATATAGATGAAATTCGACTTTCATAATGTGTGCTTTAATACTGTGAATGACATTTATTGTTTAGCAAACTAAATAGAAACCAACCTTTTATATGTAGAATGTGATTTCACTTAAAATGATAGAATATTTCTGTAATGTGTGCATTAATATTTCACATATTTGATTTAAAGGTGATTCTTAGCCGTACTTACTCATTATATTTTTAAAGATTTATTGAATGTTATATGTAATGTGAATTTAATGCACTAAAAACTCATATTCATTTGTGTTTAAATGTGCACACAAATATTAAATGTGCACAGTTGAGTTAATGCTTTAAATTTGTCCTGATTAGGCCTGTATTTCAACATGCTGCAAAAATGCTGTTTTCCATTTCTGCTAAAGTGACATTTCTTGCAGATATTCACTTGCATTGTTAGTTGTAGAATAGATACATTACTGTACTAGTGATAGAGGAGAGAGCCTGAGAAAAACACCACGATGAAAGAACATGAGGAACCGGAGCGTTACTGAAAGGTCTATTCAGCAATGTTGCAATTTAGCCTATGCATGAGAAGATGTTGTTCCCATGTTCAGTGTGAGATATTTGGAAATTGTTGCAGTCTGCAACATGAGAAATGAATGAGACAAAGGAGGTGTAAAAGGGGGTGTTGCCTAGACTAAACTATAATTTAGTGTTCACCTCGGTAGAGATTCAGATGCCATTTTTGTTTTTGAGAGATGGTTTTCTGATACTTTCTGGTTTTCCTTACCGCAGATTCATTTGGATTCTGCAAGGTGTAGACCTCTATGCTTACTTTGACTCTTTGCTGAGTGTGGCTTAGGCTAACACATATTTCCTGACCCCACAGAAGACTCTTATCTGAGATTCTGAAGTGCTGACACCTTCCCACTTATTTTCCCAGGCCCTTTTGAATTTCCTTTATGGAAATTTCTGATATAGAGACTTTTAGAACCATCTTTTAGGTGATCTAGATTCATTCATGCATAGACAACAAAACTTGCAAATCTTTTCTGAGCACCAGGTTTTGCTTTTGATCTTTTGATCTTTTGTATCGCTAAGACTGAATTGCGTGTTGCCTTATATTAGCCCACCTTAAATTGCTTCATAGGTTGGGACTACCTGTTGCTATTTTGTATTTCTATAGCATGATTTGAAGAGTCATGTATCTGAACTTATTTTGACATTGTAATAAATCTTCTTGACCCTAGTTACATATTTTTGGTCCTCATTGTGTAGCCAAATAGGTTGCAAATGGGATGGTTGATGGTAATGCTAACTCCCATTGCCTCTAAGTTGGAAAAAAAAGGTCCATGGGAGGACCGATGGTAAGCAAGTGGGCCCAGAAAACACTAGATCATTAGTAAGTGTGGTAGCCCGAAAAGTGAAGTAGAGGTCACTGTCAAATAGTTCTCCTAGACTAAGAACTGTCTGTAATAATTGTGTGTTAATAGTGGATAGTTGTAACTAGTTTAAGTTTTGCATTTTTGTACTTGTTCTAGACGTATTAAAGTAAGATCTAGTTAATGCTTGTTGTTTATCTCTAAAATAAACAGGGGCCTTGTGGTGTACTAATATTTGTTCTATGACAGATATTTTTGCCACAGATTCTGGGTAAGGTTTCTCTAATTCTCTCTACCCAAATATTTGAGAAGAGACACTTCTTATTTTAGTACCTAGTAGATCTGTATTTGAATGGGCAAGAACTATATCATATCAAAACGAGGCCCAGGTGAAATGTCCATTATGCCAGCGAACTATGCCTAATTTCTGGCATGCTGCATTAAGTTTGTGCTTTTGCCCCAAAATATTATAAAATATCGCCATTATGCAATTTCACCACATGGTGAAATTGGGGTCACTTGAGTAAAAATCCCATCTGAGACCACGAGAACAATGAAAACAGATAGAAAAAAGGGCAGCACTTGTTTGGAGCATCTGTGTTTTTCGCACTATTTTCATCACAGAGAGCATCCTCTCTTCAATTTTGGATGAGAGAATGCACTTTGAACCTGAAAACATTGTGCAAAATGCCAGATTTGGGGTTCACAGTATTTTGCATAATTTTTCTGCATAAATTAACAAAAGGAAATGATACGCTTTTCACACACACCTTTTAGAAATAAACTAGAGTCTTCAAGGTTTACCAGTGAGTACATGAAGCCGCTCCTAGGGGGCGTGGCTTGGCCGGCAATGGAGTCGGAAGTGTAGCCTCCGAGCTTCGTCTGTGGCTCCCCTTCCTGGCCGCAATACTACATTAGAAATAGAGTTGCGGAGGCAGCTGCCAGCTGCGGCTTCTCCTGAAGTGCTTCCGATGCCCTGCTGAGCACATTCTTAGACGGAAGTGGTGGAACACAGTGCCGGACCCCCCTGCTCTCCTTACGGCCGTGAGCGGCTCCAGGGTGCTGGGCTGGTTGAGGTACGTGGGCCGGAGACTGGCCCCGGCCCCTAGGCCCTGATCGGCACTGCGGCCCTGAATTGTTCCCTGGACATCCGTGTGCCGCGGCGATCCTGGTGTCGGCTTGTGGGACACTAACTGGAGTCACGGAATGACCCCTGCATATCTTTGGACTGTGTCACAGTAATGCCAGTTCCGCGAGCGCAGAGCACTACAGCCGGCTAGGCTTCCATACGAGAGGATGTGGTTAAACTCTACTCATCTGGCCCATTCGGGTGAAGCAGTGCCATGCAGGAGAACGGGCAGTGTCCTGCTGTGCGGATCTGGGGGTCGCTGGGGTGGCGGATGTGTGCACTGGCGGTGGGGAGGCTGGAACACGGGCCTAGTCCCACCCACCTTCATGGTTGCTGCGTGGGACTCCACAATGCTGTAGGACTCACAGGGTGTGCATTTTTGGTGGCTGCCCCGCCCACTGAGCCTGGGCAAAGGCATTAGAGCCTCCTCTGTCCTGATCCTCATAACCCCTGGAGAACATTGCTATCTAATATCTACATGGACCTAGTGTGCCATCTACTTAATTTGGCGCCTGTGACCTGGGTAGATTGGGCGACGCACTTGCGGTCTACTGAGACTGACTGGGTCACCTCCTCGTTTGACCTGCCTATGCTGCGCATAGGCAACTCAGGAGCTCCTGGGGGCACTGAATGGGGCACACTTCCGCTCTGAATGGCCCGCTTCTAAGGATTTGCAGTGTAGGGTGCCTTGACCATCGGCACCATACTGAGTCAGATTGGCACACCTGCTGCCGCAGCTCTGGATTGATGCATGGTGGCACGCTGTGGCCAGTTACATTAGCCACCCCTCCCCTTCAGGACACTACCACCGGACCCAGAGGTGGTGTGACTCGCTTAAGTACCTTCAAGTAACTGACTAGCAGCGTAGCCACCAACAGTACAGGTGAGGCTCACCTGCCCCTTTGCATTGATTGCGTGCTTTACTGGTGGTGGAGATTGGATGGGACACCTGGGCACTGCTCCGGAGACAGTTGAAGAGCATCACGTCCAGCACAGTGCTCGCCCCCTGCAGCTTCATGTCGCGAGGAATACGTACGAAGACGGGCACTGAAGGTTGTGGCGGGCCTCCATCCACAGACCCGGGCGGAGGCAGACAAAAGGGCGGATGCGGAGACGACTGATCCTATGACACACAAGCTGGGTGCGGTGCTGGCGGCAGTTGAAAAACTCAGAGAGACTATGAATCAAATCTGCACCTCTTTAGAAGGTAAAATAGACAGGGTGGCGATTGATCTAATGCTGCTGCATGCAGACCATCGGAAACTCACAGATCGTACCGCTACTATTGAAGGGGACATTGCGGAAGTCTCACCATGAGTATCAGAAGCTGAAAAGAACATCCGCGATCTGCTCAACCGAGTTTAATTCCTTGAAGACAGGGCAGAAGATGCTGAAGGAAGAGCCCGCCGCAATAACGTGCACATCGTGGGCCTTCTGGAGGGAGTGGAAGGGAAGAGCGCAGTAACCTACGCGGAGGATTGAATCCGCTTGCTGCTGCCTGAAGAGGCCCTATCCCCGCACTTTGTTGTTGAAAGAGCGCACAGAGTCCCCGCCAAACCTCCACCTCCAGGCTCAATCCCAAGACCGTTTCTAATCCATCTATTAATTACAGAGACAGAGATGCTGTTCTTCAAGAAACCAGAAAGTTGCAGGACATACAAGTGAACAATCACAAAGTAATGATCTTCCCGGATTACACCTTTCAAGTTCAGAAGCAGCGGCACTCTTACTTAGCGGTGAAGAGACATCTGAGGTAATGTGATCTTAAATATTCGTTGTTGTTTCCTGCAAAACTGAGAGTTGTACAGAACGGGAAAACTCATTTCTTCACCACTCCGGAAGGCGCAGAGGAATGGCTGGACTCTTTCAATTCATCCCAAACTGGGCGAAGGGAACAACTATCAGAAACTACAATGCGGCGCCGCAGATGGAGGTGGAGATGGTCGCAGTCTTCCACCGACCAGGCGTCTGGCCTAACGCCAGCGCTGATATTGAGCGGCCAACTCGAGGCGGTGCAGGCAGTGGTGACTATCAGCGGGTCCCCGGAGAAGTGATCCGATTCAGACTCTGATCACCTTGGGCCGAATAGTGATGAGGAACTATCTGATGCTTTCCCTGTTTCTCAAGGCTCCTTCAAATTGCCCATGTCACCCCACAGACCTCCGATAACATTGCCTGAGTGTGGTAATATTCATTGCCTATATTTTTTCTCCTCTGCACCTTGGACGATGTACGAATCGTTTGGTAACACAAGAGTACGACCCGCTCAGTATGTTGCATTCACTCAGTAAAGTTTGTGTCTACTGTTTATGCACAGACCAACATTGCAGGGTGGTTCCTGGAATAGTTGACATGTTCTCTCCATTATCACTGTATAAAATGGGAATTTTAAGTATACTAAGCTGGTAGCAGCCCCATGCAGAAAAGAGCTAGGCCAGGGAGGGGTTCACCTATACATTACGGTCTCCTCCTCTGTTTTCTTTTGCTCCTAGGTTGCTGTGCACAACAGCCTCCCCCTGATGTTAGCTGTGTGCTATTGTGTTACAGGTTTGGGTGATTGCCTGTTGCAAAATTGCTCTCATGGTATTTTTGATAGAATGTTGTCTTTATGTTTTCTCTGCCATCCTTCTTAGTCAAGTACATAATTGTGTACAATTGATTTCAGCAATGCAGCGCACATTACAATGATCTGTACATACCCACTGCCACCCTCCCCCGTCACCCGGCTGGGTAATCCCGGATACGTCCTAGACATTCACTGGTTATGGCTCCCATTAAAATAGGCATATGGAACGTGCGAGGCATCCACAGCCCGGAACGCCGTTATCTCATATATTCTTATCTGAAACGCTATCATGTACAAATAGCACTTCTTCAGGAGACACATTTAGTTCAAACAGAAATCGCGAGACTCCATAGGCAATGGAGGGGGCAACTATATGCGACAGGATATTTTGCATATGCACGGGGAGTCCTAGTGTGGGTGAGGCCAGGGACTCCATTTAAAGTGGGAGACACTCTGATAGACGGGGAGGGCAGATTTGTCATAGTTAAAGGGGTACTCAATGGAAAACGGTAGTAGTGGCATCACTTAATGCACCTTATACTGAGCAGGCATCCTTCTTAGATCATATATCGCAAAAGCTGTCCATATGGCACAATGTCCCTGTGATTCTAGGTGGAGACCATAATTGTGTGCTGGATGTCTCCCTGGATCGGTTCTGCCCCCATGCCTGGCACAACCACACACACAGCTGCGAAGGTGCTTGGACATTGGGCACTACAATGGCGCTTCTCCGATGTGTGAAGCCACAGACACACACTGGATAGGGTATAGTCCTACTACTCTGGGGCGCACAGGCTACATGTGTGACTAGATCGTTTCATGGTATCAAACGATCTCCTACCATGCATTTCAGATTCCACATACATGGGGCGCACACACTCTGATCATAATCCACATTTTCTGGAGCTACAGTGGGAGGATGAGGTGCCACCAGTTCCTATTTGGCGCCTTCAGCCAGATGTTCTTCTGAATGTGCCCTTTTGGGACTTGCTAGCCACCACTGTGGCACAATATTTTGAAGAAAATGCGGGTACAGCGATGTGGCTGTTGGTGGAGTGGGATGACCTTAAGGTGGTTGTTAGGGGACACTGGGGGCACAAGCAGGTATGCGCACACAGCTGGACAGGGAACTCGCTGCTTTAGAGTGCAGGTTGGCCCTCTTCAGGAGGAACATGCCCGCTTGCTAGAGTGACCGAGATGCCTTAGTTATGCCGTGCACTCGGCGAGGACCCACCACATAGGCGACAAAGCTGGTAAGCTGCTTCCATGGCTCATTTGTCAGAATGAGTCGTCAACACCCATAGTGTCGGTGAGGAAGGCGTTGTGGGAAATTGCATATACACAACCGGATATCCACAGCGCGTTCGTGACACACTACCAGGATCTGTATAAATCGCGCATGCAAGTCACGCCCCTAGAGATACAGACATACCTGGACGGACTAGACTTGCGGCGGCTGACACATGCACAAAGCGACAAACTGAATGCCCCTCTCCATTCAAAGAAACTTCGAGACAGTATCTTTTTCCCTGTCCACCGGGAAGTCACCAGGGCCAGACGGGCTGCCGACTGAATTTTATGAAACATATGCACACATCTTAGTACCATAACTGTTAAAGGTATATGAAATAGCGCTGGATGACACCACCCTTACTGATACACAAAATGAGCCTCTGTTGGTTTCCCTTCTCAAACCTGACCAGAATCCTGACCTTTTAGGCTCCTATTGCCCGCTAGCGCTCCTTAACACAGATTATAAAATTTTTGCCTCACTCTTAGCTAAGCGGCTTTCGCCCCTTGTCATAGCGCTGGTGCACCCTGATCAGAATTGTTTTGTGCCAGCGCGCTGTATTTCCCTATGCATACGGAGATTTTTTAGAGTGCAAGAGTACGCTACACCTGCCTGGCCTTGATCGGGCTGCCTGGTACATGATCTGGGGAAGGCCTTTGGTTTGCTGGAACGGCCCTGGCGTCTGTACTGGGCAAATATGAGTTGGGGGAATGCTATTTAAATATGGTTCGTCTTTTGTACCAACGACCCTCAGTCAGGGTTCGCACCAGTAAGTTAATATCAGATTGTATCAGGGTAAGGCGGGGGACAAGTCAAGGCTGTCCATTATCTCCGTTGTTGTTCTCCCTAGCCATAGAGCCTTTAGCGGTGATGCTCCGGAGCGACGGCGAGGAGTGGGGGATACGGTTGGGAGATGGGATACATGCTGTTTCCCTGTACGCGGACGATCTGTTGTTGTATTTTCTGGATGTCACTGCAATCCCGGCATCTGTTGCAGACATACTTAGGTCCCTTGAGGAGAAGTCTGGGCTCCAGGTGAACTGGGCTAAATCGGGGATCTATTCATTCAGTGCCACCGTACTAGAAATAGCTGTCTCTCTAAATGGCGCGCCCCTTACTTGGTACCCCACCACATTCAGATATCTTGGTATTTTCATATATCGCCGAAAGACTTAATGGATGGTAATCTGATGAGAGCGATAGCAGCCTTACGAGCCCAAATGCAGTTCTGCAAGACACTTCCGTTAACGGTAATGAGCCGCATTGCCTTGCTGAAAATGATAGTACTCCCTAAACTGCTGTACTATTTCTCAAACCTCCCACTTTACATTCTACCCAAAACATTCCGAGACCTAGAGCGGCAATCCCAGGACCTGATATGGAAAAAAGGAAGGCCACGTATCGCTCTATGGAAAATGTATGCTCTCATTAGCAAGGGCGGGTAATCGGTCCCTAACATGGAACTGTACTATTTAGCAGCCCGGCTTCAATGGGCAACGAAGTGGCTGAATGACAGGTGCATAGAAGACACAGCAACCATGCACCAACCCTGGACCCATTCTCAAATTTGTCACCTGTTCCACCACCCCATCGCCAAACTCCCTCGCCCACTACAGTAACACCTGGGTTTAGCCCATAAATGCTACAAAAGGAGTCTATATCTCACCCATAAGACACCTCCTTATGCTCCGATTCTGCCATTGCTGGGGACACCAAGAAGCAGGCTGGGCACCCCGGAGGCAACCGAGGCGGCTTGGCACGCGGCAGAGTTTGACACATTGGGCGACTTATACAGGGACGGTGCACTAATACCATTCAAGTCGCTAGTCGAAGACCATGACTTTCCAGCAGGTCCACATATATTTCCACATCGTCACTTCTGCATGTCCACGCTGTCAGCACCATGATGCAGGCTTGCTGCACATGCTGTGGACTTGTGCATCCCTCCAGAGTTATTGGCGTGAGTTAGTCACGACAATAGCCACATGCACAAACACGGTGATGCCGCTGTTATGGGAGACTTGCCTTTTAGGGCTTTACACCAGATCCAAGAAGTCTAAAGTCACCTCCAGGTTCCGAGATCTGGGCCTCATTACAGCAAAACGTCTCATAACTAAAAAATGGAAGAATGCCGCCCCACCGGAGATACTTAGCTGGAAGCTTTCATTCGCAATATGGGCACAGGCGGAAAGCACAGCATTACATAATGAGGAGAAAGCAGGGCTTTGTAAATTTCCCATTGCACAGTGCTGGGATGCACTGATGGCTGCCTTGCAGGCTGGCAACCGCTTAGCGGCTGACATCGCATCATCAGCGAACCAGTGACGCACCCTTCAGCCCCACATCTCTTGGTCAGGGAGAGTTGACACGGCCCAAACACTATAGACTGGGCAAATGTCGTTATCCCTAACCTGGTATGGATAGCCACTTACACCTCACCCGTCTCTAAGCATGACAGTCCCTGATGTTGGCAAACGAATGGGTGCATTATCTCATTTATTCGCCAGACTTGTGACTAGGCGGAAATGTACTGATAATAATATATATATTTTTTTGTTTCTTTTATTCTGTGTAATTCGATGATGCGCTTGGAATATTGCTTATATTTCATGGATGTATAATCATGAGGATGGGGGAGGTAGAGTGAAAATCCTTTCAGTCTCCGTAGTTAACTTTTATAATCAGAAGGGGGAAAGGATCACTTGTCCTGCTTAAACCTTGGGTTCACAAGTCGAGGAACTAGTATCTCCCAACAAATATGACCCTCATACACGTGTATTTAGGTGATTTCTCTTCAGCGGTATATACTGGGTACCCGCTTTTTTACACGTGCGTGCGTAATCATTGAGTCATTTTTTGTATTGTGCACCCTCCACCAGGAGGTTTTGCCTTAGGTTTAAGGCAGTAGTGATCGTGGAAAGTGGGGGGTCTAGTGGTGGTGTCGTTATTAAAAATCCGGACAGCCAGACAGAGGCAATTTTAATAAGTCTGGATTCGGACTATAAGTAAAAAGTTAGGTGCACTTTCTGAATTGGTTAGGGATTCAAGTGCATTTAGTATATAGGGTTTAAAAAGAGGTCAACATGTTTCAGCCTTTGGTAGTCAGAGGATCTTAGGCTTTCGTCAGGACCAATGGGGGTGAATAAATAGTGAAAAAATCGTTGTGAGAAGAAAAAAGGGTTATTGACCTGATTCTTCGTGGGTTAAGGTTTCATTGTACCTTATTATGTTAGAAGAATTGCTTCCTCGGGGATTTAGGCTGATCGAGAGAGGCCTTACTTAGTGCCTTCTTACTCGGTCTTGGCAGCATGTGCTGGCTCTGCCTGTCATCACCCGGTACCATTCCGGGTGATGACAGGCAGAGCCAGCACATGCTGCCAAGACCGAGTAAGAAGGCACTAAGTAAGGCCTCTCTCGATCAGCCTAAATCCCCGAGGAAGCAATTCTTCTAACATAATAAGGTACAATGAAACCTTAACCCACGAAGAATCAGGTCAATAACCCTTTTTTCTTCTCACAACGATTTTTTCACTATTTATTCACCCCCATTGGTCCTGACGAAAGCCTAAGATCCTCTGACTACCAAAGGCTGAAACATGTTGACCTCTTTTTAAACCCTATATACTAAATGCACTTGAATCCCTAACCAATTCAGAAAGTGCACCTAACTTTTTACTTATAGTCCGAATCCAGACTTATTAAAATTGCCTCTGTCTGGCTGTCCGGATTTTTAATAACGACACCACCACTAGACCCCCCACTTTCCACGATCACTACTGCCTTAAACCTAAGGCAAAACCTCCTGGTGGAGGGTGCACAATACAAAAAATGACTCAATGATTACGCACGCACGTGTAAAAAAGCGGGTACCCAGTATATACCGCTGAAGAGAAATCACCTAAATACACGTGTATGAGGGTCATATTTGTTGGGAGATACCAGTTCCTCAAAATATATTTCATGGATGGCAGATCTTTTTTATAGGTTTTAAGTTTCAGTTTATTTTGAATGTTTCTTGAAAAAATTGATTTAGTGGTGTTGAGGGGTGATTATTATCTCTGCTCTATTGTCACATGAGCCCTCTCTTCTATTAAACAGGGAATGGACGAGAAGACCTGATTGTCAGGGTTTGTAAGCATACAGTAGTTATGTGCAACATCCTGTTAGGACTGCTCAGATGGGTCGTGTCTAGCGTGAGCCTTGAACAACAATGAAACTATAAAAGCATGATGCAATTACACTGTGAGCAATGGCATGCAGATGCATTAGCACATATTCTCATGTATGATATAAATGTTTGTTTTGGTGTACAGCATATTGTGTTGTTTATATATTAATGTGCGATATAATGCTATTCTGATTAAGGATCTGTATCCCCGATGTCGGATTCCAAATATATCTGTAGAAATTCATGATGACAGTCATGATACTGTAAAAATACCAATAAAGATATTTAAAGGAAAAAAATGAAGCCCACACCTACATGTCACGTATGGCAAGAAACATATGTTGAAATGTAAGCAGCTCAATCAGTTTTGATACTATGCCAATGCAAATACAGATTTTTAGGCGACAAAATGTGGGCAGTACAATTAATGTTCCTATTTAATTCATGTGGTGGACAGGTATTGGGCATATTGCAGATGTTGGGCAAACCTGGACCAGCCATTCCACTCCAGGCTCTAGGAGTGCCATGGGCTAGCGTGATAGGGAATTGTAACCGCTTGCTTTCTTTGTCACCCCACTGGACTTGTCCTTGACTGAGGTAGAGGGTCTGTAGCAGACGCGAAGATCGCCACATGGTCCTAATCTCCATACTGCAGTTATCCACCCCTACTAAAGCCTTAATGGCTTTGTTGTATGTTACATCTGACACCCACCTATCCCTGAGCCATTTATCTGGACAAGCAGAGTAGCAGCATCACCACCTGCTTGTGCGTCTATGTTGTGAGTGTGCCTGCCTGCCAAGCCTATATGCCAAACCTGTAAGTGCCTATCTGTCTACTGTGTGATTTCTGTGAGTCAATGTGGGTACATAGAAAGTGTGCCTGTGAGCAGACCTTTTCTGAGAATGTGTGCGTTTGATGCACGACAGTGGTGGGTTGTGTTTATCTTGAAATGCTTCCGGTCTTGCTATACCTGTTTTTGTGTGATGGAAGTTTGTACTTCTCATATCCATATATTTTGTGTGGTCTGTGTTTAACTGAACCTTTATAAACCTGTTTTCACTATGTATGAGCCAGAACAATTGGCATTGCCATTGCTGTTATGTATCTAGGGCCTCATTTATGAAAAGTGACGCATCGCTGCGTCAAAACAGCAATGCGTCACTTTTCATTGCGCCCTCCATGCGACACCAATGATGCATCATATTTACAATACGATGCATCATTGCGCAAGGAGTTACAGATACGTCAGTATTTCTGACGTATCTGCATGGCGCCAAAGTGACGCATTGCTGGAGTGTGTCACAAAAAGTGACGCAACTCCAGCAATGTGTCCTTTCACATGGGGCAAGCCCATGTGAAAGGGCCTGCACCAGTCTTACGCCTGCTGTGAGGCAGGCGTAAGAAATTTACGCATTTGCATCCTAGTAGTGGCGCAGTGAAATCTTAAAGATTTCACTGCGTCACTTCAATGACCTTTTCTTGCGTCAGAACGCCCTCCCGCATACATCATACCTGGCGCAGGTATAATGTAGCGCAGGGGTTTACAAAGTGACGCATCTACCTAGATGCGTCACTTTGTAAATTTGGTGCAACAAGGCAAATTTTTTACGCTGCTGGTGCGTCACAAAAAATGAGGCCCCTATTGTCTGTATTGTACAAGCCAGGCCAAAAGGCAGCCTGTTAGGCATATGTCCCAATGCTCTGAGAGGTTTCTCCTAAGAAAACACATGTCCTGATTTTCAGAGAGAGGGTCCCATCAGCACAATCCCTGTACTCAATTGTTAACTCATTATTACTCGTTCATGGGCAACTATAATGCTGCCGTGATGTAAAGGCAGGCATCTCTTTACCAGCCCAGGCGTGTTTTTGCTCAGCTGTCTCGGAGAGGCTAGCAGCCAAGCTGGACAGATCACGTTAGACTATTGTGCCAAGTGCTACCTTACAAGCAGGCAGAAGGAACTCTAAATTGAGTCAGCTGTGTTTAGGTTGCCTTTTAGGCTTATACTGTAAACAAAATTGCACAGTCACACAAGATCCCAATCCATTATGAATTCCAAAGAGAAGCATGTCAAAACACGTCTTTTCTCAGTGTTCTTTTTTTGTTTTCTCATTTTCACGATGAACATAGACACAGCCAATGTGTTTCGTCCCGAAGTATAGGGACTTCTTCAGGGCATGCAAAAGGTGCTAAATTCATAGCCTCTAGCAGTATTATTCTCATACAGCATTTAGCTTTTTGTCCTGCTATACGCGCAGGACTTTGGGGAGAGACTACATGTTACAGAGTGGTTTCTGGATAACGCATTGTCAATTGGGTTGGGATATTACATTGTGCATACTCACTTGCGGGCACTCTAATGGGATTTGCCGTATGAGAAAAACACTGCAATAGAGGCTATGAATTTAGGGCCTCTCATATGCCCTGAAAAAGTCCCTATGTTTCGGGACAAAAATGTTGCCTATGTGAAAATGAGAAAAGAAAGAAAAAAACTGTGAGAAAAGATGTGTTTTGACATGCCTCTCTTTGGAATTCATAACGGATTGTGATCTAGTGTGACTGTGCAATTGTGTTAACAGTTTAAGCCTAGTAGGCAATCTAAACACAAATGACTCATTTTTGCGCCCCTTCTGCCTGGTTGAGAAGATTTTGTAAAATTAGAGTTTAGTAACGGTTGGCCCTGGAAAGGAGCACTTTTTCTGTTATTGTAGGAACTATACAGAGTGTGGCGATAGTGTTATAACTGTGTGACGCTTATATGCAACCTTACACTGCAAACATGTTACTGGCTGTTGAGCTGCAGACCAAGTATGACATTGTTAAAAAATAAAACCCTAAAGGAGGTCTGCAGGTCAGTTGATATCACCGGCTCATCAGCTCCGTTGTAGGATGTACGTCACTGATGTTTTCTTAATCCAGCCAGCTGCTTCCTTGTGTCTCTTGATGATGGCTGATTAGCCAGAAACCGGTCCCAGGATGCTTGTTTCCGGTGCTGGGAAGACATATCCTCGGCAGTTCGGGCTGGACTGTTCCAGGGTCAGGACTGATTTGCATAAGGCTATGTCTGAACTAGGGTGGTGGAGTGAGCTAAAGAATGATGATGGATTAAACCCAGATCAGTTGACTGGGGGTGAGTGTTTGATTTGCTCCACACTCCGGCCATCATCCCCTTTGGTATCTCCTTGTGTCTCTGGCAGAATATGCAAATTAATTACAGAGGTGCATTTCAGTTTCTTGTACGATTACCAGTAAAGAACCGGCTAATGTTTTGTTACTTTCAAAGTGGTTATCTCTCAGTTAAGTTTAAAAGGGAACTTTACTTGGCAACATTTTGCTAGCTTCATGTCACTGTAGTCCGGTAGTTATATTGGCTGCTAAAAAAGTAGTCCCTCATGTGTTTGTCTTGCCCCTAGAGTATGGTCTAATTAGTATATTCTTCCCCTGCTCATTTTTCTCAGAGTCCATGTGTTTTCTCGCTGTCCCCATCATGTGCTTCCCCCCTCCTCTGCCATGCTCATGGTTCCTCCTGTTCACCCATGTGCCTCTCCCCATATCCACCTTGGTTACCTTCTCACCTGTGTGTTTTCTTCCGCCAGCTCCACATTGCTCTCTTTCACCCATTTGATTCACCCACTGCCGTCCCAAGTTGCTTCCTCCCACTATGCAAGTGTTGCTTCCACCCTCAGCCACGCCCAAAGGTTACTTTGCCTCCCCCAAAAAACAGAAGCACTGTCATTTTGTATGCTCACAAACTCATGGTGCACAGTCTTACAAAATGATGCAACCGGCAATTTTAAAAGCCTTTTTGTTACATTCTTAAGCCATACAGCACAGCATCATAGAGGCTGTGCCACAAGGCTAAAACTTTTAGCAAAGTCAATGGGTCCTAAAGATTAGACCTATAGGCATTGCCAGTGTTTGTTGGTTTTAGACATCTGGTATCCTGAAATGCAGAAAATGGTCTTAACCTCATTCCCACAAAACCCTTTGCAGGCACTGTGAAAGTGTAAATTACTTGGAATCAGCTAACTTCTGTGTCTGTATCTAAAGGGGCTGTCACCAACCAAAGTCTCCATAATGGCTCTGGTGATTTTGTTACCAAACTGGCACCAGACAACTCCTACACCAACAAACAAATTACCTACTGGCGGTCGCCAGTAGGTATATATAGTTAGGATTTTTTCTCTATGGGATTTTTGAAAATTCTATGTCTAATAACTTTGGCGTTTGTGGACGGAATTGGCTGAAATTTTCAGGAAAATGGCACATTTTGTTTCTGAGCAGCCCTTGAAAATTTGGGGGGGGTTCGTCAAGGGGGGGCCGAGAAAAAAGGGGGGTCCCAAAACGTGTTTTTAACATTGAGTTTTCCATAGGGCGGTTGGCCTCACTTTTAGCCCGAACGGCTGAATGGATTTGCACGAAACTTGGCAAAATTGTAGGGACTGGTAGCCCGATGTGCCTTTTGTAGGTTTCAATATATGTGCTCCAGTGGATTTTGAGAAATTAACGTTTAAAAAAAGATATATATCTGTAACAGCGGACCGGGCAGCGGCCCAGGACGCGTACTTTTCGCGCAACGGAGCTTTGTGAAGCGAAGCTGATTGGTTCTCTGGCGTCTGTCAACATTCCAAACAGTCCGTAGCGGCCGCCATCTTGTCTCTCGGTAGGATCGAGAGACAAGAGGAGGCCAAAGCGAAGGGGCAAATGACCATAAGGGGGCATAGTAGATCCTCGCTGACCCCCTAGGTTTGATGTGGAGGTTTTAAAAGGGCCCCGCGGGGCAAAAAAAAAAAATAATAATAATAATCGAACGGCTGAATGGATTTGCACGAAACTTGGTAAAATATTAGGGACTGGTAGCCCGATGTGCCTTTGCTAGGTCTCAATATATGTGCTCCAGTGGATTTTGAGAAATTAACGTTCAAAAAAAGATATATATCTGTAACAGCGCTCCGCTTCGCGTACTTTTCGCGTTACGGAGCTTTGCGAAGCTGATTGGTTCTCCGGCGTCTGTCAACATTCCAAACAGTCCGTAGCGGCCGCCATCTTGTCTCTCGGTAGGATTGAGAGACAAGAGGAGGTCAAAGCGAAGGGGGAAATGACCATAAGGGGGCATAGTAGATCCTTCCTGACCTCTTAGGTTTGATGTACCATTTTGCCAAGTTTGGTGTAATTCCGTTCAGCCATTCAGGCTGTAGACGTATGTAAATGTCCTATGGAAAATTGCATGGGGAAAACACATTTGAAAGTGTTGAAATTTAGAACCAATTAAAATGTTACTTTGGTTTGTATTTGTGTGTGATGAAAGTTAATTGGTTATGTATATATGTCAAATGAGAGGAAACCACAGCCATTTTGTGATACTACTGTCTGAGGTACATTTGTGAGGAATTTTTGGTGGTGAATTTCTGGTGTTTGATTTACACAGTACTAACACTTTTCCTACTTTTAAAAAGGTGAGTTGTTAATTTGTAAGGGGAACTATGTTGTACACTTGAAGATAATTTGAAAAATGTTTTCTGTTATTTATTTGCAGTCCTTCTGTTATACTAAATACTTGATAACGTTAGTTTTATATTATGTATTACTAAAAACGATAAATGAAAGTGATTATTTTTTTCTGCAATTTACAGCAAGCAATTTCAAAATAAAATGGCTCACAATGAAGAGACCGTGGCAATTTCTTTTGAATTGTCCACTACATTGATTGAAATTGAGAGCACCAATAATGAAATATTGTCACAAGGAGGACATGACTTGTATGATTCCATTAGATTGATTGAAATGGACAGCACCAAGAATGAAATATTGTCACAAGGAGATGACTTGAATGATTCCACTACGTTGATTGAAATTGAGAGCAGCAATAATTAAATATTGTCACAAGGAGGAGATGACTTGTATGATTCCATTAGATTGATTGAAATGGACAGCACCAATAATGAAATATTGTCACAAGGAGGAGATGACTTGAATGATTCCACTACATTGATTGAAATTGAGAGCACCAATAATGAAATATTGTCACGAGGAGATGACTTGAATGATTCCACTACATTGATTGAAATTGACAGCACCAATAATGAAATATTGTCAGAAGGAGGAGATGACTTGAATGATTTTTTTGATCAATCTCTTGATGGCGAATTTATCGAGTGTTTGGAGACCATAGAGTTACAAGAATCATTATTGGAGACTTTTCATGAGGACATTGCTGATGAGGACATGTTACTAGTTCTTTCAAATTTAGAAAATTCTGAAGAATAAATGTATATTTAGAAATCAAAAATTGTTTGAGACATTATTCATTTTTATTTTTAATTTATGAGGTTGTAGCGAAGTGATTGTAGTATAAAATGAGACTTATAGTATAGAGTGCAACATTTTTATGTTACATGGTAAGTTTACTCATATTTACTTCCCTTCTGCCACTATATTATCTCCAATGTGTATTTGACATCTCTTCTTCATCTCCGGCCTCCTTTCTCTCACTGTGTGTCTCCGATGCATCTTATCGCTGCTATTTTGTGTAATTACAGAAGAGAGTAAAATAAAATAGTTCGGAACGTGAAAAGGGGGCAAAGTAGAGTACTCCTCACCCCCTAGGCCTTTTTAGGCGGTCCCAAAAGGATCAGTTTCTGCTTTCCTGAGAGATTATGGTATGAGTTCCATATACCACAATAACTTGCATTACAACATGCAAGATATCTATCTCCTATTACCAACTTTTGGAGATATTCGCGCTAAGCGCGAATATCTCCAAAAAGTAACACCTGCCCTGAGCAGTTCTTAGCCATGTTATCCAATGGGAGGTGGATAACATGGCTAAGAGCATTAGCTCGGTAATGTATGAATATCGCTGAGTTTTTAGCGATATTCATGCATTGCGGCCGTTTATTATCGCATTTGTGATAAACCTTGATAATAGCAAGGTTTATCTTCGATAATTTCTGATGATGCTTAGCGGTAAAAAATTCGTTGGTAAGCATCGTTAGCGATAAATATCGCTTAACTTTGGTAATATGCCCCAACGTCTGTTAACGTTCGATTCGAAGGAAATGAGGAAGTGTTGAAAAACATTGTCTGCGCCATCTTGCCTTTTTTGAAATGCCACACTTTTGTCGTGCACGGCAGCCATTTTAGATGTCTTGACCAGACCCACTCTCTGCACGCTGTCGATTCGTAGCATGGCTCCTCACCCTCGCAAGCATCTTCCCCAGGCACTGGTCACCCCCGCTCTCTGTCTTATGCATGGGCAATAAACCTCCCCCCATCTGCGCTGCTCTTCCCTGAGAATCACACTGTGCCCGCCCGACACCTCCCTTTCGCCCTATTCACTACCGCACCCTCTGACACTCCTCTTCCTCTGTGTCCGATTGTCCAGGCTATCAGCTAGCCCTGCAGATGTAGTTTATGGCCCCAGCTGTAAAGAATCACCCCTCTTCAAAGGAGTTATAGTAGATCAAGGCCCACACCCGATGAGATCCGTCACACCACACGTGTTCCTACTATCTGAAAACTATCCTGTATTGTGATTGGGGAGGGGACAGAGCCTGAAGCGGAAGATTCCAGGAATGACTCTTTGTACATCAAAGTTTTTACAATTATGTGTCACATTAAAAATATATAGCACTCCAACAAAGTAGTAGGAATATAAAACTTTAATAACATATAAATATATACAACAAAACAAAAACAGTAAAAACATTTAAACAACGAAGAGACCGTGGCAATTTCTTTTGAATTATCCAATAGATTTATTGAAATTGACAGCACCAATAATGAAATATTGTTGTCAGTAGCGGTCTGTTGTGCGAATAGTTCCAAGGCAGCAGAACGCGCTGAAATCTAGATGGCACGAAAGTGATGTCTAGCAAGTTGCCGCCCAGCAAATAACGGCGTGGGGCGCCGCGGGGGTGAGTGAGTCCAGTAGGCACCACAGCTATTCTTAGCGGCATTGCAGAATTACTGCTGGGGACAATGCCTGTGCTGTAGCAGGGTCACAGCAGAAACAAAAAGGATTCTGTTGAAGATGTTGTTGGTTTTCAATTTGAAAACAGTTCTGGTGTCAACTGCTATGCTATTGTAGTGGTTAATGTTTTGTTTTCTCTAGAAAATGTAAAAGAGGGGGAGGCAGTCCAAAGTTCCGTTAAAAGGGCAAAGGAAAGGATCGGTGGTTTGAACTATCAGTCAAAAAGGGGAGGGGGTGCAACAATTTTTCCTACCGGGTCACACTGTGCTTTCACCGGAAGTGAGGTCTGCAGGATTCTAGTAATTCAAAGTGAGGCTGGCGCCGACGTCCCGCGGATACAGTTTCGTCACTCCACGGGTGATCATGGCAGTCATTCCCCATCGGGGGTCGGAGACTCCCGCGGCTCCTCTAGAATCTTCAAGGTCGTGGAGGACTACGGTGGTGGAGTCAACCAGTGACCGGGCCATTTCTTTATGCTGGGCCCGCTCTTGCCAGGTCGACCGCCATTTTGAGAGTTCGGTAGCTACTGGCGATCGCGGGGTCAAATGAGCGGACGGGCTCCACCCTGCCGGGCGAGACGTTGCAGCATAGCCACAGTGGAAGAACCCTTTTCCGGGCGCCTGGAGCGCTGAGGGTGCAGCTGGGAAGCCTCCACCTGGGGAGGCGGGAGAGGCCTGTTCGCACCGTCTCTCCCTCCCAGTGCACCCCACGGCGTCTCGCTTGAGATTTGTTATGGCCGGACCAGGCGATGAGGACGAGGGGGGGGGGGGTCGGAGGCATGTGCAAGACATCCCCCCCCCAGTGTTGTCGCAGCCATTTTTCAAGAAAAAAGAAGTGTCCCGTCCGTCTTCGGGCCGGGCTTCCGGTAGATGTCGGCCGGACGCCCCTGGCTCTGGCCCCATTAACGGGTTTCTTGGTTTATTGGCTGCAGCCGGATCCCGTCGGCCTCGGCCCCCCGACCGTTGGTGGCCGGACCGGAAGAGCATGTGGCGGGACTACCTGCAACTCTCAAGGGCCACCGCGGCCGGACTGGGAGAGAGAGGGGAGGGTCGAGGAGACATTCCCCCCCCCCTGCAACTGTTCAGCGTTGTAAAGGCAATCCCCTGGCCGGGTCCCGCTGGTCTCGGCCTCTCCTCCGGCTACACCCTACGTTAGGATCTCCTGGCCGAGGCGTGGCAGCAGGACCTGCTTTATATGGGCTGCTCCCGGCTGGGCGTAGCCGGAACCCTGCCCCACCTTGGAAGTTTCCAGAGTGGGGGCGGATGTTCTACTGACTTGCATTTTCCCTAGTCTATCGATTTTTTGGGCGTGGCAGGCGGTGGGACAGCGAGGGGTGATTTGGTTTCTCTTACTGTTTTTCTGGTCTCTCACCACTGGCATATTTCTAACGTTTTCTTGTTTCTAGGACATTAATAGGTTTTATCATTACGTTATGTTATCGTTTCTTTGTTCGTTGTTTAATAAAAGTTCATGTTCATCAGTGGCCTACTGATTTTCGATTTCCTATTCTTTTCTTTCCAGGTTGTTTCATGCTAAAGTTTCTGTTAACAGGATACAGTGATCACTTCGTTATTATTGCATATGTCTTTTTCACTAGGGGTGCTCTCTGGTCGGGCCAGATGACGTATGTCTAGTAAATGGTCCGGGTGAAACAGGTGCATCAATCAGTGGGGAGTAGATAGGCATGACAGATTACAACGGGGGAGAAAGGTCCGCATTACGTACCCTTTCACTACTTGCAAAGATTTTCCTACGTTTATTTGCAAACAGGGAATACCTCCAAAAAGAACTAATTCCCAAACAGTCAATGTTCGGACAATCAATCAATCAATGAGGAATGAAATAGGTACGACGTGTTAAAGGCTTGCGTTACCTACCCTTCACTATCTGCAAAGGGAGAGAGAATATTCCTATTCTTCCTCGTTTGCAGGCAGAGAAGATCCTTAAGAGAACCAACTTCGAACAATTCAATGCTCGATTCAAACAATCAACAAGGGGTACTGTGAACACAAATGAACGCCGCTTATGTACATACGCATTGCTATTTTCAACAGGTTGTTCCTAATGTTTCTATTTTAGCGAGGTCAAAAAGAGATCCCATTAGTGGCCTACTGATTTTGCTCGATTCCTTTTGTTTTTTTACACGGTTTTTCGCTATCTGCAAAGACTAAACAGAGTATTTTGACTCTGTGCTTGTTTGTAAATAGAGAATGAACCAAAGAGAACAATCAATCAAATGGAGAGAGAAGCAGGCACGACGGATTACAAAGGGGGCAAAGGGCTGCGTTAACTACCCTTCACTATCTGCAAAGAGAGAGTACTCCTAATAGAAATGAGGGGTGGGGGGTAGCATTCAAAGCAGATCAGTGTGCATAAACACGAAAATGTTTTTACTTACCACGTACTTGACATTCGACAGCTTATGATATTTGCTATTAAAAAACCATTGAAATTCACTGAAAAAACCATAGGTTATAGACCATATATAGTTAGGAATTAGCATTTACAAAACCTTGAAAATTCACTGAAAAAAACATAGGTTATAGACCATATATAGTTAGGAATTAGCATTTAAAAAACCTTATTTTACTCACACAAAACCATTGAAATTCCATATATAGTTAGTTGCACTAACTATATATCGCGCACCCGCAATCCACTGCTGATGATGTCACATATTACATCATTCATGACATGGTCAGTGACATCACTGATGACATCACTGATGACATCTCAAATGACATCACTGATGATATCTCATTTGACATCAATGGTCACATCAATGATGATATCATTAATGTGACAATACAATGCATCTCCTCACACTTTAATATAACCTCTGTTACACCCAGTGTTAAATACAGAGTATAATTTTTGAAACCATTGACACACCAATACTAGTTACTACATACGCACTCACTGATTCCTACGTCTACACACACATTCACTCATTCACCCATACAATCATTCATACATACAATCACTCATCTTTACAACACTATCATATGCACTCATACACCTATACAGACACTCACACTCTGCCACTCATCCATGGAGTTACTCACACACCTAGTCAGTCCTGTAAAGAATCAATCACAGTTCCATTTTCTAATCTACACAGTTAAACATAGAGTACCTTACATTTTAAAACATATACTAACACATACTTACTCTCTTATAGAATCACTGATACAAGTACACATTGATCTGCACAGAGTCACACACCTCCCAGCCAGCCATACACACACTCAGTCTCCCATACAAATACTTGTGCAACCAATCAATAACCCATATAGCTACTTATATAGCTACTGATCAACACATGCAGCAGCTTGCACAACAACAGACATGCTGATGCACACTTTCAGACAGTTTAGTCACTAACCCGTGCATTTAGTAAGACGCATTTAATCACTCACTCATACAGTCAATCACGCACCTACTAAAACCTTCATTCAGACACTTATACATCCACTCATTCTTCAATATGTAAAACATATTTAAACTTTACAGAAACACATAATCACTGGATGTTGTCATCAGTGATGTCATTTGAGATGTCATCAGTGATGTCATCAGTGATGTCATTTGAGATGTCATCAGTGATGTCATCAGTGATGTCACTGACCATGTCATGAATGATGTAATATGTGACATCATCAGCAGTGGATTGCGGGTGCGCGATATATAGTTAGTGCAACTAACTATATATGGAATTTCAATGGTTTTGTGTGAGTAAAATAAGGTTTTTTAAATGCTAATTCCTAACTATATATGGTCTATAACCTATGGTTTTTTCAGTGAATTTTCAAGGTTTTGTAAATGCTAATTCCTAACTATATATGGTCTATAACCTATGGTTTTTTCAGTGAATATATATATATATATATTCACTGAAAAAACCATAGGTTTCAGGAGTTATATAGTTAGGAATTCGCTTTTAAAAAACCTTTGAAATTCACTCAAAAAACTATAAGTTTTAGTGGTGTTATAGTTAGCTGGGCATTTTACTCATAAAAAACCATTGAAATTGCTCCTATATAGTTAGTTGTACTAACTATATTTCGCGCACCCGCAATCCACTGCTGATGATGTCACATATTAGATCATTCATGACATGGTCAGTGACATCACTGATGACATCTCAAATGACATCACTGATGACATCACTGATGACATCATCCAGTGAATGTGGTTTGCTTCGTTATTTAAATATGCATTATATATATAGCAATTTGCATTGAAGAATAAGTGGATATATATAAATAAATATTTGGATGGAGGATTTAGTAGCAGTGTAATTGACTGTTTACTTGACCAATTTATAATGTCTCACTAAATATAGTGGATAGTGACTAAACTGTGTGAATATCTGTATCACTTTGTCAGTTGTTGTGTAAACTGATTCTACAGTTGGTTACTAGCTATGTGAAAGTCTATATTAGTTATTGATTAGTTAACTGACTATTTGTATGGGAGTGTGAAAGTGTGTGTGGTTCGGTGGGGGGTGTGTGACTGTCCAAAGATGTGTGAATAGTTGATTCAGTAGATATATGAAGTTAAAACTACATGTTCTAACAGTTGTTTGGGTGAGTGAATATCTTTATGGGTGTGGTGATGAGCAAATATATTTCTCAATGGTACAGGTCCAACAAACTAGAAAAATAAAAGGCAGTGTATGTGTCAGTTGTTGTATGTAAATAAGTATACATAAGACACAATGATTGTGTGAGTGACTGTATGGATAACTGTATACTTGTAATAATGATTTTATAATTCACTAAGTATGACTTACTATCTAAATGAATAGAAGAAGTGGTGTTTGTATAAGTGTTTTGCTAAGTAAATATGTAAGTATGATCCATTGTTTGCGTACGTGAGTAGGGTGACTTCATATGTGAATAGGATGTGTGCTGTTGTTTAATGTCGATATAGATGTATAAGTATTTTTGATAGTGTTCTATTGTTCATTGACAGCATGTATGAGTGAATCCATAGGTAAGTGATTAGATGTGTGGATACATCTATGAATCACTGAGTGGATTTTTAGATACTTGTATTGCGTGACAATGGATTTAAATATGATACTCTGTATTTTACAAAGAGTGATGAAAAATTGTAATAGTGTATGAAAAGGTGTATGTGATTGTCACGTGGATGATGTCATCAGTGATGTCATCAGTGATGTCATTTGAGATGTCATCAGTGATGTCACTGACCATGTCATGAATGATCTAATATGTGACATCATCAGCAGTGGATTGCGGGTGCGCGAAATATAGTTAGTACAACTAACTATATAGGAGCAATTTCAATGGTTTTGTATGAGTAAAATGTCCAGCTAACTATAACACCACTAAACCTTATAGTTTTTTGAGTGAATTTCAAAGGTTTTTTAAAAGCTAATTCCTAACTATATAACTCCTGAAACCTATGGTATTTTTCAGTGAATTTCAAAGGTTTTTTAAATGCTAATTCCTAACTATATAAGGCCTGAAACCTATGGTTTTTTCAGTGAATTTGCAAGGTTTTTTAAATGCTAATTCCTAACTATATAAGGCCTGAAACCTATGGTTTTTTCAGTGAATTTCAAAGGTTTTTTAAATGCTAATTCCTAACTATATAAGGCCTGAAACCTATGGTTTTTTCAGTGAATTTGCAAGGTTTTTTTAAATGCTAATTCCTAACTATATAAGGCCTGAAACCTACGTTTTTTTCAGTGAATTTCAAAGGTTTTTTAAATGCTAATTCCTAACTATATAAGGCCTGAAACCTATGTTTTTTTCAGTGAATTCGCAAGGTTTTTTAAATGCTAATTCCTAACTATATAAGGCCTGAAACCTATGGTTTTTTCATTGAATTCGCAAGGTTTTTTAAATGCTAATTCTATTAGCGGATAACGTTTTTATATATTAAAAAGTTTTTTAAATCTCAAATGCCTGCTTTGCTAACAGAGTTTTTAAGCACAGGCTCTTTTGTCTCTGGTGGCCATCTTGGGAGACTGCATATCAGAATTTTTTTAATGAAATATAAGAGGATTTGAGAAGTCACTCAAAATGTGCCCTAATTTTTCTTTCTTCAGCACTAATCATAATTTCTATGGCAAAATGAACCCCCTCATTTTGTTCCTTTGCAAATTAAATGTTTTAAGTGTTAACACTTTATTCCAATCAAGATGACTTCAGATGTGCCATACTTTTGTCATAAGTGAGACTGTTAGCGCTCTAGTTGTTCTTTAGAACACTCTGGGACATTCTGTCATTGGGCTATAGTTGGGCTACATCTGGCTGATATTTGGGCTACATTTGTTTTTTTTTGTCTCTGGTGGCCATCTTTGGGCTACATTGGGCTACATTGGGCTACATTTGGGCTCTAACATATATATAGCCCAATGTAGCCCAATATATATTTTTTCAAAGTTAATTTTCGTAAAAACCACTGGAGCACATATCTTGAGACATAGCAAAGGCACATCGGGCTACCAGTCCCTACAATTTTGCCAAGTTTGGTGGAAAACCATTCAGCCGTTCGGGCTAAATGTGAGTCCAACCGCCCTATGGAAATTAACATGGGGAAAACACGTTTTGGGACTCCCCTTTTATCTCGGCCCCCGCTTGACAAATCCCCCCCCCAAAAGTTCAGGGAAGGACCGGAGCGCCGCGAGGCAAAGTTAAGGAAAATTTCAGGAAGATTCCTCAACCGGCGCCAAAGTTATTCCCAATAGAATGTTGCGATTTCCCTATGGAAAACAATCCTAACTATATATACCTACTGGCTATCGCCAGTAGGTTATATATATATATATATATATATATATATATATATATATATTCACTGAAAAAACCATAGGTTATAGACCATATATAGTTAGGAATTAGCATTTACAAAACCTTGAAAATTCACTGAAAAAACCATAGGTCATAGACCATATATAGTTAGGAATTAGCATTTACAAAACCTTATTTTACTCACACAAAACCATTGAAATTCGCATATATAGTTAGTTGCACTAACTATATATCGCGCACCCGCAATCCACTGCTGATCATGTCACATATTACATCATTCATGACATGGTCAGTGACATCACTGATGACATCACTGATGACATCTCAAATGACATCACTGATGACATCACTGATGACAACATCCAGTGACTGTATGTTTCTGTAAAGTTAAAATATGTCTTACATATTGAAGAATGAGTGGATGTATAAGTGTCTGGATGAAGGATTTAGTAGGTGCATGACTGACTGTATGAGTGAGTGATTAAATGTGTCTCACTGAGTGCATGGGTTAGTGACTAAACTGTCTTAATTTGTGCATCATTATGTCTGTTGTTCTGTAAACTGCTGCATGTGTTGATCAGTAGCTATATGAGTAACTATATGGGTTATTGATTGGTTGCCCAAGTATTTGTATGGGAGACTGAGTGTGTGTGTGGGTGGCTGGGAGGTGTATGACTCTGTGCATAGATGTGTGAGCAGTTGATTCACTAGATGTATGGGTTCAAAAGTGCATGTGGAAACAGCTGTATGGGCGGTTGACTGTGTGCATGAGTGTATTGGTGAGTGAATGGATATCTCAGTGCTACATGTCAAAGTAAGTACATATGTAAAACACAGTACATGTGAGAGTTGACATATATAAATAACTGTGCATAAGAGCCAGTGAATGTGTGAGTGGCTGTATGGATCATTGTGAACTTGTATCAGGGATTGTATAAGAGAGTAAATATGTGTTAGTATATGTTTGAATAAGTAAGGTGTGTATAACTGTATAGTTGAGGAAATGGAGGTGTGATTGATTCTTTGCATGACTGACTAGGTGTGTGAGTAACTCCATGGATGAGTGACAGTCTGTGAGTGTCTGTTTACACTGAGTGTATCTAAGGTTATATTAGAGTCTGAAGAGGTTCATCGTATTATCACATGAATGATGTCATCAGTGATGTGATCAGTAATGTCAAATGAGATGTCATCAGTGATGTCATCAGTGATGTCATTTGAGATGTCATCAGTGATGTCATCAGTGATGTCATTTGAGATGTCATCAGTGATGTCATCAGTGATGTCATCAGTGATGTCATTTGAGATGTCATCAGTGATGTCATCAGTGATGTCATTTGAGATGTCATCAGTGATGTCATCAGTGATGTCACTGACCATGTTATTAATGATGTAATATGTGACATGATCAGCAGTGGATTGCGGGTGCGCGATATATAGTTAGTGCAACTAACTTATATATGCGAATTTCAATGGTTTTGTGTGAGTAAAATAAGGTTTTGTAAATGCTAATTCCTAACTATATATGGTCTATAACCTATGGTTTTTTCAGTGATATATATAACATTTCTATGGCAAAATGAAACCCCTCATTTTGTTCCTTTTCAAATTAAATGTATTAAGTGTTACCACTTTATTCCAATCAAGATGACTTCAGGTGTGCCATACTTTTGTCATAAGTAAGACTGTTAGCGTTATAGTTGTTCTTTAGAACACTCTGGGACATTCTGTCATTGGGCTATAGTTGGGCTACATCTGGCTGATATTTGGGCTACATTTGGGCTCTTTTGTCTCTGGTGGCCATCTTGGGAGACTGCATATCAGAATTTTTTTAATGAAATATAAGAGGATTTGAGAAGTCACTCAAAATGTGCCCAAATTTTTCTTTCTTCAGCACTAATCATAATTTCTATGGCAAAATGAACCCCCTCATTTTGTTCCTTTGCAAATTAAATGTTTTAAGTGTTAACACTTTATTCCAATCAAGATGACTTCAGGTGTGCCATACTTTTGTCATAAGTAAGACTGTTAGCGCTCTAGTTGTTCTTTAGAACACTCTGGGACATTCTGTCACTGGGCTATAGTTGGGCTACATCTGGCTGATATTTGGGCTACATTTGTTTTTTTGTCTCTGGTGGCCATCTTTGGGCTACATTGGGCTACATTGGGCTACATTGGGCTACATTTGGGCTCTAACATATATATAGCCCAATGTAGCCCAATATATATTTTTCAAAGTTAATTTTCGTAAAAACCACTGGAGCATATATCTTGAGACATAGCAAAGGCACATCGGGCTACCAGTCCCTACAATTTTGCCAAGTTTTGTGGAAATCCATTCAGCCGTTCGAGCTAAAAGTGAGTCCAACCGCCCCATGGAAAACTCAATGTTAAAAACACGTTTTGGGACCCCCCCTTTTTTCTCGGCCCCCGCTTGACGAAACCCCCCCAAACTTTCAGGGGACGCTCAGAGACAAAATGTGCCATTTTCCTGAACATTTCAGCCAATTCCGTCCATCAACGCCAAAGTTATTCAACATAGAATTTTCAGAAATCCCTATTCAAAAAAATCCTAACTATACATACCTACTGGCGACTGCCAGTAGGTAATATATATATATATATATATATATATATATATATATATATATATATATATATATATATATATATATATATATATATATATTGGGAGATAACTCGCTCAAAAGGCCTGTTCTGCAGATCTCGTTTGAGCTCAGCTGACTGAGGTTCTTCCCTCACGTGGCCAAGACCACACATTTCAGCTTTCGCTCTGTTTCCTTCTGAAACATTACCTAAAAATAGCAAACACACAAAGAAAACAGCTAAAATGAATTTGAGATCTCTTTAAACCATTTCAGAATGATTATTAGAAGAAACAGATCATTACCATGTTACAACTACGGCTAATTATGTGAAAAAAAGAACATATTTTTATTGTATAAAATATCAGCTGGTGACAAATTCATTAGGTGTCCCTGCCAAATATGTATGGCACATTACCAAGGGTATTTCTGGTTTTAGTGATGTATTTTAATGACTGCACTGCATTTTATTATGTGAATCATTGCTGCACTCTAACAGCTTCACCGTCTATTTTAACCACAGTCATGTACGCACTGTACAGCATTTTATTATGTGTATTTTTGGTTTTACCGGGGTACAACACCAGTTTTATTGGCTCCGTTAAAATGTTGCAATTGGTTTTCAGTAACTATGCAAATAAAAATAAACTTGAAACTGTGAAAAAAGAACAAATAATGAACGTAGGTTTCCAAAGATTTTCTTAAGAGTGCAGATGCCGAATGTGAGGGTGCCAAAACTACTATCCTACATTATTTAGGAGTCAAAGTTAATGGGGAGTATGAAATGGAATGATCAGACAAAGAAAAGTACCCTGCTACTAGAACATAGAGCAACTGCTATTAGTAGGCTGCATAAGCAAACACGTTCCGGTGCAGTATTGCCAGCCCTGGAAGTCTATTGTGGCAAAGCACTAGGGGCAGCCCTATATGGATCTGAGATTTGGGGATGTACTGATGCTTCTCTACTCACTGTTGCAGGAAATGGATTTGCCAGAAGTCTGGTCTCAGTCCCCAGAAGTACACCATTAATTCTGCTGTTTTATGATTCAGGACTCAAAAGAATGGTTGATCTGGCCGCCCTTAGATCACTCGTTTACTGGATTCGGTTATGGGTTACTCCCGAGCTGAAGGAATTCAGAGATTGCCTTGTTGAATTTTTGAGCATAAGGGGTACCAAATCAATTCTCTGGTTTAAATTCGTCTCCGACTGGTTTAACAAGTTGGGATTAACAAGAATGAATGTGTAAGGCAGAACTTAATATCATGAAATCTAGTTATTGGACTTACATCCAGGATATCCATTTAAGTAATCATTTAATTGGTAAATTGACAAACAGATTTTTAGACATAAGGCCGTTTTCTCGTTATTAGGACTTTATAGATTTCATTTCCTCCCCTCTAGCCAAAAGTCTTTATATCTGTTTTTGATTTGGCGCTCTCCCTTTGAGATCAGTAACAAATCTATGGCACAAGGCCCCTGGTATTAACACCTGTCCGGCATGCGGCCTGGCAGATGAAGATGAGGCCCACACCCACGTATTATTCTTATGTCTGAGTTACCATGTCCCGCACAGGAAATGTATTATTCCTGTATGCCAAAATCTGAAATTAACAAAATATATAGTGGCCATCAAAATATTAAGGAGTGACACCATTCCAGTAATAGCTATTGCAACAAGAACATTTTTACTGGCGGTATGGCATAAACGTGGAAGACTCTTGACTGTGCCCATAAATGCGTAGATCAAAATCTGTTAATGACTGTTTTTATCTAACTTATATTGCTTTTATATATACAGTTGGAAAATAGTTTGTATGTATTTTCTATGTATTTATTGCTTGATTTACACATAGTTTTGCCTGACTCTTGCTCCCATTTTGCACATTAGTAATGGCTAAAGTAAAGGAATAGTGTTGTTCTCAATGAATTGCGGTATGACGTGATAAAATGGTTCTATGATATATCTTTTGCAATTTTTTTATATATGTGTACTTTGGTGGTACTTGGCTACCGAATAAAGATCATTACTACTACTACCTCTACCCTACACTTCCTATACCTTCATGTTGAGAGAGCTCAAGCCCGCTTCAATATTTGCCTTTCATCCGTAGGTCTTTGTAGCAGCTTGAGAGGTAAGCAGGAGAAAACAATAACAATTGAATCTCAATACAGTGTAACCAATTTGGTCACACAATAATCATTTGACAACTAGATGTGAGATTAGTAAGATTGAATTATAAATTTAGGAACAAATCGATATAAACCAGACTCAACATTGTCTTATAGAAATCAGAACGAACAAAATAAGTCCAAAACTCCTAACGAGATTCATCCTATATAATATAAAGCAGACAACTAGCTCTATAATGACAATGCAAATAATCAGAAAAAGGAATTAATTATTAATCTGCATCAAATGATTCTCAAAGGTAAGCATGAGCAAGCTATCTCTCCCTACCCTGTCTAAATGGACAACCCTAAACTAAGAAGCATGGAGCTAAGGTGAAATTAGAAAGGTTTCAGCTGTCGGAGTATTCAGTAGAAGGTACTCATTCATGGATCACGTAGCATAGAGCCACACAAACAGACTCATAGGGATCACTGACATAATATCGAGGGACATAATATCGACTATCAAGAATATCTTTACAAAATATCTACAGACAGAATATCGAGTTTGTATCTACAAACATGTAAGTACAAAAATATCGAGTTAAAAATATCGTTTACTAAAATATAGTTTATAAAAATATCGACTTTATTACAAACAATGTTAAATTAAATTAATATTAAAAATTAATTACTAAAATATACTTAAAAATACTTAAATTAACTTATAATAATTAAATAATTAATGAAAGTTATAAAAACAAAATTTTACATCATATTTGTTAAAACATATATATATAGTAACATAATATAATTAAATAATATCCAATATTATTACTGTACAATAGCGTAAGTGTAAAAATTACTATTCCCACTCCAGAGAGTGCAACAGTTGGGAAAGCGTTGGATAGCGTAGGGATAAAAATTACTATTCCCACTCCAAAGAGTACAATAGTAGGGAAAGCGTTGGATAGCGTAGGGGTTAAAATTACTATTCCCACTCCAGTGGGTGCAACAGTAGGGAAAGCGTTGGATAGCGTAGGGGTAAAAATTACTATTCCCACTTCAGTGGATGCAACAGTAGGGAAAGCGTTGGATAGCGTAGGGGTAAAAATTACTATTCCCACTCCAAAGAGTGCAACAGTAGGGAAAGCGTTGGATAGCGTAGGGGTAACAATTACTATTCCCACTCCAAATAGTGCAACAGTAGGGAAAGCGTTGGATAGCGTAGGGGTTAAAATTACTATTCTCACTCCAGAGAGTGCAACAGTAGGGAAAGCGTTGGATAGCGTAGGGATAAAAATTACTATTCCCAATCCAAAGAGTACAACAGTAGGGAAAGCGTTGGATAGCGTAGGGGTTAAAATTACTATTCCCACTCCAGTGGGTGCAACAGTAGGGAAAGCGTTGGATAGCGTAGGGGTAAAAATTACTGTTCCCACTCCAGTGGGTGCAACAGTAGGGAAAGCATTGGATAGCGTAGGGGTAAAAATTACTATTCCCACTCCAAAGAGTGCAACAGTAGGGAAAGCGTTGGATAGCGTAGGGATAAAAATTACTATTCCCACTCCAATTAGTGCAACAGTAGGGAAAGCGTTGGATAGCGTAGGGGTTAAAATTACTATTCCCACTCCAGAGAGTGCAACAGTAGGGAAAGCATTGGATAGCGTAGGGATAAAAATTACTATTCCCACTCCAAAGAGTACAACAGTAGGGAAAGCGTTGGATAGCGTAGGGGTTAAAATTACTATTCCCACTCCAGTGAGTGCAACAGTAGGGAAAGCGTTGGATAGCGTAGGGGTAAAAATTACTATTCCCACTCCAGTGGGTGCAGCAGTAGGGAAAGCGTTGGATAGCGTAGGGGTAAAAATTACTATTCCCACTCCAAAGAGTGCAACAGTAGGGAAAGCGTTGGATAGCGTAGGGGTAAAAATTACTATTCCCACTCCAAAGAGTACAACAGTAGGGAAAGCGTTGGATAGCGTAGGGGTTAAAATTACTATTCCCACTCCAAAGAGTGCAACAGTAGGGAAAGCGTTGGATAGCGTAGGGGTAAAAATTACTATTCCCACTCCAGTGGGAGCAACAGTAGGGAAAGCGTTGGATAGCGTAGGTGTAAAAATTACTATTCCAACTCCAATGAGTGCAACAGTAGGGAAAGCGTTGGATAGCGTAGAGATAAAAATTACTATTCCCACTCCAGTGGGTGCAACAGTAGGGAAAGCGTTGGATAGCGTAGGGGTAAAAATTACTATTCCCACTCCAGTGAGTGCAACAGTAGGGAAAGCGTTGGATAGCGTAGGGGTAAAAATTACTATTCCCACTCCAGTGAGTGCAACTGTAGGGAAAGCGTTGGATAGCGTAGGGGTAAAAATTACTATGACCACTCCAAACAGTGCAACAGTAGGGAAAACGTTGGATAGCGTAGGGGTAAAAATTACTATTCCCACTCCAAAGAGTGCAACAGTAAGGAAAGCACTGGATAGCGTAGGGGTTAAAATTACTATTCCCACTCCCGAGAGTGCAACAGTAGGGAAAGTAAATACTTCATATATTATTTAAAAAAATATAAATTAATATCTATAAAAAATTAATTAAAAGTTATTACCAATTTGATATAATATAATAATTAACCTATTAAAATTACTAATTAACATTAATTATCACAATTAGTTACCTATTAATACAAATTAATTACAAATTAACAAATAATTATTTAACAATTAAAAATTAATTAACAAATAATTCAAATTAAATACAATTAAATAAATTTAATTATTTAATTAATTATAAATAAATTACTTCCCACCCTATTCCCCTATAAACCCACAACCCGCTACAGAAAATAAATTTGTAAAATTAACATAATTAGCAATTGTTCAATTAAATTAAATTAATTGGCAATTAAAATGTTATTACACTTAAAAACTTCATTAACAATTAATTCTAAATAAATACCAATAATTAATTTTACATATTTAATTAATTATAATTAAATTCCTTCCCACCCAATTCCCCTATAAACCCACAATCCGCTACAGATAATAAATTAGTAAAATTAACATAATTAGCAATTAATCAATTAATTAAAATTAATTGCCAATTAAAATTTAATTAATTACCAAATATAAATTAAATAACAATTAATTAAAAATTAATACCAATAAATACATTTACATATTTAATTAATTATAATTAAATTACTTCCCACCCTATTCCCCTATAAACCCACAACCCGCTATAGAATTAAATTACGTAAAAATTAAAAAACACAAAATTCATTATTTTAAAATTCATAACATAAATACACACTTTTCACACATATAATAACATAAAAAACACTATAAAAAATTCGATATTATTAAAAATTCGATAATTGTAATAACCTATATTATATACTTCGATATTTTAACTTTCTATATTTTTAACATTCGATATTACATTACTTACCTTAAAAACGATATTTTCGCTGTCTATATTCTGTCCATTCGATATTTTGTCCAATCTATATTTAAAACTCGATATTATGTCCAATCGATATTTTGGACTCAATATTTTGACTGTTTACCGACTCATAGATCTGCTCCCCGTGAACTCCTAAGCAGTATCTCCTGTCCCTCCCTAAGTTACAGCATAAGATATCAATTGTATTCAAGGTAGACAATCCCACGTGACTTTCTCTAGTACTGTTCCATAGTTCTGACACAACTGGATACTTCCACCACCTTTCCCACATGGATAAGTTGAAACTTCATTCGTCCTTGGTAATTCTATTCCTCATCGACGATAACTCGCCTCCTTGCTCATCACAGCGTTTCTCCTTGCCAAACTTCGTCTTCTCATACCTTGCTATCTAATAAATATGAAACCCTTTTATGCTAACTAATGAGGACTTGTCCACATCTTCAAAAATACAAGAAAATACATTCTACGCTGAATACGAGTTAAATACAAACTGCATGTTAGACTTTAAACATGAGCTTGAACTGAATGGTTTCTCGAGGCCCACTCGCATGTCAAATTAGCAGTACACAGGGTTACAAAATACATGCACATTTCTACACAAATAAAACATGCAGCTTCTTCATAAATGAAAAAAATTGTTAAGAGTTACAAAGATGTCATTCCAAATGCACCTGCATGGAAATAATTCTTGTTAAATGGTTACATTTATAAATGTTTAAACATTGGTCTACACATACACATTCTTTTTTATTAGCCTCACAATGAGACACATTTTAAACGCTAACTTCTCCTGTCACATTAATATGTGAATATTACATAGACCCTTATGAGTCACATTCTATGCACACAATTATACGTCTCCTTAATCTTCATGTGGAGTACTTTAAATATGCAATACTCCATGTTCCTTTGTAACATTAATCACACAGATATTTGAGCAATGACTACACATGAATATGATTCACTCCTAGAGTATCTCAGAATGGGATCAAAATTACGCTGCTTTAATGTCTTTCTGAAAGATTCTTTTCCATCCCTGCTTTCTCCCTTTCTCAGTGGTTTCCGCTATTTCTCTTCGGCCTTCTTTCTCTCTTTTTTGCCTTTCTCTCTCTTGGTCTGAGTCAAACTCGGATGCTGAAAAAAAAGTCAACGTCCACAAAAATAGGGGTCTATTCCCACCAGCTACAATTATCACCAGAAATTAAGTACTATTGCTACCAAACTCAGGCTGTGAAAGAGAAGCAGAGGAGAAAGTGTTTTGGCAGTGTGGGAGCTGACCCTGCTCCTCTTAAACCACTATCCTGCGTCCCATCGGGTATCTCTCAGCAGTGTAACATTCCATTCACCACGGTGCCCCATCTGTGGCCACAATAATTCCTTCCCAACTAGCTGACCTGCTCCCGGCCTCCCTGGTGAAAAGTCTCAACCTTGCCTTAACCCCTCTCTGCACTAAGATAATAAACAACTCCCTGAGTGTTGGACCTGGCCCTTTTTGCATGGTTAGCACCAAACATGTAGCCTTCATCCTATTTGTTCTGACCTGTTTGTGTTAATTGTAGAACTCTGGCCACTTTAAAACTGCTAACCAGTGCTGAAGTGCAATGCCGTCTGTCTAAATTGTACTGGTGATTGGTTTCTCCATGATTGGCATACTTGATTTACTAGTAAGTAAAGTTCACCAGGTGTGCCTAGGGCCTCTAAATGTAAATCAAATGCTACTAGTGGACACGCAGCACTGATTGTGCCACCCACATGAGTAGCCCTGCAAATATGTCTCAGCCCTGCCACTGCAGTGTCTGTGAGTGCTATTTTAAACTGCCATTTCAACCTGGCAATTGCACCCGCTTGCCAGACCCAAACCTTCCCTGTAACTACATGTAAGTCACCCCTAAGGTAGGCCCACAGCAGTACCATGGGCAGGCTGCAGTGTATCTAAAAGGTAGAAGATTTACTGTTGTATTTTACATGTCCTAATAGTGAAATACTGCTAATTTTGTTTTTTACTATTGTAAGGCCTATCTCTCCCATAGAGCAACATGGAGATTGCCTTGAAATATCTTTTAAGTGTAATTTCCCATTGGATTAGATAAAGGTTTGGAATTTGGGGTCTCTGAACTCCCAAATTAATAATACATTTTTGGTGAAGTTAGCTTTTTAATTACATGTTTGAAAAAGCCACTTTTAGAAAGTGGGCATTTTCTTGCTTTACAATTCTGTGCTTCTGTCTGTGTGTAAAGTCCATGTTTGGGTTGGATGACAGTTGGGCTCTTGTGCATCCACTCTAGACAGTCACATAAAAGGAGCTGAGGTGTTCCTTGCATATACTGATGGGTCATCACCAGGCTGAGCCTTCCTGAGCTGGAATGGTGGGTGGAGTTGTTACTGACACATGAACAGGGCTGTGCCTGTCCTCACACAAAGCGGTCTCCATCTCCTGTAATATGTCTGGAGCCAGGCCAGGGAAATACAGGTTCTTGTGAACTGCAAAGACTTTCCTTTGCCTCCCGGTGCCAGCTCCGGACCCCAGGCTTCGCAGGTCCGAGCGCAGCCCGCAGTTGAGGTCTTGTTCCCTCCCAGCAGGGATCCCCGGCCTACGTGTGCAGCGAAACCTGTGCAGCTCTCTGCTATCCCCTCTCCTCCTCCCGAAGCGTCCGCAGAAGTCTCCGCTCAGGTCCGCACAATCTGCTTCCTCGCTGCCGCCCAGGGCCGACCCATCCGCATCTCAGGTCCGCCACAACTATCCAGCATGGGGGGCCTCTCTAAGCGTGACCGCCAGCCTCCGCCGCATTAGCAGTTACCCCGCCCGCACTTCGCCGCTCCTCTCGCGGCGGGCCGCTGAGCTCTGGGGGTTAGTTGCGATTGCCGCCCTCGTCCCGCGCACCGGGCGTTCCAGGCGCAAGCCCTGGGAGGAGCCGCATACCTCCACCTCTTATATTCTTTCAGTTAGCGCAGGTACTCTCCCCTCCAGCCTTATGCCTCAGGTCGCAGGTCTTGCCGAGTGTGAGGCCAATCCCCTCTGCTGCCCTACGCACTCTGTCCGCTCCCAGCTGCATTCAGCTCCGCAGCGGTGCAGAGGTCCGGGCAGTTCTCACGGCCGCCGGTCCCGCTCTGCACCCGCGTCGCGGCCTCACCTCTTCTTCGTTCTTCGCTGCCGATTCCTGCAGCAATTTGAAGGGCCTCGCCTCTCCGTTGCTATTGCCTGCCACTCTGTGCCGGGGAGACCCGATCCCGGATCGCGCCCGCCATTTTAGGTAGTGCTTCGTGGGTCCCCGGCCAGCTACATATCATGCCCCAGCAGGTCACCCAGTTCGCCGCCACTCTCTATTCAGCGGCTCAGGGGGGGATCGTCCCCACTCTAATCGTCGTACAGGAGATGGGGAGTCCCGGGCTCCGGTTACCATGATTAATTACGGCTCTATTGCATAGCTCTCAGTTCAAGCAGGCACCATTGCCGGCTACTAGCCACGCCCCCCCCTCCAAAACTCTGTGATGATTCTTCCCCCATTTGGGATTTTGACACAAGGTCCAGGCTACCATATCCCTTGTTCTGTCCAAATTCAATTATGCCAATAACATCTACCACAAATCACCTTTAACAACCATGAAAAGACCACAACAGATTCAGAACTCGGCTGCCAGAATACTATTACATATAAAACTGCAACATCACATCTCCCCTGCCTTGAAAGCCCTGCATTGGATAACGGTTGCCAGAAGATCCACGTTCAAGCTGCTTTGCATCACCCACAAAACGATACATGGAACGGGACAGCTCTTCATCTATACTAATATAATAAAGAGAGAGCCCAAACCTTTGAGGCGGGTAATCTCAGGAACCACAGCACCAATCACAACACCCAATACAGAGTTGGAAAGGGCAGTTGCAGCAGAAGGACATAGGCTATGCAGACGCCCACCATATACATTTAAAAGATAAAAGAACCTTGCCAGCAAAGTAGTCCCTTGTGGGCGTGTCTGCGTTGTGCTGTGGGCATGTGCTGGGGGGGTGACAAACGCTGGGGGCTTGTGGTACGTTCAGTCCTTCATGCCATGTCTCATATCGTGTGCTGTGGGCGTGTGCGTGTGCTGGGGGTGTGGGCGTGTGCGGGGCGCGGGATTACGGAAAAAAAAGAGAGCATTGTGCCCAATATTTCATTGTTTTTTCTTCCCAGGTTCTGTATATTCCAGCTCCGGGTGTCCACCCTGCTCCCTTTAAATACCCCTGCACCCCATAATCATAACCCACCCTTACTCCTTAAAATACCCCAACACCCTTAAACACTAACCCATCTTAACCCTATAAATATACCCTGTACCCCAAAACCCAAACCTATCCCTAAACCCTAAAAATACCCCTGTACCCCAAAACCCAAACCTAGCCCTGAACCCTATAAATACCCCTGTACCTCAAAACCCAAACCTACCCCTAAACCCTAAAAATACCCCTGTACCCCAAAACCCAAACCTAGCCTGTACCCTAAAATACCCCTGTACCCCAAAACCCAAACCTAGCCCTGAACCCTTAAAATACCCCTGTACCCCAAAACCCAAACCTACCCCTGAACCCTAAAAATACCCCTGTACCCCAAAACCCAAACCTAGCCCTGAACCATAAAAATAACCCTGTACCCCAAAACCCAAACCTACCCCTGAAACCTAAAATACCCCTGTACCCCAAAACCCAAACCTAGCCCTGAACCCTAAAAATACCCCTGTACCCCAAAACCCAAACCTAGCCTGAACCCTTAAAATACCCCTGTACCCCAAAACCCAAACCTACCCCTGAACCCTATTAATACCCCTATACCCCAAACCCAAACCGAGCCCTGAACCCTAAAAATACACCTGTACCCCAAAACCCATACCTATCCCTAAACCCTAAAACTACCCCTGTACCCCACAACCCAAAACTATATCTGAAACCTTAAAATACCCAAACACCCCAAAACATATACCTCAGTACCCCAAAATATATACCCCTATACCCATACTTACCTTATCCAAACATAAAAAAACATGCTTTTACCATTCATGCATTTACAACAAATTTCGTTGTAAATGTATGCGTGGTAAAAGCATATAAAATGTAATGTGATGCGTTATAATGGCATTGCGGAGTCATGGTATTCGTAATGAAAGTATGCGGAGTGATGGTATGTGGAAAGAAAGTTGCGGAATAATGGGTGTTTACCCTCCCCGGTAAGTACATTGGTGGCACGGCGGCCCACATCTCCAGCAACATACTCATATTTTTTCATCACCAATTTGAAAAATGCACAGGTCTCTCTCATTGATAGCCAGCACCGACATACACTTTTAGACACACCTTCCGCCACAAGTTCTAGAATTGCGAACTTTAAAGCTGGGGAGCTACGTTCGAATCGCAGCATCAGCTCAACATCCTGTGATTCCAGGCAAATCGCTTTGTCTCCCCGTGCCTACCACAAATGAATGTGTTCTTCTGTAATGTAAATTGTGCTCATGCCATGTTGTCGAGTTCGCGCTATATAATATTGCAAGGAGAAATAAAGTAAGGAAACTCGAGTTCACACACTACTGACGCGCACTCTTAAGTGCATCAGCAGTGCACTGTGAATAGGAGCGTTTCATAGGCCTGTCACAGATAAGAAATGCTATCAAAACGAAATCCTACAAAACAATATACTACTGGCCGGCAGCAATTCATACCCGGACAACGTGGGGACGGGCTGCTAGTCAGGAATAAAATCACCAAACACATTCGACAAAGGAACCTCCCTCTAGAGTGAGACCTCAACTCAAAATATCAATATACTCTTTGTTCAAGCAGCCAAACTATGGAACTCTTTACCCCCAACATAAGATCCACCGATAACCACCTTATCTTCAGAAAACTGCTCAAGAATGAGCTCTTCCCCACATAACCACCATACACAAACAGAAATATACAGCATATCTCTCTGTATATATGCATTTATTTGTGTTATAGATATGTATCTATATCTGTGTGTTGCTTTGTATAAACATGTAGAATAATTATGTTTTTTAAAAACAATATATAGATATTCATTAGTTCTGCTTAACAAATGTACATATTACTGATAGTTACATTATTCTATGTTTTTAACATGTATGTAAGTGCCTGCATAAATAAGTAAATATTTTATCATAGCATTTATCTACAATTGCTTTACAATTAGTTTACAAAAATATATATATCAAGGTGATCAAGCTCCGCCTGCGGAGCGAAACGCGTCAAGGAGAGCACTTGCTCTGCTATGGAAAGCAATAAATCTGCACTGCTGACACTTTAATCGTGTGATGGCGTTTTGAAATTATTCAAAATATACTTTGGAGGAGAGGTGGTCTGCGCCCGCTTGTGACCGCGACTAGAAGCAGTCGGGTTTCTTCTGATATATATATATTACTCCACAGCTGCTTTCTTCACAGAAAATACTCGCACTCAGAATATGCCACAGTTTATTTAGCAAAGGCTACGCATTTTGACAGCAAAAGCCGTCTTGATCACACAACTTGATAATGTTACAGGAAGTGTATCCATAGGTTCTAGACACCAAAGAGGGACTGTTTGTTTGGTAAGTGGTGTCTGAATTAACCTGGCAGCCATCTTAGAACGGTATACAAATAAACATGGTAAATGACATATATTCGTAAATTTTGCATATATAATCATTATACTGTTAGAATCCCCATATTACTCTAGTATTTGTAAAGAAAATAAAGTGTATAAACATATTCACAGAAATATATACAATTTACATTTTTCGTTAATATTGTTTGGTTTTAGTCGACATAGTGTCAAATTTAACATCTGAAATAATTTAACATCTGAAATATAGAGCAGGGAAATGATATCATATATGATGATATATATGCATATTGATATGCGGCATAGTGCCAATAAATATCATAACAATGTCAATTACAGTCGTATATATACATGTTGGATGGACAAAAATATACTCGTTAATAACCTAAACAATCTTCCTTATAACATATGAGAAAAGAGAAGAAAAAGAATAAAGTGCACAATAATCTTATCTGACACCAGGACCCACGGAAGAAAAGGATAGGTTATCCGGAACGGATGAGACAGTCCGCAGCTCAAGTAACCCTTCCTTTCCTCCTATATAAGAGATAGAAATAGAACAAAAATCAAAAAATCAAACAATCAAATATTACCCACTAAGTGAATTTTAAACAGTCATATGATGTACTATTAATATATAGTAGGCAATCATATTTATAAAACTATATCAGAATAGCATAGTAACATGGTTGCACTGTAACATGGTTGCACTAAGGCTGCTTTATTACAGTAAATCCAATACCAGACAACGTAATTAATCCCGCAAGTCTGAGGCTAGTTCCTCATCGAGATTGTGCCCTTTGGGGTATTTGGTTTCGAGATCAATTATCCCTTTTGATTCTCGTTTGCATAGTGCCAGAGTTCTGTTCCCACCCCTTGGACCAATATGAACTTGTTCCAATGCAAATAAACTTAACTGATTGCTATTGGATAGATGGAAAAGCTCAAAATGTCTTGCTATGGGATAATGTTGTTCTTTGTTACTTATAGCCCGCATGTGTTCGAGCACTCTTTTCTTGGTTGTTAAGGTAGTATTCCCAACGTACCTCATCTTACATGGACACATTAGTACATATACACAGTAAGCAGATCTGCATGTTAGAAATTGGTCAATCTTTTTAGGTGAACTATATTCAGGAATAGAGACACTTTTAACCATATTACTGTTACGGCAGGCTTTGCAGTGCCCACAAGGATAAAAACCTTTCAAATGGTGTTCACTGTCTGGTCTTCTAGGTGTAATATCATTGTGTACAATAATATCTCTAATACTCCTCCCCTTTCTATATGTTACTTTAGGTCTACGGGGCATCGTGGAGCCAATAATGGGGTCACTGGTTAGTACATCCCATTTGTCAGCTAGTATTTTAGAGATTTGTCTAGAATTGCTGTTGTAGGTAAATATCACCCTGGTGACGTCCTCTGACTCATTATTATTAGTCTTGGGTTTTACCTCTACCTTTTGGTTGAGCAGAGAGTTTCCATCTACGGTTTTCACACGATTTATGGCTTTAGTCAGTACCCATTCCGGGTATCCACGCTCTCTAAATCTCTGGGTCATGATATCCATTTCATATTCAAAGGCGGTGGTACTACTACAATTTCTTCTCACCCTCAGCAGCTCACCGTAGGGTATACTCCACTTGAGAGTATCTGGATGGCTGCTGAGGGCGTGAAGAAGTGTGTTTCCCGCCGTCGCCTTCCTAAAGAGGCTTGTTGTGAGGATATTGTCTTCAGATGTAATTAGAAGATCCAAAAATTCAATCGATTTATTGCTGATATGGCTAGTCAGTCTTATGGTATAGGTATTGGTGTTTAAGATGTTAATAAACTCCAATGCTTGTGCTTCGCTGCCTGTCCAAATGAGAAACAGATCATCTATATATCGGAGCCACACTTTTACCTTAGAAAAATAAAAGTTCAAAGTGTGGTCCGATCTGATCTCCTCCTCCCACTTGCCCAGGAAGAGGTTGGCAAAGCTTGGGGCAAAACACATACCCATAGCAGTGCCACGGATCTGTTGGAAGAGAGTGCCATTAAACATAAAAATGTTACCGGTCAGGCATAGTGACATCATGTCCAACAGCATTCTAGTATGTTTCAAATACTGTATCGATCTTCTTTGTAGGTAATGGTAACTTGCCTCTACACCATCATTATGGTTAATAATAGTGTACAGGGAGTTAACATTCATAGTAATTACTAGGTCAGTTGTTTCCCAAGTCACTTCTTGCAGTTTACATATAAAGTCTGTACTGTCTTTTACATAGGATGGCAATCCAATGACGTATTCCCTCAAGAAAAAGTCAACGTATTTGGAGACATTCTCTAATGCGCTCCCTATAGAAGACACGATGGGTCTCCCTGGTGGGGTAGTGGAGTTCTTATGAATCTTTGGTAGAAGATATAATATCGATAACTTGGGGTAATCTCTTTTAAGGAAACAGTACTCCTCCCATGTTATACAGCATTTCTGTTCCCATTGTTTGAGTTTCTCCCAAATATCAATAATGCTGGCATTATATACATCCATGTTGACCTAAATGTAAAATTCTTTATCGTCGAGCTGTCTCTGTGCTTCTGTTAGATATAATTCTTTTGCCCAGAGAACAATATTTCCTCCTGTATCTGCTGGGCGAATAATAATATCAGTGTCATTCGCCAGGTCTTTAACCGCATGCGCGCTAGCGGGTTTTCCCGCTGTGCGCTGAAATTTAAAAATCGCGCGGTTTGTGACAAAGCCAGCTCGTCATCCGCGTAGCGCAGGTAACGCCCATGACGAGCTGGCTTTGTCATTAGCGCGGAAGGGGTTAAGGAATTCCCTTTGTTCTAGAGACAAGTTGAAATAGACTTTTTTGTTAGCTTTACGTTTCAGTTTGCGCAATGCTTGAGTCACCACATCCTGAAAGGTGTCTATATTGTCATGGGGTAAGTTAGGATAAAAAACAGATTGTGGTTTAAATTTAGTTGATGGAATCCGATCCGTAGTAATACCTAGATCCCATTCATTTTCCATTGTTACAATGTGATCTTCATCACTAGCTAAGTCTTGTATATTACGGATTGTTGATACGTCTCCAATATTCCGATTAGGGAAGGTACAAGCAATGTCAATTCCTTCAGATTGTCTTGTTTCATGATTTTATTTGTACAGAAAATGCCATTTTTTGAGTTTTACCTTTCTCACGAATTTGTATAAGTCTATTCGCGTATCTGCATAATTAAAAACTTCTGAAGGACAAAAAGTTAGTCCTAGACAAAGAGTACATTTCTCAGTAAATGTTAGTTGTCTGTTGCTCAAATTGACGATAGTTTGATTTACCATATCAGGATCCATTACTCCTTGTTTTTTGAGCCTCTTGTCCTCGTTCCCACGGGCTCCTTTGTATTTTTCTTTGATTTGCCTTTGCTTTCTTAGTTTCCGTCTTTGTTTACTCCTTCCCTCCCTCTTCCTCTTCCTCGGCCTCTTCCACGAGGTTCTCCTCTCATCGGTGGTGACAGGGGCATTGTTCATGGTACTTGGCGGCACCTTCGCAGGACCCTGAATTTGTCTAAAAATGTGCCCGTCTTGATGGTAGAGGCCTTTCCGAGATTGAACTGACTGTAGAACCTGAGAGGTCGGTGTCTGACCCACTCATTTCTACAGTAGAAGTGTTGTTAGGTGTCACGGTTCCTACCCCTGTTGTTTTCACTGGTGGTAATTCGTCATAAAGATAGTCGTATTTATGGTTATACGTAAGAATTCATCCGGATTCATAATCAACACAGTCTCTGTGTAATTTGCGTTGTTTGCGAATCTTAATATCTTCTTCATGTTGTTCTAACTTAGGTTTCAGATCTTTCAGAAATTTATTAATAGTATCTTGATCAGGGTTTTTTGATAATTCTTCCTCCAATGATTTTATTTCAGCTAAGATCACTTCACGATCTTCCCATGCATATTTGATCAAGATATTCAACATGATTCTAGAGCCATTAGCTGAATTTTCTTGCCAGTCTAGTAGCATTTGAAGACTTAGTGATTCATAGGAGGGCATAATGTAAAAACGTAGGCCCGTTGGGATCATTTGTTTGTCCACATAGTCTTGTAGTGAGATAGCTTCCCACCATTTGGCTGTTTCCGACCTTTTCAGTTTTTCCAGCCTCCTTAGTTTCGTGTTAAGTGACACGTCAATTGGATTCTCCTTTCTATGTATGGTACTTGTGCCAGTGCCTGGTTCTCGTGCAAACAGGGTCGCAGCTGCTGCCTGACGTTCTGCTTCCAAGTTAATGCCAGTATTAAAATGTGAGTCCTTGTGTATCTGAAATTTTAGTACACATACATATTGCGTATTGCTCAGAAAATCTTGTAAAGCACTTCCCTTTGTCTGAAACTGTGGTCAGAATTCCAATCCTAATAAGGAGGTTTCTGTTGCCGCTAGTATATTTTGTCGCATCAATAATGATACCTCAATCGTATCATATAGATCTTGCCTTCACTGATTCTTTGTTATGGTTTTTCTCATGGACATCGATTTTCCATAGATTTATTTCGAGTGGACATCAATTTTCCAATACATTTGCTTCGAGTGTTATAATATACGTCAATATGTTACAGTGCAACCATGTTACTATGCTATTCTGATATAGTTTTATAAATATGACTAGCAGCCTGTCCCGGCGTTGTCCGGGTATGAATTGCTGCCGGCCAGTAGTATATTGTTTTGTAGGATTTCGTTTTGATAGCATTTCTTATCTGTGACAGGCCTGTGAAACGCTCCGATTCACAGTGCACTGCTAATGCACTTAAGAGTGCGCGTTCACTAGTGTGTGAACTCGAGTTTCCCTACTTTATTTTTCCTTGCAATATTATATAGCGCGAACTCGACAACATGGCATGAGCACAATTTACATTACAGAAGAACACATTTATTTGTGGTAGGCACGGGGAGACAAAGCGATTTGCCTGGAATCACAGGATGTTGAGCTGATGCCGAGATTCGAACGTAGCTCCCCAGCTCTAAAGTTCGCAATTCTAGAACGTGTGGCCGGAAGTGTGTCTAAAAGTGTATGTCAGTGCTGGCCATCAATGAGAGAGACCTGTGCATTTTTCAAATCGGTGGTGAAAAAATATGACTATGTTGCTGGAGATGTGGGCCGCCGTGCCACCAATGTACTTACCGGGGGATGGTAAACACCCATTATTCCGCAACTTTCTTTCCGCATACCATCACTCCGCATAATTTCATTACGAAAGTACCATGACTCCGCAATACCATTATAACGCATGGCATTACATTTTATATGCTTTTACCAGGCATACATTTACAACGAATTTCGTTGTAAATGCATGAATGGTAAAGCATGTTTTGTTTAATAGTTGGATAAGATAAGTATGGGTATAGGGGTATATGTTTTGGGGTACTGAGGTATATGTTTTGGGGTGTTTGGGTATTTTAAGGGTTCAGATATAGTTTTAGGTTATGGGGTACAGGGGTATTTTTAGGGTTCAGGGCTAGGTTTGGGTTTTGGGGTATAGGGTATTTTTAGGGTTCAGGGGTAGGTTTGGGTTTTGGGATACAGGGGTATTTTAAGGGTTCAGGGCTAGGTTTGGGTTTTGGGGTACAGGGGTATTTTTAGGGTTCAGGGCTAGGTTTGGGTTTTGGGGTACAGGGGTATTTTAGCGTTCAGGGGTAGGTTTGGGTTTTGGGGTATAGGGTTATTTTTATGGTTCAGGGCTAGGTTTGGCTTTTGGGGTACAGGGGTATTTTTAGGGTTCAGGGGTAGGTTTGAGTTTTGGGGTACAGGGGTATTTTAAGGGTTCGGGGTAGGTTTGGGTTTTGGGGTACAGGGGTATTTTAGGGTTCAGGGGTAGGTTTGGGTTTGGAGGTACAGGGTTATTTATAGGGTTCAGGGATAGGTTTGGGTTTTGGGGAACAGTGGTATTTTTAGGGTTTAGGGATAGGTTTGGGTTTTGGGGTACAGGGTACAGGGTACATTTATAGGGTTAAGATGGGTTAGTGTTTAAGGGTGTTGGGGTATTTTAAGGAGTAAGGGTGGGTTATGATTATGGGGTGCAGGGGTATTTAAAGGGAGCAGGGTGATCACCCGGAGCTGTAATGTACAGAACCTGGGAAGAAAAAACAATGAAATATTGGGCACAACGCTCGTTTTTTTTCCGTAATCCCGCGCCCCGCACACGCCCCCAGCACACGCCCACAGCACACGATATGAGACATGGCATGAAGGGCGGAGCGTACCACACGCCCCCAACGTTTGTCATGCTCCCAGCACACGCCCACAGCACAATGCAGACACGCCCACAAGGGACTACTTTGCTGGCACGGTTCTTTTACCTTTTAAATGTATATGGTGGGCGTCTGCATAGCCTATGTCCTTCTGCTGCAACTGCCCTATCCAACGCTGTATTGGGTGTTGTGATTGGTGCTGTGGTTCCTGAGATTACCCTCCTCAAAGGTTTGGGCTCTCTCTTTATTATATTAGCATAGATTGCCTACTATGTATTAATAGTACATCATAAGACTGTTTAAAATTCACTTAGTGGGTAATATTTGATTTTTAGATTTTTTGATTTTTGTTTTATTTCTATCTCTTATATAGGAGGAAAGGAAGGGTTACTTGAGCTGCGGACTGTCTCATCCGTTCCGGATAACCTATCCTTTTCTTCTGTGGGTCCTGGTGTCAGATAAGATTTTTTGTGCACTTTATTCTTTTTCTTCTCTTTTCTCATATGTTATAAGGAAGATTGTTTAGGTTATTAACGAGTATATTTTTGTCCATCCAACATGTATATATACGACTGTAATTGACATTGTTATGATATTTATTGGCACTATGCCGCATATCAATATGCATATATATCATCATATATGATATCTTTTCCCTGCTCTATATTTCAGATGTTAAATTTGACACCATGTCGACTAAAAGTTAAACCAAACAATATTAACAAAAAATGTAAATTGTATATATTTCTGTGAATATGTTTATACACTTTATTTTCTTTACAAATAGTAGAGTAATATGGGGATTCTAACAGTATAATGATTATATATGCAAAATTTACGAATATATGTCATTTACCATGTTTATTTGTATACCGTTCTAAGATGGCTGCCAGGTTAATTCAGACACCACTTACCAAACAAACAATCCTTCTTTGGTGTCTAGAACCTATGTATACACTTCCTGTAACATTAGCAAGTTGTGTGATCAAGACGGCTTTTGCTTTCGAAACGCGTAGCCTTTGCTAAATAAACAGTGGCATATTCTGAGTGCGAGTATTTTCTGTGAAGAAAGCCGCTGTGGAGTAATAAAATTGCCGAGTGACCTGCTCGGCGTTTCTCTCGCCATCTGTCTATGGGCCACGGACTTTGTGCAAACAGGTCGTTCTGGAGAAAGAAAAAAAAAAAAAAATATATATATATATATATATATATATATATATATACTAGCAGCCCGTCCCCACGTTGTCCGGGTATGAATTGCTGCCGGCCAGTAGTATATAGTTTTGTAGGATTTCGTTTTGATAGCATTTCTTATCTGTGACAGGCCTGTGAAACGCTCCTATTCACAGTGCACTGCTGATGCACTTAAGAGTGCGCGTTCAGTAGTGTGTGAACTCGAGTTTCCCTACTTTATTTTTCCTTGCAATATTATATAGCGCGAACTCGACAACATGGCATGAGCACAATTTACATTACAGAAGAACACATTCATTTGTGGTAGGCACGGGGAGACAAAGCTATTTGCCTGGAATCACAGGATGTTGAGCTGATGCTGAGATTCGAACGTAGCTCCCCAGCTCTAAAGTTCGCAATTCTAGAACTTGTGGCGGAAGGTGTGTCTAAAAGTGTATGTCGGGGCTGGCTATCAATGAGAGAGACCTGTGCATTTTTCAAATCGGTGGTGAAAAAATATGAGTATGTTGCTGGAGATGTGGGCCGCCGTGCCACCAATGTACTTACCGGGGAGGGTAAACACCCATTATTCCGCAACTTTCTTTCCACATACCATCACTCCGCATACTTTCATTACGAATACCATGACTCTGCAATGCCATTATAACGCATCACATTACATTTTATATGCTTTTACCACGCATACATTTACAACTAAATTTGTTGTAAATGCATGAATGGTAAAAGCATGTTTTTTTATGTTTGGATAAGGTAAGTATGGGTATAGGGGTATATGTTTTGGGGTACTGAGGTATATGTTTTGAGCTGTTTGGGTATTTTAAAGTTTCAGATATAGTTTTGGGTTGTGGGGTACAGGGGTAGTTTTAGGGTTTAGGGATAGGTATGGGTTTTGGGGTACAGGTGTATTTTTAGGGTTCAGGGCTCGGTTTGGGTTTTGGGGTATAGGGGTATTTTTAGGGTTCAGGGGTAGGTTTGGGTTTTGGGGTACAGGGGTATTTTAAGGGTTCAGGCTAGGTTTGGGTTTTGGGGTACAGGGGTATTTTTAGGGTTCAGGGCTAGGTTTGGGTTTTGGGGTACAGGGGTATTTTAGGGTTCAGGGGTAGGTTTGGGTTTTGGGGTACAGGGTTATTTTTATGGTTCAGGGCTAGGTTTGGGTTTTGGGGTACAGGGGTATTTTTAGGGTTCAGGGGTAGGTTTGGGTTTTGGGGTACAGGGGTATTTTAAGGGTTCAGGGCTAGGTTTGGGTTTTGGGGTACAGGGGTATTTTAGGGTTCAGGCTAGGTTTGGGTTTTGGGGTACAGGGGTATTTTTAGGGTTTAGGGGTAGGTTTGGGTTTTGAGGTACAGGGGTATTTATAGGTTTCAGGCTAGGTTTGGGTTTTGGGGTACAGGGTTATTTTTAGGGTTTAGGGATAGGTTTGGGTTTTGGGGTACAGGGTATATTTATAGGGTTAAGATGGGTTAGTGTTTAAGGGTGTTGGGGTATTTTAAGGAGTAAGGGTGGGTTATGATTATGGGGTGCAGGGGTATTTAAATGGAGCAGGGTGGAACACCCGGAGCTGGAATGTACAGAACCTGGGAAGAAAAAACAATGAAATATTGGGCACAATGCTCGCTTTTTTTTCCGTAATCCCGCGCCCCGCACACACCCACACCCCCAGCACACGCCCACAGCACACGATATGAGACATGGCATGAAGGGCGGAACGTACCACAAGCCCCCAGCGTTTGTCACCCCCCCAGCACACGCCCACAGCACAACGCAGACACGCCCACAAGGGACTACTTTGCTGGCAAGGTTCTTTTACCTTTTAAATGTATATGGTTGGCGTCTGCATAGCCTATGTCCTTCTGCTGCAACTGCCCTTTCCAACGCTGTATTGGGTGTTGTGATTGGTGCTGTGGTCCCTGAGATTACCCGCCTCAAAGGTTTGGGCTCTCTCTTTATTATATTAGTATTGATGAATATAATTTAATTACAACAACACTTGAAAGCTGCGGTTTATTTAACAAGTCTTTAATCTACATATTACTACATTCCTTTATGCATCTATATACCTTCCATGTACTTATGGATCTATATATTTATTACTTTACTTTTAATTCAGCATATGCAATGCACTGCCCAATATTTCACCCTACACTGCTCTCAATATATCCTTTCCCTCAACTCTCTGACTCATTTCAAACCGTTTTCTACTACTCTTTTCAATGCGCTACCCTATTTCTCACCCTATTCTTCTATCAATATATCCTCTAACTCCACTTTCTCATTCATCCCAAACCCCATACCACCACTATGATCACCAAAATAACCCTTTCTAGACGTTTCCCTACTCTATCCCTCCTTGCATCATCTCATACCTCTTTTACTATTCCAATCCCAAAAAACAAGCCTTTCTATACCCTTCCCTCTGACTCTTCCCCCTCCACCTACCTTTCACTCATCCCAAGGCTCCTCCTACTGCTATAAGCTCCAAAACAAAAGATATATATATATATATATATATATTACAACAGTTTCCCCGGTGCCGGGGAGGGTGGGGTCGCTGAACAAACCGGAGCAAACAATCGCTTTTTTAAGTTCTTATGCTTTTATTCTTAATCCATGGGGGGTTCAAAGAAACAAAACAACCGACGCGTTTGTGGGACGTTTCTGAGGAAACTACAAGTCCCAGAATTCCTAAATGGAATTGGTCAAACCCACAAGGGGGCGTGTTCTGGACATTTCTGAAATGTAACATAAGTGTGAGTTGTAAACACAAAACTGACCGTGACCAAGGCAGCGGACGCTGCCGAAACGCGTCGGTTGTTTTGTTTCTTTGAACCCCCCATGGATTAAGAATAAAAGCATAAGAACTTAAAAAAGCGATTGTTTGCTCCGGTTTGTTCAGCGACCCCACCCTCTTTCGGCTTCTCACAAGCCTTGATCACGCGTGATCAAGGCTTGTGAGAAGCCGAAACATGTAGCATATGATTAAACACCCTTGGATTGATTCTGTTTAGCGTATTTTTGGCTGCCGCTGAGAGCGTGTGTTACGTTTTATACTGACCTGCATATATATATATATATATATATATATATATATATTACGAACACCGGAATCCCTCAGTCCTCGGGATATACCATTAACGAGAGCACACAGAGCCAGTATCTCGTGGTTCAGCCAAATTTATTCGGATTTCTCTGCGAAAAAACAATAAGCTCACATCGGTATATTCAGGAAAGGTTCACACACGAGGTTTCTCCATGCGTACCCTGCACCGTTATCCTGCCCTGAATGGGCTACGAATCATAAAAAATTCATTCAAAAACATACATTTCACAGTGTAATGGGGAGAAGTAGACATTCCTCAGTTTAACATGCATCACATCCAGGATCCAAAATTTCAAGAAAACAACACCTAGAGTAGGGTGGGGTGATTAGATGTGTGTCCACATCTCCTCCTCATTATTCATCCCACCCGGGGCCTTGGTCTGAAGCTGGATAATGAATCTTGATTCCAAGGTTCTCAATTTCTTCACCCAATTGCCCCCTCTCTCTGTTCTGACCAACTGATCCAGTATAAAATATGTCAGTAAATTGCTGTTGCTATTGTGTTTCTGCTCGAAATGGCGAGCTACAGGATAATTGGGGTCTTTTGTTGTGATGGCCCTCATATGCTCCAAGACCCTCAATTTCGTAGCTTTTATGGTACTGCCTATGTATTTCAGTCCACAAGGACAGATCAAGCAGTACACTGTGTAGTCAGAGTTACAGTTAAGTAATTTGGTGATCTTACTCTTGGTTTTCTTGCCTGGAATGTGATATTCCTTTACTTTCTGAGAATTTTTACAGGCCTTACACTTCATACAGGGATAGAAGCCAGAAACAGTACTTTTTTTCTTTCTCTTTTTCTCATAATGGCTATTCACCAAGAAATCTTTAAAGGAATTTCCCTTCCTATAGGTGACAAGGGGATAGTCAGATACCAATTTACCAATTACAGGGTCTGCTTTCAGGATCCTCCAGTTCTTCCTTAATATATTAAAAATTTCTGGGGATTTGTCTGAAAAATCCGTGATTAGTCGGATCTTAGAGTCTGGAGGTTTGACCGTATCCCTTAATAGGTCGCTCCTCTCAATTTGGTCGCTTTTCATTTCAGCTCTATCTAAAATCCCTTGCCCATAGCCTCTCTGTTTGAATCTCTCTCGTGCCTGTTCCTTTGCTACTCCGAACTCCTGTGTGGTGGAGCAGTTGCGTTTCAAACGCAATAGCTCCCCCAGGGGAATGTTGTTAATGACACTGCGCGGATGATAGCTCTGTGAGTGTAGTATAGAATTACCCGCAGTGGGTTTTCTATATACCGCAGTTTGTATGGATTTGTTCTCCACATAGACCCGAAGGTCCAGGTAGAAAACCTCACTCTTGCTAATATTACTGGTGAATTGTAAATTCAAACTGTTCTTATTTAAGTCAGCAATATATCTCTCAGCTTCCGACTGTGGACCGCGCCACACCAAAAAGAGATCATCGATGTAGCGGGTCCACAGAACGATGTTATTCATCCACTTTTCATTTTCCCCCGCCCAGGCCACGTGCTTCTCCCACCAGCCCACGAATAAATTCGCGTAGCTGGGGGCGAAGCACGTGCCCATCGCGGTCCCCTGCAATTGTAGATACAATTTACCTGCAAACAAAAAAATATTGTTACGCAAGCAGAAGTTCGTGAATTCAATCAGCATATTGTTATGGCTTCGAAATTTGATCGGTCTATTGTCCAAAAAACTCCTCATTGCCAGTAAACCATCCTCATGCCTAATGGAAGTGTACAGACTGGCAATGTCTAATGTTATTAAGACCATGTCCTCTTCCCATTCGACACCCTGTATAATTCTGAGAAAGTCTTTCGTATCTTTAAGATACGAGCTAAGATCTTTGACAAATGGGGCAATGAAAGTATCGATGTAACTAGAGGTTCTTTCTAACAAACTCTCTTTCGCAGACACTATCGGTCTACCAGGAGGCCAAATCTTGCTCTTGTGAACCTTCGGTAAGTGATAAAATGTTGCAATCTGTGGATGTTCACATTTGAGGTTTTCCCAGTCCTTTAAATCCAATATTCCTTCATCTTTCCATTTTCCAATCATATCATGGAAGGTCTTAATACTCTCAGTGTATTTCTCTCTTTTGATCTCAATATAATGCTCTTTCTTTTTCAATTGTGAGAGTGCCTCATCCTCATATTGAGTACGATTCAGTATAACAATGTTCCCACCTTTGTCGCTAGGTTTGAAGACGATATTGTCATCTTCCCTTAAGTTCTGAATGGTGGCCCAATCCTCCTTGCTCAAATTCCTCCTTTTCCAATTGAATGGTTCAGACTGTAAACATTTCAATTCTTCAATAACTATTTCTTGAAAAGTGTCTATTCCATCATGGGGTGTTCGTGGGTTTATCTTCGATTTGATCGTCATCTCACTCTTACAGCCCTGTTGGATTATCCCACATTCTTGCAATGTTTGTGCGGGTTGTATCTCCCAGTCCTGGGAATGGCTAGTTTCAATCAGAGTTTGTGCCACAGCTATGGCTTGAAAATCTTTGCCAGTTAATGTTGCGAGTGGGTCACTGTCACCAACTGCACCTACTACATCTCTGGTGTCGGTCTTGGGATTTAGAGTATGTATTTTCTGTAACTTCATCTTCCTGATAAATCTGAATAAGTCAATCCGTGTCTGAGTGTAATCATACATTGGGGTAGGACAAAAAGATAATCCTAATTGCAATAAACCCTCCTCCTTCGACGTTAGTGCGCGATCTGACAAGTTGATGATGGTGTTGGTTTTTGGAAGTGTCGAGATCATTTCCAATTCTTGCCTCGGGCACTCCTTGTCACTACGGGGGTAGATCTGCCTTGTACTCCCCCGCTTACCCCTCCTCGTTTTCCTTTTGGGGTTCTTGGTGGGTGAGTGGTGGCCGCAGATCGTTGTCTGAGCCCCCTTATCACTTCGTACTCCTCGAAAAAAGGATCAGCCTCTGGGGTTGCTCCAGTTGTTGTAGGAGGATCCTCACCTCCTTCCGCACCCTTTGTCAACTCGTCGCCTGAGACTTCTGATTCCTCAGTGCTTACTGGGGTTCGATTTCTTGATCTCTCTTGTTGGAGTGTTTTTCTAGGGGCGTCGTACTTTCGCGCAAATGTCAGAATTCTTCCATTCAAGTAATCTTTCTCGTCGCGAATGAATTTCGATTGCTTCCTCAATTTAATTGTGTTCTCATAATCGATCAATCGTTCCTTCATCAGATCGCGTAACTCCTCACATTTCTTAGTGTCTTTCTCATTGCCGATCTTGTCCTCTAATTCCTTGATCTCCTCCTGTAATTTCAGTCTGTCATTCCACGCATGTTTCACTAAGAGCTTCAACATCCCCTGCATAACATCAGTCATGAATTCTGACCACTCACGTAGTAGTTCTTTGTTGGGCTTTTCATACGATGGGACCAATAGAATCCTGAGTCCCCTTGGGACTCTCCCAACCTCCAAATATTTTTGTAGACTGGTGGCCTCCCACCACTTACGAATTTCTCGTTCGTATGTTTTTTCTAATGTCGAGAAGAGTTTCGTGATGGTATCGGGTGTCTCCGCTCTCTGTGTGGGAATGTCTTTTTTCCTTGCTCCGGTTTGCCGGATGAACAGAGTATCTGCCGCCTTCTCCCGTTCACTGTCACTGAACATTTCCTGTCGCAGAGATAATTATTGCAATTCCTACTTGGCATATACCTTCGAAATGGCTGCTCGTGGTCTGCCGGGCTGTAGATCATAGAAAAAAAAAAATATATATATATATATATATATATATATATATACATTTCTGAATCCTTCCCTTTTCTATTCCTCCATTATCCTTTTCATTCCAAATAACTGACTAACATGTCCACCACTCAAATTAATTTCAGATTTCACTATACTAATTCACTATTAATCCATTATGGGTTCCGGAGTAGCACTGAAAAAAACACTTCACACCTCATCAGGGGTAGCAAGCGCTAAATAAATACAAACTTTGTTTCCTCTTCTATACCTCCACTATCCTTCTCAATCCAAATAACTGACTAGCATATCCACCACTCAAATCACTTTCATATTTTACTATACTAATTCACCACTAATCCTTTATGGGTCCTGGAGTAGCGTGCTACTCACCAAAAAGAACTTCGATGCCATGTTCAGGGGTAGTAAGCACAATATAAATGCAATTTCAATAAAATACAATACTTCTTCATCCATCACCCTGCTAAACGCTGCATCCCATAACAAGATAACTGCACCTCTGTGGTCTTCTAGCACCACAGGGAAGGACTTACCTCACACAGTAGTGCCTGACACAGGTAAGAGTGGTGGGGCGGGGCAGGGCAGGATGGGGGTCGGGGAAGTCATCATGCGACGGGATGAGTTAAATTAAATGTTAAAAAAAGAAAACCACTTACCTTTGCGCTCGCTGCATCGCCACTTTTATGGAGCTTTTTCCCTCGACGTCGTGCGAGTCTCCTTGACAATCCGAATTTCAGTTCAATGACGGCAGCTTGCTTCAGTGCGATGCCTCAGTTAGTCCTGGGGGTCTTTGTCTTCGCCATCGATAGCGAAGGGCTCCAGAGGTTTCTGTGGGGCACACATGAAATTCAGGCTGAGTCACAGTTGGCCGGCTTGACTATCATTCTTGAGGTCAGTGAACTTATGAGGCTTTTTTCAAAAAAGTTGTCCAAATGTTCCCAAACCTCTGGATCTTCTTCCAGAAGGTCTTTTGAGAGTTTTTGAAGGTCCACAACACCAACCAATGATTCAGAAGTTTTTCTTTGCCTCAAGGAGGTTTGGGACTACAAATCCCAGGATGCACCTGGTCACTTTCTTTAAAGTCTAGGTGAAACTGGTCAGCTGGGCTTGTCTTGTCTTGGTTGGAGCTGTTGCAGGTGACTTCTTGTAGCTCGTTTCTACCTGTTGCTCTTTTGTGAAGCTCAGAGTGTGCAGCAGGGCCAGACCTTGTGAGTTCAATCCTCTCTTGGTGCAGACCAGGGGTTCAACAGGGAAGTCCTCCTTCAGATTTCTTCCAGCAGGGGTCTGAGGTACTGTGCAGCTCTCCCATATTTATTGTGGTTTCTGGCTGGCAAGAAGGGGGGCACCTCTAAACAAGGGAGGACAGTTGCCTCCCTCTTCTATGACCACTTTCTTAGAGGTCTGGCATATTTTTGACCCAGAATGCACTTCTTACTAAAAATCAAAATGAAGAAAATCTCTCTGGGAGTTTAGGTCTGGCTAACCCAACCCATGGGCGTGGCTAACTTTTCCCTATACTCTCCTACCAGTCCCTCTACTAATTCAGTTATAGGGGCCCACATATCTCTGATGGCGCAGGAAGTGGGGGGAGGTGGGAGCTGCCTGGTTTGTGTTCCATCAGTCTTTCTCCCTTTAAAGTTAAATTTGGCTACCCAGGCCTCTTCCTGTCCTGGCATCTGCAGAAGCAGATCTCCTCCTGACAGATGGTTCCTTTGTTTCAGCCCAGGCCACTTCACACCCAATCAGGAGCAGCTTGGCTCAGTCTGTCAAAGGCTGGCCAATCAGAAGAGGCTGCTACAGGGCTGCTTTAGGTAGCTTCAAGAAAGCAAGTACTAAAACTGCTTTCCTGCAATAGTTATTAAAAATCAAACCTGGACAAATTTTTGGAGTTACTGTAACTATTATGTTGATACTTTGATAGCTCACTCCTATAGCTAGCAACACTACAATGGGGAGAATAGAATCAGCAGATTTTCTCTCACCAGGGCATATAAAACATATTTCATAATGTCCCTGCTTTTAATTACAAGGCACCCAGTGCTTAATTTGTAAAAACAAATTATGTGCCAGGGCCCTTCTCAGAAGGCCACTGCAGCCTCCACCCATACCCTGCCATCCCTGTCAATGATAGTACCAACATAATACCTAACCATCGCACTCCTACAAGTGCGATAATTCAGACTATTTCAGGCCACCCAAAGCTATAATAATGGCGTAAGATGCTGGTATTATTCATTTGCATTGTATTATGTCTTAATGAACACGGTTGTTGTGTCCATCTCAAAATTAAAAAGACAGCACCACCATGTGGTTGATTGTCACTTCTAGCCGGTGCTGACAATTAAGTGCCGGTGCTGAGCACCAGAAACCATTGGCACAAATTAAGCACTGAAGGCACCCTGCCTTTGGGGCACCTAGGGCAGACCTTAGAGGTTACTTATATCTAATAAAAAGGTAGTTTAGACATTGGAAGTACTTTTAATTCCAAAGTCGAATTTGGACATACTTTTTCTTAACCGCATGCGCGCTAGCGGGTTTTCCCGCTGTGCGCTGAATTTTGAAAAACGCGCGGTTTGTGACAAAGCCAGCTCGTCATGCGCGTAGCGCAGGAAACGCCCATGACGAGCTGGCTTTGTCATCCGCGGCGAAGGGGTTAAAAGCAGCCTACACAGCATGTCTGGTTTTAAAATGACAGCAGACACCACAGCAGTGCACACTTTAACTGCATTAAATCCACTGGGATCTCTAAACCTACAAGGCCCTACCATATACTAAGGACTTACAGGTAGGTTACCAGAACCAATTGCAATTACGCCTAATACCATATACCTTTTAAACAGAGCTTTCACCCTGGACCATATTAGGAGTGCCCAGGGCACAATCAGGGTCACAAAACCAGCATCTAGTAGTCCACATGGGGGCAAAAAGTGGGGACACATCTAAAAAAAGCCGTATTTTCTTACAGGGGATGACTGAGGTTCCGGGTAATGAAGATCAAATGTAAGTAATATATTCTTTTCTACTTGTGATTAGCAGGCTATTAGTAATGAGGACCAGGGCGTTAATGAAAGCTCCCATCAGATATGGATATGTTCGTTATGCTATTGTTTTAGGTTGTTTGGTGACTTGATTTTCCCAGGATAGGCTTCGTTGAAATCACTACAAAGATTTATATTTATATTTCTGCTGCCTGTAGCTGAGCCCTCCATTTTGTGGGTGCTCAGTCGTGCTGATGGATACGCGGCCGTGATATCATCCGCACAGACGAGTGGGTGATTAGAAACAGACAGGCGACTGAGGCGAGGAGTCTCCAGTTAAGATGCTTCAAGTGTTTCACTGACTGACGAGAGGGGGCCTCGCGAAGGCAGCCGTGCACGGTGGTGGTGGGGATATTTAGCCGGTAAGAGTGCTTCGTGTCTGCTCTCTGTCACAGTTGCAAATGCAGCGGGAAACGTATCCAACAGGAAATGCGTGAATGTTAGAACAGGTGGTCTGCCTCTGTAGCTAGAATGGTCAAAGATATAGGACTCGAGGCGTGTAGAAATACAATCAGGGAGAAAGCAATCATAAACCTTTTTCACGTTACTATTAATGTCACATTTAAGGGAATAACCTTCATACACAGATCTGATTGTTTACACAGCTTCCCATCAGCTTCCAGAGAGGCAAAGGCGGCTCAGTGACTCTACAGGATGAGGATCTTGCGCCACCTGCTGGTGGAATAAACAATTACATTGTTTAAGAAATGCTCACTAATAAGGTATCTCTCTCTTACTTAGCTCGTATGGTTGAAGGACTATAATTTTATTGGATAATATGATTAGGGCTCTTAACGCCACCCCCCCCCCCCCCTAAAAAAAAAAAAGTCGGGACACTGTCTGAAAGAAAACGATTTGGGATAATGATTCCTTGTGAGAGCTGACAGATTGTGCCTCACGATTCTCTCTAGATCACTATCAGTTTCTTCCTCTGTCTTTCAGGCTAAATTCTAAATTGTGATGACAAAGTCACCTGGCCATCTTCCTTTAAAATAAGTCGGAAAAATAGCCAAGTGCGCTTATAAGACTGCTGGGGCCATTCCGAAGGCCGGGAACTTGAATCCTATCAGTGATAAAACAACCTCCACTCTTCCTAGGTTGGTTTTGTAATGCAAAAACCAACAATTACCTTATGGTATAAAACGTACACACCAGAGGCGCTAATCACAAACTGCACTTTGCAGTAAGCTTTGTCAGTGGCGTAGCTAGGCACTTTGGCCGCCCTGCGTAGGCCGCACTGAAGAGCGGGGGGTGCTGGCGATTACTCCTGAGTTTGCTGCGCCTGGGGCAAGCTCATGTAAGGGGGTGGGGGAGGCCACATCTCACCCACCCCCTGCCACGCCACTGAGTATATGTTTTAGTAGTAAATGTGAAAGGCATCAGTGGCCTGTTCTTAAGGACGGAAGGGCCGCACCCTCCCCCACCCACCTACTTTTTTCTCAACATAAAAAGAGTCTGTGAAGTTGAGGAAAGGTCAGTCCGACAGATACTCTATGTTCAGGTCAGGCAGCCAGGTGCTCTACATGCAATTAATGTGCAGGCGCCTGGCTACCTGAGCTGAACTTTGCGAAGTTCGACCTCTTAAGCCTGGCAAAACGCTTGGTGGATCTCTCCATCATAATGAGGGGGAGTGTTATGTGTTATTGATAGCCTCAGACCTGGGCGCTTTAGTTTTAAGCATTGAGGTGCCCAGGGCAGAGTGTCTCTCACTTACATCTCGACACAGAGTGGGGTGGGTTCAGCAACTCTCACTGACCTCATCCCACACTGTGACGAGGTATGAAATGAGAGAAGGTGGCAGTTCCAACCCTCCTGGAACGTCCAAGGCTTTCCTCCAGAGACACTGCAGAAAGTAAGTGTAATGTTTTCATTTAATGTTTGGTACATGCATGTGTATATGTATGAATGTATGCGTATATGTGAGTGTCTGATGTGAATGGGTGAGTTTGTACATGTGAATGCATGAGTGTGAGTGAGTGTACATGTGTGCATGTGTGATTCCCCCCGCAGCTCCAATACTCTAATTACTGGCAGTCACTGGTGGGAGGAACAGAGGGAGTGGATGAAAATAGGGACTAGGAGGAAGGATTTTAGGGAGGAGTATGGAATTGTTAAGGGAGGGCCAAGGAGGAGTGTGCGGAGGCACATGCACCCATCCTCGAAAGAGTAAGCCCACTATTGTTCACAAACTGCACTTCTATAGTTACTACTTCCATAAAAGGACGCAAAACAGTTGTAAATGTACTTCAGCTCAGAGCTTGAGTACGTCTAGCTCCACCCATGACCACTCAAAGGTACTTCATCATCCTCCCATAGAAAATGATGGAGGTAGAGGCATATAGGAAATAATGTGAATTTAAATAAAATTATTTTAAAGGTTACAAATATTAATAATTTTAATTTAATGTACAAAAAACGAAAAATCAAACACATTTTTTATTTTATCGTTTTTCAATAACAATTTGTAAATTTAAAAATTAAGATAACATTTTTTTTATAAAATATAATTGAAATACTTTTCATTAATTCTGTACATACATTTTAAAAATTATTAATATTGAAAAATATAATACTTTTATTTTAGGTGAGTTTTTTTAATTTAAGCTTCAAAAAAATGAGTTTAATTTATTATATTCAAAATAATAACATTTTAATTTTAAAACGACATATTAATGTGATATCATTTTTTATTTTTGTTCTACTTTTAAAAGTAATACATAAAATTAATTTACATTACTATTTAAAATAAAAATATATGTACACATTTTTTGAAGTTTAATAAGTGTGTTCATTTATCTTTATATTTTACCATGAAGAGACTCTGCATTTGGGGGCTTTTCTTTTTTTATTTTTGCTTTTAATTACACGAAGAGTCTCTATGGATCTCCACCACGAGGACCTGAGGGTCACGGTGTGAACACTATGGCTCTTTATATGCCCCTTCCAAATCCTATTTAGGACTTGGGGTCCCAAACCAGCTAATCAGATTGCTTCAGTCCCACTGGACCACAATGGTTGAGGGAAGAAAAAGATCCTTCGACCAATCACAGGTGGCAATTTTTAAATGTTTTTGGTACCGTGGACCAACCATCCAGATATGCCTAACTTTTTCAGCGGGGTAACCCCTTTATGCGTAACCTGAACCCCTATTAAATTGATTATTCAAAAATGACTGAGTGGACTTTCACCAAATCAAAAATTACACGCTTCCTGGGTAAAGTTATAACTTTTAGCCACAGTGCAGTTATAGTTAAGAACCTAGTTACCATAGGAAGAGCATTGTTTGGTTTGCTGATATCTTTGGTGCTGTTAGATGAATCTTCACAAAGCTTTCCAAAAAAAGTTAATCTGCCTCAGCACCTTCTCTGAAAGTTTTGGGGTGATCCGTCAAGTGGGTGCTGAAAAAACAGGGCGGTTCCAAAATACAATTTCCTTACGCAATTTCCATAGGGAGTTTTGAAAAGTGGCACAGCCCAAATAGAATTACAACAAATTTGGCAGAAAGCTAGATCTTTACCCAGAAAGTGTGGTTTTGTGATTTGCTACTAATCCATTTAGTAGTTTTTGAGAAATTAAGATTAAATAAATGTATTTCTGGACAGTTGGGTTTGCAGCTTTCGCTGGAGTCTAGCAAGCACACAACTTTAAATTATAAAGCAACCCAATTTAGTGAGAGGGCCTCTTTTCCCGTCAACTGTGTCGCCCCCGCAAGTGCAGTGGGAGCTTGCTCTCTGATAGGCTGGCAGTAACATGAGGCAAAATGTTGTGACCACCATTTCAGGGCATGGGGACTTTGTCCCTGTATCCAGAAATTTGAAAGAATTTTTTTTTTTTAAGGAGTAGGGGAAGAGTACCCTGACCCCTTCGATCTGTTGGGGTCCCAAAGTGATCCCCCATCGGGCCAAATATTTAAAAAACAGAATGTTTGGGTTGCCACAATCCTGCATGACTTTTGTGTGAGCCAGCGACAACCCCCCTGCTCCAGCTCACGGGAGACTGCCCCCATAGACAGTACTGTTGGATCAGAAAACCATTTTTTTTAGAAAAAGAGGGGGCATGAAGTGTCTGTGGTGGGTTGGCCACGTACGAACAGTGGACTCGGCAACTAAACCACACCACACACAGTGAAAGGTCATGACCAGTGGGAGGTGGCCACCCACATGGATTGTGCCTTCAGCTAACCCCACAGCGGGGAGTTGTATGCCAGCAGGAGCTAGGAATAAATACACATAGAAATAAAATATTAACTTATGTTAAAAGAAAACCCATAGAAATTCACTGGAGAAACCAAAAGTTAAACTGACATTTTACTTAGGGATGGTGATAACATCTTACTGTGCATTAAAAAACTCCAAAATGTATTGAATTGAACAAAGGGTAAAGTGATGTTATAGTTAGGTGGAAATGTCAAATTTGTCAGTTTGGCATTTTAAACAAAAAAAACACTGAAATTCACCACGTGCGTAACTATAACTCCCCCGTGTCATACACCGCTTAGGACATCACATATTACATCACTCAAGACATGTTCTATGACATTATTGATAACATCACTGATGACATCTAAAGTGCCATTATTGGTGACAACACTATCCATGAAGGGCGCACAAGTTTATAGTTACTTGAAGTACCTGTAGCTGGTGGATTTCAGAGTTTTCTTTGTTTAAAATTGGGAACCAAAATTATATATCTATTTATTTCATGACATCGGTACCTCAGTACTCCCATGGGATTCAGTGGCCCTTCCGTGATGTAGGTCATCTGCAGGGGGTTAGGCGCCGAAAGTCATGCAAGGCCAGAAGTGGGGCACTTGTGGGGTGTTTTGGGCACAGGGCCTGACCATCAATGATGTCACTTGACATTTCATCAGTGATGTCATTTAATACGTCATGAGCAATGTAATATGCGAGGTCATAAGCAGTGCGTGGCTGGGGCTAAAATTAAAGTCAGCTCAGTAAATTATAACTCATGAATTTCAAGTTTTTTGTTTGTTTTTTAAACGTTAGTTTTTGTATTATTTTAATACCAAACTATAATATATCTTTAACCTATTTTTCGTGAATATATATGTGTGTGTGTGTACATATATATACATATATATATATATAGATAGATATAATATGATATCATATAACACTGAATTTCCCTTTCTTTATTATTTTTTTATTGTACATTTAGTTAACTTACAGAGTTCAAACGCAAAGTAACACGGAAGTATACATGCTCCACAGCACAAGTCGCTCCATCCGGAGGATTATACAATTGTCCGTTATACCTTGTAATCAGTAAATAACATAGACTCGCCTCCTTTATTCACTTACATCTGACACTGATTCAGTAGCTGGTGGTTCACATATGTTCCCTCTAAAGTTGTTCCACTTTCCCCATATCCGTTTCCACTTCTTGGGGCACCCTCTATGTATATAGACTGCCATCTCTGCTACCATTGCTCCATCCATATCCCTACACCACTCTCGACACGTAGGTGTATCCTGCACCCCGCAGTGTTTAGCGATGTTGCTTTTGGCCAGCATCATACCCAGCATTGCCCAGTCTTGATCAGTGTGGTTAAAGTCTGTAGGTTCCCAAATGTTAAGGAGGCATCTCTTGGGTTCAAGTGCCACAGAGACCCCGCTAACCTGCACAATTGTGTGCATAATTGTTCCCCAATATGCTTCTATCTCCGGGCATTCCCACATGTATGATAAAATGTACCAATTGCCCAGCAGTCCCTTAAGCAAAATGGGTCTTCCGCCCTCCCTATTTTGTGCAGGCTGAATTTCCCTTTTTACTGTTAGATTCCAAAGAAATGTATCCAGTTGATGTATATACTGTACATTTTATTAAAAACAAGTCCTGGTGGGAGGAGGTCGCATGCAGTATAGTGTGGTTGGATACCACAGGCAGGTGGGTGAAATCATAATATAATGGCTGGTTTTACTTTAAAGTAACGCCAAGAACAGCAGTTTCAGGGCTTTATCTTTCCTCGCACTGGATTTTCATCTGGCTGTTGTTCCCTGCTGCTCATCTTTGCTTCACTTTTCGGTAATTGTCAAAGAGGTGCGAAAGACATGCATCTCCCCGGAGCTGTCATTTGCAGCACAATGTCTCATCTCAGTAGTAATTATCAGGCTCAGATTGTGGTACTGAGACGCCAGACAGCATGTATGAGGTGTCATGCTGTCTGAGCCAAGACACACGTGTTTATCCAATTACAAATGATCTTGAAGACATAACTTGTCATTCTTGAGGCTCCTGTATTTCTGTAACTATTGAAATCAAAATGATGTGCAGTATTTGGGCTGAAGGAGTTGTGAACTTGATACGGGCTCTGGCTCAACCCGAGGCCATTTTGAATTCAAGGTGCAAAACTTCAAAGTACTGCCCCACTGTGGCGTAGCCAGACTTTTTGCCGCCTGTGGCGATCCCAGCCTTTGCGGCCCCTCTGTAAGGGTGGGGGGGGGTGCATTTGCCGCTCTGGGTGGATCGCTCCCCCTCCTACGCCAACGCTGCCCCACCCCTCTTTATTTCCATTCCTTACACGTCCTAAACCTTCACCCGTGGTGCTCGGAGGAAAGGATTGGCTAGCACAGAGGACTTCTTTAACCCCTTCGCTGCTAGGCCTTTTCCCCCTCCTGTGCTAAGGCTTTTTTTGGTGTTTTGGGGTAGTGCGCGCTTAGGTCCTTGTAACTTTTTGACCACATAAGGGATCCGCGCCAAATTTGCGTCCTTTTCTTCCAACATCATGGGGATTCTAAAGGCGCCCAGGGTTTGTGGATTCCCTTGGAGGGGTCCCAGAAATTAACCAAAATATAGTGTTTTTTTTGTTTTTTTCAGAAAAATGGGAAAAACGGGCTGCAAATGAAAGCCTCTGGCTTTTTCCCTAACAATGGTATCAAAAAAGGATTTGTGGGGCTGAATTCTCCATTTTCTCAGCTTTTAGGGAATGACAGTGTTTTGTCAGAGAACCGAAATTTTTCACTCAGTTTTGGCATTTTTCTGGGACATAGCCTATTTTTGCTATTTTTAGAGCTTTCCACCTCCTTCCAGTTAATGGTAGAAATGAGTTTGAAAGCAATAATGGATCCTGGAAAGCTTTACATTTTCGAAAAATAGACAAAATTCTGAATTCAGAAAGGGGTCATTTGTCTAAATCCATGAAGGTTTCGTTGTAGAAACTAACAGTTAGATATTGGAATATTTGAAAATTTGTTGAAAACAACAGCCTTTTGTCTCAACGTTTTCACCTATAACTTTCTCTAATTTTGACAGCTCTTGGAAAGCAATATACCGTTACATCCGTTAGACGTTCCTGGTTGTGGGGATATATGGGACTTGTAGTTTCACCAAGAACCCGACGAACCCAGATCCAAAAACTGAGCAGCAACTTGCAATGGTATTTTTTCATTTACTGGGTATAGTGCACTTTGTCTTGGAAAATGTACACATGGAATAATCTGTATGAAAGACACCTATGTATGTATGAATTGGGTACAAATTATAGAGTTCAGAAACAGTATATAATTGCACATTTTCAAAGTTGGGAATACTCATACTAGCATGAGAATTATTGGTCATTTTTCATAAAGTTTTTTTTTCTACACAATATCTTTCATTCAAAGGGAGAAATGCAAGAAAGCTCAATTGGTAATAACAGTTGATTTACAAATCTGAATTACCCCAAGTGTCCCGATAAAAACGGTACCTCACTTGTGTGGGTCGGCCTTGTGCCTGCGACAGGAAACGGCGCAAAATGCAACGTGGTCACACCTAAATTTTGCAGTTACAAATTGACCCTTTTTTGGCAAAGTGCCTACCTGTAGTTTTTGCACCCTAGTTCTTCCGGCACCTAGGGAAACCTAGCAAACCTATACATTTTTGAAAAGTAGACACCCAGGGGAATTCAGGATGGGATGACTCGACTGCCTACCACCAGGTTTTGTTACCCAGAATCCCTTGCAAAGCTCAGATTTTGACAAAAAAAAACACATTTTCCTCACATTTCTGTGGTGGAAAGTTCTGGAATCTGCGTGGATCAACAAATTTCCACCCACCCAGCGTGCCCCCAGGTCTCCCGAAAACAATGGTACCTCACTTGTGTGGGTCGGCCTTGTGCCTACGACGGGAAACGGCACTAAATGCAACGTGGTCGCTCCTCAATTTCCCAGTGAAATCTTAAGCTCTTTGGACAAAGAGACTACCTTTTGTTTTTGAGCCGTAGCTCAACCAGCACCTAGGAAAACCTAGCAAACCTATACATTTTTGAAAACTAGACACCCAGGGCAATTCAGGATGGGGTGACTCGTCTGCCTACCCCCAGGTTTTGTTACCCAGAATCCCTTGCAAACATAAATATTTGACCAAAAAAACACATTTTCCTCACATTTCTGTGGTGGAAAGTTCTGGAATCTGCGTGGATCAACAAATTTCCACCCACCCAGCGTGCCCCCAGGTCTCCCGAAAAAAATGGTACCTCACTTGCGTGGGTAGGCATAGTGGCTGCGACATGAAACAGCGCAAAACGCAGCATGGTCGCACCTCAATTTCCCAGTGAAATTTAGCACGATTCGGACAAAAAGACTACCTTTTGTTTTTGCGCCGTAGCTCTGCCAGCACCTAGGGAAACCTAGCAACCCTATACATTTAAGAAAACTAGACACCCAGGGCAATTCAGGATGGGGTGACTCGTCTGCCTACCCCCAGGTTTTGTTACCCAGAATCCCTTTCAAACATAAAAATGTGACCAAAAAAACACATTTTCCTCACATTTCTGTGGTGGAAAGTTCTGGAATCTGCGTGGATCAACAAATTTCCACCCACCCAGCGTGCCCCCAGGTCTCCCGAAAAAAATGGTACCTCACTTGCGTGGGTAGGCATAGTGGCTGCGACATGAAACAGCGCAAAACGCAGCATGGTCGCACCTCAATTTCCCAGTGAAATTTAGCACGATTCGGACAAAAAGACTACCATTTCTTTTTGCGCCGTAGCTCTGCCAGCACCTAGGGAAACCTAGCAACCCTATACATTTTAGAAAACTAGACACCCAGGGCAATTCAGGATGGGGTGACTCGTCTGCCTACCCCCAGGTTTTGTTACCCAGAATCCCTTTCAAACATAAAAATTTGACCAAAAAAACACATTTTCCTCACATTTCTGTGGTGGAAAGTTCTAGAATCTGCGTGGATCAACAAATTTCCACCCACCCAGCGTGCCCCCAGGTCTCCCGAAAAAAATGGTACCTCACTTGCGTGGGTAGGCATAGTGGCTGCGACATGAAACAGCGCAAAACGCAGCATGGTCGCACCTCAATTTCCCAGTGAAATTTAGCACGATTCGGACAAAAAGACTACCATTTCTTTTTGCGCCGTAGCTCTGCCAGCACCTAGGGAAACCTAGCAACCCTATACATTTTAGAAAACTAGACACCCAGGGCAATTCAGGATGGGGTGACTCGTCTGCCTACCCCCAGGTTTTGTTACCCAGAATCCCTTTCAAACATAAACATTTGACCAAACAAACACATTTTCCTCACATTTCTGTGGTGGAAAGTTCTGGAATCTGCGTGGATCAACAAATTTCCACCCACCCAGCGTGCCCCCAGGTCTCCCGAAAAAAATGGTACCTCACTTGCATGGGTAGGCATAGTGGCTGCGACATGAAACCGCGCAAAACGCAGCATGGTCGCACCTCAATTTCCCAGTGAAATTTAGCACGATTCGGACAAAAAGACTACCTTTTGTTTTTGCGCCGTAGCTCTGCCAGCACCAAGGGAAACCTAGCAACCCTATACATTTTTGAAAACTAGTCAACCAGGGCAATTCAGGATGGGGTGACTCGTCTGCCTACCCCCAGGTTTTGTTACCCAGAATCCCTTTCAAACAAAAAAATTTGACCAAAAAAACACATTGTCCTCACATTTCTGTGGTGGAAAGTTTTGGAATCTGCGTGGATCAACAAATTTCCACCCACCCAGCGTGCCCCCAGGTCTCCCGAAAAAAATTGTACCTCACTTGCGTGGGTAGGCATAGTGGCTGCGACATGAAACAGCGCAAAACGCAGCATGGTCGCACCTCAATTTCCCAGTGAAATTTTGCACGATTCGGACAAAAAGACTACCTTTTGTTTTTGCGCCGTAGCTCTGCCAGCACCTAGGGAAACCTAGCAAACCTATACATTTCTGAAAACTAGACACCCAGGGCAATTCAGGATGGGGTGACTCGTCTGCCTACCCCCAGGTTTTGTTACCCAGAATCCCTTTCAAACAAAACAATTTGACCAAAAAAACACATTTTCCTCACATTTCGGTGGTGGAAAGTTCTGGAATCTGCGTGGATCAACAAATTTCCACCCACCCAGCGTGCCCCCAGGTCTCCCGAAAAAAATGGTACCTCACTTGCGTGGGTAGGCATAGTGGCTGCGACATGAAACCGCGCAAAACGCAGCATGGTCGCACCTCAATTTCCCAGTGAAATTTAGCACGATTCGGACAAAAAGACTACCTTTTGTTTTTACGCCGTAGCTCTGCCAGCACCTAGGGAAACCTAGCAAACCTATACATTTCTGAAAACTAGACACCCAGGGCAATTCAGGATGGGGTGACTCGTCTGCCTACCCCCAGGTTTTGTTACCCAGAATCCCTTTCAAACAAAAATATTTGACCAAAAAAACACATTTTCCTCACATTTCTGTGGTGGAAAGTTCTGGAATCTGCGTGGATCAACAAATTTCCATCCATCCAGTGTGCCCCCAGGTCTCCCGAAAAAAATGGTACCTCACTTGCGTGGGTAGGCATAGTGGCTGCGACATGAAACAGCGCAAAACGCAGCATGGTCGCACCTCAATTTCCCAGTGAAATTTAGCACGATTCAGACAAAAAGACTACCTTTTGTTTTTGCGCCGTAGCTCTGCCAGCACCTAGGGAAACCTAGCAAACCTATACATTTCTGAAAACTAGACACCCAGGGCAATTCAGGATGGGGTGACTCGTCTGCCTACCCCCAGGTTTTGTTACCCAGAATCCCTTTCAAACAAAAAACTTTGACCAAAAAAACACATTTTCCTCACATTTCTGTGGTGGAAAGTTCTGGAATCTGCGTGGATCAACAAATTTCCATCCACCCAGCGTGCCCCCAGGTCTCCCGAAATAAATGGTACCTCACTTGCGTGGGTAGGCATAGTGGCTGCGACATGAAACAGCGCAAAACGCAGCATGGTCGCACCTCAATTTCCCAGTGAAATTTAGCACGATTCAGACAAAAAGACTACCTTTTGTTTTTGCGCCGTAGCTCTGCCAGCACCTAGGGAAACCTAGCAAACCTATACATTTCTGAAAACTAGACACCCAGGGCAATTCAGGATGGGGTGACTCGTCTGCCTACCCCCAGGTTTTGTTACCCAGAATCCCTTTCAAACAAAAGAATTTGACCAAAAAAACACATTTTCCTCACATTTCTGTGGTGGAAAGTTCTGGAATCTGCGTGGATCAACAAATTTCCATCCACCCAGCGTGCCCCCAGGTCTCCCGAAATAAATGGTACCTCACTTGCGTGGGTAGGCATAGTGGCTGCGACATGAAACAGCGCAAAACGCAGCATGGTCGCACCTCAATTTCCCAGTGAAATTTTGCACGATTCGGACAAAAAGACTACCTTTTGTTTTTGCGCCGTAGCTCTGCCAGCACCTAGGGAAACCTAGCAAACCTATACATTTCTGAAAACTAGACACCCAGGGCAATTCAGGATGGGGTGACTCGTCTGCCTACCCCCAGGTTTTGTTACCCAGAATCCCTTACAAACATAAAAATTTGACCAAAAAAACACATTTTCCTCACATTTCTGTGGTGGAAAGTTCTGGAATCTGCGTCGATCAACAAATTTCCACCCACCCAGCGTGCCCCCAGGTCTCCCGAAAAAAATGGTACCTCACTTGCGTGGGTAGGCATAGTGGCTGCGACATGAAACCGCGCAAAACGCAGCATGGTCGCACCTCAATTTCCCAGTGAAATTTAGCACGATTCGGACAAAAAGACTACCTTTTGTTTTTACGCCGTAGCTCTGCCAGCACCTAGGGAAACCTAGCAAACCTATACATTTCTGAAAACTAGACACCCAGGGCAATTCAGGATGGGGTGACTCGTCTGCCTACCCCCAGGTTTTGTTACCCAGAATCCTTACAAACATAAAAGTTTGACCAAAAAAACACATTTTCCTCACATTTCTGTGGTGGAAAGTTCTGGAATCTGCGTGGATCAACGAATTTCCACCCACCCAGCGTGCCCCCAGGTCTCCCGAAAAAAATGGTACCTCACTTGCATGGGTAGGCATAGTGGCTGCGACATGAAACCGCGCAAAACGCAGCATGGTCGCACCTCAATTTCCCAGTGAAATTTAGCACGATTCGGACAAAAAGACTACCTTTTGTTTTTACGCCGTAGCTCTGCCAGCACCTAGGGAAAACTAGCAAACCTATACATTTCTGAAAACTAGACACCCAGGGCAATTTAGGATGGGGTGACCCGTCTGCCTACCCCCAGGTTTTGTTACCCAGAATCCCTTACAAACATAAAAATGTGACCAAAAAAACACATTTTCCTCACATTTCTGTGGTGGAAAGTTCTGGAATCTGCGTGGATCAACAAATTTCCACCCACCCAGCGTGTCCCCAGGTCTCCCGAAAAAAATGGTACCTCACTTGCGTGGGTAGGCATAGTGGCTGCGACATAAAACAGCGCAAAACGCAGCATGGTCGCACCTCAATTTCCCAGTGAAATTTAGCACGATTCGGACAAAAAGACTACCTTTTGTTTTTGCGCCGTAGCTCTGCCAGCACCTAGGGAAACCTAGCAAACCTATACATTTTTGAAAACTAGACACCCAGGGGAATTCAGGATGGGGTGACTCGTCTGCCTACCCCCAGGTTTTGTTACCCAGAATCCCATGAAAACATAAAAATGTGACCAAAAAAACACATTTTTCTCACATTTCTGTGGTGGAAAGTTCTGGAATCTGCGTGGATCAACAAATTTCCACTCACCCAGCGTGCCCCCAGGTCTCCCGAAAAAAACGGTACCTCACTTGCGTGGGTAGACATAGTGGCTGCAACAGGAAACGGTTCAAATCGTACGGTGGTGAATTTACATTACCTTATTGCAAAACTACCTTGATTTTGGGGGGGGGGGATCTGAATTTGTGGCCCGGGGCTCGGTGGTATTCTTTGCAAAGTAGCAAACCCAAACAGTTCTGAAAACTAGACACCCGGGGGAGTCCAGGGAGGTATGGCATGCATGGGTCCCCCAATGTTTTCCTACCCAGAACTCTCTGCAAACCTTAAAATTAGGTAAAAATTGCACTTTTCCAAACTTTTTGGCGTGGGATCGCCGTGCCGGCAAAAAAGTCATACCACCCTGCGTTCCCCTTGTTCTCCCGAGTAAAAGGATACCTCACTTGTGTGGGTGCCCCAAAGCAGAACACCCCAAAAATGAATTTTGAAAAAGGTAGTTTTTACTCATATTTACGTTTTACAAATTAAGCACCCCAGCCTAAGTCACTTGCCTTTGGCCCACCCACACAAGTGAGGTATCATTTTACTCGGGAGAACAAGGGAAACGCTGGGTGGTAGGACATTTGTTCCGGCAGCGAGATCCCACCCAAAAAAGTATGGAAAAGTTGGTTTTTGGACCAAAATTTCAGGTTTGCAGGGGTTTCTGGGTAGGAAAACATTGGGGGACCCACGCATGCCATACCACCCTGGACTCCCCCGGGTGTCTAGTTCTCAGAACTGTTTGGGTTTGGTAGTTTCCAAAGATGCCTGCCAAGCCCCGGGCCAAAAGCTCAGGTGACCCCCTCAAAAAATAAGATTATTTGGCTAAAGGTAATGTTTTCGTCTCCACAGTATGAATTGGGTCTTTTCCTAAAGCAGCCGCTATGCCTACCCACGCAAGTGAGGTACCATTTTTATCGGGAGACCTTGGGGAACGCTGGGTGGGAGGTAATTTGTGTGAGCCCAGTGATGCCACGCTTTCCCACACTAAAACGTGTGAAAAAAAATGATTTTTTCCAAGCAAAAAATGAGGTTTGCAAGGGATTCTGGGTAAAGGAACGTTGGAGGATCCACGCAAGCCATACCTCCTTGGAAGCCCCCGGGTGTCTACTTTTCAGAAATGTGTGGGTTTGGTAGGTTTCCCTAGATGGCTGTCTCGCACTGGGCCAAAAACCCGGGTAACCCCTCTTGCAAAAGCTGGTGGACATGAATTCTCCAGCTTTTGCAAGAGGGGCTACCTGGGTTTGTTTCTGGCCACGTGCGAGACAGCCATCTAGGGAAACCTACCAAACCCACACATTTCTGAAAAGTAGACACCCGGGGGAGTCCAGGGAGGTATGGCATGCGTGGGTCCCCCAATGTTTTCCTACCCAGAACTCCTTGAAAAAATAAAAATGTGACCAAAAAAACACATTTTCCTCACATTTCTGTGGTGGAAAGTTCTGGAATCTGCGTAGATCAACAAATTTCCACCCACCCAGCGTGCCCCCAGGTCTCCCGAAAAAAACGGTACCTCACTTGCGTGGGTAGACATAGTGGCTGCAACAGGAAACGGTTCAAATCGTACGGTGGTGAATTTACATTACCTTATTGCAAAACTACCTTGATTTTGGGGGGGGGGGATCTGAATTTGTGGCCCGGGGCTCGGTGGTATTCTTTGCAAAGTAGCAAACCCAAACAGTTCTGAAAACTAGACACCCGGGGGAGTCCAGGGAGGTATGGCATGCATGGGTCCCCCAATGTTTTCCTACCCAGAACTCTCTGCAAACCTTAAAATTAGGTAAAAATTGCACTTTTCCAAACTTTTTGGCGTGGGATCGCCGTGCCGGCAAAAAAGTCGTACCACCCTGCGTTCCCCTTGTTCTCCCGAGTAAAAGGATACCTCACTTGTGTGGGTGCCCCAAAGCAGAACATCCCAAAAATGAATTTTGAAAAAGGTAGTTTTTACTCATATTTACGTTTTACAAATTAAGCACCCCAGCCTAAGTCACTTGCCTTTGGCCCACCCACACAAGTGAGGTATCATTTTACTCGGGAGAACAAGGGAAACGCTGGGTGGTAGGACATTTGTTCCGGCAGCGAGATCCCACCCAAAAAAGTATGGAAAAGTTGGTTTTTGGACCAAAATTTCAGGTTTGCAGGGGTTTCTGGGTAGGAAAACATTGGGGGACCCACGCATGCCATACCACCCTGGACTCCCCCGGGTGTCTAGTTCTCAGAACTGTTTGGGTTTGGTAGTTTCCAAAGATGCCTGCCAAGCCCCGGGCCAAAAGCTCAGGTGACCCCCTCAAAAAATAAGATTATTTGGCTAAAGGTAATGTTTTCGTCTCCACAGTATGAATTGGGCCTTTTCCTAAAGCAGCCGCTATGCCTACCCACGCACATGAGGTACCATTTTTATCGGGAGACCTTGGGGAACGCTGGGTGGGAGGTAATTTGTGTGAGCCCAGTGATGCCACGCTTTCCCACACTAAAACGTGTGAAAAAAAATGATTTTTTCCAAGCAAAAAATGAGGTTTGCAAGGGATTCTGGGTAAAGGAACGTTGGAGGATCCACGCAAGCCATACCTCCTTGGAAGCCCCCGGGTGTCTACTTTTCAGAAATGTGTGGGTTTGGTAGGTTTCCCTAGATGGCTGTCTCGCACGGGGCCAAAAACCCGGGTAACCCCTCTTGCAAAAGCTGGTGGACATGAATTCTCCAGCTTTTGCAAGAGGGGTTACCTGGGTTTCTGGCCCCGTGCGAGACAGCCATCTAGGGAAACCTACCGAACCCACACATTTCTGAAAAGTAGACACCCGGGGGAGTCCAGGGATGTATGGCATGCGTGGGTCCCCCAATGTTTTCCTACCCAGAACTCCTTGCAAACCTTAATTAGGTAAAAATAGCACTTTTCCCAAAAATTTGCCGTGGGATCGCCGTGCCGGCAAAAATGTCCTACCACCCAGCGTTCCCCTTGTTCTCCCGAGTAAAAGGGTACCTCACCTTAACAGAGTTACTCAAAAGTCAAACATTCAAGCACGGCTATCTATTCCTCAAAGACACACACATACAGGTTGGATTTGGCACGAGGGCGAGTGATGGTTCAGTATATAAAATTTTATTAACAAGATATTTCAAAAAAATGAAATGCTCTGTCAATAAATAAATGCATAAAAACCGAACCAGTGACTCGCAACTCGTGAGCTGTAAAGCCACGACAAGGCACCAACCGTTTTACAGGCCATTCACGCACCTTTCATACCTGATACAAACAAGACCACTGACACCATCTGGAATAAAAGCAACACATTACAACAATCACAATAAGGGACAAGGTACACCCTAATGCAGAAAGAGAAAAAAAACAATTATTACTGCACACCCATCTAATCCGCAAGCACACACACATACTGGTTGGATTTGGCACGAGGGTGAGTGATGATTCAGTACATACAATTGTATACGCAAGTAATTTCACAAAAATGAAATACACTGTGTATAATTGCAAGTATGATAAACTGAACCACTGACTCACAGCTCGTGAGCTGTAAAGCCACGTCAAGGCACCAACCTCTTTACAGGCCATTCATACACCTTTCGTACGTGTGACACATTCAAAACATTCACACCGCCAGCCGCGGACCCATCACATTTCAACACTCACACCAGCAAACAGCGCCATTCAAGGGCCCATCACTTTCACACGCCCACATTTCTGACACTGGAACTACACAAATTGATGGACTGCGTGGAGTGTCACTCAACAAGCAGTGTGTGCAGTGACCAACAGAAAGTAACTACTCACACACCGCCAGCCGAGCGCCAGTTCACCCACACCACCAGCCAAGCACCAGACCATGCACACCGCCAGCCAAACACTCAGCGCACACCACCAGCCAAGCGCCTCTCCACGCACACCGCCAGCCAAGCACCACTCCGTGCACAGACAGCTAAACACCGCTCCACGCACACCCTCCAGCCAAGTACCACTCCACAAATACCACCAGCCAAGCGCCACTCCACACACACTGCCAGCCAAGCACCATTCCACACACACTGCCAGCCAAGCACCACTCCACACACACCGCCAGCCAAGCAGCACTCCACACACACCGCCAGCCAAGCACCACTCCACACACACCGCCAGCCAAGCACCACTCCACACACACCGCCAGCCAAGCACCACTCCACACACACCGCCAGCCAAGCAGCACTCCGTGCACAGACAGCAAAGTAGTACTCCACGCACACCCTCAGCCAAACACCACTCCATGCACAGACAGCCAAGTACCACTCCACGAACACCACCAGCCAAGCGCCACTCCACACACACCGCCAGCAAAGCACCACTCCGTGCACAGACAGCCAAGCACCACTCCACACACACCGCCAGCCAAGCACCACTCCACACACACCGCCAGCCAAGCACCACTCCACACACACCGCCAGCCAAGCGCAACTCCACACACACCGCCAGCCAAGCACCAGCCGGCACACACCACAAACACATTTAGAATTCTTTTTTTGAAAATAACACTAAACAAATGGAAATACCTACAAATCAGGTAACACAAATTCTTAAAATAAAAACTTTGCACTAATGCCAATCCTTGAAACAAACTAAAAATGTTTTACAGAATGCAGACCAGGCAATTCACTTTACAGCTCATTCAAACTCCCAATAGTTCTTTTGCGTGTGGTACGATTTAAAACAAGCTGACATACACAATGCAGGCTTAGAAGGACAGTCAGGACAGTATATACGAGACTCCTTCCGCACGCCTCTTCGCCAACAGACTCTGCATCTTCTAGTCGGAAAGTCTCTAGCAGTAGTGGAAGGAATAGATTCAGGAAAGTGGCGATCTTGCAATCTAGCCACTTCCTCCACCACTCCAAATCTAGGAACACTTGCCTGCTGCACAAGTACAAGGCTGCCTATTATAGACTCCTGAAACTTAAGAAAAGTCATCTTCGTCTCAGGACAAGACTTCTGGTACACAACGAAAGCATTAAATGATGCCAAGTGGAACAGATGGATAGCCAACTTCTTGTACCAAACGTAAGCCTTTCGAAGAGCAGCATAAGGTTCCAACCTCTGATCTACTCTGTCAACACCACCCATGAACTTATTGTAAGCTAGAATGCACACAGGTTTGCGCACTTCAGCACCCTGACCCCAAACAGGCACAGGTACAGTACTTTCATCGTGGATAGTGGTCAGCATGTACACATCTCTCTTGTCTGAATACTTCACAGCTAAAAGCTCCCCACATCGCAATGCCGTAGACTGTCCCCGCACAAGCCTTTTGCAAACAAGTTCCTTTGGGAAACCTTTACGGTTACTGCGCATTGTGCCACAAGCAACAGTGCCCACTTTGGCCAACTCCTTGAACAACTGCACACCAGTGTCGAAGTTATCTACATATAAATGATGGCCTTTGTTAAATAATCCTCTACCTAGTTCCTACACAATTTTCTCAGTTACTCCAAAAGTAGAAGGACAACCAGGAGGGTTAATGCGGGACTCCTTACCAGTGTACACCCTGAAATTGTAGACATATCCAGTCTCACTGTCACACAGCATATACAGTTTGATTCCATAGCGTGACCTCTTACTAGGAATGTATTGCCTAAAAACCAAGCGGCCCTTGAACAACACCAAAGACTCATCCACTGCAATTTCTTTACCAGGGACAAAAATCTCAGAAAAACGATCAACAAAGTGATCAAGGACAGGCCGAATTTTAAACAAACGGTCACAATCAGGGTGATCGCGTGACAACGCTAAACTATTATCAGCAAAATGCATCATCCGAAGAAGAAGCGTATACCGATCACGACTTATGACTGCTGGAAATATAGCTGTTACCATCAAGGGACTAGTGGACCAATATGAAGTAATTGATGACTTCCTTATCAAGCCCATCAAAAAAGTTAATCCCAGAAACTTCTTCATCTCTTCAACATTGGTGGGAGTCCACCGGATTGCTCTACAATAGGGCTTAAGGCTGGCACTGTTGGCCCTCAAATATTGTTCTGCATACAAATTGGTTTGCTCAACAATCTCTTGCAAAAACACATCGTCAAAAAACAACTGAAAAAAATTAATTGGTAGAAAATTCTCTGTATTCACTCTACACCCAGGAACACCAGTGAACTCTGGCAATGCCGGCTGCACCAAGCCAGGGGGAACCCAGAGGCCATCCCTATCAACGGGGGGAGCAGCCACCCCAGCCTGCAGCACCGAAACATCTTGCTGCTGTTCTCCAACGGGAAGCCTAACAGCCACAGATACTTCTGGCTGCACAACACCAACAGAAGACGTAGCATCCCCAGAGGGCTCTTCCTGCACTACACCAACGGGAAGCCCAGCAGCCTGAGATGCTTCTTGCTGCACTACACCACCGGGAAACCCAGCAGGCCCAGATGCCTCTTGCCGCTCTACACCAATGGGAAGCCTAACAGCCCCAGATGCCTCTTGCTGCACTACACCAGCAGGAAGACGAAAAGCACCAGATGCCCCTTTGCGCACCACAGCAATGTGAAGCCTTTTGGGTGCAGGCTCCAGCCCACTTGCCTCTTGCCGACGTAAAAAGAAAGGAAACCTTGCAGCCCTAGGCAGCAACACAGGTGCCTCTTGGCCCACTACCGGCAACACAATGTCCTCCTGTACCATAGGCCCTTCATCAGCACTAGAAGAAGAGTCATCATCCGATGATGATGATTCCATGCGAAGAGAAAACTCACTGCCTGAATCTTCTGCCGCTTCCTGGGAGTCCGAATCGGACTCAGACTCTGAACCATGGTCCGAGGAAGACTCAAAAAGCAAACCAAGAACCTGCTGAGCAGTAATCCTGCGACTAGCCATTATCCTTACAAAGCAAGAAGACTGCACACACAAGTGAACAACAACCTACACTGTGCAAAGTAAGAAGTAAACAAGGTAAGGCTTTCACTAAAAGATAAATACAATCCAAAACAATTTCACTCTTACAAAATATAGCTACACTCACCAGCACCTACTCTGTTGAGACACAGCGAAAAGAAATGAAATCCCACTAGAAAGAAAAAAAGAAATGACATTAGAAAACAAAGTGCACATCAAACACTAATGCTGAAAAAAAACACAGAGCCACACAAACTGCTAGAAGTACAACCTTTTTCAAAAAGACAAACATCAAGGGGAAGTAGTACAAAATACATTCACTTACCAAGCACAAGCAACTACACAAGCTGCAAACAGACACGCAACCTACAACAATCCAAACAGCAAAAGCCTGGAACAAGACAAAAATAGAGAAGAAAAAAAAATTACTACCACATTTCACAAACAATATAACAATTAAAAAAACAACACACAAATTTGCCCCCCAAATTAAAATTCGGCCAGATGGGCCATCAATTAGGGCTTAGACCAAATGAGATTAGATGAGGTTTAACATCAAGACACTGGATAATTTTTTTTATTTTTTTAAAGTGCCTGACCACTTTGGTGCCAGTCAGTCTTTTGCTACTACCAGTACCCATATCACACAGGGGCAGTAAGGACATTCATACACCTTTTGTACGTGTGACACATACAAAACATTCACGCCGCCCATCACTTTCACACGCCCACATATCTGACATAGCAACTACAGAAAATGATGGACTGCGTAGAGTGTCACTCAACTAGCAGTGTGTGTAGTGACCAACAGAAAGTAACTACTCACACACCGCCAGCAGAGTTCCAGTCCACCCACACCACCATCCAAGCACCAGACCATGCACACCGCCAGCCAAACCCCACTCAGCGCACACCGACAGCCAAGTACCACTCCACGCACACCATCCAGCCAAGTACCACTCCCCACACACCGCCAGCCAAACACCACTCCCCACACACCGCCAGCCAAACACCACTCCACACACACCGCCAGCCAAGCAGCACTCCGTGCACAGACAGCAAAGTAGCACTCCACGCACACCACCAGCCAAGCGCCACTCAACACACACCTCCAGCCAAGCAGCACTCCGTGCACAGACAGCAAAGTAGCACTCCACGCACACCACCAGCCAAGCGCCACTCCACACACACCGCCAGCCAAGCAGCACTCCGTGCACAGACAGCAAAGTAGCACTCCACGCACACCACCAGCCAAGCGCCACTCAACACACACCTCCAGCCAAGCAGCACTCCGTGCACAGACAGCAAAGTAGCACTCCACGCACACCACCAGCCAAGCGCCACTCCACACACACCGCCAGCCAAGCAGCACTCCGTGCACAGACAGCAAAGTAGCACTCCACGCACACCACCAGCCAAGCGCCACTCCACACACACCGCCAGCCAAGCAGCACTCCGTGCACAGACAGCAAAGTAGCACTCCACGCACACCACCAGCCAAGCGCCACTCAACACACACCTCCAGCCAAGCAGCACTCCGTGCACAGACAGCAAAGTAGCACTCCACGCACACCACCAGCCAAGCGCCACTCCACACACACCGCCAGCCAAGCAGCACTCCGTGCACAGACAGCAAAGTAGCACTCCACGCACACCACCAGCCAAGCGCCACACCACACACACCGCCAGCCAAGCAGCACTCTGTGCACAGACAGCAAAGTAGCACTCCACGCACACCACCAGCCAAGCGCCACTCCACACACACCGCCAGCCAAGCAGCACTCCGTGCACAGACAGCAAAGTAGCACTCCACGCACACCACCAGCCAAGCGCCACTCCACACACACCGCCAGCCAAGCAGCACTCCGTGCACAGACAGCAAAGTAGCACTCCACGCACACTAACAGCCAAGCGCCACTCCACACACACCGCCAGCCAAGCACCACTCCGTGCACAGACAGCAAAGTAGCACTCCACGCACACCACCTGCCAAGCGCCACTCCACAAGCACCACCAGCCAAGCACCACTCACCGCCAGCCAAGCACCATCCAGCCAAGCGCCACTCCACACACACCGCCAGCCAAGCGCCACTCCACACACACCGCCAGCCAAGCAGCACTCCGTGCACAGACAGCAAAGTAGCACTCCACGCAGACCACCAGCCAAGCGCCACTCCACACACACCGCCAGCCAAGCAGCTCTCCGTGCACACAGCAAAGTAGCACTCCACGCACACCACCAGCCAAGCGCCACTCCACACACACCGCCAGCCAAGCAGCACTCTGTGCACAGACAGCAAAGTAGCACTCCACGCACACCACCAGCCAAGCGCCACTCCACACACACCGCCAGCCAAGCACCACTCCGTGCACAGACAGCCAAGTACCACTCTACACACACCACCAGCCAAGCGCCACTCCACACACACCGCCAGCCAAGCACCACTCCGTGCATAGATAGCCAAGTACCCCTCCACGCACACCGCCAGCCAAACACCACTCAGCGCACACCGACAGCCAAGTACCACTCCACACACACCGCCAGCCAAGCACCGCTCCACGCACACCATCCAGCCAAGTACCACTCCCCACACACACCACCAGCAAACATGCCCAAGGGGTCGCTTCCTAAAAACTTTGTGTTAGTGGCCATTTTCCGCCCCCCCTGGGGGCAAAACGGCAAAAAAAACAGGCCAATTTGCCCCCAGGGTGGACAGAAAAACAAAAACACAATCATGTCCACCTGGAAGCGACCCTTACCCAAGGGGTCGCTTCCCAAAACAAACACATTGCCCCAACAAAAATCCCTGGTTCTAGTGGGTAATTTCTGCCCCCCCTGGGGGCAAAACGGCCGAAAAACGGGCCGCTTTCCCTCCAGGGGGGGGCAGAAAAACGAAAACATACTCAGACCCCGCCTGGAAGCGACCCTTGCCCAAGGGGTCGCTTCCTAAAAACTAAAATTACATCCCTGGTGTCTAGTGGGCATTTTCTGTCCCCCCTGGGGGCAAAACGGCAAAAAAAAACGGGCCGATTTGCCCCCAGGGGGGACAGAAAAACGTAAACAAAATCAATGGCCGCCATCTTGGCTATAATCAATATCCCTGGTGCTAGTGGGGAATTTCTGCCCCCCTGGGGTCAAAACGGCCGAAAAAACGGGCCGATTTCCCCCCAGGGGGGGCAGAAAAACGAAAACATATTGCCAGCCAGCCTGGAAGCGACCCTTGCCCAAGGGGTCACTTCCTAAAAACTAAAATGATATCCCTGGTGTCTAGTGGGGGCATTTCCGCCGCACAATCGCGACGCTGTGCGCGATCGTGAGGCAGAAATGCCCTGCAAAGAGACATCAGGGGAAAGGAAAATCTCTTTCCTCTCCCCTGATGCCTCTTCGCTGCCCCAAACCCCCGCCGAAGTCCAGAACACCTACCTTCTTCTCCGGCGCTCAGGAAGCAAATGGCTTCCCGAGCGCTGGGAATCCCTGATGATGTCAGCGCGCGCTGTGCGCGCTGACGTCATCAGGGATTACCATGGGGGGGGGGGGGCGGGGGCGGCAGCGGAAGCTCTTCCGCTGCCGCCCCCATTGCAAACACGAAGATCAGAGAGCCTCGGAGGGAGCGCCAGCGCTTCCCCCGAGGGTGGGGCTGATGACGAGCTGGCCTTGTCATCCGCGCAGGACAGGTAAGCGCGATGACGAGCCCAGCTCGTCATTAGCCCCGAAGGGGTTAATTGGCTTTGCATATTGGACCACTGGGAGTAGAAGTATTGGTGGTGAGAGAACCTGGCAGTACCGTTGTGATATCGACCGTAGTCTCCCATCAAAGAAAGGTGGAGAAACAGTTCAAGCAAGGTCCTATTTGTTTAGAAACCCCTCAGCCACCGTCAACTGCCCGATGGCCTTACGACTTCCATCTTCATTACATCCCTAACATCAGGGCACAAGTCCTAAAAAAAGAAGTGGGGGGACTCTGTCACCGGAAGTGACCTCACGGCAGGAAGTGACGTCACGAAAGGTGCCGAGCTCCTCGTCCCAGAGAGGCCAAAGAGTGAAGTTCAGCTGTTTTGCAGGGGGGACGGCGCCCCCCGTTAAATAAGCGGGGGGACGCCGTCCACCCGCGTGGTAACACCACTTGAGCCCTGCCTAACATTCTAAAGAGGTACCATGATCACACTGCTGCATCATGTGCCACACTTCTCCCTTCTACACATTAAGTACAACTGTAACATAACACCATCATGCTTAAAATCAAATACTAAATATACACTCATAATATGTTATGCATAGAGATAACAGAATTTAAATGGGTAAATACTTAAAAGGTAAGATGCACATCATTGTATCAATACATCACAAAATGAGTAAATGTGTGTGGGACGCTGGATGTCTATATAGTGCACACTGTGCATAGAGTCCGGTGGATCCCCAACAGGTGTGCAGAGGTAAAAGCAGATGATTCTAATACTCTTTTTGTTGTAGTGTGAGTGAGCAGTCAGGCTTTTCAGAAGGTAGTGCTAAGCAATTGTCACACATGGAGGCAATAAATGAGACACACACTCAAGAATAAATCCGAGATCAACTAAGAAAATAAACTCATCTTTATATATATATTTTTAGAAACTAAGAACTTCGTTCAACAGCTAATAAATGCTTTGGACATCAAACTTTAATCAAATGCATTTCAAGATACAAATGCTTACAGGTTTTAAGCAACAGCGGGCAGTACCGTCAGGTAGAGACAGTCGTGGTCAAGGAGAAGAAAGCATAGAGTTAGATAGCAGAGTGCCACCAACACATTTACCATAGCGGTTGATGGAAGCAACATTCTTCCACAGAGCTTTGGGGGATAACGATCGCCCAGAATTCAGGGGAAGTTCTACTCCAGAAGTGTAAGAGTTTTGGAAGTCCCAGGGCTCAGGCAGAGCAGGCAGCTCTGGGTTACCAATCGGAGGTGCTGGAGGTTTTGGGGATGCAGAATTGGTGCTTCACTGGGAGCGTACAGCTACAGGTGTGGTGAGGGCAGTCCATTGCAGTCGTGCCCAAGTTTCTGCTTTCACGCAGTCGACGCCACCAGAAAGCGGGTACAGGCTCATAGGAACGTGGCTGTTCCAGCTTTAGTCACAGGTAATGTGAGGATCCCTCAAGCTGGTGGATGCATTGTAGGGGTTGGTTACTGGACTGGTGGCCAACAAGCCTTGGCTGCTGCAACTTTTAGTTGGCGGGGTGAATGGTGTCGACACAGTCCGTGCCGGTCTTCACTGAGAGGTCTTTACCGGCGGTGTGCTGGGGACTAGTACCACTACTCCAAAGAGTGGTCCAGGGCAATTGGTGAAGGATGGCAGGGTTCTGGGGTTCTTGGAGGCTGCACAGTTTTTATGTAGAGATGGCAGGTCACAGTTGTCATTCCTTTTGCAGTTGGCTGGGTGTAGTAATGATCAGGTAGCCGAGATGAAGTTTGATGAAGTTTAAGATGATTTATTTAGTCTTAGTTGCACGTTGGTAAATCTATGTACATCAGCCCCACCAGGAGAAGCCTGCATCCTACTCAGCCAATACTCCAACTGTCACACCTCACCTCACAGGCACCCAAACATTCCATTCATCATCACCACTCCAACATTCCACACAGCACATTCACACTGGCTAAGTAGCTAGGGAGAAAGCAACAGGAGAGAAGCCTAAATACATATGCAAGATACTACACAGGGTTTGGTGCCAGTTTCTTCTGCAGCAGGGCTCAGGTCCTGGTTCAGCAGCACATATCCTTCCTTTTTCTTCTTTCAGTCCAAGGAATCTGAAGCCAAGGTTTTGGAGAGCCACCTAAATACTAAATTTAGGGGCGTTACAAGGGGAGACAGGCAGTAGACAATGGGCTACTTACCTTTAGGGTGTCTACACCGTCTAGTGATTACTTCCTGTGGGAAAAGGCACTACGGTAGCCCTGATTGGAAGTTTTCTCACCATCTCAAGATGGTGGATTTTCAGGCTGAGGGGGGCCATCCTCAACATCTAACTCATTTTCCTGCCTTTCCTTCTGCCAAAAGTAGAGCAGGGAGTGGAGGTTGGCCTCCCCCACTATCTGGGGGTTGCTGGGTTGGATTTCAAAGGTGGCTTTGCCTTTGAAGCTTCCGGCCCAGGAAGGCACTCCTGTCTGGAGGAGGTGTGAAACACCCACACCCAGAGCAGGTATTGTTCTCTGAGAGTGCTGGTTCTCATCCCGTGATGTCAGAAACATGGCTGGTGGTGGCAGGATGGTTGTAACCAGCCAGAGACCCCTCTAGTGTTTGGTTAGGTTTCAGGGGACCCTCTAGAAGGGTCTCCTGTGTGAATGTATTAATACATACACAACTGGCATCAGTGAGGAATTATTAAGACAAGACATTTTGTATCAAACATCGTAGAAATCAGTGAAGCCATCATGGAACTAGGAACCTCATGCTGACGAGTGCCCAACCCATGTATTCTTTATGATTCCCCTGGTCACTTAAAACATCACAGAATGGACTGAACATTGGCACGGCGTATCTGCTTATGCTGATGTGTCCACACATAAGGTACAGTGCACCCTTCCTTAGGGCCAAAGGCCTGCAGTAGGGGTGGCTTACCCATATCTAGGGGGTGGCCTGGCATTTAGGGTTGTGTGCCATGATGACTCTTCGGATTTTCCTTCACCAAGACATGCAGCCTGCAGTGGCAGAGTGTGTAGCCTTGGGAAGGGGGCCCTAGGGTGGCACGACCAGTGCTTCAACCCCAGAGGTTCATCTTCAGTACCCATGCCCTAGGTCCAAGCGATACCATTTACTAGGGCATCACAGTGGTAGATAATTGTAGTACAGTGTTCTGTGGAAGTGATCTGGCACTGGGGACCTGGTTAGCAGGGACTCAGTGCACGTACAGTTCAAGATTACATCAGGCAGCAGACGAAAAGTGGGACTAACCATGCAAAAAGAGGCCCTTTCCTACAATGCGTTATCAGCTATTGTGTGACAAAGTCTTTCAAATGCAAGGATGTCCTGGTACGTCTATAACTACTTCTCTAGTGACAAGGAGTATTGATATTCTTTGCTGCCACATTTCCACATGCTCACCCATCTGATCTTCCAGCTTTTCATCTATCATTGGCCTTCTTCAAATGATAGCCACCGTGCAATTGTTATACACTCTTCCATCATGTGTGTTTGATAGCATTTTTGAACAGTTTGGCAACTTTTAGAACTCAGATAAACTTAGAACAATCAGCACACCCAGTGGGTGCCTTGAATCTTACCCAATCACCAACATTGACTCTAAGATTCCTAGTCCTTACCTGTTAATCAAATTCCTTTTTCCTTTTCTTTTTTAAATCCAGGTATTTAATTCTCCACTCACCTGGAGAAGTGTTGCCACAACCCTTCTTCCACACCATTCAACCCTGTTGTCCCTTGGTGATTGGAATCCTTTCCTTAAATAGGTTGAAGGAGGATTTCCTTGTCGTTGAATGACGTGACATACGATAACCTGTAATCTTACGAGACAACTCAGCCTTCCAGTCCAAATAATGAACTTTGGCTAATTGTATACCTTCTTTTAGTGTCTTGTTCACCCTCTCAATAGCTCCATTGGCTTGAGGATGATATAGAGTTGATCATTTGTGGGCTATGCCCCATTCATTTGAATACTCTTTCATCTCTTTTGATCAAAACTGTCCCCCATTATTTGTAAGCAGAGAATGAGGATAACTCTCTCTCCTGAAAATATTATACAGAAATCGAATTACAGCTGTGGATGTGATGTCTCTCAGACAAGACACCTCAATCCACCTTGAATATAAGTCCATAAGCACCAGGACATATGGTGTAGAATGTTCTCCAGCCACTGTGCCCACAGATCCGTAGCAGCTTCCTCCCGTGGGAAGAAAGGTAGCAGGTAACACACCATATGTGTGTTTACAACTCTCAGGACCTTATCACATGTTACATGCCTAACACAATTCCGAACGATTCATTTGACTTTATGGTCAGTGCATGCCATCAAACATACCTCTGTAATTGACCCTTAATTTTTACAAAACCCAGGTGTACTTCATGGGCCAAAATACTAAAACAGTTTTTCAGCTACCTAATGGAGGCACTAATCTTGTCCTTGCTGAACAGGAACCCATTATCAACCAATAATTCTTGTCTTAAGGACCACCAGTCCTTAAGACACCAATTCTGTGTCATGCACACTTTCTGAAGAAATTAACTGTATAACTTCCCTCACAAACATGTCCTTCTCCATTTCTTGCTTCCATCCATCTTCCTTGAAGACCCCTTGCATGATTTCACAAACACTGACATTCTCTTCCTCAAACACCTCTTCACCCACATCACCTATTCCATATGTATCTACCATTCTGGACAACCAATCTGGTGAAACATTCCCGGCACCATGAATATATTGTGCGTCAAAAGAATATTCTTGTAAACCAATCACCCACTTATGTATGCATAAACAAATATAATCTAAACCTTTTTACTTGAAGACCTCTACGAGAGGCTTATGATTGGTTTGTCCGGTGAAATTTTAAATCTGTTGATCGCCCAGTACACTACCAATGACTCCCATTTAATAACTAGTAGTTACACTTGTAGTCTCTTAATGCCCTTGACATACAGGCAATAATTTGTTCTTCTCCCTCACAATGTTGAATAAGAAGAACTCCCAAACCCTTTGCAAGTGCGTCAAATACAACTTTCATCACAGCACCTGGTATGAAGAATTGCAAACACAAAGCATGATTGGTTTCTTTTTTGACATTGATAAACTCCATCTCACATTCAGGCCCCCACACAAACTCCACTTTTCCCCAAACAGTTTCCTCATGTTCAACATTTTGCTGGCAAAATCTTTCACAAATTTGCTATAGTACTCAATCATACCCAAGAATGATGATAATTCCTCCTTATTCACTGGAGCCTTCAACATCCTGATGGTATCAACCAATTCACGCTTTGGATGTATCCCTTTACCCGAGATTCTACATCGCAAGTACTTCACTTCCTCTGATCCAAACACACACTTTTCTACCTTTAAAGTTAGATGACAATTGTGCAATCTTCCTAGTACCTCACTGTTGGGCATGTGACTTTTTGCCTCTACCGCCGGTTTAGGTACTCTGCTCCCTGTTTAAATTGTGATTATGATTGGTTATCCATGATTGGCATATTTGTTTTACTGGTAAGTCCCTAATGAAGTGCACTGTGTGTGCCCAGGGCCTGTAAATCAAATGCTACTAGTGGGCCTGCAGCACTGATTATGCCACCCACACCAGTAGCCTTTCTTTCAAATTTGTCTCAGACCTGCCACTGCAGCGTTGGCACACACAGTTTTGAACTGCCATGTCGATCTGGAAAGGGCACCTACTTGCCAGGCTCTAACCTTCACTTTTCTTATATATAAGTCACCCCTAATGTAGGCCCAAGGTACCCCCATGGGCAGGGTGCAGTGTATGTTAAAGGTAGGATATATACTGGTGTTTTACATGTCCTGATAGTGAAATACTGTGTATTTCGTTTTTCACTATTGCAAGGACTAGCTTTCCCATAGGTTATCTTTTGAGCTTCCTTGTAACTTTTCATAAGTGTAACTTTCAATTGGGAACAGCTAGAGATTTGGAGCTTAGGCTCTTTTAACTCAGAATTTAATAACACACTTTTTAGTAAAGGTGATTTTTAAATTGTGTGTTTTAAAATGCCACTTTTAGAAAGTGTGTGTACAAGAAGGGTACGGAGTTCCTCTGAGTCAAAGAAAAGGAGCTAGGAGATACTAAAGGTGGGGATAGGTCAAGCGAGAACGTGGTATGTAGGTTTCACTTATCACGTTGTGTAGATAGCGTTCACTTTGGTCCTGAAGAAGTGCCCAGATCCTCCTGACACAGAAGGCACGAAACATGTTGACCAACCGAGAGTAGGGCACAGACAGCTAGATACATTGCCTCTAGTTCACTGCCACTCTCTATATTTATATAGAGCCCTAGTTTCGAAAAGGGGAATTCCCCTTCCTTTTTCTTCAGTGTGGGGCTACGCTTGACCTACCCCCACCTTTAGTATCTCCTCGCTCCTTTTCTTTTACTCAGAGGAACTCCGTACCCTTCTTGTACACAGCCTTAGTTGGCGCACGTATGTTGGACCTCTTTAAACTTGCCCTGTTGTCCCTCTTTTTGGAATCACTTTTAGAAAATGTGCATTTTCTTGTTTATCCATCCTGTGTGCCAGGAGCGCAATACCCATTGGGCTCACTGGGCTTCAGCCCCCCCTTGTGTGTGTCAGCGTTGTGTGAGACAGCTTCGCGGGCTGGCGACCCTCTAGTTGCAGCCGCGCCCGAGTACTTCACAGGTCTTTAAAAGACCATTTACTTGTTATTGAGGCTTTTGTTGTATTTTCACCCCTTCTTAGAGCCACTCTGCATATGGCTGGAAGAACTAGCCTCCCGAAATCTTATTCAGCCCCCCTGAAATTTGGCTCTAGTTGCCCGCCTGCTGTGTGCCTCTGTTTGTGCATTAACCATTTGGTTTTAGACAGGCAGGGGCTGCTTGTGCATTCACTCCAGAAACCCACACAAAGGGAGCTGAGTTGTGCCCTGAATATGCTGATGAGTCATCCTGGGCTAGAGTAGTGGGAGGAGTTGTCACTAGCACCTGAATAGGCTGTGGCTGCCATGCACACTGCTGTCTCCACCCCCTGCAATATGGCTGGGCCAGGAAGGGCAGAACTGGTTTTACTGAGCAAGAGAGACTTTCTGAACAAAGACTTCAAAGGGAAAAAGGTGTATAAGTTATCCCTTTGCTGTGTGTTGCTTTCCTGGTTTGCCTTGCATTTGCTGCTTCTTCCAAGGAGAGGACAATCACTGAACTTTGCTATGAAACCTGCTGGAGAAGATTTTCCAAGGGCTTGTGCGTGCTGGACTCCGGTTCTGCAGTCTCAGGGATACAAAGACTTCACCTGCAGTCTTCTTCAACACCACTGCTGGGAGTTCTGACCTGCCTGGGGGTGCCTTTTGTAGTTCTGGGCCCCTGGAGGTTGTTCCTGCTACAGAAAGCTGTAAAGAACTGAAGAAATCTACACAATCGACACTCCGCTTTTTTTGAGGCAGTATTTTACGATACAGCACTGCTATGCGGGAGAAATTACGGACGCACAGTCACATGCGGCTGAAGAAACTGACGCAGCTCCTGCCTACGGCCCGAGAAACTGCCACACACCCCCTCTGTGCAGCTAAAAGAATTGAAGCAACACCAGTCGGCAACTATGGAAATCAACGCAGCGCATCGCACCTGTGAGGCAAGTTTTTCAGACGCAACACCCGCAGACCAAAATCACCTGGAAAATCGATGCCTCAATTCCCCCTACAGTCCGGATTCAATTCTTCACTTCTCCTGCGTGCAGCAGAACTGTTGCATTGCCTCCCCAAGTGTAGGAGAGTAGGGTCTGCTTCCTATGGTTACCCCCACTTTTTGCTGTGATTCTCTGGTTTTTCGACTTTAGTGTGGCTGTGGACCTGCTAATCAGGCCCACAGCCCAGCTGTTCTCTCTCTAAATTGATTCCATGTACTTTAGGTACATACCAGATTGGTTACTGGGTCACCCTTGTGAGCCCCTGTATAGTGTAACATAGGTACGCAGGGCATAGGTTCACCCTAGGCCTACCAGGGGCTGCAGCATGTATTGTGCCACCCCTGGTTAGCCTTCCAAACTGACACCACAGGTCTGTTCTTACAGCCTGGGTAAGGTGGTGTAATCACCCCTTACTTAGATATAGTATATCTACCTTATATATAGACAAATAGTAACCTATATGCCACTCCTGTAGCAGACCTCAACAATCCTGGAGGTAGAGTGCTTAGTTTCATGTGAGAGGGTGCCTAGCATGAGCTGAGCCCCTCTGCAGCTTTCGGAACCATCTCCTCCTTATACCTGTTCTATGACATAGCCATACCATATACTCTTAACTGCATTATAATCCTCGCGGTTAATGCTATCTTTGGTTTGGCTTTATCAAAACATATCGTGTAAGGTGTCAAACACTTTGGAATACTACCCCCCTGCCAGTTCTAGTGGCGGGGGTAGCATTCCACCCTTCTAGAGGGAGAAGACATGTAGTTACTGGTTTACCCGGTTAAAGTTAAACAGAGCCTCAGCATCACAAAATCACCCTGGGTGAGGTACCACAAGTACTCCGGTGCTCCCATGGGTATTGACTCTCCAAATGTCCTAGTCTAAAAGGGTTCCATCGCAGTTCACCTCCTTGTACCCTTAATCTTTAAAATTGTAACTTGTTAGTTTCCCATAGAAAGTCAATAGTAACAGCAGCTGTGTTTAGACACTGCACGCGTCTCCCGTGGGCCTCCTACATCCTAACCTTTGGTTGTTCTGAGTAGCCAGAGCGATTCCACAGCCCCCAGGCCTGTACCACTATTTTAGTATATGGTTTGTTAGGCCCCTAGGGCAAAACGTATACTGTCAACTTATCGTATGCTAATTAAGTTCCTTGTATTGTACTTTTACCTCTGCCCTCATGAGGAGTGCAGAGGGGTTGTGTTTAGAATAAATACATATATATTTGATATATACCTTGTGTGGTGTGCTTTCATTTGGTACTCAAGAGATTATAAATGATAAAACAACTTGCTTAACTCGTCTCCAAGTCTTAGCCTGAAGGCTGCTCTCCACAGCTACCACTAGGATAGCTTTCTATAAGGTTAACTTTATAACCTACCATCAATAAGGGCCGATTGGACTGGTGCAGGTTGCCCACTGGAATAGTGGACATATACCAGGCCAATTTCTCACACCAACGAATCAGGAACTGATGCATCACTGTGCTTTTCAATGCTTCCCTTCTCTGCAGCTGTTTTGCCTTGTGGATTTTGACGCATTTGAAGTACTTTGTGTAAAAATCACGCATCCATAGTTTTCTATGGACAGAATTGCTTGTAACCTTTTAAAAGTCAAATTTTGAGTTGTGTATATTGGATATTTTGTCATTTTGGTTTTGTTTGGTTTAGCTAAAGATACTTTATTTTTCTAAACTGGTGTGGTGTCCATTTTTATTGTTTTCACTGTGCTACTGTGTGTGTTATGTGCAAATACTTGTGAGATCAAAAAGGACTAGCCTATTTGTGAATTTACATAGACTCAAGACTGTAAGACAGGGTACAAACCCTTTTGTTTGTTCATGAAGCCCTCACCCACCAACCTGGTTGGTGGCATGCTTCATCATCGGGCCCACCCACTGACACAGAGTGTGTCCCGGGTGTGCTTCGACGCCTGAATACAGCGGAGCAGGTATGTTTCTGAGTGTGCAGTGTAGTGACGTGAAGGTGAAAATTTAAAAGCTATACAGGGGTCCCAGTATCCGAGGGTAAATTATATTTTAATAACTGGGTCACTGTTAGCATTGAAAAAGGCTGTTGGATGTTATAGGAGTGTTAATTAGGGTCTCCTTCATCCAGGTGTGGTCTACATGTTTCAGCCAGGCCTTTATAATTAAAACTGGCTTTCCTCAGGACCAAATTGTGTAGGTGCAAATTACTTAATTTTAGGTGGGTGTGTAATTTTGAAAAATGTGTAGCACTCGCTAAGGTGCTTTACATTTGTGAGGGGGATTCCCTCTTAGAGCATTACTGGACATACAACAAGTATGACAAAACACACATACAGGGGAGAGTCTATGGGCCCGATGTAGGTAGCCAAATACCGGTCGGTAACGGCCGAAATTCGGTAATTTCGGCCTTTACCGACCGGTATAAGAGCATCGAGATGTATGTGACTAAAAACGTACCGAATCGGTAAATACCAGTCGGTAAAACACCGAATCGGTATTACACGATTAGGAATTTACCGAATTCATATTTACCGAGTCGGTAAATAAGAAATGGTAATTTTCCGAATCGGAAAATACCGAATTCTTATTTACCGAGTCGGTAAATAAGAAATGGTAAAAATGGCTTGTTGAGATGTAGCAAATCCCAAAAATACCGAATTCCATGAAATTCGGTATTTAAGAGTCGGTATTTACCATGGATTGGAAGCAGGTGGAAACCAGGAACAGGATATATAAGAAGGCCCCAAAAGGCAACAGTGCAACCACAATGGCTGCTTTCTACGTTATTGCAAGGCGGCTACGGATACAGGCAGCAGGAGAGAGGGTCTGGCTAAGGGAGGAGCCTCTTCCAACTGACTGAAGCTGAGATCCTGCAAAGGTACCGACTCCACCCCAGAACCATCCTGGACTTGATCATGGACCTCCACCCATATCTGGAACACCCAACCCCAAGAGCACACGCCATCCCACCCCATGTGCAGGTGCTGTGCTGCCTACACCTTCTTGCCTCTGGGAGCTACCAGCATGTGATAGCCACAGTAGGTGGGGTGTCCCAGAGCTGCCTGTCACGGTTTTTCTTGACGCCATGATGCAGAGGATGGAACACTACATTGAGTTCCCTGACACACCTGCAGGAATAGCAAGGACGAAAACCGATTTTTATCAACTTGCACAGTTCCAGCACATCATAGGCTGTATCGATGGGACGCACATCCCACTATGCCCACCTGCAGCAACTGAAAACATATACAGAAACCGGAAGTCCACACATTCTATCAATGTGCAGGTGATCTGCAACGCTGGCAACATAATTAAGGACATTGTAGCCAAATATCCAGGGAGTACCCACGACTCCTACATATTCCAGAACAGTGGGATATACAGACGCCTTGTGGCTGGTGATTTTGGTGATGGATGCCTGCTGGGTAAGTATGTGTGAGACACCCTGATAGTCCATGCAGAAGGAGCAATCATGAGTATGTGACTAATCAAATTTTCATTTTCCACCCAGGTGACAGCGCATATGCCCTGCGGTCATTTGTGCTCACCCCCTACCTGAACCCATCCACCAGAAGCGAAAGGCGTTATAACGTGGCACACAGAACAACACGTTGCGTGGTGGAACGCACTTTTGGACTGCTGAAAAGTAGATTTAGGTGCCTCCATAAGAGTGGAGGTGCACGGCAATACACGCCAATTATCTGTTGCAAGATTATTGCGACCTGCGCCATGCTGCACAATCTTGCCGCCAAGGAGGGCACAGAGATAGAACCAACATATCATGAGGACATAGATGATGGGACAGTACAAGCTGATCACAATGCAGCAGGAGCAGCACCAGCAACAGATGGTAGACTGCGACACGCAGAAATCACCAACAGATACTTTTAATAGAGTGATGACACACAGGCATGTTCATGTCTTGAAACACTCACTTTAATATGCACTACTACACTATTCAAGACCACAAAAATCTAATTAAATTCACTTTGCACACTGGGTGGCCAAAGTTCACTTCACTGTGACCTGTCCTGTGTTCATTATGATTTCTTAATGTTTGCGCTTACGCATAATGTTGTGGGAGCCACTGGGCTGGGGGTCAACCTGCGCAGTGGTGCCAGTGTCATCTGCATGGAGTCTGCTGCTCCGACGAATGTCCTGTACAGGCGTGCTGGATCCACTCCTGCTTGTGGACTCCTCTGTGTCCTCAACACACGTGTTACCAGCAGTGGCTGTTTGCTGTGTCAGCAGTACCTCCATAGCAGAGGTCACCCTCCCCATCCCCCTGGACAAGTCACTGCAGCAGTGCACAATGTCAGTCTGCATGTTCACTGACCGGCGGCATAGCAATGTGGTTGAAGTTGCCAGACGGTTAATTGACTGATTCAGCTGCTTGACCTCGCGCCTATACCTGCACCTTTCTTGGTGGTCACTCTCCAGCCTGTCACAGAGGGTGCCCATGCGCACACCCATGTCAATCACACTCTCTGCCATTCCTTTGCCCATGGACTCCATTCCTTTGCCCATGGACTCCATTCCCTTTGCCATGGCGCATATCCCCCGATCAATGTCTGACATCCTGCTGTTCAGGATGCGCACCTGTCTGTGCACTGCCATGATTCCTTTGGCCTGCATGCGCTGGACCTTAACCATAGTGGCTTCCAGACCAGCAAAGACCCCCTTCACATTCTGCCCCTCGTCTTGCTCACGCGCCCTACGGCCACGGTCACTTGAACGGCCAGATCCCATTGACCCCTGTTGCCCTGCGTTGCCAGCCAGTGGTGGAGTGCTAGGTCGGGGAGCCTCCACCTCTTCCTCATCAGAGCTTTCCAGGATCCTTAATGGTGGTACGTCCTGCCTCCTTTGCCTCACATGCACAGAGGACCCTGAGCTTGGTGTTGTGGCATCTGCAGGTGCTGCCGGAGTCTGTGTCTCGAACCGCAGGGGCGACAGTGGCTGTGCAGTGGTGTCTTGCTCCATTGCTGTGGGTGCGTGCGTTGTGGTAGTGTCCTCAGGGACAGTGCTAGGTCCTGCTGTGTCTGTGGGCTTCTCCCTCGCAGCCGTTGTTGGTGCACTTGACTCCCCTCCCTGCGCTGCTCTGCGCGATGACTCTCCTGTGGGCAGACATGTACAATGATCAGCTGTGTGTTTTCATCACACAAATTCCTAACACACATTTTCATATGCCTCAACTGGTTGTGTATGGGGAGTGTGGCATGGCATGCTGTGTTGGGTGTTGGCTGCTTTCATGTATGTACCTATGACTACGACTACCATGATGCATTGCTGGTGAATACTGTCATGTGTACTGGATTGTGAGTGAGTCACCCACATTGGGGAAGGGGCCAGAGAATGGGTGGGGTACATGTCCCTGCATCTTACCTTTCTTTCTTGCAGCTCTGGCTGAGCTATCTGCATCCCCAATCCCGTGTATGCTCTCAGGCTTCATGGTGGATTCTACAAGCTGCTCCAGTTCTGTGAGGCTTGGTGCACGGCTCTACCCCCCACCTGTGGCTGCAGATTCCTTCCTCTGGGTGGCAAGCTTCTTACTTGCAGGGACTGTCTCCCAAAGAGCTGACTGTAATGCTGCACTACCTCCTCCACCAGCACCTGGAGCTCAGTTGTGCTGAATTTCAGCTTCCTCTTTCTGTCACCTCCATCCTTTTGGGCATCCTGGGACTCCATGGTGTTGCTATGCTGGGCTCAGTGCAGCCTGATCCTCTGTCTCCCCTCCAGCTCTCTCTACAGTTCTTTGCTCTGTACCTGCATGAGTGTGGCCACCTCCAGGTACTGGGGTGTGGTCCTTGTATCTGATTGGTTCATTTCTCAGATGCTTTGTTGTGGGGTGTGGTGGGTGTCCCTGATTGGTTCACTGGCTCACATGTCATGTATTCGAATTTTCGAGATCGGACTTTACCGGTTCGTAAATACAGAATCATACCGAATCGGTATTTATGAACCGGAAAACCACATGTAGGAAAATAATCGGTAAAAAATACCGATTCGGAAACATTCGGTATCCTCACTCGGTAAATACCGATTCGGTAATCTCCGAGTCGGTGTCTCCCATTCATTCCTATGGGACTGGAGACCCATATGGTTGAATGGGTGTAACCGAACTGGAGATTACCGAATCGGTGATTACCGAATCGGTATTTACCAAGTGAGGATACCGAATGTTTCCGAATCGGTATTTTTTACCGATTATTTTCCTACATGTGGTTTTCCGGTTCATAAATACCGATTCGGTATGATTCGGTATTTATGAACCGGTAAAAAATATTTACCTACATCGGGCCCTTAGTATGGTAACATATTCACAAAACAGTTTGATTGCCGATATCTATTGTGCTGTGTAGACGATAAATAAGCGGCAAATGGTGTTGCCATATTGGTGGTATGGCTAGGGTGAAAGTTATCATATATACATGAAGTTTTGTGGTGCGCTAAGCATCGTAAGAGCATCAACACAAAATAACGGTGGTAAGTGCATGAAAGGAAGATTATCCTCACGTTGGCTTATTGCCAAATTTGCCCCATGGAGTAGTCCGGCAGAGGAGTGGACCCTGGGAAGATAAAGGGGCCGAAGGGGGTTAGGGACCCGTGAAAAGAGAGCTTACCCGGCTCGTAGCTGAAGCGCTCGGTTTACTCACGAAACTTTCGGTCAGTGTCTGCGTTGAGCCTCTTATTGTCTCTGCAGCCTCCGTAAGACTGTCCTGGGCCGTGTTTGTGCCTTAAATGCAGTCTGCATCATTTGGATCACCTGTGCGGGGAAGGACAGAGAAAACAGACTGTGTGGGGACACGCTGAGTCATGGCTATGCTGCGCATGTGCGGGAGAGTAGTGTATCCTGCTGTGAGCATGCCCATGTGCGGGAGACTAGTGTATCCTGCTGTGAGCATGCCCATGTGCGGGAGAGTAGTGTATTCTGCTATGAGCATGCGCTGTACCGATTGTCGGCGCCTGTGCATTGGATGTGGCTATGTAAGCTGCACCCAGTGTACACAGATTAGTGTACAGGTGTAGTAACATGAACGGTTGAGAAATAAAGAGTGCTAACTGGGGTTAAGTTGTGAGGCCAGGTGTATTATAACTGGCTAATACAACAGAGGGACATTTAACACGGAGAGGAATCAAGAGTAGTGTTCCATGTAAGGAGAAAGAAATTCATGTTTTCAGTGAGCTCCAGGGTATGGAGTCATTCAACCCCAAACCCAGTTGCTGGGTGGAGAGGCGATAGATCCATCTCTGTTCTTTTGTATGAAGGATCCGGTCATTGTCTGTTTGGTTAATGTCAAATTGTTCAATGACAGTCCAGGACATGTCATTAGGTGTGTGGTGTGCCGTGAGGTAGTGCTCTGTCAGTCTGCTGATGTTTTTGCCACACCTGATCGTGCTTCTGTGTTCAACCATGCTAGTCCTGATTTTGCCGGTCGTCATGCCCATGTAACGGAGCCCGCAGGGGCATGTTATGAGGTACACAAGGTTGCTGGAGTTGCAGTTGGTGAGTTGGCATTGTCTCCAGATTTTCCCAGGTTCAAGGTTGAGAGTTTTTGTTGGTTTAGTGAGATGGCACACACTGCAGTTGTTGCATGGATAATGGCCAGTGACTTTGGGGAGGCCCCAACAGTTGAGGACTGTATTGTCCATAGATTTAGGACTGGCACGTGGTCTTAATGACACTAGTTTGTCTTTAAGGTTTTTAGCATGTTTAAATGCAAAGCGTGGGGTCTCCCATTCTCTAGTGCCTGAATTGATTATCTTCCAATGTTTGCGGATGATACTAGAAACTTGATTTGACGCTGTATTAAAGGTGGTCACACAGGTCATGGGTGGTGGTTCCTGGTCTTTTGTCACCGTTTCCAGTAGCGATTCTCTGTTTATATTGCGGGCCCTTTTGCTGGTTTTGGTAATAATAGAGTTGGGGTATCCACGTTCCTGTAGCTTGTGTGATAAGGTGCGGGATTGTCTTTTGTAGTCCTCTAGGTGGCTGCAGTTTCTGCGGATCCGCAGGAATTGCCCAAAGGGTAGGTTTTCTCTTAAGGGTCTGGGGTGGAAGCTGTCAAACCGTAACAGCGAGTTCCTAGCTGTTCGTTTGTAGTAGGTGGTAGTGCGCAGAGTCCCTTGTTCGGCTCGAATGTTGAAATCTAGAAAGGCCAGCTTGGTGGCACTGGAGTTGCACGTGAATCGTAGGTAAGGGTCACGCTCATTAAGCCAAGTGAGAAAAATGTTTAGTACATCCTGTGCTCCCTCCCAAATCACAAAGATGTCATCTATATACCTGTGCCAAGTCTTTATGTTTTGTAAATATGGGTTGATCAGTGGCATGACGTGTTCCTGCTCGAAATGGTGAACGTACAGTCCTGCCACGCTAGGGGCAAAAACACTACCCATAGAGGTTCCGTTAGTTTGCAGTTAGTAAGTGCCTTCATACTCGAAGTAGTTTTCTTTGAGTGCTAGGGCTGCGCAGTCAAGGATGAATTGCCGTGGTGTATGGTACATCCAGGGGTTTTGCATTAGTACATCTTGTAGGACTTGCAGGGTAGGACTTGCAGGGTGTCACTGGGTGGACCCGATGATGAAGCATGCCATCAACCAGGTTGGTGGGTGAGGGCTTTATGAACAAACAAAAGGGTTTGTACCCTCTCTTACAGTCTTGAGTCTATGTAAATTCACAAATAGGCTAGTCCTTTTTTATCTCACATATAAAACCCCGGGGATACGGACTAGCTACCTAGTCCTCTCTCTCTCCTTTGATAGTGATATATGTGCAAATACTTTACACATTGCCTCTGAGATAAGTCTGTCTGCTCGTGCCAAGCTACCAAGGGGTGAGCAGGGGTTATCTAGGCATGTCACTCCCTTATCCTGACTAGAAGGAAGAGTCCCTACTTGGACAGGGTGCATACCACGGCCAACTAGAGACCCCCATTTCTAACACTCACATACCCTTATATCATATTCTTACTTAGTAGAACCATATATAAGAACATCATCCTGATAGCATTAAACTCCAGGTACACCCTTAAGTATTGTCATCATAACTCTCTGGAATGCTGTCACAGCAGAACTTAAGCCAGAGACATCCTTTTACATTTGTACAATCCATGGGGCTAACAAATACTGTGAGAGCATGGAATGCTTTTACTAATTCCACCTGATGATATGCGAACACTAATTCCAACTTTGTAAAACATTTAGCCTCAGAGAAAGTGGAAATCATCTCTTCAATGTTGGGCAATGGAAATGTATTGACTAGAACTTCCTTTTTAAGAGCGCATAAGTCAACACAAAGGAGAATATCTCTATTCCCTTTGTGTGCCACCACGATGGAAGCCAACCATTCTGTGGCTTCTACAGGCTCGATGGCCCCCAAAGAGAACAGTTTCTCTAATTCCTTCCTCTATGTTAAGAGGAATTTGGATCACTTTAGCTAGCAAAGGAATGGCATTCTCCTTCAACCTTATTTTATGCTTTTTGACATTTGAATTTGCCTACCTTGTTTTCAAAAAGACTGAAATTCGGCAACAAATTTGTTGTCAGGTGACGATACTTCTTCAACTTGAATTTGTGGATTTTTGTTGTGATCCAAACTTACGCCTAAACTACCCTGGTGGACCCAACCTAGAAGATTATCCCCAACCTGTGACACATACTCTTTGCCAACAGTAAATCTACCCTTTTACTCTAAACATGCCTCAAAGTATCCCAACATCTTATTTGTCAAACTCACATAGCTGCTTGGTTTGATATCTACTTTCATTGAACATTTATCTTCAGGGAAACACTTATCAAACGTTTTCTTTGAAAGTATGGTGATTTTTAGAACACAAATCAAACTTTATCCACACATCTGATTCCTCAATCATCACTGCTTCTGCAGCATATGCTTTTGATCGACCTGCCAGTTGCAGTATGACTTCCTGACAAATTTCTTAAGTCTTATTCTTCGAAAATGTACTACATTTGTTCTTAAAACATTTACTAAAATGAGTTCTCCTGCCACATGTATTGCAAATTAGAGACAAGCCTGGGCACATCTTGTCATTGGCTCTGTGTCCCACCATTCCGCATCTATCAAATGTCCCTATAAATTCGAAATCTCCTTTTTTTAAACTCACTTTTAGTTTTGACAACACACACATATCACTTGTGCCCTCTTTTTCGCAGTAGTTTTCACATCCTTCTCTACACTCAACTCCTCCACACACTTCAGCATTAATTCTAAACGTTTAACCACCAAAATCACTTCTTCTAGAGGTGGGTCATCCTTCAACCAAAGTTCTTCTAGTATTTTGTCACTACTGCTTTTTAAAACAAAATAGTCTATAATTCTCTCCTCTGTAGATAGGCCAAAATGGAAGCTTTATGCCAGTTTGCGCAAACTAGTCACAAAATCTTCCACAGACTCCTCTAGTTTTTAGAATACAATTTCGTACTCATTCAAATTCCTTGTGTCTTCACTAAACAATTCAAGTACATTTTCCAACACCTCTTGCCTTCTGCGCCTAAATGATGTAATACCAGTGAGTGTTTCCTCGCTGTGCTTAAGTTGGTGCCACAAACTCAAGCATAATTCCCTAAAACTTTCTTCCATTTATTGCATTTAAGATTTGGTTCGCCCTGTGATGCCAAGAAAAATCATTGGAGCTGAAATTGTCTGCAGAAATCACTACAAGAATGCCTTTAAATTGACTAGACACCTGAATATATTATAGAGAAGAGCAAAAAGCAAGTGTCAGGGTATTGTTGTCTGTTTGCTCAAAATTACAACATCAGTTAACTACTGTAAAGTGCTTTATGCTCACACATAGTACAAGAGAACATAAAATTCACTTTCCAAAGTGGACACTTTTATATGGACAACTTCGTTGGGACCTTTCACTTCAGCAAATGGCTCCAAAATATCACAGTGACCTACTCTAAAATGGCTGCCCGCAGTTATCACTCCTCTGTAATTAAATACCAATCCAAATTGGCCATGACGTCTTCACTGCTGAGTCAATATGATGCTCGAGCTTCAACAAGCTGATCGTGCTGACACCACTCCCATTAAGACAACCATTCAAAATCCTCCTCTTACTTAGTTCAATGCCTCTTTACACACCTTGCTGCAGCTCCCCATGTGGAAAAGCAATCGGCTTTGGTTTTTGGAAGAGAGAGCAGGTTTCCTGCTCTCTCTTCCAAAAACCAAAGCAGAGTTTGCTATGACAGGGTGGGAGCCGCACGGCTCCCTCCTTGCCATAGCAAACTGCAGTGTCCCGAGGGTGGGCACCCCAGGACACTGCAGGAGCCAGCCCTGGGGGTGGCAGTCCCCAGGGCCATCAAGGGCTCCAGGAGGCCCCCCTCCCAACATTTGCAAACAGGTGGTGGTCACCGAGGCTTGGGGGTCGGTCATGGACCCCCGATTTTAATAATTAGAGTCCTGGGGAGGTGGCGGTCCCCGGGGCATGTGGGGATTCGAGCCCCCCACACCGGTAGTTAATTTTTTAAAAAGACAAGCCTTCCGCGCATCCCGTGTTTTAAAAAATAAAATACATTTTTGGGGCTCTGGGGTTCCTTGTGGGACTCCCTAAGCAGGCCTGCCCTCTTTTCTTATTTTTCACCTTAGTTTTTCTGTTTTCTTGTGCCTCGGTTCTGATCGGGAGGGTGCGCGGATCCTGCGCCCCTCTATATATATCGATATTTTTTTAATTTTGATTTTCTCCGCAACTACTGAACAGATTTATACCATTTAAAAAAAGAGTTCTTTCTGAACCAAGGGCTACCTTTTGCCAAATTTGGGGTAATTCCGTTCAGCAGTTCGGGCTGTAGCCGCGGCTAAAGTTTCCTATGGAAAATTGCATGGGGAAAACACCTTTTGGGACCCCTCTTTTTTCACAGCCCCCGCTTGCCCAATCACCCCGAAACTTTCAGGATACGAGTAGACCGGAGCGCCCCACTAGCTTTGAAACTGTCACGAAGATTTGTTAATCGGCGCCAAAGTTATTGAGAATAGAATGTTGCGATTTTCCTATGGTAACTAGGTCCTAACTATAACTACCTACTGGCGACCGCCAGTAGGTAATATATATATATATATATATATGTATATATATATATATATATATATATATATATATATATATATATATATATATATATATATAGCAAGCAGGAGGTCAATTTTCTGGATCTGAGGGCCTTCGTAGAATCAGGTGCAATTCAAACTGCGCTTTACAGAAAGGAGACAGCGGGAAACTCCGTCCTTCACGGACGAAGCAGCCACCCGGGAACCCTCGTAAAAAGCATCCCCTACGGAAACTATTGGGAATAAAACGCAATAGCTCTCTAGACAATGACTTTGAGGAGACAGCCGAGAAAAGCATAAAACGCTTTAAATCACGTGGCTACTCCCATACGGTGCTTCAGCAAGCAAAAAGAAAAGTGCTAAACACTGACAGGCAAACACTTTTGAATGAGAGGCAGAGCAAGGAAAAGAAGGGCGGTAATGGCATAATAAGATTAATCACCAACTATTCGGTGGCCGCGAATAGGGTGAGAGCCATAATGCTTAGAAATTGGGGTATTCTCAAATCAGATGCGGTCATTGGCAAGGATCTATCGGATCATCCAATGATAACTTTCAGCAAAACAAAATCGCTGAAAGATAAGCTAGTACAAAGCCATCTGTCTAAAGAAAAATCCAAAGGAGAACTACACGCCAAGCATGGGTCATACCCATGTGGGAAATGCAAGGCCTGTAGCACGAGCCAGAGGGTGCTATCTTACCAAGTACCCGATAAGGAAGCTAGGATCAAAATCCCCAAATTCATAACTTGCTCTACCACGTTTGTAGTTTATTGCCTGAGATATCCCTGCGGACACCGCTATGTAGGGAGCATCACTAAAGCAGTTAAACTAAGGATACTAGAACACCAACGGGCCATCGCTAATAAGGACGAGAATTATCCTATGGCTCGTCATTTCGCCACACACCATAACAGCGATAGAGCTCTCCTTAGTTTCTTTAGCTTAGACTGCATCCCACACGATCTGAGAGGGGGGGACTACAAACGCAAACTAAGACGTTTGGAGTCGAGCTACATTATCGAACTCCAAACAAAGTCACCGGGAGGTCTCAATGCGGGAGAGGTACTAATATCACATCTGTAAACACTGATAAAAGAAAGTAACTATGAGCTGCGTCGATGCCCGAGCATTCTTCAAGAATGAATTAAAGAAACCAAGGTAGTAAAGAGTCAGGGGAGAGTAGGAATTAGAACATACAGTATATTTTTATTAATAACAATCATTGACTGTAAAATGAACTACGGATATCTATAAAGTAACGATGATTTTCTTTGCAGTACGCCCATCCAGGGCTCCATGCTTACTGTGTATTCTATCAGAATTAACTTCCTTTCTTTCTCTCTGAATTACCAAGAAACAAAACAACAATTCAGGTCACACCTGCTAACAACTTGACTGTGGCAACATCGAATTAACTGTCTTACTATGACTGCCCATCCAGGGCACTAAACTGGGTTGTAAATATTTACCTTATACATAGCATTGATAGACATGAATTCAATTTGCCCGGCAGTACAGTGTACCTGAATGAATGTAATTTAATTTGATTATGATTTGGTTTTTGTTTTGCCATTCTAAGATGGCGCTTATGATTTGGACAATAATCTGTTTTCTATGTTCATTACATATGCCGTTATTTACTTCCGCCTCGCCGTCGCCAGATGACACTGACGAAGGCAAGTGCTGAAACGCGTCTGTTTTACTTTTTCTTTGTGCAATAAACCTAACCAGGTTTTACCTACTGCGAGTGCTGGTGTGTCGACTTTGGCAGCGGAGCAGCAAATATATATATATATATGTATATATATATATATATATATATATATATATATATATATATATATATATATATATATATATATATATATATATATATATATATATATATATATATATATATATATATATATATATATATATATGCACGAAAACCTCCAGCGTTGCAGAAGGAAGGGGCCACACGGGGTATTAACAAGAGAAGGGCTTTAATTGGAAATGCGGATTACAGCATGATGCATTTCGACAGTCACGTCTTCTTCAGATGCCACCGCTACAAGGAAAACAGCCCCACGCCTCCATTTAAGTTCAGTCTGCAACCCTCCCTTATTAAGAAGGACACACCTCCCCTGTCATGTGCTCGTTCACCTGCTGCATTCCGGTAAGTCCTACAGCTCCCAGAATCCATCTTTGCTGGGTTGGTGGTACGAGGGGAAACTTGAAAAAATTAAGTCCGTGTGGAAATGGTGTATTGCAGTGCAGGGCGCGCTGTCTTTCATGTAAAATTACTTCCTCCGTCCTCCTCGAGTCCCCGCATACATTCAAACCTCCGTAGCACAGCTCAACAGGGACATGGGTTGACTGCAGTGAACCAAGCCGCTTCGTGAAGTCACGAACTGCCAAGTGGCAGAGTCCCTTGCATCGCCAGTGCTTGAAGAGGTGAGCTGGAGCAATCCGACACCTCGGAAGAAACAAAAACCTGCTTGCGCAGACACCAGTAAAGTCTCCAGCCAGCTTTGTAGAATGGGACCCCTTGAAGCGTCTCTGGTTGACGCTGAAATATGCACGAAAACCTCCAGCGTTGCAGAAGGAAGGGGCCACACGGGGTATTAACAAGAGAAGGGCTTTAATTGGAAATGCGGATTACAGCATGATGCATTTCGACAGTCACGTCTTCTTCAGATGCCACCGCTACAAGGAAAACAGCCCCACGCCTCCATTTAAGTTCAGTCTGCAACCCTCCCATATATATATATATTTATGTTTTATTTATTATGAGTTTTATATAGCGCTAGCCAGACCCGAAGGTATCGGAGCGCTTTACAGCAAGAATCAATCATAGGATACATTAAGCAATTTAGTATATTAAAGGAAAAATGTCAATCGTAAGTAAGATATCATAGTAGACTGTACAGGGACTGTATGAGGTAGTCGAAGGGAACCCCAAGCCTTGCCCTCACTTCTTTACCGTAAGGGCAAGGCACTCCGAAGCTCGCTTTGTGTAATGAGCACTAAATACTCCTTGCAGTGATTGATGGAATGACTAGGGAATTAATGTGTACACAACTTCTCCACAGTCATCTTGTTTAATGGTAATTTTTGATGAAGATTAATATAGCGCCTTTGATCGATATTCCAAGATGGTGTCCAATGAGTAGATAAAAAACACTGCTATCAGTTAGCTAAAAATGTAACTATGAAAACTTAATGATTTTGGAAAGTAATTAATGTTGCTATTGCTTATGCTGGTATTTTGTAATAATTTGGAATAACAATAATGCTATTAAAAGGATGAATGGACATTACAAGATGGCGCTATTTCGTAACCCAATGCAAAAGGCTTTTTATGTTAATTTTGTCTCACACTTAGGCCCCCATAAGGATGGCGGGCGAACTTTGTCTGCCCGCCATCCTCGTGCAAAACGGGACCACCCGCCATAGGAGCGGCGGTCCCGCCTTGAGCATTAAGTTGCGCCCGCCACACTGGCGGGTGCATCCCGTATTTTTACCATTGCGGCGGGCGTTGCAGAAAGCGCCGCCCGCCGCAATGGTAAAAATGCACGTTGTGCATTTCAAAGCACAACATGACAGGCACCGCCACGGAAAAGCATGTCAGGAAGCCCATCATAATATGGCTGGCGGTGTCTCATAGACACCGCCACCATATTAAACATTTTCCGCCCCGGCCGCAAGGCGACCGGGGAGGATAAGCGACGGACAGTGTTTACGTCCTCCGCGGTTCCCCCCGCCATAGTAATATGGCGGGGGGGAAATGGGTGGCGGGCGGGCATTAATGTCGGGCGGTGGCGATCCGCCCGTCATTGTAATGGGCCCCATTGTATTCAAGTAAACAAAAAAATAGTGCTCAGCGTTGGGCTCAAGTCTGTGAAGCTGAAATGCATTGACCCTAATAAGCACCTCAGCACTGCTACAATTAAATATATTTTCACAAGTGAGCTTTGGAGTGCCGTGCCCTTTACTGCTGGCATGTGTGTGTGGAGAGTTCTTGTACCCAGATATTCTGTCCATTTTCCTGCAGTCAGCAGCTCTTACTTTGTTTTCACATGAAAATATCATGGAGGGCAGATAAATAGATAATCAAGATCATGCATAGATATAGGTGGCACACAAAGACCACCAAACTTACCAGATATGTCAAATGCTCTGCATACTGTAACCTTGTAGACCATTCTTAGGTGGCATTTAGAACCTAGTGGACAGTCAGCAGAACTGCCATGGTAGAAAAGACCCTGGGCTCTGTCAATCAGGCATGGGACCGTCCTTTCTATATAGAGATCCCCATCTGCCTGGCCCAGATTCATGTGCTATGAGGGCAGCCACAGTGCACCATTCCATTCAGTACACTGCAGGCTTGCTGAGCAGGCACCATTATTTAAAGCACCTACTGGGCAAACATTTTTGTTTTCTCAACACAATACACAGATAGGTGCTTTTACCTTGTGGAGGGGGTGCATTCTACATTTTGCCAGCCTCCCTGCATCCACAATGCCATGGCTTTGTTATACTCCTTCTCTTTAGTTGCTACCTCTATTTAGAATGCTTCCTGTCTTGGACTGTGCAACATAGTGGACCATTCGATGTGTAAGAATGCTCTTAAAATTCATCTATTTTATTGATTATCTTTATATCTTTTCTAATGTTGTTAGTCAGTTCAGAACCAAGATGCCTTTGGGTGTTCATTGCACTTTATAAGTAACATCTCTACTCACATCTAGCCTGTGTTGGGTTTCAGAATATCTAGTGAGCGCCCTCAGGCACTAAACAGAGGGCCTGTGGCAATTTTAAATGCACTCGAGCAGAAATGATGGGTTGTGGCTTTTGTCCTTTGGTGATGGAGCATTGTCACCTGAGGAATAGCTCAGGTGTCTGGTATCCAACTTATAGGTAGACTGAGAGATAGCTCAGCTATGTGAAGTCTGAACATATAGGGGTCGATTCCGATTCGGGAAACAAATCCGTACGACGATTCGAATTCGTAGCCCTTTCCGTACGAATCGTAAAAATCCGTCCGAATCGCGTCATACGATCCGTTGGAAAAAAATACATCTGAATCTTTGCGAACCGTACGAAAAGCAAGGGAAAATCGGTATGATACGGACCCTGAAAGTGAACCGTACGAATCGTAAACATGCTGTACGACCCGACAAGTACGATCCAGACCGGGGAATCAAAATGCGATTCGTCCGGAAAACATTGCGTATGAGCTGCGATTCGTACCGAAAACTTCGCATATGAGCGAGCCACAAAATCAAATACGAGACGAACCCACACTGAACACTTTGACCCTGCTCGCATGCAGGTCGCTTCCCACCACCACACGGGCGCCAGCTGCCTCGTGTCCTGCTTCCTGACGCCTGCTGGTTCCCGCCATTTCCTGATCCTTTCCCACCGCTGCGTCCCTGCGGCCCCACCCCCCTGCTCCCCATTGGCCACCCCGCGCCCGCCTCCCAGCTGCTCCTCCCTCCCTATCCCCCTCTTATCGAGGCCACGCAGCAGCTGCACCGCTGGCGCGCCAAAGGCGCGCCAGAGGCAAGCCCCTCTGCGCCCGTCCGCGCCTGGACCGCTCCCAGCGCCACAACCCCTGGACCCCGCGAACGCCACAACACCATACTCTGCTACGACGCCAGCACCCTCCACGCACTCAACGCCGGCCAAAACCACACCTGCTTCCAAGCCGCCCCGAAACTGACTCACGGACCTTTCTCCTGCCACACCTGCAGCTTCACCTGCAACAGAACCACCAAACCCCCAAGGACTGGACCCAACCACCTCCGCTGCATACTCCTCAACACCCGCTCCGCACGCAAACACGCCGTCGAGCTCTGGGATCTGCTCGACACCTCCGCCCCAGACGTGGCCTTCCTGACCGAGACCTGGTGGAAGGACTCCTCGGCGCCCGACATCGCCATAGCCATCCCAGACGGCTACAAGATCACCCGCAGGGATCGCGCCAATGGAATTGGAGGAGGAATAGCCATCGTCCACAAGTCCACCCTCAAGGTTGCCACCCATGCAGACGACCCCCTCAACACCACCGAACACCTGCACTTCCGGATCCAAACCGACCCCAACACCACCCTCAGAGGAACACTCATCTACAGACCACCCGGACCCCAAATCAGCGACTCCATCGCCGACCTCGCCAGCACCCACGCACTTACCTCCACGGACTACATCCTCCTCGGGGACCTGAATTTCCACCTCGAGAACAACAACGACGCCAACTCCACCACCCTGATCGACAACCTCGCCAACCTCGGCCTCAGACAACTCGTCACCGCACCCACCCACGCCGCCGGCCACACGCTGGACCCCATCTTCTCCACAGGCACCCAAGTCGCCTTCAACCACACCACCGAACTCCACTGGACCGACCACCACTGCATCCATTTCACCTTCAACAAACCAACCACGCACCACTTCACCCAACAGCTGCCTCGCCGCTGCTGGAGCAAAGTCACCGAAGACCAGCTGATCACCACCCTCGCCCAAAACCCACCCACCGACCCTACCAACCAGGACATCGCAGCCCACAACCTCAGACAGTGGATTGCCAACTGCGCCAACACCCTCGCCCCACTCAAGAAACTCTCCAACAACCACGCCAGCAAGAGAGCCACCTGGTTCACCGACGAGCTGCAGGCCTCCAAACGCGCATGCCGGAAACTCAAGAAGATATGGCTCCACGAATGCACTCTGGACAACCACGCAGCCCACAAGGACGCCACCCGCAGACATCACCACCTCATCAGATTAGCCAAGAGATCCTCCTTCAAAGACCGCCTGGACAACAACACACATGACAGCAAAGAGCTCTTCCACATCGTAAAGGAACTCTCCAACCCCAGCGCCAACGCCAACGACATACCGCCCTCACAAGAACTGTGAGACTCACTAGCCAACTTCGTCCACCATAAGATCGCTGGCATCCATGACAGCTTCAACACCATGATCGTCGCGACTACGCTAGACCCCACCTCCCCTGTGAACACCACCAGCACCAACCACCTGACCTCCTGGTCCAACGCCAACGACCACGAGACACGCAAGGTCAGGAACTCCATCCACTCAGGATCTCCGTCAGACCCGTGCCCACACCACGTATTCAACAAAGCAGACGCTGTCATTGCACCCCAACTACGGAAGGTCATCAACATCTCCTTCGAAACAGCGACATTCCCGGAAAGCTGGAAAGACGCCGAAATCAACGCCCTCCTCAAGAAGCCCAAGGCAGACCCCAAGGACCTCAAAAACTTCCGGCCCATCTCCCTGCTCCCGTTCCCGGCGAAGGTCGTCAAGAAAATCCTGAACATGCAACTGGCCTGCCACCTGGAAGACAACAACATCTTAGACCCGTCCCAGGCCGGATTCAGATGCAACCACAGCACCGAGACAGCCCTCATCGCCCCCACAGATGACATCAGGCACCAACTAGACAACGGCGAAACGTCAGGCCTCATCCTCCTGGACCCGTCAGCCGTCTTCGCCATCGCACTCTAAAGACACGCCTCCTAGAAGCCGAATCCAAGAGAAGGCCCTTGACTGGACCACGCCCTTCCTCTCCGGCAGAACCCAGAGCGTCCGCCTCCCGCCCTTCCGATCCGAGGCCACCGACATCATCTGCGGCGTCCTCCAGGGCTCGCCCCTCAGCCCAACACTGTTCAACGTCTACATGGCCCCCCTTGCACAAGTGGCCCGCTAGCATGACCTCAACATCATCTCCTACGCTGACGACACCCAGCTCATCTTCGCCCTCACCAAGGACCCGCACACCGCCAAAACCAACCTCCATGAGGGAATGAAGGCCGTCGCCGACTGGATGAGGAACAGCCGTCTGAAGCTGAACTCAGACAAGACAGAGGTACTCATCCTCCGACTCACCCCCTCAGCTTGAGATGACTCCTGGTGGCCGACCACACTGGGAACAGCACCGACACCCACCGACCATGCACGCAACCTGGGATTCATCCTCGACTCCTCCCTCTCCATGTCTAAACAGGTCGGCGCCGTCTCCTCCTCCTGCTACAACACCCTCCGCATGCTCCGCAGGATCTACAGTTGGATCCTGACCGAAACATGAAGAATGGTGACACAGGCCCTCGTCAGCAGCAGACTGGACTACGGCAACGCACTCTACGCAGGAATCCCAGCCAAACACGACGACTACAACGCATCCAAAACGCCTCCGCCCAACTGATCGTCAACGTCCCCCGCCGCAGCCACATCACCCCCCACCTGAGAGACCTGCACTGGTTCCCTGTCGACAAGAGGATCACCTTCAAGCTCCTCACCCATGCACACAAAGCACTCCACAACACCGGACCAGCCTACCTTAACAACAGACTGAGCTTCTACACCCCCACCCGCCAGCTCCGCTCCGCCAGCCTCGTCCTCGCTGCTGTCCCCCGCATCCAGCGAACAACCTCCAGCGGCAGATCTTTCTCCTACCTCGCTGCCAAGACCTCGAACACCCTCCCTACCCACCTATGGCAGACCCAGGACCTGCTCGCCTTCAGAAGACTCCTCAAGACCTGGCTCTTTGAGCAGTAGCAGCACCCCCTCCCCTCAGCGCCTTGAGACCCTCACGGGTAAGTAGCGCGCTTTACAAGTACTTTGATTGATTGATTGATTGAACGCAGCGCATGCGAACCCCTAAAAACAGCACAAGGAGGTAGAAAACACCTCGTACCGCGAGAACGCCGCGTTGGACACACAAATAAACAGAAGCAAATACAAGTAAACGAGCCGTACTGAACCACGCGAACACTGTAAAACAGCACAAGGAGGGTGAAAACGACTCGCACAACACCACAAAACACGTCACCAGTGTAAAAACCATGGAAATGAATGTCCTGGGCAGATCCAAACAGGCAAACAGAGGGGCTAACTCAGAACCACCCCTTATAACACACCCATCAAAATTCAAACTAAGCCCCACCCACAAGTGGACCAATAAAAAGGGCCCACACACACAAACCATGATCCTTTGCAACATACCCAATTAGCAAGAGACACTGACAACACACCACCAACTGCACACATCCACCTTCACACATACCCCCATTCACATTCAGACCCACACACCCACATCCATACACACCGTCACCCCACACCATGTCCACACAGAAGAATCCAAAGTTCAGAAAGGATGAGATGGAGATCCTTGTAAATGAAGTCATCAGAGTCGAGCCACAGCTGTTTGGCGCATTGGTCAGATGGACTAGCATAGCTGGGAAAACACACCTGTGGGAGAGGATAGTCAATAGGGTGAATGCTGTTGCACCCATCAGACGCACAAGGAAGGAGTGCCAGGCCAGGTGGTACGATCTGCGGAGGATGATCAAGCGGAAAATGGACAAAGAGTACGCACAGAGCCAGCACACTGGAGGTGGTGGTCCGCGCAGACCAGTACAGTACCAGCCCTGGGAGGAGAAGGTGATGGCCCTGCTACCACCGGTGGGAGTACATGGAATTGAAGGAGTCGTAGAGCCTGGTGAGTACACAAACAACTCATGTAACATGGGGGTAATGGCATCCACATCCCAAGTACAAAAAATGCCCGCACCAAGCGCCCACCGCCCACAACTACATCCAAAAACAACGCTAATGCCACTAACATGTGTATGCCCCATTGAGAAAGCAAGGCCATTCTATTTCCCATGCTACAGGAAGCACAGACCCAAAAATGGACGTCCGGTATGCTGGGAGGGTGTGTGTCACAAAATGCATTGTGGGACTCCAAATCAGACCCAATTGCATGGGCCTCCGCATGAGGGGGGCATGAGGGGCTCTTGCCCCCCCTAGATCGCCAGTGCATCTGGTGTGAGCCCAGTCAGGGCCGGCCCTAGTCCATCATGCTCTTGAAATGGTACCATTGTTCCAGGTGGCAGCCCCCTCCATTGGGTGTGAAGGGTGCAAGGGGGTGGGTGAGAAGGGGCAAGGCAGAGGGCGAGAAGGGTGCAAGGTAGAGAAGGGTGCAAAGCAGAGGGGAGAAGGGTACAAGGCAGAGGGGAGAAGGATGCAAGGCGGAGGGGAGAAGGGTGCAAGGTAGAGAAGGGTGCAAGGCAGAGGTGAGAAGGGTGCAAGGTGGAGGGGAAGAAGGGTGCAAGGCGGAGGTGGAGCAGGTTGCAAGGCGGAGGAGAGAAGGATGCAAGGCAGAGGGGAGAAGGATGCAAGGCGGAGGGGAGAAGGGTGCAAGGTAGAGAAGGGTGCAAGGCAGAGGTGAGAAGGGTGCAAGGTGGAGGGGGAGAAGGGTGCAAGGTGGAGGGGGAGAAGGGTGCAAGGTGGAGGTGGAGCAGGGTGCAAGGTGGAGGGGAGAAGGGTGCAAGGCGGAGGGGAGAAGGGTGCAAGGCGGAGGTGGAGCAGGGTGCAAGGCCGGAGGAGAGAAGGGTGCAAGGCAGAGGGGAGAAGGATGCAAGGCGGAGGGGAGAAGGGTGCAAGGTAGAGAAGGGTGCAAGGCAGAGTTGTGAAGGGTGCAAGGTGGAGGGGAGAAGGGTGCAAGGTAGATATGGGTGCAAGCAGAGGTTAGAAGGGTGCAAGGTGGAGGGGGAGAAGGGTGCAAGGTGGAGGGGGAGAAGGGTGCAAGGCGGAGGTGGAGCAGGGTGCCAGGCGGAGGGGAGAAGGGTACAAGGCAGAGGGGAGAAGGATGCAAGGCGGAGGGGAGAAGGGTGCAAGGTAGAGAAGGGTGCAAGGCAGAGGAGAGAAGGGTGCAAGGTGGATGGGGAGAAGGGTGCAAGGTGGAGGGGGAGAAGGGTGCAAGGCGGAGGTGGAGCAGGGTGCAAGGCGAAGGGGAGAAAGGTGCAAGGCAGAGGTGAGAAGGGTGCAAGGCAGAGGGGAGAAGGAGTCAAGGCGGAGGGGAGAAGGGTGCAAGGTAGACAAGGGTGCAAGGCAGAGGTGAGAAGGGTGCAAGGTGGAGGGGGAGAAGGGTGCAAGGCGGAGGTGGAGCAGGGTGCAAGGCAGAGGGGAGAAGGGTGCAAGGCAGAGGGGAGAAGGATGCAAGGCGGAGGGGAGAAGGGTGCAAGGTAGAGAAGGGTGCAAGGCAGAGGTAGAGCAGGGTACAAGGGGGAGGTGGAGAAGGGTGCAAGGGGGAGGGTGAGAAGGGTGTAAGGGGGAGGGCGAGAAGGGTGCAAGGCAGTGGGGAGAAGTGTGCAAGGCAGTGGGGAGAAGGCTGCAAGGTGGATGGTGATGAAGTTAAAAATGTGCCCACCCATATAAACATTTCTGTGGACGCCCATGCAAAAATTGCCCTCATCCCATATGGCCCAGGTACACACCCATGCCCCATGCTCAATGCACAGGGAGTGGGAAAGTACTGACAAGAGAGCTGACACTGGGCCTTGGTTTAGGTAGCACAAGGCCCTCCTGTGACCAGTGCAAACACAAACACCAGGACAACAAGGTCAGATATCTTGGACAGGAACTCACAAGCACTGTCATGGTAGCATGCTCCATGGGGGAACAGCCACACCATGAGGGAGGCCCAGTTCCAACTCAGACTCCAACTACCAGCACGGCCTGTCACACACACCCCTTACACAAACATACCCTCCTGGATTAGTTATGGTGCAGCAACGCCTCCCAAAAGTGGCTATGTGAAATCTACAAGATTTCACTCAGTCACTTTTAAGCACATGCTGCTTCAAAACCCTGCGCATGCTTGAAGCAGGCATAAGGATTGAGGCAGCATTAAGCAGATAGGGCCCCACAGAGCATTGCTGGAGCTGCGTTGCGCTGGTGATGCAACTCCAGCAATGCGCCACTTCTACGGCACAGATGCGTGACGCAGCTGTGCCGTTTTTCCCCCATGGTGCTCCGAATTGTAAATGTGTTGCATCTATGCTGGCATAGCTGTGGTGCACAATGACTGGCGAATCCCTGCTGATATGCAGGGCTGGGCCAGTTATTGTAAATATGCCCCTACATGTCAATGACTCCGGAGCACAGATCAATCTGACCCCACAACATACCCATCCACAAGTGAACATTGAGGACAATCCAAAGCATAGACAACTACCAGGTGGAACAGTGCCAACTACAATGTGTATGAAAAATGGATGTTGCATTAAATGACATTAACATTGTCTGTCTCTCACACCCACAGGGCAACGTGCTGAACCTACCCCCAACAACGGGGGAGATGAATCACAATCCCAGGCTCCGCATGACCCTGATCCCACCGACAGCAACGCCTCTCACCACTCCACGGATTACCCCAACCAACCTGGCACCTCTGGTGTCCAAACCCATGCAGCACCTGGAACAGGAACATCTGCACCAACCACCACCACCATTCCTGCCACATTCCAGCAGACATCTCCGATCCCTGCCCACACTGAACAACTGAGCCAGTCTGACAATGAGGGACAAGGTTCGCCGGGCACCCAGGAGATGGCAGACAACACCACCACTGCCATCCCTCAGGGGTCTCATCGACCCGATGAGCCCACAACGGCAGGCCAGGCTCGTGTGGGCAGGGGTGGTGGGAGTGGTGGCAGGCGGAGGCGAGAACCTGACCAGCCAGCTGTAGGGCCCGGTATGTCTGAACTACGCAACATCATGGAGGCATACCGGCGGGACACCAGGGAGATCAGCTAGGTAATGGGGACCCTCACAGAGATCAAAAACCTGCAGACCGAGCAACACGCCAGTCAACAAGAACACCAAGGACGGATGGATGCAAGATTGGCTGAGCTCCTGGCGGTGCAAAGGGACATAAGCCATTCACTCCGTCGGATCACAGACAACATGGAGCACCCTCCCTGTGTCACCGGGCAAGACACTTCTAGGCGAAGACCGCCACCAGGCACAGGGAGGGAGGAGGAGGAGGAATCGTCCGACGGGGCATCCCATGCATTGTCAAGGCCTGCATATGAAGGTCCCCCAAGGAAGGTGGGTCGTCCACGGAAAAGACAGTGAGAGGCAGCGGGCTATGCGCATCTCCCAATTCACCTGGTCTGGCACCTGGATTTTGTGTGCAACAGCATCACCTCATTGACTGTCCTACTCTGCCACATGGACTTGCTGGTTGCAGTCTGAACAATGATGCCAAGCCCTGTGGTCTGGACTCTGTTGACTCCAACTGCAAGCCATCACATCTCCCTCTGTGAACTTTGGATTCCCGGCATTTTTGTACAGCACCTATCACTTACTCACGATACACGCACAAGACAGATAAACAAAACAATCACAAGGAAAATTGATGTTGCAGTCATTTAGCATGAGTCAACAACATACGTGTGGGGATATGTCAAAGTATGCCTGAGTGTGGAACAAACTCAAGCCATCCATACACTGGAATCTGAGTCCGGTCGAGGACACACATAGGTCACAATGTATCATCAAATACATACATGGAGTGCAATACTCACCCATGATGGTTTCAAGCTGCTGAGGGGGGGGGGCTTGCCATACTGCTCGGAGAGGCAGGTTTGGAAGAGTCTCATGAAGGCGTAGAGGTCATGGGTCATGTGGAGGTGCCCAGGGAGGGAGTACCAGCTGTTTGGTGAGGTGTGAGAACTATCTCCAGCATGCAGTTGTACTGTGGATGTGATGAAAGGTGCCCAGGGCAAGGTTGGTTGGATGGAGTTGGGGCAATGGGGTGTTGGATGGGAGACGTCCATGTTCGTCTTTGGGGCTGGGGTTGTGGAGTGCCTCCTGAGTGTGGTTGAGGAATCTGAAGGTAATCCTGCAGTTGACAGTGAGCCTATTGTAGGTATCTCAGGTGGACGGTCATGTGGCTGTGGCAGGGGATGTTGAGGATGAGGTGTGCGGATGCACCCTGTATGTGTAGAAGTCCTCCTGGAGTCTGGCTGTTGTTCCTGCGTAGAGGGTGTTGTGGTAGTTGACCCTGCTGGGGTCGTGGACCTGGGTGACTGTCTGTCTTGCCTAGGAGTGGATCTATCTGAGGATCATTTGCAGCATGCAGAGGGAGTTGCAGCATGAGGTAGAGATGGTGTTGAGTTGCATGGTTATTGTGAGCGAGGAGTGTACGATGAACACCTGCTTGCGTGCGTGGCCACTGTGTGCTCTGGCGCTGCCCAGGCCAGTGTGACACAAGGACTTGTCCAAGCCGTAAGGGAATAATCCTCAGATGATGACCCCAGTCTTGTCCAAGTCCTGCCTCAGGTGGCTGATGTTCATCCATTTGTCAACTGACCTCCTGCCTTCTTGATGGTTGGATCTGGGAGTGGCTGGGTCTTTGCTGAGGGTGAGGAGTAGCTGGGTGTCAATAACATAGGAAATGATGATGAGGTCCTGTGCGCATGTGATGGTGGAGAGGGGGGTCATGGAGACATTGAAGATTGTCACGCTGAGAGATGAGCCCTGGGGCATGGGCCCGATGACCCCAGTGTACTACGTGCATAAGGGGGGAGGCGGACACCCTGGGCCTTGCTGGTGAGGTACTTGGCGATTTAATCCTGGGCCCTCCTAAGGATCCCAGTGTTGGAGATGTGTGATCTGACAGTCTGGTAGCACATGGTGTAGAATGCCGTTGAGAGGTCGAGGGGGTGAGGGTGGTGGTCTCACCATTGTTGAGCAGGGTACAAGATGTCGTTGGTGGTGGCAATGAGGGCGGTTACAGTGGTGTGATTACTGTGGAAGATGGACTGGGGCAGGTTGCCTGGAGGTCTTTGCTTGGAGGGAGTTGGTCAGTTGCTCGTTGACTGTCTTCTTGATGACATTTTTCGGGTAGGGAAGCAGGGTGATGTTCCAGGCGATCCTGCGGTACTGTCGTCTGTTGTTAAAGAAGGACCTGGGTCTCTGCATGCCTCCAGCTCCCATGGAATGTGGCGTACTCAAAGGAGACATTCATGACGTGCCGGAGGTGGGCTTCAAGGATGGGCTATGCTGTGATTGAGATGTTGTGTGCGAAGGGTCCATATGGAGAGCCGGAGTGGATGGTGTACATGATCAGGGTGGTGTCTTTGCTGCTGACGGGAGTCCAGGACCTGAGGGGGTTATGTCCTGTGGATAATAGCGCTGTCTGCCTCTGTGTGGCAAGGCTGTCGTGTACGTCCATGAGCTTGCAGTGGTAGAATGTTGCGAGGGATTCCCTTGGCCTTGCAAGGGTGGGATGTCTTTTCGATGGAGAGTTGGTGTTAGATAGTTCACTCACGATGCTGATGAGCTCCTTGCTGTTGTGTGTGCTGGTTCCTGTGCCCTACCTGAAGGATGTCCTCTTGTCCGTGCGGATGATATGGTGATGTCTGTGTGTGGCTGGTTTCAGAGCTGAAAGGTAACTGATGGTTGTTTGTTTCGCAAGGTTTGCACGAGAGTCCGGCTAGACCTGTATGAATCCAGTAGGTCTGCCTTGTCCCAGGTGGCTTAACAGTTGTTGTGCTTCACAGGAAAGTACGCCAATGTGGCAAGAAAATGGATCAGTCGCTGCTCCAGTGTGTGAGGTTGCAGGGTGTGGCGGTGGCATTGGTTGCAGTGTCCTTGCTGAGGGTGCCACACAGCTCGTCATGGTGAATTAGATCAAGCATAGTTTGGGGGATCTGTAGTGGAGTGTGGGGCAGTTTGTTGCTTGTCGGAGAACTGGATGCAAATGTTGATGTACCAATGAAGGATGGTGGTGTGGTTGTCCTCCAGCCAGAAGTTGCTGTCCCCCAACCACATGTAGTCTGTGGAGGTGAGGGCCTGCATGGCTGATGTAGTTGTTGATGGCTTAGCGGAATTGTGGTTGTAGGCCTGGTGATCTGTAGATGAGTGTTAGACTGAGGGTGGTCAGGGGGTTGGTGTGAAACCTGAAGTGCAGGTGCTTGACAATGCTGAGTGTGTCCTTGGTGTTGTATGTGACTCTGATGGTGTACTTCTGAATGAATTGCAATTCATCCTCCTGGATTTATGGTGCAGTCCCTGCGGGTAAACTTGTACCCGTCTGTGATGGCAATGTTGAAGTTGTGTGCTGAGGATGCGTTCAACCAGGTTACTGTTGTGAAGGCGATGTGTGGGGCTGATGTGTTGAGGAGGTAACAGAATCCAATGTCGTGCTGGTGGACGGAGCAGGTGTGCAGTAGGAGGCACATGACCTGGTTGTACGGACATGGTCTGTTAGGCAGGGCAGCGCGGTGTAGGCAGTAGGAGTCGCACACACAGCATGCAAAGCTGTCGTGTGTGGGCTTACGGGTTTCCAGTTAGCAGGTGGTTGATTGTCTGGTGTTCATTGCTTGGAGGCTGGCTGGAGCATGAGTCTGTTGTGTTACGTGAGTCATGCAAGGACCAGAGGGTCTTGCACTGTGTACGTTGCTGGCGCAGGCGGGCGCTGACGGTCCTCTCTGTGGCACGGAGGTGGCGCCACAGTGGCACAGACAAGCTGCTGCCTGCATTAAGAATGGGTGGAGGGAGGAGCATCTGGGAGGCATGTGTGTTGCAGAATCATGGCACTCAGTAGGGCTGTGCTGCAGGGGAGGCAGCAGCAGGAATGAGTGAACACCTGACGGCGGAAGTGGTGAGAAACTAGGCAAAAACTAGCACACAAAGACAAGGAGGTTAGAAAGGTACAGTGTAACAGGTGTATGGAAAGGAAGGATTGTCTGGTTATTCATGGGTCACTCAAATAAAATGGATAAACAATCACCAAAAATGACAGACACAGGATCAGGCTCCAAAAGGCCAAGCTGCGCACCGGACACACAGCGTCAGCAGGTGTTGCCTGCCCGTTGTGGGTAGCAATCTGCATAAAGACATACACAACCAAGTACTTCATGCACAATAGGGATCATTAACCATGAAGAACTGCATGCATGTTGCCAAAGTACACATACACCCATATGCACAATCTTTGACAATTATGCCATCGATGACGCATGCAAAGTGGCAAGAGATCTGCGGTGACAGAGATGAGGCACATTGTACTGTGGTGAACACATTTACTACACAAACGGATCAAGTATGTGTTGAGGCCATGCTGCATGAGCAATGTCCATGGCCAGTGACATTGCTCTGCAGAAAATAATAGTCATGTAATGAGTCTACCTGTACTGCTGGTGAAACAATGGGCACAGGACTGCCTGTGACTGTCAGGGCCTTGAATCCTCAGAAACGTGCGATGCTCAAAGTGGCCCATCTCCTGATAGCCCCTTGGTCTGAGTAGAAATGACAGACTCAAAAGGGTGATCAGGCGAGGGAAGGAAAGGAAGGGAACAGCAGGGAGGGAGATCTGAAACAAAGGTAAACAAGCATAAGGATTCAACACTTCTTGCCACTGAATCACAGAATACCTGAGGACCTATACTGTAAGAGTAACACCTGTAAAGGAAAACAACAGCCACTGTATCCTAGTTGGGAACACGTAATGAAAGTGCTACTACATCTGAGGATCGAACAAGGACATTACTACACACTTACAAAGAAAGCTGTGCCATACGTTTCCATGTATTTATCCAGAAGTTATCAACATACCCAAAAAAGTCTTAACAGCCACGTAACTGGGTAATTTGAGCTTATTTCGGGACGGCCTCTACAAGCCCCTGCTATGAAAACAGAGATGAACAATCTACATGAATTCATAGCACATTTAAAGATGATGAAACACCATAACACACCAAAGATTATGTTGTACGAGTTGCAAAAGAAATGGCCAATATTATGATCCTGTTCCAAGGATTGTGCAACTAGCACAGGGGTCACAGAAGACACATAAAAGGTAGCAGAGTATTGCAGCTATATGAAGGGGGTATAAAGCTGTGCAGGCTGCTTCAAGGCAATTAAAGCCATGCGGTAATCCAGAAAATAACAGTGTATGAATAAAGTCCAATAAATAGAAATTCAAATGCGCATCTGCGCGTCTCACACAAAGCCATCAATCCGTAGTTACCCCAGGGCTTCAGTGAGGGTCAAGAAGGGAAATTACACAGCCCCCGCAAGAACCTCAAGAAGCTCGTCCTACGAGGGAGGGAATTAGGTAAACGCAAGGAAGCCCCGCAAGAGCTAGTCATCGGCTCGTCCAACTGGGCTTTGAAATGCCTAACAGAACAAGTTGCTGGGCCGGAACTCAACAGAGAGTAATGAGGAGCGATGGCACAAAAGAACCCCTGGTGCCATGGAAGCGTTTACATTTGCTACAGCGCAACATTGTGACGTCATCAGCGCCACGTTCTTGGCTTCATGGCAAATGAAATATCTCACCCGCTTACCGAGAAGGCTTGCAAAGCATTGTTCTCCACCGGCCCTGAGCAAGCGACGTGACTGTGACATGACATACTGGCACAAAGGGCAATGCATCCATACGAACAGACTCACAGGACAGTTGACAGAACATGTGGGACATACGCTGGCCCCCACCTTCACAACATGGTTGTTGGAAATCCAAATGTACTAGCACACAAGATTAAGTGGATGAGCCAAACACATCCTGCTGCACACAGAGAGGCTGCAATTCCCCATAGAGCCTGTTGTTGTGATGTCACACACAATGTCAACCCGTAGCATCCGCAATGTGTCAGGGGCAAGGTTTACACACATTGATGCCTTCACCAGAGTGCACACTCCACTACAGATGACAGTCAAGAAGGGTGACTGTCATGTCATGGGAGTGGTGCAACACGTAATTTTATCCATGGTGATGAGACATGTATGCATGGTACTACAACATGCACAGAAACAGTTCCAATACATTCCCAAACCATACCAACACCAAAAAGCATGTTTGGATCTCTTACCCGAACTGACATTTACACATGTCCGTGCATGGAACGCTGATTCAGCCCACGTTGCAATCATCATGAGGCATAGCATGAGGACAAAGATGACACGAACAGACAACAGGCGCAGCAACCTAGGAATAACAGACACACAAGATGTTACCGTAGAAAATCTTTGCAAAAGACATGGGCAGTTACGAAACAGGAACAATGTAGGACACAAGCAAATTTCAAGGAAAGTCATTGCACATTACTGTGTGGCATGACATCAACACTTGCGTGACACATCAAAGTCACTTTGCATACAGTCAGCTGGACACACACATTGCAACACATGCCACACAATGCTACAAGGTTGCTCACTCATTCCCAGTGACTCACAATTATGAGAAGAAGTTGCGTATGAGCTGACTCCGGATATCATCCTCCTCCTCCTCATCACTTGCATCGTGACCAAGCCCTTGATTCTCAACGGGTGGATGTTCCTGCTCCTCAGGATCCAGGATGAGTGGCACTGCCTTCTCAACTGCCATGTTGTGCAGCATGCAGCACACAATGAAGATCTTACCGAACTTGTCCGGTGCATATGGGAGGGATCCTCCAGTCTTATCGAGGCACCGGAATCGGCTCTTCAGGAGGCGAAACGTCCTCTCAATCACTCGCCTGGTCTGCCCATGTGCATTATTGTACCACTGATCTGCAGCTGTTCTTAGGTTGCGGAGAGGTGTCATTAGCCATGGCATGTTGGGATATCCCGAGTCACCTACATAGATACATCATGTAAATAAGTGGGTCAGGAGATGCCGAAAGAGCAATAGATACTGAAACACAAAGGACAAACAGAGACATGCCAGCTCGTTGCGCAGCCGCAGTATCATTTGTGGTACCCTGCTACGCCTCATGATGAATGCATCGTGTGCCGATCCTGGAAAACGTGCACAAACGTGGGAAATCAACATGTTAGCAAGACACACCACAAGGGCATTTATTGAATGATAAGCCTGCTCCTGTGCCTGTGGTAGCACCAAAGCCACATGTGTCCCATTAATTGACCCAATGACATGTGGAATCCCTCCCAGGGCATAGAAATCACCCTTGACATCTCTCAACTCTTCAGGAGTAGGACATTTGATGAATTCATCAATGTGCTCCAACATGGCTGCCAAAACATCACGCAGGACACGGCTGAACATCGTCTGTGACATTCCACCAACATCAGCTATGGTTAATTGAAACGTACCTGTAGCAAAATAATGTAGGGCTGCCATCACCTTTATCTTGGGGGTCAGCGCAGTAGGATACCTGTGTTGCGGTTGGAGATGTGGTGCCAGCTTGTTCGTCAACTCCTGAATCAACTGTTGAGTGAATCTGTAACGTCGGATGCAGGCACGTTCCCTCATGGTAGCCAAGTCTGGGAATGGCCTTGGTAGAGGCGGTGCCCTGCAGGACATATTTGGGAATAATGTAGATTGACAGTCAGCCAACATCAATGGCAATGTACATAGCACATGCAAAACTGCTACTAGACATCAGGTCACTATGGAGTCTGGCGTGTGCAATACATCCAGGACACATATGCCAGCTTGCTGGCACTCCTACGAAAAGCCAGAAACACCTGTTGATTGACAAATCGACATGACATGCCCTAAAATGAGCTGCTGTGCCGGTCTGAGTGAACAGCCCGAGATATCACCGGTGTGACACACGTCACCATACCTGCTGTGGAAGATTGTCATCCCATCCAGACAGCTGACCGCAAGGCGCACACACAGGTCACATGGAATGTCAAATGTACATATCAAACACATTGCGATTAAGGTGTACACGTGACAACAATACAACACAGCCATTGTCACAACGCAGACATGTATGCCTGGAGAAATATTATGTCTGATGCACACAGACCCAACAGCTGTGGGAATCCACATGTGGCATGGTGTGCGTAGATAGGAAACCATTCTCATCTCAACACAGATCCATGTTAGATGCACCAACAGCAGATGCAGTTTACGGAACACAAACAGCAAGCTCAATTTAACACAGGACACACACCTGACATAATCATATAGGGTCATGCTGAGCGTGACATGTCAGTTGACAAAGTGCCCCAGTCCCTGGCATCAGGAGACAGGTGCCGGTAGTGATGACTGTGCCATCCCAGTGTTGCTGTGCATGACAAAATCTGCCTAATGATACACATGGGACAAGTGTCAAGGTGATGTGTGCCACATAGTGCCCCATCACAAATGACATGTGTCCACAGGTCATCACACATCAACTGTGCAACAAGATTAGATGCCCTGTGCTATATCACTGGCTGCCACACCTAGGGCCTGCACATGAAAGTATGCAATGAAAAGTACCTGATAGACATCCTTGTGCGAAACGTACCCCTACATCCCTGCCGTGTGTGCACCTCGTATCACTATTGTAGCGGTGCCATACGTGAGTGTGTGAAACGCACCGTACCCCTGCATTCGCATCAGCGTGTGAAATGCACCGTACCCCTGCATTCACATCAGCGTGTGAAACGCACTGTGTGAAACGCACCGTACCCCTGCATTAACATCAGCGTGTGAAACGCACCGTACCCCTGCATTCTCATCAGAGTGTGAAACGTACCGTACCCCTGTATTCACATCAGCGTGTGAAATGCACTGTACCCCTGCATTCATATCAGCGTGTGAAATGCACCATGCCCCTGCATTTGCATCAGCGTGTGAAACGCACCGTACCCCTGCATTTACATCAGCGTGTGAAACGCACCGTACCCCTGCATTCGCATCAGAGTGTGAAACGCACCATACCTCTGCATTCGCATCAGCGTGTGAAACGCACCGTAGCCCTGCATTCGCATCAGCGTGTGAAACGCACCGTACCCCTGCATTCGCATCAGTGTGTGAAACGCACCATACCCCTGCATTCACATCAGCATGTGAAACGCACCATGTGAAAAGCACCGTACCCCTGCATTCACATCGTGTGAAACGCATTGTACCCCTGCATTCACATCAGCGTGTGAAACGCACAGTACCCATGCATTCACATCAGCATGTGAAACGCACCGTACCCCTGCATTCACATCAGCATGTGAAACGCACCATACCCCTGCATTTGCATCAGCGTGTGAAACGCACCGTACCCCTGCATTCGCATCAGCGTGTGAAACGCACCGTACCCCTGCATTTGCATCAGCGTGTGAAACGCACCATACCCCTGTATTCACATCAGCGTGTGAAACGCACCATACCCCTGCATTCGCATCAGCGTGTGAAAGGCACCATACCCCTGCATTCACATCAGCGTGTGAAACGCACCGTACCCCTGATTCACATCAGCGTGTGAAATGCACCGTACCCCTGCATTCGCATCAGCACGACAAACGCACCATACCCCTGCATTCGCATCAGCGCGTAAAATGCACTGTGCCCCTGCATTCTCATCAGCGTGTGAAACGCTGATGAGGGGACACATAGAGGACGAGTAGTAGGTCCTGAATGCATCCTGGGTGTCATGGATACTGAGTTTTGAGTAGCTATGTGTCCAACAGGTGACCTGCTAAAGTCAGTTGGCCCAAAAAATACTATGTTGCTTAATGATTGTTTAGCTGAAGCTCAAATTTTGAACGATGCGAATGCTGTCAAAACCGTATGTTTGAAGGGATTGGAGGAAACATACGATGCGAATGAATCTGACCTATCACTCTGTACTCGTCCTACTGAATGCCCCTCAGCAGCACTGATTTAAGCCAGCATGAACCCCTGAGAGGGCACTTGCTGCACAACATTGGAGTGGACCACACTGCTGCTGTCTCTGCATCCTCTGTCTCCTGCAATGGCACGTACTGTGGAGAGGGCCCCAGCATTCACTGAGGAGGAGAACCAGGCCCTGCTGGACAGCCTCCTCCCACAGTACCCAAAGCTGTATGGGCAACCAGAGGAGCAGGTGAGTGCTGACTCCACTACCTTTGACTGTGCACCTGTTGTGTGAGTGTCACAACAGGCATTGTGTCCAGGTGGGACAGACATGCAATGTGGTTTGGAGTGAGTCCCAGGGGGTGTACATGCTGATGTCTCTCATGCAGAGCATGATGTAATTCATGTGTGTTCAGTCCTCACTTCCATTGTGCTTACTGTGACATTCACTGCATAGTGAATGACACATTCAGCCGTGCCAGACCTTGGTGTCTTCATTTCCAAATGTCCTGAGGTGGAACAGTGGTTCCCCCGGAGTGACAGGTGACTGTACTCACAGATGTTTATGAGTTGAGGGGACCTGTGGTGAGATTTTCCAAATGATGTGAACACCCTCATGGACATTGGTGTGTGTGAATGTGCCTTGTCATGAGGGTGGGTGTGTATGTGATGTGTGGCACCACTGCTGCATGGCGTATGCAGCAGCTCTCCCCATCTGAGGTGACAAGTAAGCAGTGCTGTGTGCGTGACTTGCAAAGCTAGCAAGACACCTGTGACACCCCACAAGCAAGTGGCGCATGTGCAAAGTGAGGGTTGTATCCACTGTTGTCAGTGACACACTAGTGATCTTTTGCCAGGGTGTGTCTGTATGGTCTGCTCAGGGTTCTTCAGTGGAGTGCAGTGGGATATGTGACTGCTTGGCATGTGCTGTCCCACACCCTGCAGTTGCATGTGCCCAGTGTGTGCCATGATCAGTGAGTGTGTTACACCCCTTACGCCATCTGTTGGCCTTCAATGCCATGTAGTGCATTGGGGCTTGCACACCAGCCAAATTCACATGGACAATTATGCAAGTCCTGTCAGCATCCTATGCCCTGGTCACATTATCAAAGATGTGCAAGTGTGTGTCTCTGGGACATGGAGCAGGTGTAGTGATGTTGTCTCACTGTGTCTTGCTGATAGGTAACACCATACGAGAAGGGGGAAATCTGGCGGGACATCGTCAGGGCCATCAGAACTCGCCGGCGCCTACGTAACGTGCAGAAGAGGTGGTGGGACATCCGGTGCTGGACCCGGCGTATCGCCCGGGTCCAGCTGAAGTTGTCACCTCCACGCCGGCATGGTGGATGCCGTCACCTGACCCCCCCACATGCTCTGTGTCCTGGTGATGGTGTTCCCAGACCTCATTGGGCAGTTGCAGGAGAGACAGCAGCAAGGGGGGGGGGAGGGTAGGAACATAGCTGTTTGTTGTGTTGTGTGTATTCCGTTTTTTTAAGTGCTCTGAAGCCTGGCTACACTCCCACAGTTGAGGTGTCAGCTAGAACAGGTTATATGTGTAGTGCCTTTTCGGCTCCCCATAGTCACCTGGTGCTCATTTTCATCCCTTCCCCTCCTTAACATGTGTCCCCTGGTGTGTGTGTAATCAAATTTGCACATGTTCTGTTGTGTTTCTATCTAGGACCCTAATTCGATATTCCCGATTTATGCCCTTATGTGGTTATAATAAATAATATCCTTATAAAGGCATAAGAATCATATCCATATTTAGTCATAGCCCATGCATTCCAAATCAGGCAAGGCTACTTCCCTAGACTCCTAGAAAGTACAACGCGTTCTTTAAACAAAACAAACCTCCAGCAACCTGGGAAATCCCCATGCTTCTGTTTTGATTTGTCCTAGAACTCCTGCGAGCACTGAAAGAACGGCCAGTTCTTAGTGACATCTTTATTGACATCTTATGTCCAACCTTACGTCAAACCCGGCACCTTTCAGGTATAAATATACCAACATTGCCTTAAGTAAACACACTGTGGTTTGGAGCAGAGCGGCTATCTACTTGCCCGAGAGCCCAGCTGATGCGAGAGCCCACGGACGTCGCCCCTCCCTTTTGATGCACTGAGAAAGACGCTGTCTTTTTCTCCAGCCGAGAAAATCCAGCTCCAGTGTTTTCAGCCGCCCTTGCGGGTTGCTGGGATATCGAGTCCTGAGAAAGAGATACCAGACCTCCTGCTTTCTAATACCCAGGTACGGAGCTGACTAAACCCTTAAAGATAATTCTTGATTCAGATTCCTTGGCAAAACCAGCTTAACTTAAACTGCTACTTACTTACTCCTTCCCACGTATTAGGCTTAGGTCAGGTACACCGGGGTAGGCGTATCTAGAAGCACCAGTTGAGTACGTTAGTCAATGTTTTTATGTATGTATATATTTTATCCATTTTAAAGTATCATATGGCTAAGAAACCATATCAATGCTTTTACAGTATTATTTCATAATACTCCTTTTACTGTACGCACTTTACTTTATGATAAGTATTGCAATTATGGCAATTCATTTCTCTTGCATGAGAAAGAAGACTGCTCAATAAATAACACCTTTTATTGAAAACGCCCGTCTCTCTATTCTCTGCACTCTGGTGAAACTAAGTATGCACAATTGACTGAGTGAAATAGCTGTCTATTGTGTTCACACGACTCTAGAGATACACTCTTAATCTGAGGGAGCAAAGTTGTCATGTTTTATGGTTGTCAGAAGCTAATCCCTTCTTGTCTATCCAGGGAAGTTAAACTCCTCCTTGTTTATTCGAGAAAGTTTCTAGTAACCTCTGAGCTAGCTGGCAAAACTAATTAAGTCTAATATAGTCAGTAGAGACCTAGTCGACCTCAGTCCTACGTCTACACTGCTGTTTATATTATTCCAATGCGCAGAGCCTATTGGGAATATAGGAACTACACTACAGTTCATCTAGGGTGCAAGAAATTCACACTGCACATTGATTTACGCCTCATGTGGGAGGGTGGCATGTGAAATGTGTTGGGACCTTGCCTGTGCCATGACCTGTGCACTGTGTTTGGGCTTCATATTTGTTGGCACTGATGATGAGTCTCAACATGGGAGTGTGAGGTTTCAACTGCACACCCTAGCAGCATGCATGGCCTATTTTGTATCCTCAGACATGATGTACATCAGTGGGAGATATGCATAGTGCCATGACGGTTGCTCATGGTACAGTCAGCTCATTCCAGACCCACGGATCAGTGTGCCCACTACAGTCCCCTGAGACACCCTGGCCTCCTAATCATGTGTGTCATCCAACACTGTGCCCATTCTATGTGGGTTCAGCATGGGGCTGCCTCTGTGGCATTGGTCCCTGGCATAGTTTGTACTTTTCCTGTGTCTGCTACATGTGTCCACTGGACAGGGATACAAAATTTGGCTTGTGCGAACTCACACTGGGCAGTGCCTGTGTGCCTAGTCACAACAATTTGTTGATGGTTGTTTGTCACAAATATGTATTGTCAGCAACCACGAGGTGAGGTTGGGTTACTTTTTGAATTGTTGGTGCACATTTTTTGTTACCCCGATTCAGAGGTCTCACTTCTTGAGCTGTATCAATCACATTGACTGAGGTATGGGGGTGTTGTGCTGGAGAGGTCTACATGGGCCTGCCTGATTTAGCCTTGCCAGGTCTGACCTGTGGGTGAGAATTGGCTGAACAATGATTCACCATGCACTGCCCCTGTGATGGTGGCCAGTGATTTCAGTTGAGGCTTGGCAGCCTATGTTATTTTGTTCCAGACATGATTCAGGATCATACATTTTTGCCATATGTATGTAGTTCAGATGTAACGCTTTTTTGTCTTAGTGTGCACACTTCTGTGTTGACATTTTGCCTGGGGATAACGGTGTGTCCACAATGCAGCAATGATTTTGTTCATCACAATTGCAGGCCCATTAGCTTAAGCATTGTCCAGAGTTGTGACATGTGTGCCACTCCACATGAGAGCCAGTAGGTTTTATGTGCAAGCAACTGTCATCAGGGAATGGATGCCCATGTGAGGACTGACATATTTCAAGTTGTGTCACATAAATGATTGTACCTTGGCACTCACAACACTTGTTAAAAGTTGTTCATGTTTAGAATGTGTTAATATGACGAATTGTGTAAATGACACTTATGTGCCTGCATGATAGATATCTCACAAGGTAGTGCACACAAAATAACATTTCCACTTTCATGTAAGACGCAGCAACCTTTTCAAAGAGGCCAGTGTTCGCGATTAATGGTGTGCCTTGATCTCCATATACATGTCCCCACAGTGGTATTGAGGTCTTGAAACTCCTTTGTTGTCAATTATACAAACTAATGAGTGTCAAGACATCAGGGCCTCCGTTGCACCATGTATATGTACAATCAGCAACTACATTTGTTTCTAACAGTGTTTTATTTTGAAGGGTGCCAGCTTTTTCAATAAATGTGTAAATGTGTTTTTGGTGTGCATTTCCTTGTGAGACATCTTTCATGCAGGCACATAAGTGTTCTTTTCACAAAATGGCAATTTAGCACATTCAATACATGTTGATTGTGTAAAGTATCGTGAGTCCCAAGGTACCAACATTTATTTGAACATATTTTTTGCCCAATGTACTTACAGGTATCTGAGTGTGGTGACACCTTGGGGAGTGAGGTGGGTTAGTTAGGGGCACCACTACTGTTTATTTCTTTGTGAACTTGAGGTGGCATCACTTCATTATATTGGTCTGCTCTCCTGTAACACTAGCTTCTCTGTGTATTTCTCATTCAAGTTGTGGTCTGGTGTGTTTTTTTGGATCCTTGTGTCCAAGTAGCATTGTGTCTATACCAGCTGGCCAGTACAAGGCTCAAATATGTGCAGAGTTATCTGGCAGTTACTCATGCTGCATGGCATGATTTGCAGTGTGACCTACTAGTTTGGGTGCTCATGATGTGCACAGGTGACTGATGCATTTCTGTTTCTTCTCCTTGCCCACAGCATCATCACCCGAAACTGGAGGAGACAGCTGCATGGACCAGGAGGAGGGACCCAGCCACAGTGCCACCAGCGTGGAGGAGTCCGAGGGAGCCAGTGGCACGGAGGGTGAGGGGAGTCAGTCTGCGGACCTGCTGGAAGGCGAAACATCTTACCACACCGATAGATCCGATTCTGACTCCCATGAGGAGGGGGAATTTGCAGCAACACCGAGCAGCACCACCGAGTCTGTACCCGCCCCCTCCAGCACCATCTCCACCCTCCCAGTTGCTCCCATCCCTTCTGTCCGTGCAGCCCCATATCTCCTTCAGCCTTGGCACCGCAGCCCCTGCCCCTGTCACCACTGCTGCCCTCAGAGTGGAGTCTGTGGACTTACTCCGCCAGTTACAGGTTGGTCAGACATAGATGCTGAATGTCCTCCATGCCCACACTCAAATCCTGACACAGTTGTTGTCTTTCATGGAGGGCATGTCAGCAACGATGTCTGAGCAACGTCGGATTATGCAGTCCATGGACTCATCACTGACGGCAGCAGTTTCCCTCCTGCAGCGGTCCGTCCCCACCCTCCTTCGGACCCATCCACATTCCCCTCTCCCATACCTGTCCCATGCACACGCATGAAGACACGATCACACACCCCAACAGACACAGGCAGCACACCCCCACATATGGTGAAGCGCACACCTCCTGGCACGCACACTCAGGGGGGGCTGCAGGCACACCCACAGGGGCTGGGGTTAGACCGCGTACACGCAGCCAGAGTCACAGTCTGCACTCCTCACAGCCTTCTCCCTCCACTCCAATAGTGTCCTCGGGTGCAGGGGTTGGGCTGGACGAACTGGCAGCAGTGTGCAGCGCAGAGTATCTGTCCACCTTTGGCGCTGCACAAGCCACTGAGATGGATACGTGCACCCCACCTGCACCCACCACACCTACCCTTCCCACTCCTGTCCCTGCGGTGCCTGGCCCTGCCCCACGATGATGCCACCCAAGGGTCAACATCCCATTAGCTACTCCATGTGCAGGCAGGTTAGGGGTAGACGGCCTACCCAACATCCCCCTCCAAGGACATTTGTGTAGACTGGCCATTGGCCTTATTTGAGCACGGACTCATTTTTTCACATCTAATTTTTTCCTGCTGAATAAAGCCTTTTATTTAACGTTCAACAATATTGCATTTCAGGTACTTGATATTGGTGATGAGTGGCCTGGAGTTGGTGTCCTGGTTATGTTTTGGGGTTCTGAAAGATGTTTTTTGTTGATGGTCATGAGGTTGACCATGGTATATGTGTGCCATCACAATGTCTCAGCAATTAATCATTGTTTGTGTGTGTTCAGTTTGGCTTGTGACATTGTCCCAAGGAGTGTTCCTTCCTCTGTCGCACCTGACATCTTCACTGAAGACAGTTGCACAATTGTTGTGCTGACATGTGTGCACATTTCCTTGTTTGGTGATGGTTCCCTTCAACAATGGCCATGCCTGCTCACAGATGTCTACTGCTCATTCATCTGTGCCATCCTTGCAACTCACTGTACTTGTGTTTTGAGTATGTACAAATGCGTTCAGGGACACATTCACCCTTTTCACCACTATGCATGTGTGTAACCACAGCCTACCCCTGTGGGAATTGTTATGCAGGGTATTTGGGCACATGACTCACAATTTTATGCATTGTATCTAAGGGGTTTCAACCCTATTCCTTCCACGAGAGACTACATCTTGGTGGTCTGACCACCACCTGGACATTCATATCAGTCCTGGGATGTGCATGACAGTGTGTGTTCCCTTTCGCTCTCTTTGTTTGGTAGGCTGTAACATCACTATACACTATTGTGTCATGATGGTAGGGTGTGTATTTCGCCTGCAACCTCCATGGGTGGGTATGCATGTGTAATTTGACATCACAGCCACATATGGTGTGTCCACGCAGTGTGTGAAAGTAATCCATCCTCCAGGGAGTGGGACACTGCTGTAAGTGATGTGTTGCTATGGCACTATCATTATAGTCACAAGTTAGGGATGTGCACCTACCCCCATGTAGTTGTGGTATGCTGATTATGATGTACCCCCTATATCTGAGTACTGCTGGGAGTCATATCCACCCACCCCTCATATGTCTGGCCACTGTTGGGAGTCATATCCATCCACCTCATACTGCTGGCTACTGCTGGGAGTCATATCCACCCCCCATACTGTTGGCCAATGCTGGAAGTCCTGTGCACCCACCCCTCATGTGTCTGGCCACTGCTGGGAGTCATATCCACCCACCCCCATATGTCTGGCCACTGCTGGGGGTCCTGTGCACCCACCCCCATACTGTTGGCCACTGCTGGGAGTCATACCCACCCACCCCCATACTGTTGGCCACTGCTGGGAGTCCTATGCACCCACCCCTCATATGTCTGGCCACTGCTGGGAGTCCCATGCACCTACCCCTCATATGTCTGACCACTGCTGGGAGTCCTATGCACCCACCACTCATATGTCTGGCCACTGCTGGGAGTCATATCCACCCACCCCCATACTGTTGGCCACTGCTGGGAGTCCTATGCACCCACCCCTCATATGTCTGGCCACTGCTGGGAGTCCCATGCACCTACCCCTCATATGTCTGACCACTGCTGGGAGTCCTATGCACCCACCACTCATATGTCTGGCCACTGCTGGGAGTCCTATGCACCCACCCCCATACTGTTGGCCACTGCTGGGAGTCATACTCACCCACCCCTCATATGTCTGACCACTGCTGGGAGTCCTATGCACCCACCCCCGTACTGTTGGCCACTGCTGGGAGTCATACTCACCCACCCCTCATATGTCTGGCCACTGCTCGGAGTCATATCCACCCACCCCCATATGTCTGGACACTGCTGGGAGTCCTGTGCACCCACCCCCATACTGTTGGCCACTGCTGGGAGTCATATCCACCCACCCCCATACTGTTGGCCACTGCTGGGAGTCCTATGCACCCACCCCTCATATGTCTGGCCACTGCTGGGAGTCATACCCACCCACCCCCATACTGTTGGCCTCTGCTGGGAGTCCTGTGCACCCACCCCCATACTGTTGGCCACTGCTGGGAGTCATACTCACCCACCCCTCATATGTCTGGCCACTGCTGGGAGTCATATCCACCCACCCCATACTGTTGGCCACTGCTCGGAGTCATATCCACCCACCCCCATATGTCTGGACACTGCTGGGAGTCCTGTGCACCCACCCCCATACTGTTGGCCACTGCTGAGAGTCATACCCACCCACCCCTCATATGTCTGGCCACTGTTGGGAGTCATATCTACCCACCCCCATACTGTTGGCCATTGCTGGGAGTCATATCCACCCACCCCCATATGTCTGGCCACTGCTGGGAGTCCTGTGCACCCACACCCATACTGTTGGCCACTGCTGGGAGTCATATCCACCCACCCCCATACTGTTGGCCACTGCTGGGAGTCCTATGCACCCACCCCTCATATATCTGGCCACTGCTGGGAGTCATACCCACCCACCCCCATACTGTTGGCCAGTGCTGGGAGTCCTATGCACCCACCCCTCATATGTCTGACCACTGCTGGGAGTCCTATGCACCCACCCCTCATATGTCTGGCCACTGCTGGGAGTCCTATGCACCCACCTCTCATATGTCTGGCCACTGCTGGGAGTCCTATGCACCCACCCCCATATGACTGGCCACTGGTGGTAGTGATGTACACCCACCCTCCCTTGGAGCTGGACACTGCTGGCCCACACCTGCACATACCAATGTGAAGGTAATATGCAGGGCCAGATCGACGCATACCCTTCCGTTTGTGCTGTACGCAGGGGTTGCTGGACACGCCCCCGGGTAACCTGACATTGGTGGTGATGTATGGCATACAGATTATGGGGTGGGACTTTGGTATGGGTGATGTTTCCCGCCCATCACCCCCCCTAGCCCCTGGTTGTTGTTCTCGCACCAGGTCCTAGGCGTACAGGACTGGGCTGACACAGACGATGGGGTTGATGGCATGTGTGTGCCTCGTATCACCATTGTAATGGTGCCCTACGCGAGCGTGTGAAACTCACCGTACCCCAACATTCCTGGCGTGTGTGTGCATCTTATCACTATTGTAATGGTGCCATACGCGAGCATGTGAAATGCACCGTACCCCAACATTCCTGGCGTGTGTGCGGATCGTATCACTATTGTCATGGTGCCATACGCGAGCGTGTGAAACGCAAAGTACCCCAACATTCCTGGCGGGTGTGCGCATCGTATCACTATTGTAATGGTGCCATACGCGAGCGCACCGTACCCCTACATTCCTGACATGTGTGCTCATCGTATCACTACTGTAATTGTGCCATACGCGAGCGCACCGTACCCCAACATTCCTGGCGTGTGTGCGCATCGTATCACTACTGTAATGGTGCCATACGCGAGCCCACCGTACCCCTACATTCCGGCCGTGTGTGCGCATCGTATCACTATTGTAATGGTGCCATACCCGAACGCACCGTACCCCAACATTCCTGGCTTGTGTGCGTATCGTATCACTATTGCAATGGTGCCATACGTGAGCGTGTAAGACGCACCGTACAAGTACACTTCCGTTGTTGGGGTATGCGCCGTCGTTGGTTTCTGTGCACCAGGTCGTAGGCGTACAGGACTGGGATGACAGGGACGATGGGGTTCATGGCGTGTATGTCGCGTACCAGGGATACGGTTCGGGTTGGACTCTGCTTTTACGGATGTTTTGACCTCCCGTAGAAAAAGGGTCGTACGGAGTGTCACAGTGATGAATCGTACTTGATGGGCCGGAAACTGCTGCTTATTTACGTACGGACATCGCGTACTGCGTGTTCCGGATACAATTTGCACTGATTTGTTTGTCGTACGGTGTTTAGTACGATTCGTACGGAGATCTGCTTTGGATACGAATCGTACTTAATCGTACGTACAAAAACGTTTACGGGTACGATTTGTACGGGAAATATGCTCCGTACGGCTATTTGTATGGGATTTTGCCGAATCGGAATCGGCACCCTAATGTATGTCTAAGCAGAGGCTTATCTATTCTTTAACGTATGGCTTACGTGTTTTTTCCCAGGATGGTGCTTATACTGAGGAATTACACTAGCACTTCCCTTATGGCGGCATTTCAATGCTGTGTCCTGTGGCTTCAAACTCTTGTAGTTTGGCTGCTGAATTCTTATGATAACATAATATAATATGTGTATTTGTAAAGCACACGTTCACCCGGAGGTCTCTTGGCGCTAAATAACAGATGTTTATTGTTACCCAACTCAATGGTACTAATTCTATCGACCTCAGATAGATGAAAGGCTGAGTGGACCCTCCAGGATTTGAACCTGTGACCACCATGAGGTCGAATACAGGCCCCTGCAATGGACGCATTAGTCCACTCAGCCACCAGACCCGGGTTACCTTACTCTGCTGTCAAACTAAGCCTGGGCCTGTCAAAATCAGCATAACTTTGTTATTGGGTATAGAAGATTACCGATGCACAAGCAGTGTACAGTGAAAACACAACGCTATGCACCACTTGTTCCACTGTTACAATGGCAAACTTGTAACAATGGCATCTGCCAGGTGTAACTCCTGTGCCCCATTAAAGGTTGTCCCTTTCTCTACTCAGGTCAGGCCAATTGCTATGATTAGTATACACCTTCAGGAACAACCATTATAGAGAATATGGTCGTTCTTCTCAAAGGAATTTTGGGGAATTCTTTTAACAAATATTACTTTTTATAAGGCACATTCACTTTCGTGTCTGTTGGAGTGACCTCTTTGCAGGGCATTGTCTACGAGCCAAGCATTCTATGTGTTGTGAACCTTGAAGGAATATTTGCTTGCTTTGCTTTCTAGAACACCATTAGTGGCAAACGTATTCCAGGTCAGTTTTTTGCCAGTTCTTTAAGCCTTTTAGCTTTATTGCACGGTTGTAGCTCAGTCTTCTCATATGAGAACTGTCCAATATGGGGTGCTAACAACTATTTCATTTTGATTGAGTGTGGTGAAATTTCCTTGCAAGGTCTTTAAAAGGCAGTAACATTGCCAACTGAGTGGCACTCTCATATTGAATTTTAGGATGAAAGGAAGATATATTAGGAAACAAATCCATGAATTGCCAATCACACATCCTGAAACCAGGTGCATTAATTTAACCCACTAAGCTAAACATTCTGAGACCTATACATGTGTGTGGCCTCAGAGAAGGATATGTTGCAACGTCCCTATGATTAGATTGATAAAGCACTTTTGGTCCACAGTCATGCAAGAGCATCTCTCTGACCATGGAATTAAAAATATTTGACGAGCTGTCATTTCGCAGAAGAAATTCACAAAAAGGGACGATTAGAAACATCTTTGTGAAAAGTGGTTCTAAAGTGCTTTGTGTTGACACCTGTACGAACTGCTTACTAATTGTCAAATCACTCATTCCTCTTTTCAAAAATCTCTGTCAGTAGCCTATAAACATTGCCAAATCCGCTCAAACATATTTCCTATACTTGTATGGGGTTTGAGAATTATGTTGAAAATACTCAATTTACCATTTTTCTTGCATTGGCTCTAATGATAGCTCCACCCCAAAGTTTGGGGTGTTAGCCCTGTCTCCATTGGTTGACCTATTAGCCCCATCCCCAAAGTTCAAGTCTATCTGCACCCTTGGAAAGCGCCACCTCTTGAACTTGTGCCTCATGAACTCAATGTCTTCAGTGCCTACAGAAACAAAACAGTTTCAATTACACTGAAAACTACTAAGACAAAACTGGAGGTTGATTGATGGCTACTAGTGGACTTTGGAGCTGACTTTTACTGCTGTTTATCTTTGTATCAGCGAGATCCATGAATACCAGAAGACACAGCTCCAAACTTTCCAAACATGACGGAATATGGTGTTATCATTTATGTATTTATTTATCATGCTCAGCTCTAACATTCTGTCCACTTTACCAGCAACATCAGAGGCATATGTATGTACTATAACTAGTTTAATTGTTCTAAATAGTGTTTTGTTGCTGCTATCAAGATGCACCATAAAGAAATAGGTACTTTCCTGCGTTCAGTGAGAACAATAATTTAAAAAAAAACACAGGCACACGTTCCTTCTGGTTTCTTTTATGCATGTCACAAGAATCTGCTGGAACACGTCATCTTGTGCCATTTGCACAACGAGCACGACATTCTCCCCTACCAAGGTACTTTCCTGACCTTCTTTTACAGAAGGTTGCTGTTTTTGCAAATCCTATCCACCCAAACTGTAATTAATCAGCTCTTTATCCTTCAGCCTTTCAAGTTGCATTCTCATTACATATTTGATAGGCCTGGGTGAAATTTCAATTATACTGGCGTAATGCGTGTGATTTGGGGAATTTTGCTTATTCCGAATACGTGAAATCAGATCAATATGCCACTTGGAAATCTTGGAGCCTTATGAAACACACGAAACTCAACCCATCTGATCTCCTCACTGCCTTTGAAATTTGAGCAACCCTTGTACAACCTTGCTCCTGTACAAAGAGAGTAACAAAACAAAACTAAATATTTTTTGATACATATGACACATACAGCACGGTTTTTGTGCCTTATGTCTTGCACAAAAAACGTATTTTCCTAAAATGCAAGCATTGAATGAATCTCATGAAACCCAACGGCTCACAGTTAGGAAATGATGTTATTTCAAACTACTTGCCCTAAATCAGAAGCCTTTTCACAAGGCCACTCCACCATCTAATATCCACTCCCTTCTATGTCGCCTTAGTTCTTTTCTGAAACTTCTGAGTGACCCTCACTTCTACCCTTCATTACAAGTTCTCCTCATTCGGAGACTGAACATTTGCAGTCTTCAGAACCACAGATTCAAGTTGCTTTAAAAATTCTGAAGAAAAGAGAAATAAAAAATAATTGATCTGCATTATGCAGTTTCTTTTTAAAACTGAGTCTACACTGATTTGTTTAATGCTTTCAGATGGGCAGAATAACTAATGTGTCCTTATCGAATTGTTCAATAGATGATTCCCACAGAAAAGCAATCTCAGTTGACCCTACAGTCTTTTGAAAAAATATAAACATTTAAGAACACATCTGATGACGGTGATGGTTACATTTAGCTGGTGAAGAATTGATCCGTGAAGCTATCGCTGGGTTATCAGGCAAACAGGAAGGTATATTCTCACTTTAACTAGTAAGAGTTTTCACTAAAATATAACCAAGATGAGATACTGACTTGTATCATCCATGATTCTGTGCATGATTGATTTTGTATTACAATAGTAGACCCAGAGCACTACAAAGAGTACTCTGTTGGTCTGTTGTTGACACAGGTCCAATTTCTTTGCATATGCAATCAAAAAGTCCAGTAGTAGTGACAGTATTTGTATATAAGAAGACAGTCGACATGTGTTTCATCTTAGACGACGTTTTTAAGGCTGATAGTATAGTTAAAAGTAGAAGTCAAATCAAACCATGAAGGCCCGAGGGGTAGAATTGGAACACTGGTATTGGCAGTACCGGAATCCCTGTGTAATGGACTAAAGTATGGCAGTAAGTCTTCACCGCACTCGAAGAGGAAAGTTATTAAAGCCGCTGAAGTAGACAGCATTTATCTGAGAAGTTTGTATACGGCCATGATACGCCAGTGGTTCTCATGAGTAGAGTGCCCACGTGTTCGTCGGCATGTATCGTGTTCAAACACACTTTTGTATGATGGATTCAACCCAGATCTGTGACTGGGGGTGAGTGTCTGAAAAGTTTCAGCATTCCGTCCATCATCTCCTTGTGTTTGCCCCAAGTTGGCAGGGTATGCCCAGACGTGGACCCCTTGCTCAATTTGCCACTGGATTCAAGCTAACCTGGCTGATGACGGGCATTACCCCGAAACCGGTCCCAGGATGCTTGTTTCCGGTCCAGGGAAGACCTAGGTTGGCAGTTCAGGCTGGACTGTTCCCATGAGGCACAGGGTCAAGACTGATTTGCATATGGCTGGGTCTGAACTGGGGTGGCAAAGTGAGCTAAAGAATAATGATGGATTAATTGCAGATCTGTGACTAGGGGTGAGTGTTTGAAAAGTTTCAGCCCTCCGTCCATCATCTCCTTGTGTTTGCTTTGTTTGTCCCAAGTTGGCAGGGTATTCCCAGACGTGGGTCCCTTGCTCATGTTGCCACTGGATTCAAGCTAGCCTGTCTGATGAGGGGTGTTACCCAGAAACCGGTCCCAGGATGCTTGTTTCCGGTCCAGGGAACACCTAGCTTAGCAGTTCAGGCTTGACTGTTCCCATGAGGCACAGGCTCAAGACTGATTTGCATATGGCTGGGTATGAACTGGGGTTGTGAATTGAGCTAAAAAACGAAGATGGATTCAAACCATATCTGTGTCTGCGAGTGAGTGTCTTAAAAGTGTTAGCACTTCATCCATCATCTTATTGTGTTTGCTATTGATAATGCTGTCACTTTATTTATTTCTTGCTGAAGAGCTTAAATATCTTCTGTGTCAGGCAGCAAGTATGTCTGTTTGCTGGAGATAAGACAATCATATTAGTTGATCCCCATTATGGGTCAGCTTGTCCTTACTAGCTATGACTTGAACCAAAAAATTGGTGAGTCCCTGGTTGAATATTGCATCCACTGTAAACTGTTAAGCAAAAAAGATATGGGATGTATAGCAGGCTTCATCTGTTCTCTTCCTACTTTTCTTTAACTTGAGGGTAACTTGGCTAGTGCTGACATTAGATGTTGCTTACATACAATTGACATCCTCTGTTCTGGTAGTTTACTTGGAGAAGGATGTTAAATGTGGCAGAGTGCATAGGATAGCATAGGCTATGTACACTTTTTTCTAATCAAGATTTCACACTCCACTTCTAATAAGTTTAAGAAATTCCTGAACAGAAAATAATTCTTTGCTTCCTTAAGAGCTATTCAGATTTCTCATCTTAAATGTTGATTTACTTTGAGGAGCGTAGTCACAGTTAAAGCCAGTGGTAAGTTTTAGAGCAGGAGGCAATACTATAATATACTTTTTTTTTCCACCGGCTTGAGCTTACTTACAAATTTCCTACTGTTCTTTCCCTTCTGCACTCTGTTCGGAAATGCCCTCTGAGCACTATCATCACCAAAACTTTTTGCCTGCCTACTTCACTTTTTTTTTAATCTTGTTTCTGTTGGCCTTAGGACTCTGAGCACTTTACCACTGCTTACCAGTGCTAAAGTGCATGTGTGCTCTCCTCTAATCATGGTAATATTGTCTTATACCCAATTGGCACACTTAGGGGCCGATTAGGATGGCGGTTTTTCCGCATCCTCCGGGCCGGCGGAAGTGTCCGCCGGCCTGGAGGATGCGGAAAAACCGCGGCGGAGACTCCAAAGACCCACCGCCAAATTAGGATGGCTGGTGGGTCTGGAATTCCGTCCGCCGCTTTTCCACCGCGGTCGGCTTCCGACCGCGGCGGAAAAGCAATAACATGGCAGGCGGTGTCTATGAGACACCGTCCGCCATATTATGATGTTGGTGTAAATATGCTTTTCCACGGCGGCTTTTCCGCCATGGAAAAGCATACGGACATTCACTTTGGGGGCCCGTTGCGGGCCCCCTGGGTGAATGGGGGGTGGGGGGTGCACATGGGGGGTACCTATGGTACCCCCCTGCATTTGCGTACACAAAGCAGCAGGCACCGTGCGGTGCCTGCCGCTTTGTGCATGTAAATGCAACACATGCATTTTTAACATTGCGGCGGGTGCAGCTTGAAGCTGCACCTGCCGCAATGTTAAAAATAGAGGATGTGACCGCCACCCTGGCGGTCACATCCTAATTGCCATGGAGGGACCGCCGCTGCCCATGCGGACGGTCCCTCCTACTCAGGGGTGGCGGACGGACGCAAGTCCGTCCGCCATCCTAATCGGCCCCTTAATGTACGTATAAGTCCCCAGTAAAGTGCACTACATGTGCCCAGGGCCTTTAAATGAAATACTACTTGTGGGCCTGCAGCACTGCTTGTGCCACCGACTTATATAGCCCTCTAACTATGCCTCAGGCCTGCCATTGCAGAGCCTGTGTGTGCCATTTACACTACCATTTTGACCTGGCAAGATGAACCTCTAACCAGGATCAAACCTTTCTTTTTTATACATATAAGTCACCCCTAAGGTAGGACCTGGACAACCCAAAGGGCAGGGTGCAATGTATTTAAAAGGCAGGACATATATTTTTAAGTTTTACATGTCCTGGTAGTGAAAAACTCACAAATTAATTTTTCACTACTGCAAGGCCTTTCTTTCCCATTAGATAACATTGTAATTGCCTTCTTACATTGTTTAGGGGTAATTCCCAATTGTGAAGAGATAGACTTTTCAAGTTTGGTGTCTCTGGAATCACAATTTAAAATCACAACGTATGGTGTAGTAGGATTTTGAATTGCAATTCTGAAAATGCCACTTTAAGAAAGTTTCAAAAAGAACAATGGATGGACAGAAGTTTTTACTTTAGCCATTTGGTGCCCTCACGTGTCTCTGCTACACGTCTGGGGAGGGTGACAGCTGGGCTTTGTGTATTCCCCCATGACAGACGCACACAATGGGAGCTTCGGTGTGACTTGATGGGCCATCCTGGGAGGGAGGAGCTGGGCCCAGCCTCAATTACACCTGATTAGACTGTTTCCTGTCCCCACACAAAGGGCGGCATTTGCCCCAGTAGCGAGTCTGAAGCTAGAGCCGGAATGGATGACCTCTGTGCACTTCAAAGGCCTTTCCTTGAAGTCTCCTCCACTTGAGAGGCAAGACTGGGTAAAAGTTTTGGACCTCTGCCACCACCACTTCAGTATCCTTCTGGACCCGTGGAGACACTGTCAGGAAGAAGATCTGCTGTGCTGCTGGAGAACTGCCACTTTGCTGGACTGCTGCTTTGTTACATTCCTGCTTTGCTGTGCTAACATGCTGCCTGCTCTTCCCTGCCTGGGTGAGAAGGACTGGACCTGCATCACTTGAACTGAGAGTTAGTCCAAGGGGCTAGCTGGTGGCACTCCAGATCTGAAGTCTCAGGTACATAAAAGGCTTCCAACTTACCTGCTTCTGCACCTGGACTCTGCCATCTGTGAGTCTGCCCTGCCAGGTGGTGCCACCCTCGTCCTTGACCCTTGAAAGTGGGCCTAATGTGCTTACTACAGCACAACCTATGCATCCTCTGTCATACCAGTGCATCGCTGTTGAGTGAATCAGAACTGGCTCATCACCCCTGTTCCATGGATCAGAACCAGCACATTGCTCCTGATGTGTGAACAGAACCAGCGCATCACTCCTGTTGTGTGACCAGAACCGGTGCCCTGATGTATCACCTTTGGACCCACCACTGCACTAGGTCTCTGCATCTCTGTTGACGGCATCCTCGGCGACGAAAAATTTCTGCATCGTAGTTCTTCTCTCATCGGAGCCGATGCTTCATTGCTGCTGCATGGATCAGGCTGGGCACATTACCACCACTGCATGGATCGACACCAACACATCGCTATAGCTAAGCCCAGCATCTTCCACATCAACACAGCCAGTATCAAGGTACTATTGTCCAGTGGGCCTCATTGAGCCCCTGTATCCGGCCCACTATACGTTTGACTTTGTCTCGGTCTGGTGCGACCAGATATCCCAAGTAAACGCTTATTACTTCTAAGTGCTATTTGACAGTTTATTTTAAAATTCATAACTCAGGTTCTACTTATTGGATTTTGTCGTTTTGGTCTTATTTTGATTATTCAATTACGCTCTATTTTTATAACATGGTGTGGAAACTTTTTTATTTTTTAAACATTGTTTTTTGGTTTAAATCACAGCTATACATTACATGATTGGACGACATAGTGCATGTTTTCAGCAAAATAATCCAGCAAAACATTAATCATGGTTACACATTACATATCTCCTACAAGTCTCGCTTGTCTATGCATCTCCATTTCAACAGTAGGTGACACACAGAGATCTCCCCTATGTTTATTCCACTGTGACCACTTCCTATCCCATTTCTTGGGGCATCCCCGAGCCTTATAGACCTCAGTCTCCCTCAGCATACATCTATCCATTTCTTTGACCCATAGGGTGACACGAGGCGGGTTTATACCCCCCAACCCTTAGCCAATTCTCTCTTTACCAGCGTGTATCCCAGTGTTGCGAATTGCTGTTCAACGTCCGTTAAGTCAGTAGCATCCCAGATGTTTAATATTCCCAGTTGTGGGGTTAGTACTATAGCTTTTCCCAGGGCTGTGCACATGTGGTTTGTGGCTCCCTCCCAAAGGGGGCGTACCATGGGGCAGGACCACTGTGTATGGTAAAATGTGGCCTTCTGACCACATCCTTTTAGACACCGGTCATCGGGTTTCAGACCCTATCCTAGCCAAAAATGTCCCTGTGATGTATGATCGGTGGAGTACTCTAAGCTGAATTAGTCGAAATCTCGGAGTGGTAGCTGCAGCACGTGGGGACATTAGTGCCGACTGCCAGTCTTCGTCCTCTATAGGGCCTATGTCATCTTGCCACCGCTCTCTGAGCTTCGGGAAGGTGTCCGGCAGGTTGTTACTCAGCTTCTTGTAAGTTAAAGATATTGCCTTCGAATTGAGAGGCCCATCAAGCAGGCGATCTTCCAGAGGTGACAACTCCAGTATGTCTTTAGGAGACGGAAACACTGCTTACAGCGCATGTCTGATTTGTAAGTATCTGTACATTTCTCCCTGTGCCAACTGATATTGTTTTTGGAGGTCACTAAAGGTCAGTATTGCTCCCTTCTTAACCAGATCCCTCACTGTTGAAATCCCGATGAGGTCCCATTTATCAAATCCAAGCTGATAGCCCAGCCTTCCCAGCTTTTGAGTGAACCACAATGGCGTGGCTAGCGAGCGAATGCCTGTCCAACCTAGCCGAGAAGTAACTATACGCCAGATTCCCAGTGTGTGTTTGGTCGGTCCAAAGAACTTCCCCTTATTTTACCTATCAGTGGTGTATAGAGCCCCCAGATATCCAGAGCGGTCAGTTTGGTAATTATCGAGGGCATACGCTGGGTCATCTGGGGGGTGATATATCCAGTGGTTGACCATCAGTTGCGCCGCCCAGTAGTACCGCTGTATGTCAGGGAGAGCGATGCCCCCATCATACCAGCTTTTTGTCAATTTCTGCCTTGACATTCTAGGGGCCCTATCATCCCACAGCAGCGTGCAAACCTCTCCCTCAACAGCTCTGAGGACGAGTCTGGGACTCTGTGGGGACAGTTATGCAAAACATAAAGAAAGAGAGGAAGGGCCAGCATCTTGAAAAGTGCCGCCCTCCCCACCAGTGTTAGGGGCAGGGTTCTCCAATGCTTTACATCCACTCGCAGTCTGGCCAAAGGTGGGGCCAGATTAGAGCTTTAAAACAGGCTGGGTCTGAGGTGACAAAAATCCTCAAGTAGCGAAAACCTTCCGTCGCAACCGTTATCGCACATTCTGTCGGGAGGAGAGGCACATCTCCTTTCAACATAAATAATACTGACTTGTGCCAATTAATCACATACCCCGAATATTTACCAAAATGTGTGAATATATCCAACACCACACTGATCGATCTATACGGTGATGCTAGATAGAGCAGAATGTCATCCGCATAGACCGATATGCGGTCTTCAACTTCGATTGCCCAGCGCATTCCACGCACCATCACGTCTCTACTCACCCAGGCCGCGAGCGGCTCCAGTACGAGAGTGAAAATTAGCGGGGACAGCGGGCACCCCTGCCTCGTACCTCTATGTAGCTCGAACGTCCGGGATGTAAAACCATTTACCCTCACCTGTTCCAGCACACCAGTATATAGAAGCTTCACCCAGGCTACATATTTAGGGCCCAGCCCCACCTTCTGTAGTACCTCGAATAGGTATGGCCATTCTATGGAGTCGAACGCCATGGAGGCATCGAGAGACAGCACCACAGCGTCCTCTTCAATGTACTGTCTACGAGCCATTACATTATGTAACAGCATAGGTTGAGGGCCGTATTTCGCCCCGGCATGAAGCCAGACTGGTCCGGATGGACCAATGAGGTAACTGTCGCCAATCTGTTCGCCAGGACTTTTGCCAATACCTTCGTCTCCACATCAATCAGCGAGATTGGCCTATAGGAGCCACAATTCTCCATTGGCTTACCCTGTGTATGAATGACTACAATAGTGGCTAGCCGCTGATCTAGTGGTAGCTGCCCCCCTTCTAAACTTTCCTCATACATGGCTTTAAGATGTGGTACAGTCAAACAGGCTGTGGCCTTCAGAAACTCTACTGGCATGCCGTTAGTCCCCATCGCCTTTCCTGATTTAAGCTGTCCCAGGGCCTTGCTTATTTCTTCGTTCGATAGGTCTGCCTTCATGGTTTCTCTATCCACCTCCGAGAGGCTTGGAACATTGCTGTCTATGAGGAGCTGACGAGAGTCTTCCGCTGTATAGGGTGTAGAGGGGGAGTACACCGTTTCAAAGTGATCAGCAATTTTTTGGGCTATTTCCTTCGGGTGTCTCACTGCTTCACCACCTGGTGTCGTCAGTTTATGCATCCATCTGGAGCCTTGCTCCCGCCTCTCCAACCATGCCAGTGTCCTGCCCGCCCTATCCCCAAGCTCGTAGAGTCTGTGCGGGGTTGCACACTGCTTAGCTACCATCTGTTCCCTGGTTTTTATCCTATATTCGTCTTGTTTCAGGAGGAGTCTATGACTAGTGTCAGGCGAGGGATCTTGCGAGTGCTCGCGCTCTAGCTCAAGGAGGTCAGATTCCACTTTAGCCAGGAGTTCTTGCTTTTTGGCGATATAGCCCGTCTTTAACAACAGAGCTTGACCCTTGATTACCACTTTAAATGCTTCCAAGATTGTTCGTGTGGAGCCGACGGAGCCCACATTTTCAGTAAAGTAGTTCTCCATTTGTGTACAGAGTTCGTCCCTAATGTCTGGGATGTGTAGGAGCCATGGGTTAATTATTATCGTGGCACGTGGTTGGCGCTCCCATTGCGTATATTCCATCCAGACCGGGGAGTGGTTCGAAATCCCTATTGAGGACAGATGTGTAAGGAAATAGTCAATACGTGATAAACTATGGTGGGCACTGGAGAAGAAAGTGAACAATTTTTTGGTGGGATGAAGAACCTGACCCACATCTGCCAGACCGAGCGCTTTTACAAAGTCGCCATGAGGTCGTTAGATTTTTCTTTTGGCTTTGGTGGGAGGCGGTAAACAATATCATCTACGGTCATATTGTAGTCTCCCCACATAATCAGTATGCCCTCCCGGAGTCTCGACAAATTATTACCTAGGTCTTCCAGTGCCGCCTTGCCCAGAGTGGGCGGTAGATAAACAGAGAGTATAGTAATATCTTTCCCATCCCATTGGGCCTCAACTCCCGCAAAATGGCCCGTGCCCGCCCATGTCTTGTGAACAATAAGGGGTGTGTTTTTTTTCACTAATATAGCTGTGCTCCTTGAGTCCGTGGTGTAGTCTGCATGCACCAGAAGTTTGTACCCCCACCTAGTGAGGGCCCTGGATTTCTGACCTACTAGATGTGTTTCTTGCAGCAAGACCACATCCGGTGAGTGCCTCTTCAGGTACTGTTGCACTATTCCCCTCTTAATCTTATATCTCTTCCCATTCACGTTCCAGGACATTATAGCCAGGGACCGTTTGCTATCCTGCCCCATAGCTGTGTATCTCCCCCCGTTCCCGTATTCGGATCATGTCTGTGTAGGAAAAAACATAAACCTGTTCACTCAGCAATTGTCATCCAATGTTCGATACAGCTACATTACATATTTGATTCGCTATTTGTCGTTGCATATTAATTAGCTTCTCTATGCTTAATTCACTCGTAAGGATCATTGACCCAATCATCATACCAAAAAAACAATCAACCTTGAAACACCCCCAAATTCCCCCCTCGACCTCCTCCCCCCTCCCTGCCCCCCTGCCCGCCGATTCAAAACTACCCACCCCCAAACTTGGCAGAGTGCTTCTCTCCCCCCCAAAATGCTGAAAATACACGGGGTAGAGTGACCCCCCCTTCCTGCTGGTTCACATCATAATAGCTGAAATTGTAGCCATCCACATGTAACCATTTGAGTCCCTCCCAAATCACATCTATGAACCCATCAGTTTGTATCATATCCTTAGGAACACCCTGTCAGCAAATCTCGTAATGATGGGTATTGCCACCCCTCCCCCCGGTCCCACTACTTGCGCTTTTTGCCGAGCGTGGGCATTCCAGTCCTGTCGCCAATGTCCATCAGTCCTGTTCCTCCAGCTGACTATTATTCTCCGCTGAGCCATTATGAACCTCCTCCACTTGGACTTCTCTGCGCTGCGCTGGCTCCCAGACAGCCTCCGGAGAGTCAAAACACCAGGACTTGCCAACAGATTCGATTCTCAGACATGCAGGAAAGAGCATCACGTACCTGACCTCTCTGTCTCTCAGTTCCTTCTTCACCGCCTGGTAGCTGCGACCTTTAGCTTGAACCTTGGCGGTGAAATCTGGAAAAAATGCCACCTCATAGTTATCTATCTTCAGTGGGGGATTGGAGCGTGCCATCTGCAGGGGAATGTCTCTATCGCGGTAGGTGAACAACCGCGCAATAATGGGTCTCGGGGGTGCCCCGGGTTTTGGTCTACCTCCTGGCACCCTATGAGCTCTCTTGATAGAAAAATAGCTGGATAGAGTCTTGGGTTTGAGGTTCTTTGTGATGAGGTCCTCCATGCTCAGGTCCGCCGCCAGCCCCTCCGTTCTTTCTGGGACCCCCAAAATGCGAATGTAATTGCGGCGGGCATGGCCTTCGTAGTCATCGAGTTGTTGCGACATTCTCTCCTGCTTCTTCTGCATTTAATGCATTTGTGTTTGCAGTTCTGAAGTCTCCGTCTGCAGGGCGCTGGTGACTATTTTGATTTCCTTGACCTTCTCGTCCATCTTGTGGAAGTCGGCTCTAATGAGCGAGACATCCACATTGACCGAATCCACTGACGCACGCACTCCGTTAATGGCCGCCATGACATCATGGAGAGTAGGCTCCGGGTCCTGCGCAGATGTGGCTGTGCCACCATCCTTCTCTGATCTCGGGGAGTCACCTTTTTGCCCGGCCTTGGACCACACAAATTTTGCTAGTTGCTTTTGGGCGTTGCCCCTGAGGCCTCTCCGTCCTGTCGCCATGTCTGTGTGCCAACACCTAATCCAGTTGATGAGGGCACAGGGGGTGGTCAAGGTAAATTACAATTCTCCTGGAGCTGTCTCCCCGGTACCCCTCAGCCTCAAAGAGTGGCGTGGGTCACTTCGCCCGTCGCAGTGTTCAGCAATATGGTCAGGGCATTGGGCCATGCCAATCAACTCTAGCTCTGGGACTCCTTCCCAGTCGCATCCGCAGTCCCACATGTTGAGCGTGTGTCCACTGCCACCACCCAGCCAACACTTAGGGGATCACACAGGCTTTTCCTTCCGTCTTCCAGAACTTCCCAGTCACCTGAAGGCCCCACCATGCACTATGTTTGTCTTCAAGGGACTTCTCCAGTCGCATGCGCACCTTCTCCACAACGTTTTAGACGGTGCCTCCTGCCACAGGCCTCAAAAGTCACTCCCCGCCCGTCTATGGACACGTGCTCTTGTGGGCCCAGGGAGCAGTCACAGTCACTTTCCCTTCCGATATCCGGGTCCGTGGGTCATTCACTTCTCAATATTTCCCCGCTGTGCCTCTAAATCGGGGGGAGAGGATGGAGGGGAGAGGGGGGGCCCAAGCAGCGGTCACTCCACAGCAGCCAGCAATCCCCACTCACCTGTGGACATCACCCGCCAACACAAGGGGCGGCGCAACTTCAGGCAGCGCCCCAGCTCGAGCATCCAGTCAGGGTCACACCGGTATCTAGGCCCCAAGCTGGGACCTCTATTGCAGCATCGCGATCTGGGTCCCAGCGGTTGGGCCTCTCGTGATTTTCTTCTGTTCGCGCCCGACCCAGCCGCGACAGTCACAGGTGGTCCTCCTCTACTTCCGCTCACACTCACCGCCTCATTGCCAGTTTGCTGTGCCATCCTCCACACCAGGCCGCCAAGGCCGCGGCCGTGCCCCCCTCCACCTAGGCCCAGGAGCCGGGGCCTCTCGTAATCACTCGGGCACCTGGGCCTCTTGCAGGACGGCCCTCAGTAGTTCTTCCCCACAAACCACACTGCAGCGGCTGCCAATGTGGGGGACAACCGCACCGCGGCCCCGCCGTTCAGCAGACACAGCCTCCGCCGCCTCTCAGGACCTGCATGCACTCCTCTCGTCACCGGGGAGCCACCATCACCGCTCCGCCCGGGCCGTCAGAAAGGGCGATATCTTTGAGCTCGCACCACCACGTCATCTGAAAATCTCCCGGGGGGGTCCGGGGACGGGACACTGTCGCTTCAGGTCAAATTCCTGTTATGGATGGCACAGGATAGGGCAAGATTTACATCGGGAAGTTGGGAGCTCATTCAGGCAGCGGCCATTTTAGACGGCTGCTAGCCATGCAAGGGTGTCGAATCTTTTTGTCCGGTGCTTTCACTGATTTACTGTTAGAAGTGTTGCACAAATACTTTACACATTGCCTCTAAAGTTAAGCCTGACTGCTCTGTGCCAAGCTACCCGAGGGTGAGCACAGGTTAATTTAGGGTGTACATTTGCCTTACTTCGACAAGGATTCTGGTTCCTGCCTGACCAGGGCTCATACCTCAGTGAACCTGGAACCCGCTTCTAACACCCTCCCAAATTAAGAAGTCAGAATCTCTGGCTGTTATTTTCCTGCAATGATCCAAAGATGAAAGGGAAATGAAGAGAGTGAAGAGAATCAGCGTATTAAGTAATACATTTTCCGTATCCAACATCAGAGTTAAGCGTTAATGAGTTGATAATAAAGAGTGTTGATAAAAGACTCAAGCAAGCAGTCTTGATCGTTTGGGTGTTCATATGGTTAGACTGCAGCAATCACTAAGGGCATGATTATGATGACGGGGAGACCGCCTCTGACAGGCTGTCGGTGGCGGTCTCACTGCCATCGTAACCAAGTTTGCCACCCGCCACATTTGGATGGCGGGCGGCTGTGTGGCGGTTGGAAAAACCGACCATCACGGATCGGACGGGCTCAAGAGTGCCACAATGGAGGCTGTGCCTACCAGGCACCGCTGTAGGCACTAGATGTTCCTTTCCGCCGACCATTTTATGGCAGTTAACCGGCTATGAAAAGGCTGGTGAAAAGGGACATTGGAGTCCCATAGTGGCCCCCCCCTTACCCCCTGGCCCCCAGGACATGTGGCAGACACCGCATGGTGCCAGCCTTGTAGTGCAGGATATGTGCCGTGTCCTCTTTTTGTATTGCGATGGGTGCTGCAGCCAGCAGCACCCGCCCCAATGCATTTATAGGCATTGTGACCGATGTGGTGGCAGTCACATCAAAATGCCTACTGCAGGACTGCCTGTTGGGTAGTCCCAATCCCCGATAGGGAACCTCCTGCCATCGTAATGAGCCCCTAAGTTTCATGGGTGAGCAGGAGAATACTATCTGCCTCTGCTACGAGGATGGAAACTATGTCTCTCCCATGATCTGGCCAGGTGTAGTAGCAGCTCCAACAAGCATTGAAAATGCAATAGGTCTCGCAATAGAAGAGTTTAACTTTTTTCGTTTTGCAAATGGATGAGTGGCGTTGCGTGGATGAGTGGCGTTGCGTGGATGAGTGGCGTTGCGTGGATGAGTGGCGTGTGAGAACACTAAGGCTATTGGCATTGTAAATGACAATGCCTTTTAATTTAATTTAACTATTAGTGAATAATATATTTTATTTATTCACTATTAGTGTAACAAAAAATTGACAGAAAATCAAGTGAGTGGAGCACCAGCTGACCCTGTGTTTCTGGCACTGAATTTGCCACCTCTTATGCCAGGAGACACAAAGGCAGTGCTAGGGTAGCAGCAAAGGTAAGCCACAGCACCCCTAAATGACGTCCAAGGTCTGCATAGTTGGTAGTTTGAGCAAGCAGATCTGTTCTGGGAACTCCCAAGTTGTATCAGTATAATCATTAGCAACAAGCCCACAGCTGCACAATGTGCTCACAGAGTAGACATCAGTGTAGACGTGTGTGTTTCCTTGCTAGTTGAACTAGTTAGCTCTCAACCAAAATGGTTGTAATGGTTTAGGTTTGGGGGTTTCACATTCTCACAGGCCATCTAACTTTGACACTCTTATTTTCTCACTGGGTGTTTTGTTCACATTTCATATTGTGTTGCAGGTCCCTCAGTCTGTGCACACAATTGCAACTAATGCCCCTGCTTGTGCATAGATGCGGGGGTGCAAAGAGACAGGCTTGGGACGGTCACGATACAAATTAGAAAGTGTTCCTTTCAACTTTATAGGCATCATTGATGTTTACCATAACTCCAATACTAAAGGCCACACTCCATCGTTCTAATACGGTTGCAATGGAAATAAAAAGGGGGGACCCATGGGGAGCAGGGCACAAGCCGGTCTCCCCCAGGCTGTTTTGCGCGGAGGGAGCAGCGCACAGGTGGGGGCAGGGGTCAATTAGGGCAGCTGGCGTGCGGCGGCAAAATTTATTTAGCAGGGCGGGCGGGGCGGGAAAACTACTGTGCCCTCGGGAGGCGGGAGGAGCGGAGGAGTTTATGTTCGGCGTCGGGATAATTTTACGACGTCACTCACCCTGCTCGGAGTTCCTTTCACATGGCGGGGCTTAAGGACATCAGGGAGGCCGTCTGGATTCTGCAGGAGGCCGGGAGGAGTGACGTTCTAATACGGTTGCAATGGAAATAAAAAGGGGGGACCCATGGGGAGCAGGGCACAAGCCGGTCTCCCCCAGGCTGTTTTGCGCGGAGGGAGCAGCGCACAGGTGGGGGCAGGGGTCAATTAGGGCAGCTGGCGTGCGGCGGCTAAATTTATTTAGCAGGGCGGGCGGGGCGGGAAAACTACTGTGCCCTCGGGAGGCGGGAGGAGCGGAGGAGTTTATGTTCGGCGTCGGGATAATTTTACGACGTCACTCACCCTGCTCGGAGTTCCTTTCACATGGCGGGGCTTAAGGACATCAGGGAGGCCGTCTGGATTCTGCAGGAGGCCGGGAGGAGTGATTTGTTGGTGCCTGGGGTCCCAGGTGCGGCATGGCTGGGAGCAGCTCGCCGGAAACAAGACGGAGGGAAGAGAGGGGAGGGGGGAGGAGAAGTGCGACAGGGGAAATGCGAGACGGCGGGAAGGGGAGGGGGCGGAGCGGGTAAACAAAGACGGACATGCACGCGCCCGTGACTTTTAAGGTCAATGCGCATGCGCATAAGCTTAATGCGCATGCGCATTGACCTTAAAAGTCACGGGCACTGCAAGGAATCGCCACGATTCCTTGCAGTGTGGATAAAGAGTGGATAACTCGCAATACTCTCGCCTTGCTCGATGCGCATGCGCATCGACAGGCGAGACCTAAAAAGGAAGGAGCAGCGATTCCAGAGCGCCGTTGCCAAGAACCTCAATATTCGACTATACTGCTTATACTTCCATGGAATCATGGGGGCGGGTTGTGGCATCCTCTTTCTTCTCCCTCAAGTGAATGTACGCTGCTGACGTAGGCAATAAGCCTCAAGGTAGCCTGCATACTACACTTTTGAGCTCCCTTCAGAAAAGAGCAGCTGCTATCCTCAACAGGAGAGGAAGCATGAGCAAGGAGCTCAAGTCATCCGCTAAATGGTGAATGAGACGGCACAGACACTGAGGCCGCAGAAGAGGAGTCATCTTATCTCAGTAGAAGCTAAAAAGAGTCCACCCCATACTAGCATGAGAATGAGAGGAACCATAACCCAAACAAATGGTGCCATTGTAACTCATGAATATCCTTAAGGATTTATCTGCAGGATCCTTGGGCAGTGCTATTATCTAACCAACTTGCTTGGGAAGGGTTCCCATGCATCCTCCCCTCCTGAAGAGAAGGACCTAAAGTAAATGATTAAGTACTAGTCATCCATATTGTAACAGCAAACTATCTTTATTTGCCAGCAAGATGGGTCTGATTATTACTGGATTTGATTTAATTTGTTCTGCCAGCTAGGAAGCCACTGTTGGCATATGATAAAAAGATAAAGGTAAGTATACACTGATCCCTTGTTATGGGTGTTCAGCTTCCTTATGGAATAGGAAGATTAAAACTAGAAAAAGAGGTATATTGAGTACAAATAATTTCAATAAATGAAACTAAGCAGTCTTTCACTCCCCATTAGATACGATTATTGCCTGGAACGCATGCATTGTACACATTATGTTATACTGTTATCCAGCATTAGAGGTTAACGTTTATTCTGTGTCGCAAGTATGTATTTTAAATTAAGTACAGGATTTAATCTCAGTATTCAGCCGTCATGTTTTTTTGCCTGGGCCTTTTAAGCTCTTGAGATATTTCAAGGCAATTTTTCAGGCAGTATAGGTTCTCCATCAGAAAATAATATAGGGCCAGATGTAGGTCGCCCAATACCGGTCGGTAACGGCCGAAAATCGGTAATTTCGGCCGTTACCGACCGGTATCCATGAAATGAGATGTAGGAGCATATATTTTACCGATTCAGAAAACATGAGTCGGTATAATTCCGACTCGGTAAACATGAGGCGGTTTTTACCGAATCGGGATTTTCCGATTACATATTTACCGAATTCTTATTTACCGAATCGGTAAATAAGAAACAGTAAAAAAATGGCCATGGAGATGTAGGAAACAAGAAAAATACCGAATTCACGGAAATTAAGTATTTATGAGTCGGTATTTACCATGGAATGAATGCAGGTGGTAACCAGGTGAAGGCTATAAAAAGAGTCCCAAAATGCAACAGTGGAACCAGAATGGCGACTTTCTACGTCATTGCAAGGCGGCAGAGACTACAGGCAGCAGAAGAGAGGGAATGGCAAAGGGAGGAACAAGTGTACAGGCAGAGGATAACACTGTTCCAACTGACAGAGCCTGAAATACTCCAGAGGTACAGGCTACATCCCCAAACCATCCAGGACTTGATCAGGGACCTACACCCACTCCTGGAGCACCCAACACCCAGGGCCCACACCATCCCACCCCATGTGCAGGTGCTGTGTAGCTTACACCTGCTTGCCTCCGGGAGCTACCAGAGTGTGATAGCTGCAGTGGGTGGTGTGTCCCAGAGCTGCCTGTCCCGCTTCTTCAGGAGGTTCCTTGACGCCATGATGCAGAGGATGGAGCATTATATTTCATTCCCTGACACACCTGCGGAGCTTGAAAAAACCAGGACTGATTTCTATCAACTGGCACACTTCCCTCACGTGATAGGCTGCATAGATGGCACCCACGTACCACTCAGTCCACCTGCAGCCACAGAACACATATACAGGAACCACAAGTCAACGCACTCCATCAATGTACAGGTCATATGCAACGCTGGCAACATCATCACAGACATCGTTGCGAAATTCCCTGGGAGTACCCATGATTCGTACATATTCCAGAACAGTGGAATATACACACGCCTAGTTGCTGGAGAATTTGGAAACGGATACCTGTTAGATAAATGACATTGACACATCCTGACACCCACAGCAGATCGTTGTATCATGTACATGCAACTAATGTCAATCTTTCTCCCCCCTAGGCGACAGTGCATATGCCCTGCGGTCCTTTGTGCTCACCCCCTACCTCAACCCATCCACCAGGAGTGAAAAGCGGTACAATGTGGCACACAGATCCACACGCAACGTTGTGGAGCGCACATTCGGACTACTCAAGAGCAGGTTTCGCTGCCTCCACAAGAGCAGAGGGGCACGACAGTACACTCCAATCCTGTGCTGCAAAATCATAGCGATCTGTGCAATGTTACACAATCTCGCCACCAAAGAAGGCACAGAGGTGGAGATCACACATCATGAGGACATTGATGATGACACAGAACTGGCAGAGGCCCATGGTACAGTAGCGGCACCTGCTACAGATGGGAGACTGAGATGGGCGGAGGTCACACAGCAATATTTCTGAGTAAGTAATGAGACACAGACAGGCAAAGATTATGACATACGTAGTTTAATTTCCACTACGCAAGTGCAATGATACCACACAATGGTTACACGAAACATAAATGTCCATTTTTTATTTTTTTATTTCAATTTGTAAACAACCTCTCCCACAAGAAAACCCCCTCCCCCCCAACAACCAACATCACGTTATTAACTTAAGAAACGATCATGATCTACTGGATGCGCCTTAATACAGCTTGTCATTCCTCTTCCCTCCATAATCTCATGGATCCTTCAGCGGGTAGTTATGCCTGACGGGAACCCCCTATCCCAGTGTCAGGTGGCATGACTTCTATATTGCTCCTTTGGGTGGCCCTCGCTGATCCTACGATATTGTATATTGTGTCTTGAAGGTTCCATCTGCAGCTGTGTGGTCACGGATAACATCACCATGACCTGTTCCTTGGGTGGAGGGCATAGTCAATGTTTACGTCCACGTCTCACAGGGTGGGACTGATGTGGCTGTGTGTCAGGGTGCTCGGTGTGGCCTGTCTCTGTCGAATGACGCCTGTCGCTCCTGCGTATTTCTGGGACAGGAGTGCTTGCGCCACTCCTGCTGGTGGACTCCTCACTTTCACCCACACATGTGTCGCCTCGAGTGGCAGTCTGTTGTGCGAGCATGAGCTCCATGGCAGAGGTCACTCTGGCCATTCCCACAGATAAATTGGTGCAGCACTGAACAATGGCATCCTGCATCGCCACTGACCGTCTGCACAGCAGGGAGGTTGCAGTTGCAAATCTGTTTAGGGCTTTTATCTGCTGACGCACATCCACACGAGCCTTGCGCCTCTCCAAATGGTCCCTGTCTAACTTGTCGCACAGGACAGTCATGCACTGTGTCATGTCTGTAATGCCAGATGCCCTTGACTGCATGCTCTCTGAAATCTCTCCTATTCCCTTGCCTGTCATCTAGCTTGTTGTTGGTGGTGCGTGCCTGCCTCTGAACACCCATCATTGCTTTCACCTGCAGGCGCTGGACTTTGACCATGGTGGCCTCCAGACCGCAGAAGACCCCCTGACCGTGATGCTCTTCAGCTGGCTCCCGTGACCTTCGTCCTCGGACACTGGCCCGCACAGCTCTAGGAGTGGGCAGCTGCTCAGCGTTGGCTGACTCTAGTGGGTTGATGGCCATGTCACCCTCATCCTCTTCCTCCTCAGACGTTTCAAGTATGCGGGGAAGGGGCACATCAAGCCGCCTTGCCCTTTCCAGCACTGGGGACGGAGTTGTCGGGGTGGGGGACTGTGCAGCCGCTCCTGACTCCTGACTCCCAAACAATAGAGGAGGCTGTGGCTGTGGTGGTGTTGTATCCTCAGGTGACTTGGCTGCCTGCTCTTTGTCCTTCCCTCCGTGTACTGTGCTGGGACCAGCTTCTTCCCTCCTCTTCTCCCTATCCTTTGCTGTGCTGCGCGATGACTCTCCTGTGGACAGACATGGACATTGTGTCAGCGGAGTACTTCACCTGTGTTACTTGATTAGACACACTACTATCGCACATTTGCCTGTCCCTCATTTGCTTATGCTAGTAGTGTTTTGCATCCCTTGCTGTATGGTATGCTGACTGCATAGAGGTGTCTACCTATGACTACATCTCCCATGAGGCATTGCTGGGCATTGGTAACACCTGTTGTGGAGTGTGATGTAAGCACACAGAGTGTGGAAGGGGAATAGGTAAATGGGTTGATGACAATGTACATGCATCTTACCTTGTTTCTTTGCAGCTCTTGCAGAGCTGTCAGCGTCCCCAATGCCATGGATGGATTCAGGCTCAAGGTTGGATTCCACCAGCTCCTCAATGTCGGTGAGTCGTAGTGCTCGGTTTCTTCCTCCCCCTGTTGCTGCAGCTTCTTTTCGGTGGGCAGCTAGTTTCTTATTGGTAATGATGCGAAGATCATACCACCTTTTTTTCAAATCGTCTATTTCACGGTGGGTGACACCAATGGCATTTACCTTTCCTTGTATGTCAATCCAGGTAGTGCGCTTGATGGACTCAGTAACATGCAGTGATTGTTTCCCAAAGATCTTGCTGTAATGTCTGACAACCTCTGCAACAAGCACCTGTAGTTCTTCAGGGCTGAATTTCAATTTTCTTCTGCACTCAGCAGCATCCCTCTGTCCATCCTGACTCTCCATGCTGCTGTACAGGTAAGCTCAGTGAAGCCTGCTCCTCAGTCTGTCCTCCTGCTCTCCTGACTGTTGGTTTCTGCACCTGCATGGGCGTGGCCACTCCCAGGTACTGGGGAGGGGTGCTTGATTCTGATTGGTTGATTCCACTGTACCTTTGGGTTTGGGTGTGGTTGGTGTTCCTGATTGGTTCACAGGCTCACATGTTTGTCAGTTTCAAATTTCCGAATCGGTATTTACCGATTCGGTAAATTCCGAATCGGTAAATTCCGATTCGGTAAAACCCATTCATTACTATGGGCCATGGGCCTATTGGAATGTATGGCTTTTACCGAATCGAAATTTACGGAGTCGGAAAATACCGATTCGGTATATACCGGGTTCAGATTCCGAGTGATTCCGAATCGGTAATTTTTACCGATTTTTTTACCTACATCTCATTTTCCGATTCTGAAATACCGATTCGGTATGAGTCGGTATTTTAGAATCGGTAAAAATAAATTACCTACATCTGGCCCTAAGTGTCCTATGATCCTGTCACTGTTGTCCTTACTTACTTGAAATCCATTTCTATTTTCCCTTCTATTCAATTCAAAACACTTACTTATAGGCAAGATGGACAATCTTGGAAATATTTAACTTCATCATGATTCGTGTATTTTGGTTCACTGAATTGGAGGGGTTATTACGAAAACTGCAGCATTTAAAAAATAATAACTTTTTGAGGACCTGAACCTTTAAATAGACCTCCCTCTGGCAGAGGTCAGCTACCGGACTCCTTCTGTATGCACCCAGAAATTCACCCTCCAGGGCGACACAAACCATAGACACACACTGATTGGCCATATTGAAGGGGGACCTGCATGCCACCTCCTGTCATTGTGGATATCAGAGCTTGCCAGGCCCAACTTGTTGGGCCGTGCACTAAGCAATACAGAATCCAAGAGAGTTCTTAGTAGCTGTTGTGTCCCAGGGATGCCACAAGGGTCAAAGACACAGTATGAGACCCAGAGACCCATTGGCCAAAATTCAGATTATTGTCCTCGGACTGAGGAAATGCTGGAGGCCCACCTTGACAATGTTCCCTATCTTATGGCATGCCAGGGCCTTAAGATAGTCTTGTTGGGCCTTGACTTGTTCCCCCCGTCATCTTTTCAGGGAATGCCTGAGAGCATCACTCACAACCAATGCAGAAAGCTTGGCCAGACTCCTTAGAGTCAGTTAGGCCTCATGTTATTACTATGTATTCATAGTGTATATGGGGACAGACAGGAGGGATTCATCCCCCTCCTTGCCTCGCGTGGGGAGTGGGACGGGCGGCCATCACACCTTGGGCGGGTCTGGGCTGGGCGTGCAGTCCTCTGGCTCCTCCCCCCCTGGCAAACTGCTTATAGGGCTCACAGCTGACTCCCTGCACTGACTGCAGATCTCCCGAGGCTTCGCCGGGAGCAACGGTGTTCTTTTAATTTCTCTTGCTGACACTTTAAAAACTTGTGCCTACCTGCTGAGTGCACAACGCCTAGCGCCAGGAACCAGCGCTCAGTTATTCTTCTGCTGCCCCTTCGCCTGCTACCACGACCCAGACCGCCAGACCACCTCCGCTGATCGCCCCCTCCTTGCCTCGCGTGGGGAGTGGGACGGGCGGCCATCACACCTTGGGCGGGTCTGGGCTGGGCGTGCAGTCCTCTGGCTCCTCCCCCCCTGGCAAACTGCTTATAGGGCTCACAGCTGACTCCCTGCACTGACTGCAGATCTCCCGAGGCTTCGCCGGGAGCAACGGTGTTCTTTTAATTTCTCTTGCTGACACTTTAAAAACTTGTGCCTACCTGCTGAGTGCACAACGCCTAGCGCCAGGAACCAGCGCTCAGTTATTCTTCGGCTGCCCCTTCGCCTGCTACCACGACCCAGACCGCCAGACCACCTCCGCTGATCGCCCCCTCCTTGCCTCGCGTGGGGAGTGGGACGGGCGGCCATCACACCTTGGGCGGGTCTGGGCTGGGCGTGCAGTCCTCTGGCTCTTCCACCCCCTGCCACGCCCCATTTGAAACTCCCCCCACATGTGTCCCTATATAATCACCTCCCCTTACCGACGGCGCAGCGGGCGGGCGCAGCGGGCGCGACGAAGGCGCGCCGAAGTTGCGCCTAAGTTAAGCCCGTCTGCGCCCGTCCGCGGCCGACCGGGGCTAGGGGCACATCACTCTGCCCAAGTTATTTCCTACACTTCTTCCCAACTCCACAGTCTACAGGGCCCATGGTTTCTATCTCCTTTGACACACTCACGAATATCCCTGCTTGATATATCCTCTGCTTCTCACTGCTCCTGTCCATCTGCCTCTCCTCACCCCTGTTCCTCCTCCCAAAGAGGATGCCATTGCAGCTCCAGTTAAAACCCTCAAGGCCTATTATTTGAATACCAGATCGGCGGTGGCTCACTCACATGAATTATCAGTGCTGTTAGATCTCCATGCACCGGATCTTCTCCTTTTAACCGAGACATGGTTCTGCGATGACTCACTACCTACTTTGCTAGCCACTTTGCCCGCCCCTTACTACGCCCTCCAAGCGGATCGTTCATCTGGCAGAATGGGGGGCGGTGTTGCCCGTGCTGATCTTCCTTTTCAACTGCTTTCTCTCCCCGACATTGCTACCACCGAGTATCTTGCCATCCGCACCACGTCTATATCCCCCCCCTCACCTGTGTTCTTATTTATCGTCCTCCCCAGTCACCATTACGTTTTCTCTCTGATTTTCAGGAGGTGCTAGCCACTCTCTCTGTTAATAACTCTTCTGTGTTACTACTGGGCGACTTCAACTTCTGGCCCTCTGACCCAGCAGAGTGTTTATCTTCAAGAGAGTTTTCAGACACACTTCTATCTCTTAATTTTGTTTCCCATGTATCCTCCCTCACTCACATCAAGGGGCATATCTTGGACCAGATTTGGTCCTTGAACTGCCCTGTTGACTCCCTTTCTATCTCTACCTGCACTTGGTCTGACCACCACTTGATTTCTTTTGTTCTCCCTATTAGTTCTACACCTAGGGTCCCCCTTCCTAAAAATGTCTGGGTCCGCTCATGGAGCAGAGTTGACCCGGCGAACTTGTCTGCCCTTTTAAGTGGTTCTTACCCCGCCTTACACGGTCTTTCCACCTTGGCTCAGGCTAACATCATTGAACAATGGCTCTCCTCAGCCAGTGAGTCTATTGCCCCTTTGAAGCGATTGACTTCCAAGCGGGAGAAAGATGCCAATTTGTGGTTTACCGATGATCTTAAAACCATCAAATTATCGGTACGCCGTGCTGAGAGGGCCTGGAGGAGAAACTATTGTTCCATCTTAAGAGCTGACTTCACTACTCTATTAGCCCAATATAAGAATGCCATCTTGGCTGCTAAAACAGCCTATTTCTCCTCCAAGATCCTCACAGCCGAGAACCAATCAAAGGAAATCTTCTCGATTGTTCAGAACCTAGCCTTTTCAGATCGCACCTCCCTCAAGCCCTCCCCCTCCCAGGCCCTCTGTCACTCTTTGAATAATTTTTTCATTGATAAAATCGCTGCTATCAAAGCCAAACTCCCCTTACCTTCCCCGCTTTTTGTTGATCCTCAGTGCCCTCCTCCGCAAGGACAACTAAATACTTTCCCCCTTCTGACCAAGGAATCCTTTACATCATTAATTCCCCTTGTAAAATCTGGCTCTCCCCTTGATACCTGTCCCGCTCACATACTTCGTCACATTTACACCTCTTGTCCCGATCCTCCCCTTCACTTTCTCAACAGCTCCCTTTCTCAGGGGGTTGTTCCTAACCCTTTGAAGTCTGCCATTATTTTACCTATTTTAAAGAAGCCTGGCGTGGACCCTTCGATCCCAGCCAATTATCGCCCCATTTCCCTCCTACCATTTTTGGCTAAGGTGCTCGAGCGCCATGTCACCAGGTCTCTGAGCACCTTTGTGGAAGAGAAGGGGGTATTGGCTTCCCGTCAGGCTGGTTTTCGCCCCGCACACTCTACGGAGTCCGTAGTCCTTTCGGTCCTTGACAACCTCAGGGAGGGGAGGGATACCAATCAATCCCAGGCATTGGTCCTCCTCGATCTCTCTGCCGCCTTTGACACGGTGGACCACACCATCTTACTCTCCCGTGTCGCGGCGGCGGGGATCGGGGGTACGGCCCTGGTATGGTTATCCTCCTTCCTGAGGGACCGCACCCAGGCAGTCCGCCTGGGTGATTTTTCTGCGGACTTCCGGAAAGTTCAGTGCGGGGTCCCCCAAGGTTCTTCCCTTTCTCCTCTTCTGTTCAACCTTTACATTTCTCCCCTCATTTTTTCTTTACAACACATGGAGGTCTCCGTATATAATTATGCGGATGACCTCCAACTTGTTTTCAACCTATCTTCTTCTCCTGCCTCTATCTCTAATTTTCAGTCTATTATGATTTTTATCCGGGACTGGATGGATTTCAACCACCTGAAACTCAACCCCGATAAGACCGAGTTGGTGTTGACGGGTGGTTGCTCCAGTCCCTGGTCTTCACTTTTTTTGGCCCCCGTCCCTTGGTCTCCCTCCGGTCCCCTCTACCTCTGTCAAGACCCTAGGCATTAAACTTAACTCTCACCTTACCCTTCACTCCCAGGTTAGTTCTGTGGTTTCTTCTTCCTTTCTTTCTCTCCGTACCATCCGCAAGGTCTCTCGATTTTTCACCTTCGAGGCCCTGAAGCTGATCGTCCTTGCGATGGTCATCTCCCGCCTGGATTATGGCAACGCCCTATATGCAGGTATTCCTGCATATAGTCTCAGGCGGTTGCAGATGATTCAAAACCAGGCGGCTCGGTTGGTCTTTAACCTTCCCAAGTCCTCACATGTCACTCCCCTCCTGAAAACCTTACATTGGCTCCCGGTCCGGGAACGTGTCCAGTTCAAGCTTGCGACTATCCCCTACCAGGCTCGACTGGGCACGGCCCCTGCTTTCATTTCCTCGGAGATTATCCCATACTTTCCAACTAGGGAGCTCCGATCTTCTTCCCAACTTCTGTTGACAGTCCCCCGGTTTCGCCGGAAAAAGTGGGGGGGGTTCAAAATTTGCGACCCTTGCCCCAGCTCTTTGGAATTCATTACCCTTAGAGCTCAGATCCCTAACTCCATATTCCCAGTTTCGAAAGAAACTTAAAACTTATTTTTTCAGTAAAACCTTTATTTAATCCTCGGTCACCTGTCCTCCTCCCTTGTTCCCTGTGGAGACCTGCTAGTTACAGCGCCATGAAACCGCTGGTGAAAGAGCGCTATATAAAACTTTTAAACTTAAACTTAAACTTAAACTTAAACTTAAACTTAGTGTATATGGGGACAGACAGGAGGGAGGCTGTAGATTGTTTGCTCTCTGACTCTAGGGTCTGGCCAAGGGACCATTATGGTTTCTCCCCAGTCTTGGGCAGGCAACGTTGTTGAAAGGAATTATTCCCCATAAATAACTAGCTTTGCACATATACTTACATTATTCTGCAACACGCAAGTGAAACACTCATGTTAAAGGTACCCATAGTTAATGCAGACCTACATTTAGAGTGGCTGATGAGCAGTTGTCATATTTCTTTCTGGTCATGTATGTTTCCTTCTTCTTACCAAGCTGTCCCAGCTAATGTTAAATGATGTATCTTTTTAATTATTTTCTAATAAGAATGTTTATCTTTGTATGCTCCTCAGAGATCAAAATAATGAGCGAGCACCTGGGAGTGAGAGCATCTGAGAACCGTGTATCATCTGTTTGGAGAAATCGAGCTGAAGGTAGTTGAGCAAAGATTTAATTTTGTGTTAGTTAGGGAAATTTAGCTCATATTATCGAAATGTACTTTAGGCGGATTTGTTCCCTTCGTGGAATCATGTGTAGGTGTAACAAATCTGTGAAATTATGTTTGTTCACTAATCCAAAGTAGACTTTCATGTAGATGCTTTGTTGCTCCCATTATTGAGTATATCTTCTTCCCTCGATCCAAGGAGTTTGACTCTTGGGCAATTACCTTCCCCACTTACTTGACAAATCTTTATGTGATTTATAGATATTGGGGCAGATGTATCAACATCGAGATTTGCGAATCTCAAATAGCAATTTTTTAGAAATCGCTATTTGAGATTTGCAAATTGGTATGTATGTAGAAAATCGCATTTTTTTTGCGATTTCTTAAAATTCCTTAATTGCGATTAGCAAATTGCGAATCGCAATTAAGGAATAATTTCCCATTCATTTCTATGGGCCAGGAGGCCCATAGGAATGAATGTGAAGTTATTCTCAATTTGCGATTCGCAATTTGAGAATCGCAAATTGAGAATAATTTCAAGGGTGCAAGGGTGTCATAAGGACACCCTGATGCACCCCTGAAATTCACATATGTGGGCATATGGCGCACATATATGCCCTAAGAGCATGTATGTGCGCCACATGGCACCTTCACAAATGCCAAAAAGTGCTTTTGTGAAAGAAATCGCAAATTACCACCAACTTCAAGTTGGTAGTAATTTGCAATTTCTTAATGAGAAATCGCACAACTTGGGTGCTTCATACAATGCATTTAAGGAATCACAAAATTTGCGATTCCTTAACTGCAATCGCAAAATAAGGAATCGCAAATTTACGATTCCTTATTTTGCACTCAAATTTGCTACATACATACCATTTAGCGAAAATGAGTTCACAAACGCCGCAATTCTGCGAATTTCGGCGTTTGCGAACCCATTTGAGCTTCATACATATGGCCCATTGTGTTGTAGAGGCCATTCATGCGACATCTTCTGCCTGACTTCTCCCTCACATTCCTGAACTTCCCTTAGATGACCTGAGTAGAGTTTCCACCTTTATGAGAAACTGAGTCTGACTTGATTTACTTTATGACAACTTTATAATAGTTTGTCTTTGCATTTGTGATTTTGAATTGCTTTGATTTATATTGACTAACTATTCCTTTATTGGCTATGAACTTATGACAAATTTTAAGATTTGAATTTTCTAACCTTGTTAATCCTTTAATAACTTTCCGAACGTAATATTCCCTGTCACTCTTATAGGGCCAAATTTGCATCAAGTCATTGAAATGAATTGATTGCTGTCTCCACCTCGGTTGGAACTAAATGTCCATCTGCATGAGTGCAGCCAGTATTGGAGTTTGAATCAGAAGTTTGAATGCTGCAAAGCGCGGCAACATTGTATAGGAGGCGGGCCTCATCTATAGGTTATACCACTGTGCAAGCCATGGTGGAAGGGATTGGATTGTTTGGACACACAGGGGCAGTGGAAGGCCATTTTATCCCTTCTAAACACCCATCTGCCTGATAAGATCCTAAGACTTTTCCAATTTCTCCATCACTTCACATCATGTATCCCATGTTTCTGTCCTTAATGTGTTCCTTTGTCCTGGAAGATTATTGCCACTGAGACTAACAGGTGTTGCCAGTATTTTTTCACTCAGTGCTAACCTTCCCCCTAGTTGCCCATGCTTTATAAATACCTTTCGTAAATAACCCCAAAAATTCTCAATAAGACCGCCGTGCACTGGACTGTTGTAAGATCACGATTCTATTGATCTATATGTCTAGACTAATTTTTCACCCACAAGAAATCTTATATTTACATCAGACCTGCTGTAAAATCTTACCTCTCGTAACCATCCTCATCAGATTAGTAAGGTGTTCCCTTACTGAAGACAGTTTTAGTGTTCAGTGGCAGCTGTATGTAGAACAAAAGGGGCTGTATGCAAATTAAAAAGGCAAATAGCTGCACCAGAGAGATGCTCTGAGTTACTAACTAGAGTTCATTCTTGACTTGCCAACTTCATGGCGGATAAAAATAAATTGAATATTGTACTATTGTGATTTGCCACATCAACCTTTCATTGGTCCTCTAGTATGTATGGATTACCCTTCCTCAGTCTGACCTTGCAGGGTGAAGACTAGTGTTGGATCTGAGGCAATGAGGCTCATCATCCTAGAGTGCGCCTACTGCAGTGTAGGTAATCTAGGCCGCGTCACAAGTAGATTTCTAATGCAGACTCAAACATAGAATAGCTGTATTGTCTAGCAAGTCATGCCATGTTACATGTTGTCATTACCCAGCCCAATGTACAGTGCGCGTATTAATGAGCCAGCTAACAGTGCCAGTAGCCATGCATCAATGGACCTAATAAAGGGCTTCAAAGCCCAGAGCACACTGCTTGCATCAAAGAGCCCACTAACAGGAGTTAGTAGCCATGCATCAATGGACCTAGTGCTACAGTGCCACTGCACAGTTAGTGGTCCCACACAGTGCATGCAACAAGGGGTCCACTAAGGGACAACAGTATCCCACATAGTGCTTCCAATCAATGGGCCTAGTAATAGGGATTAGGCCCCACCCGCTGCATGCATCATGGGCCATACTAAGGACTTTAGAGGTTCCTGGGCCTTCTGGTTGACACCCCTTCCCTCTCTGGCCATAGTGAAAGAAGTTGGCTCCCATAATTGTATTGACTTTGCCTTCAATAAGAATAAAGTCAATATTTTTCACAAGTATGAACCTACCCTCATTTCACAAGCAAAGCGCCCTCAACCATGTGGAATGCACCCTCCTCCACAGGCAGCAATGCAGCCTCTTAGTACCAGTGCAAGTACTGTAAGGTGTACTGAATCCCTTTCAATAAGCAACAATACATTCTCTCAGGAGTATGGTGCCCTCTGTGAGGTGCTTCTCACGCCCACCCAAAAGAAGCAATGCATCCTTTACCAGCAGTGCAGCTCCATGCAGACTGTGTGCCAGAGTTCAGTAGACACTCACTAATATTGCATAGAGATGAGTAACTCTAACAATTGTATTGTATTGTATTTGCAGTTATATAGCGCTTACTACCCTTGACGAGGCGTTGAAACGCTTTTTATCTGAGTAGCACGCTACTCAAGAACTCATAAAGGATTAGTGGTGAATTAGTATAGTGAAATATGAAAGAAATTTAAGTGGTGGATATGTTAGTCAGTTATTTGGATTCAGAATGATAGTGGAGGGATAGAAGAGGGCAAAAGGGTTTCATTTATTTAGCTCTTGCTATCCCTGATGGTGCTGCTGTGCACCTTCAAAGTCACTTTCCCCCCCCAACATGTCACTAGTGTGCACCAAAACTGCAGCATGTGTGCCGAGTACAATCAGCAAAACAAGGCTTAGATTGGTATCTGGGTCAAGAGATCCAGTGAATAATTAGTTAAAGAATAAGTGCCAGGCCCAAATCTTTGCTCAGAAGTCTTCAGCCGGCAGTACTGTTGCGTTTGCTGAATACCAGGGTTGCTCAGTCTTGCATCCATATCTCTTTCAACCACCACCAGACACTCTCTGCGCCCTTTATCACACTTTTGTGCTTCTTTTTATCCCTGCTTTCTCCCTTTGTCCTTGTTTCCCAGTCATTCTCTTCCTCCTTTTATTTTTTATTTCTCTCTTGTCAAGTAAGATTAGGAAAAATAAGTGCTGGTCCCTAAAAGTGATTGCTGGTGGGCCCCATCTGTATCCACCGGCTCAAATTAAGCACTGAAGAGGACCCATGTCCACTCTCGCACCCCTACCACAGGACAGTTGACACTCAAAGGCTGAGATTGTTAAACAATGTCACTGTCCCAAAAACCTCCAAAAGCAAGCTAAGGTGGTTTGACAGTTCTGGAAGTGAACCACAGAACAATGCAGCCTGACCACCACATCAAGAGCCTTGTCCGTTCACATCTTGACCTCCAACAGAAGCACTTCCTACTCTGGACTAATCCCCCGGCGGCTGCACCTAACGTTGTTTCTGCTGGTAATGGAGCCACATCTCACATGGTGTTCTGGCTACGACCGACCTTTCTAGATTGTGTGTCTCACTCTTACTGAGCCTCCCCATAAACATAGTATAACATGTGTATTTGAAAAGTGCATATTCACCCAGAAGGGTATCTTGGCGCTGAATAACAGATGTTTATTGTTACCCAACTCAATGGTACTCATTTTATCAATGAAAGGCTGAGGGCTTAAGTCTTCTAGAACTATACCCTGGTCCTCCTCCACTGCAGCCCAGAATGGCCTGATCCCATGCTGCAGTCCTTCTCACAACCAGGCAGGGATCACCCGCGCTTGGAGAATGCTCCACCTTGATGCTGGCAAGAATATATACTTCTGCAGTATACTAATAAAGCCACTCACCTGTCTCACTAGGAAAGGGCACCTGTGACCAGCAGTTTACGCACTCCTGTTCATTCGCACATAACCTCAATGGTTAAATAGGCATATTAGCACAGAGAGCTCTCTAACTATTATTAGATGATGTGGCCTATAGTTTCACTCAATTTCTGCTATAGGTAGAAAAACCAATTGAGCTGTCAAAGTAGCATTTGAATCTGACCATGATGACATAAAGATCACTTTGGCAGGAATGTATACCTTCTGAGTTGAAAAACTAAGACAGGAAGTTGTAACCTGCAGGTTACACACAGATTTGTGAAGCAGGCCCATTAACCTAATGAGCCTTTTTCCTAGGATTGGAACATGTGACCTTCAGGTTAGACATAGATCTATGTATTAGATAGTCTAACTCGCTCAATCAAACAATAAGGGTATTGTAAGTGCGCTACTCACCCGAGAGGGTCTCAAGGCGCGTGGGGGGTCAACAGATCCAGGGAAACATCCTTTACAACGCAACTTTTACCACGCAGTGCCTTTACGACGCAACTTCTACATCGCAAACCATTACAACGCATTGTGCTGGGGGGCGCTCTAAGATAGGGAATAAGTTTAATTTACTATCCAACACCTTCCCTAGTGTCCACGGGGACTGGAGTTGGAATAGTAAATTAAACTTTTCACTATCCAGCACCCCAAAGCGCTATGCGTTGTAAAGGTTTGCGATGTAAAAACCGCGTTGTAAAGGCATGCGATGTAAAAGCATGCGTTGTAATGTCATACATCCACAGATCCATCCAGCCGAAGAGCAAGGTCTTGAGAGTCTTCCTGAAGGTGTTCAGGGAGGGGGCGTGCCTGATGTCTGCCGGGAGCTTGTTCCAGGTTTTGGCCGCGATGTGGGAGAAGGATCTTCCACCTGCTCTGGCTCTGTGGATGCGCGGGGTTTCGGCCAGTGCGAGGTTGGAAGATCGGAGGTTCCTTTTGGGTACATGGAATTTGATTCTGTCGTTGAGGAATTCGGGTCCGGTGTAGGCATTTGTAGGCATGGGTGAGGATTTTTAAGGTGATTCTTTTCTTCACGCGGAGACAGTGGAGCCTTCGTAGGTGTTGGCTGATGTGCTCGTGCCGGGGGGAGGGAGGGGGTGCCAAGGACGAGTCTGGCGGCGGTGTTCTGTATTGTTTGGAGTTTGCGGAGTAGAGACTTGTTTATGCCGGCGTAGAGTGCACTTCCATGGTCAAGTCTGCTGGTGATGAGTGTGTGGGTGACTGTCTTTCTTGACTCAGAGGGGATCCATTTGAAAGTCTTGCGGAGTATTCGGAGGGTTTGGAAGCAGCTGGAGGTGACGGAGTTGACCTGTCAGTTCATGGAGAGGGATGAGTCGAGTATGATGCCGAGGTTTTTGGCATAGTGCGCGGGGGTCGGTAGGCTTCCGAGGGCGGTCAGCCACCAGGTGTTGTCTCATGTGCTGAGGGGGTGGTTCCAAGGATGAGGACTTCTGTCTTATTGGCGTTGAGCTTGAGGCAGCTGTTGGTCATCCAGACTGCTATGTCCTGCATCCCCTTTTGGAAGTTGAGTCTGACAGTGGCGGGGCGTTTGGTGAGGGGGAGGAAGAGCTGGGTGTTGTCGGCGTAGGATATGATGTTGAGGCCGTGTTGTCAGACGATAGCGGTGAGGGGGGCCATGTAGACGTTGAAGAGGGTCAGGCTCAGTGACGACCCCTGTGGGACTCCGCATATGATATTCATGGGGTCGGAAAGGAAGGGTGACAGTCTGATCCTTTGGCTTCTTCCGGTGAGGAACGATTGGATCCAGTATAGGGCTGTGGCTGTTCCTTGTATGCCGGCGTCGTGTAGTCTGGTGATGAGTGTGCAGTGGGAGACGGTGTCGAAGGCTGCTGATAGGTCGAGTAGGATGAGGGCTGCGGAGTGTCCTTGGTCCAGGAGGGTGTGGATGTCATCCGTGGTGGCGAGTAGGGTGGTTTTGGTGCTGTGGTTGCTCCAGAATCCGGATTGGGGTGGGTCGAGGACGGCGTTGTCTTCAATGAACCGTGTCAGTTCCCTGTTGACTGTTTTCTTTGCCACTTTGGCAGCGAAGGGGAAGAGCGAGACAGTAGTTCTTGAGGTCAGCTGTGGCCTTCTTGAGCAGGGGCCTGACTTCTGCATGTTTCCAGTCATCTGGGAAGGTACCTGTTTTGTAGGTGGTGTTGATGATGTGTTGTAGTTTGGACGTGATAGCGGTGGTGGCTCTGTGGTAGATGTGAGGGGGCAGTGGTCCGTGGGGGCCCCTGAGTGGATGCCTTTCTTGTTCGAGGTGGTGTGTTTGGCCGTGATCGGAGTCCAGGTGGAGAGGGTGGGCTGGCTGGTGTGTCTGGGGGGTGGACCGGCTGTGGCATCTGGTGGGTGGTCGTCAAAGTTGTTGTAGAGGTTTTTGATCTTCAGGTGGAAGAAGGTTCCGAGCTTGTTGCGGAGGTCTTGGGACAGGGTGATGTCTGTGGCTTCGCTGTGGGGGTTGGTGAAACCCTGAATGATGGTGAAGAGTTCCTTGGAGTTGGTGGAGTTTGCGAGGATTTTGTTGTGGAGGAAAATCCTTTTTGTGGGTCTGATTTGGTTGTGGTAGTCCGTCATGGTGTGCTTCTAGGTGTAGATTTGTGGGTGTCTTGGCGTTTCTCCAGTTCTTCTCCAGGCATCTGCAGGTGCATCTGGCTTCTTGGAGATCAGTGGTGAACCAGGTGGCTTTCCTAGGGCGCTGTTTGTCGTGTTGCGTAGCGGGGCGAGTTTGTCTGCGCAGTTGGCGATCCAGGTGTGGAGTTCTCTGGCTGCGGCATCGGATGCAAGGGTGTGGTTGTCTCGGGTGAGGGTGGAGTTGAATTGCTCGTCGGTGACCGTGCTCCACTTCCTTTGTGGTGGGCGTGGGGCTGGTTAGGGTGCCTTGGGTTTGTCGACGATGAAGTGTACACAGTGGTGGTTGGTCTATGAGGGTTGGATTGTGTGGCTGAAGTGCTCGCTGTTTCCTGCTGCGAAGATGGGGTCGAAGGTGTGTCCTGCCCTGTGTGTCAGTGTGGTGATGAGTTGGTTGAGTCCGATGTTGGCGAGGTTGTATTGAAGGGTGGTGGAGTTGGGGTCACTGGGGTTAGTAAGGTGGAAGCTCAGGTCACCAATGAGTATGTAGTTTATTGAGGCTAAGGCGTGGGGTGCGATGAGGTCGGTGATGGTGGTGGCGAAGGTGGCCCAGGGGTCTGGGGGGTCTGTAGACAAGGGTTCCGCGCAGCATGGAGTTGGGGCTGGTCTGGATCTGGAAGAGCAAGTGTTCTGCAGCGGGGAAAGTTTCGCTGGAGGTGGTGAGCCAAGGATGTTATTGTGGGCGATAGCGAGACCTCCTCCAGGGTGGTTGGGGCGGTCCTTCCTCTGGATCTTGTATCCTTCCGGGATGGCGGTGTTGATGTTGGGGCTGGAAGAAGCATTGGTCCAGGTCTCCATGAAGAAGGCGTTGTCTGGCGAGAGAGAGTCGCGTAGGTTCCAGATCTCCACGGCGTGTTTGTGCATGGAGCGCACGTTGAGGAGGATGCATCTGAGGGCGTTACTGGTGTTGGTTTTGGTGGGCTGGAGGCAGGGTTGGTGATGAAGGTGAAGGTCTGGCGGCAGTGGAGGCAGGACAACTGGCCGTGAGTGGTGTTCGGCGTGGCCTGTTGGCAGTCTCTGAGTCTTCCGGGGTTGAGTGACAGGAGGGCGGCTGAGTTGTAGCGTGGCTGGTGCGAGATGCAGGGTCCCTGGTGCTGGTCGTGGTCGAGTCACGGACAGGCGCAGACGGGCCTGCCTTTGGTGCACCTTTGGCGTGCCGGCGGTGCACCTGCTGTGCGTGGCCGCTGTGCGGCCTCTTAGCAGCCTCCATTAAGTAGGGGAGGGTGGAGGCGGGAAGGCGGGAAGCGGCTATCGGGCGGTGGGTGGGATCTAACGGGCGCCAAAGCAGAGAGGGAAAACAATAGCAATAAGCACTAGGGCTGAAATAAAAATACGGAAAGCAGAGAGGGAAGAAAACAATTACAATAATGCAGGCACTAGGAATGAAATAGTCCTGAAAAGGCAAGAAACACGGCCAAGTCAATCTGGCACTGAGAGCGGGTCGAGAGCGGTCTCGAACCCTGTTCTCCTAGGTCAGCGGCGGTGGTGGCCAGGCGGAGCTGCGTGGAGGGAGAGCGGTTCCCAGGCAGGAGGTCAGGGCACTCGCTGAGCCATTTGAATAGCATCAGGACATATCAATTCTAAGCAGAGCACAGGGTTCAAGCTGAGCCAATCGGGGTCTGCGGGAATGCAAAAGTGGGGAACAAAGCAGTCTCTTCTTTGGCCAGGGCTAGCTGAAACACGAGGCACTTTTAGATGACAGCCTAGATCTCGACCAGTAGGGGGTGCATGTTAGTGGTCACCATTTGCAAGATTACCAGCAGTGATCATCTCAGTTCATCAGTCACAGTTGCAGGCAGTAATGTAAAAAATATTTGTTAATGTGAAATGCCTCTACATGGGAATACAGAACAGCTCTATATGCAATATCCCCAGCACCAGGATAATAATATTAGTACTAAGTCTCTGCAAAACCGCTTGATTTGTATCACTTAAATATCAGGTTAAAATATATTTTGGAACTCCCACCATTTCTCCAAAACTTCAGCATATGAGTTCTTAAAATATACAAAGTTTTGTCTTGGTGTACACTTTTCAATTTTGGTAATCAGATATTAATATAACCAAGCTAAAGCTTCTAATTTAGTTGACTGGGCTGCACACAGGAGAGCTACTTACATATAGCCGGAGAGCTACCAGCAGCTCATGAGCTACTTGTTGGAGAAGCCTGATCTACACTCTGGTTTATATTTGCAGCTACTATTGCTGCATTCTTTTGGTACACATGGCTGGTTTTACTGTGCACCCATGATGTATAATTCTTTTGATAAACTTCTTTTAAACTTAACAAAAATAATGAGACATACACACACTAGTGGGGCACAACCGAAACCCAGGGCCAGACTGGGAACACACAGCAGCCCTGGCAATTTTGTCACATCGGCCACGGGGGGGGGTGCTAGTGTGAAGCTCTGCCACTACGTTTATTACTGGGGGCTGATACTGCAGCACCGCTGCAAAGCCGGCCCCCTGTAATAAAACCATCCCCCGCCACTGCAAGACCGATCCCCACCCTTCCAGCTTCCGGGGGAAACGATCGAGGCCCGCTACGACCAGTCCAGCCCTCCTGAAATCCTATTAAACAGAACAAAAGTGGCTAGTCAGGTTTGTTTTATAATGAATTAATGCCCCCGCAACCAATTTATTTTGCGTGAACTAGACTTTTTTGTCACAAAATGATTTATTTTCATTTATAATTAAGTTTCATTAATCAGACCATATGTTTTCAAAGGAGACTCACGTCAAAACAGTCAAATCAATAACATACAGTAATGTGCACAATATTTACAAGTGTACAGGGGTTCACAATGGATACTCAAAATTCATAACACCAACATGACTTTCTACATAACAGATACATTCAAAGTGAATTGCTAGGATTGACTAATGCCACTCTGGTGGAAACCGCTGCTAATCCTTTAAATTAATAAACACGTCACAGGTTTTGTGAGACAGGCAGGCAGTCCAATTCCATCCCCACTTCCGCCTGTCCACTGGTATTTGAATGAAAGGACTGGTTTCTTATGTGTATCAGTTTTCCTTGTTGAAATGTTTTTTACGTTGCAATTCACTTTGAATGTATCTGTTATGTAGAAAGTCATGTTGGTGTTATGAATTTTGAGTATCCATTGTGAACCCCTGTACACTTGTATATATTGTGCACATTACTGTATGTTATTGATTTGACTGTTTTGACGTGAGTCTCCTTTGAAAACATATGGTCTGATTAATGAAACTTAATTATAAATGAAAATAAATCATTTTGTGACAAAAAAGTCTAGTTCACGCAAAATAAATTGGTTGCGGGGGCATTAATTCATTATAAAACAAACCTGACTAGCCACTTTTGTTCTGTTTAATAGTTGTTGAGGTCCAGGCTAGCCAGTGGTAGGACCCAATACCTTCTTTTGTGCACTCTCCTGAAATCCTGCCATACACAGCAATATTTGTTCAGTTTGAATGCATGATTCACTTGCTGCATTTGTCAGATATTTTCATACTGACTAAGGGCCTTGCTCCCTGAATATTGAATCCAGAATATTGAGGCATGCAAATATTGAGTATAAAGTACAGAATCCAAGAATATTGAAAGATAAGTTACTAGAGATTATCTAGATCTAATTCCACATATATGTTCCTAGGTGATGTATACATCTTCAATGTAAGTAGATGTGGAGTCAGGAATAGTGAATCTATACTTCTGTATATGCACTTACCTTTTGATATTTTCTCCCTCAATATTCTGTCTAAGATATTCCTATATGCTGATATTCTTGGCATTGATAATCAGTAGTACAAGTTAAGCTACTTAGTTGTCATTTAACTGTAATGGACTCTGGTTTAATATAAAATATCAGTTTGCTTTTCATGTAATGTACCGATAGCAAACAGGGCCATGTTACCGACAGTTGTAATTACTACTTCAATTCCTTCTTATTCAATATGGAACAGCTGTTTTATTAACCAGACGTAATGGCCCCATTCATTTGAGTGGAGTGTGAAATAGATCTCATAACGTTTCTCTTAACTTAAACATTTGATGGAAAGCCCCTAAATCTCCCTCTATTTCACTCCAAGACCATAGGAATTGGTGCCTCAAGAGTAAGACAAATGGTGGTTCACAGAAGGGAGATTGTGAAATGACTGTTCCACAACTGAACTGCAACCAAAGAGAGATGTGAAACATCTCTCTCACTGAGGCTCGCATAAAGGGACCCTGGCCCAAGCAAACGAACTGGCCTTGAACTCATTGGGAGAAAAGCAACTTTTAACCTTCAAAAGGATTTCAAGCCTGAAAATGTTTCATTTAGGGAATGCTGTGAAATGACTGCACATACAGAAGGCGGAAGAGTAATTTTTTTAGATTTAAAATTGAGTCAACATATGGAGGCATCGAACTATAGTTTAAATGCTATTTCTCACTTTTCTGATCTAGGTACAGACACCAGACAGAAATGTAACCACCAATTTAACATGCAGGTAGGGTATCCCTTCGATCTTAGAGTCTGTCCCATGATTGGGTGGCTTTCTTTTCGAATCCAGGTTCACTGTTCTTAATTTGAAGACTTTCCTCTCCATTTATTCCCTCCCTCGAGTATTTCCGGTTTATGATGATTTTTAATTTGACGATCCATCCCTGCAGATGACAGGGAACTATCTATTCCTTTTTCCTTTTGGATGTTTTTATGGCATTTGTTTTTCGGCACTCAATAGAAGTGCAATGGTCTTCTCTTTGGGATTTTGGCTTTCCCCCCTTCTCTCTCTCTTTGGGTTGCTTTCCTCCCTTCTTTTTCTGACCGCATTCTTCGCCCTCCTGTTCTTTATCTCGCCACGTCCATCCCCTGCTATCTTTCTCTCTGGTCCCAGGATGCTTGTTTCCAGTCCTCGGAGGACCTCGCTTGACAGTTTGGACTGGACTGTTCCCATGGACAACAGGGTCAAGACTGATTTGCATATGGCTGGGTCCTAGCTGGGGTGGCGTAGCGAGCAAAAGAACGATGGATGTGACCCTGATCTCATGACTGGGGGTAAATATTTGATTCATTCAGCATTTCGTCTATCATTTGTTGCAGGAGCATGTTTCTCTCCTCAAGCACACTCTAGTGCTCATCCACGCCTCCCTCCTTCTCCTGTATCCAGGCTGTGAGTTGCAGTCTGCACAAAACCCAATGTGACAGCCATATTGGAAGGGTATAAAAAATATAGCAGAAATCAACTTCAAAACAAAAACTGAAAATCCAAACAGATTAGGGCAGTATCTTTCCATTCTCAAACAGCTTTCTCTTTCCCCTTACTCCTGGTTTCACATATTGCTCGGTACACCATAACATTTTAGAAGAAATTGAAGAGCTATAGAGATTATGGAAAAGATCTTCAGTGTAATTTTTGTGGTGTTCCAGAGCCATGCAGGGGCTTAAAATACTACTTCAGAAAAGTTTTAATAAAGTGAGAATGTTCCCTAATAGTTTTTAAAATTAATCACAATAGTTTCCATAACAGCTGTACCATCTGAAATACATAAGAGCTAGCTCTTTTTAAAACCATATTAGGAATCGTATAACTATAACTACCTTGCTACCAAAGGCACATTTTTCTTATGTCTCTACTTAGAGTACCACGAATAATGAACAATACGTTTTAAAAGCCTTTTAACAGTTAAACTATTAGACAGAATTGCGAGGACATTATTAACATGTGTAGATTTTTTGCTCAAAAATTTCATACAAATTTTAACTTTTCCTAAATACCCAAAATATATAATATTGATGATAAGCGACTACTTGACAAGTGCCACAATGTGTACGAATTCTTGTGTCTGATTTATTATATGGAAATAGGCTGATGGAAGGCTATATAAAACCTTTCTGTGTTATGTTTGTAACTTATCTTAAATTCTGTTTATGTCTTTCATAGCAGCCCGACAAGGTGCGGGCGTCTAACGATCACAGCTATTGGATTTGACTCTCGTTTTACGGGAGGTAAGGACACCAAGAGGGATGGTTAATTGTATGCTTGGAAGGCTGGGGGACATGATAGTTTCTGAGTTGTAGTGAGCAAAGGGGCTCCATATCAGCGCAGCATTTTAGGAGTAGGGATGTATTTCATCCTGTTTGAAGCATAGCTCCGCTGCTGTTTTGAACTGCCATGAGATATATACAACTGTCCTGGGCCTTTTCCCCCCCACACCCTGAGTCTTACGAGGAAGTTCTATCCTCAGTATGGTCTCATGCTTTTTTAACCTTTCTCTATGACATTGATTTGTTGTGCACACGATTGTGGCACACTACGTTGCATTAAGCTAGTCTATTGCTCGTGATATATGTCCTCTTTGTTTGCTTTTTCCTTTCTTGTCCTAGGTCTTGTTTAGGAGCAGCATAATGGCCCGCCCTACCAAGTATTTTGGGTAATCATCTTTTAATTTATCACGTGCACGTCACTATTTCTTATATCCTGGTCCTGAAGAAGCGCCAATGACCTTAGCGGCAACAGAGGCGCGAAACATGTTGACCGTTTTCATGATACCTAGGCATAATGTGCCATTTGGGATTACACTCTAATCAGAGTTTTTATACTGCCAAGAAGGGTACTACATCATACTAACCTTCTATAGGTCACCCCCTGGCAGTTTTTTTCACTCACTATGCACGCAACTTGTTATCCCCATATAGGACCCACTCCACCCCACACACCCTCATGCACCATCCAGCATGCCTCAAAAGATCTCCGATAAAGTGACCCTTCGGGGGACCCGTTGGGGATTGCAGCGCCGGCCCAACGAGGAGCACATGCCCGATGATGAAGCATGACACCCCTCGGGGTGTGTGAGGGCAACAAGAGGCAAGACTTGTTCTTCCCCCCTGTTTTTGATGGGCCCACTCCACCTAGGACTTCTTTTTTTCTCTGTGTGTCTTTTTAGTAGATGGCGTATGGGTGTACTTTTTTGACCCTGGCCTTGGAACAGTGTCCTCCATTGGATACATATATAAAACCTTTAACATATCAATACAGTGTACATTCATACTGCACAATACAACACTTTAAACATAAAAGTATACTTTCATAATCAAGAGACACCAAGTACTAAAAATCTTCATATTTCTTTGCAAAGCAGGAATTACTAAGTGGATGCCCTATTAGTTTATTGGAGTGCACTCCATTCCACTTTTCTAGAGTGCTTGTGTGATTACAGACATGGACCAAAAAGATTCAACCAGTTTTGCCCTAGATGCTTGGGCTGTATCTCACAGGTGACCCTGAATAGGGCTGAAACATGTCTGCAATTACCTGTGGTCCCATTCTGAGCAGATGTGGCCAACCAGTATCAGAAGAACTTTGTCTTTTAGAACAGAATTACAACTGATTTGCATATATATCACCTCCTATCATGTTTGTGCTCTCTAAATGCTTTTGTAGGAATATATTTAAGATGTAGATACTGTTAGACTTGGCACCGTTGGCGTGAGTCTCCCTTCCACTTTTTGCTGTTGCCTCCTCTGTTTTTGCTGGTCTAGATGCTTTGGGCACTTAGCCACTGCTGTTCAGAGCCAACGTGCTAGTGCTCCCTATTGTAAATTGTTGTATGGATTCGTGATTCCATGATTGGTTATTTGATGTACTTGTCAGTCCCTAGTACAGTGCACTATGTGTGCCCAGGGCTTGTAAATCAAATGTTGCTGGTCGGCTTGTAGCACTGATTGTGCCTCCTACCGAAGCAGCCTGGAAAATGTGGCTCAGGCCTGCCATTGCAGAGCCTGTGTGCAGTCTGGGACTGCCATGTCTACTTGGCAGTGGCGGGACATTCCCAAGGATAAGCACCAACGGGGTAGATTGAATCAGTAAGTTAATAACAGTGGGGTTCGGAAGAGCATTGGTGGGGTGTCCCTGCGACTTACCCATATTTTTCACTGGGTTCTCAATGGCTTGACCTTGTTGTCTTACCGAACGGACCCTGTTCATTGCCAAACCGTCGAGGTAGGCCACTTCTTTTGGGATCCTAAGTGTCCGAAAAGGCTAACGCAGCACCCACTGGTGCACCGCCCCGTCAGATGGCTAGTGTAGCCCTGGGGAAGGAGATGGGTGCCCAAGGTGGGTGGGGTCCTGCAGAGATGTCCCTAGTCTCTTTAGGAGACAGTGAGATGGTCCCTAGGAATAAACTGCCTGATAACACTAAGAAGTACAGGCAGTGGGTGACTATCCATAGCCATAGGGTGGAGGCTCTGAGAGACACCGGAGCCAGTGTGACAGGTCAGTTATCGGCTGGTGTCTGAAGAGCAGGTGATCCCCAATGCATTCTACCCTGTAATTGCTACTGACAATTCAGAGAGCCACTGAAATGTGGCACAGGTTCCCCTTGAGGTGGGAGGTTCTCAGATACCTTTCAAGTATCTGTGAGGCCAGCCATGCCTGTTGATTGCCTGTTAGGCAATGATTTGGAGAGCCCCCTGTGGAAAAGTGAATTTTGCCTTGCTATATGTGCCTACGTGTTCCCCATCCTATGTTATATGTGCATGATCGATATGCATGTATCCCCCTATGATCGATTAAAGACGCAATTGTGGTTGTGTCCAACTCTAGTATGCCAGTTTCCAGTTCTCGTGAAAGCAACGAGTATTAGGCCTATGTTGCCATGTTTCACAGTGTGCACGTTAATTCATTGAATTGTCCCCGTTCCTAGGCCTCAAAGGGCCCGGACACCAGATTCAAGCTCCAGTCTCCTGAACCCACTCCGAGGAGCGATGCAGCCCCCACCTGCATCCCTGACCCTTCACTTACTTCCTGCAGCACGGTGCCCGGCCTGGCTCTGCCTGCCTGTCTGCCAAGAATATGTTATGCTTCTAGTTATCAGTTCAGCCCTCCTTCTTCACATTCCTAAGCTACTGAACCGTATCAACAGTTTCAGCTATGGTCTAGTCTTTCTGTCTCCATGTAAGAGAAATACTGTATTAATATTCATAGAATATTCCTAGCACACGCAATACATGTAGAATATATGCATGCACCAGCCTTAGTGTCAAGTAGCCTTTGCCCTGATAACTTTTAGATTCTATCAACATGTACTCCAAACACCAGATACCAGATATGCTATAGGTACATGTCGTCCTGACACTGCAGACTTTAGTCTCCTCTTCTAGTGTAGAAGTCATAGCCCCCAGTTCTCCCTGGTAACACGCCATTGCCCGTTTGCGCGCACCACTAGGTTAAAGGTCCCAGCTGCTCAGGTAGCCCCCTCCACGTTTCCGCCCCATTCATGACACTTCTGTGACGTTCACATCACATGTCTCAGTGCACGCCCTGTACACGCCTTCTTTTTCCACCCACGTGTTCTTATCTTACGTTTGTCATAAGTTACGCCTACTGTATGTAATGTAATGTAATGTTGTACTATATATATGCTGCACTGTCGATGAAATGGTGCAGCTTCCTTCCTTCCTTCCGTCCTATTTTATTTCAGGCTGTCCCGTTCCAGTCCCTTCCTTTTTGCCTGAATAAAAGCTGTTCAACTCGGACACATCGGATCCCGCCTCTTATTTATTGAGCTATCTGTTATTGTTAATATAGTCAAAAATAGTCCCGGTATTATTTATTTATATACCACATAATGGCGCCCGAATAGGGACGAGCCCCTTCCTCACGCGCTGGCGATGCTACGCAGGCCCCCTGACCCTCTGTAGCCGTGACGGAACTCTACTGCGCACCGGCAGATATTTCTGCTTCAAGTCTCCCTCAGGCCCACGGAGGAAACGGAGACTGCGGTCCGACATCCAGACGAAGCGGTGTGGAATGCGGTTCGTCCCGACCAGAGCCCAAGCCGAGAGAGCAAGGTCCGAGGTATCCGGAGGCCCACCTGTAACCGAAGTTTCCGAAGTTCGTAGTCCGACGTCGTAGCAGTCCAGTCCAGTCCGAGGCCTTCCAGTTTCTGCTTCCCGGTGAGTACCGTCGCGGGGGAAGTATCTAGACAGGATCATTAGTTTGTTCCTGGTCCGTTGGGTTTGGGTACGCAGATCCAGTCCGAAGTATTCACCTAGGTGGATACGGGTCCTGACGTGTCTCTTTATGGGACCGGTATGTTCTGTACTGTTTTAGCAGTGCATCCAGTAATTCTAGTAAGTTTCGTTTCTCAAGAAATTCATATGTTCTGTTTTCAGTGTATCAGGTAGTATTTCTGTTCGAACTGTTATTAATGTATTTTTATGTCGTGGTATGAGTGTTTTGTTCGCTATTTTATTATTGTGATTATTGTATATTGTGTTTCAAGTGTATTACCGAAATGCCTCTGTTCTCGAAATTACGTCAGTTAAAGACCAGAAAAGGGTTACTCGAAGAAGCAGTTCCTGTCCCTCCTAGGGACAGTCCAGGACATTTTATGTATCACAAGCATGGCTTAGATGCCATAATATATCTAGACTTATGGGCGGACTATACTAAGGAACTAGAAGAGAAATATAGATGGCCCGTATCAGGTACATGGGATGCCGAGTGCATCATGCGAGTAGAAGAAGCATTATGGAAAAAGAAAGCCAGACAGTCCCAGAAAGATGCCATCGAGTTATGGCGCAAAGAATCTCATAAAAGAACCGAAAAAGAATTCAGAAAAACAGAATTAAGTAGGGAATCCTCAGAGGAAGCCCAAGAAAGGGAATTAATCGAAGAAGGTGAACGAGTTAGAGCAGAACAGTCAGACAGACAGAGAAATGCCCTTATTAGAGGTATGTATCCTCTTCTTGCCGAGGGCTTGCCAAAAGCAACCCCGGAAGCACCCTGTAATTTACCGCTGCCATTGGTCCCGACTAAGCTACGTCATAAACCGACCGCAGCTGATATTTTTCTTTCGTCCTATTTGGACGACACAGTACCAGCCTATGCAAATCCTGTCCCGCCTGCTCCCGTTAATAATGTAATTCCTGTTCCTCCAGCCGCTGGTCCCGTGGGTCCAGTTAATGTTACAGTACCTGTTACAGCACCCCCGGCCCAGCCCACAGTACATGTACCCGTTTTGCCAGTCACTCTACCAGCCCGTACAGTATTCACCGACGATTCTAGTTTAGGAGCCGCGGGGGGAGGTTCTCCTCGTACCCCGCCTCAACCCAGACGTCTGACGCTACATGAACTAGCGTTACAGCGTACGCCAAAAGTGTCTACATACGTAGATATCATGCGAGGTCTTACTGAATGTCGTTATGATCCAGTTCCAGGTGAGGATCACATGGTCATATATTCATTACGTTTAAGACGGGTTTCCAGCTATTTGGACACCCTGCCCGATATGGGAGAACATCTAGACAGAATATACCGTTTTATCCGTACAGGAGTGAATCCAGGAAGTATTCACGAAGCCATGGTTCAAAGAAAAGTCGAGACTCAGCTCATGATTTTAAAGTTCCTGATTAACTGTTTAATAAGAGAGCAAGATTGTCCAGAAAAAGATCAAGAAGAACTGAAAGTCCTGACTAGGTGGAGTGACAATATAGCCGATGGAAAACACAAGACACAAGGTTGTATAGAGAGTATGTACAAGAAAATTCGTAGGGAAATCATAACTATACACGAGAAACGAGAAGCAAAACAAGCAACCGAGAAAGAGTATGACTCTTCTACTGAAGAGGTAGACAACGAGAATCCCGACAGAATAGCGTATGTAGGTAGAACTAGACTTTCCGACCGACATTCACGTCTAGATTACAAGAAAACTTTTCCTCCTCCAGCATTGGAACAGCGTTCTCTTGAGCAAGTATTCCAGGCCACAGATCACATCCTGAAATCACGAATAGGTTATAGTGAGCTCAGTACCATGCATGAACAAGAACTAGCCCGATCAGCAGTCCGGTGGACTACTGATTCTACCACTTTTCCAGAAGAAATAGTGGCACAGACATTTCTGAAACTGCCCCCAGCCGAGCAGCGACTGGTGGGTATGTATATGATCCAGCACCTCATTACACTGTATGAGGAACAGCATTCTGATCCAGGTCCTTTACATGATGTATTAAACGAGTTACTCCAGTACAGTTGGAAAGGTCTAGGTACCGATTTAATTAGCGTCATTCTAGAACAGCGCCACAAATACCGAACGTTTCTGAATCCACATTTTGTTCACGTCTCACCTCCAGAAAGTAAATCATTCTACATAGACAGACAGAATCCGTTACGAGAAGTACATCCAGTCAAGAAAGAGGGTGGTGGTCTAGAACGAGTATTTGTTTACACCCCTATCACAAAAATGGAACTCTTAGAAATGAAAAAGTTAATTCCCTGTCATGATAAAGATCCAGCAGGGTTCCACCGTGAATTAAAGGACATGCTCCGTATGGGAGAATACACGTATCCTGATATCATTAAAATGTTAAAGGTCCTGTTGCCCGCGGGCATATATGAAAAACTCAAAGAAAAAGAATGGGAGGTGGGAGAAAAAAAGATAGATTGGACAGCTCTAGAAACTGAAGATAATTCACGAGTACGAGGTACCGGTCTTGGGGATAAAGCTAAAGAATTGCCCGAGTTATTAATACAAGTTTTGCCAAGATTACTAGCCACGAAAAAGGAAGATTGGGATGCCATCTCAGCCTGTAAACAAAAACAAGACGAAGATACTAGTGATTTTTATTCTAGATTTGAGAAATGTTTCATTATTAATAGTGGTCTGAAAACAAGTAGTGAATCATACCCTCATCTCTTTGTTACCAAACTAGTCGAGAATTCAAGTCCACAAGTTAAAAATCGAGTCCTGAAAGTCGAAAGCACTTGGCAAGCTAATTCTCCGTCACAGATGCTCCAGATGCTCCAGTACCACCAGAACAGAATCAGGGAAGAGCAGGAACACGAAAGGAGACGTATGAAAGACACGAAAATGAAAGTATTAGTTGCACAATCTGTTCCACAAGACAGTCAGAAGAGGGGTCTGAATCAAGCCAGTCATCCGGCGGTTCCCGTTAAAGGGACATGCAATTACTGTAAACAGCCAGGTCATTTTATAAACGAATGTGCAGTTCTGAAACACAACATAGCTACTGGTAAAACTAAAGAAAGACCACGTCCGCCTAGACAAGAACAAGTTTCACAGACTTCCCAGCCACCACAGAATGCACAACAGTCAGTTACAGTACCGCAGCCTATAGCTGCAACACAACACGTTACACAGCAAATGTACCAGTATGCACAGTCAGAGTATCCAGATTATCAGCCGTATTCATGAAACAGCCTAGAGAGGGAGGTAGGCTCGCCTCTCATCGAGATTCCTGTAGATCAAGAGGGTCCCTATGTACACAGTCAAGTATTAGGGAAAGACAGAAAGTTTCTGATTGATACAGGGGCAAGTAGGACTACCATCAGTCATGACGAGGTTCCAGGGGCTCCGCTCTCAGGCTCTAGAAATGTTTCCCTTGGATTTTCAGGAAAGCCTATTGTTAATGAAATATCGAAACCAGTTACTCTAGAAGTTGGTCCATTGTCCCGAACTACAGATCTGTTACTCACGAAATCTTGCCCAGAAAATTTGTTAGGCATTAAAACACTGAAAGAATTAGGAGCAGTCATATGCTGCTCCCCAGAAGGGGTCCGTCTGTTCCTGCGTGATTTCAAAGGTCATTATGTATTACGTGATTTTGATCCAAGATTATCGAATGTACCACAGCATTTATGGGCGCAAGGTCCAACTGATGTAGGTTGTATGCACATCACACCCCATCGTGTGACTCTAAAGCAAGGTGTTGTTTTACCACGAATCAGACAGTACAAATTGCCACCTGAGGCTGTAGCAGCCTTATCCAAAATTATTGACGAACTTATTGTTCAAGGAGTGGTTGTAGAAACTGACTCCAATGTATGTAATTCTCCTATCATTCCGATTCTGAAACGTACTGATCCAAATGCACCTCCAGTTTATCGATTAGTGATTGACCTTCGAGAACTTAATAAATGTATCATACCACAGTACCCAGTGGTCCCAGATATTTCTTCCCTATTGACAGCCATTGATTCTGAAGCTACATTCTTTACAGTTATCGATCTCAAGAACGCATTTTTCAGTGTTCCCATTCATCCAGACAGCCAGTTCCTTTTCGGATTCTGTTTAAATGGGAGAAGCTATAAATTTACACGAGCACCTCAAGGTTTCACAGAAAGTCCTAGTATTTACAGTCAAGCACTTAAGAGACAACTGGACAATATTCACATGCCAACTGACACTGCCCTGCTCCAGTATGTCGATGATCTACTGATCACAGCCCGTTCTGAACGTGACTGCGAACGTGCGTCACTTACAGTTCTGTATTTTCTGGCCGAGATGGGGCACAAGGTGTCCCCTTCCAAATTGCAATTCTGTGTCCAGCAAGTGGTCTACTTGGGACACTTACTGTCCAAGAGGGGTAGGCAGTTGACACCTGACCGTATCCAGTTAATAGCACGTCTTCCACAGCCCAAGACACAGAAGGAGGTACGAGCTTTTATCGGCCTCACTTCTTACTGCAGACAATGGATTCCACAGTATGCATTTCTAGCCAAACCACTGATACAGTTAACGACACAGGAGGCAGCCGTATCGACTGTCCTCCCTTGGACCCAGGAACATACACTTGTTTTTAATGAGTTAAAGAAAGCTTTATGTAATGCACCTGTTCTAGCAACACCGAACTACAGTAAGCCTTTCACACTTTTTGTTACAGAACGTGATGGTACTGCATTATCTGTTCTCACACAAGATCAAGCAGGACAATACAAGCCCTGTGCTTATTTTTCTAGCACATTAGATCCAGTGGCCCAGGCTCTGCCTGCGTGCCTCAAGTCAGTTGCAGCCACAGCTCTAGCTATCAGACAAAGTGATTCCATAGTGTTAGGACACTCCCTGACAGTACAAGTTCCACACTCCGTGGAAGTTCTTTTAAACCGAACACAGACTCAGCACTTGACTATTGCACGTTTAACAGGTTATGAACTGACACTGTTTCAGCCACACATAGAAATCAGACGCTGCAACATTTTAAATCCAGCTACACTGTTACCGTCAGTTACTTCAAATCCTGCCACACATGACTGTGTGGAAGTTGTTAACACCATGACAAAGCCGAGACAAGACCTGACAGATATTGCATTACCTGATCCCGACCTGACACTTTATGTGGATGGTTCATGTATGAGAACAAGTGCAGGAGAACTAGTAGCCGCGTATGCAGTGACTACTGAAACCGAAGTTATAGAAACACATCGTATTGATACCCTGTCTGCTCAAGCAGCAGAGCTTGTCGCTCTGACCCAAGCCTGCATACGTGCCAAGAACCTGAAAGTAAATATATACACAGATTCACGTTATGCATTCGGAGTCGTACACGACTTTGGAGTGCTCTGGCAAGAAAGAGGTTTTATGACTTCTCATGGAACCAAGATTCAGCATGGTCTCCTCATTCAAGCTCTGTTAGATGCAATACATTTACCGACAGCTATCGCTATCATGAAGTGCAAGGCACATACGAAAGTCACTGATATCATTTCCCAAGGTAACGATCTAGCAGATCGAACAGCCAAGCTTACAGCTCAGACTCCAGACATTCCAGTTAACACGACACAGACACACATTCCAGAACAGACTACTTGTATGACAGTTAAGGACCCTACACAAGATGTCATAGATATACAGTTACATGCTACTCCCGATGAAATCAAGAAATGGTCCGAACAAGGAGGGGTCCAGACAGATCAAGGATGGTTGACGAAGGGAAAAGCCACATGGTTACTCCCCGACTCTATGGTTCAAGTCATTATTAACACCGCACATAGTCCAGCACATCTAGGAGAAAAAGCCATGTTAGACAGTATCCAGAACCTCTGGTTCAACAAGCATTTACGAGCAGCAGCCAAGCAGAAAGTACGTACCTGTATGATATGTTGTCAGTTCAATCCAGGTAAAAGTGTTCCGGTGGAACAAGGTGGATTCCATCCTCCTGACCACCCTTTTGAAGTCCTCCAGATGGATTATATTCAGATGGAGCGATGTCGAGGTTTCAAGTATGTCCTCGTAGTTGTATGCGCTCTGTCCAGATGGACAGAAGCATATCCAGTTCCAGATTACACAGCTGCGACCACTGCCAGGCAGTTGGTTCGTGAGTTCTTTCCTCGCTATGGATTACCTAGGGTCGTGTATTCAGATAACGGCCAGCCATTCTCATCCGAGCTCATGAAACAAGTTTCCCTTCGGTTAGGGTACCAGTGGAAGTTCCATTGTGTACGCCATCCTGAAGCAGCCGGTCTCGTAGAGAGACATAACCAGACCCTGAAAATCCGCATTGCAAAAGTGTGTGCAGAGAAAGGTGTAGATTGGATAGTAGCACTGCCAGTTGCCCTTTTTTATATGAGAATGGTTGCTCACTCCCGTTCAGGTCTATCTCCCTATGAGATAGTGTTTGGTCGTCCCCCTAACATGTGGGGTACACCTAGACCCCGTACAATAACTGATGTTGACAGTAATATGCTGACAGATTACCTTGCCTCCTTGATGTCTGCACTACAATCTTGTCGTTCACAGGTTGCCGCTGCATTTCCAGACAACACCGAAGTGAAACCGCATGAAGTCGTCCCGGGGGATTTTGTGCTGGTTCGCAATTTTGATCGTTCAAGTCCGCTGGAGCCCCGTTGGAAGGAACCCCGTCTCGTCCTTCTCACCACCCGGACTGCGGTGAAAGTGGAAAACAGAAAAGGGTGGCTACACGCGAGCCACGTAAAGAAATTTCACGGACTTAAAGCTAAAACTTTTCTCAAGGACTGCCCCGTTCTCAAGGACTGCCCAGACAATGAATCTAAACTTCCCCTGTTAGAGAGAACTCCGCAGCAGGAGTATAAATCCAAGTTGAGGTCTAGTAAGTCAGCCAGTTTAATTGTCTAAGTCCCTCTCGGGTGAAACGGTTAGACAGGTTCCTGACATGTATGAGATAGACCCACACAGTGAGAGAGTTAGTCAAAACTCTAAGAGATGTATCATCATTCTGTTCTTTTTATTGTTCCTGAGTCTTATGGTTACATGCATAAGTTATGCGTTACATTTATGTTTTCCTATTTCACATGTACATATGTTTTCTAATGTTACAGTAGAGCACACATTTAGTGATCTGCCTCCTCACGAGTTATCTTATCGTCTTGCTATGCGTAATAACACTTTTATCCGAATGTTGCACTATTCACACCAGACCAGCAATACCACTAATTGTTGGGTGTGTGGTCGACTCCCCCCTTTCCAGACACCGAAGGGAGTTCTGCCACTCTTTCCCTATCCGTTTTCACATAATGGTTCGTGTGGAGCATGGTCCACGTTAACGTCATCCTCAACTGATATGTCCCTTTTGAATCGAACATGTTTCCCAGACAAGCAAGGTCTTTCCCATAGAACAGGGTTAGATCTAGAAAATGAAGTATATGATTTAGGTAATTATTCCTCGAATTTCATGGTTCTGAATGTTCAATCCGATACTACTCCAGATTTGCCTGCTATTTCAGTACTACCAGTTAAAGGCGAATTATGTGTCAGAAAGAATGGTTCCGCACATGTAGGACATAGTGATTGTACTACTGTGGTCGAGTATAGTGACAGTGGGAAATCTATTTTCAAAGCCTCACGTCATTCTTATTTTGTTTGTGGTCAGACCGCATATGTTCGTCTGCCCCTCGATTGGGATGGAACATGTTACATTGCCTTCCTACTGCCACCAGTTTTTCTAGCCCCATCCGATTATCACAGAAACACACATCTAGTACACGTTAGACATAGAAGGGAGACTGAGTCCCCAATTGTCGATCAAACTGAAACTGCTCTAGAACAGTATCAAGACTTCAATAAAGGTTTCTTTTTCTTTATAGGTCCTGTCCAGAATAGTAAGTTAATACGTAGGTTAACCAGAACCCTTGAAGCAGTAGTGAATGAGACTACTTCCGCTCTAGGTAACTTAACCGAAGAGCAATCTGCTATGCGTTTTGTCGTGCTCCAAAATCGTCTCGTTCTTGACGTCATACTGGCCGATAGAGGAGGAGCTTGTAGAGTCATCGGATCTAGTTGCTGCATTTTCATTCCTAATAACGCGCCGTCTGTTTATTCAGCTATAACCAGACTTCATAAAATTGCCCATCAGTTACACCAGAATCCAGGCACCTGGACATGGTCCGGTTGGCTCTGGAGTATAATATCTGCCTGGGGATGGAAAGTATTGTCATTCCTAGGTATAGCAGTAATGATCATATTCAGTTGCTGCCTCTGTTTACAATGTGGCCCTGCGATTTGCGGCATGTGTGCTACCTCTTGTATTCCTAGTCCTAAGTCCCGTTCCAAGACAATTCGAGACGAGCAAATGATGCTATATGAACAGATAGATGGTATCATGAATATTGATGTTTCCTGATGGAAACGTAGGGCACAAGGAGGGAATGTGGAAAAGTGAATTTTGCCTTGCTATATGTGCCTACGTGTTCCCCATCCTATGTTATATGTGCATGATCGATATGCATGTATCCCCCTATGATCGATTAAAGACGCAATTGTGGTTGTGTCCAACTCTAGTATGCCAGTTTCCAGTTCTCGTGAAAGCAACGAGTATTAGGCCTATGTTGCCATGTTTCACAGTGTGCACGTTAATTCATTGAATTGTCCCCGTTCCTAGGCCTCAAAGGGCCCGGACACCAGATTCAAGCTCCAGTCTCCTGAACCCACTCCGAGGAGCGATGCAGCCCCCACCTGCATCCCTGACCCTTCACTTACTTCCTGCAGCGCGGTGCCCGGCCTGGCTCTGCCTGCCTGTCTGCCAAGAATATGTTATGCTTCTAGTTATCAGTTCAGCCCTCCTTCTTCACATTCCTAAGCTACTGAACCGTATCAACAGTTTCAGCTATGGTCTAGTCTTTCTGTCTCCATGTAAGAGAAATACTGTATTAATATTCATAGAATATTCCTAGCACACGCAATACATGTAGAATATATGCATGCACCAGCCTTAGTGTCAAGTAGCCTTTGCCCTGATAACTTTTAGATTCTATCAACATGTACTCCAAACACCAGATACCAGATATGCTATAGGCACATGTCGTCCTGACACTGCAGACTTTAGTCTCCTCTTCTAGTGTAGAAGTCATAGCCCCCAGTTCTCCCTGGTAACACGCCATTGCCCGTTTGCGCGCACCACTAGGTTAAAGGTCCCAGCTGCTCAGGTAGCCCCCTCCACGTTTCCGCCCCATTCATGACACTTCTGTGACGTTCACATCACATGTCTCAGTGCACGCCCTGTACACGCCTTCTTTTTCCACCCACGTGTTCTTATCTTACGTTTGTCATAAGTTACGCCTACTGTATGTAATGTAATGTAATGTTGTACTATATATATGCTGCACTGTCGATGAAATGGTGCAGCTTCCTTCCTTCCTTCCTTCCGTCCTATTTTATTTCAGGCTGTCCCGTTCCAGTCCCTTCCTTTTTGCCTGAATAAAAGCTGTTCAACTCGGACACATCGGATCCTGCCTCTTATTTATTGAGCTATCTGTTATTGTTAATATAGTCAAAAATAGTCCCGGTATTATTTATTTATATACCACACCCCCTTGAGCTAAGGTGGAGAGAAAGTCTCATTTGGAAATGTTGGGTCTGCCAGAGTGGGCGTGTGTGACCACTCGGTCAATGGCAGCCGTTAAGGGTATTCAAGAGGATCTGGAGCCTAAAAGAGGGGCCTAGGTGCCTGCCTTAAAGAGAAGAGGCAGGGGGCGCAGGAAACCAGCCCCCGAAGTTCCCATGGTCCAGGAAGAGGCAAACCTTGAGGAGGATGCCCTGAAACCTACAGGGGAACAAGTAGCTGAACTGGAGGACCTGCCTGAGCTGCACCATTGGCAGCAGGAAGGAGGCCCATCCAGGAAAGAGTTCTGTGAGGAGCATAGAACTCCTCACAGTGCCCTCCTCTTGTAGGTTTGCAGCAACAGGCTGCAAACCAGGCAGCAGGTGATCAGCCTGGATCACATTGGATTTACTGCGAGAAAGGTCTCCTGTATAGTGATCCTAAGGTTGCTGAGTCTGGGTCAGCCCATGTGCTGGTGGTACCCCTGCGCTTCAGAGCTTTACTACTGGGTCTGGCTCATGATGTGCCTTTAGCAGGACATTTGGAGGAAGACAAGACCTTTGAGAGGCTTGTCACCCACTTTTATTGGCCCCAAATGCGCAAGAGCTCAGATACTCACTGCAGGAACTGTCAGACTTGCCAGGCAAGTGGTAAGAGTGGGAGGAAGCACAAGGCTCCTCTCCAGCCTTTCCCTGTGGTCAAGGCCCCCTTTGAAAGGGTGGGCATTGACATTGTGGGGCCTCTGGATCCTAAGACGGCCATGGGAAACAGGTTCATTCTGGTCTTGGTGGACCATGCCACACGGTACCTGGAAGCCATCCCTCTCCGGACTGTGACGGCCCCCATGGTGGGACGTGCCTTAATGGGGATTTTCTCCCATGTGGGATTCCCCAGAGAGTTGGTGTCAGACATTGATACCAACTTCATATCTAAATATATGAAGCCCCTGTGGCAGGAGTGCGGTGTAGCCTGTAGGTTCACTACTCCTTATCACCCCCAAGGTAATGAGCTGATTGAGAGATTCAACCGGACCCTGAAGGGCATTATTATGTGTCTTGAGGAACCCATGAGGTGTAAGTGGGACGTTCTCTTGCCATGCCTTCTGTTTGCTTACAGAGAGGTGCCACAGAAAGTCCTTAGGGTTCAGTCCCTTTGAACTATTGTATGGTCACCCTGTAAGAGGACCTCTGAGTTTGGTGGAAGAAGGCTGGAAGAAAGCTCCCAGTAAACCTCCCCAGGACGTATATGGCTACATGCTGGCTTTCAGAAACCAGACTAGGCATTTCAGACAGCTCGCTCAGGCTAATCTCGAAGCCAGCCAGGAGATGAAACGTTGGTATAATCAGAATGCCACTCTGATCGAGTTTCAGCCTGGACAAAAGGTTTGGGTCATGGCCCCAGTGGAGCCTTGCGTGCTTCAGGATAAGTGGACCAAACCATTTGAGGTGGTGGAGCGCAAGAGTAATGTCACCTACCTGGTAGACTTATAGTCAACTAGGAACCCTTTGCGGGTCCTGCATGTGAACCGTCTGAAGCCCCACTTGGAGAGGTCCGAAGTGGGCATGCTCCTAGCAACAGATGATGAGATGGAAGAGGAGACTGAGCCTCTTCCTGACCTCCTGTCTGCAAAAGAGCAAGATGGGTCAGTGGATGGTGTGAACCTCTCTACCACCCTGACCCCTGAGCAGCAGAATGACTGTCGCCAACTGTTGGGACAGTTTTCTGATCTGTTCTCCCAGACTCCCGGTGTCACTCAGTGGTGTGTCCATGATGTGGACATTGGGGACAGTCTTCCAGTAAAACATAAGAGTTACAGAGTGACTGACAGGGTCAAAGCCTCCATCAAGGAGGAGGTCTCCAAAATGTTAGCATTAGGGGTGATTGAGTCCTCAAACAGTCCTTGGGCCAGGCCAGTGGTCTTGGTCCCAAAGGCTGCCGCACCGGGTGCCATGCCAGAACTCCGGTTCTGTGTGGACTATCAAGGACTCAATTCAGTCACCAGAACTGACGCGCACCTCATCCCCGGAGCTGATGAGCTCATTGATTGGTTGGGGGCTGTCCGGTACCTCAGTACGTTTGACTTAATATCTGGGTTCTGGCAGATCCCCTTGACTGAAAGGGCAAGAGAGAGGTCAGCATTCTCCACACCAGATGGGCACTACCAATTCCGGGTGATGCTCTTCGGGATGAAGAATGCCCCTGCCACCTTTCAGAGGTTGATCAACCAGGTGATGACTGGACTGGAGGATTTCAGTGCCGCCTACCTGGATGACTTTGTAGTGTTCAGTGCCACTTGGAAGTAACATCTGTACCACCTCTGGGAAGTGTTGAAGGCGCTATGGAGGGCAGGCCTCACGATCAAGGTGAGTAAGTGCCAGATCGGGCAGGGTTCTGTGGTGTACTTGGGACACCAGGTTCGGAGCGGCCAGGTGGCGCCCCTACAGCCCAAGATTCATACCATTCTGGCTTGGGAACCCCCCAAGACCCAGGCAGAGGTGAGAGCCTTTTTAGGACTCACAGGGTATTGCAGGAGGCTTGTCAAGGGGTATGGCAGCATTGTTGCACCCTTGACAGAGCTGACTTCCAGGAAGCAGCCCAAGAAAGTGAACTGGACTGATGCCTCTCAGAAAGCTTTTGATGCCCTGAAATCTGCCATGTGCTCGGCTCCCTTGCTTCAGGCGCTCAACTTCTCAAAGGAATTCATTGTGCAGGCAGATGCTTCAGGAGATGGTGTGGGGGCTGTGCTTTCACAGATGAATGAAGAGGGCCTAGACGAACCTGTAGCCTTCATTAGTAGGAGGTTACTTCCACGGGAACAAAGGTGGAGTGCAACTGAGCATGAGGCATTCGCTGTGGTCTGGGCACTGAAGAAGTTGCGACCATATGCGAATGGGCAAGGACGAGCTGAGAGGCAGTGTGCTATGAAAAAGGTTTTATTTCCAGTTTTCAACAATGCACTGGCACAACGTTTTGGCTCCTGCTCCCTTTTTGATGTCAGAGGAAGTACTCAGTTCAGGACCTCTACATCATCTCAACAGAAAATGGTCCGTGGATGTGGAAACGATAAAACAAAATTAAAAAAAACAAAGAGACACATTTTAGTTGGGTTGTCCGATTCGGACTGACTGATTATAGGGGCAGGAGTGAGGAAGTAACACCTAGAACCGCCACCAGGTGACAGCTAGCGCTACTATTACTAACTACTAACGCTGTGAGCCCCAAGCGGTTGTTACGCGTGTTATGCCTCCCCAGATCCCGCTGTCGGCTCCCTCCTGATGCAGTTCCCTTTTGATAACCACCTCCGGACTCAATAGCGTACCTCTGGTAGCCATGCCCCTCCTGGTGCGTGGCTTGCAGACGCATGGTACCGGCTAGGGTCCGGCTCCCTCTGTTGGATCCTTGGGAGTGGCGGCCTCCCGGTCTCTTCACTGTAAAAGGCCGCTTCTTCTCCGCAGGCTGCTTGGCTGTGTCCTTGGCTACAGTTCACAGGTCCTCTATTCCTCCGAGTTCCAGGCTTCCCTTTCCACTGCCCTCACTTCCGCTTAAATGGCCCGCCTCCACAGCGTCTTCATTGGTCATGGGCGGATGTATGACGTTACAAGGCATACTTTTACAATGCCTACCTTTACATCGCAAGTTTTACAACGCATACCATTACAACGCATAATGCTTTTGGGCGCTGGATAGTGAATAGTTTAATTTACTATTCCAACTCCAGTCCCCGTGGATAGTAGGGAAGGTGTTGGATAGTACATTAAACCTATTCCCTATCCTAGAGCGCCCCCCAGCGCTATGCGTTGTAATGGTAGTTCGTTGTAAAAGTTTCGTTGTAAAGGCTGTATACCGTCATGGGCCCATGTGACCCCGTCACATGGGTCGGGCCGATTTCCTGGGAACTTGAGTTGTTAAAGGGGCTATGATCGGTCTCCACGTCTTGTTTTCACTGCCACTACAAACAGAACACAGGAGAGACGTAAGGTGGTAAGAGATCAGCGTTTTCAGTCTCCTCCTCGTCCTGTACAGACACATCGTGACACCATACTTGTTTGGGACTCACTTCCGGGTTCAGACAGCCCACAGGCCCCTCAGATGGTTGATGCAGATGAGGGGTGAGAATCCAAAACTGTTGAGGTGGTCCATTACCCTACAGGGGATGGACTTTACTGTGGAACACCGCTCTGGTGCAGAACACGCAAATGCTGATGGTCTGTCCAGATTTTTCTGCCTTAGTAAAGAGAACTCCCAAGAGGGTGGGTAGTTATCCCATATTTCAGCTGCAGGGGACACGTGTTAGACTTGGCACCATTGGAGTGAGTCTCCCTTCCACTTTTTGCTGTTGCCTCATCTGTTTTTGCTGGTCTAGATGCTTTGGGCACTTTGCCACTGCTGTTCAGTGCCTAATTGCAAGTGCTCCCTATTGTAAATTGTTGTATGGATTAGTGATTCCATGATTGGTTATTTGATTTACTGGTCAGTCCCTAGTACAGTGCACCATGTGTGCCCAGGGTCTGTAAATTAAATGCTGCTGGTGGGCTTGCTGCACTGATTGTGCCTCCCACACAGACAGCTTGGAAAATGTGGCTCAGGCATGCCATTGCAGAGCCTGTGTGCAGTCTGGGGACTGCCATGTCGACTTGGCAAGTGAACACACTTGCCACTCCCTAAAGCTTCCCTTTTCTGCATGTTAGTCACCCCTAAGGTAGGCCCAAGGTACCCCTATGGGCAGGGTGAATTGTATGTAAAAGGTAGGACATGCCCTGATGTGTGTGGCATATCCTGATAGTGAATTACAGCCATTTTTGTTTTTTAACTATTGCAAGGCTATCTGTTCCCAAAGGCCGGAATGGGCGGTTTGATTATAACATCTTATAAACATAACTGACCCAGGGAACAAGATAGGAAAATAAAGTTTAGTATGCCTGAACTCAGAATGTTAAAGTGCATCTTTTAGTGTGGGTGATTTTAACATTCTGTGTTTGAAAGTACCACTTTTAGGAAGTAGGTATTTTCTTGCCTAACCATCCATTAGGCCTCTACTAGGTTTGTGTTTTGCATGTCTGGCTTGTGAGTGACAGGCGCTGGGAGAGGGCTGCAGCTCCAGCAATCTGATGAGTCAGGGCTGGGCTGAATGGGACCTGAGTTGAAGTCAGAGTAGGGAGGAGGAGATTTCCTTTCACCTGCCTGGGCCAGGTCTGCTTTCAACAATGCTGTCTCCACCTCCTGCCAGGAAGCTGCACCAGAGAGGACAGAAATGGTTTTGGCTGGGTACAGACACTCTCTGCCTTCAGAGACAAAAGAATTGTGTGTATAAAAAGGGAGACTCAGACCCCAGAATTTTAGATCACTTCTGGGAAATCAAGAAGAACCTTTGCCTAGGAGAAGAAACCGGAGAAGCTGAAGGAAGATTACTGTCCCTGTACTGTTTGGGGTTGGCCTGCAGTGGTAACTTGTTGTCAAGGAAAGGAGAAAAGGACTTTGCTGTTTGCTTTGTCATCTTGAGGAAGATCTCCAAGGACATGAAATAGAGCTTGCCTCTTGTCTGAAGTCTCAGGGACACAAAGACTTCACCACCAGCTCCCCTGACTTCCCTAGCTGGGAATTCTAACCTGCAGAGAGGTGCCTGCTACTGTTCAGGGCCTCTGGAGACTGTTGCTGGGAGCTGGAAGTGCGACGCAACGACGGAGAAGCGTGTCGCATCCACACTGAGACCCGACTCTTTCACTGATCCAGGGGTAAGAGGTGTGCCACAGCTACACCAAGTCCCGACGCATCACCGAGAACATCGTCGCCACGCCTGCCGTGTGGCTGCAAAAGTTCACGCATCGGACCGGATCATCGCATCAAGCCACCATTTTGACGCATCGCACCGGATCATCGCATCGAGGCGCCAACTTGTTGCATCGTATCGGGAGCGCAGTAAGAAAGTGACGCATCCTCTCCTCTCTGGTAAGGACCTGACGCATCGCCTCCCCTGCGCTGCATTAAGGAACAGGTGAGCCGCCTCCTCTGAAGCAAGGAACTGATGCTTCACCTTCCCTGCGACCCTTTTTGTATGTTTTGCGTGACGCATCTAATGTACTTTGTTGGAAAAGTGTCACATTTACAACTTGCATTGAACTGAACTATTTCTACCATTTAGAAGAACCATATATTTGATACTGTATTGTGGATTTTTACCATTTGGTCTTGTATAGATAAAAGATTACTTATTTTTTACACTGGTGTGGTATCCATTTGTAGTGTTTTCACTGTGTTAATGTGAGTGTTCATAAATGCTTTACACACTGCCTCTGAGATAAGCCTATCTTCTCGTGCCAAGCTACCAAGGGGGTGAGCAGGGGTTATTTTAGGAGTGTGTCTCCCGTATACTGACTAGAAGCAATGGTCCCTATTTGGACAAAGGTGCAAACCATTGGCAACTAGAGACCCCCATTTCAGATACCTTCATAGAAAATCAGGTAGCTGGCGTTTGAATTCAACCATACTTCAACTCACAGTCAAGATGCTTTGATTTCGTTATTTCATGGTAAGCTTTAAGGACTCTCCATACTCTAGAAGTCAGAGGAGTCTTAAAATGTTATCTGGACAGAACAAAATATATCCGCAAATCTGACTAATTGTTTGTAAACTATGGTCCAGTCTGTGCAGGTTTAGCCACCTCTAAACAATCTATATCCCAATAAATGAAACCAGAGTATTTCTAGCAAAAATGAAACATATCAAAAGGGAAACAGCTGATGTATGTAAAAACTGAGAAACTTCCAATAATACGGACAAGATTTTTTTAAACTACACATTAAAATTGAAACATAATAAGGAATTTTCAAAACAAGTTAATTATCAGGAGAGATGAACCAGTATAGTCAAAACCCTCATCCAATATTGAAAAGTAAAATAGAACGGACATCTTATGTAACTGTGTTAAAGAATAAGAATGTTACCCATGAGTACAAAGAAACAACCATGGGAATGCCCTTTTTCAGTTTAACCAATGCATTATGTCGTTTAGAAACTTCTGTTGGCTTGAACTGTCAAAAAAATTTACAAGGTGTGTTGAAGAACATATGAAGTCAAATGGGGGAAATTCTGGTCCTTAGATTTTTTTCTTCTTGGCATTACCCTGTTTCATTACCTAACTGTCCCCAAAACATTTGGACATTTTTTTTAAATGTCTTATATTAGGGGTCTCTACCAGCCTACTTGTAAAAGGCAAATATGGCCGTAACACACAACTACGAATGAAACCCAGGATTTGAACATCTTTGGTTCATTGGCTTTGATCACTGCAGATTTGAGACATTTCACAAAATGCTGATGCCTATGCCTGTTTATGCATGTGATCATCTTCTTGCTCCAGAACAAATTAATTATGAATGTCAGCATTCACAGTCAGTAACACCCTGTGAAATGGTTCAGGCATGTGTCCGGCACTGAATGCGTGAGGCCATGGCCGTGGTTAGGAGAGCAGCAATGTCAGGCAAAGAAGGTGAAGTCTAACAACAGCCAAATCGTTGAGTAAATAGCTGGGGAATTGAACCTTGTAAAGAAGTCGGCTGTCCGCTCTAACAAAAGAAGACTATAAAACTTGATAACAGCTTTATCAAGTGTTATAGATATGGAAATTGAAGGCATTCAGCAGCAGATCAAAGATGTCCTGCGTTAAAAGGTCATTTAAATATTTGTGGTCTTGTAAGTCATTTTGCAAGAGTGTATAAGGTGAAAAATTGGTCCCACAGTTAAGTATATGAATGAGGGTGATAATAAGAGTTTAAAGAGTGGTGCTCGTGATGATATTATTGTTTTAAATATAAAGAAGAGGAGTGAATCTAAAAAATATAGATGTTTTATGACAATAGGAGATGTAGGTATCAATACTGTCGTGGGCCCTGGCTTGCTATGTACTACTACTGACGTTTGTGGACAGGCCTGCTGAGTCATTATTACTTCCAAATATGAGTCCACAGCAGTACAGCGGGGAATCTACAAAGGTAATGGATTACCGCACCTTACCATTTAGGTTAAAAAACTGAGTTTCCATTCGGAAATAGCATGCACTAAGAAAAGGACCACCCTTTTCAGGGTGGAGTCAAACCAAAGAACCTAAACTCAGTGATAGACCTGAATGGCAAGGAACACATTCCAGATATGTGAGGGTAAGTAGGGAAACAGCTACTTAAGGCGTTTCTAAGCAATACTAGCGGTAAAATTGACAAGTTAGCCAAGTTTAAGAATAGTACAGTATTTAAAGAAAGGGCCATTCGCAAAAGTTGGACATAGTACTTCCATTCCAGTTAGAGAAGAATTAAGGAGTGACTGATAAACGATATTGGATGCTAGATGGATAAAGCAAATAGAGTCTGCGGAAAGAATGGCACCATTAGTAGTGGCATGATGTGCAAAGGGTAAAGTCAGATTATTCGTCAACCTTCGGGAGCTGAAGAAAAGCTGATAGATACATTTCCATCACCAAATACGTCTGACATGTTGACACTTGTTGAATGCTGGATTAGTACCTTCAATTTATTGGCAGTCTGTCATGAGATACCTCTGCATAATCAGAGTACCTCGCTTGTAAACTCAATCACCCAGAGGATTCTTTTCAATTTTATTGAAAGCCATTTAGGTTGGCATACACAGTTGCTATTTTTCACCACCCTGCGCATGAAATATTTTGTATACACATTTTCTAGTGTTAACTACCAAGTAAGACAGTTAATAAAAAAAATTTAAAATGTAATTGGAATTTAATATGTAAAAAGGTTTTCCAGAATGTGAAGCCGACTTTAGCATGTGCACCTGCATTGCAGACTGTAAGAAATTGGGTTATTACTTGAATGGGGGTGAGAGCCCCTCCTAAGTAATAATGACAATCCTTGTCTGGGTGAACCACAAAAGTAACTAAATAAAACTTTGCTTAAACCTCTGATAGCCTTGCATAAAAGCAGTCAGGCTTAATTTAGAGGCAATGTGTAAAGTATTTATGCAGCACTCAAATAGTAATAAATGGAAAACACACCATAAGAAAAATCACAAACAAATTTAGAAAAATAAGGACACATTTAATAAGTAAAATGACACCAAAATGTAAAAAAAAAAAATACCAATAAGTAGAACTGGAGATATGAATTTTATACGTTTTCAGTAGAAATAGCGCAAAAAAGCACAAAGGGCCAATCACTTTTATCTGGCTGCACTGCACCGGGTCAAAGTGAATAGTTAAGGCCAGCTGGGCTAGAGCACAGGTCCGATACAGGGTCCACATTCATCGAGTGAAAAGTTTACTTCCTAACTGAGGGCCTGATTTAGATCTTGGCGGGACTACAGTCGTACCACCTTGGCAGGAGTTCCAAGTACTCCATCAAGGTGACGGCGCTCCACCCGCTGTATTTAGATGTTGTGGCTATAGACAGTAAACCGCTGTGGTGGTGGTCTTCCCTGCTGGTTAACAGTACTCTGCCGCTGTCAGGCTGACGGGCTTGCACCGATTTAGATGTTCACACTGTGCTGGCGGTGTGCTGTAGGCAGTTTGCAGACAGAGTGAGTTCCTGGTGGAGTGGCACTGGTAAGTACAACGTATTAATGTGTCAATTCTCATATGTGTAATGTTTCAATGAAATACATATGTAGGCAATGTGCTATGTCCCTTTGTGTTACATAGTGCATACCACTGACACAACATACACATACTATTCAATGCCCACCCACAGGCACCACTAGTACAACACCTCCATGCACGATAACAATTTATTTTTTTGGGTGTCAATACAGGTATGTTTACCTTGATATGTAGGAAAATGAACACTACTGCATTACACCTAAGAAAAATAGTGCATGTAAGAGCAATGAAGGAAAACACAAGGCTACAGCAATTGTCAACATATGATACATAGGACAATTGTACAAGGAGCTTACCTTAGATCTCAGAGACAACAGAGTGATTTGCCGTCTTGGTGAAGTCGGAGCAGCAAAGGAGGGACCTGGACAATGGGGGTACAAGACATAAATGGAAGCAGGAAGCAGAAAAAAAGGTACGTTTTTCACACATTTTCTTCAATTCCGCCAACTCGAAGTAGGAGGGATTCCCACCACAGTTGTCTCGACGGAAAGGCACATCGTAATCAGCACGGAGGTGGTCTTGGTGGGACTCCCTTCGACAGTGCCTCTGACGCAGTCGACACAGGAGCAAGACACTGGCGGAGGTGGCGGGACTCCGACAATTTGCCCTCCAGAGACCCCTCAATATCTAAATACAGCGGGTGGAAAGCCAAGTTGACGCGCAGGCAAACCATTGAAAAAGAGACAGCAGGAGTGGATCCACCAACATCTAAATCAGGCCATAAGTCTTGTTCCAATCGGACAGTACTTTGTAATGGCAGGGACCACTGGGTGGACGTTTTTGGCATTAAGAACTTGCTGCCAATCAGAACTTCACGTTGGTCGAAAACTTGGGGGCAGTCATTCTCGAGACGAAGAGCTCTATGGTGTTGAACTCCAGAGCCTAAAACCGGGAAGGTTTTGTTGGCAGTCAGATGCAGTCTCCACCATGCCCTCGGGGAAGTCTGTTTGCAGTCACAAGGAGACTGGTGCTGGTTCTTTTCAAAATGAACAGTTAAGAGCCTCTGGTTCTTCACCTGCAGACTAGTTCTCTCAGTTTTAAGGTTGGAGAAGTGCACGCTGACTCCAGCTAAGGGTGCAGGGACTATGGGGCACCTCTTGGGGATCAGGACTCGAGCAGAGGCCAACAGCTGCGTCCAGGAAGGTGAAGTAGGTGCTTACTGTGAGAAGTTAGCATGGTATATGATGTCCACTATTCTAGTGGGCACCTTGCACCAGTCCAAACAACTCTTATTGATGGTAGGTTTAAAGTCAACCTTATAGAAAGCTATCCTAGTGGTAGCTGTGGAGAGCAGCCTTCAGGCTAAGACTTAGAGGCGAGTTAAGCAAGTTGTTTTACCAGTCTATAATCTCTTGAATGATCAAATGAAAGTGCACCACACAAGGTATATATCAAATATATATGTATTTATTCTAAACACAACCCCTCTGGTCTCTTTATGAGGTCAGAGGTAAAAGTACAATGCAAGGAACTTAGCATACGATAAGTTGCACAGTATACAGTATGCCCTAGGGGTCTCACAAACCATATACTAAAATAGTGGTATAAGAACTACATGAGGGATAGAGGTCAGGCCTATGGCCTGTAGAACCGCTGGGGCAATCAGGAACCCACGGGGGACGAGTGCAGTGTCTAAACACAGCCGCGAATCCCCATTGACTTTCTATGGGAACGAACAAGTTGCAATTTGTTTTTTAAACAGTTTTTATTATTTTACTGAGGAAAACATAGGGCATACATTAGTCGTACAGTGCGTATGTAGAGATCATCACATGAAATAGGCAATTCGAGAATAGATATGACAGGTATATATAACAGTATGGCAATGAAAGTACCCAATACAATGCTTAGAATCCACATGTCCCCTCCCCCCTCACTCAGAGTCATCCTCGCTATCTAGCACCGGCAGTTTGCACAAATAACCCCTGTACTCGTTCCATGCACCCCATAGTCTGACCCATTTTCGCGGACATTTCCGGTTCAGGTACACATTCCTCTCCGCCACCATTGCAAAGTCTAGATCGCTGCACCAATCCTTGACCGCTGGCACCATTGGTGATCCCCAGAATTTGGCTATGTTCCTTTTAGCATACATTATACCTAATGTTATCCAATCCTGTGTGGAATGTGTTAGATCATTTGGTTTCCAGATGTTCAATATACAACACCTAGGTTTCGGGGTTATCAATACCTTCACCACTTGTGACATAGTCCTCATGACTTTGGCCCAATACGTGGACATTAGGGGGCAGTCCCAGATGGTGTGAAAGAATGATCCTTCCTCCCCACACCCTCGTAAACAATATTTATGTGGGGCTCTCCCAATTGCGTGTAAAGTGACCCTAGTGTAATACACACAGTGTATTATTTTCAGTTGTACAAGCCTAAGTCTGGAGGGTATAGCTACTTCTCGGGGGAATGAAAGCACAGTCTGCCAATCTGATTCATCTAACTCCCCTACCTCATTGGCCCAAGAGTCTTTTAGTTTCAGGGTTGGGTCGGGCAAGTTATTAATTATCTTACGATATACGAAGGAGGTCGCTTTTTTGGGCATGTGTTCTGTTAGAAGCCTATCCTCAAGTGGAGGGATTCGGGTATGTCAGCACCAGACTGGATAAGTGACCCCAGGGCGTGGCGTATTTGCATGTATCTGAAGCGCTCCATAGGTGCCAAGTCGTATTGTGTCCTAAGCTGCTCAAACGTCAAAATGGTACCCCGTTTCCAGAGGTCTCCCACTGTTGAGATCCCGATCAGGTCCCACGCTCCAAAGCCTTTACTATTGCACAGTTTGCCAAGCCGACGGGACGACCAAAGCGGCGTAATTTGAGTAACTGTGTCTGTACATTTAAGACGGGCCTGAGCCACATACCATAATTTAACTGTGTGCGCCGTTGGGCCGATCAGGGCTGAGGCGCCCCTTTTATCATAAAGTGCAGCGAGCACACCAGCCTCCCCGAGAACGTATCTATCTGCCTTAAACGCCGGTTCCTCCTGAGGGGCGTGCAGCCATTGATTTATAATCTTTAGTTGGGCCGCCCAATAATATAACTGAATATGCGGGAGGGCAATACCACCATCGTACCAGAACTTAACCAATTCATGACGAGATATACGTGCCGGTTTACTGCCCCATAGGAGGCCCGAGACCAGTGCATCAACCGACTTGAAATACTTTGGGGAGACAAGAAAAGGGGTATTCTCGAGGACGTAGAGCAGTCGGGGCAGGGTCATCATTTTATATAAAGCCCTTCTACCCAGAAGGGTCAGAGGTAGGGTGTGCCAGTGTTTGACATCAGCACGAAAGCGATCAAGACGGGGTTCCAGATTATGGCGGAAGAAGGCATTTTGATTAGGCGTCACCCAAATCCCTAAGTACTTAAAGGGTTCTTCCGTAATTTTCAATGGGCAATCGCCGGAAGCTGCGGCGGAGGGCCCCTGAGGACAAACAGGACAGACTTTGACCAGTTGATATTGTATCCGGAAACCCACCCGAAAATTTCGCAAATGTTAAGGAGCACTATAATTGAGCGCCTGGGGAGGGTCAAGTATAGAAGGATATCATCCGCATACAGTGATATGCGGTCTTCCCATGTCACTGTCCAGCTTAAGCCCTTAATCATGGTATCCCATCAGATCCAGGCTGCCAATGGTTCTATAACTAGCGCAAAGAGCAAAGGTGACAACGGGCATCCCTGGCGCGTGCCGCGGCGCAGCGAAAAGGTCCTGGAAATGTGACCTTTGGCCACCACATGTGCTAATGGTTTAGTATAGAGTAGCTCCACCCACGCACAGAACTTGGGTCCAAAGCCGAGATGCCGGAGGACCACAAATAAATAGGGCCATTCCACCATATTAAATGACATCCGGGCATCCAAGGACAGGATAACTGCAGCCTCTGGGAGACTCGGTATTTGGGCCATCACTGTGTGTATACGCCGTAAATTCAGAGTAGTACTTCTGTTGGGCATGAACCCAGATTGATCCGGGTGTATCCGTGTTTCAAGATGTGGAGTTAGTCGGTTGGCGATCATTTTGGCCAGGATCTTAGCTTCCGCGTTAAGTAGGGATATTGGGCGATATGATGTACATTCGTCTAGGGGTTTGCCAGGTTTGGGTATTGCAATTATAGTAGCTATTCGCTGATCTTGTGGCAGTTCCCCCTTACTCAGACTGTCCAGAAACATTGCATGAAGATGTGGGACTGCTAGATCAGAGAGCGTTTGTAGAGTTCAATAGGGATCCCATTGGGTCCCATAGCCTTACCCGATTGCAAAGAATGAACTGCAGCCTGAACCTCGTCTTTTGTAAAGTCAGATTCTAAGAGTAAGGCGTCTTCATCTGATAAGGACGGCATTTTTATGTCTTTAATATAGGTCTGGGCCTCCTCCGTTGTCATTTGCGAGTTAGATGTATAGACTTTATCATAATAGTCAGCTAGGGCGTCAATGATGCCCGTTGGGGTCGTGACTATTGCGTCTGTCGGGGTACGAAGTTGAGGAACCGTCCTTTGTGTCCTTTCTTACTTATCCAGCCAGGCTAGAAGTTTGCCTGTCTTATCTCCCTGTTCGTAAATAGTATGCCTAGTGGTTTGAAGCCGCAGCTTGACTTGCGCCCTTTGGTGTTCATTGAGCTCGCATTGTTTGAGGCGCAGATTATGGGCTGTCTCTACAGTGGGGTCAGCCTCATGTAACGTCTGAAGCGCAATCAGTTCGGCCTCAATTGCCTCTAAATCGGCTCTCACTGCCCGCCTGTGACCCGCTATAGAGGAAATAGCCTGCTCTCTCAGCACTGTCTTGTAGGCCTCCCATAGAACACCAAGTTACAATTTTAAAGATTAAGGACACTTAGGAGTGGACTACGATGGAACCCTTTTAGACTAGGACACTTCGAGGGTCAAGACCCACTAGAGCACCAGAGTACTCGTGTTACCTCACCCAGGGAAGCCGGGTGCATAGGTGTCTTTTGTCATCGGGTTTCGTCGTCGATTCCAATGTAGAGCTGCGTAGAAGTGCTGCAGGCGACCAGAGGAAAAGTATCCGGGTGGATCCAAGGGTGGATCAGAGATGTGAAGAACTGAAAGCAGAGGGGACAGAGTCTGGGTCACTAGCCAGTGACCAGGATGGCGACAGGAAGATGCCAGCTGATGTCGGGTGCTTTCAAGTGAAGTAGGTGAAGCTTGACTCTTCAGCCACGAGACCAGGAGGCGTCGACGACAACCAGGAGCTGGATTTGAGCTGTCCCAGAAAGGATATTGAGTGCTGCAGCGTCGGAATCCGGATTGGACCCAACAAGCCTTCGCAACAGCAACCCACGCAAGATGACAAGATTGGCTTCAGTGCAGACCAGCAAAGTCTGAGGGACTCACCCTTTGGAGGGGAGTCAGAGCACGTCTGGAGCAACCAGGAAAGCTCAAGAACAAAGGATTGTCCTTCGTGGGGTCCACTAGCCAACGGACTAGGAACCGCAAAGGAGCCTTGAGCTGTGGTGAAGAAAGAGTCACGAGTCACTCGTGGAGCGCTGGCCTCTGTACTTCGGTGCAAAAGGTGCTTGGGGCAGGGGCTTCAAATACCCCAATGCACAACTTTGGGAAACTTCGGGAAGTAGGTGCAGTCGCAAAAATGCAGGATGTCCAGGAGTTCCGGTCCCACGTCTCTCGTGTCAGCTACAGGTCTCAGATCTGCTGGGAACTCGTGTCAGCTTCAGAGATATCTGAAAGTCCGTGTCCTGTGTCGCAGGTTGTTCAGGATCCGTCGGGAGCCGCGAAAATGCAGACTGGCAAAGATGCTTCTTTGGTGCCTGTTCGAACAGGTGGGTCACTCCTTGACCCCAAGGGAGATTCTTCAGTCTTTGAGTCAAAATGAAATGTTAAAGGTCCAGGATTTCGTCTTCAGAGTTTCATCCAGGGTAATCTAAAGTCCTAGTGACTGGGTTCCTATACTTATACCAGGTTCTTCTCCCTCTTGAAGGGTTGAATTCTACCCCCGCCGCCAGAACTGGCAGGGGGTAGGACTCCAAAGTGTTTAACACCAAACACAACATGTTTTGATGAAGCCAAACCAAATTTAGCATTAACCGCGAGGATTATAATGCACTTAAGAGTATATGGTATGGATATATCATACAACAGCTATAAGGAGATATTTCCGAAAGCTGCAGAGGGGCTCAGCTCATGCTAGGGCACCCTCTCACACAAAACCAAGCACTGTGTCTTCAGGATTGTCAAGGCCTGCCATAGGAGTGGCTTATAGGTTAATATGTGTCCATATGTGAAGGTAGATATAGGTATACTATATCAGTAAGGAGTGATTACACCACCTTACCCAGGCTGCAAGTGCAGACCTGGGGTGTCATTTTGGAAGGTTAACCAGGGGTGGCATAATACATGCTTCAGTAGAAATAGCGCAAAAAAGCACAAAGGGCCAATCACTTTTATCTGGCTGCACTGCACCGGGTCAAAGTGAATAGTTAAGGCCAGCTGGGCTAGAGCACAGGTCCGATACAGGGTCCACATTCATCGAGTGAAAAGTTTACTTCCTAACTGAGGGCCTGATTTAGATCTTGGCGGGACTACAGTCGTACCACCTTGGCAGGAGTTCCAAGTACTCCATCAAGGTGACGGCGCTCCACCCGCTGTATTTAGATGTTGTGGCTATAGACAGTAAACCGCTGTGGTGGTGGTCTTCCCTGCTGGTTAACAGTACTCTGCCGCTGTCAGGCTGACGGGCTTGCACCGATTTAGATGTTCACACTGTGCTGGCGGTGTGCTGTAGGCAGTTTGCAGACAGAGTGAGTTCCTGGTGGAGTGGCACTGGTAAGTACAACGTATTAATGTGTCAATTCTCATATGTGTAATGTTTCAATGAAATACATATGTAGGCAATGTGCTATGTCCCTTTGTGTTACATAGTGCATACCACTGACACAACATACACATACTATTCAATGCCCACCCACAGGCACCACTAGTACAACACCTCCATGCACGATAACAATTTATTTTTTTGGGTGTCAATACAGGTATGTTTACCTTGATATGTAGGAAAATGAACACTACTGCATTACACCTAAGAAAAATAGTGCATGTAAGAGCAATGAAGGAAAACACAAGGCTACAGCAATTGTCAACATATGATACATAGGACAATTGTACAAGGAGCTTACCTTAGATCTCAGAGACAACAGAGTGATTTGCCGTCTTGGTGAAGTCGGAGCAGCAAAGGAGGGACCTGGACAATGGGGGTACAAGACATAAATGGAAGCAGGAAGCAGAAAAAAAGGTACGTTTTTCACACATTTTCTTCAATTCCGCCAACTCGAAGTAGGAGGGATTCCCACCACAGTTGTCTCGACGGAAAGGCACATCGTAATCAGCACGGAGGTGGTCTTGGTGGGACTCCCTTCGACAGTGCCTCTGACGCAGTCGACACAGGAGCAAGACACTGGCGGAGGTGGCGGGACTCCGACAATTTGCCCTCCAGAGACCCCTCAATATCTAAATACAGCGGGTGGAAAGCCAAGTTGACGCGCAGGCAAACCATTGAAAAAGAGACAGCAGGAGTGGATCCACCAACATCTAAATCAGGCCATAAGTCTTGTTCCAATCGGACAGTACTTTGTAATGGCAGGGACCACTGGGTGGACGTTTTTGGCATTAAGAACTTGCTGCCAATCAGAACTTCACGTTGGTCGAAAACTTGGGGGCAGTCATTCTCGAGACGAAGAGCTCTATGGTGTTGAACTCCAGAGCCTAAAACCGGGAAGGTTTTGTTGGCAGTCAGATGCAGTCTCCACCATGCCCTCGGGGAAGTCTGTTTGCAGTCACAAGGAGACTGGTGCTGGTTCTTTTCAAAATGAACAGTTAAGAGCCTCTGGTTCTTCACCTGCAGACTAGTTCTCTCAGTTTTAAGGTTGGAGAAGTGCACGCTGACTCCAGCTAAGGGTGCAGGGACTATGGGGCACCTCTTGGGGATCAGGACTCGAGCAGAGGCCAACAGCTGCGTCCAGGAAGGTGAAGTAGGTGCTTACTGTGAGAAGTTAGCATGGTATATGATGTCCACTATTCTAGTGGGCACCTTGCACCAGTCCAAACAACTCTTATTGATGGTAGGTTTAAAGTCAACCTTATAGAAAGCTATCCTAGTGGTAGCTGTGGAGAGCAGCCTTCAGGCTAAGACTTAGAGGCGAGTTAAGCAAGTTGTTTTACCAGTCTATAATCTCTTGAATGATCAAATGAAAGTGCACCACACAAGGTATATATCAAATATATATGTATTTATTCTAAACACAACCCCTCTGGTCTCTTTATGAGGTCAGAGGTAAAAGTACAATGCAAGGAACTTAGCATACGATAAGTTGCACAGTATACAGTATGCCCTAGGGGTCTCACAAACCATATACTAAAATAGTGGTATAAGAACTACATGAGGGATAGAGGTCAGGCCTATGGCCTGTAGAACCGCTGGGGCAATCAGGAACCCACGGGGGACGAGTGCAGTGTCTAAACACAGCCGCGAATCCCCATTGACTTTCTATGGGAACGAACAAGTTGCAATTTGTTTTTTAAACAGTTTTTATTATTTTACTGAGGAAAACATAGGGCATACATTAGTCGTACAGTGCGTATGTAGAGATCATCACATGAAATAGGCAATTCGAGAATAGATATGACAGGTATATATAACAGTATGGCAATGAAAGTACCCAATACAATGCTTAGAATCCACATGTCCCCTCCCCCCTCACTCAGAGTCATCCTCGCTATCTAGCACCGGCAGTTTGCACAAATAACCCCTGTACTCGTTCCATGCACCCCATAGTCTGACCCATTTTCGCGGACATTTCCGGTTCAGGTACACATTCCTCTCCGCCACCATTGCAAAGTCTAGATCGCTGCACCAATCCTTGACCGCTGGCACCATTGGTGATCCCCAGAATTTGGCTATGTTCCTTTTAGCATACATTATACCTAATGTTATCCAATCCTGTGTGGAATGTGTTAGATCATTTGGTTTCCAGATGTTCAATATACAACACCTAGGTTTCGGGGTTATCAATACCTTCACCACTTGTGACATAGTCCTCATGACTTTGGCCCAATACGTGGACATTAGGGGGCAGTCCCAGATGGTGTGAAAGAATGATCCTTCCTCCCCACACCCTCGTAAACAATATTTATGTGGGGCTCTCCCAATTGCGTGTAAAGTGACCCTAGTGTAATACACACAGTGTATTATTTTCAGTTGTACAAGCCTAAGTCTGGAGGGTATAGCTACTTCTCGGGGGAATGAAAGCACAGTCTGCCAATCTGATTCATCTAACTCCCCTACCTCATTGGCCCAAGAGTCTTTTAGTTTCAGGGTTGGGTCGGGCAAGTTATTAATTATCTTACGATATACGAAGGAGGTCGCTTTTTTGGGCATGTGTTCTGTTAGAAGCCTATCCTCAAGTGGAGGGATTCGGGTATGTCAGCACCAGACTGGATAAGTGACCCCAGGGCGTGGCGTATTTGCATGTATCTGAAGCGCTCCATAGGTGCCAAGTCGTATTGTGTCCTAAGCTGCTCAAACGTCAAAATGGTACCCCGTTTCCAGAGGTCTCCCACTGTTGAGATCCCGATCAGGTCCCACGCTCCAAAGCCTTTACTATTGCACAGTTTGCCAAGCCGACGGGACGACCAAAGCGGCGTAATTTGAGTAACTGTGTCTGTACATTTAAGACGGGCCTGAGCCACATACCATAATTTAACTGTGTGCGCCGTTGGGCCGATCAGGGCTGAGGCGCCCCTTTTATCATAAAGTGCAGCGAGCACACCAGCCTCCCAGAGAACGTATCTATCTGCCTTAAACGCCGGTTCCTCCTGAGGGGCGTGCAGCCATTGATTTATAATCTTTAGTTGGGCCGCCCAATAATATAACTGAATATGCGGGAGGGCAATACCACCATCGTACCAGAACTTAACCAATTCATGACGAGATATACGTGCCGGTTTACTGCCCCATAGGAGGCCCGAGACCAGTGCATCAACCGACTTGAAATACTTTGGGGAGACAAGAAAAGGGGTATTCTCGAGGACGTAGAGCAGTCGGGGCAGGGTCATAATTTTATATAAAGCCCTTCTACCCAGAAGGGTCAGAGGTAGGGTGTGCCAGTGTTTGACATCAGCACGAAAGCGATCAAGACGGGGTTCCAGATTATGGCGGAAGAAGGCATTTTGATTAGGCGTCACCCAAATCCCTAAGTACTTAAAGGGTTCTTCCGTAATTTTCAATGGGCAATCGCCGGAAGCTGCGGCGGAGGGCCCCTGAGGACAAACAGGACAGACTTTGACCAGTTGATATTGTATCCGGAAACCCACCCGAAAATTTCGCAAATGTTAAGGAGCACTATAATTGAGCGCCTGGGGAGGGTCAAGTATAGAAGGATATCATCCGCATACAGTGATATGCGGTCTTCCCATGTCACTGTCCAGCTTAAGCCCTTAATCATGGTATCCCATCAGATCCAGGCTGCCAATGGTTCTATAACTAGCGCAAAGAGCAAAGGTGACAACGGGCATCCCTGGCGCGTGCCGCGGCGCAGCGAAAAGGTCCTGGAAATGTGACCTTTGGCCACCACATGTGCTAATGGTTTAGTATAGAGTAGCTCCACCCACGCACAGAACTTGGGTCCAAAGCCGAGATGCCGGAGGACCACAAATAAATAGGGCCATTCCACCATATTAAATGACATCCGGGCATCCAAGGACAGGATAACTGCAGCCTCTGGGAGACTCGGTATTTGGGCCATCACTGTGTGTATACGCCGTAAATTCAGAGTAGTACTTCTGTTGGGCATGAACCCAGATTGATCCGGGTGTATCCGTGTTTCAAGATGTGGAGTTAGTCGGTTGGCGATCATTTTGGCCAGGATCTTAGCTTCCGCGTTAAGTAGGGATATTGGGCGATATGATGTACATTCGTCTAGGGGTTTGCCAGGTTTGGGTATTGCAATTATAGTAGCTATTCGCTGATCTTGTGGCAGTTCCCCCTTACTCAGACTGTCCAGAAACATTGCATGAAGATGTGGGACTGCTAGATCAGAGAGCGTTTGTAGAGTTCAATAGGGATCCCATTGGGTCCCATAGCCTTACCCGATTGCAAAGAATGAACTGCAGCCTGAACCTCGTCTTTTGTAAAGTCAGATTCTAAGAGTAAGGCGTCTTCATCTGATAAGGACGGCATTTTTATGTCTTTAATATAGGTCTGGGCCTCCTCCGTTGTCATTTGCGAGTTAGATGTATAGACTTTATCATAATAGTCAGCTAGGGCGTCAATGATGCCCGTTGGGGTCGTGACTATTGCGTCTGTCGGGGTACGAAGTTGAGGAACCGTCCTTTGTGTCCTTTCTTTCTTATCCAGCCAGGCTAGAAGTTTGCCTGTCTTATCTCCCTGTTCGTAAATAGTATGCCTAGTGGTTTGAAGCCGCAGCTTGACTTGCGCCCTTTGGTGTTCATTGAGCTCGCATTGTTTGAGGCACAGATTATGGGCTGTCTCTACAGTGGGGTCAGCCTCATGTAACGTCTGAAGCGCAATCAGTTCGGCCTCAATTGCCTCTAAATCGGCTCTCACTGCCCGCCTGTGACCCGCTATAGAGGAAATAGCCTGCTCTCTCAGCACTGTCTTGTAGGCCTCCCATAGAACACCAAGTTACAATTTTAAAGATTAAGGACACTTAGGAGTGGACTACGATGGAACCCTTTTAGACTAGGACACTTCGAGGGTCAAGACCCACTAGAGCACCAGAGTACTCGTGTTACCTCACCCAGGGAAGCCGGGTGCATAGGTGTCTTTTGTCATCGGGTTTCGTCGTCGATTCCAATGTAGAGCTGCGTAGAAGTGCTGCAGGCGACCAGAGGAAAAGTATCCGGGTGGATCCAAGGGTGGATCAGAGATGTGAAGAACTGAAAGCAGAGGGGACAGAGTCTGGGTCACTAGCCAGTGACCAGGATGGCGACAGGAAGATGCCAGCTGATGTCGGGTGCTTTCAAGTGAAGTAGGTGAAGCTTGACTCTTCAGCCACGAGACCAGGAGGCGTCGACGACAACCAGGAGCTGGATTTGAGCTGTCCCAGAAAGGATATTGAGTGCTGCAGCGTCGGAATCCGGATTGGACCCAACAAGCCTTCGCAACAGCAACCCACGCAAGATGACAAGATTGGCTTCAGTGCAGACCAGCAAAGTCTGAGGGACTCACCCTTTGGAGGGGAGTCAGAGCACGTCTGGAGCAACCAGGAAAGCTCAAGAACAAAGGATTGTCCTTCGTGGGGTCCACTAGCCAACGGACTAGGAACCGCAAAGGAGCCTTGAGCTGTGGTGAAGAAAGAGTCACGAGTCACTCGTGGAGCGCTGGCCTCTGTACTTCGGTGCAAAAGGTGCTTGGGGCAGGGGCTTCAAATACCCCAATGCACAACTTTGGGAAACTTCGGGAAGTAGGTGCAGTCGCAAAAATGCAGGATGTCCAGGAGTTCCGGTCCCACGTCTCTCGTGTCAGCTACAGGTCTCAGATCTGCTGGGAACTCGTGTCAGCTTCAGAGATATCTGAAAGTCCGTGTCCTGTGTCGCAGGTTGTTCAGGATCCGTCGGGAGCCGCGAAAATGCAGACTGGCAAAGATGCTTCTTTGGTGCCTGTTCGAACAGGTGGGTCACTCCTTGACCCCAAGGGAGATTCTTCAGTCTTTGAGTCAAAATGAAATGTTAAAGGTCCAGGATTTCGTCTTCAGAGTTTCATCCAGGGTAATCTAAAGTCCTAGTGACTGGGTTCCTATACTTATACCAGGTTCTTCTCCCTCTTGAAGGGTTGAATTCTACCCCCGCCGCCAGAACTGGCAGGGGGTAGGACTCCAAAGTGTTTGACACCAAACACAACATGTTTTGATGAAGCCAAACCAAATTTAGCATTAACCGCGAGGATTATAATGCACTTAAGAGTATATGGTATGGATATATCATACAACAGCTATAAGGAGATATTTCCGAAAGCTGCAGAGGGGCTCAGCTCATGCTAGGGCACCCTCTCACACAAAACCAAGCACTGTGTCTTCAGGATTGTCAAGGCCTGCCATAGGAGTGGCTTATAGGTTAATATGTGTCCATATGTAAAGGTAGATATAGGTATACTATATCAGTAAGGAGTGATTACACCACCTTACCCAGGCTGCAAGTGCAGACCTGGGGTGTCATTTTGGAAGGTTAACCAGGGGTGGCATAATACATGCTTCAGCCCCTGGGTACCTAAGGTACCATATACAGGGACTTACAAAGATGACCCAGTAACCAATCTAGTATGTAACTAATGTACAGGGTATCAATTTAGAGAGAGAACAGCTTGGCTGTGGTCCTGATTAGCAGGGTCACAGCCAAATTAAAGTCGAAAAACCAGTAAAACACAGCAAAAAGTGGGGGTAACCATAGGAAGCAGACCCTACTCTCCTACACTTACCAGCTGGACAGTTGCAGGGAAGGCCTCTGGAAGCTTGTTGTGCCCCTGTAGTTCAAACAAGAGGTCAGCCAACTGACCCTTGGAATCACTTCTGGGGTCCTGGGTTCAAAGCATGAAGGTCCAGTTTTCCTTTAGGCTTCAGACAGCAAGGCAATATTTCTTCTGAGTCTTCACAGTGCCAGGGATGTGCTGGTGAGTGGTTCTGAGGGTGGTATTTTTATACCCAGTGCCAGCCTGTATGTGAAGGACACTCTTTTTCTCCAGCCCTCAATTGGTTCGGATCAATTCTTCACTTGTCCCTGGCAGGCAGGCTGGCCCAGATGTGGGCTTCATTGGCCAGTGACAGGGCAGCTTTCTTCAGAAGTCAAGAATGGCTGAGTACAACTCCCTAGGCAATCCTGCTGAGGAGGGAAAAACCCTTCCCCACATCCAAGGTCTATTTGTTCCCTATCTGGAAGAAATACACATCACACCACGGGAGAGTCATTAACAATTATGTGACCCTGGACACTGGCAAAATGGCACATTTCATTTAGGCAGACGAAAACACAGTCACTCCTTTGGTTTCAAGCATTTTGGCACTGCTGTGTTGGAAAGGGACATTAGGAAGGAACTCACATGTTGTACGATAGATGGCGACAAATAACATTTCCTCTTGGGCAGCCAAATTCAGAACTATTTCATTTGTTTTGTCTTAATGGATGTGATGTTTTTAAATGTTTGTAATTGTAATTTACTTTGTTTCTTGTGGGGTGGGAGACATGTTTTATAATGTATATTTGAAATGTGTTTATATTTTGTTTTCTGTGTACTACAATGGTAAATATTGAAATTATTTTGCTATTACTGATGTATTGAGAAAAGTTTTTTTTGTTTTTTTTGTCATTTTATATAGCGCAAACTTGACCCAAAGGTATCAGGTATCAGAACGCTTTACATGAGCACCAGTTGCGTTACACAAGGACACATTCCTTTTTGCTAAGCACAGGGAGATCGATTTGCCCAGAATCACAGGATGTTGAGCGTCATTGCCGAGACTCAAATCCAATTGCCCAGATTAGAGATTGACCGCCCTAGCTGTTAGGCTACATCCTCTCTTCTTTTAAGTACAGTGGGCACAAATTAAAACAAAAGTGTGTAGTAATAGAGTCAGTATTGGCAATATGTATAGTGTTTGAACTTTCTTAAAGTGCCATTTTCAGAATATTAATTTAAAATCTGACTTTACCAGTAAAAAGGATTTAAAATATCGATTCAAATGAGTGAAAGACGTATTCCTTTATCTGTTATCAAACTGAAGTTATCGGTAGATCTAATAAGGTAACCCAGTATTAGTCTATGGCAGTGGTTCCCAAACTGGGGTCCCTGGACCACTAGGGGTCCGTGACACATTCCCAGGGGGTCCCCAGGCAGCCATTTTAAAAGCACTGCAAAGTTCTTTGTATAATCAACAGTTTTCAAAGCAACAATGAAAGTTTCAAGATAACTCTGGTGATTAATGTACCTGATGGAGAGAGAGATGGTAGTTTTGTATATTAGCAGCTTTGACTCCTCTAAGGAAGCACAGAGGTTTAATATGCCTGCTGCAAAGAACATGTACCATGCATTTAAAAAAACAATATTTTATGTGCATATCTCCATGGGTTACGGCTTTTGTCACTGAGCTTCTGTTGTTACTGTACAGTTCATAAGTTACAATCGTAAACTAGCACAGTGACCTATGAACTGCCATCAAAGAGCTGCATTCAAACTGCATGGTACAAGATAGTAAGTTATGTTTTCTCTCAGACTTTCACTATCCTGATGCTGCTAATAAAGGTTTATTGGATAGAAATACATTTGTATTATTAACGTCAATGCTAACCACTGTTATGTTCTGAATCCTGAGTTTGTGCTTCTCCAGACCAAGCACTCTTAAAAAACGCCTACCGGTATAGATGACATTAATTCCACACCTTGAAGTCCCCTTTGCCTTATGTAACATTTTCTATACACTGATTTTCATATATATGATTCATTGTCTCTGCCCTACACTGGTGTGGGAGATGCTATGAAACAAATGCAATATATGTGACAGAGGAGCTGTGGAGAGATAAGAGGCACTGTTGTAGGGTGATAGTGAGGGGATAATTGAGGAGCCCCAACAAAAGATCGTTGTATCCTGCTACACAGTAAGGTCATCATGTAATATGCTTTAAAAGCTAATACAATTCAATATATAATGACAAAAGTATGTGAAATGCACAATGTTTTCAACATTTTCTTGGGGGGGGGGACAGCCCTCAATGCTCCCTTTGCAGTGGTCAGGCTCACTCGCTACACGAGGTGCGCACAGTGGAGGGACTGTTCTGACAACATTTGCCAGGGTTGCCTTGGGTTTCCAGAACAGCCCTGCCAGAAGCAGGAGCCTCATACAGCAAAATAAAAGCAAACATGGAAAAGTTAGTCGCCAAGGTGCATCACCAACGTTCCCATTAAAATCTTTACATTGGTGCCAATTTTTTCAATATAAAATAATCAAATCTTCAGCTATTAAAGTATTTGTTTGGTATGCACTTGTTTGTGTATTTTTCACAGACTTCTGTATTAATGTTTGAAATTTAAATAGTACAAATTGCTTGGGGGTCCCTCCCTGCCTTGCAGTAGTGACTTACTGTGGGTCCCCAGGAGTCAAAAGTTTGGGAACTGCTGGTCTATGGGACAGACAGCCTTACTACAGTGAAAAACGACCTTAGGGAGTTTCCATACCAAAACATGTAAATCATAAGTATACATGGCCTACTTGGAGGGGTGGGGGTAGGAGGGAGGGGGATAGGAATGTTGGGTTAGAAGTTTCTTTGGACAGCTTTGAATAACATGTGTACGAGCTAACAGGCCATCTGCGAAATGGCCGAACAAAAGTGAAGGAGATAAGGGTTGTTGGTTATTGAAAACAATAAAAAATTATTTAAAAAAAAAAAATACATGGCCTACTTTTTAAATACCATGCACCCACCCATATAAGCTTTTAGGGCTTACCTTGGAAGTGATTTATAAGTATTTAAAAAGGAAGGTGCCATTTGGACCTGGCAAATGGTGTATTTTGCCAGATCAAAATGGCAGTTTTTAATTTACATTACAGGCTGCAGTGGCAGGCCTGAGACAAGTCTGACAGTGCTACTTTAGTGGGTATATTCAAAATGAGGAGTGACCAAAAGCACCTCACAAAATTATTAACTACCAAGGGTATGTACAAAGTGTTTCGTATGTTTGCCAGGGTGTCTACATAATTGCAAAAATATGCATATGAAATAATGTATGGGCTAGGATCCAAGACTTTAATTACAGATTTGTTAATCACATATGTCCATGGCTTTAGAGGAAAATGAAATTGATTCCTGGAACGATTGTTTAGTTGTCACTGTATTGCACAACACTGATGTGGCTCTTAGCAAGGATGACTGGGATACAGGTATATTGAGGTCTTGAACTCTCAGGCACATCAAATGTTATGTAAAGGATGGTTGGCATAGGAAATCAGTGCTAGCCGTACATATGAAACCTAATTAGGAGTCGTGAATTGACTTGTTTTTGACAATAACTTTGTAACCAGAGGATACAAAATTACTCCTGCTCTTAAATTGAGAAAACAATTGTTAAGTTGTCTCATGATGGACATTCAGGCATTGTTCGAACCAAAAATAAGAAAGAAAGATCACTTCTGGTGGCATGGATTGGACATCGAAAGTGAACATTTGGTTAGGACTTCCAATTTTTATGTTAACACGCAGATAATAATTTGAAGAAGTTGAGATCATCTTCATGCCCAATAGATTGTTCCAGCTGGTCATGGGAGACAACAGTCATTGACATATTGGGACCTATTCTGCATGAAGTAGTCTACTGCAAACACTTTAGGAACTTAACCACAGCATTAGTATCACCATAGTCTGAAACTTCTAATTCCAACCACTTTGATAATTAACCTATGAGAACAATGACATACTTCGTGATTCCCTTACTCAAATAGGTCACATTATGTCAATGGCTATTTTCTTCCACAGTATGCTGGAATAAACTATTGGTAATAAAGTTAGGGGTAATGTCTTCCAACTCTTGTCTGTGTTAACACAAGTATTACATCTCCTATATTGGTTCAATTTTAATATCCATGTTAGGCCACCAAAATTGATCTTTTTTCCCTTTTGTTTTGAACTATGCCTGGATATCTTTCATGACACCACTTGATTTTTTTGTTTCAAATAACGAAAGGAATAGCTTTGTCTTCTGTGATTCGGAACTTATTGTCTAAAGTCAACATAAGTGGAGAAATTCAAGTCTAATAGGTTTTCAAACCAGGATTCTGTTCAAGATGATGATGCGAACAAAGATGTTTTTTTCTTTTTGATGTGGTGTTAAAGAAAGCAGACATATAGGATTGTGTGATCACTGTGACCTAAAAGGAAGGAGAAGTGTAGTAATGTGTACTGTTGTCTGATGTTCTGTGAATTCTGCACCCATGATATTCATGAGAAAGGTGAGCTATTGTGTGCTTCGTTGCTAAGGTTTGTCCAGTTGGAACAGCTGGTAGAACAAGTAAAGACCTGGGCTGAACGGAATGTGTGTCCCTGTTCCTATTGGGAATTTATCTTCTACTTCCATCACCTGCTTGAATGCATTCCATATCTGTCAATCAATCAATCAGGAGTTTGTTAAAGCGCGACTACTCACCCGTAAGGGTCTCAAGGCGCTAGGGGTGGGGGGGGGGGTGCAGGTTCCATTCCATCAAGGAGGGGGTCTGTCGAAGAGCCAGGTTTTGAGGTTTCTTGCGAAGATGGGGAGCGATGTTGTCTGTCTGAGGTGGAGCGGAAGGGCGTTCCATGCTTTGGCCGCGAGGAAGGAGAAGGAGCGGCCTCCCGATCTGGTCTTTCTGGTGCGGGGGACCACAGCGTAGGAAAGCTGGGCTGATCGTAGGGTCCTTTGGGGTGCGTGGAATTTGAGTCGGCTGTTCAGGTATGCTGGTCCGGTGCCGTGGAGGGCCTTGTGTGCGTGGATGAGCATCTTAAAGGTGATTCTCGCCTCGACGGGGAGCCAGTGGAGTGTGCGCAGGTGCTGGGAGATGTGGCAGTGTTTTGGCAGGTTGAGGACCAGTCTTGCGGCGGCGTTCTGGATGTTCTGTAGCTTGCGGATGAGGTTTTTGTTTATTCCGGCGTAGAGTGCGTTGCCGTAGTCGAGTCTGCTGGTGACCAGGGCGTGAGTGACTGTCTTTCGGTGTTCGAGGGGGATCCATTTGAAGGTCTTACGAAGGAGGCGGAGGGTGTGGAAGCAGGAAGATGAGACAGAGTTGATCTGGCGGTCCATTTTGAGCTCGGAGTCCAGGATGATTCCCAGGTTGCGTGCGTGGTCTGTGGGGGTTGGCGGGTTTCCGAGGGCGGTGGGCCACCAGGTGTCACTCCAGGCGTCGGGGTTTGGGCCCATGATGAGTACTTCTGTTTTGTTGGTGTTTAGTTGTAGGCAGCTGTTTTTCATCCATTTGGCGACGGCTTCCATGCCTTCTCGAAAGTTGCGTCTGGCGGTGTTGGGCTCATTGGATAGGGAGAGGATGAGCTGGGTGTCGTCTGCATATGACACGATGTTGAGTCCGTAGGTTCTGACGATGGGGGCAAGTGGAGCCATGTAGACGTTGAAGAGCGTCGGGCTGAGGGAGGAGCCCTGGGGGACTCCGCAGGTGATAGGTGTGGGGTCCGAGAGGAAAGGGGGGAGTCTGACCCGCTGCATCCTGCTGGAGAGGAAGGAGCAGATCCAGTCGAGGGCCTTGTCCTGGATTCCTGCGTCGTAGAGTCTGCGTATTAGGGTGCGGTGGGAGACTGTGTCGAACGCCGCTGATAGGTCGAGGAGGATGAGGGCTACTGTTTCTCCTTTGTCCAGTAAGGTGCGGATGTCGTCTGTTGCGAGGAGGGCGGTTTCCGTACTGTGGTTTTTTCTGAAGCCGGATTGGGAGGAGTCGAGGATGTTGTGTTCTTCAATGAATGTGGCGAGTTGGCTGTTGATGGCTTTCTCGATGACTTTCGCTGGGAACGGGAGCAGGGAGATGGGTCTGTAGTTTTTGAGGTCGGTGGGGTCCGCTGAGGGTTTCTTTAGGAGGGGGTTGACCTGTACTAATAAAGAGCTCACAGACAACCGGCTAGTCTCTGATTTGTCACAATTCCTTTGTAGATTCGTCATGACCATCTCCACTACGCCAGGCTAACGATGTGTGTTACATGGCATATCCTTTCTTGTTGGTCATCTAAATAGCAGCAGAGGTAGAAATGAGCAGCAATGTCCATGTCACACTGATGATGCTCGAATGAAAAGTTTGACCATTAGCATGGTCCAATACTTAGTGTCCGACTACGATGCGGGCTGAAATGGCTCTGACCGTCGGTCGGAGCCCTTCAGACCTCATGGTAATTTGCTGGTCGGATTCCTTTCCGACTGGCCCATTTTGATGGGGTCAGTCAGAAGGGATTCTTAATTGGATTTCCGAATGGTCTCTGACAGGCTTGGAGAGCCTATCCGTCACGTGGAAAGCCTTCAGTAATGCCTGGGTCAGCTCTTTCCGACCGAGGGATTACGATGGCAGATTCCCACAGCCTTTCTGTGCCGGCCTTTCTGACAGAGAAATACTTTGTGAATCTGACTTTGGTGGCCTCCAGAAGGACCCCCATCATTGCAAGGCCGCCGGATGACGGCCTAAGGGGCACCTATGTTGCCCCCTGTTGATCCCTGCAACCTGTGGCAGGCATTTTCAGGTGCCTGCCACGAGGTGCAGGGATGAACTGCACCTCTGCTCTTTACAATGAGAGCATGCATTCCATTCGGAATGCATGCTCCCATTGTAAAGTATAGGAATGCGACCGAACACTGTTCGGTCGCATCCTAATTGCTGGGTTGGGACCGACAACAGGAGGTCGTTCGGTCTCACTTTCCAGACAATGTTGTAACGACTCAGATCACCCCCATATTGTGTGTAGAAAATTGCCCCTTGCTGCGTGGCACCGCAAGTCTATTAGGTCTGCCACCCTCCCCATGGTGTGTAGTCTGTATCGATCACAGTAAACCCTGTGTAAGATTTTATACTTCATCATTTGCAGTCTGGACTTAACGGCTACCTCTCTGGAATGCATCAAGGCAGCCTCCCAGTCAATGTCCTCAAGTTCTCCTATGTCTCGTTCCCATCTCTGCCGAAGTTGATCCAAATTTTCGGGCATGTTATTGTTTAATGTTTTGGATGTAAGGAACACCACTCCCCTTGTCAGCTCCTCCTGCAATAATCTCCCTTCCAATGGGTCATATTCCGGTATTTCAGAGCCACCAGTCCTTCCTTCAACCAGATGTGTCTCAGTAGGGCATACCTGAGGAATTGGGGCTCAAGCAGATTGTATCCAGCTCAAAATGTTGCTAATGGTTTAAACTGTCCATCTTCCAGGTTGTCTCCGACCGTTGAGATCCCAATCGAGTCCCACGACTCAAACCCTCGCAGTTTGCTTATTTCTTTAAACCAGGAGCCCCTCCACAACGGTGTTTCTCTAGTAATTTTATGGAACCAGCCAATTGCTGTAGGGTCCTACGAGCTATTCAAGGATGTCCCCCTTTCCATAGTAAAGATCTGATATCACCATTGAGGAAAGTGAATGTGGCCCTAGTGAGTGGGTAGTATTTGTTTTGACGGGCGTATAACAACTATGGAGGTTAATCATTTTAATTAGGACAGCCTGCCCCGGAGACAAGAGGTGGATGTCCCTCCATTGTTAAGCATCTTTCCGGAGGTTAGACAGTATCTTCGCTACATTATCCTCATAAGATTATTAAATCAGTCAGTGCAAATGATTAGTGTGATAGTAATAGCTAAAAAGTAAAATAGGCAGATACAACTGTGCTCAGGCTTGCATTCGCTCAACAAAAATATCATGGTGGATTGCCACCCACTGCCTACAATTAAAGAGTGGTTGTCTACTTTGGATGGTGCAAGGGTCTTTACTAATAAAGACCTCCAAGTGGCTTATTACCCGGCACCCCTGAAAACAGAGTCAAAAGCCCTGACTTCATTTATCAAACCGTTTGGGGATTTACAGTATTATGCTTGCAGTTTGGTTTAGCATCAGCAGCAAGATTATCTCAAAAGCATATGTTTACTTTCTTTAAGGACGTGCCTGGTGTATTAACACTCCAGGATGACATTATTATTTTTGCCAAAACTGTCCTTGAACACAATTGCATTTTAGATAAAGTATTCAACATTTTAAATAGGCACGGCATGAAGATGTCCTAGGACAAATGTACATTTTTAACCAACATTGTATAATATCTTGATCATTGTATCACAGCAGGAGGAGTTAAACCTAAGGAGGATCTTGGAAAAGCATTGAGGGACTTGCCTCCTCCATGCAATAAGGATGAATTAAAGTGATTCTTGGGTTGAGTGATTATTACTCCAGGTTCATAAGCGGATATACCACTCTTATGGAGCTGCTTAAAAAAATGCTTAGGAAAAAATTAAGATTTAGCTGGGGGCCTGAGGAACAAAACATTTTTGGGGGAATTAAAGATACTGGGCCCGATTCACAGAATGAACTTAAGACAAAATCCTAAACTTACTACCATTTTGGTATTCACAGAATGTACTTACTACTTTTGGCATTCACAGAATGAACTTACTTCTTTTGGTATTCACGGAATGAACTTACTACTTTTGGTATTCACAGAATAGACTTATGACTACTAACTTTACGTCCGCACCCGGCCAGAATTTCCGCTTACGGGCCGGAATTTACGGCTCTGCAGCAGCAATTCCGAATCCGCCCCGGAGTTTACGGCTCTGCGTCGGAATTTCCGATTCCGGGCCGGAATTTCCGATTCCGGGCCGGAAGATACGTTCTGTGGGCGTTGATCATTTTAGCAAAGGGTAAACACCTGTCCAAGTGCCTACTATTCCCCACCCTGGATCAGCTGACACACTGCAGTCAATCGCATCAAATTGCTCCAATTTGCCATGATGAATGTTGCAAGTGCCTACCATCCCCACCACGCTCCAGCTGAAGCCAATTAACACTAATTGACCAGCACCACAAAACACATAAAAGCAGCACACATTGAAGGAACAGGTTTGGCCACACAGAGTTCGTGTTCACAACGCTGACATTGCCAGAGAAAAATGGAACCAATGAGGAGAAAGAAGAACTTCACTGCAGAGGAGACCACCATGCTTGTGGAGTATATAGTGAGGCACCACAAATGCCTATATGGACTCCCACCCTACTGCACCAGTGGGACACAGAAGGCAGCCCTATGGCAGCAGTTAGCCACTGCTATCACAGCATTGGGGGACGAGAGGCGCACAGTACAGGACATCAAGAAGAAGTGGCAGGATGAAAGGCAGAGGGTGAAGGAGAAGTACTCCAGAATCGAATTAAACAGGATCCTCCCTGCATACCCTGGACCCCGCATCCGTCTCACCCCACTGGAGGAGGATATCCTTACTACAATACAACCCCACTTGGTCCATGGGCTGCCTGTCAGTGACGTCCACTATGTGGTACCAGGTAAATGGGATGAAAAGAAAAAGTGTATGAAAAGATTGTCTGTGTTGCACTGTCATTGTGAGTAAGGAACTTGTCCAAAGTGTATATAAAAATATAGTCAGTCAGAGACTCATGTGTCCCCCTCTGTATGTAGCACCACAAGTCCCAGAATCCTTTGCATTAGAAATGGCAAATCCCTCCCCCCTTTTGAAAACATGGGCACAGTACTGCTGCTGTGCATACACACCCCTGCCAAGTAGCAATTGACAAATATTAGCAGGGGTGCACCAGTACCAATGCGACATGCAATTCAACCCTTGCGCAACCACGGATGCGTCCCATTTACATTGCGGTGCACTGTGGCGCAGGGATAGACAGATGTGTGTTGCATCTGATGGCATTAGGGGGGTGCTTAGCTGGAGTCGTGTCGCAAGTGCGATGCAACTCCAACAATGTCCATGGACCGCCCATACCTAAGGTGCTGTACCACTCCTTACGTCTGCTTCAAGCAGGCGTACGGTTGCGTCGCAGCGGCCTCTGAAAAGTGACTCAGTGAAATCTTGTAGATTTCACAGCATTACTTTTACGAGGCTTATCCCAAAGGAATGCCCACCCTGCCTACATCAAAGCTGACGCAGGTTCAATGTTGCGCAGGGCTTCACAACGTGACGCTTCACCATAGATGCGTCACGTTGCGAATAATTCAAAATGTGTTGTCTGTTGTACACCATCGCTTTGTCACAGAAGTGACGCAATAGCAGTGTAAATCTTTTTCAAGGGGCTTGTAAACCTGCCACTAATTATCCAAAAAGTAAATCACCCTGTGCCAGCCTAAATCACAAAGCAGAAGGTGAGAGAATCATCAGATCAAAATATGTCATACATATATTCTGTTGTTCATTTCCCACTCTGCCACGCCATTACATCCCCAACAAACCACTGCTCCTACGGTAGTACTGCACAACACTGTTAGCATGCAGAAGATATGGGGAAATCCCTGAAAAGTTCCACACGCACATTTTCCATTTGGTTCTTTTTTCTCTTCTCACCCATTGACACATTCAGCCAGAGCACAGACAACTGCAGTAGCAGAGGTCCCTGCATCTACTGGGAGGAATCAACAATTTGCAGAGAAAGGCATCACAACCTCACTAACTGGTAAGTCAAACTGGCCAGGAGATGGTCAAAATGCAAACATTGTCAGGAGACGACAGAGGGACATATAGTGCCCACGTATGAAAGTCAACCAGAGATGAAAAAATTGCTTCATTACAATTTGAGTTGTCAATGGATATTCCCCTTTAGCATATGACATTTGTAAACAACGAAAGACAAAATATAACATGTCTTGGCTCATCATACCTTTGCAATTGTGGAACATAACATGTATTTCACCAACAGTCCCAGACCTGGGAATCCAATCCTGTAATCAAGTGCCACAACTAGTCAAAAGGATGTCCCCATTATATTGTAATAGTGTCTGCAGACCTAATCAAGAAATCCAATTTGCGCAAATATGGTAATGATGAACAAGCAGTGAGATACCAGTCTCAGTAATATTGACAATGCATCCACTGTCCAACTTCAAATCTTTCCATTAAATTGCACAGTCCACACAGCTGGTCCTGTACTTCTTACATTGGATGGATTTGTTGTTGGGTATCAACAAAACACGATAGTGGACCTTACCTCTGGATTCGTAGGCATGTCATTGTGATATAGGTTGCATCAAGGTAGTGGGCCCATTCTAGTCATATGTGGGATCACTCATGACATTATGTATAACACACTTTCTTGCAACGGTGGTGCCCACAACTGCTTGTGCTCGTCCGTTGTGCCAGAAATTGAGTGTATCACACGTGGCTGCCTAAATGTAAAGTTGGAAAACACACTTATCATTGTAGGTACAATGCGGTCCTCCCAGAATCAAAGACATAAACTGAATTCTGCTACAAGGTTGGATGCGACATCTGTTCAAGGACCACACAGTGTACCGGTGCTGGGCCAAGGTAAGTAAACCCAAGAATAATTCTGGCAGAATGCTCATTAATTGTGCCTTTCACCTCCACCGTATGTTGTATATGTTGTACAACACTGTTGTCCTGCATCACAATATGCTCACATATTTCATTTGAACACATGCCAGATCAGACCCTGTTGACAAATGAAAGGATGACACAAAATGCATGCCAAGTGAGTGCAGAATGGACATACAATAGAACTTTAAGTGTCATATGAACTGACCAAAACACAAGAGGCTTGCAATTCAATGATAGGATAAATCCCTTGCAAAATATACATGGTTAAATCATAATGAAATTGGTATGGCTGAGGCACACACTGATGCCAGTTGTGTACCTTTGAGATGGGTGTCGGGGCTGCTAAGGTGAATCTTCATGTAGTTACAACTACAAAATAACTTGGCCGAAGAGCAACACGATAATCCAGTGCAGGCGGGAAGCATCAAAGCTTCTCAGCTTATCCGCAATGTGTGATCATAACCAAATGTTGTTTTCTGCTTGCCTCCTCTTCTACCGTATTCACGTGTATAGGTGAGTGTTTGACATATGAGGTTTTGATGTCTGCTGTACAAGACACCATCCGTTGTCAGCTAAGTAAGGGGAGATGTTGTGGAAGGGGTGTATGACAGGAGTTGTTTGAGTGGGGGTGAGGGGGGAGATGTTGAGGGAGGGGTGTAGGTCTGGAGTGGGTTGAACGTCGAGAATGGGGGGGTGCTTTTGAGGGAGGAGTGAAGGCTAGGAGTGGCGGGAGAGCAGGGAGTGGGGGGGATATGTTGAGGGAGGAGTGTATGGCAGGAGTTGTATGAGTACAGAGAGTAGGGGGGGAGATGTTGAGGGAGGGGTGGGGGCCAGGAGGGGGGGAGCAGGGAGTGGGGGGAGAGAGGTCATGGCTAGAGGGGGAGCTAGGTGCGGCGGGAGTGTAGGGGTTGGCCTAACGGCTAAGGCATTCGACCTCGGACCTGGGGAACTCGGTTCGAGTCTCGGTAACGACGCCAAAAACCCCCTGTGATTCTGGGCAAATCACTTAATCTCCCCGTGCCTAAAATGAAAGTGTGTCCTCATGTAACGTAACTGGTGCTATGTAAAGCGCTCTGATAACTGATTCGGTTCGGTTCTAGTTCGCGCTATATAAAACTCTGCAAAAAAAAAAAAAAGTAGTACCATGATGTTGGAAATAGAGTATGGGAACAGAGGACACTCAAAGGATGGACATAAGGAATCTATGTTCTCTCATTCAAAAATGAGCTGTGTGATCTCATGGGTAGGGAAGCACAAATAAGCAACATCATGTCCCTGACTACTGCACATCTCCCACATGAACTCCTTTCTGACATGTCAACAGACAACATTACACTCTTGACAAATGTTAGTCTTAAAGGTAAAGGTGAAATCAGTGTAATGCGGAGGAGTCCGGGTCATTTATCCCCTTCCTTGAAATATCAGTAACCTTCTCATTCAAGTTTGTCTGTTGATGTGTCATCTTATTGATGTCAGTGCTGCGTGGAGGTAACAGCTGACAAATGCTGCATGTGAGCAGGTGGCCACATGTAAAGTCCATGAGGTAAACATACTGCACATTGTCCTGGATTATCCGCAAATGGTTATTGAGAATGACATGTTGGCTCATAGCTACCATCTGTTGTACTAAAATATGGACATGCATGTCTCATCACAGCTGGTGACAGGATGATACCACTGCAGCGGACACCATCCCGGCAGATGCATGACATCCTGGCTGCAGCAGTGAAACCCTCGCACACCTGTACTTCAGGTAATTCTGGCATGAGGTGTGTCACTAGCTTAGATTACAAAGCCATGACAGAGATCAAGATCCCCTTCAGAATGGAATCAACAGTTGTTGTTTACAAAGTAAAATACAAATCAGGAGTGTCACATGTGCCTGTCTGTCAATTGGTGATGCTGATCATTGAGAATGTTGTCTCTACCCTCTGCAGCTATGTATACAACATCTATGAGGAGACAGGTTCAGCAGGTTACACCAGGGGGGAACTCGAAGGGACAGAAAGTTGTGGCTGGAGCTGGTGAGTTTGCTAGTATTATGTACATCTCCGTGTAACACCTCAGTGCTATGGTGTGAGCGGTCATTTTTGGTGGTACCCCAACCAGGTCACATGATCCTCATCTGCTGATGCAAAGTACAGTTAATACAACCCTGGTGTTGCACCACATGTAATACCAGGTCAATCACTAATATGGTTGTAACCTCTGTGTTCCAGATGATGCTGAGGAAGAGGATGACCAGTGCGGGCCGACGGGGAATCAGAGGGGAGAATCCCCTGATCTTCCAGGCAGTTATGTCAGCAGCAAGTCATGCTCAAGAGGAAGAGGAAGTTGCTGAGGACGTTGACTTTGTGGATGATGATGACTACATGTCTATCCACTTGGTGGATGACGATATTGATGCCAATGAAAGCTATCATGACAGATTGCAAAAATCAGTCACGGCATCACATCCTCCGCCAAGCAACGTTCGTCATCCTCCTCCCAAACAAACAATTCCCTGTCCCCAGCATAGAGCAAACCAGCCACAGCTCCCACCCATCCCAACACATCATCACTCCCTCACAGCCCTCACGTCCAGGACCGACATGGTGGTTCCCCTACCGGCTCTTCCCTACACAGTGTATTCCTGCCATCCTCTCCACCATTTGTGGGAAGTACCAGCCCTGTTGTGGTGCAGGTCTCCCATGGGCACCATTTTCCTGCCCACAGCCTTCCACCTACCCACCCCTGCTGTTGGACCTGCTCAACCCATCAATGGCAGGACCCTGCTGAGGAGGCCTGCACCTGGCTATGGTGGCCAGAGGGAGCAGGACTTCTTCCAACAGCAGGCAGATGTAAGGCAAGACATTCATGCCAAAGGGGATACCCTGTCAGACATGTCTGAGTCCCTGCAGGACGTGGTCCAATTCCCTCAGGTGGTGGACAGGGTGAGCCAAGCTTTGGATAGGATGGATAGAACTTGGCAGGACATGCCCAGGAATATGAGAGACCTGATATCCATCCAAAGGGAAGAGAGTGCAAGACACCATGCCTTGGCCATGAAGATGATGGAGGGCATGCTGAAAGTGATCCAAAGTCTCCCTTTGCGGTCAACGCAGGGAGGGGAGCCATCATGTCTACCTGCAGGACAGCACATCCACACACCTGTACCACCAACTGCACAGCACAACAGCAAAGGTACACATCCACACCGGCACCCAGAACAGGCACCCCCACCACCTCCACAACCATAATCTACCCCTTTACAGTCACTGCCACCACCTGCACAACTACCCCCACCCCCTGAACGGTCACCCCCACCACCTCTACAACCACCATCACCCCCTGTACAGTCACTCCCACCACGTGCACAACCACCACCAACCCCTGTACAGTCAATCCCACCTCATGCATAACCAGCCCTTGTCCAGGCACAAAAACCAAATGTGCAGACACCATCTGCCCCAGCACATGTAGATCACCCTGGACAGGCACATGGACAACACCCACCTACACGTAGGCAACAAGCCCAACAAGACCCCTCACAGCGATCATCACCTCCAAAATTGAGAAGTCGCAAGCACGATCGCCAGTGACAAGAACCCCAAGACAAATTGACCACGTGAATATGTGTATGGAAAAATAAAGATCTACAAAAGTAAGATTCTGTTGTGTATCATGTCCTGTATAACGATGTAGGTATGTGTGTGTGTGTGTGAGACACGGTTACAAGTGTAACCCATCATTGCAACAAGCTAATATGTGCATAGCAGATGACTCACAAAATATGTGTCCATATTCTGAACCAGACATTCAAAATGAAGTAAAACAAGTTAAAGTAAGTAGAATTCCTCAAAGATCTTAATGTAGGAACAGAAAACAACCGTCTGTTTCGAAGGGAGAAAGGAAAACAAAATGATGATCTTAATGCAGATTGAGAAAGGAACTTGGATTGGGGTGGGGCAAAAAAAATATAATACGTCAGGGAGCGTCAGGGAAACCAGTCTATTTACAAGGGGAAAATGAAATCTTTGTCCACAACGACGTCTCAGTCAAAAAGTCAAGTGTCCTTCTGGTCATCCTCCAGTACCACAATGTCCTGATCCTCAGTGTGCAATGCAGGCACACGGCTGGCTGGTGCAGGAACAGTCACCACATGGGATTGTGACACACGAGGAGTACGGGGAAACAGTGAGGGGCAAAGGACAGGGGGAGACATTGACGGTGGTATGGGAAGGGATTTGGGATACAACAGACGACATGGCTAACGCTGGTGGTGAGGTTATCCAGAGATCAGACAATGTCCTCTCGCATCATGCGTATCTCCGGACACACTTGTAGCATGATGCAAGTGGACATGTCTGGTTGACCCTCACACATCCAACTCAAGTCCCCTGGCACAGCCACAGGAGGAACAACACCGGGAGGGGCCTGGGGGGGACAGGAGGGATGTGGTGCCTCAGGTCCGGAGCAGATGTTGCGTTTGAGTTGGCGGCTACGAGGAGGGGGACAGGTTGCAGGGGATGCAGCTAGAGCCCCCGATGGCATGGGGGACTCTAGAGATAGGGAGGGGCTGATGACAGGCCCATATTGAGTATTGGCCTGCCCCGGGGACACCTCTTCAAGACCCACTGGTGAAGAGTCTGGGTTAGAGTAGCTCTCTACCACATCATGGTCAGAGGTGTCGGCTCCTTCCCCCCACCTTCAATATCCACTGCCTCTACCCGGAATGTAGCACCAGAGTAGTGTTCTTCATCAGTCCGGGAGGGCGCAATCCCCTTGCCTCCTGATGTTGAGGGTCCCTCCTCACCCTTTTCTTCATCGCTGGTGGAAAGAGGGTGTAGCCACCGGCGCACTGATGGCCTCCTGCTCCGGACCTGTTCCTGCTGTTCTTCTGTATTGCCAGCTGTGCCTCCTGAAATGTAAGCAAAATCCTGATGTGGTGGTTGTTTCATGCAGGAAGAGACACATACATAGACGAGCCAAGGTCAGACCTTGGTTTCCTCTGATCACACTCTACAGTTGTCACTGTTTATGAACTTACATTACATGTATGTTCACTGTCATTTACTGAATTGAGTCTGACATGGACATCTCACGTGAATTTTTGTGGCTTACGCAAAAGTATTTCAAACTTGATAACGGAGCACTCCTGAGGCGGAAAGCCGGGAGTTAGGCCACAGAACTCATTTTAATTGCCACATTTTGCACACTTACTTGTTTTTAGACTGCTTTTAAAACTGTTGTTGTTTATCGTATAATTGCACAGGAGCACTAATTTGGCCAGGGACAGTTGGGGCGCGCTACTGTACCCGCCTCAGGTACACCGAGGGCCGATTCAGGGCCATACTCGGACTTAGACGGGCTTCCCCGAGGGCGACGACTTTGGCCGCCATCTTGGAGGGAAAGCCCGGTTAGCGCTCTAGCGTTCGGGCGAATCACGGCCCGGGCGCCTTAAAAAGCACAGTCAAACGAGGCATTAGTAATTTCAAACTTGATAACGGAGCACTCCTGAGGCGGAAAGCCGGGAGTTAGGCCACAGAACTCATTTTAATTGCCACATTTTGCACACTTACTTGTTTTTAGACTGCTTTTAAAACTGTTGTTGTTTATCGTATAATTGCACAGGAGCACTAATTTGGCCAGGGACAGTTGGGGCGCGCTACTGTACCCGCCTCAGGTACACCGAGGGCCGATTCAGGGCTATACTCGGACTTAGACGGGCTTCCCCGAGGGCGACGACTTTGGCCGCCATCTTGGAGGGAAAGCCCGGTTAGCGCTCTAGCGTTCGGGCGAATCACGGCCCGGGCGCCTTAAAATGAAGCCCATTTCCCGTCCGCGCAGCGGGGGGGCGCAGCGGGCGCGCCGATGGTGCGCCGGAGGCGCGTCAGAGGCAAGCCCGTCTGGGCCCGTCTGGGCCCGTCCGGGCCCGACCAGGCCTAGGGCCAGCCACTATGCCCGTGGTTCCTTCGGGGCCTTCGCGACTCTCGCGGGAGGAGCTCTTGGCACTTCAGCATCTTGGGGACCCGGGCTGCCATCAACACGCCCGGAGTGACGCCCCTTTCTGTCATTGCCAAATCTGCCCAGGCCCGAAGGAGTCTAACGATAAGAAGGCAGGGCGATTAGTGGAGATGGCGCTACTCAACTGCAGATCTCTGCCAAAGCATTCGGTAGAGATCAGTCTGCTTATTGAAGACTGTAACCTGGACGTGCTATTTCTCACGGAGACATGGCTATCCTCTAACATTGATTTTGATATTATCTCCGCACTTCCAAGCGGCTTTAATATTCAGCATCAGAATAGAGAGCAAGGGAAGGGCGGAGGTCTTGCTATAATTTATAAAGACTCCCTGACCTGCAGACTCGAGGAAGGTGGAATTTCAGATGCAGAAATTGCCTGTTTCAATATCCAAATCTCACCCACCCTTTCCCTCTCAGGCCTCCTCATCTATCGCCCTCCGGGAAGTCTTAGACATTTTTCTGACTCCCTATTAGAAGCCACCTTAGCAGCAGCAGCCGGGGCCTCCAACTTTATGGTGTTAGGAGACCTAAATCTGCATTTTGATGATCTCAAGGATAGACCAGCCGCAGATCTAATTTCAAACTTTAGAATCTTTGAACTTGAGCTCTTAAACAAGGAAGCCACCCACAACAAAGGCCATCTGTTGGACCCTTTCTTTTCAAACAACTCCCAGCTTGAACTGAAGTCTCCTCTGCCCCTACCATGGTCTAACCACTTCGCTGTGCCTTTTTTCTGGGAAATCTTTCCCGAAAAGGTCAAGGCTTCACATCCCCGTATACTTCAAAGAGCCTGGCCGAGGCTTTTGGTGGAAAGCCTGAAAACTGCCCTCGAACATTCCATTCCCGAAGTTGGATCCGATGTCCTGCAAGCAGACACAAATTTCCATAACTGGCTCACGAATTCTTTGGACACGGTTCTGCCCCTCAAATTAATTATAAAAAAGAGCAGTACTTTTAAATCCCCCTGGTTTATGACCGAATTAAGAGAGGTCAGAAAGGCCTGTAAAAAATCCGAACGCACGTGGAGGAAAGATTGGGCACCTAACAGCAAGGCCTCCTATCAGGCAGCCCTGAGGCTCTATAAAGCCGCACGACAGAAATCGAAGGCAGCTTTCTTTGAGGAGAAAATCAGACTGTCAGCCAACTCCTCTAGGGAAACGTTCAAAATCGTTAACCAGCTTCTTAAAATTCCAGCCCCAATCATCTCGCATAATGATCCCGAAGCAAGATGCGATCAACTAGCAGACTTCTTCGATGGAAAGATACAGAAAATTCTTGACAGCCTCCCTCAATCTCCTGCAACACCGTCTATCGAAGCCCCTTCCTCCGCTTCTACTAGCCTTCAATTCAAAGCGTTTAGCGCTATAACTAGGGAAGACTTCTGCACCACTCTTTCGAACATAAAAAGTGGTTCTCCCTCCGACCCTGCCCCGATGCACATCCTCAAACAGATTGTGAGTACCATAGCCCCTATGGCCACAGAGCTGCTAAACATTTCATTTACCACAGGCATTGTCCCCCCGAGCTGGAAACAGGCCAAAATCAAAGCGCTCTTAAAGAAACCGGGTTTAGATACCTCGGATTTGGCCAACTTTCGCCCTATCTCCCTGCTCCCGGGACTGGGCAAAGTGGCCGAAAAGCTGGCGAATAGGCAGCTCTCTGATTTTCTAGAGACGAATAGTCTATTGAGCAACTCTCAAACGGGCTTTCGCCCAGGCCAGGGCACCGATACTGCCCTTATAGCAGTGACAGAGGAGGCCAGATGCATCTTGGATTCAGGGGGATCAGCGGCTCTGATCCTTCTGGATCTAAGCGCTGCATTCGACACCGTGGACCATGTAACCCTGTCCAAACGTCTCGCCAACTTGGGCATCACAGGATCTGCCCTCAAATGGCTGGAATCCTTCCTGGAAAAACGATCCTTCAGGATATGGGAAAATGGTTCCATGTCCAAATCCACTCCTCTTCAGTGTGGGGTTCCTCAGGGCTCCTCCCTGAGCCCCACACTGTTTAATGTCTATATGGCCCCGTTAGAGGAGGTAATAGCCCCCTTTGGGATTAAATCCATCAGCTACGCTGACGACACACAACTTGTCGTCTCGCTGGCACACCAAGGGGGATGCCCAGATGATCTCTTCAAATGTCTAACTGCAGTCTCCGCCTGGATGACCGATTCTAAGCTCAAATTAAATGGAGCTAAGACAGAGATCATGCTCCTGGGTAACCAAGCGACACCCTTGCCCGCTGAGCTCTGGCCCCCCTGCATGGGTGAACTCCCCCCACCCAAGGAAAAAATTAAAAGTCTTGGGGTCTGGTTTGAACCTCAATTAACGTTTAAGACCCATGCACAGAAAGTCGCCGGAGGTTGCTTTGGCCTTCTCCGAGCAGTGCGGAAGGTACTCCCCCTCCTGCCCTTCCAATCAAGAAAGTTACTAATCCAGGGCTTAATCCTATCTAGATTGGATTATGGTAACGCCCTCTTCTTGGCTGCACCCCAGGCCTCCATCAATACTCTCCAACGAGTACAGAATGCCGCAGCCCGGCTGCTCATGGGGGCACCGAGGCGGGCCTCAGCCAAACCACTGTTAAGAGCCCTCCACTGGCTCCCAATTCAGGAGCGAATCTCCTTTAAATCACTCTGCATCGCTCATAAAACACTGCAAGGCAAAGGCCCTCCGGCCTTGAGAGACATGATTCGCCCCTATAAATCAGCCCGAACCCTGCGGTCTGATGGAGAAAACCTGGCCATCACTCCCAGAGTGAGGAAAGCACGTTCAGGAGGCCGCCGGTTCTCGTTGAATGCGGCAAAAAATGGAATGCACTTCCCAGGGAGCTCCGGATGGAAGCCTCCTATCCAAAATTTAGAAAAGCACTCAAAACCTTTCTTTTCTCTAATACATCCTAGATCTTTTCCCTTTTTGAGTTCTCTGCTATTACCATTATTATTTATTATTTTAACAGCGCTGGGACGCTCTAGGGCAGCCATGCGCTTTATAAACCCAATTTCATTTCATTTCTTTCATTTCATTCATTATTGCCAACACTCAACCTTGGCATTCTTGTGATCTGTGTGTCCTGTCACTGCTACATGTGCCAGTTCCAAAACCAGTCCACCAAAGGAGAACATGAAGAGTCCAGATTTTATTGAATTTGGCCATTGATATGGAGTTGCAGCTATTTAATGTCTGGACAAGTGTCATCTGCTTTGTAGCATTGTATGGGCAAGACAAATGCTGAATGTGGGCCACACATCCACATAGGGTCTGGGCTACTTCTATAGCTACATTGGGAGTCTAGACTTTTGCCATCCCCACACCTAATCTGACCATCCAGTGCCCCATATTGGCTTTGTTGACTTAAAAGGTAGTGCAGTATACCGGTGAACAGTGTTGGGTCGTTGTGAAAGCTACCTGTACATGTGAAATGTCATACAGGCCACTGAGGGTGAGACGTCTGTCAGTGGACACACCTTGCAAATTTAGGAACACTTAAGAGTGATGCAAGGATCTCAAAGTCTGTCTTGACTACATGGCACATGATGATCTGTCTCAATTGGAACCCAAACTCTACAAATGCAATGCAAGTCACAGCATCCAATACCCTTTGGCCTGCCATGCGCACACTGGACAGTGTCTGTACCATTGCTCATCCAATGCACACATCAGTTATGACTTCCTTGGTTCAATGGTAGTGGTGCTGGCAGAGCAGACTTCAATATGAATGCACAAGTGTGGCTCATCTACCCAGTTGTCATGAAGAAACTACAACTCCCAAAATGCACTTTGCCCTGTACAGTCCATATGCCACAGTGTGACTTTTTAATTTTGGTGACTGCTGCATGGACCCAGAATTGGTGAATGGAGGCATGAGACACACAATTGTACAGCACTGTTTTACTCACATCATACTCCCAGACACATATTGCATATAATGCACTTACCAGGTCTCTGCTGCTCCTGCTCCTCCAGCTGAGCATGGAAGGTCAGCCAAGCTGCTCGCAGGACCCTCCTGTAGAGTGGGGAGAGATGAAGACGATGCACATGGTGCTGGGGAGACAGCCCACCAGCTCTGTAGCCTTGTGGCGGGACCAGCGTTTTAGGTCCTCCCAGCGCTTGCGGCATGCCCTAGCACTCCTAGTGTAGACTCCCACTGCACTGCAGTGCTCACTGATGTTGGCCCATAGCCTGGCCCGGGCTGCAGTGCTCAGCTGGTACTCAGGGTCCCCATATAGCTGAGGAAATTTGTCCAGCACCCCCTCTACCAAGATGTCTAATTCCCTTTCTGTGAAAGGGGGTGCTCTCTCTTCATACTCCTCAGCCATTTTGGGGAAAATAAGTGAGATGAGAGCAGCAGGATGTCAGAGGATCTGATCAGTGATAGAGGATGACTCAGAATGAACACAAAATGGTTGCCAACTACTTCCTGTGAAGTCTCCCACTTCCTGTATAACATAGCCTGTACGAAATAATGTGTTCCGGTTTATTTTCGGAGATTACGGCCCCAAAACCTAGTTTCCGGTTCCGCAGTGTCGGGTCCGCGCACCCGCATTACGCTTCAAAACCGGAAATTGTGTTTTTGGGCCGTAACCTGCGAAAATAACCTGGAACACATAATTTCATACAGGAAATGTTTTACAGGAAGTGGTAGCAGGAAATACATCACAGGAAATAGTTGGCAGCCATTTTGTATTCATCCTGATCCAATTGACAATTAGTGATCAAATCCACTGCCATCCTGCTGTTCTGTTGTAGAAAAAAACTGAAATGACAGTGCAGCATAGAATCATGAATAGGTAACAAAAGGGGGAACAAACCATTTAATGACATTTCTGCACCGACGGGGGGGCTGACACAACTTCAAACCCCAGTTTCATTTTCTCCTACTTTGCATTATGGTACATGTAGTCCATATTGAGTGCTCATTAACAGAGTTGTGTGATGTGTTACGTGACATTGGGGTGGAGCAGTGTGGATATATCACAGACACATGAGGGCAAATTTACAAGCCCCGTACGCCACATTTGCGCCGCAGTTGCGTCGCTTTTGTGACACAGCGGCAGCGCAAAGCCAGCGCCATGCTGCGGGGTATTTACAACGTGACGTATCTGGGAGATGCGTCACGTTGTAAAGCCCTGCGCCACATGTGGGCTTTCCGGCGCATGTGGGGATGTTTCAGCGCAGGAACGCCTCCTAAAAATGGCTGAGTGAAATCTACTAGATTTCACTCAGTCACTTTTAAGGCCATGCTGGGCCTGCTTGAAACAGGCGTAAGGAGTGACGCAGCATGTTAGGCATAGGGTCATCCCGAGCCTTGCTGGAGCTGCGTCACGCTTGCGACGCGACTCCAGCAATGCGTCACCTTTGCAGCAGCAGATGCGTCACGCATCTGTCTATTCTTGCCCCATGGTGCGCCGCATCCATGGTGGCGCAAGAGGTGTCTGCAGTGATGCACAATAACTGGCGCATCCATGCTGATATGCAGAGATGCGCCAGTTATTGTAAATCTGCCCCATGGTGCCTGATTCACCCATGACATCATCACTCACGTTCTGGGCCCATCATTTGTGGGGTAGTCAAATCTGTAGAGGTCACAGGCCTGAGTATGCAATGGTTATGGCCTTTTGTGATTAAGTGACCCATCCTCATGCGGTCCAGGTAGGTCTCTCAGGACATGTATTGCTTGTCATCAGCGTGAATAGTTGTTTTTAGGGACATCCACTACACTGATCACTGACATGGGCACATGACCTGAGGCACGCTCCACCTTTTGACTACTGTCAGCAGCTGTGATTTACATGCAGTTAGTGTGGCTTGCAAAGTCGTCTCAGGATGGAATTTATTGACACAGTCGTGTCTATCCACGTTTCAGCACTGACAACAGACAGCAAACCACATTTTGTCCATGACACTACAGGTTGCTCATGTGAAAAACGTGGCAACGAGCTGATTACGGACTTGCATGCCCTGACCTTGGTTATGTGCAATGGCCCGATTTCCCAAATTCAGAGCTAGCCGAGGTTCCAGAGGTATGTGTAAGCCATGCGTTAAAGCAATGTTGTGCAATACACATCAGGCTAATATGATCTTGCACACAACTTCTGGGGAGTACAGCATCACACCCCCTGTACGGTCAAGACATCTGAATCGCGACTTCAACAGGCCAAAAGTGCGCTCTATGATGGCTCGAGTCCGTATGTGTGCCCTATTGTACCTACGCTGAGGTACAGTGTTTGCACCCCTGTAAGGGCTGAGGAGATGTTGGGAGAGTGCATACCCAGCCTTGCCGTAGGAGGGAAGAAAGGGCAGTTGGTTACATTTCATTCTTTGATTTGCACAGGACATGATCTATGCTTTAGTACATGCAGTGTCTTTTGGGCCATGATTCTTATTGTACAATGGTTAATATTGGGGGACAATTCAGACATTTCAATGACAGATATCACTCATTTTTAGTGCTTGGTACTTACCCAGTAGCCACATGTTGCCAAATTCTCCAGCAGCCATCCGCCGGACAAGAGGTGACATGCGGAATATGAAGCTGTCATGGGTACTGCCTGGAAACACTGCATGCACATTAATGAACCTCCCACTGGCATCACAGACAGCTTGCACATTGATGGAATACCATCGGGGTCTGTTGCAAAAGATGTGTGCAATACGGCGGGGTGGCTGAAGGGCCACATGGGTACAATCAATTGCACCCAGCACACGTGGGAATTGTGCAAGGAGATAGAAATCTCTTGCTGCCCTTTGTCTCATGGCCAGTGTATGTGGCATTCGTATGTGGTTGTGGGCCCTAGCAGTGATGCATCTCAGTACCTGATGCAGGCACTGTGACTGGCTCGCCTGGGAAATGCCCACATGGTAACTGGAGACCCTTTGAAAAGACACAGTGGCAAAGAAATGGAGAGCAGAAAGGATCTTGAGATATGCTGGTATTGCATGTGAGCAGCAGGTCACAGAGTCAAGTTTCTGCTACCACTCACATACCATGTCCAAGATGACTTCTGGAGGGAAACAGTACCTGGCCCTTACATCTTGGCTGGACATTCCAAATAGGTTGATCCTCTTTCTGAAGATCCTCTCTGCTCTCGTCCTCCTCCTAAAGTAGGTTTGCCGCATGGCAAGGGGCAGTGCAACAAAAAATTTCAGTGACACGTTGAAAGGGTTTGTGTGTGTCTGCTCTGCATTTATACATGCTGCAGGGCTAGGATTGGCTGCAGTGTGTCAGCTGATCCATGGTGGGGGATGGTAGGCACTTGGACAGGTGTTTACATTTGGCTAAAATGATCAACGGCCACAGATCGTATCTTCAGGCCCGGAATCGGAAATTCCGGCTCTGAATCGGAAATTCTGAAGCAGAGCTGTAAATTCCGGCCTGGAATCGGAAATTCCGACCCGGGTGCGGACGTAAAGTTAGTAGTTGTAAGTCTATTCTGTGAATACCAAAAGTAGTACGTTTATTCTGTGAATACCAAAAGTAGTAAGTTCCTTCTGTGAATACCAAAAGTAGTAAGTTCATTCTGTGAATGGCAAAAGTAATAAGTGCATTTCCGTGAATACCAAAATGGTAGTAAGTTTAGGATTTTGTCTTAAGTTCATTGTGTGAATCGGGCCCACACTGACCAAGGTTCCTGTATTGAAGCCTTAAATTAGTGGTCACCAATGTATAATTACTGTGGATGCAAGTGATGTTGGCCTAAGTGCCGTATTATGTCAACGTAGTGACAATGTTGAAGTTACCATTGCCTTTGCATCTAGGGTGTTGTCTGGAGTGGAAAGGAAATACAGCCCCATCAAAAGATTAGCAATTGCCTGTGCATGGGCCATTGAAAAATTCATAACATATTTGTGGGGAACACATTTTATATTATGCACCAATCACAAGCACTTAGTTTACCTGTTGGGAGGCAAGGGTAAATCATCAGTGTCTTCTAGGTTGATAAGAATCTTGTCTAAGCTTCAAGAGTACAATTTTCAAGTAAGGTATATACCTGGGTGTACCAATGCCAGAGCAAATTGCTTGTCTAGACTTCCAATTGATGCAAAAGAAGGGTTGCTAAATGAGGAGTTATTAGGGAACGAGTGTGTGGCCGCCAGCTGGATGTGGTTGTCAAGCCACCATATCAGAGCAGGAGTGAAACAAGGCTTGTGAGGAAGATGTTATTTTACAAAAGGTTAAGCAGTTTGCACAACAAGGATGTCAGCATGATAAACAAGTTAAAGGAGACGTATACTGTTTTTAATCAGTTAGCTGATCAACTTACGGTTGAGACAGGCATTTTCTAATATGCAGGAAAATTTGTCGTACCTAAAGGATTGAGATTGAAAGTGATTGATTTGGCCCACAGGGCACACTCAGGAGCTCGAGCCGCTAAGAAAATCTTGAGATGCTTCTTTTGGTGACCCTATATAGATAAAGACGTGGATGATTTTGTCGTGTCGTGTCAGGAGTGCATTATGTCCAATAAACATTGGAAGTTCTAAGATTCTCCATTAATTCCTACTCCTCTCCCTCAAGCTCTATGGCCTGAATTAGCCTTGGATTTTGCAGAACCTATCTTAGCTGTGCCTGATATGTCAAAGTACTTAATAGTTGTTACCGACTACTACTCATGTTGTTGTTCAATTTTTGGTGAAAACGTTTGCCTTGGAAGGTTATCCGAAGGAACTTGTCATGGGGTTCAATTAGTCTTGGAAAGAAAGTAGTCATATTTGAAGGAGAAAGGTATTAAGCATTATAATGCAGCTTTGTATTCACCTCAGGCGATTGGCACAGTTGAGAGAGTCAACCGATTGCTTAATGAAGGAATCCAGACAGTTTTAACATATAGAATGATTGTGGAAGAATGTATTCAGAGTAAGGTATGGGCTTATCACAATACCCCTTACAGCGTTACTGGTGTGTCAACTTTTTACACACTGAGAGGTAGGCAGTCTTGTACAGGGTAATGCCCCACATGGTTGAAGGACAAATCTGACTGCAGGGTGCATGACAATGTGGACCTGAATAAAGTCAAATCTAATGTGAGGGCGGTTCAAGAGAAAACATTGAGGTACCATGATTCTAAGAAGTGGGCATTTGTTGAAGTTGGTGTTGGTTCCTGGGTCATGCTAAAGGATATCACACCTAGGAATTCAAAAGAGGAATTTCTATTTTTTGGTCCATTGATAGACTCCAAATTGGCACGTTCATCTGTAAGATTAGAAGATGGACGTTGGTGGGTGAAGAGAATTTCATTATTTGAAATGATTTTCAAAGTACTGTGACAAGAAATAAATTACAACAACCGGGGAATTTATTACCCTCTATTGATAATTTATTGAAGGAGCACGGTTCTGTCTATTTTTTTAAATTAAAGCCCATTGCTAAAAGTGATAAAATCCTTTTGAAAAGGAGTAATTACATTATCAGCAATGACTCTATGCAAGGGGCTAATATCATTAGCCCTGATAGCAGCAACAGTAATGAGGGTGCCTCCAGCATTGATTATACTACTATAAGTGGCAAGCGCTCTAAAAAACCTGGTTATTTGCAAGATTTTATATGGAATATTGGTTTTGCAATTTTTTTAAAACTTTATTTATATTATTTTTTTATTATTATTTAGGGGGGAGATGTGGTCTTCGTATTCTGTATGATGTAAGACTTTCTGTATTCTCTAATGTTAATGTTGTAATGTTCTTTGGAGTGCATCATCCAAGCGTACTGCCTTGTAGTACAGTTGTCTGCTAGGCAGTTATGGCGGGATCACAGCCTTGGAAGGGATGCTGGTTGATGGGCTCTACACTCTGGCTTCTTTTCTCCAAATAAAATGGATACCTTCTATACGTGCTTGCCTGGATTATTTAAGAACCCACCTTAACAATGGATTGGGGGCACCACATATGCTCCCCCACTTGCTGGCAACTGACCTCTTTCGCTCACAGATTTAATCTCAAATATCCCAGCTTTCTGATCCTGGAACATACAAAAGCAACACCTGCTCCAGCCCAAGACATGAGGCCATACAACAAGATATAATAACTTGCATGAAACCACATAACCCCGATATAAAATGCACAATGATGTAACAAGCTAGTCTGTTCTCTGTAGCCTTTTTGTTAGCATAAGGAAGCCAGGGCAAGATGTATGAAGAAGCACTGGTTGCAATTTACAACCAGACCTGTATTTTACAAACCGACCTATGTACTAATGTGTTTTAGTTTTTGCAAAAATTCTGATTCCTAGTGGGTCACAAATCGACCAACCTCATGAATATTAATGAGGTAGGTCTCAACTTGCGACCCACTAGTAATTGCAGCCATCACAGGGCTGGTGGCATGCTGGGGTCAGCAGATCACCATGTCTTTGATTACATTTAAATAAAGCTATCTAAAGAAAATGAACTAATATTTTTTAAGTGCCCATGGGGCAATGCCTACTTAAAAAATATTTTTTTCATCATTCACAAAGGGTTAGGAGTCCCTTGGGGGCCCCTTCCCATTGGTGAATGGATTACCACTGCATGTCTGTAGTCGTCAAAGTATTAAGGTTTTGCGGCCAGATTTCGGTCACAAAACATTCATACATATCATTCAGATTTCGGTGTATGGAAGGGATGCCCTAAACACGCCCTTTCCACATACCGAATTAGTTTTGGCTCGCAAACCCAAATTGTGATCTGGTAATGGCGCAATTTGTGGTTTGCAATTTTGCGTTCACAAACTGCAAATTTGGTCGTTTGCGACAGCAAAAAGCCTTCATGCATCCCCAATTTCTTAAATGAGTGGCTCTAAGTAGATGCTAACATGAACCACACCAGGAATGGGAGCACACACTCGAGTTAGAATAGATCTTCACCAGCTCTACCAACTTACATAACCTTACAGCCTGACATAGAGTGTTAACTCAGGTCATCCATATGACCTCACTTATTTATTCTACTGCTGCCTTGGCGACAAAGGGCAACATGGAACCAGCGAGCTGAGAGCATAGCCTTACAGTCTGGCATCCATTGTTACCTCAGGCCATTCAAATGACCTCACTCATTTATTCTACTACTGCCTTGGCGACGAAGGGCAACATGGAACAAGTGAACTGAGAGCATGTGTACCCTGCTGCAGGAGCTGGTCCTATTACCTTTTCTGGATGTGAGGCTGGGTTGATGATCCTTTTCTAACATGACTTCTCAATCTGTACCGTTTTCATCTCTTTATATTCTCAGATATCGCCTTGCTGCCGAATGAGCTGACTTCTGTCCATCTTTCATGCTTTCATTGACCGGCTTTTGATCTTGGACATGCGGGGTAAGTTATTTATTTGCTGGCAAAATGTATCCCATAGAACAAAATGTTTCTAGGCTTTTAGAAAATCTTCAAAATTGGATAAGTGAGCAAAAAAGTCAGCTTTCCAAAGCTTTCCTAAAAGAGACTAATGAGTGACTTTCTCTGAGGTGGACTGAAAGACTGACAGCCAGGGGCCAGCACAAACATTCTGACGGCCCTGCTAGTTTAGTTTAGTTAATTTTGTTTGTATGTCAAAATATTGAGGTCTATAATATCAACCTGTACCTATAAAGACTTAAACTAGACTACAACAATATTGCCATGATAAGCATATTTAGAGGTCTATAGATGTACTATTTTAATGACACATCGACTTAACCTTGACAATATATTGGTAGTCGTTATTGTGCAGTTATTTTAGATTCAGGCTGATTTTTTAAAACGGAACTTTGTGGTATCCATGTTCTTGTATTGGACATGTTATGCTCTCTGGCAGCCATCTCTTTTCCCTTTGCCACACCACACGAAGTGACAGGTAAACAATATATCCTTCAGAAAACCCATACAATATTCTAAATAAAATGTCTCGGTGGGTTCAAAAATAATTCTGAAAGCATTGGCTCCTATATATTTTTGAATATGGAATTAATCATTTCTCCGTTTTTCAGATTTATCCAGACATGAGACTCTGGGGAGCATTCCAAGTAGAGAGATTCAAAATACCATGTCAAGAGATTGCACAATTGTTTACTCCCAGGCTTTCAAAAGGTAATTTAGAATTATTTAAGAACCATGAAGAAAAACAAATAAAGTTTCTCTTGGGAGGAGAATGAGCCCCACGACATAATGGCATTTTGCATAGTGCCCTTTTTTTTCTTTTGAAGAAGAATGACAGGATAAATTACACATCAGTGCGTGTTATGTAGAAGCAAAGACACAGAACTACCCATCTGGGATTTAACTTTGCTTTTTTAAAGAAAAATAATTTAAATCAGTGAAAATGTGTACTTGCCTTGAAGAAGGCACTAAAACCACAGTATTCAGAGCCATCCACCGAAACAATTACTACCTGTCCGCTTTTTGATTTTGCCTATGAAATGCAGAGGATTACAACATGTTTATTACAAACAAATGCTTCCTTGGATGTAAATTGTAAAAGCACTTGTAGGTTCCATCTGCAGGCTTGTAGAGCTTGTTGTTTATGGCACTAGTAAATGAATGCATGACTTGGATGAATGAGATGCTTGCATGTAGAAGGATATGAAGCAGTTAATAATTTTGCTGTATATAATTAGGTGTTGAGAATTGTATAAATTAGTAAATCTTGCCTTTTTGTATAGATTCATTGAGGTTAGACACAATATCTATCTTGTGAGTGTGGGTCTGTTGTTAGAAGTCACAAACTGAAGATTTGTGAAAATGTTGCATATTTTTGAGTGAATCGAATGGGCTTGGGTAGTTCCTCTGATGAGTGATCCCTAGTAGGACCATTCGATCTGAGGGTCAAAAGACAAACTTGTTGTCATGTTTGAGTGAATTCATGTCTATCATTATTGGGCTACCCTGAGACAAACGTAAATTAGACCATGGGTGCTTGCCACTATCTTGAGTGTAGGCTCTGTGATAACGCAAAGGAGGATGTCCTGCACCTGCTGTGTAGCTGTAAAGCTCTAGATAGCGCCCGAAAAAACCTACTAACACAGCTCTGGAATCAAAGACGTGTGCGCACTTGCAGACAAGCCCTGCTGATGAGCTTCAAGGGAGAAGACATTCAACTAGCCAGCAGGCTAGTGCGCTTTATGAAAATAGTAAATACGGCCCTAAACCAAGAGGCCAGTAACTAAACTTGAACTACTGTGACTAGTTTTCGCAATCTAAGACGATTTTCTTCTGATAACTAAAGTCACTACTGATCGTGAAGGACCTTTTCTATTAACGGACAGTACCGTACTAGCTGCACGGCTTCTTTTTCTTTTTTTTTTAAATGTTCCTAAAAGTGTTTTTTTAATGGCTCGCAAAATTGTTATATTCACATTACAGCTTCCTTCTTGTTTTTACTGAGTAATTGCAAAGATTTTAATTAATCATGCAATTAAAGATTATTATTATTATTATTATTATTACTATCTTGTTGTTGGGCAAACGCTCCCATCCAAACAGTGGCACTGGTTCAAGGCAGTGGATGGGAGCAGCTACTATGGAAAAACCCAAGTTGTAGTGATCAGCGGGATACACTGTATCTTTGTTTAATGGCTCACTATTGGTTAAATTGTACTGCAGGCACTGAGCCCTTGGTAACAAATGTGTGTGCGTGCTCAGAATACATCATGTGCTGTGGTGTTGGTGAAGTCTGTTTTTCTCAAACCAATGCTAGTCTGTGATTAAGTGGAAAGGATGTTTGGATTTTAGTCACATAGTCTTGGCAGTCTTTGATTAAGGGAATGGTCAGTTGGAAAGTTGTCATCACTATTCGCAGACTAAGGCACCCCACCTGTAGAAAGTAAATAACTCCCTTTCACATAACCATGTCAGAGTCTGAAAAGCATGTCAAATGAAAACGTCACCCTCAGGAATGTAGAAGGAATGCGGTTACTATAAAACGAAGAGACTTAAACCTGCAGGTTTTGAGGATGTTATAACACCTACTTTTGCAGTTTAACTTCATTCCATAGGGCTGCTCCTGACCTGATCAGTCACTTTTTTGGGTGTGATTACAATCTGCCTGCAGCCTGTGTCTTCCCCGTCTTTGCCTTGCTTCTTGCCCAGTGAGAGGACGCACTCACTGGCTTTAGATTACTGATAACAGGAGAAGTCCTGATCCCACATCCTTCCATGGAGATTGGGGTTCACACAGTTAGCCACCGGACTACACTGTGTGAAGCCCACAACCTGGCTTAGAATCAGAAAATTCTCACTTTGCTATCAAATGTTTTAACTTATGCCTATGGTGCTAACGATGGTTTATAGATGAAAACACTGCTTCTAAGGATATGTTTTAAAGAGATGGAATACGATGTTCAATCTTCAGTTTTTACATTCAGTTATCAGCTGATATCATATCGTAGTATTCAAATGTAAAAGAATGTTTGCTTCTGAACTTATCTACCAGCACTATTTAGAAAACGCCTCAAATAAAGATCCATAAATAGTTTAGAAATCAACTGCAGGATGCATGAATGATAGAATTTTAACAGATCCAAACTCATATTGAACTTTAAAATGTCCTTGAACCCCACGTTACTTTGTGGCAATGTGCTGCCCAAAAATAATACTGGAATCCATCAGCACTAGATTTGTTAGTTGGCTTATCAAGTATTTATTATGGTTTGTTTGGTCATTCAACTGAGGCACTGCATATATGCCAGGGAACAATGTGCAAAGTGCTAGGAGAAATAGACAATGACATTTGACAGACATACATACATTAAAACCAAATAAAGTCAATAAAAAACAACAAAAATCACATTTCAGTTACATTATAAATTTTGCTGGCTCTTAATTCCAAAGCGGTACAAAAGGGGGTGGTGATGGACGGAGCATCTGAACCAATCAAACACTCACACCCAGCCAACAGATCTAGGTTTAATCCATCACCGTTCTTTAGCCCACTCTGCCACCCCAGTTCAGACATGGCCATATGCAAATCAGTCTGACCCTGTGCCTCATGGGAACAGTCCAGCCCGAACTACCAAGCCATGACTTCCCTGGGCCGGAAACAAGCTTCTTAGGACTGGTTTCTGGCATTTCAGCCATCTTCAGCCAGGCTTGCTTGAATCCAGTGGCAAAGTGAGCAAGGGATTCACGTCTGAGCATACCCTGCCAACTTATGGCGAACAAAGCGGTACAAAAGGGAGTGGTGATGGACGGAGCATCTGAACCAATCAAACACTCACCCCCAGTCAACAAATCTGGGTTTAATCCATCACGGTTCTTTAGCCCACTCTGCCACCCCAGTTCAGAGATGGCCATATGCAAATCAGTCTGACCCTGTGCATCATGGGAACAGTCCAGCCCGAACTGCCAAGCCATGCCTTCCCTGGACCGGAAACAAGCTTCCTAGGACCGGCCATTTCTGAACTGGGGTGGCAGAGTGGGCTAAAGAACGGTGATGGATTAAACCCAGATCTGTTGACTGGGTGTGAGTGTTTGATTGGTTCCGATGCTCCGTCCATCACCACCCCCTTTTGTACAGCTTTGTTCGCCATAAGTTGGCAGGGTATGCTCAGACGTTGAGTCCCTTGCTCACTTTGCCACTGGATTCAAGCAAGCCTGGATGAAGACGGCTGAAATGCCAGAAACCGGTCCTAGGAAGCTTGTTTCCGGTCCAGGGAAGGCATGGCTTGGCAGTTCGGGCTGGACTGTTCCCATGAGGCACAGGGTCAGACTGATTTGCATATGGCCATGTCTGAACTGGGGTGGCAGAGTGGGCTAAAGAACGGTGATGGATTAAACCCAGATCTGTTGACTGGGTGCGAGTGTTTGATTGGTTCAGATGCTCCGTCCATCACCACCCCCTTTTGTACGGCTCTTAATTCCAGTTATGTAACTGTACTGGTAATGTGAATATTGTGAAACACAATCTTATCTAATACTTATGAATTCCAGGGTAGCTGTGTTCCGAGGTGAGGCCTGAAAGCTGAGGTCAGAAAGGCAGCAACAAGATATTGAAATCATGGTCCCCACTAGGACCCTAAATGCAATCAGTTGCCAGATTTCCCTATTGTTTGATGATAGTAGAAAGCAGACTTGAAAATAGTGAAAAATGTCCTAAGACTCAAATCAAATCAAATGGCCCTTGTAAAGCGCACAGCTACTCTGCGAGTGCCCCGGCGCTGTGGGTACTGTGACCACTGACCACTGCATAAAAAAGAATTAAAAGGCAGCATTAAATAGCCAGGTCTTTAAGCTACGCTTCAAAGAGCACACATCCTTGGCAGCACGAAAGTGCAAAGGAAGAGAATTCGAACCCGCTGTGGTCAGTGCAGAGGAGGAAGAGCCTCCACATCTCTTCCGCCTAGTTTTGGGCACTACTGCAAGCTGCATCATCAGCAGAGCGCAGAGGACGAGCAGGGAGATATTGTGCGAGACTTGGTGAGGTAACTGGGCCCTTGGTAATAGTAGGCTCTATGGGAGAGCACTAAGCCCTTGAATTTCACTGTCTTCCGGATGGGTACCCAGTGCAGTTCCTTCAGATAAGCCTGAACAGGGGGTTGTTGGGGGATCATAAGCAGAAGCCGGACTGCATCGTTCTGCACCAACTGGAGTCTCTTGAATTGATACAAAGGGAGATCCCAGTATAGTGCGTTGGCGTAATCCAGCCGAGATGTCATGAGGGCATGGAATACCGTCTACTGGCATGAGGCGGGCAGCAGGAACAGAAATTTACTCAGGAGCCGAAGGAGACCCAAGCATATTCCGACAACACTGTATGAGGTTTGAAGGGCATGTTGTTATCGAACTTCACTCCTAGGTTCTGCGCCACTGTGGTCGGAGTTGGGGGAGAATGGGCACAGCTAGGCCATATCCCATCATTCCAGAAGCGGAGGGGAACCAAAGACCAGCACTTCCATTTTACTTGAGTTGCACTGAAGCTTACTCTGGCCCATTCTTTGGAATACTGCTGACATACAAGCAGAAAATCTGTCCTGACCGACAGAGATGTAACCATCCCAAGTCAGAAGAATCTGTGTGTTGTCATCATAAAAGATAACCGGCACATCAAAGGATTCCACCAGGGTTGCCAAGGAGGACATATATACATTAAACAATGTAGGGCTTAGGGCAGAGCCCTGGGGAACACACATTTGAGAGGTTTGGAGTCTGAAGCAAAAGGTGGAATCCATACAGACTGGCATCTGCTGGAAAGGAAAGAGCCCAGCCAAGTCAACACGTCACACCTAAAACTATGTCACGAAGACGTTGCATCAGGATAGGATAGGATACTGTGTCGAACGCCGACGAAATATCTAATGGTAGCAAAGCGGCATTCTTTCTTTTGGCTACTTCCAGTTTAATAACATCAGAACACTCAACCAGTGTGTGTTCCACGCTGTATCATGGGTGAAACCCCGATTGTGATGGATGCAGCAACTGATTAGTGTCAAGGTATCTAGATAGTTGGGTGTTAACCTGCTTCTTCAGGATCGTTGAGAATGCTGGCAATATTGAGATTGGCCTATAATTGGCCAGGACAGCTTTGTCTGCTGTGGGCTTTTTTAACAATGGAATTAGCATGCCCACTTTTCAGAGGGACTTGGGACAATGGCCTGGTGCTGAGAATCATTTAGATGGTAATTCAGGGTGGGGTTAAAGGCTACCGCATTGGCGGCTAGAATCTGGGGAGGGCAGGGATCATCGGGGGGGGCAGACTTGCAAGCTTTGAGAGTGTTTTCAGAGTACTCAAAAGAGATGGGAGTAAATTCTGTTTGCGGGGGTGGAATAATGGGGCGATGTGGATGAAGGCTGATCTCCGAATAGGGCAGACTCACTAATGTTACTAGCAGCAAGAGAGATCTGGCCCTCAGGTCCAGAAATGTCCATGTAGTTATGGGGGTCATCTGCTTTTAGATGCGCTACAATGCCAGAGATATTACTCTCAAAGAAGTCTGAGAGATGTGAACAAAGTTTGGGTGAAGCTTCCAGGTGCTGAATGAGGGAAGGATTGACAAACTTCTTGGTTATATTGAACACCTCTCTACGTTTGTTATTGGATAAGGTAATTTCATTGGCAAAATACTTTGCCTAAGCCTTTTTTACTTCTCAGTGGTCAGATTGTACCGCCTTTTTGTATCGCTACTTGTCCTCCAGTAGGTAAAGCTTGCACCAGAATCTTTTGAATCTTTTACAGTGCTAACACATAGATCCGAGCACCTCATCAAACCAAGGAGCAGAGGGACAGTGCAGGCCACCAGAGCCTGACTTAATGGTTCCGACTTGGTCTGACATATTACTTAGCCAAGCACTGGCTGCCAGTGCATCCTCATCTATCTTACCTGATAGCATTGAGGGGCGGCTATTGAGCATAGATGATATTTCCACTTTTTTAATATTGGCCCAGGTGTAAAGAGGAAGTGATGGCTTAGGCCCTCAGCATCTAAGACCTTGCTCCAAAACCCAACAGAAATGGATTGTAAAATGGTCAGACCAGATGTTACTCAAAACATCAGTGACCTCAATATAGGTGTTTGAGAAAGTTGGGTTAAGCAGATGACCAGCAGAGTGTGTGGGTTTATCCACAAATTGTGTCAGATTCCAAGTGGTCATAGAGTTCAGAAGAAAGCAGGCTTGGTGGTCGTCCTTACTGTCCAGGTGAATATTCAGGTCACCGAGAACGAAGAAGTTAGAGTATAATATTTAGAAGATGGCTGGAAAGACCGTCATCTACTGAGGACAGAAAATCTTTTGAATATCTAGGGGGGAGGAGGATTAGAATTCTGGCCAAGGATTCAATTGCTATGGGGGAGATGCAAATGCCAAAGGTTTCAGCCCCCTGAAGCTCAGGGAGCTCAAAGGAGACAAGCTTTATGGAACGTTTAGTGACTATGGCCACCCCCTACCTATTTTACCCACTCTGTCATGGTGCACAATAGAGTAACTGGTGGGGATAGCAAGTGCATAAGTGGTGCAGAACTATCACTCATTCAGGTCTCTGTAAGAAAGAGAATATCCAAGTGTTCCTCCTTGAGGCACTCGAAATTGTGCAGAGCATTTTTATGGCGGGACTGTACGTTGATTAGTTCTGGATGTATGTGCAACAAATTAGCATCATGTTTGCTAGTGATCCTGGGAGACGTTAGCAGGCGGTAAACCAATTGGGAGCTTGAGTGAGCAGAGGAGCCAAGTAGAAGTTAGAGGAGAGGTGGACAGGTCACACTGACCTGAACACGGAGGACTGTGGAAATTAGGGCAGCATGGCTGGTGCTGAGCGCAGGCCGAGTGTGGACAAGCGAAGATGGACTTGCCTTAGGCATGCCCGCTGCGCGTGTTCACTCTCTGGATTTTTTTATGTCCTTGAAGGACATCCCCTGTAGCAAACTAGACCGCAAACGTCCGGAAATGGCAGCACTCCGGAAGTGGGGATCGGCACAATATGCACTGAACACAGTGGATTTAGACGCACCAGCCAGCAGTAAAGCATGGTTTAAAACAGGTGGGAAAATAATCAACACAGCACACACTCAAAGATAAAATGCACCCCAAAAGGTAGAGACAGGGTCAACTGACCTACAAGGGCATCCGCGCCGTGGCACTTCTTATGTCCTTGAAGGACATCTCCTGCGGCAAACTATACTGCAAACTTCGGGAAATGGCGGCACGCTGGAAAAAGTGCGGATCAACACCTTATAATAGGTGAGAAAATACCTCAAGAAAATGATAAATGCTTCCTGACATGGCAGATGAACAATTCAAGACGGATGACTATTTCTTTACTAGCTATTTTCACTTACTATTGACCAGACACCTTAACCTATCATCTCACCCTGTTTGTTTGGAGAGGAATGTCCCTTGCTTGGTAAACTGACACGCACCCCTGCCCTCAGTACCCAATTACCCATGAAAGTGGTATACTGGTTTTCTTTTGGCCTCAGCACATACAGAATTCTATGTGCATGCTGAGACACAGGCCTGACATTGATCACAAGACCCAAATCCTAATTCTAATTCTAAGGTCGTAAGTGCCTCAAAAATGTCCTCTCTAGTAGACATGGGACTACCGTCTGTGTAATTTGGGAAATGAACTGAAGTGGTGGTGGCAGCATACCATTTTATAATCCATAGTGTTCAAAGTAAGAATGTGATACCTATAAGCCAACATGTGTAAAGTTGTGCTTATATGTCACGCCCAGACCATGAGCTGACATCCTTATGTGTATGTCGATTGCATATGAATGGTGCATGGTAGCAGAACTCCATGTTGTTTTGTAGTGTAGTTCCTATAGTCCCAATAGGCTCTGCGCATTGGAATAATATCTTCAGTAGTGTAGACGTAGGACTGAAGTTAACTAGGTCTCTACTGACTATATTAGACTTAAGTTTTTTGCCAGCTAGCTCAGAGTTCACTAGAAACTTTCTCGAATAAGCGAGGAGGAGTTTAACCTCCCTGGATAGACAAGAAGGGATTTAGTTTCTGACAACCATAAAACATGACAACTTTGCTCTCCCTGAATAAGAGTGTATCTCTAGAGTCGTGTGAAAACAAAAGACAGCTATTTCACTCAGTCGATAAGTTCGTACTTAGTTTCACCAGATTGCAGAGAAAAGAGAGACGGCGTTTTCAATAAAAGGTGTCATTTATTGAGCAGTCTCCTTCCTCATACAAGAGAAATGAATTGCTACAATTGCAATACTCATAGTTAAGTAAAGTGCATACAGTAAAAGCAGGATTATGAAATAATACTGTAAAAGCATTGATATGGTTTCTTAGCCATATGATACTTTAAAATGGATAAAATAGATACATACATATATACATTGACTAATCGTACTCAACTGGTGCTTCTAACTATGCCCACCCCGGTGTACCTGACCTAAGCCTATTACGTGGGAAGGAGTAAGTAAGTAGCAGTTTAAGTTAAGTTTGTTTTGCCAAGAATCTGACTCAAGAATTCTCTGTAAGGGTTTAGTCAGTTCAGTACCTGGGTATTAGAAGGCAGGAGGGCTGGTATCTCTCTCTCAGGACTCGGTATCCCAGTCACCCGCATGGGTAGGCTGGAAACGCCGGAGGCTGGATTTCTCGGCAAGAGAAAAGACAGCGTCTTTCTCAGCGCGTCAAAAGGGAGGGGCAGCGTCCGTGGGCTCTCGCATCAGCTGGGCTCTCGGGCAAGTAGTAGCTGCTCCAGATTCATCACCACCGTGTGTTTGCTTAAGGCAACGTTGGTATATTTATACCTGAAAGGTGCCGGGTTTGACGTAAGGCTGGACATAAGACGTCAATAAAGATGTCACTAAGAACTGGTCGTTCTTACAGTGCTTTACAGGAGTTCTCGGACGAAATCAAAACAACAGTAGCGGGGATTTCCCAGGTTGATGGAGGCTTGGATTTGTTTAAGAACTCTGTGTGCTTTCTAGGGGGCTGGAGGAATAGGCTTGCTTAATGTGACAGCATGCGCTATGACTGAATTATGAAAAGGGTTTCTATGCCGTTGTAGGGATATTATTGATTTATAACCAGACAAAGGCAAAGAATAGGAATATTGATTCAGGTACCTAGATAAACACACTACAGTTTGTGAGAGTGCAAATGCTGAAGCCAGTGAAATTCCTTTTGAATTGCCCCAAATTTGATATGGCACAAGATGGAGGTTGTGATACAGCCTTGCCAGACAGTGGACGTATTCTTCCAGTATACCGGAGCTGGACGATATAACTCTAGACGCTTATATGTGGAAGAATGGAGATAGGACTGCCTTTAGAAAATCCGTGATACCCTTTTCAGAAAGGGATTGCTAATTTGTCCTTTGAGCGCTGCCATCTTGTTGATGTTGAGGGAATGGGGTGAGTCAGAAATCTTAGTTGTTTGAGGAACAGATATTTCTGGGCAGTGCAAGGTTCTTTTATTCTTCCCTTGAGTTCCCCGTCCAGGAAGGCCGATGACAGCCAGTAGCAGAGCTTTATACTTATTGTGCTCATGCCATGGGTACTCCTACGTGGTCCCCACCTGAGACAAAGTTTTATTTTTCTGATTTTTCTTCAATGTGATTGAACACCTTTTCTTCAAAGAAATGAATTAATGCGTAAACAAATAACTGATCCAATTTCGGGACTCGGCCTTCATCAGGAGATAGTTCCTCCTGACGACACAGCATTCACCTTGTTGGACTGAACTACTTGTCACCCATCGTAAGGAACTATCCCCTGATGAAGGGCGAGTCCCGAAATGCATTGGGCGTTGCATAATTATGGATAATTGAAAACCATGATGGCAATGTAGTGTGATTACTTAACACTATACCATTGATGAAGCTTACACTAATAATAAGAATAAAAAGAAGATTGGATCAGTTATTTGTTTACGCACGAATTCATTTCTTTGAAAAAAAGGTGTTCAATCACATTGAAGAAAATCATAAAAATAAAACTTTGTGAGTGCCAGGTGGGGACGTTTTGTCCTCTTTAGCAAAACGCATCAATTGGATTGTCTGGACTCACACGCCTCTTGACCAGAAGGGCATATCCACTGGCACTCTCTAAACCACTAACAAGGATTAAATTGAGTTTTTTAACTAGTATTTTTAAATTGTTGTTTTATGAGAAGTTTTTATTATTTTAAACTGTATTCCTTTTTGCAATGATCAAGTGATTGATCGAATAAATATTCTTCTTCTTCATTGAGTTAACCAGGAGTGTGACTGTCATTTTTCCTATGTCTAGTTTACTACTACATGGTGCCAAACTCATCACTACCTGCTGGGAGAGCCATCACCTTACACAAATGCTGTGTCTGCCCTGCAGCCCGAAAAATAAATGTGAAAGGGAACCACACCAAATGGGTTCCTGGAATTTAGACATTGGATCCGCATCCCATATCTAAAAATGGGGAACATAAGTGGGGCCCAAATGTTACCACTTTGCTCCAGTATCAAGTTTCTTCACTGGCCAAAGATGAAGGTACTCCGCAGAGTTCACAGAGAGCTGTTGTAATCCAGGCCGGGCATTGCTGATGGCCAGTCTCCTGGAATTGAGGGGATGACATCTCAATCCTGTGCATTGTACTGGAGAGTTGTGGGTCTGCCTGACACCTGGGGACCTACCTGCGTGCTGAGAGGGAAGAAAATGTGCTGGGTCCTGCAGCAGCTGCCTGATAGATCAAGACAAGCCACGCCACCAAGTCGGCAGAGAGGAGTGGCCCAGGAGAAGTGCGCCCAGAGTTGACCAGACTGTTTCACACTTTTTGTAGCCTTCCTGCATTCTCAAGATAAGCCAGCGTAACCGTCCAACCCACCAGTGAGCCAGCTCCAGAGACTGTTACACAGAAAGACCAGAGGACATGTGCTGACACTTAGCTAAACCCTGAGAACGACGACCCAGCACCCTAGACCAAAGGAGCGAATTCCCCCCTTCGCGATTGTCGGCCCTGCCAGATCAGAGTGCGTTTGCCTCGTGGTGCTGCAGCTTCGACTGGACAGACCAACGTTCAGAGGGAGTCAGTGCCCAATGGAGCCTTTGCAAACATGCCTGCTAGCCCTTTTCGATTGAATAATGCAGATAAATACGCGCTTGGAGATCCCGAGTGCTCTGACTTCACCTCAGTTAATGACAGTGTCAGAAGAAAACACTGACTGACTGATTTGGGGAAATTGTTGATATTATTGATCCTTACTAACTGATTTGTGGACATTGTTTACATTATTGCAACCAGACAGGGTTACTAGTAAGACAAACATAAGGTTTGGGTTCATGCGCATGCGCAAGCAAGTTATGGTGCAATGGAGCAGCTTTCTTGAGTTCTCTGACCCTTTCAAGCAGAGGATTTGCCGGACTGACCTGTTTGCGGGACACTGCTTCTGCCAAGCTTTCCTGTTGGTGTTTGTTTTGGGACTTGCCACAGCACCTCGCCGCCTCGTGGTGCAGAGTGAGGGAGCCGCCTTTAAAGGACCCTGTGTGCTTGAGGGGATTTTCATCTGCTATAGGGGTGGAGCGCTACAGGGACTCGCTTCCCCAGGAGTCCCTGCGTGGCCTCTGACACCTGGTCTGCGCCCCCTGATAGCCCCGCCCCCTGGCTGGTAATCAGATTAAAAGTGCCGCCTTCCCCTGTCACCTGAGGGACTCTTTCAAGCAGAGGATTTGCCGGACTGACCTGTTTGCGGGACACTGCTTCTGCCAAGCTGTCCTGTTGGTGTTTGTTTTGGGACTTGCCACAGCACCTCGCCGCCTCGTGGTGCAGAGTGAGGGAGCCGCCTTTAAAGGACCCTGTGTGCTTAAGGGGATTTTCATCTGCTATAGGGGTGGAGCGCTGCAGGGACTCGCTTGCCCAGGAGTCCCTGCGTGGCCTCTGACACCTGGTCTGCGCCCCCTGATAGCCCCGCCCCCTGGCCGTCGCACACTCTATTAAATCGGCCCACTGGTCCGCTGCGCGGGACGCCGGGCGAAGCTCGTGCAAAGGGCGGGCCCGTTTAATCCCGTTAAAGACCGGGTAAGACTGGACTGGGCCCCCCCTCTTATATTTGAACTTTGGTCTCTAGTTATATTTTCATATATACCACGCTAACTCCTAACTGATTTTTTGTACTTTTTGGGGAAATTTACTAATGTCATGACGACTAGGGGTAGCAGGAGTAAAACTGTACAGGGGGCAGCGCATGCTATTGGCCCAATCGATCAGTATATAACTAGGGCTAATGAGGCGTTAAATCAAGGCATATCACTCCTAGAGCGTAGGGTTTCTCAGGATCTGGCCTTAGCCAAGCGATCATCAATGGGCTCTCTAGTGCTAGCCAAGTCACCCACTAACCCACGGGAGAACAGGCCCCTAATTGAAGTACGGTAGAAACACATAGTGTGCCAAATACGATTGATCTTTCGCCATCTTTGGTACTCTCGGATACGCAACTAAGTGAGGCGCTTGAGAAGACGCCCGGACTTTTTGCGAGTCCGAGGCAGGAGGTCCCCAACATAGACCATTCAAGGGGAAAGAGGGAGGCTGTTATACCAAAATGTAAGAAGCCCAAGGTAGTGAAAAACTGTAAACCTAATAAAGAACTTCCCATCACTCATACGCCAGGAAAAGATGCACCTACACAGAGCGGCCCAATAAATATAGCAACGGATTTGACAACCCTCTCTTTAAACCCAAAAAACCTTAATGACCCTGGTAGTCGGGGTGAGGGTTGCAAAGTATGTGAGGTAAACAACCAACTATTACTCAGATTGGGAGAACTTATCAAAATCTACATGCAGCCCATCGAACTATCCCTTTCAAATATTGAAAAACAGATAGCTTCTATGAATGCAACTTCTAATATTCAGACGGGTGCCAGGTTGGTTAAATCAGGGGGGTCAAAAACAAATAGCAAAAATACAACGGTGGAGTTGCAAGCCACAAAAGTAGCCACCGATGGGACCAACATAAAAACGAAGCCAACTCCAGCTGTATTGAAGAAGGTTATAGAGCCATCTAAAACCCCAGTCCCTTCTGACAATACGAAAGCTATGCCAGCCAAAACATCAGGGTCACAGTACACTAACGATAGGAACAGGGGTGGGAGTGGGCACCCAATACATCTACCACCAGAAGCAAGCCCATATGTTGCAATCATGACCGGAGTTCCCGAGCTAAGTCAAAATGCGGAGGAACCAAGGTACAACATTGGCTTACTATTAATAGACCGCTGCCACTCCACTGTAATAGCAGGATCTCAATGGTGCGCAGGGTGCCCTGGATAGGAAACGAGAGGAAAAGTACCCGGCGGGATTGCGTCATAGTCAACTTTGACGACCCCCGTACGGCCGATCAGATTTGCTGTTGGGGTATGCGGGCAAAGAATGACGGAATAGAGACAAGAAGGCTTTCTTTCTTCTACCCACCACTAATCGATATAATGATGCCCCTGATTGGAGCTGGTCACAAGTGGGAAACTGGGATAGAAGAAGGGAGTGGGTCGACTGGTCAGGTCATGGAGGTGGAGATATAGCTCCTTTTGTAGGCTGGAGAGGCATACCAGTCGCAAATAGGTTCAGCTGCCTAGAAGCGGTGGATTGACCACCATTGCGTACTGGACATAGCCTTGCGGCCATTGAATACCCTAGTCCCAAACCTTCACGACCTATGGTTAACTCTACGACCAATGTAAACACAGATACTAGCTATATGACCCCAGTGATGCAGACAACCGACCAAGCAATCTTACAGGTCCCAGCTTTCTGTCCCCACCCTTTTTCTGTACCAGGGCCTAGTATTGTTCAGTCCATGCCTTCTATTGTACTCATGCCTTCTATTGAATGCCTGGGTCCTCAAAATAGCGACAGTCATGATCCCAGGGGTACATTAAAGATTCTTAGTTGGAACCTAGCAGGTATCCACAGGAAATTGGGCTCACCAGAGTGGAATGCTTTAGTGGAGGCGCATAAGATCTGTCTGTTCCAAGAGACCTGGAGCTTAGAACCACTCCATCAAGTTGGGTATGTCGCATACTTTGTGCCTGCAGTACCCCCTAGAAATGGGAAGGGCCGCCCCTCGGGGGGCCTCCTCATCTGGGTAAGTATCTCCCTTAACTGCCGCACAATACTTAAGCAGATTAATAGCCCAGATATTCTAGGAATCTCCTTGAGAGGTCCCCGTAGGGGGTTAACCCTCGATTTGTTTAATATATATGTCAGAGGTACCAAACATGGGTCTATGTCCCCGATAGTGACCATTCTTGAAACAGAGCTCAGAGAAAACACTGCTGGTGCCCAAGTCCTGGTTGCGGGAGACTTTAACTGCACCTATGAGCCTCTCACAAAAGATGAAATTTTGGACCTGGGTGAGGATGATGTTAGAAGGGGTATTCCAGCCCTAACTATTCCTCCGATTAAAAGATGGTCTCAAAGTGCTATCCAGTTAAATGCTCTAACGTTGGAGTTTGGCCTAAGAGCCACAAATGATCGTACAAATTCAGACCCCATGGGTGCTGCTACATTTAATAGAGCCAACTACACCTCAAGGATCGATTACATTCTGCTAGATTTTCCACTTTGGGGATTCGTACAGGATATGGTAGTTTTACCTACTGTAGAAAGCGATCATAATTCGCTTTCTCCGACTCTTAAAAACCCTTGGCCTAGCAAAACACTTGAAATGTCCCCTAAGCAAGCTCATAAAATTTCTGTCTCCTCTTGTGGGAGACGCTTGAAGTGGAATAAAGTTTCAGCTGATGAAACTACCCTCAACACTATCGATGAAATGCTTACAGCTTCACAAACGGAATTGGATACTATTGATCCGGCCCTGTTAACAACTGGAAGGGTCACATCTATTTTTGAGGGTACACTTAGGTCTATTGGGGACGTATGTTTGAAAAAGGTGCGTGTGGGTAGGAACACGGCAACCCGGAATCCAAGGGGCAAGCATGATTGGTATACATCTGCATGCAGGCACGCAAAATCTCTTTTGATTGAGGCCATTAAAGGCAAATCACAAGCTCTGATATAAGGAGCTAGGAAAGAGCATAAGCAAATATTGGCAAGTGCAAAAAAGGAGTGGGAAGAAGAGTACTGGTGTACTTTAAAAGAGGTAAGCTCTGGGAAAGATTCAAGGCGTTTCTGGGATACAATCAGAGCCAGAAATAGACCAGATAGCGACCTCATAACATGTAACATTACCAGCCAAGTGTGGGTTAACCACTTTTCTAAATTATATACTCGCCAATCTGGAAATAACACCACAGTTACACCCAAGGATGAACAGGGCTGGGAGGTGGCTCTAATAAACCCCGACTTCCCGACAAAAAATGTAGAGTATGCTATTGGTACTATCATGCCCCAAAAGGACTGGGAGGTAGATCTAGTAGACCCCGACTTCTCAATAAAAGAAGTAGAGTATGCCATTAGTACCATCATGCCCCAAAAGGCGGCCGGTCCAGATGGTATTCCCGGGGACCTGCTTCGTTCAGATATCCCGAAATGGGGGAAATTCATTCATTGCCTGCTCATTGCCATCTGCAGGGGTGCACCGATTCCCACATCCTGGAAAGGGGCGGAGGTCGTCCCTATTTTTAAAAAAGGGGCTAGGGACGACCCGTTGAATTATAGACCTATAAGCCTGTTGGACATAACCCAAAAGGTAGTCAGCAAGGTGCTGTTGGTTAGAATATTACAATGGATTAGTGAAAACAACATCCTTTCTGACTACCAGGCAGGATTTAGAGCAGGTACTGGCACAATAGAACAAGCCTTTAGATTGATGCTAGTGTACTGGAAGGTGGTGGTCATAGGCAAAGGCAGTCTTTATCTCGCTTTTATCGATTTAAAGACTGCCTTTGACCTTGTACCTAGGGAGACTCTCTGGAGAGTCCTTACTGACATGGGGATACCACAATACATTCTACTGTTATTTGTAAGGCTCCATGAGAATAGCTTTGCCCAGATAAGATGGGGTACGGAGGGAGAGAAAACCAGCAGAATCCCGGTAGAGAGAGGGGTTCACCAGGGATGTGTTCTAGCTCCCACCCTCTTCTCCTTGTATGTCAACGGTGGGGTTGAGCATCTGTTGAAAGATGCTTCAGATGAACCATCCCTGGCAGGGGAGCGTATCCCCACCCTTCTCTTTGCGGATGACACGCTCTTGCTATCCAAATCCCCAATGGGTCTTCAAAAACTACTCAATAACTTCCAGTCTTTTTGTGCAGAACGGGACCTGGTAATCAATACCGATAAAACAAAATACCTTGTGATGAATCCCCCCAAAAAATCTGTGTGTCCCCCAAAGTTGAACGCTGTACCTTTGGGGAGGGTGGATGTATTTGATTACCTAGGCATCCGTTTGTCGCACAATATGCAGTGGGCTCCTCATTTAGATAAAATGCTGCTAGCCCACAAGAGGGTAACAGGGGCTCTTCTGAAGGAGCAGCGCTCTTGTGCAATTAGACCTATAGCCCCTGTTATTGAAATCTATGCAGCAAGGGGAGTTAGCTCTGCTCTTTATGGGGCAGAGCTATGGGGCTCATGTAACACTAGCGAATTGTCAAGATCTGAGAGGAAGTTCTGTAGGGTCATCATGTCACTTCCCCAGGGTACTCCTATGACCCCACTAATGCTTGATTTAGGTTGCCGCCCTATTGGAGATTTGGCAAAGTTCCGGCCCTTGCTCTTAAGGGCCCGGCTCTGGCGAGTCCCGGAGCTTGCCAAATATGCTAAAGGGCTCTCTGAAGTAATGTCATTACCGGGGTGGCACAGGATAAAATGGCTGAGAGATATGAAAGCCCTCCTGTGTAACTTGGGTCTAAGTGAAGCCTGGGCAAATAGGTCTTCCCCCCCCAAAGGCAACACTCAAGAGTTTGTATTGGAACTGGATTGTGACTCAACGGAGCACTAACTGTACATTGGGCAGACTCACGGAGGACTTTTTGAAATTTAAGGATTTGCCGATTCGGTAACTTTACTTAGACATTATTGAGAGACCATTTGACAGGACCCTTTATTTTAAATTTAGGACTGGGACTCTTCCACTGCACGCTTTTACATCTCGGTGGAAACCCCCAGTACAGACCACAGAATTTTTCCCTATCTGCATATCCAGACAAGAGTCAGTGGCACATTTTCTGTTTGAATGCCAGGAGTATGCTCAACCAAGAAGAAGATGGCTTAAGCAATTGTGCCGTTTGTTAAGAACCAGGCATCATATTGAGGCACTACGTATTTTTAATGTCGGACTCTCGCCCACTGTATGTCTGTGCCCTTTCCAAATTTTTATCATGGGCCAGGTGCATTAGAAGCAAAAGGCTTAAAGGAAACGTTTAATTTTCTTTTTAAATAACTATTTATGATGTGCTTCTTTTATGTGAAAATTAAGATTCTAAGGTTAAATGTAATCAAATTTCTATATTTTCTTCTTTTTTTCCAAAAATGAAATTGTGTGTTTTTAATGTGAAGCTTTTATGATACGTTTTTATCGAAATAAAGCCTTTTTGGCTTTGACTTTAAGTTCTCTGACCCAAGCATATTGTCACTCTATATCCTCCAGGAAGAATACCTTCCTGGAGTGCGGCATATCCCTATGTATAGTATATAGTTGTAGTGTTATTAAAGTACTCCAGTTTTCTTTAAATAAAAAAATTAAAGCACTGGGTTGGACATTTGCTTATTCTGCATATTATTTTACTGCTTGATTGCGAAGTCTCTACCCCCTGCCCCACCCCCAATAATACCTCCCTGATACACCTTTCACTACTCGCCCTCACTACCCTGAGAGCCCAGTGTGTTAAGCATGCCCAGCTTGCAAATCAGTAGTAGGGCTGGGTCCTAGGCAAATGACTTCACGGTTGAGGCCCGGTAGCCTCTGCCTGTCCTGTGGGCAGCCGAAATGGGGCCCGACACAATCTCGGTCTATTTTGAGCACTTTGGTATTCAGAATTGACATTCCATCTGTCTCTTATTAGCCGTAATAAAAGACCTACCCCATGAGATGCCCGGCCGCCACTTCAGTTGGGCGCTTCAAAAGAGCTTCAGCATGTGTTGCACAATCACTGCTTACTGCTACCTGAACAGTCTTAATCTATGGCAGCAGCACCTGAGGATGAGTAATGGCACGCGCCAGCGTGACTCTCTAGAAAAGCTGTAAACCTTGATGCACAGCTTGCCTTGCACCTTTGAACGCTGTACCTTGATACGGAAAGTACCCATTAACCCAGGGCTTTAAGTGGGATGAAAAAACTGGGGCGTCTCACCATGGGGCGTGGGTGATGTAATTAAGGGCGTGGCTTAAAAACACGTAAGGCGAAAATCTGTGCTTAACACTGGTATTTTGCTGTTTCTGTCATTGCATCCTGATACGTAAGACAAGTAACATTACACCTACAACAAACCAGAACTATTGGCTTTGTCAATGGTTGTTAGTTGTATAAGATAAATACGCAGCAATTATGGATTCGTTATAATATAGCATATTGAAAAATCTTCAGTTCTGAAATGATGAGACTGAAATAAATATACCGATTCTCTTTGCAGTTACATCAAAGGTAGTGAATGCTGCAGAATTAAGATGTGTTTTTTTCACTGAGGGTCAGGGCAAAGATGGAGAGCCTAATAGGGACCCATCTCAGCAATTGTTTTTTAGATCTGCCGGTGCTGAGCCCTGGCAGGACCCGGCCCACTTAAAGCCCTGCATTCACCCCTGTTTAACGTCTTAGAAAACGTACTTTTTATCATGTTTTATAGGTATTCCATTTCTTTCAAGTCAACGCTTATAACACAAATGCCCAGTCTGAAAGTGTTTTAATAAAAATGCAATTGAAATGAACCAGTTATGATGTTATGTATTTCGGCTACCTTTGTATACATTACATTTGGCTGTGTGTGCTTTGGCTCAACTCATTTTTTTCTACAATAGAAAACTTTGACTCTAGTCAACAGGAATCCCACTTTCTATTAGGAATATAAAATCTCCTATCATTTGTAGCCATTTTTGTTGGTATTTGTGGTACCCGAGAATGCTAGGAACGCTGGCTGAGTTTTGGGATGTGTGTGAGTGTCCCTTTTAAGTGACGGTTCTGTCAGGGGACTGTTGGAGGGCAGAGTGGCAAAGGGGCTGGGCTAGAAAGAACATTAGTTCCAACTAGGGTGAATACGCTTATAACATACCAAAGAAGACAAGTGTGCTCAATATAATTAACTCATTTGTTCACAAGTACTAGGCAACAATTGGACATTTGATCTTTATAATATTTAATAAAAAGTGTCCCCTAAAGCTGTTCCATGCACAACCAACTCAGGTGTCCAGCACAGTGATGTTTCTATTATCTTGCACTAAAACTAAAATACCTTATGGATTCTGCTTGTCCACATTTCACTATCTTCTGTTACTTTGTTGCTGTTATCCACACAAAAAAACACTACTCCACCATTCATATTTCCTAAAATATTTCTGAAATGATGATGCATTTTGGTTGGAGCACTTGAACAGAAGCTTACATTTAGTGTCCCTTCTAGTGTAGCACTTCACCAAGTATTTTAGAGCCAGCATACAAGAACTGTCCCATGTGCTCTTTCCTATACAGCACGAGGACTTAAAACCTCTAGAAGTAAATCATTCTGCTTAGGTGGGGCAAGCAAGGCTTTGGCTTCACCTGAGCTACTTTGCATAAGACATTAGCAATTTGCAGTTTCTACCAGAGATGGGCAGGTTTCCTATTAGAAGAAAAGAAATCTCTGAAAACTTAGTGTTTCATGGATGAAAGACTGCTGCTACTTTGTCAAGCTACACACCACATCCCTCATTTCTGTCACCCTAAGTATTTCAATGTTTTCGCTCTGTCACAAATGGTCTCCTTTAGTGCTCCTTGGTATAGGTGACACTGGGCAGCTGTCTTGCCACCATGTTAGTCTTGAGGAAGTAACTTCATCAACTCTTATACTGCTGAGGCTGAGACCTGTGTGGTGGCAGTATTTCAGTGCTAAGGTGTAAAGTACACCTGCAGAACAAGGGAGATACTCATCACCAGGATACAACACAAAGCCACCCCCCCCCCCCCACACACACACACACATGCATTAATCCTGTTTTCCCTGATGGGTGATCATGAGTGCCAGAGCAAATATGAATGAGAAGGTGAACCCCATAGTGACTACGTGTAACAAATGAGCACACACACTAATGGGAGTAAATGTTTTGCTTTTTCCAGAAGATGACACTGAACATCCCATTGTTTGAGAGTGCAGCTCTCAAACAATAAAACATGGTGCATAAGGCAAAGATCGAAGTGCCCCTATAGTGTTTAAAGTTGTAGGACTGTTTACCAATGATTTGCTGTGCACACCTCTCAATCAAGTTGTTGTTAAGTCACGGTTGGGATCATTAAGTATAAGAAGGGCAGTGCATTGGAAGTGGTCCAGTTTTAAAAAGGGTTCGAGGGGTTGTGGTGCCATGTACCCTTCTGGTGTCCGAACACATCTGCAGAATGAAGCAACCTGCTACTTATAGGAAGTCTGGGAAGCTGTTTTTAATCTATTGTAGGTGATGCCCAACGACGTTCTACATTTTCCAATGCATCAGTTTGTACATTAAAGGACAACTCAGTTGCTTCTCTTACTGTCCGAAGGGTTAGTTTACTTAATACTGACATGAGGTCAAAGGTCATTTTTTTAAATTGATTTTGATCCCAGATCTGAGACCACAACATAATAATTTACAAGTTGGCAGAATAAATAACCAAAGAACCCTTCCAAACAGATCGTGGGGGTTGTCTTAAAAATACAAGGTTCATACAATGTCTATCAAGAGAGGGAGGCTTTTAATCAGTAAGAGAACCGGGTGCACAGCCCGTATAGACGCACATCAGTTTAAACTTGCTGACTATTAAGGTGCAAGACGGCGAGTGGAAAGACCTTGAACCACTCAATAGAGTAGAAAGAAAACTACCCCTACACGAACAGAATTGATTGCCGTTGCACTCTAGACAGTGTGTACAATGTTAAGTAACACAATACAACCAAGCAAATAACAAAAGTGACAGAATTATCAAAACAAAGAACTCTCAATGAGTAGATCTTGGAGTCTTTAATGTTGCGAACAGCCAGCCGACACGTGTTTCATCGCATTCGCGATTCCTCAGGGCTAATTGGCTGAAATCCAGTCAGAAGGTCGCTCAGCTGGTGATACTTCCAACCCAGCCGTGGAAGCTATCAGTGTGTAACGCGCTTCAAGCTCTATCAAGCGAAGAAGCGGCGTGTAAAGCGTCTGGATCCGACGGCCGTGTTCCTGTTTGTTCCTGTTTGGCAATCAAGTATACCTTACACCAAGAGAGCATTACCCTACTCGCCGTGGGCCATCTATAAAGAAACCCTTAAAACTTGAGATCGTCAATCGGATATGTATTGGCGCTAAATGAAGAAAACTGTTCCCACATCGGATACTAGATCGAAGTATCTGTGGTCAAGGGCCCGGCTGGGTTGGAAGTATCACCAGCTGAGCGACCTTCTGACTGGATTTCAGCCAATTAGCCCTGAGGAATCGCGAATGCGATGAAACACGTGTCGGCTGGCTGTTCGCAACATTAAAGACTCCAAGATCTACTCATTGAGAGTTCTTTGTTTTGATAATTCTGTCACTTTTGTTATTTGCTTGGTTGTATTGTGTTACTTAACATTGTACACACTGTCTAGAGTGCAACGGCAATCAATTCCATACAATGTCTATAATCACAACATATCGTGTCATTTGGTTAAATTCATCAATATGAAATCCTTTTATTTATAGTATAAAAACTGCATATCGTACAACATCAAATCACATTAAAAAAACTATTTTAAAATGTTATCATTTTGTAGCACACAATTTCATGTGCAAGATTGCATAAAACACGATGTGCTTTATGAACAGTACAAATGTTGTTATGTATAATGGTTTCAAAAATTCACTCATTGCAAGTATTACGCTGGACAGACGAAAATTATGTGATCTAAGTTCTGGATTAACTTTTAACATAGAGGGCATAATCTTTCATTCCTATTAATATTACCCCAGGCCTCAGTCACACTCCTTAGTGGCAGCATATAAGTATGATGAGTAAAACAGATGGCGAATGTTGTGCTCTATGTTCCAACTCAAATGGGGCTGGCATTGTTTTTATAGTGCACGAGGACCGAACCCATTCATATCTGACCTGTTGAGAGCACAAGGCCATATCTAATTGCATGCTCAACCTGGGACTTGTTTTTTAATCATAAATATGTATTCACATTTTTCAAAAGCACATAAACATTGAATAACTTTTACGAATCAGTCCTAAAAACAGAAAAACATTATGTTCATGAATAAGATATGCAATAAAATAGGGGGGTGGCCAGCCAGCCAAACATGGCGGACGCGAGTCACTAGAGCTCTGTCCTTCCACCCCTAATTATCCTGTTCAATTCTAGTATACCCCGCCATTCGGGCGCAGCCAGCTGACACCAGAGCGCCTGAGCAGTGGCTGCCCAAGATTGTGAACGGATGAAGGCAAAGAAGATGAGGAGAGGTACGACTGCGATCTCGTAAGACCCAGTGCCTACCGTAACGGCCCAAGAGGCGCGGGCCTGCACACACGGGGCCGCCGGAGTAGCTGAGAAGAGGCGGCGGGCTGCTGGGCATCCTGAATGGATAAAATATGCTTCCCCTGACTCCCCCCTCTCCTCGCCTGGATTGGTGCTATGAGAGTGTGCGCAAGTCGCTACTACACCTTGAGCCGCTCTGGGAGCACTGCGCAAGACAAAGTAGAAGCGGAAAGTCGCCGCCTGAGCTTGGCCATGAGGCTGACCTGGGCCTCGTCTGCAGAGACAAAGTGGGTACAAACAGCGCAGAACCTGCCCAGACGCAGACTTGCCCGGAGGTCGGATCGGGCTTAGGCTATCTGCTTAAGAAGCAGAGAGGAGCACTAGCCCTGCGGAGTCCAAACACAAGTGTGAGGGGGCACTGCCACGGTGACAGAGACACAGAAGAAGCGTGCACCGCAAGACCGCCCTCTCCCTGTCCTGTACTGTACCATAAGCTGCCAGATAGTGCCCAATGACACCTAAGTGTACTCCCAGAGGCCAGCAGGCTCGCCACTAGGATACAGAGAAGTCAGGCGCCAGGGAAGACCTACCTTCCCCTTTTTAGAAAAAGCAGACTCGATCAGGCCTCACCACGTCCACGTAAGGTAGAGGCGGTAACCAGATGATAACACACAGGTGTGTAAGTTGCACACGCACCTCCCGGTAACTGTCAGCCTCATATGCCGCGTAGGCAGCTCCACCACGCGACTGGGCCTACTGCACCAGTAATGTCCCTACCCTGCCCTGGTAGCACCTACACAGACAGATGACGAATGCCGACAGAGAAGCAATTAGTAATGGGCCGTGTGCACACCAACACCCAGCAACTAAATGCACGGACCGGCGGCCCGGAACCAACAGTGGCGGAGAGCGACACAAATGCAGAAATGCCAAATGCAACGTTCGTTGCCAAACTAGACTCTGTTCTGGCAGCGGTGGAGAAGATAGGGTTGGTGCTAGAACAGACCCGCTCCTCGTTGGAGTCCAAAATCGACACGATTACCTCAGATTTCACCCTTTCTGAAAGCTGACCACCACAAACTCGGGGACAAAGTGCGCCTCCAGGAACAAACACTTGCGGAGCTCAAACCAGTCACACATAATCACATCGCAGCCCTCTAAGCCTTAATAGACCGGGTGCACGACCTAGAAGATGCAGAGGGGCGCTCGCGCCTCAACAATATTCGCGTTGTGGGACTTCCGGAGGGTGAAGAGGGACGACAGCCGGAGAACTATGCCGAGTATTGGATCAGACACAGACTCCTCGCTGGTACCCTGTCTCCTCAATTTGTGGTCGAAAGAGCACACCGCGTCCCGGCAGAAAACCCACAGCTGGGAGCCCGCCTGCGCCCATTACTGTTTAAAGTTCTCAACTATAGAGACAGAGACTCAATCCTCCGCGAAACCCGCAAGCTGGCAGACATAAAGACAGGACGCAGCCAAATCATGGTCTCTCCAGATTATACGGCGCAAGTTCAATGGTGCAGAAGTGCATATACAGTAGTGAAAAGACAGCTCCCATGCTTGGTCTATATTACTCATTGCTATTTTCCGCTCGACTTCATGTTGTTGCAAAAGAATCGGCCACTTCTTCAATTCACCCGCCGAGGTTTGGGACTGGCTAGAAGAATCAGGAACATTGACTGGTCCCAGACCGCCTGTGGAAGAAGAACCTAGAAAATTCAACAGAAAAAGAAATCGTCGGAGCAGACACAATGGACACCGCTCGGAAACCGCAGCAGCTTCCAGGGCCCCTGACCTGGCACAGAGAAAGGCGGAAAGGTAAGAGGCACGACAAGTGGCCACAACGCTGGTAACTGCAATGCAACATTCAGACTGCCAATTGAGCCCATCCAGGACCTCGGCGACTGGGAACTCCACGCCATCCAGACTCGAGGACCCGAAGAGTTCCCATTGCCAGATGTCATGCCGCAAACAGCTGATGACATTATATGACTCTTCCCAAGGCCTCCTGTGAATAACCCACGCAAGTACCTGTTGTGCCGGCAAAATGTTGTGTTACAAAATATGTTGAATATGTCTCTGATTTTTACACAGCATGGCGCTGCCTCACACACAGCTATGCCCAACATATACCTAACAGCAAGTACAATGGGACCCCCTCAACAAACTAAATATGGCCAAGGAACAGAGGGGAAGAGAAAACATTACTAAGAAAAATTGTTCCAACATCGGCCATTAATCTTCAGATACTGGTATACATCCCTTACTTAATCAAACAAGAGGTGACAGATACATGACAATCTTTTTTATTTTCTTCAAAGATATAAAGTTTTCTTTATTTTCAATTTCTCAATCTTTTTGTATTCTTCATTATATTTTAGTTTATAAGAAACATTTCATCACAAAAACAATTTATAAATATATACATAATTCATACAAAGAAAAAGAGAATATGATACAACAATAAATAAATACAAAATTTATCACAATATACCTAAAGTAAATAGGCCCCTAGTAACATTCACTCAACCACAAAATACCACCACAGTCACACCCATTCTTCATTCAAAACCACAACAAGAAGAAGAGAACTGAATTGGCAGAATCGTTACGCCAATTAATAGGTCTCAAGGCACAGTATGAGACCCCGCACTAGGTCTAGTGCGCGGTCTCACATTGTGCCTTGAGACCTTGATTAAGCATGGGATGTATACCAGTATCTAAAGATTAATGGCCGATGTTGGAACAATTTTTCTTAGCAACATATACCTAACAACATGTTGGGGGACATGCACGACCCTCACCTTCTTCCCTAGCGCTGCAGACAGGCCAAGGGGATACACGACCGCAACACAACATTAAGGTGCAAATCACTCTCTGCCGCTGACACATCACACACACCCACGCCACACGTCAGTTCGAAAAAAGTTTTTAGCCCTAGGTTGGGCAATACAGTTTGGACGAACTTCCACTCGGAACTCGCCCTCATTGTATGCATAGTTTAGTTCATGTATGTACCCTGTTTTTAGTAGCACTGAGCTGGAGCACATCCCTGCAGGCCAGGAACTGCCGCAATTTGCCCCTCAATGCCGACCTTGTAAACGTAAAAAGGAAACATGGCACAGGTCAACGTAGTCACATTGAACGTGCTTGGTATACACACGCCATCAAACAGATATTCGATCTAAGCCTATCTACGGCGCAGAGCCACTGACATAGCGCTGCTCCAAGAAACACACATGTCCCACATGGAACTGGAGCACCTCCTACCCGATGGAGGGGCCAAATACATGACACCAGCTACTCAGCACACGTACAAGGCGCCCTCATCTGGATGGCAGCAGGGGTCCCATTTACAAGTGGGGATGCGCTAATCGAAAGCAAAAAATTGATGGATTTAGGCCCAGATCTCTGTACTGTAGTGAATGTATGACATTGTTCTGCATTCTGTCCATCAACTGTTGTTTTTGCATTTGTCACCCTGAGTGGGACGGGTATGCTCAGATGTGAGTCCCGTGCTCCCCACGCCACTGGAATTTAAGCTATCCTGGCTGATGAGGCTGAAAGACAGAAACCGGTCCTAGGATGCTTGTTTCCAGTCCAGGGAGGACCTGGCTTGGCAGTTCAGGCTGGACTGCTCCCATGGGGCACAGAGTCAAGACTGATTTGCATATAGCTGGGTTCAAACTGGAATGGGATGGTGAGCAAAAAAACGATGGATTTAGGCCCAGATCTCTGTACTGGGGTGAATGTATGACATTGTTCTGCATTCTGTCCATCAACTGTTGTTTTTGCACGAGGCGCTAATCGACCCCAAAGGCAGACATGCCCTCGAGAGTAGGAAGCTCAATGGTCAACCAAACCTAATTGGGTCCATCTATGCCCTGAATGTCACCCACATTTCTAGAAGGCCTCACAAAAATTCTAGCAGGGTGGAGCGGAGTCCCCTGGCTCCTGGGGGGAGACTTTAATTCAGTGCTCAATGTAGACCTGGACAGATCATTCCCGCCCTTGTCCAGGTCTGCAGCAACGTCCAACGCGCAGGCTCTCACTGACTGGCTGGCACACTGGGCATTATTAGACATATTGCGTGCTATCAATCCTGAGGCTCATATCTACTCACACTACTCAGCAGTGCACCGCCTGCATATACATCTACGTCTAAACACAATAGTGGGATCCCCCCAGCTGCTCCCTTTGGTCCACCTTATAGAATATCTAGGCCAGACGCACTCTGACCACCACCCCTAGCTACTGAAACTTACCTGGGACCCTGAGCGCCCCCCTGCCCCCACGTGGAGACTCCAAACAGCTGCACTGGAAGATCCACCTTTTCGCTCCTCCCTGGGCATGGCGATCATCAAATATTTTTAGCTTAATGAGGACATAACAAGGGATGCACTAATAGAATGGGAAGCTTTCAAACCCAGGACAAGGGGACACTGCATGGGTGCGACATGGAACTTACGCAAAACTCTCACCACACAACATGGGGAGTTGATGGTCCGCCTCTGCCGTCATAATTACACCACGCACACGGCTCGCGATCATGCTACTGCTGAACGTGCAGGTCGACTTCTAGTCTGGCTGATCTGCCAAGAACACGCCCGCACACCAACAGTTGCGCTGCGCGATGGCGTGGGGCTTCTAGTGAACAGGCCCTGAAGCAGCACTATCGACGGCTGTATCAATCCCAAAGTCACCATGTAACGCACTCCCTCTCGACTTTTCTAGAGCAGGTGCAATTGCCTGAGGCATCGCGGATGCACAATGAGATACTGGATGCTCAGATTTCGTCGGAGGAGATTAGAGAAGCAATTATGTCCCTGGCCACGGGGAAGATCCTGGGACCAGATGGGCGCCCGGCAGAATATTACAAGGCGTATCAAGTGTCATTGGCTACGTGTCCTTTATGCAGTCGCTGTGCATGAAGGACGGCTCCCTCCCACGTTACGTGAAGCAGATCTGATTTCACTGCCCAAGCCCAATAGAGACCCAGCAGACATGGGTTCATATCGACCCCTCGCCCTGCTCAACACTGGTTATAACATTTTAGCGAGAATCCTAGCAGACAGGTTAGCGCAGGCAGTCCCCGCCCTGGTGCATGCGGACCAAAACGGCTTTGTGCCATCCCAAAACACTTCGCTCAATCTGCGTTGCTTTTTTCGAGTCGCAACCTACTCCGTATGCGAATGGCCAAGAGCAGGCTGCCTCCTACTCGATCTCGAGAAAGCATTCCATTCTCTCGAATGGAATCACATGTTTGCAACTCTCGAAAAATACAAATTAGTCAGCGATTTTTTACAGCTAACCCGCCTACTTTATACAAACCCTGTGGTGAGAGTGAAGTTGGGACCATACTTTTCGGCTGCCATCCCGGTGCTACGGGGACGAGACAGGGCTGCCCGTTGTCCCCTCTCCTTTTCGCGCTCGCGATGGAGACACTACCGGAGTGATTAAGAACACAATTTTTTAGACAAGCTCCAAGCACTCAATGGTACAATGACAAATATAATTTCAGTCATTAATGCTCAATGTCTTTTTATTCAGATACAAGTTCTTTTTTCTGTTATAATTTTCATCTGTATAAACTTTCTTCGTCGACAGCACCTTCAAGTCATGCCAACACGTGTTTCGTCAATTTTAATTACAACTGGACTTCATCAGGGCTGAAATTAACAGAATCGTAAAATAAGGGAGTGATGAAAGTCAATACATTGCAATACACCCTACACCAGGTCACCAGTGTAGGAGAGTAGGATCTGCTTACTATGGTTACCCCCACTTTTTGATGGTGTTTCACTGATTTATCGACTTTAGTCTGGCTGGGGCTCTGCTAACCAGGACCCCAGCCTAGCTGCTTCCTCTCTAAATTGATTGCATGTACTTTAGGTACACTCCAGATTGGTTACTGGGTTACCCTTGTGAGTCCCTATTAAATGGTACCTTAGGTACCAAGGGCATAGGTACCCCAGAGGTCTACCAGGGGCTGAAGCGTGTATTATGCCACCCCTGGGAAGCCTTCCAAAATGGCACCGCAGGTCTGCTACTGCAGCCTGGGTAAGGTGGTGCTTGCACCCCTTCTAAGATATAGACTACCTATATCTACCTTTAACTACAGACACATATAAACCTATACGTCACTCCTATGGCAGGCCTTGACAAACCTGAAGGCAGAGTGCTCAGTTTTGTTTGAGAGGGTGCCCAAGCATGAGCTGAGCCCCTCTGCAGCTTTCGGAATCACTTCTCAGTAGCTGTTCTGTTATACAGCAATACCATATACTCTTAAGTATTTATTTATTTATTGAAGTTTTGTATAGCGCTGGCTGGACCCGAGGGTATCAGAGCGCTTCACAACAAATCCCGAGTCAGATATGCAACAAAGGAAAATAAGGACAGAAAAACAAGAACCAGGAGCACAAGCAGGAAATAAAGTCTGTACAACAACATCTTGAGCGCAATACGGGGCGGAGATCAAGAGCACAATCATCCGGCTCTGGGTTCCAAGAGATAGCGGACTTTCACAGTCAGGTGTGGGGTTCTCGTTACGAACCGGAACGCTAAGTGCATTATAACCTCGCGGTAAATGATAACTTTGGAATGGCTGTCAAGCACTTTGGAATCTTACACCCCCCGCCAGTCCTGGCGGCGGGTGTAGAATTCCACCCTTCTAGAGGGAGAACACATGTACACACTTACCTGACCGGTAATAGTTTAAAAGAGCCCCAGCTTCACAAAATGGATGCTGCTGCCACAGACACGAGTTTGACCTCCTGCTGCTGGATGAAACTCCGGCCGGGGAGGCCTGGACAATAGGTTTTCTGTCACAAGGAGGTGTAATCACCTCCCCAGACAGGAGTTAGTGTATTGGGGCTGGGCGGGTTCATTCAGTGAATGCTTTTCAGACAGTGCGGGGGGCACACCTGGTGTCCCTGTGCATACTCCAGTTCAAACTGTTTGCAGGGGCACCAGCCCCTGCTCTGGCGTGAAACTGGACAAAAGGGAAGGGGTGTAACCACCCCCTCTCCAGGTCCTCCCATAGGTGGGACCTTAGAGTTAATCCAACCCCTAAACTTAGTATAGGTATAGGAACCCCGTCCCTAGGACTTTAAATTACCCTGGACGAAACTCTGCAACATATATCCTGGAACTTCGACATTCTATTTCGACTAGAAGACGGAAGAATCTCCCTTGGGGTCAAGGGTGACTCCCCTGTTCAAACAGGCACCAAAGAAGCATTTTGCTGGTCTGCATTTCCAAGGTTCCCGCCGGATCCCGAAGGACTTGCGACACAGGACACAGACTTCCAGACATCTCCGAAGCCGACAGGAGATCACAGCATAGCTGAGACCTGTAGCCATCACGAGAGACGTGGGACAGGAACTCCTGGACACTATACACATTTGCTAGTGCACCTACTTCCCGAGCTTTCCCGAAGTTGTGCGTTGGGCTCCTCGTAGTCCAAGCCCTGAGCACCATCTGCACCGAAGATTGTGGGCCTACACTCCATGAGTGTTCCGTGGGCCCGCTTCTAGCTTTCCTGCTCGAGGCCCCTTCGCGATCCCTGGTCCGTCGAGTATCTCTTTTGTTTCTTGAGCTTCCCTGGTTGCTCCAGATGTGCCCTGACTCCCCTCCAAAGGGTGAGTCCCTCAGACCTTGCTGGTCTGCTCCGAAGCCAACCTTTGCATTCTGCGTGGGTTGATGTTGCCAAGGTTTGTTGGGTCCAATCCGGATACCGACACTGCAGCGCTCGACATCCAACGTGGGACAGCTCGAATCCAGCTCCTGGTTGTCGTCGATTCTCATGGTCCTCGTGGCTGAAGAGTCAAGCTTCACCTCCTACACCTGAAATCACCCGACATCGGTGGGCATTTTCTTACTGCCTCCCTAGTCACTGGCAAGGGACCCAGACTCTGTCCCCTCTGCTTTCATGTTCTTCAGATCTCTGATCCACCTTTGGATCCATCCGAACACTTTTCATCCGGTCGCCTGCAGCACTTCTTTGCAGCTCTTCATAGGAAACGACGACGAAACCTGACACGAAAAGACACCTATGCACCCGGCTTCCCTGGGTGAGGTAACACAAGTACTTCAGTGCTCCCGTGGGTCTTGACTCTCGAAATGTCCAGTTCTCAAGGGGTTTGTTCATAGTCCACCCCTAGGTGTCCCTTGGGTGGTTTCTGGTTGCCCCAGCGTTTCTACAGGCCCTAGGCCTTGTGTCTATGACCGTAGTGGCACTTATACAATTTTTTTAGTATATGGTTTGTGAGGTCCCAAGGGCAAAACGTTTACTGTGCTAATTTAGTGTGTGCTAAATAAATTTACTGCATGTACTTTTGCCTCTAGCCTCATAAAGAGACTAGAGGGATGTGTTTAGATTAAATACATATATTTTTTATATATAACTGGTGTGGTTCTCCTTTCATTTGGTCATTCATGAGATTATAGACAGGTAAAACAAGCTTCTTTACATTCCTTCAAGACTTAGCCTGAAGGCTGATCTCCACAGCTACCACTAGGATAGCTTTCTATATAGGTTGTCTTTAAACCTACCATCAATAAGGGTCGTTTGGACTGGTGCAAGGTGCCCACTAGAATAGTGGACAGCATATGCCAGGCCAACTTCTCACAACCAGGTGTTGCAGTGCTTGGAGCTTGTCTAAAAAATTGTGTAAGGAGAAGACTCAGATCTTTTTCTGTTTTGTGGGTGATTAGGTGGCTCTCCTTCCTCCTGAAGCACCAAAAATATAATTTTGTATCGTATATGGACATCTACTAACCCAACTGGAGTGTGTGCCATCGCCCAGCCATTGTTTCTATATTATTGTCACTAAGATTACAGTTACATGATGGCATACCGCTGGACGATGGCACGCACATGGTGTCGCTGTACGCTGATGATCTGTTGAGCTACTTAAGAGACATCACTCAGGTACCAGAACGACTAGCCCAAATCCTCCGGGAATTTGCAGTTGTATCAGAGTTAAAAGTAAATGTCGCTAAACCTAAACTATATGCTTTAAAGAGGATTGCTGCGACCCAGGCCTTATACTCAATGACGTGAGTGTACAGTGGAGCGCTGACACATTCCGATACCTGGGCATACGCTTGTATCGCCAGCCGTGGGACCGTTTCGATGGAAACCTAGGCAGAGCGCTGACGGCGGTGAGATCCCAGATACAATTTTGGAGTACGCTCCCTCTCGCAGTGGTCGGTAGAATGGCGCTGATCAAAATGGTGGCTCTGCCGAGATTCCTGTACTACTTCGCCAATCTGGCCATCTATGTCCCCACCTCTTTTTTTGCCGCACTGGAAAAGATGGCCAGAGACTTTATCTGGGGTCCCAATCGACATAGGGTGGCGATTAAAAAACAAAATCTGCCCGTTGACCAGGGAGGCCTGGCAGCGCCTTGCTTCGAGCATTACTACCTGGCAGCCCAACTTCAATGGATCGCCAGATAGATGGCAAACCGCGAGCATGACGACACGGCGACCACACGTCCTTCGTATACACTCCTCCAGATCCTTGCGCTCCTCCACCCTGGCACGCTGGTGCTGCCTCCCGAACCCCGATTCCTGAACGTAGCATACTGGTGCTACTGCAGAAACCTCTTCCTCACTTGGGGCACAACGCCCTATGCCCCCGCGCTACCCCTGGAGGGGGCTCCTAAAGGCCGGGCAACACTTACAGCTGCTGAACTACAGCACTGGCACGACGCGGGCATACAAACCCTAGGTGATCTCTATCGCGAAGGCTTGCTTATTCCTTACACCACACTAGTGGCTGGCAAAGGACTCCTTGCAGAGATATTCCTCCTTCACCGTTCATTGATGGCTACGCTCTCCGTGAAATGGGGAGACCTCGCAACTGAACCGCAAACACATCTCACTGTACAATATATACATGTCTTGGGACGTGGTAGACACCTGATGTGGTGGTTCAAGGCCTTGTTGCGACAGCATGCAGCGGTAAATCTAGACCCCCTCCACCACAAATGGTAACACGATCTGGGCTGACAATTCACAGATAAAGACTGGGAGCGGGTGCTGGCCAGTCCAGTTCAGATCCCCAGGGAACCCTAGATTTAGACAAATCCAATACTACATAACGCAGAGGGCGTACCTCACACCAGCCAACATCAACAGATACTTTCACCATGCTGACTCAGCCTGTCTCAGGTGTGCTGCTGTAGCTGCAAACTTGGTGCACAAGCTCTGGGGCTGCACCAGTCTGAGTGTGTACTGGGAGGGGGTAGCAACCAAGCTCCGCGCTTGCACCAAGAGAGCGATACCTTTTGATTGGCTAACATACTTGCTACACATATTCCGTAGGACACGAAACACTAAAGGCACCTTCAGGTTCCTAGACCTGGGCATGGTGACAGCCAAGAGGCTAATCACAAAAAGATGGAAGGCACCTGATCCCCCGCATATATAAGCATGGAGGCGCTCTACCATTGCGTGGGCCAGAGCTGAAGGTATAGCAATTTGACATGAGGAAACCACGAGCCTCAGGAAAATAACTATCTCCACAAGTTGGGAAGCGATTCTGGCAGTGCTACAACAGTGTGCGGATCAACCAGATCAGCCCTTGCAAACACCTGACCCGGTGGGGTAACTCTGCACATGCGTCCAGCATCCTTAAATTATTCATAGACATTAGACCCATTGTCCTTTGCTGTGCAATGGCAAGCTGGAGCGCAGGCGCACCAGACACCAATAACCAAGGCAATCAACAGGGGCGCATAAATTATTATTAAGGGTAGCTTATAAAGCGCTTGGTTACGCTAAAGCGTGTCCCCGCGCTGCAACTGAAGAACTCTGAGCGAGGTGGAGAGCAGTGATCCGTTATCTGGAGAACAGGTGTGTTTTAAGGTTCTTGCGAAAGCTGGATTCGGATGGATCCAGACGAAGATGGAGAGGGAGGGAATTCCAGTTTTTCGCTGCCAGATAGCGGAAGGAACGTCCGCCCATACGGGCTCTTTTGACCCTAGGAACCTTAAGTAGGCCCTCATATGCGGAGCGCAGCTCGCGTGCAGGTGTATACCTTGTCACTAGGTTCTGGAGTGGAATAGGAGATTTCTTAGCCAGGATGCGGTGGCATGTGCAGAGGGCTTTAAATTCCACTCTGCTTTTTACTGGCAACCAGTGGAGGGTTATGAGAGCGGCTATGGTGTTTGATCATTTAGGGATTTTTAGGATGAGACGGGCTGCCGCGTTCTGTATTACCTGAAGGCGATTCATGGCTTTGCAGGTGGTACCCAGGTAAAGTAGGTTGCCGTAGTCTAGGCGTGATGTCACAAGGGCGTGTACCAATGTTTTCCGTGCTGACATAGGAAGGAGGTCAAGGACCTTCCTTATGGTTTTTAGGACACCAAAACAGACGCCCGCAACTCGGTCTATTTGGGGTCCAAAAGATAGGTCAACGTCGAGCCATACGCCTAGGTTTTTTACTCCCTGGCGGGGTATGGGAGCTTCATCCAGACATGGAGGCCACCACGCCGATGACCAAACAGATGGGTTCCCCCCCACAACGAGCACCTCGGTCTTGTTGCCGTTTAACTTAAGGCAGTTGGTGGACATCCAGGCTGCAAGTTCTTGCATGCAGTTCCTGAAACTGTCCATCGCAAGACCGGGTGCACGCGATAGGGAGATAGCCAGCTGCGTGTCATCGGCGTATGACACGATGCTCAATCCGTGACTCACGGCAATTGAAGCCACTGGAGAGACATAGAGATTAAACAAGGTTGGGCTCAGGGACGAACCCTGGGGGACGCCCTGACCCAAACCTATGTCTCTCGAGTAGTGGTCGCCCTGGCGAACCTGGAAGCTTCTCCCTGTCAGGAAGGATTGTAGCCATTGGAGTGCAGCTTCGGATATACCTCCGTTGTTCAGACACTGTAGCAAGTTGTCGTGCGCCACAGTGTCGAACGCTGCACTCAGGTCCAATAGGATGAGGGCCATGGTGTGTCCCTCATCTACCCCCTGACGTAGGGTCTCAACTGCAGTGAGCAGTGCAGACTCTGTAGAGTGGCGGGGGCGGAATCCGAATTGGGTGTCGTGCAATAAGGCAGCCTTTTCCACGAAGTCCATTAGTTGTTTATTGACCGTTTTTTCGGCCACCTTGGCTAGGTAGGGCAGGAGTGAAATTGGGCGGAGATTGTCAAGTTTGTCAAAACTGATGGTAGGTTTCTTCCTGAGGGGCAGGACCACCGCCTTTTTCCACTCCCTAGGTACTGTCTTGGTAGTAAAAGATACATCGAGTACATGTCTAATGTATGGTTCTAGTACCCTTAGACTATCCGTCAGGCGTTTGGGTGTGGTAGGGTCTCTCGGAGAGCCCGACTTCACCGACCTGCAGATTTTTAGAAGATCTTCCGTGGGAGGGGTAGTAAAGTTGATAAGTCTAGGTTTATCTCCCCACTCCCTTGGGCTTTCAACGAAGTCTGCCCCAGTTTTGGACTGCGTAGGGAATGCTGAGTAGATTTTTGTTATTTTATCTGAGAAAAAATCTGCGATTTTGTCACACAATTCTGGCGAGCAGTCAGCGGGGGCAATAGCTGGGTTTCCGCTTGAAAGAGTTTTGTAGAGTGAAAACAGCTCTTTCGTCGAGTTACCAGCCTCACTGATCCTATTCGTAAAATATGCTGTTTTTGTCTTTCTGATTAGTCCATGGTAGATTCGTCTCTCGGTTAGATAATTCTTTCTGGTTTCTTCAGAGAGAGTCTTGCGCCATTCTCTTTCGGTTCTTTTCAGTGCAGTTTTCTGAACTCTTAGTTCCGCGTTGAACCCCGGGGCAGTATTGTTTATGCGTCCCCCAGATTTAGTTTTTAGCAAAGGGGCTGTGCAGTCTAGTGCCTGATTAATGCGTGTGCAGAGGTTAGCATTGGCTAAAGCGTCATGCACATCATGCACATACACGAGCGTCATGCACGTCATGCACATACACGAATACCAGCAGCAATGCAGGGTTGTTTCAGCTCTCTTCCAAGTTTTGTACCCGGTCTCCCATTTTATTTCCCTCCGTCTCTTATCAAATGTACAATATGTCAGTTGAATCTAAGCCGAACTAGATTCGACGTGATACAAGCAATGTAACAAATCTGTAAAGGACATATGATATAATGGGCCGTATATGCCGTGGCCAGACAAATGTAAGATGCACATTCTGACATATCATCATACCCGCTGCAGAAGCATATGAAAAGTATGCTGTTAAGATTAAAAACTTTATAGAATTTGTCGCTACATGTTGTAGCAAAAAGTCTCAACTGTCGGAAATGGAAATGTGAAACTAAAAAACGCAATAAAAAATATATACAAAAAAAAAGATATGCAATAAAATACAAGATAAAGAGGGAGAAGGGGAGAATAAAAGACACCAAAGAGCGAAAAACTAAATTTAGTACCATAATCACTGTTTCAAAGATTGATAAAGTGAATAATACAACAAGAATAGAAAATGTATACTAAAAAAAAAAATATATATATATATATATATATATATATATATATATATTCAAACACGAACAGCTCTTTTTAGCTGAAAAAGGAGAGCACACAAGTATCCTTATGAAAGTGCTTTATTGCGGACCACTCACCCCCCTCGACAGACGCGTTTCACCTTGCGGCTTCGTCAGTGTCGGTTTGCAAAGTGTAAAATGCAGCCATTTCTACTTTCAAATATCATTGACATAGAAAAAGGATCAGTATAAGCATTAACAATGTAGCAGCCATCTTTGAGTGTATATTCTACATTATCAGCTGAAAGGAAACGGCTGTTTAATAAAGTGCTAAAGTGCAATAAAAAAACGTATATATACACACCAAACAGTAAAGTGCAAAATTTCTCAAGGGAACATTCGTCATCATTATCAATGTTATATACAAAAAAATATATATATATATACATATATACATTCAAAACTAAAATACCTAGTGTAAACCCATGGACCTCAAAAGTATAAAACCTAAACAAAATCAGCTTGAATGTATAAAAGGACCCCATACATAGTTGAAATGGACCAAATTATCATTCAATTTATAAATAATTTTCTCGACATTTGCCACATCGAACATATCTTCGAGCCAAGAATGTAGTCGGAATAACATTGGGTCTCCAAAAATGTAGAATGTTATTTTTTTCTACACTTAAGAGCGGTAGAGAGCCACTTAAAGGCATGAGTGGACATCGGTGGCGATTCCGAAACATTATGTGACAAACGGTTTGAAAGAGAGACATTCATAAAAAAATGAGTTTTCAAATAATTTTCAATCTGAAGCCAAAATGTACGAATGTTGGAACAGTCCCACAATATATGAACAATATCACAACCTGAAATCCCACATCCCCAACAAAGAGAGTCAGGGCTTAGTTTCGCTGAATGTAACTTACACAGTGACCAATCCCAACGATGTAATATTTTGAAATAATTGAATTTAAAATAAGAGTCCCCTAATCCTTTGTTACTGCTGTCTAGGATGGTATCCCATTCCTCATCTCCAAAATCCACGTTCAAACGTGTGGACCACCATGATTTTAAATTATGGTAAGTTTCAGTAAAAAATGAAATATCAATAAGAATGGCATAGACACCGGAGACTACTCTTAAAATTCTTCCAAGTATGAATATAACATGCAATTGGAGAGTGAGATGATATAGCAGGACTTTGTACCGCATTTAGAGCTAGGGCTGAGTTAAGTTGAATGAATCCGTAAAGGAGCGACACAGGCAAATCCAATTCCTGTTGTAAACTGGAAAATGACTTGATAGAATGAGATGGCATAAATACATCTGTTATCCTATGTATTTTATCAATTAATCCAGAAAGGCCAACTGAGTACAAATCCTTTATATAGAATGTCAGCATTATCCCACACTGGAGCATGATAATGTAGGTGAGGATGAGTGTTCGTAAGCTTATGAGCTTTCTGCCATGCTACTTGTGAAGAATGAATAATAGGATTAGTGGAATTTGTAAAGCACTTGGCTCAGCTCTTTATGGAGCAGAGTTTTGGGGGCACAGGGATGTGGCTTGTTGAAAATAGTTTTTTGCGATAGCTGAAGGGGCTTCCCATTAGTATCCCATTGCTTCCCTTAAGGCTAGATACGGGGCAAAAAACCTGACAGATGTGGTAGGCTCAAAGAAAGCCCCTATTATATTGGAAGAGGCTCTGGTCTACCCGGAGCTTGCTTCCTATCTGCCAAGCTTGCAGGATATCTTATAATGTACGGTTGCAAAAGATATTCCATTAAATATATATATCAGTGCTTTACTCACAAACATTGGGCTTTGGCAACTTTGAGATGCCCCCGCTGAGATGAAGGCCCACATTAAGAATGTCTAATGGTTATAGGTGTTGCCAAATTTGTCAGTTGGGCCTGGATACTTCGGATCCGGAAATTCAGTTCCTAATCACAGGGTGTATATGATACTGTTGGGGTTATATGATTATAGTAATAGTGTGTATTACTTAAGGGTATAGGGGCTGAAATGATGGTTTTACTGATTATATCCAGTCGCTGAGTCTTTTGGAAATATGTATATTTAATACTTTTTTAACACTGTTTTTAGCACTTTTTATATATATTTATATGTTTCATTCACGGTTAATTATCTTACCTTGTATGAATTATATATTGTATAGTATGTCTTTTATGATGAAAAATCGAAATAAAGACTTCTTGACTGATTGACTGAATATAAACTAAACCTGTTACATGCTCAGTCACAAGAAGGAACTTTAACTCTGGCCTTCTTCCAATGGAAAGATAGTTACGGGCTGGACCGTTTCCTGGATGATATTGAGCCGTGGATGATATAGAGCCGGTAGCTGTAAGGAAACTTTATCTGCACTTCAGGTACTGGTCACTACCCCTGCTTTCCTTTACCGCCAGATGAGTGGCTGATTCGAGGCCCTCTCCCCACCAGTGTGCCTGCTGCCTCTCAGCAAGTGAAATAGTCCCAAATGTTCTATTCCTTTGCCCTGAGATCATGGCCCTACAAATCTGTATATCCGACCATTGTGTCATAACCTTGGGGACAGGACATGTAGAGAAGCCCTTAGAATCCTTAAGTGTGATCCTACCCACTATGTACTATTCGCAGTTTCACGTTTTGTGCTGGCTATGTGGAGAATCATCGCCTAGTTTCTTTGTGGTGTAAACAATTAATCAATTACAAATGTTTATTGCTTTTTTTAATTGTTTCATACATCTTATGTGGACTTTAATTATGTATTTATGCTTAACTGTATTTATTCATTTTACCATGAATAAAATTGTCTTATCTGTACCGATTCTGCACTTTGATTGCATACAGTTGAATTCCAGGTTTTATTGTTTTAAAATTGTATTCTCTCAACCACTGTAGTGCACATTTTTATTTCATATATCTCAGTGAGTATTCTTGAGCTGCCCATACTAGCAAATAATACAGATAGTCCGGGTGACATAGCGGACACTTAATGAGTCCACCCCTAGGGACTTTTCTGAGGTTTTTGTTCCTTTGGCTTTCGCCTTAATATTGTGACAGCTTTTTGACAATCGATGTATTATGACTGCAATTGTTTGATATATTTACACTGTTATGAGCTGTAATTAGTATTTATTATGTTTCTATGTATATAAAAATGCTTTTGCACTGTGCACTTTTATGGCTCATTGAACCGAAATAAAGTTGATTGATAAGGAATTTGTAAACTCTAATCTTTTGGTAAAATAAATTGCTAAATCCAAATCAGATTAAAGGACGTATGGGCACATCATAGCCAATAACTGTGTATTCCTGTGAGTGGGCAGCATGTTAATAGAGTGAGCCAATCTTTGTGGAATTCAGTAAAATTCCAAATGAGGATGGCGTAGGCTCCCGTTTTTTGATGAGGAGTGTAATTTGGAACTGCTTAAACGAGGTCTATCACCACTCCATACAAAACAGGAAATCATGGATGTTAGCGGTTTATAGATAGATCTCGGAATGGAGAGTGGAATCATTCCAAAAACATAATTAAATTTGGGAGTCGTATTAACTTTTATAGTCTGTACCTTACCCCATAAGGATAAATTTAAGAGCGTCCATTGTTGAAAATCTCTTTGGTCAATTATAGGATTTAAATTATCTGTAATCATATACCTGTCCTTATTATGTTGTGTATCTGGTTTCCAGATCTATCAATGAATGGGCCAATAGTGACTTTCCAATCTCCTCCAATCAACACATGTGTATTTCCAAATACTGCTTATCTGCTAAACTTGGACATAAAGGTAAATTTAGGATCTGTAGGGCATATTTGAACTCACTATTAGAAAAGTAATGCAAATTTGGAGTTTGACAAAAATATAATGACCCTCATTGTCTTCCCATGTTTGTAGTATTTTGTAAGGTAGGTGTTTACTTAAACAAATAGCAACTCCACATTTTCTAGACAACATGTGTGTCAGAGGATTTGGGGGAAATACGTGCATGAATTATTTGACCTACTCAATCACAGATTAATTTTCTACTTTCTAAAGATGCAATATGAGTCTCTTCCAATAAGGCTATATCCGGTTTGTTATGCCCAATATAAGTTAGTGTCTTATTTCGTTTAGCAAAATGTGTCAATCCATGTACATTTAGGGATACCATTTTCAAAGATGTCTATTTGAGTAGGATGCATGAAAAAAAATAGTTTGTTGGGAACAATAGATAATGGGTAGATGTAAATGGATATACACTAATATAATGTTAATATGAGTGTGAGATAATTTAGGAACAACAAAAATCAATGTCGAAGTGATTCAAAAATAGATACGGCGTAGAGCTTATGGAAGAAATATAAAAATAGTGATAAAAACATAGATTTATGTTCCATTCCTGAATCAATGTCTTCTAAATAGTTAAAAAAAAGATTCCACGTCGTGAGGATCAAAATATTCCTTAGTCTGTCCTTGATACGTTACAATCATAGTCACGGGTTCCAAAAGGCCATATTTGATGTCCCTTTTCTTTAACCTAGGACGTAAAGTCAAGAATTTTTTCCTCTTGAGATTAGTAGCAGAGAAGTCAGCAGTAATGGTTATGTGTGTACCACCATAATTGTATGGACCATGTTTCCTTGCAGCCATTATGATTTGATGAGCCTGCTGATGACGGAGGCAGCAGCCAGAATATGTCGAGGTTGAGAGGTATGAGAAGAGATTTTTGAGCGCACATGGTGCGCAAGTTGAAATTCGATTTGAGGGGGAGAAAGTATGCTTTGTCAGGTTGGGAATCAGATTAGTGAGAAAATGCATCATATTGTCTCTCTCCAATTGTTCTGGAAGACTAATAATTCTAATGTGTCCCTTCTTCTGCGATCTTCCAAGTCATTTGTCATTTGCTGGAGGTACCATAGGTCATGACCATCCTCCTGTAATTAATCAAGTTGAGATTCGAGCTCAGACAGGCGGCCTTCTACTAATGGCATACTTAAGGGAAATTGAGCAACCTTGCCCCTAAGAGATTGTACTTCCTGAATGTTCGCTGATACCTCATTATTAATCAAAGATATTGGATTTTTAATGTCCAAAAGTTCTTTAAGTGAAGTATCAATTGCTTTCACAGGAATTTCTTGAGAGGTTGCCATATCGAGAAGTGGAGCGTATCAGATGGAGCTGCTGCGAGGGCCTCACTATATGACAGATGTCTGATATGCTTAAATTTTGACAAAGAGATATGACTGGCTTCAAATAAAACACAGAGTTGTCTCACTTATACTGGTTCTATACCAGAATAAGATCTTTCGGAGAAATGGAGTACATATAAAGCATTAAATCGAACTAGCTGAGTATTAAGTATGTTCACCAGTACATTGAACTGAGAGGCAAGATGATTCCCAGACAAAGCTCTCTCCCCTCACAGTATTCTTACCACCAAACCTCAAAACTATGGCAGCAACTATGGCAGCAATCAACTCCATTCAGTTTCAGCATATCAAGTAACAGCAAAAGCCATGCATGAACAGTAACCACGCGTTAAAGAGACCCATTGGAGCAACAAATATCATTCCTAATGTATTGAACTGAGAAGTAGGGTAGTCTCCAGAGAAGTCCCTCTCCTCTCAAAACGTTATGCCACCACTCCTCCAGGTATGCAAGTGTCAATATATTAAATGTCCAATAAAGTCATGTGTGAGTAGAACTCATAAGGTCCAAAATCAAAAAGGCTCTTCTGGAAGGCTTGCTAGAAAAGAAAAATAAATTACTCCTTTTATCATAGAAAAATTGAAGAGAAAGTTCCCAGATGATTCCATGTATTGTGGAATAAAGACCATAAAATAGATGTGCTCCCTCACACACATGTAAAGAGTACAGGGAAAATCGCTGGTTCCCAATCAAATAGAAACAAGCCTGCTCCGATGAACAAAGCACGCATGTGCAAGCAATTACTCACAGTAACTGAGAGATCGCGTAAAATAATCCTTTGAGAGATTCCAGTACCTCTCCTCAGTAGGCACGTAGATTGCGATGATCTTCTCCATGCACTTTGTTTCCTCTGGTTGCTGTGCTGCAAACAAGCATTACCTCCCTCAACTTGAGACTTTAGTCCTCAAGGAACAGTTTTAACTCCAGTGCAGACGTAGCCCCCAGTGTGTCTTGCTTTAGTTTAAATAGGTCTAGGGCCATAATAATCTTTTTTCCAAAGAAGCTGCTGCTCAATGAATAGTTTACTCCAGAGTAGCTTTCTTAAGGATCAGTCCTCCGAGTGTAGCAAATGGTATTCCTAGTGGATAACAGCCATCAAACCCAACACCTAGAATAGGTGGATAGACCCATTTCATGATGGAGCACACTTACAGAGGATAAGCAGTACAAGCCGCAAAGTTTACAGAGGATTTTGCCCTCGATAGATTTCATGAATGACCAGCGATCAGTTCTCACAATCTCTGTTGCATACAACAGACTTAACAATATTTTCAGGTGAAACAAAAAGAAGTGTAAAAGTGTCTCCTCCTGTGTTTTCTTTAAATGATGCTTTCCTTTAAATGTTTTTAGAAATAAACAACAGGAGGGTACCCGTAAACCCAGTTGAGACCTGGGTATATAATGTTTAGCTTACAACGATGTCTCAACAGGCATTACTAGAGGACAATTTTACTTTCAAGAAAGCATGCGTATAAAAGTTGCAAAAGGAAGGAGACAGGGAGACAAAAGTAGTTATAGCAGTTAAATACAAGAACTAGTCTGTATTGAGCACAAATAGCAAAAAAAGAAAGGACAAAATGGTGGCACTCATTCACACTGAATGTACATGTAACCTGTACAGACTTGTGCATGAAAAATAAAGTGAATGGCGCAAGTGACAAATGGAAAACTATATATTAAATGTTAGTATTTTGCTCTTGGGATATATATATATATATATATATATTTTTTTTTTTTAATGTTCATCTGCATAGGATTGGAGTTGATCTAGCCTCTTTTGCAGACCACTGTGGCATCCTTCTAGTAGTACTATATCATCTGCGTGTAGTACGCAACTTATTACTTCACCACCTTTTGGGGAGTCACCCTTGACTGACGCGAGCGCTGCTGGTAGACCGTGGGCATACAGAGAAAACAGCATAGGGGCTTGGAAGCACCCATGTTTTCGCCCATTATTTGTATCTACTTTTGTAGAAAGACCCACGTTTCCTCCTAGCAGCACTTTACACCAACTCAAAGTGTGTAGTGCAACTATTAGATTCAACAAAAATTGGGGGAGTCCAAGAGATGCTAATTTCTTCCAAAGAGTAAGTCTGTCGACCCGGTTGAATGCGATGGAGAAGGCAATGAAAGATGCATGAACAAATTGCCTTCCTGCCCATACGTATTTTTCAGTATTATTTATTTATTTATGTTATGTTATTTGGGAATTTATGTAAGAGCACTTTCACCTACAAGTCTCTTTAGGAGTCTATTTAGGAGTTTTATATAGCATTGGCAAGACCCGAGGGTACCAGAGAGCTTTACAGCATTGCATGTTCATTACAAATAGCGAGTATAATCACACATCTGAGATAAGATCAAAATAAGTCAATGGTTGCGCATGAGGTAGGAAATAGGGGAGGGATACAGGGAGAACTAAAGGTTGAGTTTTTGTCTTGACGGCGGATTGACCTTCTGTTTAGCTTAGATGTTGGTTGAGGAGTAAGGGCCATATGTATCATGAACCTGCTTTGCGATTCTCAAATAGCGATTTTTTAGAAATCGCTATTTGATCATCGCAAATAGAGATGTATGTACAAAATCGCAATTTTTTAGCGATTTCTTAGTATTCCTTAATTGCGATTAGCAAATTGCGAATCGCAATTAAGGAATACTTTCCCATTAATTTCTATGTGCCAGGAGGCCCATAGGAATGAATGGGAAGTTATTCTCAATTTGCAATTCGCAATTTAAGAATCGCAAATTGAGAATATTTTCAAGGGTGCAGGGGTGTCCAAAGGACACCCTGTTGCACCCCTGAAATCAGCATGGGTGCAAATGTGGCGCACATACATGCCCTAAGGGCATGTTTGTGCCTCACATTGCACTTTGAAAAATGCAAAAAAGTGCATTTTTCAAGGTATTCGCAAATTACGACCAACTTGAAGTTGGTGGTAATTTGCGATTCCTTAAGGCCAATTTGCATTTTTCTGGTGCTTCATACATTGTATTTAAGGAATCGCAAAGTTTGCGATTCCTTAAATGCAATCGCAAAATAAGAAAGCGCAAATTTTGAGATTCCTTATTTTGCACGCAGATTTGCTACATACATACGTTTTAGCAAAAATGCGTTCGCAAATACCGAAATTCTGCGAATTTCGGCGTTTGCGAACGCATTTGTCCTTGATACATATGGCCCAAAATGCTTGAATAATTGTAATAGTATCTTGTGTGGCACATTCCAGTCTGAGCCCTGCTTGTTCCCATGGGAGGATAATTTTTTTGCGAACCCAACTTTGTAAATGGACTAAAATACTTTTTGCAAATATCTTGCCAGCAGCTTCCAGCAGTGCTATTTGCCGATAATTACTCAGGAGAAAGCTATCCCCTTTCTTATATGGTGGGATGAGACTTCCTCTCCATTAAGGCGCGACCTCCAAGTGCCCATAGCAATGCTTAAAGGTGGGAGCTAAGAAAACAAACCAAAGACAGGGCTCTTTTAAAAAAATGAAATTGAGGCCTCATCCAGGCCCATTGCACTGGAGCATCTGGCTTCTGTGATGTATGATTTAATCCAGCCTGCACTGCAATGTTGGAAATATCAGGCTTTAGCTATCATTGATGAATTACTTCAGTGTCTTCGCTGTTTTGAACATTCAAGGCTTGGCTGTATTGGACCCATTCGGTGTTGCTGATAGGGGTCACTTTTGCCACCGTTCTTGCTTTGCAGGCTTTTGCAATTAGAGACCTGAACTTCTGATTGTTGTTTGAGACCACTGCTTCCCTCAGGGCAATCCATTCAGTTCTGCTTGATTTTTTTTAAATGATATATCTATGTCTTTGTCTTTTCATCTTTAGCTTCTTAATTACTTTTTCCCTTAGAGATGAATCAAATAAAAATTGGGATCTTGTTATTTGATATAAAGCCCTTGTTATGGTTCTAAGGGTAAAAGATTTGTTGCCGGAGTGGTGACGCTTCATGCGGGACTTGCCAGAGTTAGACTTGAATCTACTTTCTTTCTGCCTGGCAAAAATTCCTAACCATTGCAAAAATCTAATAGGCTGGGGGAGGAACACCTTACCTCCTCGATTGTCCTATTGAGGAGAGTCTTTAACGACAGCTAGGCTAGTCCCGTCTTAATAAGGCCACCCATTCTTATTAACCAATTCCAGGAGGGTCCCCTGGTTATTCCACATGGAAGATTCTTCAAGCATTATATCTATATTGAAATAAATTATATTTTGATCTCTCAACACATTGTTGATGACCCTTAGGTTGGGAAATAATCCAAAACAGGTATAGGATGTAAATTCGTAATTGAAGTATATGAGTAACTATTGTAAGTATAGTTGGCTGGTATGTCAGCGTTAATTGTACCTTTGGTGATGACACCATCATTTTTGCTGAGGAATTCTAATGGAATTCTCCTTGAAAGTCAAGCTTATTTGTTTCCGGAAAAGATGTACCCGGAATGTTCATGGTTTCCTCTTTCCCTGAATCCTAGAACTCTTCAGTTTCTGAGGTAAATAGTTTGGATTTCAGATCCTCCACAATTAAGACATGTGACTCCTCCTCCTTAATAATTATGTGGGCGATATAGGTGAACAAGTTTTTGGCTAGCTTGTTGTATTTTGCACTGGAAGGTGAATATTGACCTGAGACATTTACTACATATATCTTTTAAATCATAGGGGCAACTGTGTAGAATGTGATTTAAGCTCTCTTGCCTGTTGCAAGAGAGTCTGCAGTATTTTGGAGTCAGATTATGATTATTCCAAGACCCTTGCATTGCTTGAGTGAAGCATAGAGGAAACAGAATTTTAAGTAGTTCTGTTTAAATGTGGCTCCAAGATTAGAGTCAATGTAGTATTGTCTGACTTGGAAGGACAAGTCTTGAAGATAGTGTATGTGTTTGTGGTAAGATACATCCAGTAGGGTCATCATTCTGGCCCATAGTTCCATAGTTGCTTTCTTTAGTCGTTTTATGGTTGGGTTTTGCCATACCCAGTATGCCTTCTAGTGGAGGTAAGCTGTGTTCCAGGAATGTGGCATTGAAACTTGTACAGAAAAAAAAACGTGAGCGAGTTATGTTTGCCAAGGATGAGATCCTTGGAAATTATGCTTCTCATGGTGTTCTTTTTGCCATGGTACAATCTCAGAAATAGGTGACTTTTTGTATTGATTTTAAGGTTTCGCCAGAGGACAGAGTAAGCTCCTGTCAAACCATCAAGTGAGGAGGTTGAAAAACTATGGTTGAAAAATGTTCTTATGTGTTGTATGCAAAAATATTCTAGTTCTTATATTTTTGTCTTACTGAGGCAGACAGAAGCGTAAGATAAGACTGGAAGAAGCTTGGCATCCCGAGAGCAAATTTTGGGATTAATTGCTTTTCCAACATGCATATATGTGTAAACTTCTTTATTGATTTAGTTACAGACAGGGCTTTAGTCTTTAGCTTTGCCATATGCTGAGATGCTGTTAATTTTAAATTGAGTGTATAGCTTAAGTAGTCGTATATATCTACTGGCTCAACTATTTGTGTGACTGAATTTTCAATCAATCAAAAAATGTTTATTATGACGAATAGGTCTTTAAACCACATAAAACACCATACAACAATTAAAAATACAATGGGTTAAAATATTATAAAAGCACCATAGAACCGGATTGGGCTACCATTATAGGTTCATCATTTCTTTGTCTCATAAAAACTTGTTTCCATGATATCAAATACTATGGATCAGAACCGAATGCGTAAAAATCCAACATTTAGAGACTACGATAAACAACAAAAATTGTCCAACAGACTCTATTTGTCCCTCCCTGGTCTACTCTTTCATTTCCAATTCCATAAGAAATCTCTTTGCTGCTTGGATAAACTTCGTCAATGCGATTGCAATGACAAAGAACTGCATATCAGGGAGAAGTTCAGTATGCCCCATAGATTATGTTTGTTTTTATGCTAGCATGGACAGCCCAAGATTGCCCAGCAAAGAAAACTTTTAAACAGGGGACACAAAATTGCCCCATAGATTATGTTTTATGCCAGCATGGAATTTTGTATTAATAAAGGGCTTCAGGATCAGCCAGATAGAAGGCAGTGACCACAATATATTAGAGATGGCAAACTTTCATCAGACTGCCTGTAACAAAGTAATCATACAACAGATGGATTACCCAAGGCGCATAAAAGACAATTAACAGAAGAATATATAGAAAGGTCAACCAGGCTGCATAAAAATATTGATCTAGGATGTGTGAGTGGCCTAAACTTGGCTTGGTATGTTGAGAAAATAAATCAAGTGGTACAAAGTATCCGTGTACAACTCAGAACTGACGCAAGGGTTACTAAGAGTTAACAAAACATTCTGGTTAGACAAGGTAAATGGTTCAACACAGACTGCCTAAACAAGAATAGAGAACTAAGGAGAGAAGAGCATAGCCTGCTTAAAAAATTTGACCAGAAAAGGGCCGAAAACCTCGTCAAGCTAAACAGAGAATTCACCATGCTACTTCATAGTACTAAAAGAGCCCACAAGGAAAATTGTTGATGAAAATTGTTGGAGGCTATCGAATCTAAGAACATACAACAGTTCTGGAAGCTGGTACAATCAGCAACAGAACCTTCGGTTGCCTCAATGAATTGTGTGGTGGAATAGGGCGCTTGAGAGGATTATTTGCAGGAACTATATACCCCAGGGAGAGAAAGTGAAGAGGAGGTATCAGGGGACTGAAGCGGCCTGGTAGAAGATATAAAATCTGATTTTTCAGTAGTAAACATGTTTAACACGATAAAGACCTTGAATCTAACAGGAGCTGCAGGCCCAGATAACCTACCAGTTTTGATATTAAAATCAAAGTCGTCCCGGTGAGCAGATTTCTTCTCGCTTATGTTTTTAGCAATCTTAGAATCGGGGACGATCTTAACAAATTGGAAGAGAGCGATAAGAAAGGGGATGTTTATGCACCAAAGAATTACAGACTAATCAACTTACTTGATATTAGTGAAAAGATCTTTGCTAAAATAATATTAGGTAAGCTAAAAGATTGGGCAGAACAGGGATCAATTGTTCCAGTCGAGCAGGGGGGATTTAAAGAAGGAGATTACACTATAGATCACTGCTTTGCCCTATGGGCACTGGCCGGGAAATCGATAGAGCAAAATGGAAAGTTGTATTGTTGCTTTGTCGACTTTCGGGCAGCTTTTGACTCTGTGGACCGTAACTGCCTCTGAGAAGACAAGATAAAATACGGAATACCGGATGGCGTATTGATGATTTTAAAAGAGCTACATAGAGGGAATTGGGCCCAGGTTATTAGAGACATGCAGGGGTCATTAACTCATATGATATCTGTAGGGAATGGCCTCAGACAGGGGTGCGTTTGGCACCCTTGTTATTTGCAATTTTTTTTAACAGATCTCGCTGCAGCATTAGAAGTAGAAAGAAGCACAAGCCCTAGAATGAGTGGAAACAAAGTGACCTGCCAGAACAGAAATAGAACTCCAAAGGAAATAAAATGCTTTTAAAAACTATTGTGATAGAAAGTTTTTGGGTTTTTAGGTCAAGACAAACTGGAGATAGTTAAGGAATACAGATACTTAGGCCTCTGGTTTGATAGCGCGCTAAAATAGAGTACTCACCTGGAGGCCCAAAAGCGAAAGCTTTCTCGTCAGTCTGTGGGCTGGAAAAATGTAATAAAGAATATGGTGATATGTCACATAGACCTATGTTAAAGGCATTTGAAGCAATGATCGCCCGCAAGTACTGTACGGGGCAGAAGTTCTTTACCTGAATGGTAAATGCGGGTGGGATCGTGAAGAAGGAAAGATTTTAAAAATGCTAATGTCATTACCAAGCTGCACAATGATTCAAGCAATCAGAATGGAGCTAGGGTTAATAGCATGGAGTGTACAGACCCAAATGTCCTTGGGAACATTCTGGAAATGCCAGGACCCAGGTGGTATGCAGAAGGTCTCACAATGGTGCAGGGAGGAGATTCAAACAAGTAGCATTAGCTGGGCAAAGGACGTAAGAAGAAACCTCCAGAAAATAGCAGTGCGCCTTAAGGTGAGACTTTCGCAGCAGTCCCTGGAAGTAGATTTTACAAAGAGAATGCTTAGAGACCAAGGGCAGTCATACTCAAGATCGCAGGACCTAGATTATATGAGAGTGAAAAAATCGATCCAGTGGCTTAAAAGCTCATGGGCAAATGAAGCTTGGTTCCCGTATTTGGATATCCTGCCCAATCAAGGGTTAAGACATGAAATCCTAAGGGTCAGAGTTGTTATTAACCCTTGGATGACGGAAGAAAAAATAAAGGCAGCATTGATTCGAACAGATGGTATTTGTAAATGTGGGCTAGGAATAAGAAATGACATTTTGCACATATTGCTTGATTGCACATTGGTTTTAGCCATAGGGAAATTGTTTTTACATCCATTATTTTTTTTTAAAAGTTAAGCTCACGTGCCCAAGCAGTTTGTCTACTTACGGATATGCCATCTCTAGAAATTGCAATTGCATTGGGAACATTTCTGAAAGAAACAAAAGATTTTGTAAGGGAGAAATTAAAAGAGGGGCATTGATCTTAAAGGTTTTTAGTGTTCTCCTATTAATGAGAATTTTATGGATTTAGATGTTTTTGGAAACTGTATTTAATGAATTATGATTGTTTGAGGGTGCTATTCTTTTCTTAAATGTATGGTAATTTATGAATTTATTTGTTATAGAATTCATATTGTCACCACTATTTGGATCCCAATTGTGTTTTGTGTATTGTTTAAAGACTATGGTCTAAATAAACAACGTTTTCTCTCTCTCTCTCTCTCTCAGTTGCTTGCATCCTTGACCTTATACCATATTTAAAAAAAACTGGCCGTAAAAACAATCGCCGTAGAGATAACAGTTTTTGACAATCCATTAAGATATGAACACAGGAACATTTTAAGCCCAACCCGCATGAACATTTACCACCACCATCCATCAATATGCTTTTTTTTTTTTTCACAACAACATTTTATTGATTTTATCGATCAGGTAAAGCAGAAACGCAGTCCTCCACAGTCAGGAGAATCCTGCCACAATGTTAAGCATACAGGAGCAAAAATGCAAGCCCAATCAGAAACAGCCCCACCCGTCCCCTCCACCACCCAGCACACCCCAACGAACCCACTACCCACCCCATATCCCTCCCTAACCCCGTGCACGTAATCATCGCCGGTCACCAGTAATCGTTCGTATCCAGTAAGAGAGCTAGCGTCTCCTCAGGCCTGCTGCCTGTCCATCGAATCTGTTTCTCCATCATCCGGTTCCACCGGGGGATCCAATTGCAAACCCCTATATTCCGCCCACCTCTTCCAGATCTTGAAATGTTTACGGGGGCACCCTCTTGCTTCAAACACCGGGCGCTCCAACCCCATGCAATAATCAATCCCTGCCTTCCAAGCACTCAACGGGGGAGCCCGCTCACTCTTCCACGCCTGCGCCAAGTCCCGTTTGGCAACGACAAGGCCCAGCAGCAACGGATGACGCTTGTAAATGTTTCCCCCAACACCCTCCAGTATATGGAGAAGGGCCAGACGATGAGTCTGGGGAAGATCCCATCCCAGTACCTCCGACAGACAGCTCCATACACCCCGCCAGAACCGGGACAGACCTGTACAGGACCACACAGTATGCAGCAGCGTACCCGTTTCAGTACCACATCGCAAACACTCCGGGGACCCAATCAAGCTCGCCTTCCACAATCGCTCTCGCGTATAGTAGGCCCTATGTAGATATTTGAACTGAATCAGTGGCAGGCGCACCGCTATAGCTGCACCCCGCGGGGACTCCAGAGCCTCCCTCCAATCATCCTCTTCTAGTGGGCCAATGTCCCGCTCCCAGGCTTCCTTCAGTTTAAGGAGGGAGGAGGAGCAGTGAGTGACCAATGTTTGGTATATGCGGGACACTTTCTTATCGCCTAGGTCTCCCATAAAAACCTTCGCCTCTAGAGGGCTGAACTCCGGCAGCGACTCCAAGCCCACCAAACTAGGTCCAAGCGCGTGGCGGAGCTGAAGATATTTAAAGAATTGGGTGTTGGGCATGTGATACTCAACTCTGAGCTCTTGAAACGACTTGCGATGAGATCCCGATGGAATACCATCCGTCAAACCCCGACAGCGTGGCCAATGCGGGGAGCTGCCCATTACGCCACAGTGGGGTCTCGGCCGTCAGTCTGCCCCACCAACCCATGCGGCGCAGCGCTTGTCGCCTTATCGTAAAAACCACCTGTGTGGCACGGGGCAGCCGCCGCCGCAGTCTGGCCGAGTAGAGAATCGTATGCCAAGTGTGGCCTCCCATCAGCAGGCGCTCCAAGGCATATGCTGGGTCCCCTCTATCCCCGTACCACCATTCGTTTAGGACTAACAAGTGGGAGGCCTGGTAGTAGGACAGTACGTCCGATGTCGCAAGCCCGCCACCATCAATATGCTTTTTATTGTCCCATTTGTACGTGCAGGATTGATGCCTACCCTCATCTTTTTTTTTTTTTACTTTTTTTTTTTCAGCAAGATGAACAACATAATTCCCCCCAAAATTGGCATCGTTAGAAAGAAAATACAGGTGTACACAGTTCATTGTCCCAGTACGGCTCCAGCAGGTGCAGATATAACAGTAGATACAAGAGTCAAATCCTCGGGATTGAAAGCAATCATAGAAACTGACATTAAGGAACCTTGTGCGTAGTCATCAGGGCATTACCCCAACACCATCTCTCCCTCCCCACCTCCAGCCTCCCCGTCCTCAGGTCCCGACTCCTCAGAGGAAAACAAGTCAGCACTGGTTGCATCGGAATCGCTGCCAACTGGCCCCACAGCACACATCATACGCCAGGCGAGCAAGTCCTCCTGCAGCCGCTCATCCTTACGCGTACGCTGCATGTGTGTCTCCTCAGCCAATGTCCATTCCCCAACATCCCGAAGCCACAATGATATGTCCGGTGCCCTCTGTCCCATCCAGGTAATAGCCACTCGTCTCCTAGCCAGCACCAAGAGCAGCTGCAACATTTTGTATGATAGGTTCCTCTTCCTAGGTTTGGGGACCAGGGCCAACAAGCAGTGAAGTGGGGTCAGGTCAATACGCAGGCTCGTGATCTTCCGGATGTGGACTACCACTGCCTTCCAGAAGTCTCCGACCAGCGGGCACTCCCAAGCTAGATGGAGAAATCCGGCTCTGACTGTACCGCACCTAGGACAGGCATCCAATTTATCCGCGGCGATGCGGTGTAAAGCAACTGGGGGTATGTAACTGCGGTGTACAAAATTGAAATGGATCAGTTTGAAACGTACATTACACGACACCTTCCTGGTAAGTGTCCCTATGCGTTTACGTTGTCCCGGGTCCAAGGCGACCCCTAGATCCGCTTCCCATGCCGCCCAAGACGGGGATATCGGGGGGCTGAATCACATCGTATAGCCGTATATAACAGCGTTATCAGTCGCCGTCCCCTGCCGCAAGACAATAGGATATTCAAAGTATGGGACACCTGGGGCGCCTCCGGATTTTGTGGCCAGGTCGCCCTCACCATGTCCTGCAGGCCTCTATAATGGAGATACTGTCCCCCAGTGAGCCCAAAGGCCTCCGTAGCCCTCTCCAGGGTCACGAAAGAGTCGTCCGGATACAGGTCTGCCAAAGTCTCACAGCCGCCCTCACGCCATTCCCGGAACAACATGTGTTCCTCCATCAACGTCACCGGTGCCAATATCCACACCGGTAGCTCCCTATGAAATGGGGCCCGCAGCAACACCCTCTCCACAACTCGCTGCCGAAGTCCCGCAGCGTGTCGAACAACATACGGCAGGGATTCATCCACTCCTCTACCCCGCATCAGGGCCACCTGTAGTGTCCTCTCATCCGCTCTACCCGCCAGGAGTCGCAACTCCCAGTTGTCTGCACCCGCGAACCAGCGCGTGGCTGGCAGAAGTTGGGTCGCATAGTAGTATAGGTCAAACCTTGGGGCCTCTAGACCCCCCTCTTCCCAGCGTCTGACCACCGTGCGCAATGCAACCCTGCTGCGCCTGCCCGCCCAAAGCAAGGAGGTGAGCAGCGTATTAAGTTTGTTGAATATACGAGGGGGGAGAGGGCACAGGGTATTCTGCAGGATATACAACACTCTTGGCAACATCACCATCTTCGAGACGGCCAACCTTCCCGTGAGAGAGAGTGGGAGCGTATTCCAAAAGGACACGGACTGCTGTAGGGAACTAAGCACTCGGTCGGCGTTCCGGGCCAGCAGCTGCTCATCAGACACGGCCACTTGGATTCCCAGGTATCGGAAGGCCTCCATTTCCCACCTCAGTCCCAGGTGCAGGAAACCCACTCTGGGGTCCTCACCACAGCCCGCAAGGGGGAAGATCAAGGACTTCTCAGGATTAAGGCGCAGCCCAGAGGCTGCCCCAAAACGATCCAAGTGCCTTAACAGGAGTGGCAGCGACTCCCAGGGGGAGGTGAAGTAGAACAGTGCGTCATCAGCGTATAGCGAGACCAAGTGCACTGTATCCCCCACCTTTATCCCCCAGGGGGCCATCTCCGCTCGGAGTGACACCGCCAGGGGCTCAATCGCCAGTGCGAAGAGGAGCGGTGACAGGGGGCACCCCTGACGGGTGCCCCTGCCCAGTTACCACTCTTCCGATCGGGCCGCCCCGAGTCTGACCCTGGCCGTAGGTGCACTGTAGAGAATCCGGATCCAGGCGCAGAAGAGGGGCCCCATTCCAGCCATCCGAAGCACCTCCAAAAGGTACCCCCAGCTAACAGTATCAAAGGCTTTAGCCAGGTCTATCGACACCAGGAGCTGAGGATCCCCCTATCTCGCACTTCATGTAGAACGTGGTTTAAGCGCCGAGGGTTCATGGCGGTGTTGCGGCCCGGGATGAACCCACATTGCTCTTGATGGACTAAGCGCGCCATATGTGGCGCCAACCGGGTGGCTAAAATCTTAGTGAGGATTTTTGAATCGGTGTTGATTAGAGTGATAGGACGGTAGGCCGCGGGGTCACAGCCATCCCCTCCCGGCTTCAGAAGCATGCAGACCTCACCCTGTTGCATGGTGGGTGGGAGTGTGCCACGCTCCAGCACCTCATGGTAAACCTGCAGGAGATGGGGAGCGAGGGTATCCGCAAACGCCTGATAGAACTCTGGTGGAAAACCGTCTCCACCCGGCGTCTTAGCCGTCGGTAGGGCGGCCAACGCCACTCTGACCTCCTGAAGCATCACGGCAACGTCCAGTTCCTCTGCATCCTCACTAGAGAGGGTCTGGAGGGTCAAACCTCGAAGGTATGGCTGATACGACGGCTCCGTCACTAGGGGGTCCGCGGTATACACCGTCTGCAGATGAGTGCGAAGCACCGCGAGGAGGGCCAACTCCGAGTGCACCAGGTCCCCAGCAGGGTTTCTAAATGCCACTATCCATGCAGGTGCTGATTCCCTCCGAAGAATCCAAGCCAACAGGCGGCCCGATTTGTCCCCTTCACGGTGGAGTCGCTGGCGATATCGGCCGATAGTAAGCCTATCCAGCCGGGTAAGGATATCATGAACGTCCTCACGGGCCGTCCGCTCAGAGTCTAGGTCCGACCCATCCGGTTCCGATAAGGATTGGCAGTGGCAGAGGCGCTCCTCAGCACACTTGAGCTCCCGGAGCAGCTGTCTCCGGACCCCATAAGTCAGGCCCATACATGCGCCCCGCACAACCGCCTTAAGAGCGTCCCCTTTGGTCGCATAAGGCATGGTGCCATCTCCCCAGTTTAGGTCTAAGTAGGTACGTAGGGTCGTCTCCACGTGTTCCCTTCCTACCGGATCCTGCAGGAGATCCCCCGGCATCCTCCAAGTCCGCGGGCGGGAGGACTGGTCCACCCATTGTACTACGCACGTTACGGGTGAATGATCGGACAAAAACCGAGCCTGATGGGGGACCGATAAAACAAGGGATGCGCCGAGATTGGCAGCAAGGACTCTATCGAGCCTACTATGTGTATTGTGCGTGGGGGTGTAACAAGTGTATAGTTTCAGTCCTGGATTGCCGAGGCGCCACACATCGACAGCACCCAGGTTATCCATCACCTCCCGGACACGCGCCGTCATCCGTGGTTTCGTGCCCGTGCGGGGAGGATGCCTGTCCAGCAGCGGATCCAGTACACTATTAAAATCTCCAAACCAGAGGAGGGGGGCATCTAAATCTGACACAATAAGCTCCTGTAAGTTGGAAAAGAAACTTGGGTCATCTACATTGGGTGCATAGGAATTCAACAACAGGAAATCCCTCCCATCCAGCTACACCAGTAGAAGTATATATCTGCCCTCAATATCTGCTTCGGCAAACTGAACCGCCAGGGGAACCCAGGGTGCCACCCAGATCAGGACCTCCCTAGCATAAGTAGAGAAGGAGGAATGGAACATCTGACCCCTCCACTTCTTTGCTAGCTTAAGAGCACCCTCCTCATTCAGATGCGTTTCCTGCAAACACGCCACAGAGACTCCATGGCGGCGAAGAAAGGACAATAACCTGTGTCTCTTAGTGCAGGTGCCCAGTCCACGCACGTTCCAAGTTAAAAATTTGTATCCCATAAGCACTGGCCATGCACATCCGGGCAACCAAATCTAGCATCTGCAACCAGCCTCCCAGGGGCACGAACATCGGTACACTCGATGCCAAAAACAGTTTCCCCCCATAACTCCCTCCAACCCCACAGTCCCCCCAACCACTCAAACTCTGAAGAAATCCCCCCCGCCTCCACCCACGAGCAGGAGTAGCGCAACAACAAAACATGCCACCCGGCCTCCCCCTGCCAGTGCCAGGACGTACACAGCCACCCCATTCACCCCCCACCACACACGCACTCAACCACAAACAACCACCCCCCCTCCTCAAGCCCCCTACCGAACCCAGCAAAGAATAGTTGCACTCTCCCCGGTGTGACCAGTGCAGTGTAGGTCCCGTTTCATCAAGTAGCTCCTCCCCCCCCAACCCCCAACAGATCTCTCATAAGGAAAAAAGAAACAAAGAAGGCCCTCCAAGGCAGATAGTCACTAAATGTCAAACGCTGCCAACAGCAGTACTTAATCAGGAATGCGGCCCAGGCACTGGCCAGCAGGTCAAGCACACAGGACAACCTGCAACAACTCAGTCCCTCCTGTTTCCGGGATCACAGGAGCAGTGAGGAGCGTGTTCTGTATCGTGTCTTGCAAGGTGTCAGGGACCAGGACCTCCTCAGGGTCCACCTGACTTGGGTGCCCCAACTCAGATTCACCCGGCAAAGGCTCCAGAAGCATAGCACCGTCCTTGCCCACCGTAATCCTAGGTTCCTCCGGGTCAGCCGACCCGGATCCGCGCCTCCGTCTGCTACGGCGTCTCCGTGAAGGCCGTGTTCCCCAGGTCTCTCGGGAACCCCGCCGTTCCCTGGGCGGGAGGTCATCGCCTCGGCCTACCCTCACCTTTAACAATTCCATTCTCAACCATTGATTTGGTAAGGTGTCTAAATACGGGTGCCAGTTATCATTTCTCCAGCTATTTAGCATAAAATGTGTGAGAAGTTGGCCTGACATATGCTGTCCACTATTCTAGTGGGCACCTTGCACCAGTCCAAACGAACCTTATTGATGGTAGTTTTAAAGACAACCTATATAGAAAGCTATCCTAGTGGTAGCTGTGTAGAGCAGCCTTCAGGATAAGTCTTGAAGGAATTTAAAGCAGCTTGTTTTACCAGTCTATAATCTCATGAATGACCAAATGAAAGGAGAACCACACCAGGTACATATATATATATAAAATATATAGATTTATTCTAAACACATCCCTCTAGTCTCTTTATGAGGCTATAGGCAAAAGTACATACGGTAAAGTTATTTAGCACACAGTAAATTAGCACAATATACGTTGAGCCCTAGGGGCATACCAAACCATATATTAAGAAAGTGGTATAAGAACCACGACTGACATAGATACAAGGCCTAGAGCCTTCAGAACAGCTGGGGCCACCAGAAACCACCCAAGGTAGTGACACAGGGGACCCACGGGGGACGCGTGCAGTGTCTAAACACAGCCGCCAATCACCCATAACTTCTATGGAGAAATTCGCGGTTGGAAAATTACAGATTAAGGACACTTGGAAGAGGACTTGGCGCAAACCCCTTTAGAACTAGGCAGTTCTAGTGTCAATACCCACGGGAGCACCAGAGTACTCAAGTTACCTCACCCAGTGAAGCCGGGTGCATAGGTGTCTTTTTTTATATCAACGTCTGTTTTTATTTCACCCCCAAAGAGGGAGTACGCAGAAAGAAAAGGTGTCATGTACACAGCGATAAGCCTACAACCCACAAAGGGGCCGGCCGCGACAGGAAAGGAAATTCAATAACATACTGTGCTTGCATAGCCTGTGATCTCATCGATCTTACACACAGCGTTCTGCCTACAACCCAGTCGGGCCGGCCGCGTCAGAAAATAACGCTAGCTGTCACCATGCCTAAATAGCACCATCCATGGAACCGGGCCCTTAGGGCCGGGCGCAGACCATAGAACGGAACCAATAAAACTACCGGACCTCAGCGGCCCAACATACAACCAGAAGCCTAGAGGAAGGCAACAGCGTGGATTCATAAAGCATAGGTGTCTTTTGATGTCGGTTTCGTCGTCGTTTTCAATGGCGATCTGCTGCAAAGTGCTGCTGGCGACCAAGTCGAAAGTGTCCGGATGGATCCAAGGGTGGATCGGAGATCTGAAGAACCTGAAAGCAGAGGGGACAGAGTCTGGGTCACTTGCCAGTAAGCATGGGTGGATTTTTCGGATTGGCAATCCGCGAACTTGCGTATTTACGGATTCGCAATCCACAAAACCCGCGAACTCCCGCGAATTTGCGGATTTTTTTTTTTTTTTGTTCGCAAGGGTTTCTGCCAGTTCGCGAGGTTTGTGTACCAGTTCGCAATTGCGAATTTACTTGTCGGCTCGCAACGGCCGCGACTATGTTGTTTCTACGTCTGGTTCATCATCACAGGTTTGTGAAGTTACCCTAGCGGTCGTACATGGGCGCGGCCATCTTGTTTGCGTGACGTATTTCCGTTTCCGGGCGCTATGTGTAATCTCGCAAAGTGTGCGGCTTGCTAGTACAATTTCGCGTGTGATCGCGAGGAAAATCTCGCGCGAACTTACCCAAACGGTCGTGAACGGGCGCGGCCATCTTGTTTCTCATTCATTGCTACGGTTCTGGGCATGCTTTCTGTATCCTCTCTGAATCTCTGCCATCCTTTGCTTGTTTGAAGTTTTTTTTAATCTATTTTACTTATTATCTATCCCTCTATTTTTCTAGCTCTATATTTTTGTGTTTTCTGCTACTTTTTGTTAATTTTAAACTACTTTTTTAAACTCTTTTCTTTTCTTCTTCCCTATTCTATTTCTTCTTTATTATTTAGCTTCCTTTCTGCCCAGACCATGGTAAAGGGAGCCGGGAAGCATCCTGAGAAGGGGAAGGGTCCCGCACCCCGTGCCCGGCTCCCGTGCGGGCGTTTGAGGGGGGAGAATGTCGCGCCCCGGGAGATCTTCAGCGCGGAGGAGGTGGCCGCACTAGTTTTTTATGTTCAGCGCCGCCTCCCCAGGACCATCATGGCAGGCGGCAAGATCGCTAGCGGCTACGGGCTCCGGGAGCGCCGGAAGCGGTGGGAGAAGGTGTGCCGGGCCATGTACCAACAATCTCGGGTCCGGCGCACCTACAACCAAGTCACCCACCGTTGAACGGATATCCTGGACCGGGAACGCGATCTGCTGGACCTGCTCGGCCTTGAGATCCCCGGGCTTGGTGAGTAGTAGTAGCTATTTCTTTACTACTCTGTTTTCTCCTGCTCTGTGTGTTATTATCTTGCAAATTTTTGTTTTTTACCAAGAGCAATAATGCTGCTGATTACATTGTAGGCAAATTATATTTCAAAATCTTCTGTGCATTTCAGGTGCACTGCTCTCCTTCTCAGTAGCGCTGCTACTATGCTTATTTGTTTTCGATTTTGTGTTCATTTCATTGGCCTGTGAAATTATGCATGAGTGTAGTTTAAAGAACTGTGTAATGCTAGACACTAAGGGTCAGATATTTAATTACCGGCGCATCCCTGCAAAGTAGCAGGGATGTGCCAGTAATTGTGCGCCACGCCACCACCACCCATGGTGCGCCGTATTTACAATGCGGCGCACCATGTGCCCAAAACGTCACCGAAGCGTTACGCTTCTGTGCCGTAAAGGCGGCGCATTGCTGGAGTTGCGTCGCAACGATGGTGCAGCTCCAGCAATGCTCTGGGGTGCTCTATCTCCCCAATGCTGCGTCAAGCCGTACGTCTGCTTCAAGCAGGCGCAGGGTTTGAGTCACGCATCATTGTCCTCAAAGTGACCGATTAAAATCTTGTAGATGTCCCTCAGCCACTTTTAAGATGCGTTCCTGCGCAGGAACGCCCTCCCTTGCGCCGAAACGCCCCCTGATGGCGCAGGGCTTTACAACGTGATGCATCTCCCATATGTGTCACGTTGTTAATATACGCCGCACCATGGCGCCTCTTTTGTTCTGCCGCTGCGTCACAAAAGTCACGCAACAATGGAGCAAAAGCGCCGCAAGGGGCTTCTAAATCAGCCCCTACAGACTCAAGTCCAGTCCTTCCTTTGTACACATGGCGATAAGAAGAAATAGTGGTGGTGGATTGATAGTTTGAGTATTTTAATGACTGGTTAATGTAGTAGGAAACTTTTTAGTGTTGTCGCTGATCTTCAATCACGATGGACTTTGTCTGTCACTTTGCGTGCTGCGGACTGCTGCCTGCCAGTCCTAGGCGAACCTTTTTAGTAGTTTGTTTAGTGAGTTACATAAGAACTTTCCAAGTCGACGGTCCGCAAATCAAGCAATACTAATAACGTAGTAGACCACATGAGATCGGTCAATATATCCCGTGGAATAGTTGTCTATTTGCTATTTCGCCAAAATATTTTGTTATTGTTCTTTTGAAATGTTTGATTTGGTTGTCAACAATCATCCATGTTTTCGGGTCTTTCTTTCTTTCATGTTGTACATCAGCTCCCCCCAGGGGCAAGAGGACAGAGGAGGAGGTGGTTGCTGCTGCTGTAGAAGGCCAGGCTCGGCCAGGCGAGGGCTCCTTTGCTGGCCCCAGTAAGTTTTCATTTTAATATAGAGTACCTATTTTTTCCTAGCGTTCCTCATTCGATTTTTTCTAAATCGTCTTTGATCTTCTTGTAGACTGTATCTAAATTCTTATCCTGCCTCGACTATGACTCCCTGTGATATTACTAGATTATTCTTATTAGTCTGTCTATGTAGCTAACTAAGATTGCACATTTGGCAATTCCATTGGACTCCCATTCTAGTCAGCAATAGCTCTATGCACTGAGCCTTCCCTGGAAAAAGGGACATTTTTACTTTAGATTAGACAGTCACAAATTATTACATTGTTTTCTGTTTTTTTTCACATTTCTTTATTCCTAGACCAAATATTATATAGTAGTGAGTGGTGTATTCTAACATTCTTAAATGTACTTTGTAGGTGGAACATCTGGTGGCGGGGCCAGCGCGGAGGTGGTGGTGTTGGATGAGGAGAACACTTCTGGGGAGGAGGCGGTGCAAGTGCCGGACGACACCAATGTGCCTGTGAGGGTTCACACGGTGGTGGCGGGCAGAGGTAAGCTATATATTCCTTACTTATTGAGATTGAAGACTGCAGAGTGTGCTTTCTGCACGGGTGTATTATAAATCAACCAGGTAGTAGCCTCCTCTAAATGTACTTCGACTTAGCTGTGAAGTTTTTGGCGAGAAGAATCCCAATCAGATCTGAGATGAACTTGATGGATGGGATGAACGAAAAGCGAAAGAAGGGTGTAAGTAAGTGTGGAAGGACGAGAAATGTATTGATGACTGGCAAAGAAGAATGATATGTGTTTGCTTGGTCCCCGAGGTGGCTGGGAAGGAAAGAATATGGTATGGTGCATGGCTGGGTGAATGATGAAGCAAGGATGGGTGGAAGGAGAACAGCCTGGGTGGGTGAAACAGAAACTGTATGTGTGCATATACTTTGAATGGATGGATGCCTGGATCATGGTACTATCTGACTCTTAGATAGCATATGTGTATCTAGAGAGAGTAGAAGGTAACTGGATAAACTAAATGTTACTTTGAAGAGCATGTAACACCGCACCCGCACGTCCATTCCAGTGTAGGAAAGGCAAGGAAAAGAAGTTGTAATTTTGTCCAAATACTACCATGAATAGTAGCAGTAGTTTGTATTGCAACTGCAAGCACAGCATATATCCGGTTATTACGGTGGACACTCCCTACCTCTCTTAATAAGTTTCGTTTAGTAGTAGTACGTCATTCATGTGTGGGTGTATCACTGTTCACTCAATAAAAAGCAAAGCACCTAAAGTCATCCTATATGTAATCAAATACATCCCATGTGAAGTGATAGATAATCAGATTATTTAGCTTCTTCATTTTCCTTTTCTAGTACTCATTTGCACTGTAGGGTGAAAGTTAAATGAATTAAGCAGTAGCCCTTTTAACAGAGTATTCTCAGTGCCATCCGTAATAGAAAAGTAAGAGCTTCACCACCTGCATGTACTGGACCGGTACAGTAACGCAAGTCTGTCTCACTCATCATGGTGTGCGTCTGTTTTTCTCGGGTGCAAGTTCACTGCGCTGGCATTATGCCGGCTTGCAGAAGATAACGTACCAATTTTCCTAAACAAGAGAGAAGAAGAAGAATAAGACTGGTGTACTGTCATAGTCGACTGTAATGGAAGTCCATAGTGCTCGTAGAATGTGTTCCTTAAACTCCCACTAATGTTAGAGCAAGGATGAAGAAGTGGGAGGTTAGATAGATACTGGCCTCAATAGTTATGTACTGTGCTTTCAAGTTGCTAGTTGTACTGTGACACAACTTTCTGCTGAATCATTTTGTGTTAATATTAAAGAGCATTGGTTACAGACTATGTCTTTCTTTCTTCATATAGATGCTCCTTCCAAATCAAAAACACCATCAAGGAAGGAGCAGGCTCGAATGGCCCGGCAACGGAGGCTGGATGCCACTGTCGCAGAATATCGGCGGCTGCTGGACCTGGAGGAGGAGGACACGCAGTCTACAGGTACATCCACTGCGACAGCTGCATCCTCCTCCGGGCCCACACGGGCTGCCAGCCAGCGCAGTGCTCCAGCGGTACGGAGCCGGGCTACCAAAGCCAACCGCCACCGCCGAGCAGCAAAGACAGCAGCTGCCCCCCACAGGAGTTGCAAGGCACGCCAGCGCCGCTTATGCCTCAGAGTGTCCTACCTGGAGTAGGAGGTCTTAACTTATAAGAACTTGGTGGAGGGCCTCCGCTCCGACCATGCCACCCTCCGCAAGGAGTATGATGCCCTGGCCGCTAAAGTGAACAGCATCCTGCCGTAGTGTCCCTTGCCCCTTTTTTAGAGACTTTTGGGGGGTGGGAATTGGGAGTTGGGTTGTTTTGGGGACTTTTGAAGGACAATCGTTGGGGTTAGGGAGGGTCTTGCGGGAGATTATTTTGTTAGGGCTACACAAATATACTTTTTGAAACTTTATCTGAGCATACCTGTTTTTTACTGCTTTTGAGTCTGGTGGGTGGGGGTTTAACAGTAAGTTTGTTTTCCTGAAACTTAAGTCTGTGTCATTTTCTTCCTTTAAGTGTAAATGGCCAAATTGTTTTCAACACTAAGTGCCTCTTACAGAGTAAGTGATCCCCCCTTTCCCACCATGGATTTTCTTCAATTCACTTGCAACCAAAATTACACATTCCCACGAGTGCTCTAAGACCCCAGAACTCAGTTGCAAAAATCAAGAACACCCCGAAACACATGCAATGCTGCTGCTAGGGCTAACCCTAACGAACCCTAGGTTACAAAAAGTGCCAAAAGGCTTTTCCGCATGGATGTTGTCCAAACCAGTTTTATCCGGTATTAGACCTTCCCAGCAATGGCCCCAGAGCCGTCAACCCAGGCGAAAACAAGTAGAAGACCCCCAAACAGCCAAAAAGCAAAAGTACAAAAATGGGGACTTTGTCACTTTTCTGAAAATTTCCAAAATCACTCAGTGCGCGCTCTGCAGCTAGGCCCTAACTCTCCTCTGCCTCCATGGATTTCCTTCAAACCTCTTGCTATCAAAACTATCCATACCCAGCAGTGCTCCCAGACCCCGAAACCCACCCACAAACACCAGGAAGCCCCCCAAACAGGCCCCCGAAAACGCTACAGTGAGCGAAATGTCAGAAAATGCAAAAACTTTTTCCGCATGGATGTTGTCCAAACCAGTTTTATCCGGTATTAGACCTTCCCAGCAATGGCCCCAGAGCCGTCAACCCAGGCGAAAACAAGTAGAAGACCCCCAAACAGCCAAAAAGCAAAAGTACAGGTGATTAAAGTTTTAATTATATTAACTGTGCAAAACAAAGAAAGACAGAAACACAGGAATAAAAGTGAATAAGTACGAAAAAGAACATTTTTGATTCATTGGCTCATTTTCAGGGCTCGGTGTCAGGGAAGAAGAGTTCGTCCTCATACTCTGCGAATTCAGGCAGGAGTAGGTCAGTGTCACCTAACACAGAAGAAATTCCCTCATCTAAGTTGCTGTCCTCCTCGTCTTCTTCCGTCGTGCAATCTGGTACTTTGTAATCTGGTGGTATGAGGTGCTCATTCATCTTGATCATTGGTAACCTCTCCACATTTTTGGGCGAGAGGCGGGTCCGTTTGCAAGTTACAATGCCACCAGCAGCACTGAAAACACGTTCAGAATACACGCTTGCGAGTGGACAAGACAAGTAATGTATAGCCAGGTTGGTGATCTCTGGCCACAATTCTTTTTTCCCATGCCAATACGCCAATGGGTCAGCATTAACATAGACCTCTGTTGAGTCATTCAGATAGTCCTGCACCATCGACTCAAGGTTCTCCACGGTTCCTCCACTTTGCTTACTTTTTGCTCGGACCTTTTGAGAACCAAACCCAAGCTCAGCTAGCCAATCCTCTTCACTATCATCACCCGATATTTCTGTTGTGTCTGGTGCAGATGATCCGGTTGCCGGTGTCTTTAACGGCTGAGAGGTCACTTCTGCCACAGCCACAGGTGCAGAAGTGGAGTCTTTTGACTGGGGATGGCCTGCTGATGCTGATGTACTGCCTTTTCCTTCAATTTGCTGCCGTTCTCTTTCAAACCGAGTGGCTGACACAGCTAGCCAATGTTTGTACTTTGTAACATCTTCATCACCAAAAGGAAATAATGCACTGCCTGCCAGCGCCTTTTTGTAGCGTGGATGCAGAATAGTAGCACAAATGTAATGCTGTTCTGAGTGGATCTTTTGAGGACGTTCATCGCCAAGTAGGCGCTCTAATAATTTCCCCGCCAAAACAAAAGCTTCTTGCTTTTCTTCATCTTTTTGAAACTTAGAAGACACCGCCTTCAGTTTGTGCTCCAGCATGCGCAACAATGGGATAGCTTTTCCCAAATTACAGTCCTCCCGGCTAACTGCACGCGTGAAGACCTCAAAAGGACGAAGCATGTCTGTCAGGCTTTTAACTAGCTCCCATTCCGCCGCATGTAACCTCAGGTCCTTCACAGCTGTACCCAGTGTTAAGAAATACTGATCGAGTACCGTAAACTGCTCATACAGACGCTCAAGCATGTAGAAGGTTGAGTTCCAACGTGTTGGCACCTCCTGGATGAGTGCTTTCACTGGCATTCGACGTTCATGTAGCAGGCGCCTCAGATGCTTCCGGGCCTTAAAAGAATGGCTGAAATGGTTGCACATTTTTCGGCAGGTGACCACTAACTCGCATGCTGGACTGTCTTTATCCAAGAATTTTTTAACAACCAGGTTTATACAGTGCGCCAAGCACGGCACTCTGAAATAGTGACCCAGATCCATGGCCTTAACTACATTGGCGCCATTATCCGTGGAAACATAACCAATCTCGCGGTTTTTTGGGGACAGCCAGTGAAAGACCTTTGTGTTAAACTCATTCAAAATGTTTTGTGCTGTATGACGTTTCTCCAAGCCAAACATGGCTAGTGTTGCATGTTTCCGAGCAGCTTTAAAAACTTGGTCCAGGTCAACACCTGCGTTTAGCTTTGCTTTAACCCCTGAAAAAGAGACCCAGTGTGCAGTGATGCACATATAATCAGTGCCGGCGCCACTGGTCCACATGTCTGTTGTCAGATGTATAGTGTGAACAGCACTCTTCTGCAAAGCTGCCCCAATCACCTCCAGCACATCTTCATGTAGTGCTGGAACCGCAACTCGGGCAAAATAGAACCGGCTAGGAACCTTCCATTTAGGGCAGAGCGCTGCCACTAATTCTAGAAAACCAACCCCTTCTACAAAAGAAAAAGGGAGAAGATCCAGCGCTAGCATTTTAGCCAGCTTAGTGTTATACAGACGCGCCGTTGGGTGGTTGCGTTCATATGGCGCGTCTGAAAACAACATGGTTTTAATGTTGCCCTGGACCATTTTACGGGATGATGATGATGACTTCTTCGACCCAGTTACGCTCGCTGATGAACTTTTTCGCATTGGTGTCTCACTCTCTCCCACACTCTTAGTGTGGCTCACAGGGGGTGTGCTGACAGGGGTACTGGGTGTAAGTGAAGTGTGTGACGCTTCTTCCTCCTCGTCATCATCAGATGGAACATCAACGTTTTCTCGACTTGCAATTCGGGCTTCCTTCATCTCCTTTAGGTGTGCAAACCATTGGACAGTGTGCTGTCTCTCAAGATGACCTCTCTGGCCTCCAGTCCCATAGTTGGTACCAAGCTTACCACGACTAACTGCAAGCTTACAAATGCTACAAATGGCTCGGTTTTCCTTTTTTTGGCAAATACTAAAGAATACCCAAACTGCGGACTTGAAATGTCTGGGGGGGCTGGAGGAGGCGATACTGGTGGTGGTCATGCTGCTAATGCCAGATGAAGTGGAGGATGCGTATTGCTGAACTTTACTATGTTGTGCACTTTGCTCACCACTAATTGAGGTCGAGTTGGATGGAGGTCCCTTCTGGCGAGGAAGAAATATGGAAGCGGTAGGTGGTGGTGTACTAGTTAACTTCAATGATTGTGGTGTTCCCATTGCCTCCTCGTCGACTTCATCATCACGCTCAGAAGCTTGTCGGGCTAGGGTCAAAATGTCTGTTTGCTGCATGCCCGCTGGGGCTTCAGTGACTTTAGTGATGACTGCGTCGTCGTCGTGAGAGTGTGGTTCTGAAATTCTGGACCCTACTGTTACCACGATATCGAGGTCCAATACCCGTGCCACAAAATATCAACGTACCATGACGAATTTGGTGTCAACAGACCGATAATGATTAGGACATCATCCCTATGCATTTGCATCATGATTGGGGGATGCCAACACCCTTAAATCATAGTTCCCGTTCCGAACCCTTAGACTCCATTTTGTGAACGGCATCCATCTTGTGTCTTGCCCTCATGTTAAGTCAATTAAGTAAGACCGAGTCTGATCTAAAAGGACACGTCCACCTTTCCTTGACTTCCCCCTGACCTGTCCCAACTGACTCCATTGCCTCCAGCCAAACCTGTTTGGGCAGCTCCTCGCCCAGTGGCCGAATGCAATAGCATCGATGCACAACATACCACAAACCATTCACTACCTCCAGATCATGTTTTTACACACACACACACCTGTCCACGCACCCTGTTTATGGCCAGTTTTATGACTAGGAGGTGCCTTTCTTTATTGGGGTTTCGTCGATATCTGATGGGAGTTCCGGGCCTGGCCGGGTAATCTATCACGAATTGGACGTCTAAAATAGGGGCTTGCCTACATGACTTTGCTCTTTTGTATTATTGTAGAAATATGTGTATAGCCATATCATAAACTCAGGAATTCTTGCTTGCAGCTATTATTTTTGTATATAAGGAGACGGCTGGTTCTGTAAAAACGAACAGTCTCCTGAGAACACGTGACCCGTGCTGTCGTGTTTTTAGGACACCTGTTACTTGGTAGCTGCCAATAAAACTTGATCTTTGACTGCGACTAGAAGACTCCGTGTTTCTGTGGTCCGGAACAAGGGAGAACTCAGAGGTCTTCGGGTGTTATCCCCTGGCACCAACGGGTTCCTAAAAACCCGTTACCTCAGTTGGCGCCCAACTCGGGGCGGTATCAAGCGGCGACGGTCCAAGCCAGATGTTCGTGAGGAGCTTCGTGTGAAAATTCCAGAGGACGGCCAGCCACTTCAGCGACCCCTGTATGTCGACGTGGTTCCGAAGGTCTTTGCTGCGAGGTTCCCCGCGTCCCGACGGCTACAAAGGACTGCTGCCCTGACTATCGCCTTGTTTTGGACCCAGTGATCCTTGGTAGAGCGAAACGATAGACGAGTCTTCTAGCGACGTCACAGATCTTCAAATACTTCAGTTAAGTATAAGTGGAGCGTCTCCCAGTCCTTAGTTTGTCCTTAGTTTTTGGTATCCTTGAGATACGCTTTGATTTGGTACTTGCAAGCCCCAAAGCCGAAGGACTCGTGTATTCACGAGAAATATCGTAACAGATAATCCTTTGAAGTTTGAAGCTAGACTAGTGAGCGAGGATGCCTGGTTTTAGCAGACTTGGAAACTTGTTTTGTCTTGGTTGTAGTAAGGACTCCCGATTAGAGGATTCTTGTCCGGTTCCTCCAATTGGAACTCCAACATATGAGCTCTCTGTAAAGCACGGCGTAGGTCCTATCACATATAATGAAGTATGGATAAAATACACCCGCAAGGATGGTGTTTTAAAATGGCCCCAATATGGTAGTTTTGACTCAGAAATATTAGATAACCTAGAGGTCAGATTGTTCAAGAAAAAAGCCCGGCCGGCGATGTTTGACTCTTTTCGCTTATGGCGCAAAGAAGCCAAACAGAAAGAAATAAAATTAGCAACAAAGAATAAAAGAGGAATGTCAATGGTGCAAGCTGCCATTTCATACAGGGATAACGAGGTAGAGCAAGAAAACGAACAAATGCTTAGGAGCAAGAAACTAGCAGTAGATAAATGCTACCCGATGTTACCACATAAGGGACAAGGTCAAGAGGAGAGATCCGAGAAAGATCCATTAATGTCCCACTTATTAAGCTCACCTCCACCGTATGCGTTAGACGCTACGGTACCCCCAAAGCGTTTTACTATACCGCGCCCCGGCGCACGTAACCCAGCTCTTGATCGAACGCCAGCTCCTCTTCAGCTGGTTTCTACTTCTCCGGCGCAGCCTTCTCAAGGGCCGCCACCTCTGCTACCTACTCCATCTACTTCTACGACTTTGCCTACAGCTCCAACTATCCTCTATGATACTACGTCTGCTACCGCTTCAACTTCCTCTGCTATTGCCTCTACTTCTTCTTTGCCTCAGCATGTCTTTTCCGATGCACTTGCCCCTCCGCAAGCTTCTCCTTCTACTAGACAAAGAGTGACAGGTACCGTCACTAGTCTGTTTTCACCTTTCTTTGGGTCGCCTAAAACGACCCCTAAAACAGAACATAGACAGTCACGTAGTCAACTGCCTGATTACGAGGAAAGAAAAGTACTGAATGAACTAGCACGCCAATGGATTACGGATACTGTTAGATATGATGTTCAGCATGTTATGGACGTTTTTCGTCAATGGAATGCACCCACTCAGAGACACGTATTCGAAGAAATGTGTGTATATCTGTGCGAAGATGTGAAGACAAATGATCCCAAATGCACAATGGACGAACTATGGCGTACACGCTTTAAGTTCCATGAAGGTATGATTGTAGGTGCAGATATCGAGAAAGCGATAGAGTTATTGCTCTCTTATAGGAGTAAGGGAAACGTCTCTAGATCATTGTACCAAGACGACGTATCAGGTAGGAAAAGAGCGAGACAGTACCCCATGAGAGAGGTTCCTCCGGTTTAGAGGGAAGGTGATGCGAATGCAAATCCACCAATTCTGCCTCATTTCCAGCGTGTATGGGTACATGTCCCCTGGAAAAGATCCGAAGTTTTAGCACTCAAGCAGACACTGCCTGATCCTCGTAAAAACCCGACTGGGTATTATAAGGAGTTATCGCAAACTGCAAGCTCATGTATAATGAATTTAGAGGATGTAGACATGTTGTTTGGGAACGTTGTTCCACATCCTTTATGGAGCAATCATGACCAGGAACTAGGTGACTCATGAGCAAACATTACCGCTACAGATGCTAGACAAATTGGTGGTTTTAAACCTGAGCCGTTAATAGCTGAACTTCCCGGTAGGATTATCGCGTACATGAAAACAATAATGCCTGAAGTACGCGTAAACTGGGACAAGCTATCTGCGTGCAAGCAGAAGAAGGATGAGAATGTGTCTGACTTTTTCACGAGATTTGAGGAAACTTTCACCGATCATAGTGGTCAGGATATGGCTACCGAGGGTGGTCAAAGATTGTTTGTAGACAAATTCGTACATAATTTACTTCCTGAACTGTGTAATAAAGTGAAAGATTCAGAGAGTGCTTGGGCTGTCTCTACGTCAGCACAAATTTTAGCCACAGCCCAGTTCTATGAAAATAGGCGCAAAGACAAGCTAGATAAGGCAGACAAAAAGACGAAAGATTTAAAAACTAAAGTTCTTCTCCAGCAGGCCTATCCGCCTCGTATGGCTAGTCAGCCCAATTATCAACAACAACAGCAGTATTCGAGAAACGCGCAAGGAAACGAGTTTTCCCATCAGCGTCTTCCGTATGGCCCGAATCAATGTGCGTATTGCAAGGAAGAGGGTCACTTCAAAGGTAATTGTCCGGCTCTTGCGCGACGCTTAAACGGCGTTTCAGGTGTAAGGGGAAGAGGTGTTCAACATGCCCCTAGAGGTAGGGGCCGTGGAAATTTCACCCAGAATACAACTTCTTTTCCGCCTCAGAATTCCATGAACAGCTTTGACCAACAGAATAATGCATCGTCTAGGTCAGCTCAGTACTATGCTGACGACTATTACACCGAACACGAAAATGAGGGTAATGATTGCTAGGACAGCCATGGACAAAGAGAGGGAGTCGTTTCAGTTCCAGTAGATCAGAATAGACCTTATGTCGAGGTGATTGCCTCAGGAGTGTCAGAGCCATTTCTGCTGGATACTGGTGCTACAAAAAGTTCTATTATGCACTCGAAACTTCCTGGCGCACCTTTGTCTGGCGAAATGAATGTCTCAGTAGGTTTCTGTGGCGCCCCTGTTAGAAACCCAATCTCTAGTCCTATATCACTTTCTGTTGGCCCATGCGAATTTGAAGCACCCCTCATTCTTACAACAGGTTGCGGTGAAAATTTGTTAGGTTTGGATTTGCTAAAAAGGTTATATGCGACTTTGTACTGTTCCCCCTTGGGAGTACAGCTTACTTTAGGTAAGAAAGTCATTTCTCCAATGTATTTGTCAAAGGAAAATATTCCAACTGAATTGTCATCACTTCCTGAAATACTTTGGGCTAACGGTTCTAATGATGTCGGTCATTTGGAGATAGCACCGTATGTCATAACTTTGAAAGCCAACGTTAGGTTGCCACGTATTCCCCAATACAAAATATCTAGCGAATGCGAAAAGGCGTTGTTGACGATCGTTTATGATCTGATCGATAAAAATGTTATCGAAGAGACAACAGGTAATGTTTGTAACAGTCCAGTTTTGCCCGTCTTAAAACGTACTGATCCTTCACAACCGCCTGTGTACAGGTTCGTGATCGACCTCAGAGAAGTGAATAAGGTAGTTATCCCGCAGTTTCCAGTTGTCCCCGACATTACTGCGTTATTGACAATGGTTCCAGCTTCAGCAGCTTGGTTCTCGGTGATTGACCTGAAGAACGCTTTCTTTAGCATCCCGATTGCTGAGGAGAGTAGAGACATTTTTGGCTTCAATTTAGGAGGACGAAGCTTCCGCTTCAAGTGCGCTCCTCAAGGCTACTGCGAAAGCCCATCAATATTCAGTCAGGCTCTGAAAACACAACTGGACACGATTATTCTACCAGATGGTTCAACTTTGATTCAGTATGTAGACGATCTCCTGATCGCTGCAGACACTGAAGAAATTTGCAAGGAAGCTACGGTATTATTATTACGTCACTTATGTGACATGAAGCACAAAGTCTCTCTTTCCAAACTACAATTTTGCCGACAAGAGGTAACCTACCTAGGTCACATCTTGTCGAAGGAGGGAAGGAGACTGTCACCAGAAAGAATACAGGCAATTGCAGAACTGAGTGCCCCAAGGACACAGAGAGAGGTTCGGGCCTTCTTGGGCATTACATCGTACTGTAGACAATGGATACCAAATTTCTCACTACTAGCTAAACCCTTGCTGGCACTACTCTGCAAAGACACGCCCAATCCTATGCCCTGGTCTGAAGATTGCCAAACGAGTTTCCTCGAGTTGCGTGATGCATTATGTTCGGCTCCTGTGTTGGGAAACCCCAACTACAGTAAGCCTTTTACATTATATGTCCATGAGAAGGAAGGTTGTGCATTATCAGTCTTAACACAACACTTTGGGAACAAACAGCGCCCATGCGTGTATTTTTCCGCAACTCTGGATCCTGTGGCTAAGGCACTACCAAGTTGTCTGAGGGCCACCGCCGCAGCAGCTGTCTGCATTCGACAGTCCGCTGGATTAGTCATGAATAATACTCTGATTGTTATGGTTCCGCATGCAGTAGACATTTTGCTAAACAGGACGAAGACACAACATCTCACTAGCGCTCGACTATCCAGTTACGAACTTACACTGCTAGCAAGTCACATCCACATAAAGAGGTGTGATACACTCAACCCCGCTACGCTATTACCCATCCCGACAGAAACAGACAAAATTGATAACCATGACTGCTGCTTTAGGACAGAAGAAGAGACAAAAGGGAGAGTAGACTTACAGGACACTCCCCTTCCTGAATGCAACGATACTTTATGGGTTGATGGTTCATGTTTCAAGTTGCCAAATGGTGATACGACTGCAGCCTATGCCGTAACAACATTACACACCATTATAGAGACCGCGCGTATTTCCCACAATTCTGCACAAGCTGCAGAACTAATTGCACTCACCAGAGCATGTGTGTTAGCGAAAGGAAAGCGAGTGAATGTGTACACTGACAGCCAATACGCCTTTGGTGTGGCTCACAGTTTTGGGAGATTGTGGCGTGAACGTGGGTTCCTTACGTCACATGGTGAAAAGATACAACATGGTCAGCTAGTTAATGAGCTCCTTGAGTCACTGACCTTGCCACTACAAGTCGCCATTATGAAATGCAGTGCACACAAAAAGATTCAGGATGATGTTGGCCGCGGGAATGCATTTGCAGACGAGGTTGTGAAAGAGACTGCAAGGAACACGATGAGTCGGATGTATGTTGTAGGTCCCGCTAGATGGATTACTGATGTAGGAATGTGTGAGGACACCATTGAAAGTGTGAAATCTATACAAGCCGAGGCGACTGAGAAAGAGGTGAATGAATGGAGAGAAAGTACAGGTAGATTAGATGCGAATGGTTGTTGGGTCGAATTGTCGGAACACCAGCGATGGCTATTACCTAACGCATATGTACTTGTAGTAGTAACAATGGCTCATGGAATTGCACACATCAGTTCGAGAGGAATATGTAAACTATTGGCCCCAGTATGGCAGAATTGTAATATCCCAAAATATGCAGAGAATGTGGTCAGAAACTGTATGGTGTGTTTGAAGTACAATCCCGGTAGGGGAACCCCAACTCCAGCTGGTCATTTTGCTCCTCCTACGTATCCGTTCGAGGTTTTGCAGCTCGATTTCATCCACATGGAGAGGTGCAACAATCTGAAGTATGTGCTCGTTGTTGTTTGCGCCTTCTCCAGGTGGGTGGAAGCGTACCCCCTTAAGGACAATACCGCCTTGTCAACTGCCAAAGCCCCTGTCAAAGAGTTCTTCCCGAGATTTGGTATGCCTAGAATTGTCTGGAGTGATAACGGAAGTGAATTCATAGGACGCGTGATGAAGAGAGTGTGTGAGTGTCTAGGCATACACCAAAAGTTCCACTCTGCAAACCACCCCCAATCTGCTGGATTAGTAGAGTGCTACAATGGCACGTTAAAGCTCAAATTAGCCAAGATCCAAGCCTGTACAGGTCTTAAATGGCCTGACGCCTTGCCTCTAGCACTCTTGTCAACCAGAACGACCGTCCATTCCAGATTAGGACTTAGCCCCCATGAGATAGTGTTTGGCCGCCCATCCAACGTCTGGGGCGTGCCAAGGCCAAAGAAACTCAGCGAAATAGAGCACCCCGTACTGCTTGACTATTTGTGCGAATTAACAACTAAATTGCGTGTTTTACACCAACAGGTTCACAGTTCCTCTCCGCCAGCCTCTGACGATCCAGGTCACTCCATCGAACCCGGCACGTGGGTCTTGGTGCGGAATTTCCAGCGCACAAACAACGGACAACCGAGGTGGACCGGACCGCACCTGGTACTTCTTTCCACGAGATCAGCTGTTCGGGTGGAAGGCAAAAAGAACTGGGTACATGGGACCCATTGTAAACGGGTCCCTCTACCCCTCCCATACGACCGGTGGGTCAATGAAGGACTTGCCGACTCTGAGACAGAATCCGTACCTCGCTTCATCCCTTTCAGCGATGCACGTTTGAAAGAGATTGGTTCCGAAAAGGAGAGTGATCATATTTTACAAGGACTTGTGCCACCGTCTATGCAGTTGGACACTACCGAACCTGAAACATTGTTTGAAGACCACACCGTACCTAGGAAACGACGATACAATCTAAGGTCTAGACAAAGAGACTAATAAAAAGCAAACCAATGTGATTTACCTTTTTCCCCTAAGAACTATTTTTGATTTTTCAGCTCTCTCACTTGCTCATTTTTGATTTTCGAACCGCCATCCGGTTCTGCTGCTAGGGTCGCGGTTGAAGTCTGGGGAGTGCAACTGGGGACGTTTAGGTCAACGGTTCTGGTTGGTCCACGGGAGTTACCCCGGACTGAACAGAGCGCACTCCCTGGCAGAATCAATCTACCACCGCGGGCAGCAACTAGAGGATGGAGTTTCCTAGGGTAAAGAGACCTACTAGATTCACGAACATTGAAAGACAACTATGCACTGTACTGGCCAAAAGAAGGTTTTTGATAACATGTATTTTAATGTTGTGTAGCATAACGATGTTTTTGACTGGTTATACTCTATTCGTATTCCAAGTTACTTTTTCAAATGACACCCGGCCACCAACTCCTCCCACTCTCTCTCCGCACTCCTTTCACCCTCTACCTGAACACGAGTCTGCCAGAAGACTCGAATTTGTAAATAACTCATTCATTCAACTTCTACACCAACACCAGTCCATAATGAACACATCGAACTGTTGGATATGCGGACTCATGCCACACACAACTGATAAGGGTATCCCATACTTTATCCTGCCATTCAGTTATTATGGTTCTCTGTGGGCTTTCCAGACGATGTTCCTATTCGCCCTAGAACCATACCCGACCAGTTCCACTGAGAGCGATTCCAGTAACAAGGCACTAGTGGCAGGGATAAGAAATATGAGTAGGGAGTTCGACACTTATCTAGCGATCCCAAAAGATGAACTCAGTCCCTACACTCGTTGGAACGTAACTAAATATGGGGTTTACCTGAGTAAGAGCCAGGCAGCAAAGAAATCCCGCCCAGTTTGGATAGTACCCCACCGAGGTCACTTATGTTTACAAGGTATCGGTAGGGATCCCAATGCACAATTAGGAAAAAGCATATGCACGGAAACATATGTGTTCGCTTCCCGAACTTCCCCTATACTCTTAGCAGCCAAAGGCACGTATTTTGTCTGCCACGACCAAGCCTATACATGGTTGCCCCCTGACTTCTCAGGTACATGTTTTATCTCATTTCTGCTGCCTCCCACCTACACGGCCAGAGCAGATTACCATCGGACAAGGACAGCTAGGGGTGTCGTGAGTAAAGACGACACCGCGGGTCAGGAATTCGCTGACTTTGCAAAGGGTTTTCTGCCATTTTGGGGGCCTATGGTGAACAGCAGGAATATTCGTCAATTAGCAAGGATAGTTGAATCCGCCGTGATTGAAACGGCCGGAGCCCTTGGCAATTTAACAACCGAGCTTCAGTCGGATCGACTTATGACCCTTCAGAACCGAGTTGCCCTAGATATCATACTCGCCGATCGTGGTGGTGTGTGTAGAGTGATCCAATCCAGTTGTTGCATTTTCATCCCTGATAATGCACCGACAGTGTACCAGGCCATCTCCAAACTACACGAAATATCTGGTTCCCTTCACGTGGAAAGAGGAGATTGGTCCCTTCTAGGGTGGTTCTGGGGCCTGATTACTGCCTGGGGATGGAAAACATTGATCTTCATTGGGATGATCTTAGCTTTTCTGTTTATGTTCTGCCTGTGTGTACAGTGCGCTCCTGCACTATGTGGCCTCTGTGCTACCCCATGTACAAGGAAGCCTGTGTCAAGGGACGAACTGAGCAACAGAATGATGCTACAGCAGCATCTCCATGAATTTATTCATACAGATTTGGACTCAGATTAACATGAGTTATTGCCTTACATAAGGGCAAAAGGAGGGTCTGTGGTTCTGAAATTCTGGACCCTACTGTTACCACGATATCGAGGTCCAATACCCGTGCCACAAAATATCAACGTACCATGACGAATTTGGTGTCAACAGACCGATAATGATTAGGACATCATCCCTATGCATTTGCATCATGATTGGGGGATGCCAACACCCTTAAATCATAGTTCCCGTTCCGAACCCTTAGACTCCATTTTGTGAACGGCATCCATCTTGTGTCTTGCCCTCATGATAAGTCAATTAAGTAAGACCGAGTCTGATCTAAAAGGACACGTCCGCCTTTCCTTGACTTCCCCCTGACCTGTCCCAACTGACTCCATTGCCTCCAGCCAAACCTGTTTGGGCAGCTCCTCGCCCAGTGGCCGAATGCGATAGCATCGATGCACAACATACCACAAACCATTCACTACCTCCAGATCATGTTTTTACACACACACACACCTGTCCACGCACCCTGTTTACGGCCAGTTTTATGACTAGGAGGTGCCTTTCTTTATTGGGGTTTCGTCGATATCTGATGGGAGTTCCGGGCCTGGCCGGGTAATCTATCACGAATTGGACGTCTAAAATAGGGGCTTGCCTACATGACTTCGCTCTTTTGTATTATTGTAGAAATATGTGTATAGCCATATCATAAACTCAGGAATTCTTGCTTGCAGCTATTATTTTTGTATATAAGGAGACGGCTGGTTCTGTAAAAACGAACAGTCTCCTGAGAACACGTGACCCGTGCTGTCGTGTTTTTAGGACACCTGTTACTTGGTAGCTGCCAATAAAACTTGATCTTTGACTGCGACTAGAAGACTCCGTGTTTCTGTGGTCCGGAACAAGGGAGAACTCAGAGGTCTTCGGGTGTTATCCCCTGGCACCAACGGGTTCCTAAAAACCAGTTACCTCAAGAGTCTTCAGCAGCAGGAGTATACGCCACTTCTTGTTGAGCGTCATCACACTCCATAACTATGAGAGTTTCGACGACCTTCCTTTTATGCTTAGCTACCTTTGTCAGATCATGGTGTGCCTCAGCCTCACTCTCAGACGGCAGTGGTGCTGGTTCCCAAGTAAGATCCATATCATCAGAAGGAGGTGGGCTTGAAGAAGATGTAGACACCACCACCCTTGATCTTTTCCTTGCTCGGGATGTGGAAGACAATGAATGATCATCAGGAGGAGTGGCTTCCTGGAATGATACCTCGGCTTGATTGTCGATTTCCAGATATGCCCCTACTTCTGGAGGAACAACTATTGTGGGCACTTGTTGTGCCCCTCCATGCACCTCTGCTTGCTCCTCTCCTTGCGCCGCCTCTCCTTCCACATGTACTTGGGCTTGTACTTGCACATGTGGTTGTTGTTGCGGCTGTGGTTGTTCAACACTCGTCAGATTAGTTACAACAACCTGTGTTGATTGAGGGACATTGCTGCTACTTTCTTGCGATGAGCCAACATCACTGGTCGATGGTGATTGAACAAGTAGACTGGCTGCCTCTGCAGCACTCAAGGGCTTGGACTTAAGTTGGCGTGGGGGTGGTGGCACTGAGCCCAATGGAGCGGGGGTGCTGCTCCCAGCTTGGTCCCCAGCAGATCCCGCTGCTGCTGCAGGCGTACTTTTTTTTTTATTCCCAAAAAATGTGGCGGGCGGCACACCAGTCTGCTTGGTAACTTGCTTCTTCTGCTCCTTTCTGGCATCTTTCTTGCTAGAGGAGCTACGGGGAACTTTTTTTGGGGCCATCTTCTTCAGATGTCACTCAGAACAGCAGGCCGCAGTTGCACAAGTTGCAGAGTTGTCTGTGGCCACACGTGACGTTGTGCTGCACACACCGCAGCAGGACTTATTCCTGGCACTGGTGGTTCTCTTGTGCACCTAAAAGCAATGGAAGACAGAGGAACATCAGTTATACACCCCAAAAAGTCTAAAAAACACACAAAAATCAACACAATCCCAGGCCATCCATGCCCTCAATGATGTTTAAATTCAAGAAGACACCCCACAGAAAGACTAGGCCCATGCACCACTCACTACCCCTGGGCATAATGGATGAAAGCTATGCAAAATGGGTGCACCCCAAGCACATGTTGCCTGTACCAGCACTCAAGATGGCCACCACCACCTACATGGCCAGTCCACATCAACAGTACACCTAAAAAAACCGAAAAACACACAAAAATCACCACAATCCAATGCCATCCAGGATGTTTACATTAAAGAGAGTGAGAGCCCACAGGCAGACTCAGTCCATGCACCACTCACAAGTACTACCCCTGGGCAAAAGGCCACAACAGCAGCACCATAAAATCGACAAAAACCACAAAATTCAGCACAATACCAGGCCATCCGTGCCCTCAATGATGTTTAAATTCAAGAAGACACCCCACAGAAAGACTAGGCCCATGCACCACTCACTACCCCTGGGCATAATGGATTAAAGCTAGGCAAAATGGGTGCAGGCCTCAGACACTGCCTGTCTTCAAAATGGCCCCTTGCAACCCAAGCACATGTGGAGGGCCTGCCTGTACAAGCACTCAAAATGGCCACCACCACCCACATGGCCAGTCCACATCAACAGTACACCCCAAAAAAAACGAAAAACACACAAAAATCACCACAATCCAATGCCATCCAGGATGTTTACATTAAAGAGACCCCACAGGCAGACTCAGTCCATGCACCACTCACTACCCCTGGGCAAAAGGCCACAACAGCAGCCCCAAAAAAATCGACAAAAACCACAAAATTCAGCACAATCCCAGCCCATCCATGCCCTCAATGATGTTTAAATTCAAGAAGACACCCCACAGAAAGACTAGGCCCATGCACCACTCACTACCCCTGGGCATAATGGATGAAAGCTATGCAAAATGGGTGCACCCCAAGCACATGTTGCCTGTACCAGCACTCAATATGGCCACCACCACCCACATGGCCAGTCCACATCAACAGTACACCCCAAAAAAAACGAAAAACACACAAAAAATCACCACAATCCAATGCCATCCAGGATGTTTACATTAAAGAGACCCCACAGGCAGACTCAGTCCATGCACCACTCACTACCCCTGGGCAAAAGGCCACAACAGCAGCCCCAAAAATATCGACAAAAAACAAAAAATTCAGCACAATCCCAGCCCATCCATGGCCTCAATGATGTTTAAATTCAACAAAACAGTTGTATCATGCACCCATAACTAACCCTGGTCCTACTGGATACTGTGGCTACCCACAATATATTTTATTTAATGTTCTGAAAAAGTTCCAAAATTGTAGTTGCAGTAAATGTAATGCCTCAAACAAACTTACTTGTGAAAGTTGATTTCTAATCCAAAAGTGATCCAAAGAAAGTCAAAAAGGCCTCAAATCCAAATATCCAGCAGCATCCACAAAGAGTAATCCTTCCAGGTCAAGGTCCAAATTAAAGTGACCAGCACATGAAGAAAGCACTGGGAGGAGCCTGCTGGACAGGAACAGGAAGTTGGAGACTGTGGGGCACTTCCCCCCCCCCCCAAATGGACTCCTTGCTAAAAAAAGTGCAGGCAAATGTCAACCTGAGGAGTGATTCTGATAAAAATTATCATTTTCTGAAGGTTAATGCTGTTTGCTGGTGGATTTCTTGTGCAGAATTGCAAAATCGGTATTTCGCGAGTGCGAGATTGTTGCTGCCCGCCGCACCTACGTGTTCGCAATTGCGAACTCTCGCGATGCGTGCTGTGCAAGGTGGCAAGGCGCGATGACGTCATCGCCGTCGACAAACTCCCGCGGGATCCCGCAGCAAGATCCAAAATGGCGCAGCACTCGCAAAATATCGAGAAAAACAACTCTGCAAACGCTGAATGACGGTAAGTGAACGCCGCTCGCCGCAAAATTGTATCACCAAGAAAAAAAAATCCGCTGCGTGCCAATTTACGGATTTTCGGCAAATTCGCTAGAGTTCGCGGATTGCGAATTTGCCGAAAATCCGCAAATTCCGCGAGTGGAACGGATTTTACGCCCATACTTACTTGCCAGCGACCAGGAAGGCGATGAGCGGATGCCCACCGATGTCGGGTGCTTTCAGATGAAGAAGGTGAAGCTTGACTCTTCAGCCACGAGGACCAGGAGACGTCTGTGGTATATAAATAAATAATACCGGATATATTTTTGACTGGACATAGTAATAACAGATAGCTCAATAAATAAGAGTCAAGATTCGAGGTAGTAGGAGTTTGCAGGTTTAATACAGCATAAAGACAGGAACAGGACAACCTGCACAGGAATAGGATGGCAGCTCCTGGCAGCGCTGCCAGGGACAGGGATCAGGATCAGCGTTGGCGTAACATTTAATAACAGTACACAAGCATATATACTAAAACAGTTGCATTGCAATACATACAATAGGCGGAGCAGTGGGTGTGGTCAATAGCAGTCGCGAAAGATAAGGGTGAAAGTAGGTGTAACAGGAGGCGTATACATAGACATGTGATGTAAACGTAACAGAATATGTCATAAATGGGGCGGAAACATGGAGGGGGCTACCTAAGGAGCCGGGACCTCTGACCTAGCGGTGCGCGCAAGCTGACAATGACGTGTTACTAGGAGAAGCTGGGGGCTATGACTTCTGCGCTAGGAGCAGAGACTGAAGTCTGGAGAGTCAGGGCGACATGTGCCTAAACAATATCTAGTATCTGATGTTTAGAGAACATGTTGATAGAATCCAAAAGTTATCGGGGTAAAGGCTAACAGACTCTAAGACTGGTGCATGCATTATTCTACATGTAGTGCGTGTTGAAGAATATTAAATGACCATAAATACAGTATTTCTCTTACATGGAGACGTAAAGGCTAGACGATGACGGAAACTATTGATGCGATTCAGTAGCTTAGGAATGCAGAGAAGGAGGGCTGGACTGATAACTAGAATCATAACATACTCTTGGCAGACTAACAGGCAGAGCCAGGCTGGGCCGGGCACTGTGAGGCAGGAAGTAAGTGAAGGGTCAGGAATACAGGTGGGGGCTGTATCGCTCCTCAGTGAGGGTTCAGGAGACAGGAGCTGAATCTGGTGTCCGGGCCCTTTTGAGGCCTAGAAACGGGGACTTTTACTGGAATAACGTGCACACTGTGGAACGTGGCAACGTGACTTTACATAGGCCTAATACTCGTAGCTTTCACGAGAACTGGAAACTAGCATACTAGAGATGGACACAACTGTAATTGCGTCTTTAATCGAACATGGGAAATACATATGCATATTAATCATGCACACATAACATAGGATGGGGAACACGTAGGGACACAGAACATGGCAAAATTTACTTTTCCACATTCCCTCCTTGTCACTACGTTTCCATCAGGAAACATCAATATTCATGATACCATCTATCATTTCATACAGTATCATTTGCTCGTCTCGAATTTTCTTGGAACGGGATTTAGAACGGGACTTGGGACTAGGAATACAAGAGGTAGCACAAATGCCGCAAATCGCAGGGCCACATTGTATACAGAGGCAGCAACTGAATATGATCGCTACTGCAATACCTAGAAATGACAATACTTTCCATCCCCAGGCAGAAATTATATTCCAGAACCAACCGGACCATGTCCAGGTGCCTGGATCTTGGTGTAACATATGGGCAATGTTATGGAGTCTGGTTATAGCTGAATAAACAGACGGCGCGTTATTAGGAATGAAAATGCAGCAACTAGATCCGATGACTCTACATGCCCCGCCCCTATCGGCCAGTATGACGTCAAGGACGAGACGATTCTGGAGCACGACAATTCTCATAAAGGATTGCTCTTCGGTTAAGTTACCTAGAGCAGAGGTAGTCTCAATCACTACTGCTTCAAGGGTTCTGGTTAATCTACGTATCAGTTTACTATTCACGACAGTACCTAAATAGGGGAAAACACCTTAATTGATATCTATGTATTGTTCTAGAGCAGTTTCAGTATAATCGACAATCGGGAGATCTCTCTTGTGTCTAGTATGTACTAGGTGGGAATTCCTATGATAGTCAGGTGGAGCTAGAAAAACTGGTGGCAGTAGAAAGGCAATGTAACAGGTTCCCTCCCAATCGAGGGGCAGACGAACATATGCGGTCTGACCACAAACAAAATAAGAATGACGTGAAGCTTTAAAAATAGATTTCCTACTGTCACTATACTTGATAATAGTAGTACAATCACTATGTCCTACATGTACGGAACCATTCTTTCGGACACATAATTCGCCTTTGACTGGTAGTACCGACATAGCAGGTAAGTCTGGAGTAGTATCAGACTGAACATTCAGGACCATGAAATTCGAAGAATAATTACCTAAATTATAAACTTCATTTTCTAGATCTAACCCTGTTCTGTGGGGAAGACCTTGCTTGTCTGGAAAACATGTACTGTTAAGAAAAGACATATCTGTTGAGGATGACGTTAACGTGGACCATGCTCCACACGAACCATTATGTGAAAATGGATAAGGAAAGAGTGGCAGAACTCCCTTCGGTGTCTGGAAAGGGGGGAGTCGACCACACACCCAACAATTAGTGGCATTGCTGGTCTGGTGTGAATAATGTAACATGCGGATAAAGGAATTATTACGCATAGCAAGACGATAAGATAGTTCATGAGGAGGCAGATCACTAAACGTGTGCTCTACTGTAACATTGAAAGACTTCTTTACATGAGAAACTGGAAAACACAAATAAAATGCATAACTTGTGCAGGTAATCATGAGGCTGAAAAACAATATGAAACTTAGAAAAACGATACATCGGATTGAGTTTTGACTAACTCTCTCACTCTGGGGGTCTATTTTATACATGTCAGAAACCGGTCTAACCGTTTCACCTAGGGGAGGACTTAGACAATCAAACTGGCTGACTTATTTTACTAGACCTTAATTTTCTCTTATACTCCTGTTGCGGAGTTTTCTCTAACAGGGAGGGATTTGTATCATTGTCATTTGCGGGACAGTCCTTGAGAATAGTACTTTGGCAGTCTTTAAAATCCTCGGAAATGTTCTTGGAAACAGTCTTTAGTCCATAAAACTTTTTCACGTGAGACAGGTGGACCCAGCCCTTCCTGCCTTCCAGCTTGACGGCAGTACGGGTGGCCAGGAGGACCTGTTTTGGCTCCTTCCAGCGAGGCTCCAGCGGACTGGAACGATCAAAGTTCCTTACAAGGACCAAACTTCCGGGAACGATGTCATGCGGTGCCACCTCGGTATTGTCTGGAAATGCGGCGGAAACCTGTGAACGACAAGAGTGTAGGGCAGACATCAAGGAAGCTAGGTAATCTGTCAGCATATTACTTGAAACATCGGTAATACTTCGGGGTCTAGGTGTACCCCACACATTAGGGGGGCGGCCGAATACGACCTCGTACGGGGACAGACCTGATCTGGAATGTGCGACCATGCGCATATAAAACAGAGCGACTGGCAGAGCTACTAACCAGTCCACACCTTTCTCTTTACATATTTTGGCAATGCGGATTTTCAGGGTCTGGTTATGTCTCTCTACGAGACCGGCTGCTTCAGGATGGCGTACACAATGGAACTTCCACTGGTACCCTAACAAAAGGGAAACATGTTTCATAAGCTCAGATGAGAATGGCTGGCCGTTATCAGAATATACGACTCTAGGAAGTCCATAACGGGGGAAGAATTCACGAACCAACTGCTTGGCAGTGGTCGCGGCTGTGTAATCTGGGACTGGATATGCCTCCGTCCACCTGGACAAAGCGCATACAACTACAAGGACATACTTGAAACCTCGACATCGCTCCATCTGAATATAATCCATCTGGAGGACCTCAAAAGGGTGGTCAGGAGGATGGAATCCACCTTGTTCCACCGGAACACTTTTACCTGGATTAAACTGGCAACATATCATACAGATACGGACTTTCTGCTTGGCTGCAGCTCGTAAATGCTTGTTGAACCAAATGTTCTGGATACTGTCTAACATAGCTTTTTCTCCTAAGTGTGCTGGACTATGTGCGGTATTGATAATGACTTGAACCATAGAGTCGGGGAGAAACCATGTGGCTTTACCCTTCGTTACCCATCCCTGATCTGTCTGGACCCCTCCTTGTTCGGACCATTTCTTGATTTCATCGGGAGTAGCATGTGACTGGATATCTATGACGTCTTGAGTAGGGTCCTTAACTGTCATACAAGTAGTCGGATCTGGAGTATGTGTCTGTGTCGGATTAACTGACATGTCTGGAGTCTGTGCTGTAAGCTTGGCTGTGCGATCTGCTAGATCATTACCTTGAGAAATAATGTCAGTAACTTTCGTATGTGCTTTGCATTTCATGATAGCAATAGATGTCGGTAAATGGATTGCATCTAACAGAGCTTGAATAAGGAGACCATGCTGAATCTTGGTTCCATGAGAAGTCATGAAACCTCTCTCCTGCCAGAGCACTCCGAAGTCGTGTACAACTCCAAATGCGTAGCGTGAATCTGTGTAAACATTAACTTTCAGGTTCTTAGCGTGTATGCAGGCTTGTGTCAGAGCAACTAGCTCTGCTGCTTGAGCAGACAGGGTGTCAATACGGTGTGTTTCTATAACTTCAGTGTCAGTAGTCACTGCATACGCGGCTACTAGTTCTCCTGTACTTGTTCTCATACATGAACCATCCACATAAAGTGTCAGGTCGGGATCTGGTAATGGAATATCTGTCAGATCTTGTCTTGGCTTAGTCATAGTGTTAACTACTTCCACACAGTCGTGTGTGGCAGGATTCGAAATAACTGACGGTAACAGGGTAGCAGGATTTAGAACGTTGCAGCGTCTGATTTCTATGTGTGGCTGGAACAGTGTCAATTCATAACCTGTTAAACGTGCAATTGTCAAGTGCTGAGTCTGTGTTCGGTTTTAAAGAACTTCCATGGAGTGTGGAACTTGTACTGTCAAGGAGTGACCTAATACTATGGAATCACTTTGTCTGATAGCTAGTGCTGTGGCTGCAACTGACTTGAGGCACGCAGGTAGAGCCTGGGCTACAGGATCTAATGTGCTCGAAAAATAAGCACAGGGCTTGTACTGTCCTGCTTGATCTTGTGTGAGAACAGATAATGCTGTACCTTCGCGTTCTGTGACGAAAAGTGTAAAAGGCTTACTGTAGTTCGGTGTAGCTAGAACTGGAGCTTGGCATAAGGCTTTCTTTAACTCATTGAAACTAAGTGTATGTTCAGATGTCCAAGGGAGGACAGTCGATACGGCTGCCTCCTGTGTCGTTAACTGTATCAGTGGTTTAGCTAGAAATGCATACTGAGGAATCCATTGTCTGCAATAAGAAGTAAGGCCGATAAAAGCACGTACCTCCTTCTGGGTCTTGGGCTGAGGAAGACTCGCTATTAACTGGATACGGTCTGGTGTCAACTGCCTACCCCACTTGGACAGTAAGTGGCCTAAGTAGATCACTTGCTGGACACAGAATTGAAGCTTCGAAGGGGACACCTTGTGCCCCATCTCGGCGAGAAAATACAAGACTGTAAGTGATGCTCGCTCGCAAGCACGTTCAGAACGGACTGTGATCAGTAGATCATCGACATACTGGAGCAGGGCAGTATCTGTTGGCATGTGAATGTTGTCTAGTTGTCTCTTAAGTGCTTGACTGTAAATGCTAGGACTTTCTGTGAAACCTTGAGGAGCTCGTGTGAACTTATAGCTCCTTCCATTTAAACAAAATCCGAAAAGAAACTGGCTGTCTGGATGAATGGGGACACTGAAAAACGCGTTCTTGAGGTCTATGACTGTGAAAAACGAGGCTTCGGAATCAATGGCTGTCAATAGGGAAGAGATATCTGGGACAACTGGGTACTGGGGAATAATACATTTATTGAGTTCTCGAAGGTCAATCACTAATCGATATACTGGGGGTGCATTTGGATCAGTACGTTTCATGACTGGAATGATCGGAGAATTACATACATTGGAGTCAGTTTCTACAACTACTCCTTGAGCCATGAGCTCGTCAATAATTTTGAATAAGGCTGCTACAGCCTCAGGTGGCAATCTGTACTGTCTGATTCGTGGTAACACTACACCTGGTTTGAGAGTCACACGATGGGGTGTGATTTGCATGAAGCCAACATCAGTTGGACCTTGTGCCCATAGATGCTGCGGGACATTGGACAATCTCGGATCAAAATCTCGTAAGACATAGTGACCCTTGAAGTCACGTAGAAACAGTCGTATTCCCTCTGGGGAGCAGCAAATAACTGCACCTAATTCTTTCAGTGTCTTAATGCCTAACAGATTTTCTGGACATGATTTCGTAAGTAACAGGTCAGTAGTGCGGGACAATGGACCTACTTCTAGAGTAACTGGCTTAGATATCTCGTTTACAATAGGCTTTCCTGAAAATCCAAGGGAAACATTTCTAGAGCCTGAGAGCGGAGCCCCTGGAACCTCGGCGTGACTGATGGTAGTCCTACTTGCCCCTGTATCAATCAGAAACTTTCTGTCTTTCCCTAATACTTGACTATGAACATAGGGACCTTCTTGATCTACAGGAATCTCGATGAGAGGCAAGCCTACCTCCCTCTCTAGGCTGTTTCATGAGTACTGTTGATACTCTGGATACTCTGTCTGTGCATACTGGTACATCTGCTGTGTAACATGCTGTGTTGCAGCAATAGGCTGCGGTGCTGGAACTGTCTGTTGTGCATTCTGTGGCTGAGAAGTCTGTGAAACTTGTTCTTGTCTCGGCGGACGTGGTCTTTCTTTAGTCTTACCAGTAGCTATATTGTGTTTCAGAACTGCACACTCGTTTATGAAATGACCTGGCTGTTTACAATAATTGCATGTCCCTTTAACGGGAGCTGCAGGATGACTGGCTTGATTCGGACCCCTCTTCTGACTGTCTTGTGGAATAGATTGTGCAACTAGTACTTTCATTTTCGTGTCTTTCATACGTTTTCTCTCGTGTTCTTGCTCTTCTCTGATTCTATTCTGGTGGTACTGGAGCATCTTTAACATCTGGGACGGGGTACTAGCTTGCCATGTACTTTCGACTTTCAAAACTCGATTCTTAACTTGTGGACTTGAATTCTCGACTAATTTAGTAACAAAAAGATGAGGGTATGACTCGCTACTCGTCTTCAAGCCACTGTTTATAATAAAGCATTTCTCAAATCTAGAATAAAAATCACTAGTGTCTTCGTCTTGTTTCTGTTTACAGGCTGAGATTGCATCCCAGTCTTCCTTTTTAGTGGCTAACAATCTGGGCAAAACTTGTATTAATAGTTCTGGTAATTCTTTACATTTCTCTCCAAGACCGGTACCTGGTACTCGTATCTTATCTTCAGCTTCTAGAACTGCCCAATCGATCTTTTTCTCTCCCACCTCCCATTCTTTTTCTTTGAGTTTCTCGTATACCCCTGCGGGCAACAGGACCTTTAGCATTTTAATAATATCTGGATACGTGTATTCTCCCATACGGAGCATGTCTTTTAATTCTCGGTGGAACCCTGCTGGATCTTTGTCGTGACAAGGAATTAATTTCTTCATCTCTAAGAGTTCCATCTTTGTAATCGGGGTGTAAACAAACACTCGTTGCATTTCACCATCTGCTGTCCTGACTGGGTGTACTTCTCGTAACGGATTCTGTCTATCTATGTAAAACGGTTTACTTTCTGGAGGTGGGACATGGACAAAATGCGGGTTCAAGAACATACTATATTTATGACGCTGTCCTAGAATAACACTAATTAAATCGGTACCTAAACCTTTCCATCTATACTGGAGTAACTCGTTCAGGACATCATGTAACGGACCTGGATCAGAATGTTGACCCTCATACAATGTGATGAGGTGCTGGATCATATACATACCCACCAGTCACTGCTCGGCTGGGGGCAGTTTCAGAAACATTTGTGCCACTATTTCGTCTGGAAAAGTGGTAGAATCAGTAATCCATCGGACTGCTGATCGGGCTAGTTCTTGTTCATGCATAGTACTTAACTTACTATAACCGATTCGTGATTTCAGAATATGATCGGTAGCTTGAAATACTTGTTCTAGAGAACCTTGTTCTGGTGCCGGATGATGAAAAACTGACTTGTGTTTTAGGCGTAAATGGCGGTCTGGAAATCTAGATTTTCCTACATACGCTATTCTGGCGGGATTCTCGTCCTCTACCTCTTCTGCAGGAGAGTCATTCTCTTTCTCGCTTACTTGTGCTGTTTTACGTTGTTCGTGTAACCTTATTATTTCTTTACGAATTTTCTTGTACATACTCTCTATACTACTGATGGTTCTGTGCTTACCCTCGGCTATATTATCACTCCACCTTGTCAGGATTCTCATTTCGGCCGGATCTTTGGACGGGTAATCTTGTTCCCTTATCAAACAATTAATCAGAAACTTTAATATCATGAGCTGGATCTCAGCTTTCCTTTGAGACATGGCTTCGCCAATACTTTCTGGATCATCCCCTGTACGGATGAAACGATATATTCTGTCTAGATCTTCTTTCATATCCGGTAGGGTGTCCAAATACCCGGTCACCCGTCTTACACGTATGGAATATATAACCGTACTATCATCACCTGTGACTGGATCATAGCGGCATTCAGTAAGGGCTCGTCGGATTTCTGCAACGGACTTATATTTGGGCGTACGCTGTAACGCACGTTCATGTAACTCGACTAACGTTACACGTTGGTGTGGCGGCGGGGTACCAGGAGGACCTCCTCCTGCGGCCCCTAAACTAGAATCGTCGACTGATACTCTTCGTGCTGGCGCGGCGGGAAATTGTAATGTGGGCTGGACCGGGGGTACCGTAACAGGTACTCCGGTGACTGGAGGAGCAGGATTTACATTATTTACAGGAGCTGGCGGAACAGGATTTGCATATTCTGGGACTGTGTCGTCCAAATAGGACGAAATAAAAATATCAGCTGCGGTCGGTTTGTGACGTAGCTTGGTCGGAACTAATGGTGGCGGAAAATTACTGGATGCCTCCGGGGTTGCTTTTGGCAAGCCCTCGGCAAGAAGAGGATACATACCCTTAATGAGGGCATGCCTCTGTCTGTCTGACTGTTCGGTCTTGACTCGTTCACCTATCTCGATTAATCCCCTTTCTTGGGCTCGTTCTAAGGATTCTCTACTTAATTCTGACTTTCTGATTTCTTTTTCGGTTCTTTTATGAGATTCTTTGCGCCATAACTCGATGGCATCTTTCTGTGACTGTCTGGCTTTCTTTTTCCATAATGCTTCTTCTACTCGCATGATGCACTCGGCATCCCACGTACCTGATACGGGCCATCTATACTTTTCTTCTAACTGTTTGGTATACTCTACCCATAAATCTAGATATAATATGGCACTTATGCCATGCTTCTGATACATAAAATGACCTGGACTGTCCCTAGGCGGGACAGGAACTGCTTCTTCTAACAGACCTTTCCTAGTTCTTAACTGACGTAGTTTGGAGAACAACGGCATGACGGAACTGTAATCTAGACACAATACAATACACAATGAACACGATAATTACACCACTTTCATACCACAACATTAAAATACATGAAGAACATTTAAAATAACAGTTCGAACAGAATACTACCTGGAATACGGAAAACAGAATATATGAATTTTCTCGAGAACAGAACTGACTAGAACAGAAACCAGATGCACTGCTAAAACAGTACGAAACTTACCGGTCTCATAAAGAGACACGTCAGGACCCGCATCCACCGAAGTGGACACTTCGTTTTGGGATCTGTGTACCACCAAACCCCACGGACCAGAGACAATTAGATTGACCCTGTCTAGATACTACCCCAGCAACGGTACTCACCGGGCAGCAAGAACGGAAGGCCTCGGACTGGACTGGACTGCTTTGACGCCGGACGGACGGACTTCGGACTTCTGTTACGGGTGGGCCTCCGGATACCTCGGACCTTGAACTCTCGGCTTGGGCTCTGGTCGGGACTCGCCGCGTTCCTCCACCGCCTCGTCTGGATGCTGGACCGCAACCTCCGTCTCCTCCGTGGGCCTGAGGGATACTTGAAGCAGAAATATCTGCCGGTGCGCAGAAGAGTTCCGTCACGGCTGCAGAGGGTCAGGGGGCATACGTGGCTTCACCGGCGCGTGGGGAAAGGGCAAGTCCCTATTCGGGTGCCATTATGTGGTATATTAATAAATAATACCGGATCTATTTTTGACTGGACATAGTAATAACAGATAGCTCAATAAATAAGAGTCAAGATTCGAGGTAGTAGGAGTTTGCAGGTTTAATACAGCATAAGGACAGGAACAGGACAACCTGCACAGGAATAGGATGGCAGCTCCTGGCAGCGCTGCCAGGGACAGGGATCAGGATCAGCGTTGGCGTAACATTTAATAACAGTACACAAGCATATATACTAAAACAGTTGCATTGCAATACATACAATTGGCGGAGCAGTGGGTGTGGTCAATAGCAGTCGCGAAAGATAAGGGTGAAAGTAGGTGTAACAGGAGGCGTATACATAGACATGTGATGTAAACGTAACAGAATATGTCATAAATGGGGCGGAAACATGGAGGGGGCTACCTAAGGAGCCGGGACCTCTGACCTAGTGGTGCGCGCAAGCTGACAATGACGTGTTACTAGGAGAAGCTGGGGGCTATGACTTCTGCGCTAGGAGCAGAGACTGAAGTCTGGAGAGTCAGGGCGACATGTGCCTAAACAATATCTAGTATCTGATGTTTAGAGAACATGTTGATAGAATCCAAAAGTTATCGGGGTAAAGGCTAACAGACTCTAAGACTGGTGCATGCATTATTCTACATGTAGTGCGTGTTGAAGAATATTAAATGACCATAAATACAGTATTTCTCTTACATGGAGACGTAAAGGCTAGACGATGACGGAAACTATTGATGCGATTCAGTAGCTTAGGAATGCAGAGAAGGAGGGCTGGACTGATAACTAGAATCATAACATACTCTTGGCAGACTAACAGGCAGAGCCAGGCTGGGCCGGGCACTGTGAGGCAGGAAGTAAGTGAAGGGTCAGGAATACAGGTGGGGGCTGTATCGCTCCTCAGTGAGGGTTCAGGAGACAGGAGCTGAATCTGGTGTCCGGGCCCTTTTGAGGCCTAGAAACGGGGACTTTTACTGGAATAACGTGCACACTGTGGAACGTGGCAACGTGACTTTACATAGGCCTAATACTCGTAGCTTTCACGAGAACTGGAAACTAGCATACTAGAGATGGACACAACTGTAATTGCGTCTTTAATCGAACATGGGGAATACATATGCATATTAATCATGCACACATAACATAGGATGGGGAACACGTAGGGACACAGAACATGGCAAAATTTACTTTTCCACACGTCGACGACAACCAGGTGCTGAAATCAACCTGACCCACAAAGGATGTCGAGTGCTGCGGTGTCGGTTTCCGGACTGGACCCAACAATCCTTGGCAATAGCAACCCACGCAGAAAGCAAAGATTGGCTTTGGTGCAGACCAGCAAGGTTTGAGGGACTCACCACTCGGTGGGGAGTCAGGGCACGCCTGGAGCAACCAGAAAAGCCCAAGAAACAGAAGAGTTACCTTCTAGGGGACCCACCAGTCGACGGATCGCGAAGGAGCCTCGAGCAGAAATGCTAGAAGCGGGCCCACGGAACACTCGTGGAGTGTAGGCCCACAATCTTCGGTGGAAATGGTGCTCTGGGCTTGGGCTACAGTAGCCCAATGCACAACTTCTGGAAAGCTCGGGAAGTCGATGCACTTGCAAATGTTCACTGTGTCCAGGAGTTTCGGTTCCACGTCACTCAAGAGGGCTGCGGGTCTCAGCTTTGCTGGGATCTCGTGTCGGCCTCTGAGAAATTTGGAAGTCCGTGTACTGAGTCACAATTCCTTCGGGGTCCGGCGGGAGACTTGGAAATGCAGAACGGCTAGATGCTTCGTTGGTGCCTGTTTGAACAGGGGAGTCACTCCTTGACCCCAAGGAAGATTCTTCCGTCTTCTAGTCAAAATAGAATGTCGAAGGTCCAGGACATATGTGGCAGAGTTTCGTCCAGGTGTAATCTGAAGTCCTAAGGACTGGGGTCCTATATTTATACTAAGTTAGGGGGTTGGACTTACTCTGGGGACCCACCTATGGGAGGGTCAGGGAAGAGGGGTGGTTACACCCATTCTCTTTGTCCAGTTTCACGCCAGAGCAGGGGCTGAGTGCCTCTGCAACTGGTTTGGACTGGGGTATGCACAGGGACAGCAAGTGTGCCCCCAGCACTGTCTGAAAAGCATTTTATGAATGCACCCACCCAGCCCCAATACACTAAAGCCTGTTTGGGAGGTGGTTACACCTCCCTGTGACAGGAAACCTATTGTCCAGGCCTCCCCTGCTGGAGTTTCGTCCAGCAGCAGGAGGTCAGACTTGTGGCTGTGGCTGCAGCATCCATTTTGTGATGCTGGGGCTCTTTTAAACTATTAACGGTTAGGTTAGTGTGTACATTCCTTCTCCCTCTGGACTGACTGGGGGGTAGGATTCCAAAGTGTTTGATACCAAACACGACATGTTTCCATGCAGCCATAACAAAGTTAGCATTTACCGCGAGGTTATAATGCACTTAAGAGTATATGGTCTGGCTGCATTACAGAACAGCCTCAGAGAATAGATTTCGAAAGCTGCAGAGGGGTTCTGCTCATGCATGGGCACCCTCTCACACAAAACCAAGCATCCTGCCTTCAGAATTGATAAGGCCAGCCATAGGAGTGACTTATAGGTTTATATGTGTCAGTGATTAAAGGTAGATATAGGTAACCTATATCTTAGTAAGGGGTGCATGCACCACCTTACCCAGGCTGCAATAGCAGACCTGTGGTGCCATTTTGGAAGGCTTCCCAGGGGTGGCATAATACATGCTTCAGCCCCTGGTAGGCCTCCGGGATACCTATGACCTTAGTACCTAAGGTACCATATACTAGGGTCTCACAAGGGTAACCCAGTAACCAATCTGGAGTGTACCTAAAGTACATGCAATCAATTTTAGAGAGGAAAGTCGATAGGCTAGGGACCTGAATAGCAGGATCCCAGCCAAACTAAGTCAAAAACCATCAAAACACCAGAAAAAAAGTGGGGGCAACCATGTAGTCAGATTCCACCTTCCTACAAAATGCACGGGCTCTTTTTGTTTCAGATAATCCATATCAGTTTGTCTAGACTTTTCGTTTCCCAAGGTTTCAAGAACACTTTTCCGTTCTTTGATAAATAACGACTCCGGGTCAATTTTCACCTTTAAATTGTCACAAATGGAGTGGAGTTATTCTCGTTGCTTTTGCCCACTTCAGTTCACTCTGTTGGATCTCCCACATACACCAACATGACACTTTCTCTTCCTCCCCTGACCCTAGCCGTTTCCAAAATCTACATAGATTTACTGGAACTTGTATGTTCCATGCTAACAAGTCTAGTTCTAACCTAATGGCCTGTATCATTGATGAGCTAGGCAAAGACCGGAGGGTTTTTAAGCATTTCCGTCCTCATTGTCCCAAGAGCATTTACCCCCTAAACACAACATTTCTGCTCCATATTGCATTTGAGGGGGGATAATAGCGTTAAAGGCCTTCAACACAGGTCTGTGTGACATAGCTCCATAATTACTGTTACATTTTTTCAACCCGCAGACTGACGCTAAGCCTTTTGTTTTCAAGGCCTGTAAATGCATGCCCCAAATTAAAGCTCTATCAAACCATATTCCCAGGTATTTGTATTTATTAACCACTTCTAATTTTGTTTGCCCCAGGAACTAACTGCATTTTTGATCTCTCTTTCCAAAACACAATATTTTTATTTTTTCCATATTTACTATTAGGTGTTTGGATAAACAATATGTGTCAAATGCATTGAACTTTCTTTGCAGACCTAGTTCTGTTTGGTCAAAAATAACTAGGTCATCTGCATACAGTAGGTAAGACAGATGCTTCCCATTTACCTTTGGGCTTGCACCTCTTTTGGTCATTAAAAGGGAAGGTAAATCAGCAAGAACAAATTGAAAAAAAGAAGAGGTGCCAATACGCAGCCCTGTCTTAGGCCGTTTTTTTTTACTATCCCCTGCTGTATCTTTAATAACCTGTGCCCAATTTTCCCTATGCAGCTCTTGGATAACTGTTAGGAGTTCTTTGGGGATATTTTATCTTTTATCTTTTTAGCGTCTCCGATAGGCATTCTCTATCTACTAGATCAAATGCAGCCCGGAAGTCAACAAAACAGCAGTATAATTTACCTTGCTGTTCTACCGAGGGTTGAATGCCCCTCCTTAAACCCTCCTTGTTCTACAGGGACAATCGCATGTAACTCAACCCAGAATTATTTTGGAGAACACTTTCTCACCAATATTTAAGAGAATAATTAATCTATCATTCTTTGGGTCCTTTCTTTTCCCTTTTTTGTGCAACTGAATTGTCTTTTCAATGTGCCACATGACAGTACCTTTGTCTTGGCAATGTTAACCGTCAGACCATTGTGTAAATTGAAGTTATTTAAAGCTTTTAGCTGTGTCTGGAGTCCAATAGGCGTTTGAGAGCAGATGGCAAGGTCGTCGGCCAGATGACTTATATGTCAGGTAGTCACTTAACTTTGGAGGGGAAAAGTTTTTTGTGTTGTGAATGTAAGAAGGTATGACTGAGATGTAGAGTGAAAAGTAAAGCAGTTTGCTGCAAAAACCTTAAATTATATTCTGGCGATGTTTCTCAGTTTGACATTCAACCAGTTGTAATGCCGTTATAAAATGTAACAACCCATTGTCCCTGTCTAAAGAGAGTAGTTTTGCACATAGGTAATTTTGTTTCACTTCATAAAAGGCAGTCGAGTAGTTTACAAAGCAGGTGCCCTGAGCAGGTGTATATTGCTTGAAAATTATTTTTGGGTAATATTACATTCCATATTGTGGTGAAGCCCTCTTGAACGGGAAATGGCCTGAACAATGCAGGCAGAGCCACGCGTGCTGTTCCCACGCAAGCGCAACCACAAAGGCATATGCACAGTCTAGATGCTGGGATGGGCAAGCCCAGAAATAGGACAGATCGGAGAGGACGTGATGAGGTAAGTGGGGCTGGGGCTAGGTTTTTGTGGGGTGGGATCGTTTTTATGGTTTGGGGTAGTTTTTAGGGCTCAGGGTTTTGGAGTCTAGGTTGTTTTCAGATCTGGGGCGGTGTTGTTTTTAGGGCGATGGCCAGTCGGGGTTGCTTTTAGGGCTGGGGGGGTCGAGGTCATATTTAGGGCTTGAGGGGTCAGGGTAGTTTTAAGGGCTCGGTAGTTTTTAGGGATCATTAGGGTTCGGGTTCGGTCTTAAGGCTCAGGGTGGCGTTGGGGTTCTTTTTAGGGCTCAGGGTCAGGGTAACTGTTTGGGCTTGAGGGGGTCAGAGACATATTAAGGGCTATGGGGGGGATCGGGTTAGCTTTTAGGGCCCAGGGTGTGCTCGGGGTACTTTTTAGGGCTCAGGGGTTGGTAGTTGTTAGGGCTGGGGGGGGGGTAGTTTTTAGGGCTCAGGGGAGGTTGGATACGTTTTCGGGGCTGGGTTAATTTTTAGGACTCAGGGTGGCGTCTGGGTACTTTTTGGGGGCTCTGGGGCTAGGGATAGTTGTAGGGCTAAGGGCAGGTGGCATAGGGTGGGCTCTTTATCACACATCCCTTTACCAATCATGCCTGTACCACAAAAATACGTAGTAAAGGCATGTGTGATAAAGGCATGCATGGTAAAGGAATGCGTGTTTCTGACACATTCGTAGTTCCGGCTGCGTGGTAGATGCACACCTGGTTTAGTCATGCGTGTCTCTGTCACTCAACCCTCTTGGACCAGCTTTGGTTCTCCTTTTTAGCTTTATATTTTACACATTTTAGAAGACTTTGTTTTAGCTGCATTATTTCACTTACACAATATTATTCAAAGAAACGTTATACATGCTGCTTTTTTTTAGAAAGTCTTTCTTAAGACATAATCAGTACACTTTGTTCAAGGCTAAGTAACAGGACAAGATATCCAGGCGCTTGTGTTGTCCACACAGAGACAGCTTCTAACATCTAGACACATCATTACATCAAAGCTATACCTCTAACACAGTAGTTTTATAATATAGCAGTGCTCTGTCCCTTAACGAGTCAAAGGTGGCATTCTAGCCACGAAGGTCCTGAAAAAAATGCTGTGTTCAACAGCTCTGCTTAGGCTGATCTTCCATCCTGATCCTGCAGAGAGGGATTGCTGATCCAACTCCAGACCAAGTTATCCAGGTATGGGGTCTCGGGCTAATCTAAGAGATCAGGCAGATGGCACTCGAGAAATGACAGCGGAGGCTCTTTCTCTTTGGAACTGGATGTTTTTTTATTCATCAATAGGGTGCACAAACAAGGTTCCTCTTACAGCTTTCAAATAATGATCCTCAGATGTTGGTCCTTTGGACGTCTTCCGGCACGGGTTACCCTCAGGGAAAAGAAGAGAAGGACCTTATGAGGGTTATGTCCCATTAACTTGGACAGATAGGGAGTTCGGGGGTGAAGGAAGTTTAACAAAACACCTGTTTCTAATCACCACTAGTGACGCGCTCGTTGTGAGGGTTATAGGGGCCCGCAGAGATATACCAGCGCCTTCTTAATTACAGCTCTGTTGCGTGCTCTCTCCTTTCTTAACCGGAGAGGTGTTGTTGCCCCTAACGCCGTCCCGAAATATACTGCTGAAGCGGGCACGTACCTGGGATAGCCACGCTCCTCTTGGAACGTGGCGGGACAGCTGGTGTTGCCGAACGGGGACTGGATCCCTTCATGGCTGTATGCTGCTGAAGTCCGGTCCATAGACAGGCTTCCGCTGATGATCTTGTCGGTTCTCTGGGACTTCTTCCACTGAGGAACCGGTCTCGCTGCTCTTCTGGGCATCAATCTCGGAGTCCTTCTTCGCTCTCCAATCCTTGCAGACGTCAGTCAAGGTGGTCGCGAACTCTACAGGAGTCCTGATTGGTTCACGTGTCCAGGTCAGATGGGTTGTTCGCGTATCCAGGTAGTGCTGTTCATTAAAGGTACCGTTTTGGTCTTACTCTTTCTCATCAGGTGGGGACTGCAAGTAAAGAAGAGAAGACACGTAAGAGGGGAAAAGGTCGTCTTCACCCCCTTCTGTCACGGGGGTTCCAGGTACATCGTGACACACCCCTTCCCCAGACCGATCCTGATCGTGCAGCAGAGGACAATGGGAAATCAAGACTTCATTCCCGTTAGAAACCCCCTTACGATGCCGCACCTCAAATGAAAAGGGCTGAAGGGACAGAAACCAGCTCAAAACTTGAGGATTAATCCCCTTGTTGCGGCTCTTCCACTGCAGAGGAGCGTGGTCCTTGTATAGAATGAAACGGCAGCCCTCCAGGTAGTAACGCAATTTATCGACCATCCACTTAATGGTGAGACATCTTTCTCAATCACTGGGTATCACTGTTCACGAGGAAACAGTTTGCGACTGATAAATATTACCAGATTTTCGGTCCCGTCTGCAGATATCTGTGAGAGAAAGGCACCCAACCAGCACTTCGACACATCCGTATGTAGGATGAATGGCTCAGAAAAATTGGGTGATACTTTGATGTGACTGGAAGTGATGGCATCTTTCAGGTCTTGGAAGGCACGCACGGCCTGGGGTGAGGGTTTTAGGAAGTCTTTTAGTTTCACCTGCTTCTTCAATAAATCTGTCAGTGGTGTTGCTATTTTCGAATATCGGGGAATAGAGCATCGATAATAGCCGAGTAGACCTAGGAAAGCCCTGACCTCATTTTTTGGTAGTTGGAAAGGGGGTATCGGAGATAGCTTTTATCTTTTCTTGTTGCGGTTCAATAAGCCCATTCCCTAGGAGATACCCCAGATACCTGACCTTCTGAAAGCCCACTCTGGACTTTTTTGAGTTTACATGCAGGGCGGCTGTTTTAAGGGCCTGAAAAACCCTCTGACAGTGGGATAGATGATCATCCCATGTGCAGCTGTAGATCACAATGTCATCCAGATAGGCAGATGAATAGACTTGATGTCCATGGAGTACCCTATTCATGAGCCTCTGGAAAGGGGCAGGGGTGCCGTGTAAGCCAAAGGGTAACACTGTAAATTTGTATAAGCCAGTTGGAGTGGAAAAAGCAGTTTTCTCTTGTTCTTGTGGTCGGAGGGAAACCTGCCAGTAGCCTTTCGTGAGGTCGAGTGTAGTGATGTATTGGGCTTCCCCTATGTTCTCAATGAGTTTGTCCACTCAAGGGAGAGGGTAGGAGTCAAATTTTGATACGAAATTAACAGCCCTGAAATCGATACAAAACCAGACAGATCCATCTGGTTTTGGTACTAAAACAGTCGGAGAAGACCAATTGCTTTGGGAGGGTTTGATGACTCCCATTTCCAGCATGTTTTTTTATCTCCGCCTTTACAGCTTCGTGTCTGGCGCCTGGGATGCGGTATGGACGTTGCTTCAGAACCTTCTAGGGTGGGGTGATGATAGAGCGTTTTACTAGAGTAGTTCTCCCAGTGAGATCGTAAAACAGAGAGGAGAAGTGAACCTGGATATCTAGGAGGGAAGCCATCTGGGTTTCTGATAAACTGTAGTTAATAACGAGCTGATCGAGACTGGATGTATATGCTGTCGGGTTCTGAACCATGAGGTGGCAGTCCTTGGAAAGGGGTCCTAACCATTTTTTTAGTAGACTGATATGGTACATCTGGGATTTTCTGGGCGAGATTTGTAGTAGATATGTGGTGAGGCCTATTTTTTTTACTATCTCATAAGGACCCTTCCACTCCGATCTGCTTTTGGAGAGAGAGGAGGGTAACAACACCAGTACCCAGTCGTGTACATTTAGGTGGCCCCACTTTTTTCCCATGTCATAAACGGTTTGTTGTTTTATTTGGGCCTTTTCAAGGTTGCCATCTGCAAATTCTCGTAGCTTGTGGATTCGAGTCCTCAGGCCTTGGGTGTAGTCAAGGAAGGATTTGGTATCATCAGGGTCTCGTTTTCCCAGGCATCCTTTGTCATGTCCAACAGTGTCCTGGGAAGTCTCCCATTGAGGAGCTCAAATGGGGAGTGTTCCAAGCTATTCTGTACTTGGCTTTAGACAACAAAGAGAGCTAGGGGAAGGAGCACGTTCGACTCTTTCCCCTCCACTGTTAACATATTTATTTGCGCCTGTTTAAGTGTGGAGTTGTACCTCTCACAAACCATCCGTCTGTGGGTGATACACAGAGGCCTTTATATGTGAGATACTCAGGGATTTGCATATCTGGTCCATCAGGCGTGAAACAAATAGGGTGCCCTGGTCAGTTAGGAAAGCCTACTCGGGAGAAGAGTTCTACTAATTTATCACTGATGTTTGTGGTAGTAGGGACTCTTAGTGGGAAGGCTTCAGGATATCGAATCCTGTAATCAACTACCACCAATGCATATAGGTTGCCCTTCTTGGACTTTGGCAATAGTCATATAAGGTCCATTACGACTCCCTCAAACGGTTTCCTGATGATGGATAGGGACTGTAGGGGGACAGATGGTGGTTTATAGGGGTTCTTCCTTTGGCACACATCGCACTCCCAGCAACACTTGGTCACGTGCGTCAATATACCTGGCCAGTAGAATTGATGTATAATGGTTTGGGTGGTTTTCTGGGCTCCCCTATGTCCGGCCAGCAAGTGGGAGTGTGCAATAAATAGAATTTGGTCCCGAAAGGCTTGGGGTACTAGTAACTGAGGGGATTCGCCGGGTTTTCTCGTTCTATACAAGAGATCATTCTTGATGTGGAGAAATAGGTACGGGGCAGAGGGGGTAGTTTTAGCTTATGTCCAGGCTGCTTGGAGTGTGGGGTCGTGGGTCTGGGCATATTTAAAACTTTTGTAAGTAAAAATGGTTATTGCTTCAGATGTTTGTTCGTTATTGAGGACTACATTTGCCCTAAGGAGATTCAGGAACTTTGGGTTGTCTAGTCCCAGGATTCGTTTTTCGGGGAGGTTTTGGTAGGATTCCTAATCTAGTTACTGTGGTCTCCCCTCCTGGTATATGGATGGGTATTTGGACTACAGGGTAGGTCTTTACGTCGCCATGGACACAGCAAATGGGTACGTTCTCTCCTACCAGAAGCTGGTACTGTTTTACTAAGGAGGCCTGAAGAACTGATTGGCGACAACCAGAATCTAACAGGATTTTTATGGAGTCCCCATTTAGTAACAGACTTACATAGAAGCAGAAACCCAGTTCTTCAGTATAGAGGATGGGTTTAGGTAGAAGCTGACGTCCACTGGTTCTTCTCCGTCTTTCTTACGTGGACAGAACCTATCTATGTGTCCCCACCAGCCACAGTCAAAACATCGGGGTCCTTTTGTTGGTAAGGCCGCTGCTCCAAGTCCTCTAACCCACGGTGGCTCTCGTATAGGTTTAGGTTGTTTCTTTTCAGTTCTAGGGGGACCCGTTATGGAGCGAGTCGTTTTTTCGGTGTCCCAGGGGAGGGAACGTGGTTGGGCTTTAGCAAAGGTGGTAGCCATCTCCACGGCTTGCTCCATGGTGAGATGTGTACATTGTCTCAACCAGTGCTGAGTGGGAAGAGGGAGGGACTCCAAATATTGCTCCAGATATATAAGAGACATGATCTCCTACTTGGTGTTTTCTTGGGGTTTAAGCCATTTGCCTGCAGCAGTTTTTAATTTGTAAAACAGCGTCTTTGGATTGTCCCCAGAAGGCCCTCTTTCCTTATTAAACTTCACCCGATAGGCCTCCTGCTCCATACCGAGGTGGTCCAATATGATGTCTTTTATATCATGATAGGGGGTGTTCCCGGTAGCATTAGCAACCTTATAGGCCACATGTGCCTCCCCTGTTAACAGAGGGGCCAAAAAAAGGCCTCTTCGGCACGGGCCAATCGGAGGCCCTGGTGGCTCTTTCGAGGTTTAGTAGGAATGCATCTGGGTCTTCGCCCGGGATGTATTTTTGTAATACCACGTTGTGGCTTCCTGACTGGGCTCCTTATTTATTTATTTAGGAATTTGATATAGCGCTGACCAGACCCGAAGGTATCGGAGCACTTTACAACATAAGTAGCGGGGAAATATAACAGTAGTATACATATTGCTTCATGGCGATACGAAAGTCTCAGAGCACAATACAACATTGATAGCAAGAAATCACAGAATATCGGAGTAATATACACATTGACTCGTGGCGTGGCACAGGAACGAGTCAGTAGGTGGGTGAGGTAGAAGTCTTGATGTTAAGGTGGCTGAGTGCTGCAATGGGCAAGAGTCAGCGTTAGGGCGGCAGCTATCCATTCGGAAGGGATCGGTTGAGAAAGAGGTCTTTGAGCTGCCTTTTGAATTTTACAAAGGAGTGGGTAGTCCTGATCTGGAGTTCCAGATTTTGGGTGCATTTTCAGAGAAGGATTGGGATGAGGTTTTTTTGTTTGCGAGTTTTCGGAGGGTTGAGGAGTAGAGTGTTGGTACTCCTGAGGTTCCTTGTCTGACCGGCTTTCTTGAGTTTGACAGCCAGGTTGGCGGGTTTCCCAGTGTGCAGAGCTTTGTGCGTGAGACAGGCAGTTCTGAAGTAGGCACGCATTTCGATTGGGAGCCATTTTAGCTCTGAGTGCGGGCGAGATGTGTTCAAATTTCTTTACTCCGGTGACCATTCTGGCTGCTGCATTGAGAGTTGATCTGAGGGGAGCTAAGTGAGATTTTGCTGTTCCTGTGAGGGTTGCATTCCCGTAGTCTAGTCTGGACAACACCAGGGATTGAGTAGCTTGTTTGAGGTTGTTCGGCGGGATGAAGGGTTTTATTTTGTTGAGCAGTTTAAGGTTGAGGAAGGCGCTTTTAGCAGAGTTTTTGATGTAATTGGCCATGTCTAATTTTGGGTCCAGAGTGATTACCAGTGATTTTACAGAGTCGGCCAAGGTGAGATTGCAGTTGAAAGCATCAATGGCTTTTAGCCATTCTGTGACTTGGGGTTTGTGCTCCTTATTGGAAATTAAAATAACTTCTGCCTTGTCTTGGTTGAGTTTCGGGTGGTTGAGTGATAGCCAGTGTTGGACTTCTCTTAGAGTGTTGTTTAGTCTTTGAATGTCGTCAATGGAGGAGGTTTCGAGATAGATCTGGGTGTCGTCCGCATAAAAGGTGGAAGGGGATGTTGGTGTTTTTGAGTATGGAGGTGATGGGTTCCATGTAAATGGTAAAAAGTTGCAGTGAGAGAACTGATCCTTGGGGTACACCCCTGCTGACGGGGTGTAGGTCAGACAAGAAGTTATTGATTTTTATTCTTTGGGTGCGGTTCTGTAGAAAGGAGGTGAACCACTATAAGACCACCTCATCCGCTCCTACCCTTTCTTGCAGTAGCTTAATGAGTAATTTGTGGTCAATTGTGTCGAAGGCTGCCGATAAGTCCAGGAGTATGAGTAGACAGCATTGGTTATTATCTAGTGAATAATGCTCCTGGTCGTGTGGATAAGTGTGATGTCAACTGAAGCTGGTCGACAGCCACCTTTTGTATACATTCTACTTGGCGGTTCAGGGAGTCCTAAAATAGCTCCCTATCCGCTTGTGTGGACGTCATCTGCTTCTCAAGAGCCCATTCGAGCTTCTCCTGGTTATGTATTAGTTGTTGAAATAGGTTCTCCATATTGCGTCTCTATGGAGCAATTGCCCTCATTCTCCATCCACCACGTGTGGCACTCGAGAAATGACAGTGGAGGCTTTTTCTCTTTGGAACTGGATATTTTTTTATTTACCAATAGGGTGCACAAACAAGGTTCCTCTTACACCTTTCATATAATGATCCTCAGATGTTGGTCCTCTGGACGTCTTCCGGCACGGGTGACCCACAAGGAAAAGAAGAGAAGGAACTTATGGGGATTATGTCCCATTAACTTGGACATTATAGGGAGTTTGGGGTGTTGTATGGCGGTTTAGGATCCGAGTGAAATTTCCAGATTCATGCCCTTATATAAGTACATTTCACATTGCCCTAATATAGGCATAGAAATCATACCCATATTTAGGCATAGCCCATGCAGAAAGCCACAAAGAATTTTTGGAAAATCGGCTTAAGCAGTCAGGGACATCCCCTTGCTTGAATATTGATTTGTGCAAGAACTCATTGAGATTTCAAAGAACTACCATTCCCTTGGGGTTCTTTGATGATGTTATTATGCCCGACTTTACGGCACCTTCAAGGTATAAATATGCCTTCACTTGCTCTAGCAAACACACAGTGGTTCGGAGCAGCTCGACTATCTACTTGCCCGACGCAGCTCGCTACAGCAATTGCCCAAGGAATCCGACCCTCCAGCTGATGCACTGATCGAGAAGCTGTCCTTTCTCTCGCTGAGAATCCAGCTCCAGTATTTCCAAGCTCCCCTCGCGGGGTGTTGGGAAATCGAATCCGGAGACAGAGATACCAGACCTCCTTCATTCTAAACTAAGGTATGGAGCTGATTAGACCCTAAAGAGAAATCTTGGATAGATTCTTGGCAAAGAAACTAAACCTATGCTACACCACACTTACTTCTTCCCTCGTACTAGACTTAGGTTAGGTACATCGGGTAGGCGTATTTTAGAAGCACCAGTTGAGTACTTTTAGCCTTTGTTATTTATGTATGCATTTATCTATGGTTTAGAAACCATACAAAGCTTTTACAGTATTATTTCATAATACTCCTCTTGCTGTACGCATTATACTTTACAGCCTGTCTTACAATTGTAGCAGTTCACTTTACTTGCATGAGAAAGAAGACTGTTCAAAAAATCCTTTTATTGAAAACGTCAGTCTCTCTATTTTCTCTGCACCTCTGATGAAATGACGCATGCACGATTGACTGAGCAAAATATCTATCTATTGTTTCCACGATTCCACGACTCTGAAGATACGTTTATTCTTGGGGAAACAAAGTTGTCATGCTTATGCGGTTGTCGTAAACGAATCCCTTCTTGTTTATTCGAGAATGTTTCTAGTGACCTCTGAGCTGGCTGACACTCACAATTAAGTTTAATATATTCGATAGAGACCTAGTAGACATAAGTCCTACGTCAAATCTATAGGATATATTATTCCAATGCGCAGAGCCTATTGGGAATATAGGAACTACACTATATGGCACCCAACGTTTGGTAAGGCACTAATTTAACGCTAGATACTAGAGTAACTCAGTCATGCTTTTCACAGAGACCTCTTCTTTTCCCTTAAAATACTCCAATAGACGTCTGGAGTGGGTAAAAGGATACAAATATCCGCCATAACTGAGTAGGACAAAAATCCTATGTATTAGTTTTTGGTTTGTTCAACGTTGAAGGATACAGTGTTCCAAAATATTGTGCACCTTATCTTTGTTTCCTTGAAACTTGCTCTGCAAACCTTCAGCCAACAAAATGACTGAAAACGAGACCGGTGGAGCTGCAGGAACTGCAACCCAACTGGGCTTAGACATTAGAGGTTTCCAACAAAATGATCCGGATGCTATAATCATCCCGGAAAACTTAAAGAAAACCATCACTATAAAGCTTATAACAAATGGCATATCTCCAAGAGGGGATAGGCCATTTGCAATTTTAATAATAAACCTCACCGAAATCTGAACCTTTCGCAGAAGCCAAAAGGCGTGTGATGGTTGTGGCTGTTCCACTCCAAGGCTGACCTGGTCTGTATGTTTCACGTCAAATCTGATGCCATTTGTTGTCTGGAGGTGCATGTGGCAGCATCTCTATGTGATTGTCACCATATTTGTGCCTGTGATCACAAATATGGTGACAATCACATAGAGATGCTGCAACATGCACCTCCAGACAACAAATGGCATCAGATTTAGGGTAATTTTTGTCATAGAGGCACATGAATTTCGGCAGACAGAGGTATTCTATTCATGGATTTTCTTCCCTGAAGCAAATCCAGTATCACATGTGTTTCACTTCTACAAGGTAGAGGAACATCCAACAGAATACACTCCTTTCGAGGATGTTGAAATTCCACTAACATACCAAGAGCATGCGCTCTGGTTTAAAAGCTCGTCCATTAGGTAGACCAGGAGCAACATGGCCGGTGTTAGCCAGCTATACACCACATCCTGACATTGAAGAAATGTCAGACGCGGAACTATAAGTTCAACTAAAACAACTAATTAAAATACATAGACAATTGGTTCAATATGTCATGCGGACTCTAACAGACCAACCTCCTATAAGGATTCCACAACAAACCCCTCACCAGGGAAACACAAATAAAATCACACCACAGACTATACAATCAGTCATTGGTAAATTGCCCGCAAAAAGGGAACAAATTCCATTCTGGATAGCTCAGAATATTACTCAGATCGAGGCAGTATTTCCCGATACTACCCCTCATGAGAAACACAGGATTCTAACAATCTGTTTACCAATGGGGATCGCACCACACCTGGAGGACTGCGACACTTGGGGTACAGTCTTTGCTGCAATCTACACAAAAACACATGGTGTTCCGTCTATGGCGGTTATACCAGATGTCCTGAAACAGATTCAAAATAAATACGGTGCAGAGCCTGCTTTAAATCTGGGTATGAAATTACTGAGAGATTTCAAACAGGTCTCAGCTATAATATTAGCTAATATTAAAGGTGAGGCAGCATCTGTGGCGATCCGCCAAAAATTAAGAGAATTTGATGTAACTGAGCAACCATATGAACTGGCCAGAATAATTGAAAAATCCTATGAAGAACTAGGTAGAGATAGTTTGGGGGGGAAACCAGTTAAACCCCAACTAACAGAAAGTCCTGAAAAGGTCTTTATTAAAAATACTCTCACTACTCCTAAAAAGAAGTGGGAGAACACTAAACAAACTTCTAAAGAGAAGCGTTCTCAGTCCCGAGGAAGGTCTCCTCAAAAGGAGCCCTCTGAAAAGAGGTATACCTCAGGAACAGGGATAATTTGAAAAAACCTGATAGATATCAAGATACTGATTCACGTTCCTCTCGTACCTTTCAGACTTCCTCACAGAAATCGGAAAGAAGAGGACGGTCAGAACACAAGGAAGAACGTGTGAAGTCCAAAGACGATCAACACGTTCCAAAAAATAAGAAAACCCAATTCACCAAAAAGAAGGTAGCAGGTCTAAAAATCAGACATGCCGAGGATCTTGAGGACACAACTCAAGAACGGGGAGTGGGCCCAGATAATGCTGGACAGCGCAGCAGAAGTCACCATAGCGCGCAAGATCTTGAAGGATCATCTGGAGACAGTGGACTTGAATGAAGTGCTCTAAAGAGCTACCATAAAGCTTGTGCCCTGACTAGGGCCATCTTTGTTACTAAAACGATAACAGACTCAGTTGACAAATCAAAGGTGCTGTTTGGCCTGGTCAAAAATCTTGCCGGCTCCTCCACCACAGCGAAACCCCCTCCCTTGTCCAACAGCAGGTGCGATGAAATCGCTCAGTTCTTTATTAGCAAAATTAATAAGCTCTATCAAGATATTTGCCTCCTTAGCGACAGTAATAACCATCCAGCTCTTTCCGCTAATTCAGCATGCACCAACCCTTGCTTGGCATCCACCTCATGTTCATTACTTGTTTGGCCGGATTTGATGCCTGCCGTCCTCCACGAAACAATGTGCAAGGTAAAATCTGGCTCCCCTACTGATCCCTTGCCTATCCCTATACTACGGTTATTAGATTCCTCTCAGCTTTCCTTGATTTGCACCACTTTGAATCTCTCCCTTAAGACTGCTACCGTCCCAGCCTGTTGGAAGCACGCAATGGTTACGCCACTGCTGAAAAAGCCTACTGCGGACCCTAAGGTCCTTTCCAATTATCGTCCCATTTCATTGTTGCCAGCCTTCTCTAAAGTGCTGGAAAGGCACATTCATCACCATTTGTCTCAGTTTGTCACCATCAACAACTTATTGCATCCTTTGCAGTCAGGCTTTCGCCCTGGTTTCTCCACAGAAACTACGCTCCTTGCCGTTACGGAGAACCTTCGGTCCCTGCTTGACAGAGGCGAGACTGCCGCGCTGATATTACTCGATCTCAGCGCGGCGTTCGACACTGTCTCGCATAAAATTCTTCTTGAATCTCTAGCCACCATGGGCATTGGAGGTCTAGCCCTCGCTTGGTTAGCGTCATTCCTAACTGATCGTACCTTTCAAATTTTCTCTCACACAGCTACCTCTAACATCTATCCCCAACCTCACGGTGTTCCCCAGGGTTCTATTCTCAGTCCTTTACTTTTTAACCTTTATGTTACTCCACTGGCTCACATCGCTGACAGCGCCGGATTAACCTTGTTCACTTACGCCGACGACTCACAGGTGGTCTTTTCCCTTTCTAAATCTGACAAGGCTTCCACCTCCCTCCTTCAGTCTGGTCTAGGGGAAATCGCCAGGTGGATGAATCAAAATCTCCTCAAACTGAATGGAGGGAAGACGGAAGTCCTTGTCCTCGGGCACAAACATGACCTTTGGACCTCCAGGCATTGGCCTTCGAAGTTAGGTCCGCTCCCATTTCCATCAGAGCATGTGCGCAATCTGGGGGTGATCTTTGACAGTGGTCTGACGATGCAGTGTCAGGCTAGCAAAGTCTTGTCTACCTGTTTTACCATCTTGCGCTGGCTGAAGAAGATCCTATGGATGCTGCCAACTGACACCCAGAGATCCTTGGTGAATGCCTTGGTAACCTCCCGGTTGGACTATGGCAACATACTCTACCTGGGGGGCGACCAAGGCAGTCACTCGTCGCCTCCAACTTGTGCAAAATGCCGCGGCACGCCTGCTTAGTGGCTGTCGCAAAACTGACCATATAACGGGACGCCTCCGTGATCTTCACTGACTGAAGGTGGACAGCCGAGTGAGGTTCAAGGCGCTCAGCTATATGTATAAGATCAGGAAGAATATTGCTCCCAGTTACCTTCAAACACTAGTGAGCACTTACTCTCCTTCTCGTTCCCTCCGGTCCTCCTCTCAAATTCTTTTCACTGTGCCTAAGTTCAGACTGTCCAGACTGGGCGGTAGGTCGTTTGCTTATCTAGGGCCCAAGTTATGGAACTCCCTCCCTCTTGAAATTCGTTCTATGGACTGTTTTGCTCGTTTCCGTAGAGCCGTTAAGACCTGGCTCTTTAACCAATAACTGTTTTTCCCTTTCTTGCCTTCTGCTAGTTGCAAATTTTCAGCGCCGGGAAACCCTTTCGGGTAGCTGTCGCGCTTTACAAACTGAATAAATAAATAAATAAATAAATAAATGAGTACATCCAAGTTGAAACTGCTGATACCAGGGTTTGTGTACCCCATAAGTTATATGAAGTAACGCTCCGGATGGAGGGGGACATAACTAGGAAAGTAAGAGCACTCTTTTGGGAGAAGCTCTCTAAGGGTTATGACATTCTTCTAGCTGAAAAAGACTGGCCACCAAAATTTGTCAGGGAGTGCCCACTTGGCGAAGACATCATTATGCCAGCCTTCTCCAATCACATTCCAATTCACTTAAAATACACTTATGCCAGAAAATGGGCTGTAGCCCAGGTTCCAGCATTGTATAAAAATCATGTAGGATGGGATGAGGATTCCCCTCACCATAAAATCCAGTTAAAAACTCAACCAACTGCCCAAAGGCAGTATCCAGTAAAGCAAGAAGCTAAAAAACAGGTCGGGAAGATATCAGATCAACTTGAATACCAAGGGGTGATTGAAACATGCACCTCATCAATGAACAATCCATTGTTTCCTGTCTCCAAACCAGACAATACATATCGTCTAGTTTTGGACTACAGACATTTACACTTTTGTTGCAAAACCTTTGCCGTACAAATTGCACACAGTGCAGCACTAATGAATTATACTGTGTGTAAAAAAAAATATAAAACCACATTAGATATTTCTAACGGTTTCTTCTGTCAAAACATTGCACCTGAAAGCAGGTACTTAACTGCTTTCTCAATTATGGGGACACAACGTCACTTCTGTCATCTCCCCCAGGGATTCAAGAATAGTCCGGGGTTATTTTCAGCTAGAGTAACAGAGTTACTACAAACGTATGATGATGAGGCATTATCTTATGTCGATGACATCTATCTAACAGGCGATTACTTGGACAGGCACTTGAACAGAGTGAATACCATTATACTTGGATTCGCCTCTGAAGGGTATAAATTCAACTTTAAGAAATCAAGAATTGCCCACCTTAATGTCCTTTTCCTGGGATAAGAGTTATCAAGTGAAGGCAAAAGCCTGGCAGCAAACGTTTTAGAAAAATGTGCGCTGCTCCAACCTCCAAAAAGGCTTAAAAACCTACAGTCAATTCTAGGTTTCCTAATTTTCGGAAGAACATACATTCTAAATTACGCAGAAAGGGTTAAACCTCTCTACGAATTAATCAACCCTGATTTCAAAACTACTAATTGGATTAAAAAACACACAGAAATTTTGCGTTCAGTGCAAACAGACATGTTAGCAACAACACATTTACAGACACACGTAAACATACGCAACCTTGTAATAAGAATCATCCCAGGAAGATGCGCTTCACGTACTTAACCTTTAATGAAGGTGAAAAAGTACCAATTGCTTACAAATCACACTTGTACACACAAGCCGAAATGAAATTCACTTCTACAGAAAGAATTCAGACAGCGGTTCAAACTGCAGTAGCAAAAGAGAGAGCCCACGCACAGGGAAAACGCATCATGGTCGTTACTCCTGCACCTGCCTTAGAGGCAGTGACTAAAGGAAGCATTCCGAATGTAAAGGCTTTACATCCAAGATGGATACAATGGGTTAACTCTCTTGCTGCAACAAACGTTGAATACGTTTTTGACCCCTACTTGAAAACTCAAAAATTTCTACAATATGAACAAGAATGTTCTCTGCCCGCTGAGATTCTGCCTCTAGAACAGTACGAATGTATAATTCATACCGACGGATCAGCACAGCCCGCAATTGGGGGTAAACAGGCTTTTAATGCTGCGTGCGCGATTATTAAAGGTCGCTGGCGCAATGGTAAATTCCCACCTATGGTCACAAAAATGCAATCTCTCGGAGATTGTACAGCTCAGCGAGCAGAACTACAGGCATTCAAGATGGCGCTTGAAAATATTGATCTCAAATTCCCCACACTTATAGTGTGTGATTCCTACTACTGCGTGAAATCTTACAATGAATACTTGCAGAATTGGATTCAAAACGGTTTCAAAGACGCAAAAGGTGGCACAATCAAGCATAAGTTGCTTTGGGAACAAGTAGTTCAATTACAGAAAGAACTACGAAAGACTCACGTGATCCATACACTGAGTCATCAGCGTGATGGCATTCACGTTGAAGGGAATTCATTGGCTGATGAAACCGCGAAGGCAGCTGTGCAAACGGCTTCCGTAGCTGCAATCACTCGTTCGAAAACAAAAATAGACGGCAAAATATTGCAAGCTGTCAATGCTTCAAACAAAGACAGTGGTAAAACATTACCAAAAGGCTTTCCACTCAAATACTCTTATATAACTGATGCAAATAATGTTCCGTTTGCTTGAATCCCTGGAGTGGGGGATAGAGTAATTCCAAACATGGAACATAGATTACGACTAATCTTAGCAGCACATGATGGGCTTGCCTCTGCACACGCAGGTGTTTCCGCCACAGTGTCATTATTAAAACAAAGATACTGGTGGCCGCGCATGAGGAAACAGACCAGAAACTATGTTTTGGAACGTGAAATCTGCCAAAAAATGAAGGTTTCAAGAGTGAAACGCCCGGCGCAGACGCCCCTTTTAATTTCAGATAAACCATTAGCATGCGTTTACCTGGACCACTGTGGTCCCTTACAGAGGGATGGTAACTACAAATATATCATGGTCGCAGTGGATTCATGCTCAAGATTTATTTGGATGTGGCCTCAGCGCCCGGCTGACGCCCGAACTGTTATAAAAGATTTGCGAGTCTTTATCGGCACATACGCAGTAGGCACGCTACATTCTGACCAGGGTTCTGCGTTTAGCTCCAGAGCTTACAAGGAGGCCAAGGCCAATCTGGGCATTGCATTGCGGTATTCTAGTCCATTCCATCCTGAGGGAAATTCTGTAGTGGAAAGAAAAAAATGGGACATAAAGCAATCTATAACAGCTAGGGTTTTAGGTTCGGGTGACAGGTGGGTCAAACATCTAATAAGTGTCCAACGTAGTTTAAATAATCTGCCAATAAATTCTCTGGGTGGACTCCATATGAAATCCTTTTTGGTACTAGAATGAGTGTCCAGGACCTTGATCGTCACACTTCAGTGGTAGAACAAAAACCTTTTGATATCAAAGACCGTTTGGCTGTTTTGCAGGACTTAAATGAAACAAGGAGAAGTCAAAGCAACACATTACAGAAGCCAACGACCACTGAAGGGAACCACCCGTCCCACCAAGGCCTGCCTGGATTCCAAAGATTGGGGATCTAGTCAGAGAAAAGATCGTGGATAAGAAGGAATTTGGGCCTTCTTACAGACAACCAGTACCTGTGCTAGCAATCCACGGATCAAGAACAGTGTTACTGCCGCCCCTTGCTGGAAGAAAGAACTGATTATGACATCTTTGGCCCTGCTGCAGAGCTGTTGAAGATTCCACATCAATTCAAGGTTTCCTTGAGGGACTTTGTTTCATCCAGCACATTTTCTGATGATTGGGACTTTGAGACTGTTAATAATATGATGTCAGACTTAGAGATGTCTGCAAAATTTACAAAACATGAATACTTAGAAGGTTCATCAGATTATGAACAAATGTACTGTTATAATCGCTATGGTCATCATTATTTGCACAAATCTGCAAACCCTAGAAATGTTTATACTTTCAATCAATTGGAACACTGTCCAACGCCACCAAAAGGCAGCTCAAAAACATTCTATGAAAAATGTCCATACTTCTCAGGTTTTAATGTCTCAAATCCGGAAGCATTTTACTTTAAAAATGTTAATAAGACAGGAATGAAAAGTATGTTGACTAATTCTAAGCAAATTTATTCTGCAGCCTTTTATGCCCAGCTGTCCTCGTTAGGTTTTGACTTTTCGAGTGACAACATTGAAACAAAAACTGTCTGGGGAACAAAAGACTGGCAGGTGCAGGGTATGGAAGCTTTATTTCGAGCCTGCATTATCCCTGAACAAATAATGTTTTTGAACGACACTTTGCAACAGACATCCTGTCTTGGTCTAGCCAAGATAAAACATTTGAACAAACCGTCCATACCTACACCTTCACCTGATAGTAAGAACACTACAGGGGGGTGGTCGATGTAAAAACAATTTTACTTAAAAACTGATCCTGATTGGAAAAAATGGTTAATCTGGCCCACAGACTCAACAACTGTCAAGATAGATTCCTGAATAAGACACAGGGGTTTACATTCACTAGGCCAGATCCAAGATATGTCCAGAGACAACATCCAGGGATAGTAACAACATACAGTGTAGGAAAACTGTGCCTTGACTGGCTACAAAAATCCACACTAACAGAGGTAAAACAACACTTATCTTTACTTAAAGATGGCGTTGATTTAAGGGACTTCTTACAAGGTCCTGCAAAACGGCGTCACAAACGTTTTATATACGCTGGTATATATGCCATTTATAATGAAGCTTGGAAAGCGACACAAGCAGAAACTTCAGAACGAATACGAGAAATTGAAGGTATTCATTTAGAGAAAGCTCTCTCTGTAGTTGACAATGGGTTAACGAATCGGTCATCCAGAATTTATTTTTTGGACAGCATAGTATCCTCTGCCATAGACATAATGGAAAAGGACTTGCTCATGCTACAGCATGGACAGTCACAATTGCGTTCTATAATGCTATTATGCTGGACGTTACAAAATCTTCGCTCTGGATATGTGCCATATCAACACCCCGTCTAATCAACACCCCGTCATTGTTTTCTGTATTTAACCTTACAGATAAACAAATCACTCTGGCACAAAGAAGAGCAGACTAGACGGTGCTGAGCATTGAGAAACTGGAAAGATTGCCATTAACTATTTCAGAAAAACCTGCAACAGAATGGCTAATACACGGGACAATCTCTCTGCCTGTCACAATTTTCTATTTTCAATATTGTTTGTAACATATACCAGCTGACGTGTATGAAAGGTTGGGTAAAGAATACATTAAGTCAACCTGGGAATTACCATATACACACAGATGTTGGAGTGGGGGAAAAGAAGTATTTCTTAGTGGTACAAACTGCAAAAGCTCACTAAGCGGTACACTTTTATATCAGGGTATTAATTTACATGGAGCCTGTGACGGCTCTTCGACCAACTTATCCTGCCACCTGCAAGGTTTTCCAGCTTCAGTGATAGATCCAATTTTTAGGCAGCTTTCTAACGGAAGCTATATTATGTTGAATGATCCCAGCTGCTGTGGCATGTTGCCAGGAATAACCTATCTTCGTAACTGTGTCAGCCAGGGTCACTTGTTGTATGCAAGTATTGTTTCCTAAAACTAAGACAGACGGGGATGGCCTTCACTGAACATATCTTCTATACGAATTGATACTTTAAGCAAAATGAAAGTCATTCTTTTACAAAAAACTGTGCCACTGACCTCGTCCAAAGAGACGTATGAACTACAAGTTGCAAGGTCCTCTGCTGAGATACATGCCCTTTTATCTACAAACTGCCCTGTACATTTCGTAGAAATGTTAGGTCGTATCTTAAACATGTCTGATACCAGTGGTATTATACATGTATTTAAAACATTTTTTTGGGACTGTTAGCACTTTTTGAAGCAGTCCTCGGCATATTTCAGATTCTGGGCTTGGCTCGTTTGAGAGATTTGAATACCACGTGGTTTCTATCATTCCGACCAATCTGGCAAGATTACATCTAACCTGTTCTACGATGTCTGCTATGTGAAGAAGAATGCGTGTTGGACATCTGTCTAACACTCCCATCAGTCCTGCCAACGGATGTTGATACTTTGCTTGGTTCGGTAACGGCCCATGCTTTGTATTGTCCCCAGCGGCTGTCAATCCTGGGGTGGTGTGGAGTGCAAAGAAACGATGGATTTAGGCCCAGATCTCTGTACTGGGGTGAATGTATGACATTGTTCTGCATTCTGTCCATCAATTGTTGTTTTTGCATTTGTCAATCCTGATGACGGCATTCACTGAGGTCTCACAGACGCAATCTGCTGACGGTGAGATATGTGGATCGACAGGCACACAGGTAACATCTCAATTGAACATTGCTAATGCGGCTAACGCTGACGGCGATGCTTCACATTTTTGTGCAATCGGTCTACTTAACGAATTGGTCCAACTTTCACCTACTGTGGTAGACGAATTCTTTACCAGCTTAGAAGATTTGATGTTTTCTCCAAACAATGAGACTGACTTTTGAACTTAGCACACAGCGTTCTATGGGACTCTGTATTCGGCATACACTTTTCAAAAACAAAACTTCTAACTTTAGAACTCTATTTTTTCTACGATTTGACTTTCATCCAAATTTGAAGACTTTTTTGGCACAAAGCAATCTGCTTAAAGTAGAACTTTTCATAGAGAACAAGACTTCCGTGAAAACTTCAAAGAGACAATATTTTGACCTTGTCCACAACCAAAACAACTTATATATTCTGTCATGGAATGGTCTCGATTTTTTCTTCTGTATTTAAGAGCATTTCATAAATGTAATTTCATGCTTCATTCGGATAGCATTTCCAATGTCATAACATATGCTTTGAATGAGAACATTGCTTTCAAAATGCGTACAGCACAAATGCTCGTTTTCGTGTACAACCATTTCAAATGCATGTTATGTATTTTGGGTGGGGTTTTACACATCATGCATAAGATATGTTTTGAATGCTCAGAATTTAGTAAAGTCGAACATAATAAAGTGGAGTGGGTGTTGTATGGCGTTTTAGGATCCGAGCGAAATCTCCCGATTCATACCCTTATATATGTACAATTCACATTGCCCTAATATAGGCATAGACATCATACCCATATTTAGACATAGCCCATACAGTCCAAATACAGGCATGGCTACTTCCACCCGTACCAGAAACCCACAACGATTTCTTGGAAAATCGGCTTAAGCCTTGCTTAAATATTGAATTGTCCAAGAACTCATGGAGTTTTCAAAGAACTACCATTCCCTTGGGGTTCTTTGATGACGTTATTATGCCCGACTTTACGTCAAACTAGGCACCTTCAAGGTATAAATATGCCTTCACTTGCTCTAGCAGACACACGGTGGTTTGGAGCAGCTCGACTATCTACTTGCCTGACGCAGCTCGCTACAGCAAGTGCCGAAGGAAGCAGACCCTCCAGCTGACGCAGATAGAGAAGCTGTCCTTTCTCTCACTGAGAATCCAGCTCCAGTGTTTCCAAGCTCCCCTCGCGGGGTGTTGGGAAATCGAGTCCCGAGACAGAGATACCAGACCTCCTTTACTCTAAACTAAGGTATGGAGCTGATTAGACCCTAAAGAGAAATCTTGGATAGATTCTAGGTAAGAAACTAAACCTATGCTACACCACACTGACTTCTTCCCTTGCACTAGACTTAGGTTAGGTACATCGGGGTAGGCGTATTTTAGAAGCACAAGTTGAATACATTTAGCCTTTGTTATTTATGTATGTATTTATCTATGGTTTAGAAACAGTTTTTTACAGTATTATTTCATAATACCCTTCTTGCTGTACGCATTATACTTTACAGCCTGTCTTACGATTGTAGCAGTTCACTTTACTTGCATGAGAAAGAAGATTGTTCAATAAATCCTTTTATTGAAAACGCCTGTCTCTCTATTTTCTCTGCACATCTGATGAAACGAAGCATGCACAATTGACTGAGTAAAATATCTATCTATTGTTTCCACAACTCTGAAGATGCGTTTATTCTTGGGGAAATAAAGTTGTCATGTTTATGCGGTTGTCAGAAACTAATCCCTTCTTGTTTATTCGAGAAAGTTTCTAGTGACCTCTGAGCTAGCTGGCACTCACAATTAAGTTTAATATATTCGATAGAGACCTAGTAGACATAAATCCTATATCAAATCTAAAGGATATATTATTCCAATGCGCAGAACCTATTGGGAATTTAGGAACTACACTACAGGGGGTGAAAGGAGTTTAACAAAACATCCATTTCTAACCACCACTAGTGACACGCTCATTGTGAGGCTTATAGAGGCCCGCAGAGATATACCAGTGCATTCTTAATTACATTGCTGTTGCGTGCTCTCTCCTTTCTTAACCGGAGAGGTGTTGTTGCCCCTAATGCTGGCCCAAAATATACTGCTGAAGCAGGCACGTACCTGGGATAGCCACGCTCCTCCTGCAGCGTGACGGGACAGCTGGTGTTGCCGAACGGGGTCTGGCTCCTTTCTTGGCTGTATGCTGATGAAGTCCGGTCCGTCAATGAGATTCCACTGATCTTCTTGTCAGTTCTCTGGGACTTCTTCCTCTGAGTAATTGGTCTTGCTGCTCTTCTGGGCGTCCGTCTCGGAGTCCTTCTTCGCTCTCTAATCGTTGCCGACGTCAGTCAGGGAACACCTCCTATCAAGGTGGCTGCGGTCTCTACAGGAGTCCTGATTGGTTCACGTGCCCAGGTCACATGGGTTGTGCACGTATCCAGGAAGTGCTGTTCATTAAAGGTACTGAAAAACAGAAACAAAGGTACAGCTTTGGTCTTCCTCTTTCTCGTCGGGTGGGGACTGCAAGTAAAGAAGAGGAGACAAGTAAGAGGGGAAAAGGCCGTCTTCGCCCCCGTCTGTCACGGGGGTTCCAGGTACATCGTGACACACACCCACTATGATCTCAGAGTATGGGTAGAACTATATATATATACACAAACACGAAGTCGCGGGTCTCCTAGCCACTTAGTGGCGACGGGATCGAGGTGAGGTCGCGACCCTCCACATACGATGCAAAGATTTTCTCCGTGTTACAAACACAAAAATCCACTCGAGCCACGATATAGTTCTTAAAGCATGAATTTAATTAATCAAACGTTTGCACAAACGTTTCTCTGATCCGTGACCAAGGTGCTCCGGCACCGAAACGCGTCGGGCGTTTACTTGCTGCATGTTTGATAAATGAAATTAACGCTTCAAGAACTATATCGTGGCTCGAGTGGATTTTTGTGTTTGTAACATCGAGAATATATATATATATATAGATATAGGCAAATCAGCTCCTCTCAGCTTCCAGCAGCAGGCAAGCATGCACGCTAAACCGGCGACGAAGGAGACGGACCACCAGGTACAGCAAAGATGTTATTTATTTATTCTGTCACCGCAGAAAACAGCTACGCGTTTCGGCCCTGGTCGCCCTTGCTCACACTGTAACGTCAATAAACCCAATTGCATTTTTTATATGCTTAAGGTGAACCACACCTCTAACCGTGACATCAATGATCACCTGATCATAGAAAGTGAAGACATACACATTCATTCTCGCATTTGTGTGTGTTTTTGTAAACAGGATGAATCCTGGTTTTTAACATATTGTGTTAAACATATATTGCAACAAAGAAGCAAAAAATAAAATAATAAATATCGCTTTCATTTGTATTATGTGCAATTTAGAAATGTTCTCGACAGTTAGGACAAATTATTTCTGTTTAAATACATGTACACCACACATATATATATATATATATTCACTGAAAAAACCATAGGTTTCAGCCACGTTATAGTTAGGAATTAGCATTTAAAAAACCTTAGAAATTCAATGAAAAAACCATAGGTTTCACCCATGTTATAGTTAGCTGTCTCAAATGACATCACTGATGACATCATCCTTGTGAAAGAGTGGCAGACCTCCTCTCACCCTAATATAACCTTTGATACACACATTCATAAATAGATACTACAATTTTCAAAGAAATGGAGATACCAATACCAGTTACAACAACATATTCAGTAATTCCAACATCTACATACACATCCACTCATCCACCAACAGTTCTATATAGTCACTTAAACATGTACTCACTCATCATATGTACTCATACACCTATACATCCTGTTACACACCGATACTCATCCATACAGTTACTCACACACATAGTCACACATGCAAATAAACTATAAACATCCATTTGTTTGCATATAAAGCTATACACACACCACTACACTTACTTTTACAGAAACGTACACATACTTACTCTCTTAAACAATCAGTTATAGAAACATATACTTATTTATACAGAAACTTTTTCAATCTGTCACTGTCATATATCCTTACTTATATACATCAATACTCATATATACTAGTTTAAAACATATGTACTTACTCATAAAGACACTATTGAGGCAGTCATTCACTCACTAGCACACCCATACACACACTCATCCACCCATACAGTCCTGCACACATGCTGTCTTCAAAACACATACAGTGAGTCAGTCATTCATGCATCTGTGCCCTAAGTAATACACGCCACCAAACTATACAGACACTCATTCTGATACTCAAAAAACCAACTAATAACCCATATAGACACTCGTGTAGCTACTCATCAACCCATGCAGCCACTTATACCCAAAGTGAGACACTGATACAGATATTTACATATTTAAACATTACTCGCTAATACATGTATTCACTAAGATACACTTAATAAGTCAGTTATACAATGAAATTTACAAAAAAAACATCCATTTAGACACTTATTTACCCATTTATTCTTCCATCGACCTTTAGATATACATATATAAAAATATATTTTTTTTTTTAAAGACACACATTCAGTGGATGATGTCATCAGTGATGTCACTGACCATGTGATGATTGATGTAATATGTGACGTCATCAGCTGTGCATTGCGGGCGCGCGAGTTATAGTTAGCTGAACTAACTATAACGGGGGAATTTCAATGGTTTTGTATGAGAGAAATGTCCAGCTAACTATAACATGGGTGAAACCTATGTTTTTTTAGTGAATTTCTAAGGTTTTTTAAATGCTAATTCCTTACTATAATGTGGCTGAAACCTATGGTTTTTTCAGTGAATTTCTAAGGTTTTTTAAGTGCTAATGCCTAACTATAACGTGCCTGAAACCTATGGTTTTTTCAGTGAATATATATATATATGCACTGGAAAACTAAACACCCACTTCCTTTACAAAGAAATGGAAAGATTGCATCTCTGCAACCTCTCTCATTTTTCACCTTAGTCATCTTCCACTCAATCAACACAACAACCACAAATACACACACCCACTTGCTACCATTCTTGCCTGAGCTTATCAATTATTCTTCTTTAATTCAAATTCAAAATTGCAGGCCCTTTATTCAGCCTTCTTGGTAACTACTACCCGTGAATAGCAGTGGGTAATTTGCACACTTCCGTCCTTTCTTGTGTCTTTTCTACCACACACTGCGGCAGGTTTACAAGCCCCTTGCGCCACTTTTGCATCATTTTTCCCACGACCTTGTAAATCTGCCAAACTGTGTGTACTTTATGCACTAGCTTTCTTCCTTAGATGTGGTACTAGTTTCTCTTGCTCCCACTGCGGAATCCAACACCCTATCTGTGTAATGGCCTGGAAATCCAAAGATCCACTTCACTGACAATGCAGTGGGTAGTTTGCGTCTCTCCAACCTTTCATATTTTTCACGTTTTTCATCTTCCACTCAATCTACACATCATCCACACATACACACATCTAATTGCTGCATTCCTTAGCTGTGATTATCAACTATTCTTCTATTTTATATTCATATTCAACGTGCAAGCCCTTTATCGAGCCTTTTTGTTGTAACTACTGTTCCAGGAATTCTGCTCATACACAGAACTGTGCATAAATACTCAGTGAATTATGGTGTACCAAAACCCACCTTACTACACAAACCCCCTACCAGACTAGCAATCAGTGACTCATTGGTTCTTCGCCCAAGAGCAAAAACACCAATGACTAGTCAACACAGAACATGCGACTTAGATTACATGAAGTAAAGTGGATAACAAGAACACTCTTTCAATATTATCTTACACCAGTCCAAAACAAGATGTAAATAAAGACATGTACAACTTTGAAATGTTTATTTCTAACACCATAATCTCATGCACAGAACCTTAGAATATACAACCAAACATATTATCAGAAACAAGGTTGTCAGCATTGTTACTATTCTATGAAATACAAACGGAAAAAGCATCCTATAATGCTAAAGGTAAACACATTTAAAATATACCTACATTTCACCCTCCCTACCTAGAAGATTAGTTTATAACTACAGAAAGTCTCATAGGATTACATGGGCAGACCCATACCTCTGGTACTCTGCAGTAGTGGATCACATTCAGTCCTCCACAAACTGTCAAGATAAGACTGTGTGTAACTTTGCCTCCACAATGCATTATGAAACGCATAAGTATAAGAGGTGGCCACAGCTGCATATGTATTATGGCTCGAACGTGCGAGGATCATTCTGAATAACAGACACAGTATTCAAGATAACCTTGATGTTCCATGCTCTCACTATACACACAAAACTAGCGAGGCAGTTTACAAATCTAGCATACCAAATTACTCTCATATAAAGCAAAATACTCAGCCTTCTCTAAACAATATCACAAGTATGTGTCGTGTGCAAAGCAGAGCAGGAAAGCAAAAATAGCGTGTAAGCTTCTAATAAACCCATGCTAACATAACAGGGTGTGAGTGCAAGGCTCAGCCCCACGGCACCCTTTCTTGATCAAAGCACGTGATATAAACGTGGGTGAATTAGGAACGCAGAGTCCAAGCCTAAAAAGCAGAGTCAAGTTAACATTTCCAAAAAAAAGTTATTCGCTCTTTGATAGAAAGCAGTAGCTAAATAATAAAGAATACGTAGAAAAACCAAAGAGTCTTAATCCAACAGCGTGTAAGCACAGTATGTAGCAACAGCCTCCAACAGGACGTCATTGTTCTCATCTGAAAACATTTCAGCCATCCAATTCAATAGTGGGAATTAACATACATGTTCCTCAACGACTGGAGACTCTATCACCATCGGAGGAAAACTCTGGTTATCTTCAATGTAACTGCGTGCCAAGAACTCAAGCGCCGCTGCAAAAGCATTCCAACGTCCCATTATTCCATGAGTCGCTGCTAAGGCCATAATCCCGCCGCCAGAACAGAGCACGTCATGAACCACTAAGGGGCTCATCAGCTGGTCATAATCCGCGTTGGGAGACACCATAGTGCAGAGACACAAATCCAGGGCCCAGTCGAAATCGCAGCTCAGGCAATGGAACACAGGTTGAACGCATGTGAAAAAGGAAAATCGAAACGATAATCCATAAGCTGCACTCAATGTAGCCAAAGGCAGCGCTCCGTAATAACTAATCATTCGGTTGTGAACCATCAACAGCCGGGACATATTGTTGTCTGCTGCAGGATGTGCATCCATATTTATGTAAACAAATTAATAAAAGCACACCAGCAACTAATGCAAGTATTAAGCGCAATCCACCAAAGATGCTGGAAAAAATCGAATGAAAAAATCCCAAAAAGACACCAAATATACTTTCTACAGAAATCACAAGGCCACTACTTCTAACTTTAAAAAAGTAAGGTAACCCCGTAGTCAAGGACACAATAAAGATACTCTAAATTAACTCCCCAAAATTCAAGAGCACGTCTGTATTTAATAAATCATGCACTTCTGTGCGGGTGTTTGCTACATGAAGGACAAATGTTTCTGTACCAGATATAAGAGCGGCCTCTTTTTGAGACAATAGCGCTCTTATACCACTCATTTGGTTGACTCTGCTTTCAAGGTCGAAATCGACAGCCAGATGGAAACATCCAGCTTCCCATGCAGAGGAGTTAACACAACTTTTTTTTAATCAAACCACACGCTCAGTTACCGTACTCATGTAAGCGATGCCTGCTAACATTGCACAACAATCTCCATTATTTCAAAGTAAATAACTCCCGTTTCCAGTAAACTGAACGTTGTTATGATAGCAGGGGTCGGACTACCTTTCAAAACTCAGTCCAAATTAGGCGCATCTTGTATACAAGAGCCATGCAATTGTATGTGTCTACAAATTAAGGAGTGATCTGGTACTATTGTGCAATCCTCGCCATTCACATAGACTTCTTTTCCCTCCCTCAGACACCTATATGTAAATGGTAATAACCAAGCTTCATGCAGATAAGCACTCCCTAAACATCCATATCTGCCCATAGCATAGTATTTCATGCAAACCTCAAACTTAACCAGGTTAAAAAATAACGTTATGATACTGTGGATAAGCCACACACCTGAATTGGATCTCCAATGAGTGACCACTTCTAACCATTCTCATAGCGCGCCCTGTGCTCTGATTTGACAGTGAGAGAGTGATCGCACCATAGTTTGTACTGCTAATCATTCTCAGCATACACTAAGAATACCCTTTGACGTTACACGTCGCATCAAAGATTCCGTGTGACGTCATGTACGGCACCCCGTACAAAAAAGACGCAAATGTTTTAAAAATCCTATATTACTTCTATATTGTATGAGTGCAGCTGCGTGCCCCTCCGCCTGGTACCCTAGACTCCACCACGCCCAGACCCGATTCATAAGCACGCGTGATCATCACCACAAAACCATTAGCACGCATATCGTTTTTCCACACATGCTTTTACAACTAGTATGCATTTACCACACATGATAAACGCATAATCTTAATAATGTTTTTTTGTTGACCAACACGTGTTGTAATGGCTGTGCCTTACGTCCTTCAAATTAGTTTCTAGGTATACGTGTGACCAAGTCTGATAAGATCGGAGGCCAAGGACAAACACCGTGGTATCTGTGGCACGAAATCTCATCGATCACAGAGAAAATATGCACAGGGTAAAATGAAAGTAACAGGTATAATAAAAATAACGGAGGAAAACTACTAAAATGGCGGTTGGACGGAGTATGTAATCAACGTTTGGCGCCTCGACACTACATTTCAAATAAATATACATACAATATGTTTATTAATATATTACAAAAGTATACCACCGGATGACACACATGAACCGGGAAAAGAAACCGGCAAATTTAATATCTAAAATCAGGAGAGGTTTGCTTGGCGAAGTTGAAGAAAAAGAAAAAAAAGTGCACTTGCAAACAAGGCTGCGCATGCGTAGAGAGTACAACTGATGCAGGAAATAAAAACTGAAAGTTTTACATACTGTCATGGAAATATAGCTCTAAAAATTGCCCCCGGAATTTGCCCCCCGAGACCTAATGAATAAAACGGACTTCTAGTTTCTTTTCCACCGCGTACGAGTACCATGCGCGTACGCCGTCATTTTTTATTGAAAAAATAAATAAAAATTGACCCTAAAAATCCATGTACGACCCCCTGAGCAAGCCTAGAGAGTCAGGATATTTCTACCCTGCCCCCTTTCCTTATTTCTCAACTTTGTTTTACAATTTTCTTGTGACTCGCTTCTAGCGACAAACAAAATGGCTGCCAACACTTCCTGGTTTGCAGTGTTCACAGACAGTTGACATCCAATCAGCATGCAGCTCGTGCTCGTAATATACAATATGGTTATTAATATATTACAAAAGTATAGCACCGGATGACACACACCACCCGGGAAAAGAAAGCGGCAAATTTAATACCTAAAATCAGGAGAGGTTTGCTTGGCGAACTTGAAAAAAAAGTGCACTTGCAAACAAGGCTGCGCATGCGTAGAGTACAACTGATGCAGGAAAGAAAAACTGAAAGTTTTACATACTGTCATAGAAATATAGCTCTAAAAATTGCCCCCCGGGACCTAATGAATAAAACGGACTTCTAGTTTTTTTTCACTTTTTCCACCGTGTACAAGTACTGCACGAGTACCCCGCCATTTTTTATTTAAATAAAAATTAAAATTGAGCCTAAAGATCCATGTACCACCCCCCTGACCAAGACCATAGAGTCAGAATGTCTCTACCCTGCCCCCTTTCCTTATTTCTCAACTTTGTTTTACTATTTTCTTGTGACTCGGCTCTCGCGACAAACAAGATGACTGCCAACATTTCCTGTTTTGGAGTATTGACAACCAATCAGCATGCAGCTCCTGCTCGTAATTGTACGTATTTCCGTACGCGTACGCCGAGATTTTTTTTTTTTTTTTAAATTAAAAAAGAGCCTAAACACCCATGTACAACCCCCTGAGCAAGCGTAAAGGGTCAGAATGTTTCTAGACCTTATTTCTCAACTTTGTTTTACTGTTTTCTTGTGACTCGGTTCTACCGAGGCACATCATGGCCACCAACACTTCCTGGTTTCGAGTGCTGACAGACAGTTCACAGCCAATCAGCATGCAGCTCGCGCTCGTAATTGAACGGATCTCCGTCCGCGTGTAGAACTCTGTCTCTAGATATCGCTATGATTTTACTTGTAATTTTCTCAGAAACTACTGAACGGATTTACACCAAAAGCACAATCTGCTAACCGAACTCTACCTCTCTGCCAAATTTGGTGTAATTCCGTTCAGCCGTTCGGGCTGTAGCCCTGGCTAAAGGCCCCTATGGAAAATTGCATGGGGAAAACACGTTTTTGGGACCCTCTTTTTTCTCAGCCCCCACTTGACGAATCAACCCCAAACTTTCAGGGACGGAGCGGAACCAAGCAGGCCATTTTCTTGGAGAAATTCAAGAAGATTCGTCCACCGAAGCCAAAGTTATTCCAAATAGAATGTTGTGGATTTCCTATGAAAAGTAGGTCCTAACTTTAACTACCTACTGGCAACCGCCAGTAGGTAATATATATATATATATATATATGACCACAACCTCCTCCACAAAGAAAGAGCAGTGACCCAAGGGGGAGGTTAAGGAAGCACTTTATTGAAGTAAAGTCCCAGGCGAATGCATTACGGCGTGTCAGCTTTCTTCAGCGCCCCTCTCAATGTGCTTCCTCTGCTGCGCCGTAGGCAGTCCTGCCTCGCTGTAGATGTAAACACCTTGCTCCGCCCCCTGTTGTAATTGAGCTCTCCTGTGCAATCCCTCGTAGATGGACTGCAAGTCCCAGAATGACGCAATGTGGTGCATTCAGGACCGGAGATGCTAAGTGGGTTGACACTTGAGGAGTAGGAATCCAGGAAAGGCACAGCATCAAAAGCAATGTAGGAGGTGGAGCAGTCCAACAGTCCGGTGCCTCCTCAGTTCCCCCTTATGACCACCACAACCCTTCCGCCAAAAATCCATCGCGGGGGCCGGCACAGGAATCCATGTCGCCCAATATATATATATATATATATATATATATTTGAAAACAATGTGGTTCTAACCGGCCGCTGCTGCAGCAGGAGCCAACACGAGGCCGAACCTATGGCCTGGATTAATTCCTTAGAAGCAAGGATGTGTTGCACTCAGAAATCCTTTTGTTGACTTTATTCTATCAGAGTTACTACATTTTTACCTATGCGTTTCGGCCTCACAGGGCCTTGCTCACGGTTGGTGGTGGTGTCACTTCACACTTCTATATACCATTCCCACATCTGCCCATTAAGCAGCATTGTGGGAGTTTACGTTCACATTTCAATTTCCTATTGCAATTCTTCACTCTTTGCTATCTTACATTGCATATGTATATTACATTAAACTTTCAAATGATTGTTAGGCAGTTAACGTTTTTTATGTTCGGCGACCCTGACTGAGAATGTAAGAGCACTTAACATAAAAGTTGGTAGATTCTCACTTGGGCAAATAAATGCCATTATTGGTCTGTGATTCGCACCGTATTTAGTCTACTCTTCCACCCTCATTTATGTACAGTATTAGAAGCGAGCTTGGTCAGAGTTGCATATGCTCAGTGCATTTTGCAGGGCAGCCTTGGTTTCAGTTTCCATTGTGTAAGAGAGTAGGGTCTGCTTCCTATGGTTACCCCCACTTTTTGCTGTGATTCTCTGTTTTTTCGACTTTAGTGTGGTTGTGGTCCTGCTAATCAGGCCCACAGCCCAGCCATTCTCTCTCTAAATTGATACCATGTACTTTAGGTACATACCAGATTGGTTACTGGGTCACCCTTGTGAGCCCCTGTATAGTGTACCATAGGTACCCAGGGCATAGGTGGACCTTAGGCCTACCAGGGGCTGCTGCATGTATTGTGCCTCCCCTGGTTAGCCTTCTAAACTGACACCACAGGTCTGTTCTTACAGCCTGGGTAAGGTGGTGTAATCACCCCTTACTTAGATATAGTACACCTATATCTATATACCTATATAGACGCATATTGACCTATAAACCACTCCTATGGCAGACCTCGACAATCCTGGAGAATTCCTACAGAATAGAACTCAGAGATTCCTAGTAAATGAATCACTTTCACCTGCCTGCCCAAACACAATAGGAGTACCCCAAGGATCTACATTATCTCCATCATTGTTCAACCTGTACATCGAACCCCTTTACAGAAATTCTGCGAAATTCCGAAATATCTTACTACATGTATGCGGATGACACGCAGATATACATCAAGATCGCGTCCCTGGAAGACATCACCTTAATGAATGAGGCACTCAAAATGAAGCTAAAATGGCTAACTATCAATCATCTCAAGTTAAACGCAAATAAAACAGAATTCTTACTTATCTCGCCACAAAAGAACCAATCAGAAGTGAAGGAATGGTCCAAAATGATTACTGTGTTAAATTGCACCCCCACACTAGTTGACTCGGCGAAATCACTTGGAATCACACTGGATGAGAACCTAGACATGAAAACACACATTAAAGTAATGGCAAGGAACGCCCGATTTCATCTGAACTATTTAAGAAAATGAAATCATTCTTAACGGAGACGGATCTAAAACTAGCAGTGCAATCACTGGTTATCTCGAGGATCGAATATGGTTGTACAACGCTAACAGGTCTACCAAAAATTTCCACAGCACCACTAAAAGCATGTCTCAATGCAGCGGCAAGACTTATTACAGGTACGAGGAAATTTGACCATATCTCTCCTCACCTAAAAGCTTTAAACTGGCTACCCTATGAAGCGAGAATACAGCTAAAAATGGCATGTATCACCCATAAAGCGATTCATTACAACTCACCGAGATACCTCGCCCAGAAAATAGAAATTTCAGGAGGAAACAGACCTGCCAGGAGTGCCAAAGATCTGTTGCTGAGACCACCTATCTTCAGGAAGAAAACAACCTATGAGAGGGCGTTCTCAGGAGCGGCCCCCAGAATCTGGAACTCTCTTCCCCCGATCTTTCTTATGAGTAAGTTCCTTCCATAGGCAAGCCTATTCACCAGCTAAGACTTGGCATTGTGATGAATATTATTAGAGAAGTACTAGGGAAATATATAGAAATACGCCAACGATATGAGGTCAACAATGCCAACCCTGGGTCTGGAGAAGATAGTGACCTAAAGAAAAGTCACTAAAAACATTCATATTACGGATAGTACGAAAGACCGTAGAGCATTATATATCGTGGTTAAACATGTACAGGTCCTTATTAATCCCTATATGGAAATAGTACAAACTAGTTTCTTCACAGCCATACTTTATACTATATATGTTGTGTTTTTTAACCTGCCACATTGTTGTTTAGCGCTCTGATACCCAAGGGTCTTGTTCGCGCTATAGAAAACTTTAAAAAAAAAAATATAATAAATAAATAATAAGAGTGCTTGGTTTTATGTGAGAGGGTGCCCTTTACATGAGCTGAGCCCCTCTGCAGCTTTTGGAACCATCTCCTTATAGCTATTCTATTATATAGCCATACCATATACTCTTAAGTGTATTATAATCCTCGCGGTTAATGCTAACTTTGGTTTGGCTTTATCAAAACATGTCGTGTAAGGTGTCAAACACTTTGGAATACTACCCCTCGCCAGTTCTGGCGGCGGGGGTAGCATTCTACTCTTCTAGAGATAGAAGACATGTAGTTACTGGTTTACCCGGTTAAAGTTAAACAGAGCTTCAGCATCACAAAATGGATGCTGCTGCCAGACACAAGTCTGCCCTCCTGCTGCTGGACGAAACTCAGGCAGGGGAGGCCTGGACAATAGGTTTCCTGTCCAGGGCGGTGCTGGCACCTCCCCATACAGGCTCTTAGTGTATTGGGGCAGGGAGGGCTGCTTTCAGTGAATGCTTTCCAGACACTGCCAGGGGCACACAAGGTGCTCCATGCATTACCCAGTTCAGACCGGTTGCTGGGGCACTCAGCCCCAGCTCTGGTGCGAAACTAGACAAAGGGGAAGGGGTGTAACCCCCCCTCCCCAGGTCCACCCATAGGAGGGGCCTTAGAGTTAGTCCAACCCCTAAACTTACTATAAGTATAGAACCCCAGTCTCTAGGACTTTAGATTACCCTGGACGAAACTCTGCAACATATATCCTGGATCTTTGACATTCCATTTCGACTGGAAGACGGAAGAAATCTCCCTTGTGGTCAAGGAGTGACCACCCTGTTCAAACAGGCACCAACAGCATCTTTCCCGGTCTGCATTTTCGGGGCTCCTGCCGGACCCTGAAGAATATGCAACACAGGACACGGACTTCCAGACATCTCTGACCCGACCTTCGCTCCCAGCAAAGCTGAGACCCGTGGCGGACACGAGAGAGGTGGGACCGGAACTCCTGGGCATCCTGCATTTTCCTACCTGCATCGACTTCCCGAGGTATCCTGAAGTTGTGCTTTGGGGTGCTTGAAGCCCCAGCCCCGAGCACCTTTTGCACCGAAGCTCAGAGGCCCACACTCCATGAGTGTCCAGTGGGCCCGCTTTGTGCATTTCGACGCGTCTTCGCGGTTCCTAGTCTGTTGGCTAGTGAGCCCCCAAGAAGACCAACCTTTGATTTAACTTGCTTTCCTGGTTGCTCTTTCATACTTTCTACAACTTCCCTGCAAAGGAGAAGTTCCACAGACCTTGCTGGTCTGCACCGAAGTCAATCTCGACATCCTGCGTGGGTTGCGTTTGCCAAGGCTTGTTGGGTCGAATCCGGATACCGACACAGCAGTCAACTAGATCCTTCGTGGGACCGCTCGAATCCAGCTCCTGGTCGTCGTCAACGCCTCCTGGACCTCTTGGTTGAAGAGACAAACTTCACCTTTTCACCTGAAATCACCCAACATCTGGTGGTATCTTCCTATCGCCGCCCTGGTCACTGGCTAGTGGCCCAGACTCTGTCTCCTCTGCTTTCAGGTTCTTCACATCTCCGATCCACCCTTGGATCCACCCGGACACTTTTCCTCTGGTCGCCTGCAGCACTTCTTCGCAGCTCTCCATTGGAATCGACGACGAAACCCGACACGAGAAGACACCTATGCACCCGGCTTCCCTGGGTGAGGTAACACGAGCACTCCGGTGCGCCCGTGGGTATTGACTCTCCAAGTGTCCTAGTATAAAAGGATTCCATTGTAGTTCACCTCCTTGTACCCTTAATCTTTAAAATTGTAACTTGTTCGTTCCCCATAGAAAGTCAATGGTAACCCGCGGCTGTGTTTAGACACTGCACACGTCTCCCGTGGGCCTCCTACATCTTAACCTTTGGTTGTTCTGAGTAGCCCCTGCGATTCCACAGGCCTGAGGCCTGCTTTCCAACTCTCACGTTGTTCTTATACCACTATTTTAGTATATGGTTTGTGAGGCCCCTAGGCAAAACGTATACCGTGCAACTTATCGTATGCTAATCAAGTTCCTTGTATTGTACTTTTACCTCTGACCTCATAAAGAGTGCAGAGGGGTTGTGTTTAGAATAAATAAATATATATTTGATATATACCTTGTGTGGTGTGCTTTTATTTGATACTCAAGAGATTATAAATGGCAAAACAACTTGCTTAACTCGTCTCCAAGTCTTAGACTGAAGGCTCCTCTCCACAGCTACCACTAGGATAGGTTTCTATAAGGTTGACTATATAACCTGCCAACTATAGGAGCGAAAATACGCCCCAGCCTAATTCACATTAACTGTCGCCCGATAGGTTGTCATTCTTTTAAACCAATATATCACGTTATTGCAATGTAATCCATATTTCTAACGCCATGCTTTTACATTTTCACCACAATTGTGGTGATAATTGTGGTGAAAATGTAAAAGCATGGCGTTATAAATATGGATTACATTGCAATAACGTGATATATTGGTTTAAAAAAATGACAACCTATCGGGCGACAGCTAATGTGCATTAGGCTGGGGCGTATTTTCGCTCCTATAGTTGGCATTTCATTAATTGGTGCAGCTAGGGCATGGCACCTCGCCTAATAGCACGCTATTTTGGAACATGTAAAAATGAACAAAGTGAACATTATAGGTGTGCATCCCTACCCTGTCATTACTTTATAACCTACCATCAATAAGGGTCGATTAGACTGGTGCAAGGTGCCCACTAGAATAGTGGACATCATATACCAGGATAACTTCTCACAGAGCGCTCCTGCAGCGGGTGCGGGTGCACGGCCGAACCAATGGCCTGGATTAATTCCTTAGAAACAAAGATGTGTCGCACTCAGAAATCCTTTTGTTGACGTCTTTATTCTATCAGAGTTAGTACATTTCACCTACGCGTTTCGGCCTCACAGGGCCTTGCTCACGGTTGGTGGTGGTGTCACTTCACACTTCTATATACCATTCCCACATCTGCCCATTATGCGGCATTGTGGGAGTTTACGTTCACATTTCAATTTCCTATTGCAATTCTTCACTCTTTGCTATCTTACATTGCATATGTATATTACATTAAACTTTCAAATGATTGTTATCAATTCTAGCTTAATCACAACTTTTAAATTCTCGTGTCACTTTGATTTTTAACAATCGCAAACTATGTTTTGTATATATATATATATATATATATATATATATATATAATATTGATTTGTATCTTATTATATATACTCATCAACCAGATATAAATATATATCCCATCAGACTGCCATGGTTGGACGGTTCATTCTTCTAACCATCATAATGCTGATTACAGTCTGCCATGGTTGGACAGTTCATTCTTCTAACCATCATAATGCTGATTACATTGCTTTGTTTTATCTGCCTAATTATTGCAGCTCATTCTCTCTATGCAAGATTACGATTGTTTCAATAAAAGTATTGAAAACTTCCTTTGTATCTTTCTTACGTTTACCGAAAGCATGCATGAGTAAACAACGAAAGGGGCAAAATCTGTTTCCACAATTCCCTTCGAGTTCATAGTGTCATGTTTGAAGTTGCCAAAATCAGGGTTAGGGGTTGGGGTGAGGCACTGTGAGCTAGCTAGGAGTGTAAGATCCACATATACTCCTTAGATTACGGATGAGGCACAAAGGGGTCCACCTCCCGATGTCCCCAACTCTGGATACTGTAACACAGAGTAGTAAGGCAATCAGGCGAGGGAAGGAATTAGGAAAGGAACAGCGGGGATAGGGATACCTGTAACAAAAGAATACAAGATTAGTACAATGTGATATCTTATACTACTCTCATATATTCTCACTATGCCTGACCAGTACCTGTGGACTTGATGGGAAAGATAGCTGTACTCCAGTATATCAACATGTTCCACTAGGGACACTTCTCTCCAATAACCCAGTTGTATACCTACAACAAGAAAGTAGGAAATATTAGACATCCAATCATGCCTACTATCAACCAAAAAACACTATATACTGGCCCATACATACCCAAGGTAAGTACTTTCATGCTCTTGAGCCACATCACATCAACATTCCCAGGATGCCTCCCTCACCCATTGTTTTGCTTTTGGATAACAGGTACGGAAGGAAAGATCAAATTCAAATAATCCACTGGTAAAGCTAGTTGTTCCAGGTAAGATGTAGAAAGAAAATATATATTAATGTACTCAAAGTCATGGGAATGAGAACACTCTCCTTGAGGGAAAGGACAAGGCAAAAAGCAAGAACAGGATTCCCAATAGCCCAAAGGAAGAACCAAGGTCAATAACTTCCTCCACAGAACTAACAGCACTTACCTCAGCTGTGCATCCCACAGCGCTATGGAAGCAAAAAAAAAATCCAACGAGAGGCGCTTCCCTCAGCGCGACTTTCTGAATCAACTGCGCTTCCCTCAGCGCGACATAGACAAACGATCATCCAACTAGCGGCACTAGCCACAGCGCGGCGCTCCAAATTAGTTGTGCTTCCCTCAGCACTGTTCTCTGAATCACCAGCGCTTCCCTCAGCCGTTTGGAGACAAACAGGACAGGCAACACGAAGAGAAGCAACGAGCTCCCCAGTCACGAACCAGAATCCCAAAGGAACTTGAATTGCTGAAACCAAAAGACGAGCAACCACTCGACTAACGCTGAGAACAGAATCACGCTCCTGCTGGGTAATGTAGTTATTGCTCCTCCCACTGAACCAGCAGGAATTCTGGGAGATGTAGTCTTTGCCATGAAGTCTCTGTAGGCGCATCGGCTCAGCGTCTGACAGTACGCCCTCCTCCCAAGCGCCTCCTAGAACCAGGCTTATCCGGAAAGCATGCATGAAACACCCGCACAGCCCTGGGTGCAGGGACGTTAGAGGAAGGTTCCCAAGAGTCATCCTCTGCAGCATACCCCTTCCATGCGATGAGATACCACAGACGGCCACAACGGAACTTGGAGTCCAACACCTTCCGCACCTCGTATTCCAGCTGACCAGCCCTAACCATTGGCGGGTCAGCCACCCTCCTGGCTCCCATCGCAGGCTTCAATAAACCACAGTGAAACACAGGGTGAATGCAGAGAGATGCAGGCAACATCAGTTTGTATGCCACTGGGCCGACAGGTCGCACCACCACATAAGGACCAATAAACCTAGGATGAAAGATGCTGCGGAACCGGAATCGAATGTTCTTGGTGGATAACCACACACGATCTCCCGCCCTGTAAGTGGGGCCATCCTGATGGTGACGATCCGCCCAGGACTTGTATTGTTCCTTAGCCAGATCCAGATTCCGACGTACCTTTGCATGCATTGCACGAAGAACCTCCATCTGAGGTGCCACGGTAGGTTGATTCACAACATCACAGGGAATGGACAACGGAAGGACTTTAGCATGGAACCATGATTGGCTTTGAAAGGAGATTCCTTTATGGAACTGTGCCAAGCGTTGTTATATGACAATTCCGCTAGCCACAGCATGGACACCCAGGAGTCACTCGCTTACCTTGAATAACAACGTAGATAGGTCTTAGAAGTCTGATTCAGCCTCTCCGTTTGACCATCCGTCTGAGGATGGAAGCTAGCCGACGTGGCCACCTCAATTTGAAGAGCTTTGCACCACATCCTCCAAAACCGGGCAATGAATAGCGGTCCTCGATCGGACACAATCACTCTCGGAAGACCCTGTAGTCTGACAACATGAGACAGTAACAACTGAGCGGTGTGGCCTGCAGTGGGTACGTTTTTGCACAGAATGAAATGGCCCATTTTAGTAAGACTGTCCACCACTACCATGATGGCATCACAACCCTGATCTAAAGGCAGACCCAGAACAAAATCCATACTTATGGTGTGGGACGGCTAAGAGGGAGTAGGCATGGTAACCAGCTTGCCTTTAGCTTTGGAATGCTCTCCTTTCGCACGAGCACAAGTGTCACATTGTTTTACCCAAAGACAGACATCTGGGCTCATGTTTGTTCACCAAAACTGTCTTTGCAGCAAACGTATTGTCTTATTGTATCCTGAATGACCGGCCATCACAGAATTGTGACACCAATTGAATGCTTTTAGTCGGAGACCCAGGGAAGGCAAGCACAGACGTTTTTTGTAGAAAGGTAATCCATGCTTGAGGGTACGCTGTGGAACCTGACTTGCCCATTTCCTCCACCACTCCGAGTCTTTGTGTGTCTTTACTTCATCCAGGAAATTCTCTAAAGTGATAGAACACATCACTTTTTCTGGTGAAATGATGGCTTCCGGAGCGTTTTTTCTGGATTCAAGAACGTTCTCTTGTCTTGACAATGAATCTGCTTTTCTGTTATCGGAACCTGGCCGGAAGGTACCCACAAAGTCAAATTCTGAAAAAAACAGCATCCACCGCATTTGCCTTTGGTTGAGATGTCTGGCCGTTTTCATGTGTTGTAAGTTTCTGTGATCAGTGTATACCGTAACCGGATGTTTTGCCCCCCACAGATAGTCCTTCCACTCCTGGAAAGCCTTCTTGATGGCCAACAACTCTTTTTCTGATACTGTGTAGTTGAGTTAGGAGAGGATTCAGTTTCTTTGAGAAGAAGGCAATTGGATGCAACTGTCCGGTATGCCTATCATGTTGCGACAAAACAGCCCCCACTGCGATGTCAGATGCATCCGCCTCCACAATGAAGGGTACTTCAGATTACGGGTGTTGCAAAATAGGTGCTGTGGTGAAAGCCCTTTTTAGGTATGTGAATGCATCTATGGCCTCTGTAATCCAACAAAAAGGATTCCCTTTCCTCAAAAGGCGAGTAAGGGGAGAAACCAGCTGAGAAAAGTGAGAGATGAATCTCCTGTAATAATTAGAGAAACCCCAAAAACATTGAACATCCCTCACATTCTGTGGAACAGGCCATTCCTGTACTGCCAACACCTTTCTTTCCACCATGCATAATCCTGATGGGCATAAAATCACACCCAGAAACTCCACCTCATGAACGTGAAACTCACATTTATTCAACTTGCAACACAAACCATGTTCCAATAACCTTTGCAATATCAAGGACACATGACTAACGTGAGTTTCCTGATCGTTGGAATAAATCAAAATGTCATCTATGTAGACAACCACAAACTTGTCCACATAGTCTTTTAATGCGTCATTCAAAAAAAATTGAAATGCCGCAGGGGCATTACAAAGCCCGAACGGCATCACAAGATACTCAAACAAACCATAGCGTGTTTTAAAAGCCGTCTTCCACTCATCCCCCTCTCAAATCCTTACCAGATGATAGGCCCCTCTTTAATCTAGTCTGGTGTAAATGACGGCCTCCCTCACCTGATCCAGCAAGACTGAGATGAGTGGAAGAGGGTATCGTTTCGGACAGTGTTTTTGTTTAAAACCCTAAAGCCTATGCATGTCCTCAGTTCTCCGTTGGCTTTCTTTATGAAAAATAAAGGCGAAGCCGCTGGCGAACGTGAGGGTTGGATAAACCCTATGTCTACATAATGGTCTAAGTATTCACAAAGGTGTTGTGTCTCTGGTTCTGATAATGCATAGACTCGACATGAAGGCAAGATTGCCCCTGGTATCAAATCTATCTGACAATCATAGTCACGGAGTGGCGGTTGTACCTCTGCCTTGATTTCACTGAATACTTCTCTGAACTTGACAAACTCTGAAGGGAGTATCGTCTCTTTTTCTGCAGCTGTCGCTATATGATAGATCTGAGTCAGAGCCACTAGATGAGTACTGTGAGGGTGGATACAGGTCGTTCTACACTGTTCTGATTCAAACTCCACAGTCGTCTTAGTCCAATCAATCGTGGGTTTATTATTCCATAACCAAGGCTTACCTAGTATTACCTCATACTGAGGTGCCACAATTATGTTTAAGGATATCTTGTCAATATGATTCACGTTGTCCCCTCGTCTGACTAACTCCAGTTCCTCTGTTACTTCAGTGATAGGACCTGACTTCAATGGTTTCCCATCCACCCCAATACTCGTTCGGGTGTACCTCTAGGGTGGCGCTGAAGTCCCAGACGTTGAACTAAACCACTGTCTATAAAGTTCCCGAATCCACCATTACTCCAATCTGATGTGTTCTTATCTTATCCGAAATAAACATGGGTATTACAATGTGAGATACTGAAGTAACCAACTCAGTGCCTGCCAAAGAAGGCAGCTGCAACCTATGCGAGTGTGTCTGTTCAACTTTACTTTCAATATCGGTCTTATTTGGAAGAGAAGTGGGAACCGTAGTAACGGCCATTTTTTTATGAGCATAAAACATGCCTGATTTCTTTGGTTTGGTGGGACAGTCTCTCACAAAATGACCCTTCTTACCGCAATACATGCATAGTCCCAACATCCTGCGGTTTTCCCTTTCTGTCCTAGACAATGGAGCTCGAACTGCTCCTACTTCCATAGGCTCAGAATGTGATGCTGATTAAGACATGGCAGTTCTAATTCCTCTCTCTGTTTTCTCTGTATGGGCATACGCCCTTTCTCCCCTCCTTTCTACTATCCTATGATCCAAACGTAACGTAAGATTAATTAAATCCGTATACGTTGTATGTCGTCCCTTAACCCTAGGTAATACAGAGGCATTCTCTTTTCTTCCGGCCGAGCTGTCTCAGCGATCAGACAATTAAACTTAGTCAAGTAAGTCACTAAATCCTACTTCCCTTTTCTAAATTCTAACAGCTCTCGGTCTGCAGAGAAATTTGTAGCTCGCCTATCGAATACCCTTTCGAATTCTCTACGAAAAGAGGCCCAATCTGAGAGGAGAGAATCATCATATTTGACCAATGGTACCGCCCAATTAGCCGCATCACTAGTCATATATGAGATGGCAAAGGCAACCCTGGAATGGGTGGTACGGAATGATGCTGGTTTAGACAAAAAGTGTAACATAATCTGTGTTAAAAACGTTTGTATCTTTAGAGGGTCCCCAAAAAACCGCTCAGGACTAGCCAGCAGAATAGGAGGAGGTACATTCACTTGGATTTGGGATGTAACTTGTGAAGCATCAAATGGGTCCCTAGCTTGACGGTCCACCCTTTCTCTAAGGGCAGCAGTCTCTGCTTTAGAAGCAGCCAATTCTTGTTGCACTAACACTAGCGCTTGCAATACATCATCTAAGGACGCCATGTTTGTGACACATCCGAAACAGAAGGGATGATATATCGTGGGCGCGTAACTCTGTAAGATCCACGTATACTCCTTAGATTCCGGATGATGCACAAAGGGGTCCACCTCCCGATGTCCCCAACTCTGGATACTGTAACACAGAGTAGTAAGGCAATCAGGCGAGGGAAGGAATTAGGAAAGGAACAGCGGGGATAGGACAAAGAATACAAGATTAGTACAATGTGATATCTTATACTACTCTCATATATTCTCACTATGCCTGACTAGTACCTGTTGGCTTGATGGGAAAGATAGCTGTACTCCAGTGTACCAACATGTTCCACTAGAGATACTTCTCTCCAATAACCCAATTGTAGGGAGGAGCCAAGCTCGCGATCGTAATGGTCGCTCTCTAGCTCGGCTCCGTCAGCCTGCCGGCCTGACTCGCATATCCTGCTACATATCCTGCCCCAAAACGACACACTCGAGCAGAAACAGAAACGTAAGGTATTGCTTCTACTCACCGTCTGACCTGGAGACTCCTGCGTGCCGCGGTTCCGAAGTTCTGCCCCGGTGGGACCGGGGCCTCCGCGGTGATGAGACCGGGGTCTCGCCTATTGGACCCAGCCCGGCGTTGATGTAAACGTGGCCCCGGCCGGGAACGAGAGCCACCGGCGAGAGGCCGTTGTGCGAACATCCTGCTGGTTCTGCTACGAGCTTGCCTTGGTGGCCGTGAGGCTGGTGCGGGGCGCGGTGCTCCGAGGACTGATCGTGTGAAGGGGTCCCCCCGCCGCTGCTCCGTTCATCCACCCTGGAGCCTCGCGCCCGGACACTGCTCGTCAGACACGCCAGCGACAGTACGCTCGGACCCCCGACTTTGGCGGCTCTCCTTTCTGCACCAAGGCTGCCATTGCTGGGACCCCCTTAATACCTGCGGGGGTCCGCATTTGCGGGACTGCTCCGAGAGTCGCGAAGGGTGGTGTCGAGGCTGAAACTACAAAATGGCGGCCGTCGAGCTAGGCCGCGGATATCCTCAAGACGGCGGACTTGGGTTGCTGGACTACACGGGGGCCTGGTCATGTGTGCGTGAGCCTACGATTGGCGATGTTCTTGGTGCACTACGATCCCTACTTGCGACCTTGGCCCCTGATGCCCTTGGGGGTCGGTGCGGTCCGCCGCCATCTTAAATGGACGATTCTTTGTGGTTCCTTCTTGTCTCCATGCTACCACTGCCTCGCCCCCCTCGATCATGACGAGGGTCCATGCCGCTGTCCGTCAACAGGTATACAAGCAAGTGGTTTCGGAACCCTCTGCGCTTCAATGTTTGGAGTTCGGGGACTTGGACATGGTGCTGGGGCCCGATCCTACCCGAGTACCCGAGAAGCATGGTGGACTGCTGCATATCTTTGCCTTGATGAGGTCGTGTTTCTGTATTACAGAAAACCCCCGCTTTCCCAGACGGCGAGACTGAACTTCTGTCTTTTATTGCCCTTGTTAACATTGTTGGGACACCTGAACTGCATGCCCGGACCTTTGTTCTCTTGCTTATGGTTTGACCTCCCTGGCCTACGTTTTTATCGGACTTTTTCTCATTCGTATGATTGTCCCGCACTATGGTGCTCACTTCCCGCTGTCATGTGGTGGGTGGTTATTGTAGCTAAGAAAGGCCTGGGGTGAGATACTAAGCTCCCGGTAGACTGCTGGTGTACAGATCCGTGGCGCAATTGCCCGTGTACATAGTGCTGTGGGTGACCCTTTTGTAAGTTCTCTGACACTCGAGATCGTGTCGTTTTCGTTTACAAGTATTACGAATGTATGGTTGGGCGGAGGGCTGTGGCCGACCGTTTTGACTCTGCTCCTTCACTCCTCCCTCCTATGTCTTTCTGCCTTCATGTCCTTTTTGTCTCTTTCTTCTTCTTCTCTCTCTTGTCTCTGCTACATTTCGGGTTCTGATTTAGGGCGACAGGCACGCTGCTGGGGGGGTAGGCCGTAGCATTCTGCAGGGGTGCTGGGTGGGATGGGTCTTATCTGCGGGTTTTATTTTTCTTAGTTCTATGGCCCTTTTGTGTCTCTTATAAGAGCGCCGCGTCTGTCCCTGCCTCCCTTGGTATGCTCGGGATGGGGTCATTATCATCACTGCTCTCCTTTTTGTGATTATGCCGCATTTCAATTGCGACTCCCATCCCCTCCTCGTTGCTGAAAATCCTGCTCTTTTGTGTGTCCTTGCTACGGGGTGCTTGTATCGGCGCGGCGTTCTTCTTTTCCAGTCTGTTTTTTTTCTTTTTCCCCTCTTCCTTCCCCTCCCGTCTTCCCTTCCCCCCTTTTTTCTCTCCCAAAGGATAGTATGACGGGTTAGTACTACTTATGTCGATATTCCGGTTCCTCTGTTCTGTTTCCGATGTGCTACTGGGTGGTGGATGTGTATATGATGAGTCTAATTGAACATTGATTTGTGTTAACCGCATCTGTTTTCCTACTGATGTATACTGTAGTGCCACTCCTCCGCGTTGCTGCCCTTTAGCTTTTTGTAGCCACTGATTGCTGTGGGGAACCCGGATTCATTTATGCTGTAACCGAGCCTGTTATACTCCTTATTGTGATATTGTAAAATTAACCTTCTTTGTTCCTGTTTGTGGGCCATCCAGGTCCTCCCCCCCACTCTCCCCCTTCTTGGGCTGTATTGATTGCGCTCCATTAGTATTGATTCTGTATATTTCCCTTCTCGATTTCTTGCCTGCTATATCGTGTCGTGGCCGGCCGGACTGGTTGTAGGCCCATATTTGTATATCCTTTCTGTACAAATAAAGGTTTTAAAAAAAAAAATAAAATAACGCAATTGTATACCTACAACAAGAAAGTAGGAAATATTAGACATCCAATCATACCTACTATCAACCAAAAAACACTATATACCGGCCCATACATACCCAAGGTAAGTACTTTCATGCTCTTGAGCCACATCACTTCAACAGTCCCAGGATGCCTCCCTCACCCATTGTTTTGCTTTTGGACACAGGGACGGAAGAAAAGATCAAATTCAAATAATCCACTGGTAAAGCTAGTTGTTCCAGGTAAGATGAAGAAAGAAAATATATAATAATGTACTCAAAGTCATGGGAATGAGAACACTGTCCTTGAGGGAAAGGACAAGGCAAAAAGCAAGAACAGGATTTCCAATTGCCCAAAGGAAGAACCAAGGTCAATAACTTCCTCCACAGAACTAACAGCGCTTACCTCAGCACAGTTCTCATTTCAGGGCGTGTCTTTCAGCCCAGGCGAAACACGAACAGAGCACCATCTAGAGCGCTTTCATCAGCGCTTTGGAAGCAAATAAAAATCCAACGAGAGGCGCTTCCTTCAGCGCGACTTTCCGAATCAGCTGCGCTTCCCTCAGCGCGGCATAGACAAACGATCATCCAACTAGCGGCGCTAGCCTCAGCACGGCGCTCCAAATTAGTTGTGCTTCCCTCAGCACTGTTCTCTGAATCACCAGCGCTTCCCTCAGCCGACGGAGACAAACAGGACAGGCAACACGAAGAGAAGCAACGAGCTCCCCAGGCACGAACCAGAACCCCAAAGTAACTTCAATTGCTGAAACCAAAAGACGAGCAAATACTCGACTAACGCTGAGAACAGAATAACGCGCACATCCTGTATGCTCCTGCAGGGTAATGTAGTTATTGCTCCTCCCACTGAACCAGCAGGAATTCGGGGAGATGTAGTTTTTGCCATGAAGTCTCTGTAGGCGCATCGGCTCAGCGCCTGACAAGGAGTTGGGCCGACAGTCTCTGATGGTGTAGATGGACTCAGTCCCTGCATTCTGAAGACCTGGTGTTCTAATAAGCAGTCCTATATTTTCTAGTGGGAACCGTATAACCACAAATTATATAAAGAGAATTATAAAGCATGGTGCGCATAAGAAATATTAATTGTTAGAAATGGGGTCTCTAGTTGGCAGTGGTTTGCACCCTGTCCAAGTAAGGACACTCACTTTAGTCAGGATAAGAGGATTACGCAGCTAAGATAACTCATGCTTACCCCCTTGGTAGCTAGGCACGAGCAGTCAGGCTTATCTCAGAGGCAATGTCTAAAGCATTTGTACATACACACATAGTAACACAGTGAAACCACTACAAAAGGATACCACATTACTTTAGAAAAATAGGGATATCTATTTGAATAAAACAATACCAAATTAACAAAAATCCAATGCACACAAGTAAAGATATAACTTTTAATAAGTTAAAACAGTTCAGCCCATAGGAAGCTATGGATGCATCACATTTTTTGCACAAAGTACCCGAGGTGCGTCAAAATCAAAGACAAAAACTAGCACAGAGGAGGTGAGGGACCGGAAAAGCAAAGCAATGCGTCAGCTCCTTACTCCCAGGGGAGGTGATGTGTCGGTTCCTTACTGCTACGCAGGGGAGGTGATGTGTTAGTTCCTTACTGTGAGGGGAGGTGATGTGTTGGTTTCTTACTGGAAGAGGAGGTGATGCGTCGATATCCAGATACGCAGCAATAGTGAAAACCGAAATTAGCAGTCTTTCACAATTAGGACATTTAAAACACATCAGTACATGTTCGTTCTAACTTTTAATTACTGTGCACCCTGCCCCTGGGGCTGCCCCCGGCCTACCTTAGGGATGCATTACATGTAGTAAAAGGGAAGGTTTGGGCCTGGCAAGTAGGTGCACTTGCCAGTTCGAAATAGCAGTTTAAAACTGCATACAGAAATGCTGCAGTAGCAGGTCTGAGACAATGCTGCAGGCCCACTAGTAACATTTGATTTACAGGCCCTGAGTACACCTGGTATACTTCACTAGGGACTTACTAGTAAATCAAATTTGCCAATTGTGGCTAAACCAATCAGCAATACAATTTAGAGAGGGAGCCTATGCACTTTAGCGCCGGTACGAAGTGGTAAAGAGCCCAGACTCTAAAGTGAACAAAAACAGGTCAATAAAAAATAGGAGGGAAAAAACCAAAAGGTTTGGGGATAACCCAGCAAACAGTGCCAAGTCCAACATTAATGTAAAAAGTTCCTAAAGAAACCGGCCCAACAGAAAAGCAAAATATGGAAATAAACAGAAGTCTCAGAAAGCAGACAAAAACGATTCAAAATTTTTTTTTATTAATGGTATTTACAAAAATTACCAAAGTAATTCCTCATCTCACCTTTTATCCTTACAATATTACCAAGCTGTAATTGTTTAAAATCACCAGAGTGCACATCCTACTTACTAACCAACCATCATCTTGCCTCACTGATTGCCATATAACGGTTTCCTTACTCCTTTTATAAGTAAAAATTGCACCTACTAATCTGAACCGTGAACTGATCCTAAGTGCCAAGGTTGCACACTCACCCACAATCCAATAAAGAAATAAACAAAGATATAGCAGTAGATGTCACTCACCCCAGGCCCGGACTGGCCATAGCGGGCACCGGGCAATCCCCAGGTGCGCCGCAAGGGTGGGGGCCGGTTTTGAGCCCCGGGGGGCCGATATTGTTACAGGGCCGGTTTTGCAGCATAGCTGCAAAATCGGCCCTGCAACAAAATCGGCAGAAAACCGGCCCTAGCGAAGCGCTCGGCGGCACCTCCAAACCCCCCCCCCCCCCCCCCCCCCCCCCAAGTGGGGCGGGAGGGGGGCGGCTGAGCACTTTGCCAGGGCCGGTTTTAGTTCCCAGTCCGGCCCTGACTCACCCCCACAACGCACCCAGGATGCCAGGGATCCCGACCCTTGCAGATCCAGGAAGAATCAAATGGAAGTTCCTAAATATGTGGCAAACGTGAAAACTTGTAAGGATGCCCAGAGTGGAACCCCAAAATTGTGAAATTGTTATTGACAGCCATTGCTTGTGCCAGCTCCAGCAAGGTGTTGTGTGTCGATTTAGATACTGTATATAGATTTCCCGATATATATGCCCTTATATAGGTACAATTCACATTGCACTTATTTAGCCATAGAAATCCAGCCCTTATTTAGGCATTGCTCATGCTAACTAAATACAGGCATGGTCAACTACATCCGATCCTCTTCGTCAGAATGAGTTCTTGGAAAACCAGACTCTTAAGCCTTTAGGACTTCCCCTTGCCTGGATATTGATTTCTCCAAGAACTCATTTATTATGTATGAAGATCTGTTCCTTAGGGGTTCATTCATGATGTTCTTATGCCCGACTTGTACGTCAATACTGGCATTCCTAAACACCTTCAAGGTATAAATATACCTTCACTTGATATGGCAAGGCACGGTGAGGTTCGGCTACCAACTTGCACGGCACGGCTCGCCACAGCAAGTCCCGAAGGAAGTCAAGTCCCCAACTGACGCACTGACCAGATGCTGTCATCCTCCTCGCCAAGAATCCAGCTCCAGTGTTTCTGATTCGCCTTACGGGGTATTAGAGATCGAGTCCCGGGAAAGAGATACCAACCTCTCTCATTCTAAGGTATGGAGCTGATTAGAACCTAGAGAAACGTTTGTCAATTCTTGGCACAACTAAACTAAACTAAAGCTAAAACCGTACCTACGTCTTCCCTCGTACTACACTTAGGTTAGGTACATTGGGGTAGGATTATTTCATAAGCACCAGTTGAGTATGTTAGCCTGTGTTATTTAAGTATGTATTTTTATATATGTCATAGCTACAGACCATGCTATTGCAGTATTATTTTATATTACTGCTTACGCTATACGCATTATACTTCGCATTCTTCCTTACAATTGTAGCAGTTCATATCTCTTGCATGAGAAATAAGACTGTTCAACAAACCCTTTAATTGAAACACCCGTCTCTCTAATTATGTGCAACTCTGTAGAAACTAAGCATGCACGATTGATTGAGTGAAACTGTAATCTATTGTTTCCAGGACTCTGAAGATATTGTTCCGACTCTAAGGGAAAAAAAGTTGTCATGCTTATGCGGTTGTGAGAAACTAATCCCTTCTTGTTCATTCGAGAAAGTTTCTAGTGACCTCTGAGTTAGCTGGCACACCCAGATAATTCAGTTTAATGTACTCGATAGAGACATACTGACCTCAGTCCTATGTCAAAACTATAGTGTATATTATTCCAATGCGCAGAGCCTATCAGGGATATAGGAACTACACTACAAAGGACCCCTTACCACCTTGGCTCTCAACTCACTGCCTTTTAGCAGCTCCCAACTCATCATCACCAGGCTCTTTTCTTCAGCTGCCTTGAGACTTTGTACTCCAATTGATTTGCATTTCCGAGGCTTTTGCACTTGAGTCAGGCTAGCAGGTGACAGGCAAATTTACAGTTCAGAGGTACGTGCAGCATGATGACGGCCATTTATCAAAGCAAATTTACTTTGAAACAGCATGACCCTGTGTTAGAATCTCTGTTTGTTTACTGCTTCAAATGAGCAGATCGATAAGTAACTCAGTAATGTAAACTTTAGACTAGCCTAGGGCTCTTTAAATAAGTTTAGGAAGAGGAAATAACATGCATGCTAACGTTTGCAAATAGGATAGAAGGATATATGAAAAAATAATGAAGATTTATTTTTGCATTGTCAGACATTGAAAAATTAGCACTTTTATGCAGGAGACAGCTAAATTAAAGCCATTTTGGACTCTAAAACTCAGTCTCCAGCCTGAATGTGGTCGTTTGGTATGCATGAAATAATGAAATTATTAGGCTATAAAAATTAGAAATCTCCCGCCTAAACTTCGTATGGCATGAGACCATTCTCCAGAAATATCACACGTAAAGCTGCTGCAAAAAGTTGAGTTATGCCAACCACGCAATTTATTGCCCTTAATGACACACTTACTTGAGCGTATATATACAATAACGAGTGTGACTGCTAACCAAAAGCAATACACTCTCGAAGTCAGAGGCGCTTTGTGCAGTTTCCCAATCTATGGTAGTGTTTCAGTTACAATATATTGTTGTCACAAACCAGTGCTTTAAATGAGCAGGTACTGTCGTCTACTGAGCACCTGCATGTTGTGTTTATCTTTAAACCACCCCGTGCAGCACATACTCATACCGGTGTCAGCGTGTATTTGCTGTGTTTATTTTAATATGAGAATGTTGGGGAGAAGTAGGAGCTGGGCAGTTACAGGTGATGGACGTGGTGGCCTCTTTCTTACATGTACTTGTACTTGAATAAATGAGTCTCCATACCTTGTTATTTCTGTGGCACCCTTACATAACAAGTTTGACGACCAGCTGGTTTGATTATCCAGGAATTTTGGCAGTTTTGCACCAACGGTGCAGCGGTTCTAGGGAGACCAGTCGGAAGGATCCTGATTGCCTAATCAGGTGAACTGAGACCAACATGCAGCACACATTATTTTTTTTAAAATGGGGACTATATTCTTCCAAGATTACATTTTGGTCATGGGAGAAAACAGGGATCACCATGACTGCAAGTTACATGAAGTGTTAGAAATTCTGAGGGAGAATGGTCTTATGGCTGAGCTTGATAAATGTACGTTTGTGGTGAAAGTGCTAGACTACCTAGGACAGGAGGTCACGTCAGAAGGAATTAAGCCAAAACAAAGTCTACTTAGTGTACTTAATAAGGCTCCGGAACCAGCTAATAAGGGTGAACTACGGTCTTTCCTTGGGCTGGTGGAATGTTATGCTAAGTTCAGGGGTGTGGAATTTAATAAAATATCTACTTGTCCATGGGGCAGGTTGCTTCATAAATCTACTTGTCCTGTAACAAAATCCACTTGTCCCTTTGGTGCAAGTAGTACGGAAATTATGGCAGCAATCTCCTTATATAAGAGCTCTGATATAGCCTCTCTGATTATAGCAGGGGGCATACCATAGTAATGTTTGAATACTTGCAATTCCCTTATGCTGTCACATTTCAGCAGATCTACATACTGGGGCTGAAGATAGTGGTAAGCAATAGTTCCAGGGTTAGAATGCCCTTTTGAATCTTTGCAAACCTACTAGCTTGCATGTTTTAAGGGTTTAAACAAATCTTCTGTAATCTTTTCCCATACTGAGAAATGTTGGAAATTTACTCCTGACAATGGCAGATGTAAACCTCCTTCCAAAGTTGGGAAAAAAGTGGTTGGAGGGAAAATGAACTTGCAAACACTCAGATTTTCGCATGAGCAAATCTACACATGCACATTTGCTCATGCTAAAATGCAGTTCACAAATATTTTCTAGGAGTACTATTTCTTGTCCTACTTCAGTAAATTCTTGGGAATTCACAAAAGCCGTATAGCTGCTCTTAATGCAAGGACATATACCATGGGTGCACTTTTGAGACTTTCTTTAATAATTAGGCCCCAAATATGGTCTGGCGCTGACCGACACCTTTTGTGTTTATTAAAATCATGTCTCTCTCTCTGTATTGGCTGGCTTCTCTGTGAGTAACAGCATTCTTCTCTTTCACAATGAGCATATCAGCACACAACGTAGTTTTGTTCAGTGCCAGTAACTACTGTGGCAGTGTGTGCTTTTTGAGACCAAAAAACTATTTTTGCTTTTGCCAATGTTTGTTATAATGGTGAGGGCCTGGCAGCTCCCCTACCAATAAGGTTTTAAAAAAAGCATGCCAAAATAATTCACACGTTGACGAAAATAAAAAGCTGACCACCACTTTCAATCCTACTGGCTTTGCCAGTGCTTGTTTATTTTAGTTTCCCATAATCTTATTGAAACTGGTTACACTGATTTTCCATTATGAATATTTTTGGGAAATACTAGCATGCATCAACACATTTTACTAAATGAAGCTGCATAGAAATGGTACCTGAAATTTTACAATAATTTAGTGAACTCTTTTTTTCCTGCTTTCATTTTTTTAATTACTATTTTATTTTGAAAGCAAAGAGTTATCAATCTTGCTTGCATGCTTCTGCAAATATTTGCATAAAATCAGAGAGCATTATGGGAGCATTATACATAGCCTTATATTGCTAAGCTTTGAAAATGTGTTTACACATTTTTATACTGGAACCCCTGTCAGCGAAGTCAGAGCTTACAAAATGTACTTACAGCGTTCAAGTTTGAACAGCATTAACATATGCGCAAAAATATTACCTTATCTGCAGACAGTGCCCTTCCCTGGTCCACAATGTGGTACTGCAAACTGGCTGCCAAAGGGTTTGTGCTGCACGGGGTTGGGCCTACTTGTCCCAAGGACAAAATACACATGAAATCTTGTTGCCCTTGACCACAAACA